>NC_140993.1:219694987-220894987 GCF_052327205.1 Somniosus microcephalus | reverse complement strand
GGCTGAAGGCCCAATGATTCGAAGCCTCCCCTCGTTTGGTCTCCTCCAGCCGGTCTGCCCCTCGGTGGTTTTCCCTTCTCCCCTCATTGCGTCCCGCCTCGCCTGGCCTGAATCTGTCCGTGTCCGCCCGACCCGGTGCCGGGGCAGTTCCAGATGGAGTGGGAAAAGGGCACGGGCAAAGGCCAGGAGGTAAGCGCGGGATGGGCAGGTTAGGTTGTGCAGGTTAGGTTGATTGGCTATGATAAATTGACCCTTAGTGTTAGGGGGATTAAATACGTGGGGTTACGGGGATAGGGTGGGATATGTGTTGGTGTAGGGGTTACGGGGATCGGGTGGGATATGTGTCGGTGCAGGCTCGATGGGCTGAAATGGCCTCTATCTGCACTGTGGGGTTTCTGTGATTCTGTGATTCTGTGATGGGGAAAGAGCGGCAGCCACGAGGGCGAGGGGCCCGAGGAGCAGCACCAGCACACCAACCAATGAACTCTACGGACCTCCTCCTCTGAACGAACTAGCTGCCCAAACTCAATGCTACCCGGGCCTTCAATTATACCTTCGTCGAAAACCCTTATCTTTGCACCAAATCAGGTTAGTTCTTTGTCTTAAACTTGGCGGGCTAGTTTAAAATAATTGGTAGCAATTCATACTAACGGTTTTTAGATGGCCGGTAATCGCATCTACCGGCCCGATAATTGACTTGTATCGTCCTGAAAGTTCCTTAATGGGCTTGTCCAGCCTCGATGGCTGTGCTAATCTTTTTCTGATAATGTATGCAGGCTGTTTGATGGCCTTAACTATAGGCCTAAACTGCAATTAGATCTGTCTCCAATTCAGTCTAATGCATAACTCAGAGTCCTGTCTCGTTCCAAAACACAGTTTCTCTTCACAGAAAACCTGCAGCCTTAGTTTCGATTTCTCCCAAGCTGTCTGCACTGCAGAATCCATTTTGGAGTCTCACAGGCTTTCTGCCATGAGGCTAGTTCCTTTTCTCTCCAGTTTTGAAGAAGGGTCAAACCCGAAACGTCAACTCAAATTTCTCTCCACGGATGTTGCCTGACTTGCTGAGTTTTTCCAGCATTTTCTGTTGTTATTAGGCACGGACATCTTGGGTACCCTTTTCAATTTTAAAATGTCCATGCAGGGTACCTTTTGTTGATAATAACCTTCAGGGAGATGCAGAAATTTTGCAAATCTTACATTCCTCCCTGTGATACTAAAACTTGCTTAAAGTATCATGCTTTAAAGTGAGCAAAATTTTTCTGGCCCTCCATAGTCAACCTTCCCCTGTAATTATCTATCTAATATACCCACGACACATGCACTTCCCATTCCGTGAAAATATAGTGTACATCAGCATACAGAGAGTAAAATTACAGACTTTACACACACATCCAAGCATGGAGGGGGTCTAACACCCCTGCACCACTTGGTACACATATCTTTATTAAACCGCGTCGCAGCCCAAACAACAAAAGAAAACCTTTAATTAAAAAACAACACAAAGAAACAACAATTCTTTAATCGAAATACAGGGAAAAAAACTTAAACCGGTGTATCTTCCTCCACCTTTACATAATGTTCTTTCCAAAAGCTCTGTTTTCGGAATTCTGACCACCGACCATTTCCCTTACACTGAATGCAAACTAAATAGAGCCCTATTCCTAACTGGCAAACCACAAGAATGTGGGAAGCCAGTCTGATCCATGAAGGGACCTCTATATTATTGAAAAGGTTCCACCAGGGTGGAGTTACAATATCCAATATCTTAGTCCCTATCTCTACTGTTTTCTGCTCGAGAGTGTAAAAATGTTTCTGTGAAACTATAACGGCTTTTAGAATTTTGGTCGAATCTTCAGGGAGAGGGGGAATTTCATAGCCAAAGTGCGCTACGTACTTCTGCAAGTTCGTAAAATTCTCCTTCACAGTGAGGTTAACAGTGAAGGGTTCGGGAATGGGGACAATTCGCTCCTGGGCCACTTGAACTTCTGCCCTGGGTTTAAAACAGAAACTGCTGTCACTTATGCTGTCTGTGCTGGTAGTGGGACACGCCAGTGGTGACACAATATGTCCTACCCCCTATATATGCTACCTGCGGGGGAACATGGCCTTGTGCCATTACCTCCATGGTACAATTTATAGGCTTCGCATCAGCAGCTCGGAACCCACACTGCGGTTTTGAAAAGGCATTCAAGTGCTGGGGACACAGGATTATGTGCGCTCCCGGCTCCGGCACCCTGAGAGGTCAGTACCTGTCATAGCGTGCTCCCACTTAATGACGTAAGGCGGGACCGCTGTGAACCGAATGTGTGCACCCCCTTGAATGACTCCAATGTTCTCAACCCTGTATACCGGTGCGGGTCGGGCTGTCCTACCCATGACCGGTATCCTAACTACTACTCCCATGATTGTTTGGTTGGACCGCCCACGATCCACGGGGACTGGATAGGCTTCGGAGGCTAGCCGGAGTTGGCACGGGCTCAGTGCATTCTCAAAAGGGTGGAGGGCTGCGAGGTGCTTGTTGCTGATCCAGGAGGGGACCAAACCCTGTTTTAAATTGTCCAGGTTACTGCGGCCCTCGCCTAGTAACCACGCCCCGTATAACACGCACACCTCATTCTGCGCAGCCTGGTCAGAAGCATTTCTGTCCTCCCTTATGGCAGCATTTACCATCTTTGCGTGCTTTTCCAACTCGGCTATAATCTCTTTTAAATGGACCGTCATGGCCTGGTCCTCATGCAACTCCGAGCCCACTACCTTGTTCTCATGCAGTAATATCCTTTTTAATTGTGTTTTTAAACCGTTTATCTGGGTCTGCAGCTCTGTGTCATCCAAGCTGTTGATGACAGAGGACCCAGTATTACACGCTGTAAAAACATCATTCCATACACCCCTTATTTGTCTCCCTGGGTTACCCAAAAATTCTCGATGTGTGGTGCAGAGTTAAGTCTTGTCCACGTGGGCAAAATCGAACTCGTAAAACTTCTTGAACATGTCCTTATAACCTCGGGCTCATGGTCAGCAACGCCCCACCAGAATTCCAGGCATTTGTGCAGGCCCACCTGGCCACATTTGCCATGCACAAACACGACTGCGGGCGGGTCACAGGTTTTGAGGTCCACAGAAACAGTATAACTTCCCCAGGGAAGCAGAGCCGGATATGGAAGAAGCCATGTCCTCGTTCGTACAGCAGGGAGTTCTGAGGCCGATGGCCACCCATGTAAACTCTCCATTGTGGCCGGTTAGGAAACCGGACAATTCCTGGAGGGCCACGATGGACTATTGGGTGCTCAGTAGTAACTTCCCAGCCTGTGCACCTACAGTGGCAGCAGTTGCCGACCTGATAGGGAGTATTACAGCATCCGCGACCACTTTCACGGTGCTGGCTTTTTCCAATGGCCTTTGGTCCATCCCTTTAAGGAGGGAGGATCAGTACAAGTTTGCCTTTATGCTTAAAGGGCAACAGTATACGTGGAACTGCTTGCCACAGGGCTTCCACAACAGCCCCAGCATTTTCCTTTAGTGCATGGCCAACAGTTTAAGGGAATTTAGCCAGCCCAGACAGTTGGTCTAATATGTGGATGGCCTGCTCCTGTTCACCGATTCGAAAGAGGAGCATGGCCCGCTATTGGCCAAACTGCTGGAGCTGCTAGGACTGAAGGGTTTCAAGGTAAACCCAAAGAAAAGCGCAGATCGGCCAGCAGGAGGTAAAATTCCTGGGCCTGACCGTACACGCTGGAGAAAGGGCCATAGATAAGGCTAGGAGGGAGGCGGTACAAGAGCTACTGGTACCCAACACAGTAACGGGTGTGAGGTCGTTTCTTGGGCTAACCGGGTACTGCAGAGATTTTATTGAGGACTATGCAGCCACCGCAGCCCCTCTGCTCCGACTCCTACACAAGGGAGTGGAGTGGCTTTGGGATGAGGGATGCCAGGCAGCATTTGTCAGGCTCAAGAAAGACTTGCAGACCGCACCAGCTCTAGGGGCCATAGATGGGGGGAAAGAGTTTTTCCTGGAGGTAGCAGCCAGCTGGGACAGCCTGAGTGCTGTGCTGCTCCAAGAGCGGCACGGCTGGCTGAGGCCGGTGGTCTACTCCTCCAGGATACTCACGGATGTGGGGAGGAGCTATTCCAATTGTGAGCAGCACCTCTTGGCCACACATTGGGCTGTCAAAAGATCACTGATCTTCACAGGCACCTCTCCCATCACCCTCCTCACCCATCACACACCCACACAGATGCTTCTGGATGGGAGGATCAAGGATGGAACGGTGAACAGTGCCCGCATTGCCCGCTGGACCTTTCTCCTCTCACAGATGGATCTGAAGGTGAAGGGTCTCTGTGAGCCAAAGCTCACTGCCAACCTGGTATATCCTGGAACAGCCCACCGGTGTTCCATTGAAGGGGTTTTGGAAGTAACCATAGGTTTACGGGCCGGGATATATCCCACAGGCCGCGAGATCTATGTAGACAGTTCCAGCACGGTATCTGCTGGCGAGCGTCTCTTGGGGTGTGGGGTTTACGACCCAGCGGCAAACATTGCCCTGGCGATTAAGCTCCCCAGCACCATGAGCGCCCAGCAGGCTGAACTGTCCGCGGTGGTGTACGTCGTCACACACCCTGAGATCTTCCCCACCCCCTACACGATTTGCTCAGACAGCATGTTTACATGCAATTCGTATACGGAGTACCTGGCCATTTGGTCCTGCTGCGGATACACCACCGCCGACGGGAGACCCCTCACAGTAAAACCACTGCTGGAAAAGATCCTAGCCACAGTGGGGGAGGAAGGGGAGATTTTCATTCACAAGGTGAAGGCCCATTCCTCCACAGTACCCCGCAGTCAAGGCAACCAGCAGGCTGACTTGCTCACCAAGGAGGGTGCCCGCACAGGCACTTTCTGGGACCCATTTGGGTCCAGACCCATGGCGGCGGTCAGAGGTAGGGACGGGACCCAAGGGAGTGTAGGGGTAGCGTTAGCCCCGGACCTTAAGATGGTCCAAGCCCAAGACCCTGTCCTCAAAGCAGTCCTCAGCGCTGTAGCTGAGGGAAAGGGAGTAGAGGGTCCATACGGCACAGCGACCCTCTCCGTTAAAGAGGGCATGCTGTTCCGGGGGTAACAGTGGGTTGTGCCGCAGCAGCACTGGAGGGAATTCCTTCAACTGGCCCATGAGGGTCCAGGAGTGGGACACCCCGGGCCTGAGACCACCTAGCAATGGGTGGAACAGGCGGGATGGTGGCCGGGGCTCAGGGACGATGTCCGCGAGTTCTGTGCAGGCTGTGTTGTGTGCGTTGCAAATAACCCTGTCCCCCACAAAAGGAAGGTACCTATGGGACACGTCAGGAGGGTAGAGGGACCATGGCAGTCGTTACAAGTTGACTACATCGGGCCCCTGCCCACTGCCCAGGGAGGCTTTAAGTACTGCCTAGTCCTGGTGGATGTGTTTACCAAATGGGTAGAGGCCTTCCCCTGCAGGACAGCCACAGCTCTGGGTACTGCCAGGATCCTGGTCCGGGAAGTGTTCTCGTATGTGGAGTCCGACTAAGGGAGTCACTTCACTGGACAGGTGATGCAGAACACCCTTATGCTGTTAGGCATTGAGGGGAAATGGCACGTGGCTTACAACCCAAAGTCATCCGGGATTGTGGAACGTATGAATCGGACCCTGAAGGAAAGGTTGAGGAAGGAGACAGTGAACTCGCCCCGTAAATGGGCCGAGGTCCTCCCGTTGGTTTTGATGGGGATCCGGGCCAGCCAGTCTAAAAGCACGGGGTACTCCCCGTACGAGCTAATGACCGGCAGGGTTATGCGGACCCCCACCCATGTACTAGCCCCGGTGCTCATGGAGGGTCAGCTCAGAGAGGTAAACGGGACAGGTTCGCCCAAAACCTTTTTGAGCACCTGAAACAGGTCCACGAGCGTGCGGCTGGGAACATGGGAAAATAGCATCGGAGTAACCGATTGCTGCTCAAACCCAGAAAGCACCACGAGTGGAAGGTAGGAGATCAGGTCATGGTGAGAAACTATGCCCGAGTAGGGAGTTTGGAACCATTGTACATGGGACCCTACAGCATTGTAGATAAAGCCAGCCCCATGGTATACGCCGTGAAGATGCCCCGGCGTACAAAATGGTTTCACATCAAACAGTGTAAGCTGTTCAGACCCGAAAGGGGAAAGCAGCCAGTTGGGGTAAGGTCGGATGATAAAGATCCTCAGCCTGCAGCAGGAGCGAGTTCACAGACTTCACAAGCAGGCGCTGTGGCTTGCTTAAAGGGAGGGGCCATCCCGCACATCGATTGGGACACTCCCCCACTCTTCTGCGATCCAGACGAGGGGGAGGGACCTGAGGTCAAAAACCCCGCCCCAGACCCAGCCATGGGACCTGGGGGCGGAGACTCTCAGCTTGCAGCAACAGACTGTGAAGAGTTACCGGCCCCCAGCCCAGGTTCGGGAGAGGTCAAGCCTGAGGGAACGGCGGTTTGGGTAAAAGGCCCATCGGCCAAGAAAGCCCCACTTGCCAAGGCACCCAGAAGGTCCCCACGGATGCCCCAGCTGAGAAAGCCATGGTCACCAGCTCTCCAGTTACCAAGGGCCGCCCCTCGAGCAAGGGGAGATCCAAGGACAGAGGTCCTCAGCCAGCAGCCACGGGCTGCGAGGGACCCCCAGTGCAGGACGATGCGGTCACGCCGGGGGTAGCGGTGAGCCGCAGTCCAACCAGGGATTAGCCTGGCTGCCCAGAGACGGGCGGCGGATGTACATAGTTTAGGTAATGTAAGTTTATTTTGTTAAGTTTAAGTATTTAGCTTAAGTTTGGGTGTTGTAGCTTAAGTCAAATAAGGTGATGGGTAGTTTTAAGTTAAGTAGTAATCTGCCAAGAGTGTATGTACTTGGGTCGAGGTCGTGACACCCGACCATGCTTCACCAAGCCAGAGAATCTCTTGGGGACCTGGCTGCATGTTTTTGTATCTTTTTGCAGAAAGACTTTCAGGATGAAGGGGATCGTAATCTTACTCGCCCTGATGGGACTGAGCCGGGGAAAGTGGGGCGATGAGGAAGAATCCCACATCTATGGGTGCTCGGGAGATAGAGCACCTATAGCGGCCGACGGGAGCGGTGAACGGGAGATGGAGGAGACCACCGTCTACGTCCACGAGGGAAGTTGGCCAGGATGGCTGGGGTCCAATTCGTCTCAGTACTCCAGCCAAACTGGATTCACGCATGGGGAGGCCTCCCTCCTGTGCCCCAGGGTACGGGTCGTTACCGCGAGGGTCAGCGTCACCGTTGGAAAGCGTATATGTTTAACGTGCATGGGACACATTCCTCTGGATAGGTGGTGGCGGCTCAGGAAGCTGAGCAAGGATATGAGGAACCCCGCAGTCGAGTGGGAACGGTTGGGGAACAATACTTACCGGACGATTACACGGACTCACGGAGGATTAAGTGTGTGTTGGGAACCGGACCAAGGGATTTATATCTGTATGTGGGGATCAGAGAGAGTCTGCCCCGCAGGCATATCCATCATTTTCCACCGGCAGTGGCAAGACGCCGGGGAGGGGATGAAGTGGGATACCAGCCTGAAGGCATGCGCAGTCCCATTCCCCCCGATCCCAGTCAACGTCACTGAGCTGGTAACCCGCCCCCATAAGCCCCCGCTCACAGCGCCGGCAGCGAGGATACACAGGGAAGGGTGCCCCGCCACCACCAAGGGACCAGGGAATGGGCTGGTACTAGTGCCTACCGATCAGGTGCTGTACCTGGGGGTGCACTACGTGGTAGCCGCTGTGATTTTAAATAACACCAAGGTACTTTTGCCGGAGTGGTGTCCCAAAGAAGCAGAGCAGCTATACCAGGCCCTATTAACGGACATGTTCAGGAAGTTTAATGAGTTCGATTTCGCCCATGTGGTCAAGACCGAACTGTACACCACACACCGAGAGTATTTGGGTAATGCAGGGAGACAAAGAAGCGGAGTATGGTATGATGTGTTTACTGCGTTTAATACTGGGTCATCTGTCATCAACAGTTTGGATGACATAGAGCTGCAGACCCAGATAAACGGTTTAAAAACTCAGTTGAGGAAGATATTAATAGATGAGAACAAGGTAGTGGGTTCGGAGTTGCATGAGGACAAGGCCATGACGGTCCATTTAAAAGAAATTATAGCCAAGTTGGAGAAGCACACAAAGATGGTAAATGCCCTCATAAGGGAGGACAGAAATGCCTCTGACCAGGCTGCGCAGAATGAGGTGTGCATGCTATACGGGGCATGGTTACTGGGCGAGGGCCGCAGTAATCTGAAGGATTTAAAACAGGGTTTAGTCCCCTCCTGGATCAGCAACAAACATCTCGCAGCCCTCCACCCATCTGAGAATGCATCAAGGCCGTGCCAACTCCGGCTAGCTTCCGAAGCCTACCCAGTCTCCGTGGATTGTGGGCGGTCCAACCACACGATCATGGGGGTAGTAATTAGGATGCTGGTCATGGGTAGGACAGCCCGACCCGCACCAGTATACAGGGTGGATAACATTGGAGTCATTCAAGGGGGTGGACACATTTGTTTCACAGCGGTCCCGCCTTACGTCATAAAGTGAGAGCACGCTATAACAGGTACTGACCTCTCAGGGTGCCGCAGCCGGGGATCACACGTAATCCTGTGTCCCCAGCACTTGAATGCCTATTCAAAATTGCAGTGTGGGATCAGAGCTGCTGGCACGAAGCCTATAAATTGTACCATGGAGGCAATGGCACAAGGCCATGTTTCCCCGCAGGTAGCATATATAGGAGGAGGGACATATTGTGTCACCACCGGCGCGTCCCACTACCAGCATGGACAGCATAGCTGGTGTCCGGTCAGTGACAGCAGTTTCTGTTTTAAACCGAGGCAGAAGTGCAAGTGGCCCAGGAGCAAATTGTCCCCATTCCCGAACCCTCCACTGTTCACCTCACTGTGAAGGAGAATTTCACGGATTTGCAAAAGTACATAGCGCACTTCGATTATGAAATTCCCCCTCTCCCAGAACACCTTATTAAAATATACTCAAAGCTGTTATAGTTTCACAGAAACAGTTTTACACTTTAGAGCAGAAAACAGTAGAGATAGGGACTAAGTTATTGGATATTGTGATTCCACCCTGGTGGGACATTTTCAATAACATAGAGGTCCCTTCGTGGATCAGACTGGCTTCCCACATTCTCGTGGTTTGCCAGTTAGGGATAGTGTTGTATCTAGTTTGTATCCAGTGCAAGGGAAAAGGTCAGCTGTTAGAGTTCCGAAACCAGAAGATCTGGAAGGAACATTATGTGAAGGTGGAGGGAGATATGCCTGTTTGAGTTTTTTTCCTTGCATTTTTGATTAAAGATTGTTGTTTTTTTGTGTTTGTTGTTTTTAATTTAAAAAATTCATTTTTTGCGACGCGTTTACTAAAGATGTATGTGTACCAAGTGGTGCAGGGGTGTTGGTCCCCTTCCATGCTTGGATGTGTGTAAAAATCTGTAATTTATCCTATGTATGCGTATGTCACTACATTTTCGCGGAATGGGAAGTGCATGTGTCGTGGGTATATTAGATAGGTAATTATAGGGGAAGGTTGACTATGGAGGGTCAGAAAATTTAGCTCACCTTGTAAGAATGATACTTCAAGCAAGTTTTAGTATCACAGGGGGGAGTGTAGGATTCGCAAAATTTCTACATTTCCCCAAAGTTATTAATAAAAGGTACCCTGCATGGACATTTTAAAAAGGGTACCCAAAAGATGGCGTCCGCACCTCGTGACCAAAAGCCTGCAAGATTTTAAAAGCTTGGACTGTGGCAGCACAAGCAGCTTGTGGGGAAATCAAAACCAAAAATGCAGTTTCTGTGAAAAAGGACTTTTTATTTTGGAAAGCAGACACAGGGCTTTGAATATGCATTAAGCCAGATCATAGACAGACCAAAACCAGTTAGGCCTATGCTTGAGGCCATCAAGTTGTTTGCATAAATAATCGGAAACAGCTTAAAGAAGCCATCGAGGCTGGACAGGCCGATTAAAATGCATTAATAACAATACAGCTCAGACATCAGGCCATTAGGTGCGATAAACGGCCATCTAAAAACAGTTAGTTTAGATTGATACAATTATTTAAACTAGCCCTCCAAGATTGGAACAATGAACTAACCTGATTTGGCGCGCAGATAAGGGTTTTCGTGAGGAGTATAACTGAAGGCCTCGGGTAGCAATCATGCTCTCTTGCTCTTGGCTCTTGCTCAGCTCTCGTGGCTCCGGCCTCTTGGGCTGCCGGCCAAACTCATGCCCTGGCCTCGTGGTGGGTTCTCTCCCCGTAGCAGATTTTCAGTAACCAGTTACACCATAGCAGGGGAGGGGAACGAGACCCAAGTCCATAGGCATCCAGCATGCCCAGGCCGCAGAAAGGGGCGAGACGAAGTCGAGCAGGGAGCCCAGGACTTGTATAGTAGTCCGGCGAGACCAGATGAGTAGAGATGAAGAAGACGATAACAACTTGATAAGGGCAGAGCAGGGCAGTGAAAAACGTATCGATAAACACCAAGCGCCTAGTTATAAGCTGGTGCTTGGGAAGACAGGCATCCCGTTGAACACTGCGAAAACGCAGGTGGCCACACCACGATGAATAGACTGGTGTTCTTAAGCGTGGGTAGGAAAATCTAGGCAGTTAAAACAGTCAACTGCCCTGTAGGCACAACGGTGCCGCCGCCGGCCGCCCGATGCAGAAGAAGAGGAGAACCCATCGCGACGAGACGACGAAGGCAGCGGAGGGGAGAAGGTGTGTCGCAGTAGCAGATCCAGCACCGCGCCCCTGAAGACCACGTGGCGATGGGGTACCTAGAAGGACCAAAAAGCAGACCTCAAAACTCGCACTCATTAACAGTTGGTTTTATTTTGGATTGGTGAGCATGAATTCTGGCCCCTCATAGCTTAATCTAGTTAGGTATAGGGGTGGAATAAGGATAAGGGGATTGCTAAAGTAATTGGTTTTCCCTCAATGTGCTGTGTGTTCCCCATTCCCTGCATAAGTATAATTGTAGTGTTATATGCCTGTAATTGTGTTTTATACTAGTAATTTTCTCGTAAGACTGTGTTCTCATTTCTGTTTTAATAAAATCTTGGTTTGCTTACACCGAACCACCTGTCTACTCAAGTCTTTCTGTATCACCGCCTGTACCTCAGTCCGGTGTCTAGAGCCCAGGGGCGTGGGAGCGATTCGAACAGCTCACAAACACTCAGGGGCATAACTGACTGGGCGCACGCACCACACCCGCCACCCCTTACAAGCTCCTGGTACCTACTGTTTACCTAGCACCTGCCAGTTGCCTGATGACCAACTAATGACTATCCCCCTTTGGGGACTGATAAGCAGAGTCTCATTGAGATCGAGGTGGCTCAGTGCCTAGTGGTGGAAGCTTGGACCAAATCAGCCCACCGTGACAGACTCAATAATTTGATATGAGCCAGGTCTGCAGTACTCCAGGACATTGTTGATGACTGACCAGCCAGCCTGGCTCACTAATGCAATCTGAAGGTAGTACATAAAAATGCAGTGCCAACCTGGGGAAGCTACAACACAGGACTACATGCATGCTAAAAAGCGGAAGCAGCATGCTATAGAGAGCTAAGCGATCCCACAACCAACAGATCAGATCAAAGCTCTGCAGTCCTGCCATATCCAGTCGTGAATGGTGGTGGACAATTAAACAAGTAACGGGAGAATGAAGCTCCATGAATATCCCCATCCTCAATGATGGCGGAGCCCAGCACGCAAGTGGAAAAGACAAGGCGTTTGCAACTATCTTCAGCCAGAAGTGCCGAGTGGATGATATATATCGGCCTCCTCCTGAGGTTCCCACCATCACAGAAGCCAGTCTTCAGCCAATTCGATTCACTCCACGTGATGTCAAGAAACGGCTGAGCGCACTGGATACAGCAAAGGCTCTGGGCACCGACAACATCCCAGCTGTCGTGCTGAAGTCTTGTGCCCCAGAACTAGCCATGCCTCTAGCCAAGCTAATCCAGTACAGCTACAACACTGGCATCTATCCAACAATGTGGAAAACTGCCCAGGTATGTCCTGTCCACAAAAAGCAGGACAATCCAATCCGGCCAATTACTGCCCCATCAGTCTACTCTCAATCATCAGCAAAGGGATGGAAGGTGTCATCGACAGTGCCATCAAGCGACACTTACTCACCAAAAACTTGCTCACTGATGCTCAGTTTGGGTTCTGCCAGGACCACTCGGCTCCAGACCTCATTATAGCTTTGGTCCAAACATGGATAAAAGAGTTGAATTCTAGCGGTGAGGTGAGAGTGACTGCCTTTGACATCAAGGCAGCATTTGACTGAGTGTGTCATCAAGGAGCCCTAGTAAAACTGAATTCAATGGGAATCAGGAGGAAAACTCTCCCCTGGCTGGAGTTATACCTAGCACTCAAGAAGATTGACACCATCCAAGACAAAGCAACCCGCTTGATTGGCACCCCATCCACCACCTTAAACATTCACTCCCTCCACCACTGGCGCACTGTGGCAGCAGTGTGTACCATCTACAAGATGCACTGCAGCAACTTGCCAAAGCTTCTTCGACAGCACCTCCTAAACCAGCGACCTCTACCACATAGAAGGACAAGGGCAGCAGGCGCATGGGAACACCATCACCGCCAAGTTCCCCTCCAAGTTTCACACCATCCTGACTTGGAAATATATCACCGTTCCATCATTGTCGCTGGGTCAAAATCCTGGAACTCCCTCCCTATTAGCACTGTGGGGTAACTTCACCACACGGACTGCAATGGTTCAAGAAGGCAGCTCACCACCGCCTTCCCAGGGGCAATTAGGGATGGACAATAAATGCTGACCATGCCAGCGATGCCCACATCCCAGGAACAAATTTTAAAAAGTAGACCTCGTTATAAATCTCATCATTCATCAAGAAACTACTCATGAAATAATGCTGGATGGCCAGCTGGTGGCGCCGTCCAAGGAGTAGAAATACTCGGGCGTGGGCCCAGCTTGACAGGGACATTGTGTAAGACAAGGAACTAGTGAAGTACAACTAGACTTCCATGTTCTGAAACAAGTTGATTAAAGCCTTGCTTTATACTCAAACCAAGTGCATAGTGAGTTTTAATATGTCAGACCTATCACTGCAGACTGGGATTCTTGTTACTCAGCTCCTCATAAACCTGCAAGCCTGTGCCCCATCAGATAGAGTGGTCCTAGTTGGACAAGCAGTGGGATGCAGCTCAGGTTAACTGGTTAAACTTGAGGGATCCACTTGAGGGTCTCTACTCCTTACCTCTCTCAGTAAATGGCATGTATCCCTACGGGAAAAAAGTATGCACTCCTCACTAGGCAAATAGAATCCCAACAGATTGGGTGTAGATTTTTCAGTAACCTGATCTGAAGACCTTTTAAACATGGTCAACTGGCCAAAAATAAAACATTGCAACTCTTACTTTATCCATTGCGATTCACTCATCGTACAAATATCAGGGACCTTATGATATGCTCTGTTATTTAATGCTTAGAGTGTAAGAACATAAGAACATAAGAAATAGGAGCAGGAGTAGGCCAATCGGCCCCTCGAGCTTACTCCGCCATTCAATAAGATCATGGCTGATCTGATCCTAACCTCAAATCTACTTTCACTCTCCATCCCACCCGAACTCATGTGATCTCCCGGGAGAGGCGAAAAACCAGATAAAAAACCCAATGTGCCAATTTGGGAGAAAAAATCTGGGAAATTCCTCTCCGACCCATCTAGGCGATCGAAACTCGTCCAGGAGATCACTCTGTCCCTGTATTTCCTACAGTACTTACCTTCTGTAAGAGGTGATCTCCACCCCAGCCAGGAACAGGCCCAATTTACTCTTGAAGGACTCCTAGCTGGCAGCCTGTTCCCAAGGTCTCCACTAATCCCTGTGAATAGAACCATCTCCTGAAAACTAACACAGAATTAGAACACAAGAAGTAGGAGCAGGACCAGGCTACACGACCCCTGGGCCCGCTCTGCCACCCACAGGGCCATGACCGATCCGAACCTAGCCTCATGTCCGATTTCCTGCCCGTTCCCCGTAACCCCTAATTCCCCTTACTTCTAGGAAACTGTCTATTTCTGTTTTAAATTTATTTAATGATGTAGCTTCCACATCTCTCTGGGGCAGCAAATTCCACAGACCTACCACCCTCCGAGTGAAGAAGTTTCTCCTCATCTCAGTTTTGAAAGAGCAGCCCCTTATTCTAAGATTATGCCCCCTAGTTCTAGTTTCACCCATCATTGGGAACATCCTCACCGCATCCACCCGATCAAGCCCCTTCACAATCTTATATGTTTCAATAAGATCGCCTCTCATTCTTCTGAACTCCAATGAGTAGAGTCCCAATCTACTCAACCTCTCCTCATATGTCAACTCCCTTATCCCCGGGATTAACCGAGTGAACCTTCTTTGTACTACCTCGAGAGCAAGTATGTCTCTTCTTAAGTATGGACACCAAAACTGTATGCAGTATTCCAGGTGTGGTCTCACCAACACCTTGTACAACTGCAGCAATACCTCCCTGTTTTTATATTCCATCCCCCTAGCAATAAAAGCCAACATTCCATTGGCCTTCTTGATCAACTGTTGCACCTGCATACAAACATTTTGTGTTTCGTGCACCAGGACCCCCCAGATCCCTTTGACTGCAGTACGTTCCAGTTTCTTGCCATTAAGATAATAACTTGCTCTATGATTTTTCCTGCCAAAGTGCATAACCTCACACTTTCCAGTATTATATTCCATCTGCCAAATCTCTGCCCACTTACTTAGCCTATCTATGTCCCTTTGCAGGTTTTTTATGTCCACCTCACTCACTACTTTCCCTCCCATCTTTGTATCATCTGCAAACTTTGATATGTTACACTCAGTCCCTTCCTCCAAATCGTTAATATAGATTGTAAAGAGTTGGGGTCCCAGCACTGACCCCTGCGGAACACCACTAGTTACTGATTGCCAGTCTGAGAATGAACCATTTATCCCAACTCTCTGCTTTCTATTAGATAGCCAATCCTCCAACCATGCCAGAATATTACCCCCAATCCCGTGATTTTTTATCTTGAGCAATAATCTTTTGTGCGGCACCTTGTCAAATGCCTTTTGGAAGTCTAAATACACTACGTCCACTGGTTCCCCTTTATCCACTCTGTATGTTACGTCCTCCAAAAACTCCAGCAAATTTGTCAAACATGACTTCCCCTTCATAAAACCATGTTGACTTTGTCCTATTAAATTATGTTTATCCAAATGTCCCGTTACTGTCTCCTTAATAATCGACTCTAAAATTTTACCAACCAGAGATGTTAGGCTAACTGGTCTATAGTTTCCAGCCTTCTGTCTATTACCCTTTTTAAATAAGGGTGTTACATTAGCAGTTTTCCAATCTGCCGGGACCTTTGTTGAGTCCAGGAAGTTTTGGAAAATTATTACCAATGCATCCACAATCCCTACCGCCACTTCCCTCAAGACCCTAGGATGTAAGCCATCAGGTCCAGGGGATTTATCCACCTTAAGTCCCATTATTTTACCGAGTACCACTTCCTTAGTGATTTTAATCATATTTAGCTCCTCCCCCCTAGAGCCCCCTGTTTGCCCAGTGTTGGGATATTCTTAGTGTCCTCTACTGTAAAGACTGATACAAAATATTTGTTCAGCGTTTTTGCCAACTCCATGTTTCCCACCATTAATTTCCTGGTCTCATCCTCTAAGAGACCAACATTTACTTTAGCCACCCTTTTTCTTTTTATTTAACTATAGAAACTCTTGCTAACTGTTTTTATATTTTTAGCTAATTTACTTTCATAATCTATTTTCCCTTTCTTAATCAATCTTTTAGTTATTTTTTGCTGTCTTTTAAAGACTTCCCAATCTACTATCCTCCCACTAGATTTGGCTACCTTATATGCCCTTGTTTTTAGTCGGATACTATCCTTTATTACTTTACTTAGCCACGGATGGCTGTCTTTTCTTTTACACCCTTTTTTCCTCAGTGGAATATATTTTTTTTGGAAGTTGTAAAGTAACTCCTTGAATGTACACCACTGATCATGTTCCATCTTACCCTTTAATCTATTTTCCCAGTCCACTCTAATCAATTCCACTCTCATACCTTCATAGTCTCCTTTATTCAAGCTCAGTACGTTTGTTTGAGATCCAACCTTTTCACCCTCTAATTGAACATGGAATTCAACCATGTTATGGTCACTCGTTCCAAGGGGATCCTTTACTAGGACATTTTTTATTAATCCGGCTTCATTACACAGGACCAGATCTAAGATTGCCTGCCACCTGGTCGGTTCAGTTACATACTGCTCAAGAAACCCATCACTAATACACTCAATGAACTCTTCCTCAAGGCTGCCCTGCCCAATTTGATTTGTCCAGTTAATATGAAAGTTAAAATCCCCCATAATTATAGCTGTTCCCTTATTACAAGCCCCAACTATTTCCTGATTATTACTCCGTCCAACAGAGTTGCAACTGTTAGGAGGCCTATAGACTATGCCCACTAGTGTTTTTTTCCCCTTATTATTTCTTATCTCCACCCAAACTGTTTCATTATCCTGATCCTTTGACCCAATATCATTTCTCTGTATTACGGTGATTCCTTCCTTTATTAACATAGCCACCCCACCTCCCCTACCTTCCTGCCTGTCCGTCCTGATTGTTAAATACCCTCGTATGTTTAATTCCCAGTCATGGTCACCTTGCAGCCATGTTTCTGTAATGGCCACAAGATCATACCCATATGTAATTATTTGTGCCGTCAACTCGTCCATTCTGTTACGAATGCTACGTGCATTCAGATAAAGAACTTTCAAATATGTTTTGTGACACTTAGTTCCTGCTTTTTCCCCTTTTACTACTTTACCTTTTACTCCATACATTCTGTCCCTTCCTGACACTCTCTGGTTTTCAATTCCCCCACTGCTACCCAGGTCTATGACTTTCTCCGTTGTCATTTTTATTATTTGCTCTCTAGAAACCTCTCCCCCACTAATTAGTTTAAAGCCCTCTCTACAGCCCTAGTTATATGATTCGCCAGGATTTTAGTCCCAGCGCTGGCCAGGTGAAGTCCATCCCAACAGAACAGCTCTCTCCTGTCCCAGTACTGGTGCCAGTGTCCCAGGAAGCAAAACCCATTTCTCCCACACAAGTCTTTGAGCCACGCATTTAACTCTCTAATTTTATTTATCCTAGCCAAATTCACTCGTGGCTCAGGTAATAATCCAGAGATTATTACTCTTGAGGTTCTGTTTTTTAATTTGACCCCTAGCTGCTCATACTCCTTTAACAGAACCCCCTTCCTTGTTCTATCTACGTCGTTGGTACCAACATGGACCACGATAACTGAATCCTCCCCTTCCCACTCCAAGTTTCTCTCCAGCCCAGAAGAGATGTCCTGGACCCTGGCACTGGGCAGGCAACACAGCCTTCGGGACTCGCGCTCTTGACTGCAGAGAACCCTATCTATCCCCCTAATGATACTATCCCCTACCACTACAATATTTCTTTTTACTCCCCCCTCTTGAATGGTCCCCTGTTCCATGGTGCTGTGGCCAGGTTGCTCATCCTCCCTGCAGTCCCCGCTCCCACCCCCACAGGGAGTAAGAACCTCAAACCTGTTTGACGAGAGCAAGGGCTGCGGCTCCTCCAACACTACCTCCTGGATCCCCGCACCTGCCTCACTCATAGTCACACCGTCCTGTCCCTGACCACGGACTACATCTGGATTAATTAATTTCATAGGTGTGACTACCTTCTGAAACATAGAGTCCAGGTACTTCTCCCCCTCCCTGATGTGTCACAGTGTCTGAAGCTTGGTCTCAAGCACATCAACATGGTTCCGGAGATCCTCTAGCAGCAAACACTTGTCGCAAATGTATTCACCGTGAGCATCAATGGTGTCCACTGTCTCCCACATTTCGGAGCAGTAACACATCACCTGCTCACCCATTTCTATATAATTAATTAAATTTCTTATTATTAGTTATAAAAACCCTCTGCCCCCGATATAAATGATGACTATCACACCACTATTTAATAGTACTTACCAACTTATAAAGGTATAAAAGAGAAGGAAGAGGACCTACCAACCAGCTGATCACCTGCCTCCCTTTTTAATGCTGTCTGTGGGGCCTGTTAGGTTGAGTCGTCTCACTGCTCCGCTTCCGCAGTGCTGTCTAAGCCTGAGAGTGGGAAGCCAAACAGAGCAAAAACACCCCCTCACCTCCCACTTGCCTGAACTCTCTCACTTAACAAACTCTTGCTTACACTCAACGCCACCGCACTCGCGCTGCCGCACTCAGCCCGCCCCTTTTTATACCCAGATTCTACTTCCGGTTTAAACTCCCCAACAGTTTAATTTACTTTAATAAATTAAACTTACTTCAGAAAACTAAATTTTCCCTTCACTTAAATTCACTAAATAAACTTAAATAACTTTTCTCTCACTTACCAAACTCTTGCTTACACTCAACGCCACCGCACTCAACGTGTAATTAATGCCCTGAATTTATGAATAGAATTTTCATAATGTACAACTCCTGAGCTGCATATGATGTCTAACTGCACAGATTTTATGTCTAGCACTGCCTGTATGTAATATTTTAAATAAAAATTGTCAGCAACTTAAAGTTTGGGCAAGGCCAAGCACATTCACTTAGTAATTAGACCGAATGCTTGCATTTATATCATGCATCGTGATGTTTTCTGCCCGATCAATGAAGCATTCCTGCCTCTTCCCTGTGCATGATCTAATTGAATTTTGACATTTTGCAATGCAGCCTGCTAAAAGGGACACTGCACCATGCGTGGATGAGCCCTCTATAAAAGATTCAGGTGACGACAGCTGGTTTACTGATTTGCATTATGTCTCCTTTGGAAAAGAGAAAAGATGTTAAGTTGTGACTCTGGTGCGACTGACCAACTCTTCAGCTCTAAAGCATACATCACTAGAACTGCTTTATTGCTACTATTACAAAGCCTGCACTCCATCTCTCAATATCAGTGGTACAGGCCAATAAGCTTTCCCTTTTAATATCACTGTTATTACCCTGATATATTACGCAATCAATCTCTTTGCCAAATTTAGTGCTGGTTTAAACAAATGAAAAAGATCTTTTAAATCTTGTGGTTGACCTTTGCTATTAATAGGCCTAAACTAATTATATAACTTTATAATGTGGTTACATACTTTTTTCTTCCTCCTTCCCCATTTAGTTCTATTTCTAAATACAATCACTTTTGAGATTCTAATCCAATTCTTCCCTCTCCTTTCCTTTACTCATGCTGAGATACCATGCCATTCGATCCTGCAGTACCTTACCCAAGTGGGCAATCTTCCTGTGTCAGCCTTGACAGTAAGTGTCAATTGGCTATAAGTGGAGCATCGAAGCCAAACCTGATCCTCTCCCAAGCCAATATCCACACACATATCCATGTGCCAGCAGAGCTCACTGGATGGCAATATCACAAAGCCACTGTGGCTTTTAATGCCTGCTTCGTATTCCCATGCAGGAATGTATTGGTCAGCACGCTAATAATTTTCACTACGATGTCACCTCTGCATACGTCGAATTTAAGCCTATGCGCCGAGAATTGCACCTTCCCGAGTTTTTCCGACTGTGTGAGGTGTTGTTGCATGTGATGGCTGCTGTGATTTTTGTTCACAGCGTTCAACCCGTGCATGGATGGGTTTCTATATTTCAAGTGTGTGCTTTACAACTGAGCCATTCTCACACAGTCCCTACCAGCCAGTGTTAGAACATAACTAGAGGCCTAGGAGGAGGTTTCATGCCTCAGCTGAAGATAGCGGGGTGAAATTTGGGATAAAATGGGCGATAGCGAATCAGCAGCCCGATTTACAGCCTGCCGGATTTTCTTGTTCATAGAGCGTAAACTGGGTTGTTGTGTTATCACCTATTTTGCGCTACTGCAGAAGACCAATTTCACCCCCAACGTGTGGTATAAAGACCTCAAAGAAGGGCAGGAGAGAAAAATTAAAAGTATCTTAAAAATGTTTGAATTTAAATGAAACTTCAATTGTCTGTGTCAAAATAAGTTGCGAACAGTAACACAAGCCAAGGTTGCTGTATAAATTGTTAAAACATACAAATCCCAGCTGATGTCATGCCATAATTATGAAGTGCTTTATGACACTTAAAACATAAGCAAGCTGAGCTTCTTGAGTGGGAATTCCAGATATTTCACTGGGAACAGAGCAAATAAAACATGGAGAAATTGATGGTACTACTCTCTATGAGATATGGAATAGTTCAGCGGGAGGCTCCTTAAAAGGCTAGCTGGCGAAGAGAAAGTGTCACAGAGGAAATTCATCAATGAGCATTCCAAACCATATGTAACATAATTCAGGCATTTTACTAATAACAGGGTTGCTCAACGTGGGTGTCATTCAAGCGGAAAAGGCTTTCCCAGCTTGTTTCACTTCCAGTTACCTTATCTCCGAGTATTATTGTATAAGGACATTCTTGCATGTAATTTTTTTAAAAAGAGGGAGAATTGTGTGAAGCTTTGCTCTCAATACAGAGCCTCGCTCGACAGGAATGTGAATCAGAGAATTAGATGACCGTTGTGCCCTCTCCTCCAATCTGCACCAGGAGTTGTGAACCTTGCAAAATTTACCTCATCTAGAGGAATAAACAATATTTTGGTTAAGTTCACCACAATGTGAAAACTAATAAATATTTAATACAACAATGTTGTAGTGTTCACAACAGGAGCCGACAAAAAAATTATGCGAAGAGAAGAATTAGAGGCTTCAGGTTTGTTACAAGGAGAAAGACCAGCATCAGTGGAGATTGAATGGAGAGAGGATCTTAATGGAGATTTCACAGGAAAGGAAAGAAGAGGCCCAGTGTTGATGGGCACTATGGGAGAAAGGAGAAGAGAAAGTTCCAATAGTCATTGCAACTATGGTATGAGTGATGAGAATGAAAGGTTGGTGTAAATAGGGGAAAGCTTTGGGTGTGTTGATGGTGCCTGTTGGAAGATAGCACCATGAAACTGGTGCTTTTTGGCTCCATTCTGCACCCATAAACAGACGCAATGGGTTCCACACACACACCCACACACAAACCCACACACATATACACAAACCCACACACCAAACACATGTACACAAACCCACACACATATACATGCACACACCCACACCCACACCCACCCGCACCCACATACACACAAACACACATACACGTGCGCACCTATGCACACACACACGTATATACACACACACATACACACACCCACACACACCCACACACTTAAACACACCCACAAATATACACACACCCACCCACACACATACACACAAAACCACACACACATACACACCCACATACACCCACCCACACATGCACACACCCCCACATACACGGACACACCCGCACACACCCACCTAAACGCATATACGTACCCATACTCACACACACGCACACACCTCCACACATATACACACACACAAATATATACACAAAGCCACACAAATATACCCACACACACACACCTACATACATACACTCATACCCACACACACTTATACACACTTCACAGAAATTCCTTTAGAGCACCTTCCCTCAAAAGGTAAAATGTCACTACAGCATAACAATTAGTAATGAAAAGAGAGAATATCACTTTTATTTCCAAATGGTGATTAACATCAGGGTATTTACCTGTTACGTTTCTCTGAGTGAAGGTCCACTTACTCAGACTTTTGCTTCTCCCCTGGCTACAGTTCGGTTGAATTGCAAACCATGGTTTTGGATTGCTCATCATTCTTCTGTGTAGAAGCATTGATGAGCCAGCTGCTTAAGACGTAACCTACCTGCCAAGAATGTTGGCAGCTGCTAGGAGGTTCTGCCTCTGCTGATCTATCATCTGCCTTAATAACTTTATGCTAGTGCTGCTGCGGGCACCACAGTTCCCTTTGCTTCTGGATGTTCTGCTGAAGGTACTTAAACGTTGCATCCCAGAACAGATGGAGTTTGTGCACTACTGAACTGTGCTTGTCTAATGGATGACCCCAGTCCCTGTGGAAGGGGGATGATAGATAGAATGTTATGAAAATATAAACAGAAGCTTAAGTGAGTCACGCACACAAATTGGAAGGCACAAAGCAATAATTTTATTATTTACAGAGCAAGCCTAAAATAAATATGCTCCTTTATTTCATCTATCTTGTCTTTCTACAACATCTTAATTCAGTTGTCACCCTCACTTCTGAGTCAGAAGGTTGTCGGTTCAAGTCTCACTCCAGAGACTTGAGCACAAAACTCTAGTGCTGCACTGTCGGAGGTGCTGTCTTTCGGATGAGACGTTAAACCGATGCTGCGCTGTCAGGTGGACGTAGAAGATCCTATGGCACTATTTCGAAGAAGAGCATGGGGAATTATCCCCGGTATCCTGGCCAATATTTATCCCTCAACCAACATCACTAAACACAAAGTATTTGGTCATTATCACATTGCTGTTTGTGGGAGTTTGCTGTGTGCAAATGACTGCCGCATTTCCTAAATTACAACAGTGACTCCACTTCAAAAGTACTTCATTGGCTGTAAAGTACTTTGGGACGTCCTGAGGTCATGAAAGGTGCTATATAAATGCAAGTCTTTCTTTCCTTTTCTTTTTCAGTATTGGCCTGGCAATTATTACATGGAGTCAACAGGTAAAACAGTCTGCTCTCTATATTTAATGTACAGGACCAACTTTCTCTCCTATTTAATAAAATATATTTAGGGGACTTTGTTAGCATTAGGCACTAGACCTTCACCTGTGGGATCTGGGATCAGTGCACCGGGAGGAAACTTTACTTTAACTGCGAGATTTGTTTGGACAGTTCAAAATGGATGCAGTAGAAAACTACTTTTTATTCAGCAGTAATTGGCAAGTGAGACCATTGGGTGGCTTGCGAAGAAAATGGCTCAAGGAGTATATCCAGTGAATAGCTGACCATACAATTACTTTTTTTGGATTCATTCACATTTATTGCCCTTCCATGATTGCCCTCAAAAAGGCAGTGTTGAGTCACCTTCTTTGAATAAGTGGCACTTCTGAGGGCAGTTAAGAGCCAACCACATTGCTGTGGGTCTGGAGTCACATGTAGGCCAGGCCAAGTAAGGATGGCAGATTTCTTTCCCTAAAGGACATTAGTGAACCAGATGGATTTTTACAACAATCTGGTAGTTTCACTATTGCTGATACTAGCTTTTTTTTCAAACTCCAGATTTATCTAATTAACTGAATTTAAATTCCCCAGCTGCCATGGTGGGAACTGAAATCATGTCTCCAGATCATTAAGTCCAGACCTCTGGATTACTAGTCCAGTAACATAACCACTATACTAACATACTGCTTTGTGCATTTGAATGTTGGAATGAGGATTGGTTTCAACCCCCTTATAATTGAATTGGTTGAAGAGTTGGCTAACATTCACCATAGATGTTCACTTGTAAATGATAGTCACTTGGACCTTACTTGCTGTAAGAGGGCCAATTTTTTCCAGGCCCTGCACTTGGGTAAAAGTCAGGCGGAGCTGAGTTGGTAGAACTCTTGCCAATGTGCCGGTAGGTTGGAGTTCATGTGGTATGTCAGGAATTGAGCAGACAATCTAGGCTGTCACTTTGTGCACTACTGAGGGACATAGAGCATAAGAAATAGGAGCAGGAGTGGGCTCTTTTTATTCCATTTTGGCCCCCTCGAGCCTGCTCCACCATTCAATAAGATCATGGATGAACTTTAACATCAACTCCACTTTCCCATCCTATCCCCAAATCCTTTGATTCCCTTAGTGCCCAAAAATCTATCGATTTCAGTCTTGAATATACTCAACGAGTGAACATCCACAGCCCCCTGGTGAAGAGAATTGTATTGTTGGAGGTGCCGTCTTTCAGCAACAACAACGCATTTATATACAAGAGCAAAATACTGCGGATGCTGGAAATCTGAAATATAAATAGAAAATGCTGGAAATAATCAGCAGGCCAGGCAGCATCTGTCAACTATCAACATCCTGGGGGGGTCACCATTAACCAGAAACTTAACTGGACCAGCCACATAAATACTGTGGCAACAAGAGCAGGTCAGATGCTGGGTATTATTTGGAGAGTGTCTCACTTCCTGACTCCCCAAAGCCTTTCCACCATCTACAAGGCACAAGTCAGGAGTGTGATGGAACACTCTCCACTTGCCTGGATGAGTGCAGCTCCAACAACACACTAGAAGCTCGACACCATCCAGGACAAAGCTGGCGCGTGATTGCCACCCCATCCACCACCTTAAACATTCACTCCCTCCACCACTGGCGTACCGTGGCTGCAGTGTGTACCATCTACAAGATGCACTGCAGCAACTCGCTAAGGCTTCTTCGGCAGCACCTCCCAAACCCGCAACCTCTTCCAGCTAGAAGGACAAGGGCAGCAGGCACATGGGAACACTACCTCCAAGTTCCAATCCAAGTCACACACCATACTGACTTAGAAGTATATCGCTGATCCTTCATCGTCGCTGGGTCAAAATCCTGGAACTCCCTACCTAACAGCACTGTGTGAGTACCATCACCACACGGACTGCAGCGGTTCAAGTAGGAGGCAGATGCATGGCAGATGCAGTATAATGTGGATAAATGTGAGGTTATCCACTTTGGTGGCAAAAACAGGAAGGCAGGTTATTATCTGAACAGCAATAGATTGGGAGAAGGGGAAGTGCAACGAGACCTGGGTGTCCTTGTGCACCAGTCGCTGAAGGTAAGCATGCAGGTGCAGCAGGCAGTTAAGAAGGCAATGGTATGTTGGCCTTCATAGCGAGAGGGTTCGAGTACAGGAACAAGGATGTCTTGCTGCAGTTGTACAGGGCCTTGCTGAGTCCACATCTTGGCCTAGAAATTCACTAGCCTTAGCGCCGCTTTTGAGGCGCTAGAGGGACTAGCGCCAGAGTTATGGCCAGTTGAAAAATTCCCTGGGGCCCTAAAGCGGCATTGCACCGGTAGCGCTGCGCCGGCACCGATGACGTCATCGGTGTGCGCAGCGTCCCGGTTGCCATGCCGACGGGCCCCAGCGCCGAAATTCAGTTGCGGCCGCCTCGCCCGTGGCAGCCGCAACTAAGACTCTGGCAACAGAGTCCAACATGTGTTTGCGCCGGCGCATTAAAGGCCCCGCGGCGGCCGGCCGCTTTCCCGTCGGCCGCCTGCCCGCAGCTCCCTCCCCGGACTTCTCCCCCCCCCCCCAGAACAGATGCAAGCCCGGCACTTGTCCGAGGTGCCGGGCTCATTTTTAAACAGATTTGCGCGGGCCGCAGCCGGGTGCAGGCAGCTCCTCCTTAACGGAAGGAGGAGGCCTGCACTTCCCCAGCCTGCCGCACCGCATCGGGTGCCGCAGCGCCGGAATTGCGGCGCTAAATGGCAGTTAGCGCCCTTTTCCAGGCGCTAAGACCCTTCAGTAGCGCCGGCAGCCGTTTGGGCGCGGCGCTACTGAATTTTTGGCGTGCGCAGGGGGACTTAGCACTGGCACTAACTTCCGGCGCTAAAGCCCTGGCTAAGCCAAAACCCAATTTCTAGGCCCTTGAGTATTGTGTGCAGTTTTGGTCACCTTATCTGAGGAAGGGTGTTCTTGACATGGAGGGAGTGCAGTGAAGATTCACCAGACTGATACCTGGGATGGCAGGAATGACGTATGAGGAGAGATTGGGTCGATTGGGCTTATACTCGCTGGAGTTTAGAAGAATGAGAGGGGATCGCATTGAAACTTATAAAATTCTAACAGGACTAGACAGACTTGATGGAGGAAGGGTGTTCCTGATAGCCGGGTAGTCCAGGACCAGGGGTCACAGTCTAAGGATAAGGGGTAAGCCATTTAGGATAAAGATGAGGAGGAATTTCTTCACCCAAAGAGTGGTAAACCTGTGGAATTCTCTATCACAGAAGGCAGTTGAGGCCAATTCATTAAATATATTCAAGAAGGAGTTGGATATATTTCTTAAGGCTAAAGGGATCAAGGGATATGGGGTGAAGGCAGGGACAGGGTACTGAATTTGGATGATCAGCCATGATCTCATTGAATGGCGGTGCAGACTCGAGGGGCCAAATGGCCTTCTCCTGCTCCTATCTTCTATGTTTCTATGAGGCTTACCACCACCTTCTCAAGGGCAATTAGGGATGGGCAATAAGTGCTGTCCTTGCCAGCGACGCCAACGTCCCATAAGCGAATAAAAAAAAGGAAACAGAGTTAACGTTTCAGTAATAGTGAAACTACCAGATTGTCGTAATATTGTTGCATTTATATAGTGCCTTTAACATAGTAAAATGTTTTTAGATAAGATAGTAAACTGACGGCCCATTCCAGTGGTTTGATGAACACTATTCTAAACTGAGTAAGGGAGCTCTCCCTTGTCCTGGCCAGCAGTCCTCCCTGAACCAACATAAACCAAAAACTGATTAATTGGCGATTCATCTCATTGACTGTGTGTGGGACCTTGCAATTGGCTGCTAGAGTTGACTTATTTACAAATAATGACAGGTCTATCTGTCAAAAATATCAAGGGGAATTCCCTTCTCCTATTGGCTGGCCTGGCCCACGTGATCCCAGGGATGCTTGCGAACTGCATGCGCCCCTGGGATATGTGGGCCCTGCGCATTTCGACTGTGGAGAGGCCCAGGAGCAGAAGTGTCCAGACCTCGGGAGCCCTCAGGTAAGTTTGTAGATTTTTTTCCGATAGGAGGCATCCGCACGCAGAAAGCCTCCTATCGGAAATTGTGGGCCAATGTAAAGGACTGTTTATGTGCTTCGCTGGGATTTCCACCGATCCCAGAAGTTGCAGTGTGATATTGAGGACCGCCCCACCGCCCCACCGCCACCCCCTGCAGAAATTCTAATCTCTTTGATATCATTGTTGGCAGCCAATGTCAACTCATGTCATGTGGCCTACAGCCTCACAAATTAGTAATTTTATGACAAAAACTATCATGGATTATGTGCAGTGCTACCAAACCTTCCTGGTTTGTCAAGGATGGAAAAATGCATTATCCAAGGTATATGATAATGGCCTTCAAATTCTATGTGGGTTCCACCAGTCACCTCCTGTAGTTCTGGTGGGTGGCCAGCAGAACCCCTAAGGAAACAATGCAAGTGGTAATTTTCAGTCTTTTACGCCACTTCCCTGAGGGCTTCCGCTGGTGTTGTGGCAGAAGAGTGGCAGATTCCCCTATGGAACTTCAGTGCCATAGAAATTGGAAAGCAATTTCCCAGTGAAAAATCTTCTCCTCCACTTGGCTGTTTATGTCCTTTAGACATTAGCCCTGAAATTTCATGGGGGGTTCTCCTGGTCTCTCATCATTACACCAATGGTTGCTGGTGGAATACCCAAAGAAATGGTGCAAACAGCCATTTACACTGTTTCCCTGGGCGGAGTGGGGTTCCTATGAGCTCCAGATGGAGTAATGGCAAAATATCAGTAGAACCTTCATGGAATTTCAGGGCTAATGTCTAAAGGACAAAAACACCCATGTGGTGGAGAAGATTTTTCACTGGGAAATACAGATTCAGTTGAACTCTTTTCTATGTCGTACTAAGCCATTGACTACGCACAAAGTTATCCATTCACAATGTCATTGGCACAAATTTTATTTCAACTACATCAGTGGCATCAATGCCTGGAAATTGTGCTGTGTATTATCAACCATGAACATACATATGATTTTCTTTTGTCCACAAAGGCTGTTTATTTTAAATGAGTCAAATTTGATTTGATCCACATTAAGCTGCAGCCCATCTATATCTGTGCACAGTAGCCATTTAGGTCATTCCTCATGTGTAAGCCTAGACAGTAAGGGCATGATCTTGCCAGCCCTGGGGAAGCAGGTTTGGAGGCGGGACTGCCAGGAAAATGGCAGAATCTGGGGGCGGGTATCCATCCCGCCCCAACCCGTCTCCATGCCATCTTCTCAGGAGGCAGGTAGTCGACCCGCACTGGGTCCCGTCTCCTGGAGGCGGGAAGGGGATTACAACCACTTAACTTCCTGTTAACAGGTAGTTAACAGGCAGTTAAGAAGATTATCTCCATTTTTCCACAAGAGGTGCGGGCTTCCCAACATCGGGAAACCCCGCCAAGGTCACCAAGGCGAGCAGTGAGTCTGCGGGGGTCGGAGGGGTGCAAAAGTGCGCTGTGGAGGTAAGTGATGGGTGCAAGTGTGGAGAGGTAAGTATGTGAGGTGAGTGGAAAGTGATAGAAAATGTTTACTTACGTTTGTTTCTTCCTGCTGGCTTCAACAGTTGGGGCTGCGGAGACTCTCGCATCTCACCGGCAGAGATGACAAATGGCTGCTGCATTCTCCATTGCAACAGCCATCTTATTTCTGCTCACAAAAGAGGTTTGATGAGTCTTGAGTACAAGAACTCATCAAACAACAGAGAATGTCAGTATTTGACAATTCATCAGTCAAAAAGTTTTGGCAGATGAAATGTCATACGCTGACGTTCTCTGTAATCAGCTTCCCCTTAATTGGCCCGCTGGGCGGGCTTAACAAGGTCAATCAAGGGAAAATAGCGTGGGTTGGCCAGAAGTCGATGGAAGCGGTAGTAAAACCCGACAAGCAGCAGTACCACCTCCAACGCGCCCCCATTGACAAAATCGCCCCCTAAGTCAGGAGACGATACAGCCATCCAGTGGATGGGGAGTCACAACCAACCCAACATCCACACAAGTATACTTCTGATGGGGAAGATGACAGTACCACAGAATTACATAGATAGAATTACATAGAATATACAGCACAGAAACTGGTCATTCGGCCCAACCAGTCCACAACAACAACTTGCATTTATATAGTGCCTTTAACGTAGTCCATGCTAGTATTTATGCTCCACTCAAGCCACCTCCCATCCTCCCTCATCTAACTCTACCAGCATAACCCTCTATTCCCTTCTCCCTCATATGTTTATCTAGCTTCACCTTAAATGCATCTATACTATTTGCTTCAACCACTCCCTGTTGTAGTGAGCTCCACATTCTCACCGCTCTCTGGGTAAAGAAGTTTCTTCTGAATTCCCTGTTTGATTTCTTGGTGACTATCTTATATTGATGGCCTCTTGTTTTGCTCTTCCCCACAAGTGGAAACATTCTCTCTCTATCTACTCTATCAAAACCTTTCATAATTTTAAAGACCTCTATTAGGTCATGCCTCAGCCTTCTTTTTTCAAGAGTAAAGAGAACAAGAGGGCGATTTTCACCAAATACTTTAAGTGCTAAAAAGGTAAAGAGGTAGCCAAATGGGGCTTAGAGCTGAAACGCCGGTTTAGTCTGCATTCAGCTCAAGATGCCATCTTGGTAAAGGAGTTGAAGCCAGTGTTAGGAACTGCCGCCCAGAGACTGGTTAAACAGTTAATTGCCATTTAAAATGCCTGCTAGCGCTCATTAAAGAGGCTACATGACATTTTGATGGCCAGCGCTTCAACTAACGCGCTCTCCTAACAGTGACCAGCTGTTTGGGAGTGAACACGGCTTTGATGTCAATTTCAAGTGCTACTTAAAGAGCTACTCACCACTTCGGGAGACTTTCTGGGACACTTTGTCAAGAAATTGATAAAGAAAGAAATTATTGTTGGTAAAAAAAACAGTACTAGCAAAATTAATTGGATGAAAAGTCGATAAATCCCAACGACTGAATGATCTACATCCTAGGGTTTTGAAAGAGGTGGCCATTGGGATAGTGGAAGCATTGGTTGTCATCTTCCAAATTTTATAGATTCTGGAACGGTTCCTGCAGATTGGAGGATAGCAAATGTAACCCCGCTATTTAAGAAAGGAGGGAGAGAGAAAACAGGGAACTACAGACCTGTTAGCCTCACATCAGTAGTTGGGTAAATGCTGGAATCTATTATAAAGGGTGCAATAACTGGGCACTTAGAAACTAATAGTAAGATTGGGCAGAGATTTATGAAAGGGAAATCCTGTTTAACAAACCAATTGGAGTTCTTTGAGGATGTAACTAGTGGAGTAGACAAAGGGGAACCGGTAGATGTGGTGTATCTGGATTTTCAGAAGGCCTTCGATAAGGTCCCACACAAGAGGTTGGTGAACAAAATTAGGGCACATGGAATTGGGGGTAATATACTAGCATGGGTTGAGAATTGGGTAACAGACAGAAAACAAAGAGTAGGGATAAATGGGTCTTTTCAGGATGGCGGGCTGTGACCGCAAGGATCGGTGCTTGGGCCCCAGCTATTCACAATCTATATCAATGATTTGGATGAGGGGACTAAATGTAACATTTCCAAATTTGCTGATGATACAAAACTAGGTGGCAGTGTCAGTTGTGAATAGGATGTGAAGAGATTTCAAGGGGATCGCGACAGGCTCAGTGAGTGGGAGAAAACATGGCAGATGGAATATAATGTGGATAAATGTGAAGTTATCCACTTTGGTAGAAAAAACTGAAAAGCAGAGTATTTCCTACATGGTGAAAGATTGAAGAATGCAAATGCTCAAAGGGACCTGGGTGTCCTTGTACATGAGTCACTGAAAATGAATGTGCAGGTGCAGCAAGCCATTAGGAAGGCAAATGGTATGCTGGCCTTCATTACAAGAGGATTTGAGTACAGGAGTAAAGAAGTCTTACTCCAATTATATAGGGCCTTGGTGAGCCCACACCTGGAGTACTGTGTACAATTTTGGTCCCCTACCTAAGGAAGGATATACTTGCCATAGAGGGAGTGCAACGAAGGTTCACGAGATTGATTCCTGGGATGGGAGGATTGTCGTATGAGAAGAGATTGAGTAAACTAGCCCTGTATTCTCTTGAATTCAGAAGATTGAGAGGGGATCTCTTTGAAGCATACAAAATTATTACAGGGTTTGATAGGGTGGATGCTGGGAGAATGTTTCCCATGACTGGGGAGTCTGAAACCAGGGGCCACAGCCTCAGGATAATGGGTAGGCCATTCAGGACTGAGATGAGAATAAAATTCTTCACACAGAGGGTGGTGAATCTTTGGAATTCTCTACCCCAAAGGGCTGTGAAGGCTAAATCATTGGGTATATTCAAAACAGAAGTCAATAAATTTCTGACTAGTAAGGGCATCAAGGGATATGGTGATAGGGCCGGTGAATCGAGTTGAGGCAGAAGATCAGCCATGATCTCATTGAATGGCGGAGCAGGCTCGAAAGGCCGAAAATTGAATGGCGGAGCAGGCTCGAAGGGCCGAATGGCCTACTCCTGCTCCTATTTCTTATGTTCTTATGTTCACCAACACTTGAGCAACATTTATTCTGGAAATTCTCTAAGGATTTTACCTGAAAAAAGTAAGTGCTGTGCTACTCGACCTTATTGGACACCTTATAGGAGTCACCAGGAGAAAGGCAGTGCTTGGTCATGGGCATCTTGTTAGGGGACCCCCTTTGTCTGGATGAAGAATGGGAGGAGGATATAAGACCAGGCAGAGCAGCACCAGCTGCTGCAGGAAAAAGGGACAGGAGGGCGAGGTGGCATTTTTCCCCCCCTGCGGGTACAGGACATCGCTCCTCCACCAGGACCCCCAATGCTGCATCCAAGAACTTGTGTGCCCTCTCCCTCAGTCCCTCAGCCATCATGCAACATGCCACTGTGTGCCAGCCAAAGCACTCCACACCTTCAGTGGAAGTGGGTGCGAGAAGCCCATACATATGGCGAAAATTGTGCTAATCAGTACTTGAGTGCTAAACCTGCAGGTTTCTGGTTTAGCACCTCCAGGCAAGTTCAAATTATGGTAATCAGCAATTAGAACTAAAATTGAGGGCTAAATCCAGACATTCAAACATTCTAATATTATTAGAACTGCACCCATTTAGCGCCTGTTTTCACTCTTTGGTAAATTTAATCCCCCAGCCAGTACATCCTTTCCTGATAGGTATATCCTCGCATGTCTGGTGTCATCCTTATAAATCTATTTTACCCTCTCCAGTGCCTCTATATGCTTTTTATAATATGGTGACCAGATTTGTACACAGTACTCCAAGTGTGGTCTAACCAAGGTTCGATACAGGTTTAGCATAACTTCTCTACTTTTCAATTCCATCCCTTTAGAAATAAACCCTAGTTCTTGGTTTGCTTTTTTAAGGACTTATTAACCTGCATCATTAAATTTAGTGGTTTGTGTAGCTCTGCTCCAGGCTCCCTTTGCTCATCTACCCCATTTAAATTCTTATTTTCCAAGTAATAAGTGACCTCCTTATTTTTCTTACCAAAGTGTAATACCTCACATTTATCTGTGTTGAAATTAATTTGCCAATTATATGCCCATTCTGCAAGTGTATTAAAGTCTTCTTGTAATTTGTTGCAGTCCTCCTCAGTGTTGACTATCTCTCCCAATTTGGTGTCATCCACACATTTAGAAATTGTTGCTGGAAAATTGGACCCATTTGCACCAACCATTAAGGCCGGTTTGGAAAAAAAATGGCAGCCGCCTTGCTTCCGGCGGGTCCTGTGGCGGCGGCCATTTTGGGCAGGCCGGCAGCATTGCCGTTACCTGCACTGGCTGCAGAAATGGAAGTAAAGCAGATTGTGAAGTCAATGGCCATAATTTTCTGGGGTCGGTGCGGGCGCCATCAGAGGGGGGTCGGGTGGGAAATTTGAAATAAGTTGCAGCAGCTCGGGAATTTGTTGTCATCCTGCCCCCACGCGCCTTTCACTCAGGCGCGTTTGCCGGTGTGGCAGCGACCTGACCGGCAGAGGCGGGCAACCTAATTTAAATCATTACAAGCTTGTAGTCAGACACTTAAGCGCCTTTTTCAGCCTACCTTTCAGCCTGAGGTGAGAGTTGAGAGTCCATTGCTCCAGCTGATTAGATAACAGCATGAAATGTACTATAACAGCTCTCACCTCACAGTTGATCACTTTCCTCAGGCAGAAGCTGTTGCTGACTGCATTCCCAGCACACATTTAGCTTTCTGCAGGCTGCAAGTGTTTCCAGCAAAGTCACCATCCAGTCTCACCTCATTGGTACAACCTAACACACCATTGACAGATTGCTTCTGTCATCTATTCCATCATCATAGGTGCCATTTATACTGTCTCACCGTGGTCCTCAGAATCGGGCCACAATAAGCCCCAACACCAGTAGCACCAGGCACACCAGCAGCACCAACAATACCACCAACCTGCTCCTGAACCTCCTGATGCTGCACAGGACAGAGGGCATCAGTGCAGGGCTGTACCATGTCAGAGGCGATACCTCCAACACAGGATATACAGGCAGAGGATGATCTTCCTCAACATGACTGAGCAGCAGTGCCAAAGGAGGCTCAGGCTATCACGCTAGATTGTCGCAGACATTTGCAGATTGCTGGAGCAAGACTGGCAGCCCAGAGGAACGGGTGGACACACTTTACCAGTGGCTGTCAAAGTCACCAGCGCCCTCAACTTCTTAACCTCAGGCTCCTTCCAGGGATCTGCAGCAGACATTTGCGTTATCTCGTAGTCGGCCGGCCACAGATGCATCACACAGGTCACCGATGCCCTCTTTGACAAGTCAGCCAATGATATCATCGTTGCCACTGATGAAGCCAATGTTACTGAGTGGGCGCTCGGCTTTGCCGCTCTGGCTGGCTTCACCTGGTTGCAGGACATCATCAACTCCACACATCTGGCCATCAGGGCACCCCATCATAACCCAGGGATCTTTGTCAACCGCAAGGGCTTCCACTCCCTTAATGTGCAGCTGGTCTGCAACCATAGGAAGATCATCACGTATGTGTGCGTCAAATTCCCTGGCAGCTGCCATGACTCTTTCATCCTTTGCCAGTAACCCTCCCTCAGCTCATCACTCCTCCAAACAGACTTTCCGGCTGGCTGCTTGGAGACAAGGGCTATCCACTGAAGACATGGCTCACGACACCCTTGAGGAGGCCAAGCACTGGGGGCCAGGAGAGATATAATGAAAGCCACATCTCCACCAGATGTGTCATAGAGCAGAGAATAGGCATGCTGAAAATGCGCTTCAGATGCCTTGACAGATCTGGAGGAGCCGTTCAGTATGCACCAGCCAGGGTCTCCGGAATTATCGTGGTCTGTTGCGCCCTGCACAACATAGTGCAGCAGCGAGGATTAGCACTGCATGAGGAGCAAGGCACTGAGCACACAACCTCTTCAGAGGAGGAGGAGCAGGAGGAGGAGGATGAGCATCAGCTGGAAGATGAGGGGGAGCAGTAGCTGGAGGAACCTGCGGGCCACATCCCACCAGCACCCGAGCACATTGCTGCCCAGGAGGTCAGGGATGGCCTCACCATGGCCAGATTTACTTAACTTTACGCAGTACACCCATATGGCTGCCACCCGCTGTGCCATGTTGGCACCACCCTACAGCAACACCATAAAGAATCCCTACAGTGACCAAGCCATTCCTTTCACACTGACCACCATTGCTGGAGATGCTGTTATGTCTCACCATTCACTCCAACTCACTTAGCCACTTCCAGAGGTGTACACAAATGTTTCCAAGACCGGAAAGTGGTGAAAATCATTTTTTTTATGGTCGACATTACATTAACGGGAACATGACATTATCATTGAATAAAACATCCAAGTAGGTACCCTTGTGAACCTACTTGTGAGTTATCTTTCTCTTATGCATGCTTCTACGAGGTGCTACCCCTGTGGCTTCAGCAGAGGCAGAGGCAGCCTGCTCACTTTCCTGCTGCCACTGTGCAGACACCCTTGGCCGACATCCTCTGGGTCTTGGAGCCTGTGATGGCCCCACCAAAGTCTGCTCCTCCTGCAACTGTGAAGGGGCAGGCTTGGCCATCGCTGTCCGAGAAGGCAGCTGGGGCTCTGACTGAGAGGATGGTAATGGGAGAGAAGTGTGAGCGCTTTGAGAAGAGCTCCCATTTCCATGTCCCCTATCATCATCATCCGTCTCATGGGCCACCCGCACTTCCCTGCTAGCAAGGAGCTGGAGAGCACCTTGCTGCTCATCAGTGGGGCCATGAGGACCCACGTCTACGGTGACATCCCTCCAAGAGAGGAGTTCTATGAGCCTCTGCCATCTATGCTCCATAGATAGCCATCTATTTTCCATAGATAGTCATCTATTCTCCAAAGTGACCATGTGATCCTGTGAGTGGTGCAGTAGCTGCTCCGTGCAGATGGCCATCCTACCCATGGAAGAGCCTACAGTCGCCATTGCCTGCGACACAGTGGTGCAGTCACAAAACCTGTCAGAGCCCCCTACACTCTTCGTGCACCTCCAGGATTGCCCTCTTTCTGGATGGCCCCCAAGGCTCAGTGTCTGCATGCAGCTGAGCAGAGCTGGGAGCTTCCCTGTCTCCACCATCTGCTCTTGCTCACTTGTGACTTGTGACAACACTACTCTATCTCGCATGGCACCCACCGAGGTGTGCGTATCTGCGCTGGTGCTTGGTGGATTTATGTCTCGTGACGCTGCACCCTCAGAGACTGGAGGCCCCTTTGAGGAATTGTCTTCCTCTTCCTCCTGGACAGCGGGGTGGGGGTGGGGAGTGCTCTTGATGGATCTGTGGGAGAGTAAAGAGATGAGTTAGATATGACATATGAAGAATGGGTACACATACAGGAGGGAGGGCTTTAGCTTCCTGGATCACTGGGTCTGCTTTTGGGAAAGGTGGGACTTGTACAAGTCGGACAGTTTACACCTGAACCAGAGGGGAACCAATATCCTTGCGGGGAGGTTTGCTAGCACTGCTGGGGGGGGTTTAAACTAACTTGGCAGGGGGATGGGATACAGAGTGGAGCTATAGTAGGGGGTGATTTACAGCCAAATACGGAGGAAAAAACAAGTCAGCTGGGAAGGCAGAGCAAATATGTGAAGGCAAAAGGGAATATGGCAGGGCTGGAAGGCATTTATTTTAATGCAAGGAGTCTTGTAAATAAGGTGGATGAACTGAAGTTGTTGTTGAACACATGGGAGTACGATATTGTTGCTATCACGGAGACATGGTTGAGGGAGGGTCAGGACTGGCAGCTCAATATTCCGGGGTATAGAATCTTCAGGCGAGACAGAGGGGGGTGTAAAAGGGGAGGGGGTGTTGCAATATTAATTAAGGAGTCAATTACTGCTGTAAGGAGGGACGATATATTAGCGGGTTCCTCTAATGAGGCCATATGGGTAGAACTTAAAAACAAAAAGGGGGCAAGCACTTTGCTGGGAGTGTACTATAGGCCCCCAAACAGTCAGGGGGAGATAGAGGAACAGATATGTAGGCAAATCTCAGAGAAGTGCGAAAATAATAGGGTAATAATAGTGGGGGATTTCAACTTCCCCAATATAAATTGGGATAGTCAGAGTGTGAAAGGCTTAAAGGGTGCAGAATTCTTAAAGTGCATCCAGGAGAGCTTTTTGAGCCAACATGTAGAAAGTCCTACTGGAGAGGGGGCGGTACTGGACCTAATTCTAGGGAATGTAGCCAGGCAAGTGGTGGAAGTGTCAGTAGGAGAGCATTTTGGCGACAGTGACCATAATTCGGTGAGATTTAAGATGGTCATGGAAAAAGACAAAGACGGCCCGGAAATAAGGGTTCTAAATTGGGGGAAGGCCGATTTTAATATGATAAGGCAGGATCTGGCCAAAGTGGACTGGGAGCAGCTACTTATAGGAAAATCCACATCAAAACAGTGGGAGACTTTCAGAAGGGAAAAAGAGAGAGTACAACGCCAACATGTTCCTGTAAAGGTCAAGGGCGGGACCAACAAGCAAAGGGAACCTTGGATGACAAGGGATATACAAAAATGCATTAGGAAAAAAAGGGGGGCTTTTGGCAGTTACAAAAGACTAAGGATGGAGGAAGCCCTAGAGGAGTATAAAAAGTGCAGGGGCATACTTAAAAAAGAAATTAGGAGGGCAAGGAGGGGCCATGAAATAACACTGGCGAGCAAAATAAAGGAAAATCCTAAGATGTTTTATAAGTATATTAAGGGCAAGAGGATAACCATGGAAAGGGTAGGGCCCATTAGGGACCAAAGTGGCAATCTGTGTGTAGAGCCAGATGATGTAGGCGGGGTCTTAAATGAATTTTTTGCATCTGTGTTCACTATGGAGAAAGACGATGTAGACATAGAAATCGGGCAAGGGGACTGTGACATACTTGAACATATTAGCATCGAGAGGGAGGAGGTACTAGTGGTTTTAGCAGGCCAAAAAGTGGATAAATCCCCAGGCCCGGACGAGATGTATCCCAGGCTGTTGTGTGAGGCAAAGGAGGAGATTGCAGGGGCTCTGACACAAATTTTCAGAACCTCTCTGGCCACAGGGGATGTACCAGAGGACTGGAGAACAGCTAACGTAGTACCATTATTCAAGAAGGGTAGCAGGGATAAACCAGGGAATTACAGGCCAGTGAGCCTAACATCTGTGGTAGGGAAATTATTGGAAAAAATTCTGAGGGACAAAATTAGTCTCCACTTGGAGAGGCAAGGATTAATCGGGGATAGTCAGCATGGCTTTGTCAAGGGTAAATCATGTCTGACCAATCTGATTGAATTTTTCGAGGGGGTGACTAGGTGTGTGGATGAGGGAAATGCTGTGGATGTGGTTTACATGGACTTCAGTAAAGCTTTTGACAAGGTCCCGCATAGGAGACTGGTCAAGAAGGTAAGAGCCCATGGGATCCAGGGTGCCTTGGAGCGTTGGATCCTAAACTGGCTGAGTGGCAGGAGGCAGAGGGTGATGGTCGAAGGTTGTTTCTGTGACTGGAAGCCTGTGTCCAGTGGGGTACCTCAGGGATCGGTGCTGGGTCCCTTGCTGTTTGTGATATACATAAATGATTTGGATGAGAATGTAAAAGGTATGATCAGTAAGTTCGCAGATGACACGAAAATTGGTGGGGTGGTAAGTTGCGAGGAGGAAAGCCTCAGGCTACAGGACGATATAAACGGGTTGGTCAGATGGGCGGAAAAGTGGCAAATGGAATTTAACCCTGAAAAGTGCGAGGTGATGCATTTTGGATGGACAAATAAGGCAAGGGAATACACAATGAGTGGTAGGACCCTAGGAAGTACAGAGGGTCAGAGGGACCTTGGTGTACATGTACATAGATCCCTGAAGGCAGCGGAACAGGTAGATAAGGTGGTTAAAAAGGCATATGGGATACTTGCCTTCATTAGCCGAGGCATAGAATATAAGAGCAGGGAGGTTATGATGGAGCTGTACAAAACGCTGGTGAGGCCACAGCTGGAGTACTGTGTGCAGTTCTGGTCGCCTCACTATAGGAAGGATGTGATTGCTTTGGAGAGGGTGCAGAGAAGATTCACCAGGATGTTACCTGGGATGGAGCGCCTCAGCTATGAAGAAAGGCTAAACAGGCTGGGGTTGTTTTCCTTGGAGCAAAGAAGGCTGAGGGGGGACCTGATTGAGGTGTACAAAATGATGAGGGGCATAGATAGGGTAGATAAAGAGGAACTTTTCCCCTTAGTAGGGGGCTCAATAACAAGGGGGCATAGATTCAGGGTAAGGGGCAGGAGATTTAGAGGGGACTTGAGGAGGAACTTTTTCACCAAGAGGGTGGTTGGAATCTGGAACTCACTGCCTGAAAGGGTGGTAGAGGCAGGAACCCTCACAACATTCAAGAAGCATTTGGATGAGCACTTGAAATGCCATTGCATACAAGGCTATGGACCAAACGCTGGAAAATGGGATTAGACTGGACAGGGATTGATGGACGGCGCAGACACGATGGGCCGAAGGGCCTCTTTCTGTGCTGTAAAACTCTATGGGCTAGATTTTCAGTATAGACAGTTTTGGGGCGCTAACCTTAGCGCCCGCCCGAAGTTAGCGCCCGCCCCAAAGTAGCGCCCCGTTGCCGGAAATTCAGTGGCTTCGCCCTAAGAGATTGGTGGAGCGCTAAAAGAGGCGTTCCACTCCTATCTTTAGGCGCTAAGCCGGCGGTCCAGAGGGATAGCGCCCAGGCGGGGCGCAGCGCGGGTGCGGTCATTTTTGGACTGACAGCAGACCCCGTGGCGCTGACCAGCTCTTAAAGGGGGAAGGGACGAATTGGTCTGCTGCCATGCCCTGCACACTGCAGCCTTGCAAAGAGGCCTCAACACTGCTGCTCAGCCCCAGGGAGTCATGGCAACGCCAGAGAAGGCCCGTCAGCGTGCCCTGCGCTTCTCAGAGGGTGATCTGGACATAATGGTCACAGCTCTGGAGGTGAGGCGCAAGATCTTGTTCCCAGAGAGTGGGAGGAATCCAACCCACCACGACTACACCAAAGCCTGGAAGCAGATCGCCCAGAGGGTGACGTTCACCGGCGATGCCCCCAGGACCCACAAACAATGTCATAAAAAATACAACAACCTGACCAGGATTGTGAAGGTGAGTAGCCTTTCCAGTCTCCTCCTCATTCTTGCATGTACACCTGACATGATGGGCAAAGGGAGCTGAAAGTCCTATTGGCCAGCTCTCAGCCAGCAGCATTGGGACAGTCATGAGCATCACATGGCCATTCGGCACTCTACACTTTGTCCAAGCTATTCCACCATGGGAGGCAGTGCACACTACATCAGGGCTTCACTCTGTCCAAGCTATTCAACCATGGGAGGTAGTGCACACTACATCAGGGCTTCACTCTGTCCACGCTATTCCACCATGGGAGGCAGTGCACACTACATCAGGGCTTCACTCTGTCCAAGCTATTCCACCATGGGAGGCAGTGCACACTACATCAGGGCTTCACTCTGTCCACGCTATTCCACCATGGGAGGCAGTGCACACTACATCAGGGCTTCACTCTGTCCAAGCTATTCCACCATGGGAGGCAGTGCACACTACATCAGGGCTTCACTCTGTCCAAGCTATTCCACCATGGGAGGCAGTGCACACTACATCAGGGCTTCACTCTGTCCACGCTATTCCACCATGGGAGGCAGTGCACACTACATCAGGGCTTCACTCTGTCCATGCTATTCCACCATGGGAGGCAGTGCACACTACATCAGGGCTTCACTCTGTCCACGCTATTCCACCATGGGAGGCAGTGCACACTACATCAGGGCTTCACTCTGTCCACGCTATTCCACCATGGGAGGCAGTGCACACTACATCAGGGCTTCACTCTGTCCACGCTATTCCACCATGGGAGGCAGTGCACACTACATCAGGGCTTCACTCTGTCCAAGCTATTCCACCATGGGAGGCAGTGCACACTACATCAGGGCTTCACTCTGTCCAAGCTATTCCACCATGGGAGGCAGTGCACACTACATCAGGGCTTCACTCTGTCCACGCTATTCCACCATGGGAGGCATTGCACACTACATCAGGGCTTCACTCTGTCCACGCTATTCCACCATGGGAGGCAGTGCACACTACATCAGGGCTTCACTCTGTCCACGCTATTCCACCATGGGAGGCAGTGCACACTACATCAGAGTTTCACTGCGCACTTACAGCCCGTCCTTTCTCTTGCAGGCTAAAGTAGCGTTTAATCACCAGGCGCGTGCCAGGGGTGGCCGCGCCAAGCTGCAGAAGCTCACTCGGCTGGAGGAGCGCGTGTGTGTGCTCATGGGAGCCCGTGTGATTGTCCCCACAGCGTGCGGAGTATCCGACCCTCCACTGCCCGGCAATGGTAAGGACCTCGCCTTTTGGCCCTCTCGCGTCGCACTGGCCCATCCGAGCTACCTCCTTTGCCACTGTCCCACCAATGCGCTGAATGCCACCAGTCCTAACTCCCTCGCTGACGCCGTCTCCTCACTCTGAAGCTACTCTTGTGCATTCCTGCTTTCAGCTGGTGACGACCAGGACCCTGAAGCTGCCAGTGACAGCACCTCCGACCAGGAGGAGGAGGAGGAGCAAGCCGGACCTTCGGGGGAACAGTCACGTCCCGCAGGAGAGGAGGAAATGCTTGACACCTCCTCACTGGACGAGTGCCTGGAGGAACTGTCGCAGGGCAATGCAGCTTCTGGGACCAGTGGCGTCCAGCCACCCAGGAGCCATGCACGTGGCCCGCGGCCTTCCCCCCAAAGCGGGGAAGGATCAGAGGGGAGTGCTGCTGTTCGGCACACTCGCCGCCACCAACGCGGCAAGGGTCCCCTAGTTCGGCCCCCTCCTCCCCAGCGGGAGAGTCACGACTCCAGTCCCGACACCTTCACCTCGGAGGAGGTGCGGAAGCTGGATAAGATGGCCGAGGATTCAGACCGGCGCCACACGGAGCTCATGAGCGTGGTGGGGCGCATGCCTGAGGCCATCGAGTCGCTGGCGACCAGTGTGCGCGAGTTCGGGGCAGCAACTGCCGCGAGTGGCCGCATGCTGACTGATGCCGTCAAGACCCTGACGGCTGTGATGCGCGCGCACACCAGGACCACAGGGGCACTCACTGCTGCCACACGCGCTGTCTCAGGCAGGCATCGCCAGTGCAGCCGCCGCGCTGGACCATCCCAGCAAGCCGCCCCTCGGCTGATTGTTGCGGATCCTGCAGTGCGGGCCCGGCCGAGTGCCACCGCACCACAGCACCAGCCAGCGCATCCCACATGCCAGCTGGCCCATATTGCGCCATCCGTCGCCGCCATTCCCCCACTGGGGCATCAAGGGCAAGCGGCTGCAGCTGATGGTGGCCAGGCTCAGGTGCGCCACTCAGCAGACGGCCCCTCGAGCCCCAAACGCCGTGTAGGCCGCCCCCCAGCGGCATCTGGCGGAAGGGCATCTGAGCCTCAGGCACCTTCCCCCAGCCTCGCAGCAGCCACTGGGCAGAGCTTGCGAAGGAGCAGCAGGCCGGGCAGGGGAGGCAAAAGGCTGGGCAAGGTCTCGCCCTCGCGGGCCACTCAGTAGAGGGTGTGCGCAGCTTTCCTTTTATATGGCGGTGGCCATCTTTATTTTGCCCATGGTTGTGTTGTTGGAGGGCTTATTTTTTGCGTTAGGCCGACGTTGAGGCCCGGTTTGAAGAAAGGTGGAGTGACTCCTCCCCAGTTTGTGGGAGTGAGTCGTTTGTTGGGCTTTTTGTGGGGCCCGTTTATTGTTTTTGGGGATTCATGTGGGAAGGGCTTTTCATTTTTGTGTAATAAAAAATTATCTTTATTCATGCAGTCTCCATGGTTGTTCTTCTTAGTGTTTGTTGGCTTCGCCGGCTGAGGGGTTGCGGAGCGGCTGCATTCATCTTCCCTCATGGCCCCTGGCCATTCCCTGACAGGGGGCTTAGAAGTACCGTGTAATAAGGTGGCGTCGTGCGGCCCTTGGCCCTGGTCGCTCCCTCCTGGGAACGTACTCCTGCTCCTCCTCCTCCTCCTCCTCATGCTCCTCCTGCTCCTCCTCCTGAGGTGCTGGTCCAACGTCAGGTGGCAGTGCCTGAGTCCTGCGGATAGCCAGGTTGTGTAGCATGCAGCAAACCACCACAAATTGGGAGACCCGGTCCGGCGAATACTGGAGAGCTCCTCCGGAACGATCAAGGCAGCGGAACCGCTGCTTGAGGACCCCAATAGTTAGCTCGATGATGTTGCGGGTGGTTTGATGGCTCTCGTTGTAGGCCTCTTCAGCAGCGGTCCTGGGCGCGCGGAGCGGGGTCATGAGCCAGGTGCACAAAGGATAGCCTTTGTCCCCGAGTAGCCATCCTCTTGGGGGAGGCTGTGCCTGGAACATGTCATGCACAGTACTCTGCCGCAGGATAAAGGCATCGTGGCTGCTGCCTGGGAAGCTGGCATTGACTGCCAAGATGCGCTGCTTGTGGTCACAGACCAGCTGCACATTCAGAGAATGGTAGCCCTTCCTGTTGCGATACTGCTCGCCATTCTCCAGAGGGGCCCGCAAAGCCACATGCGTACAGTCAATGGCGCCCTGCACCAAGGGGAATTCCCCGAGTCTGGAAAATCCCAATGCGCGCTGATGCTGGCTCTCCAGGGCCATGGGGAAGGAGATGAATTGGCTTCTCCTTCTGAACAGTGCTTCGGTCACCTGGCGGATGCAGCGATGCGCGCCGTACTGGGAGATGTTTGCTATGTCCCCAGCAGCGTATTGGAAGGAGCCGGTGGCATAGAAGTTCAATGCCACCGTCACCTTCACTTCCACCGACAGAGACGTCCTGCACCTGAGCTTTGGCCGCAGATCTCGGCGAAGCAGGTGGCAGATCTCTGCAATCACCCCCTTTCGGAATCGGAGCCTTTTAACACATCGCGCGGCACTCATGTTTAGGTAGGAGCGCTGCTGGCGGTATAGCCTGACTGGGTAAGGCCTACGTGGCCGACGCCTGTAGCCCCCTCTGCCTCTAGCCAGGGCTGCCCCTCTCACAATGCGTCTGCGAGCCCTACGGACATGGAGCTGCAGCTCCGCGTTGGCACCCCATGCAACCCCCATCAAATCCTGGCAAACACTCTAATTTCCAAAAGGCCACTTGCAGCGCTCTGGCCTGAGTCCAAAAATACCTGGCTCTTGCTGCTTGAAACCAGTTAGCTATCCTCCTTGTTGTGTCTCCAGAAATGCGTTGCACAAGAGTGTTTTCTGAAAAAAGGCTGGCCTTTATACTGGAGAGTACGTCCCCTTTAATTTGCGCCCCCCGGGGCCCGCGCTGGTTGTGTTGCGTTCCTTTTTCCAAACGCTCCGGCCGCCAGCCGCACAATGGGGCGGTCCGACTGAAGTTTGGAATCGGGGCGCACAAAGGGCATTGCACGAGGATGTGACGTCATTTTCTGCGCACGCATCCGGGCGGGCGCTAAACTTTGCGCCGGCGCTAACGGGCAACTTAATTTGGGGCGGGGCGCAAACTGCGCTGCGCCCGGGCGCTACACGCCTAGCGCCCGAAAAACACTTCTCTTAAGGCTCTAACTGCTGGCGCAAGCGACTGAAAATCTAGCCCTATGACTCTATGGGCTAGATTTTCAGTAGCTTGCGCCAGCAGTTAGCGCCTTAAGAGAAGTGATTTCCGGGCGCTATGCGTGTAGCGCCCGGGCGCAGCGCAGTTTGCGCCCCGCCCCAAATTAAGTTGCCCGTTAGCGCCGGCGCAAAGTTTAGCGCCCGCCCGGATGCGCGCGCAGAAAATGACGTCACATCCTCGTGCAACGCCCTTTGGCCGCCCCGATTGCAAACTTCAGTCGGACCGCCCCATTGAGCGGCGGGCGGCCGGAGCGTTTGGAAAAAGGAACGCAACACAACCAGCGCGGGCCCCGGGGGGCGCTAATTAAAGGGAACGTCCTCTCCAGTATAAAGGCCATCCTTTTTTCAGAAAACAGTCTTGTGCAACGCATTTCTGGAGACACAACAAGGAGGATAGCTAACTGGTTTCAAGCAGCAAGAGCCAGGTATTTTTGGACTCAGGCAACAGCGCTGCAAGTGGCCATTTGGACATTAGAGTGTTTGCCAGGATTTGATGGGGGTTGCATGGGGTGCCAACGCGGAGCTGCAGCTCCATGTCCGTAGGGCTCGCAGACACATTGTGAGAGGGGCAGCCCTGGCTAGAGGCAGAGGGGGCTACAGGCGTCGGCCACGTAGGCCTTACCCAGTCAGGCTATACCGCCAGCAGCGCTCCTACCTAAACATGAGTGCCGCGCGATGTGTTAAAAGGCTCCGATTCCGAAAGGGGGTGATTGCAGAGATCTGCCACCTGCTTCGCCGAGATCTGCGGCCAAAGCTCAGGTGCAGGACGTCTCTGTCGGTGGAAGTGAAGGTGACGGTGGCATTGAACTTCTATGCCACCGGCTCCTTCCAATACGCTGCTGGGGACATAGCAAACATCTCCCAGTACGGCGCGCATCGCTGCATCCGCCAGGTGACCGAAGCACTGTTCAGAAGGAGAAGCCAATTCATCTCCTTCCCCATGGCCCTGGAGAGCCAGCATCAGCGCGCATTGGGATTTTCCAGACTCGGGGAATTCCCCTTGGTGCAGGGCGCCATTGACTGTACGCATGTGGCTTTGCGGGCCCCTCTGGAGCATGGCGAGCAGTATCGCAACAGGAAGGGCTACCATTCTCTGAATGTGCAGCTGGTCTGTGACCACAAGCAGCGCATCATGGCAGTCAATGCCAGCTTCCCAGGCAGCAGCCACGATGCCTTTATCCTGCGGCAGAGTACTGTGCATGACATGTTCCAGGCACAGCCTCCCCCAAGAGGATGGCTACTCGGGGACAAAGGCTATCCTTTGTGCACCTGGCTCATGACCCCGCTCCGCGCGCCCAGGACCGCTGCTGAAGAGGCCTACAACGAGAGCCATCAAACCACCCGCAACATCATCGAGCTAACTATTGGGGTCCTCAAGCAGCGGTTCCGCTGCCTTGATCGCTCCGGAGGAGCTCTCCAGTATTCGCCGGACCGGGTCTCCCAATTTGTGGTGGTTTGCTGCATGCTACACAACCTGGCTATCCGCAGGACTCAGGCACTGCCACCTGACGTTGGACCAGCACCTCAGGAGGAGGAGCAGGAGGAGCATGAGGAGGAGGAGGAGGAGGAGGAGGAGGAGCAGGAGTACGTTCCCAGGAGGGAGCGACCAGGGCCAAGGGCCGCACGACGCCACCTTATTACACGGTACTTCTAAGCCCCCTGTCAGGGAATGGCCAGGGGCCATGAGGGAAGATGAATGCAGCCGCTCCGCAAGCCCTCAGCCGGCGAAGCCAACAAACACTAAGAAGAACAACCATGGAGACTGCATGAATAAAGATAATTTTTTATTACACAAAAATGAAAAGCCCTTCCCACATGAATCCCCAAAAACAATAAACGGGCCCCACAAAAAGCCCAACAAACGACTCACTCCCACAAACTGGGGAGGAGCCACTCCACCTTTATTGAAACCGGGCCTCAACGTCGGCCTAACGCAAAAAAAAAGCCCTCCAAAAGCACAACCATGGGCAAAATAAAGATGGCCACCGCCATATTAAAGGAAAGCTGGCCACACCCTCTACTGAGTGGCCCGCGAGGGCGAGACCTTGGCCAGCATTTTGCCTCCCCTGCCCTGCCTGCTGCTCCTTCGCAAGCTCTGCCCAGTGGCTGCTGCGAGGCTGGGGGAAGGCGCCTGAGGCTCAGATGCCCTTCCGCCAGATGCCGCTGGGGGGCGGCCTACACGGCGTTTGGGCCTCGAGGGGCCGTCTCCTGAGTGGCGCACCTGAGCCTGGCCACCATCAGCTGCAGCCGCTTGCCCTTGACGCCCCAGAGGGGGAATGGCGGCGACGGATGGCGCAATGTGGGCCAGCTGGCGTCTGGGATGCGCTGGCTGGTGCTGTGGCGCGGTGGCACTCGGCCGGGCCCGCACTGCAGGATCCGCAGCAATCAGCCGACGGCCGGCTTGCTGGGATGGTCCAGCGCGGCGCCTGCCCTGGCGATGCCTGCCTGAGACAGCGCGTGTGGCAGCAGTGAGTGGCCCTGTGGTCCTGGTGTGCGCGCGCATCACATCCGCCAGGGTCTTGACGGCATCAGTTAGCATGCGGCCAGTCGCGGCAGTTGCTGCCCCGAACTCGCGCACACTGGTCGCCAGCGACTCGATGGCCTCAGGCATGCGCCCCACCACGCTCATGAGCTCCGTGTGGCGCCGGTCCGAGTCGTCGGCCATCTGATTGAGCTTCCGCACCTCCTCCGAAGTGAAGGTGTCCGGACTGGAGTCGCGACTCTCCCGCTGGGGAGGAGGGGGCCGAACTAGGGGACCCTTGCCGCGTTGGTGACGGCGAGTGTGCTGAGCAGCAGCACTCCCCTCTGATCCTTCCCCCCTTTGGGGGGAAGGCCGCGGGCCACGCGCACGGCTGCTGGGTGGCTGGACGCCACTGGTCCCAGAAGCTGCATTGCCCTGCGACAGTTCCTCCAGGCACTCGTCCAGTGAGGAGGTGTCAAGCATTTCCTCCTCTCCTGCGGGACGTGACTGTTCCCCCGAAGGTCCGGCTTGCTCCTCCTCCTCCTCCTGGTTGGAGGTGCTGTCACTGGCAGCCTCAGGGTCCTGGTCGTCACCAGCTGAAAGCAGGAATGCACAAGAGTAGCTTCAGAGTGAGGAGACGGCGTCAGCGAGGGAGTTAGGACTGGTGGGATTCAGCGCATTGGTGGGACAGTGGCAAAGGAGGTAGCTCGGATGGGCCAGTGCGACGCGAGAGGGCCAAAAGGCGAGGTCCTTACCATTGCCGGGCAGTGGAGGGTCGGATACACCGCACGCTGTGGGGACAATCACACGGGCTCCCATGAGCACACACACGCGCTCCTCCAGCCGAGTGAGCTTCTGCAGCTTGGCGCGGCCACCCCTGGCACGGGCCTGGCGATTAAACGCTACTTTAGCCTGCAAGAGAAAGGATGGGCTGTAAGTGCGCAGTGAAGCCCTGATGTAGTGTGCACTGCCTCCCATGGTGGAATAGCTTGGACAGAGTGAAGCCCTGATGTAGTGTGCACTGCCTCCCATGGTGGAATAGCTTGGACAGAGTGAAGCCCTGATGTAGTGTGCACTGCCTCCCATGGTGGAATAGCTTGGACAGAGTGAAGCCCTGATGTAGTGTGCACTGCCTCCCATGGTGGAATAGCTTGGCCAAAGTGTAGAGTGCCGAATGGCCATTTGATGCTCATGACTGTCCCAATGCTGCTGGCTGAGGGCTGGCCAAAAGGACTTTCAGGTCCCTTTGCCCATCATGTCAGGTGTACATGCAAGAATGAGGAGGAGACTGGAAAGGCTACTCACCCTCACAATCCTGGTCAGATCGTTGTATTTCTTACGGCATTGTTTGTGGGTCCTGGGGGCCTCGCCGGTGAACGTCACCCTCTGGGCGATCTGCTTCCAGGCTTTGGTGTAGTCGTGGTGGGTTGGATTCCTCCCACTCTCTGGGAACAAGATCTTGCGCCTCACCTCCAGAGCTGTGACCATTATGTCCAGATCACCCTCTGAGAAGCGCAGGGCACGCTGACGGGCCTTCTCTGGCGTTGCCATGACTCCCTGGGGCTGAGCAGCAGTGTTGAGGCCTCTTTGCAAGGCTGCAGTGTGCAGGGCGTGGCAGCAGACCAATTCGTCCCTTCCCCCTTTAAGAGCTGGTCGGCACCACGGGGTCTGCTGTCAGTGCAAAAATGACCGCACCCGTGCTGCGCCCCGCCTGGGCGCTATCCCTCTGGACCGCCGGCTTAGCGCCTAAAGAGAGTAGTGGAACGCCTCTTTTAGCGCTCCACCAACCTCTTAGGGCGAAGCCACTGAATTCCCGGCAACGGGGCGCTACTTTGGGGCGGGCGCTAACTTCGGGCGGGCGCTAAAGCTAGCGCCCCAAAACTGCCTATACTGAAAATCTAGCCCCAGGACTCTATGACATACCATTATGCACATGATGACCATTCAATGGCTGCTGACATCAGTCCCCAGATGAGCGATTGATGTATGCCATGCAGCTGTATGATATGTAATTCTATCACCAGGTTGCTGAGATGTCCCCCTCTCTCCGCATCCCATCTCCAACTGCTCGGCGATTCCCGATACTTCTGATGCAGCCTCCTCTGCTGTTGTGAGGGTGGCAAATAATACTCTCCCTCTCCCTCTTATTGTGCGCACTCTCTTCCTGAAAGGAAGGAAACAAGAGAAGGTTGAGTGAGCGTGGTGGAATGAGTGTAAGGAATGGATGGGTTACATCTTTAGAGGGAGACTATGATGGAGTGGGGTGGCAATGCCAAATGGCCTCCTTGTGTGTTGTTAGTTGGTATGATTGCATTAGGATGAGGGTGAGTGTGAGGGGTAGCTAGTAAGATGGGGATGTGATGATGTAGATAGTGATAGAGGGATGGGCGGACATGAGTAAGAATGTACAGGAGTAAGGTTGGGAAGGCAGTGTGATGGGGATTTGATGAGAGGCACAGCTGGATGAAGTTGAGTGTGGCTTTGTACTCACCTTTCCTGATCTACTGAGACCATTTAAACATTTCCGGCACTGCACCCAAGTCCTCCTGATGTAGAATTCTCAAAATTTACAGATCCCCCATTATGAAAGAAAAACCATATTAAAGTGATTTTGGACCGTTGCAAAAAAAAAACTCAGGAGGATAAAAAGCATGTTGGGCACAGCAGGGAGATTCAAGGTCAGAAATCAGACTTGGTATTTTAAAAGGACACGTTCAGGCATGTTTGGGAAAAAGGCTGCAACAAAGAATTTGGGATCTACCTATGCAGTAGCCAGTTTGAATATTTGAGCTAATCAAACTGTCTGGGGGAAACTGTAAGCGTCACTCAGCCCCTATCAAGACATTTACATGCTGACAATAGACCCACGGAAGAACAGCCTCACAGAACCCATCCAAGTCATGAATAAACCAAATTGTTAAGCCAACCAACAAAGAATCTCAAGGCTCCACAGGAAACTCAAAGACTAAGGACAAAACTGACAATTAAACAAGAGTTTAAACAATCGATGGGTCCATCCCAAAACCACTTCACACGTTCTTAAACAACTTAAGATCGATGGGGCCATCCCAAAACCAATGAAAGAATTTGAACAGATCAATGTTAACGAGCCCGCCCAAAATCTAACAAGATTAGCAGGCCTCGTTTAGTATAATTGGAGACCTGTTATTCCAAGAAAGCAGCTAATTCATCGAGGGGAGTTCATCAAGGAAATCATCAAGAAGCAGTTCAAGCAGTTCTCTCTCTCTACAGAGTTCAGCAGTCAGTTCAGAAAGACAGCTCTCTCTTTCTACACAGTTCGCTCTCGAGTTCTCTGTCTCTGGAAGCAACAGTTCACAGTCTCTCTTTCTGGAAGCACCAGTTCTCTACAGAAGTTCTCAACAGTGTCAGCGATCCAGAACATCATCAGACACGCAGTTGAAATCTTCTACCGCGTCCGGGGTACGGCAGGCACCAACCAACGTATCCAGCGAACCCCAAAACCACGAACCAGCTCAACTGTCAAGGATTTGTTTGGTGAGCATTATCCCTGGTCCTTTGCAGCCCAACTTAGCTAGGAGAGTGGGATTGGGAGGTGTAAGGGGTTTTAGATCGCAGAGGTTTCTCTCTCTAGAGGCCTCTCTCTCTTGCACAGTAAAACCGTGAGTGGTTCGACCCACTCGCCCCTTAGATTCTATACTCTGGACTTTGGGGCAGGAACTACAATGTAGAGAAAACTCTTGTAGACCAAGTTTGATGAAACGAAATGGAATTTTATTGCATAATGTAAAACAAATCAAATGCAAGCAAATAAGAGGGTACATGGGAGGGAAAAACACAAACAAATCATAATGACACAAGACTAACTAAGGCAAATACAGGCATATTATACTCTACAAAGATCACCATGAAATGGGGAAACACACGGAACATCGAGGGGCAACAACTCATGTTAATTATACCCTTAAATGTCCACCCCCTTAAACCTATCTAGATCTGATTATGAAGGGCCAGAAACATGCTCACCAATCCAACTAGCAAGTGTAAGGTTTTGAAACAGGTCTGCGTTTGATCCTTTCAGGCGTCCTGTATCCACGTGGTTGGTGGAGCCCCAGCGAGCTGCACCACACCTCTCTACTGAGGTGGGGGTCGGGGACGGCTGGACACCAGCTGGTCTGGATGTCGGCGGGGTCGGGGATCGTCTGCTCGACCCCAGTCAGTGGAGCCTTGGGCTGGCCCCCATCGTTTCTTCTGTCATTTTTTATTGTCTCTTCTCCCGAGCCGGAGTGGGTCGATGGCCTCCCGTTTCGTCAACGGCCCGGGGTTGGCCGATGATCTCCCGATGTTTTACCCCGGGGCGGGACACCGGCTCGAACCGTCTTCTTCTCCTTCTTCTAGCGATGATGCCACCGATACGATGGTAGCACCACGATGGCCGCTTTTCTTCCTACCCCTGGGTCCCCAGATATACTTCTCATCAGAAGCCCTTATCTCGCGCCAAATCAGGTTCGTCTTTTGTTTTAATTTTGGCGGGCTGGGAGTAAAACGGGGTAGTTATTATATTTTAAACTGTTCTTGGATGGCCGGTAATGGGCCATCTCTGGTCTGGAATGACCTTCATTGTTTTTAATGTCCTGGTGATGTCCTTAACGGGTCCTTGATGCTCTTCACATGAATATGAAACTGTTCCCTCTTGTCTGGGTAAACATTTAGATGGCCTTTATCTACAGGCCGATCTTGACTGGATCTGCATCCAAACTATATGTATAAGTGGGTGTCTGGTTTCGTTCTCTCAGAAACAGTTCCAGAACTTACTGTGGGCTGAACCCACAAAGCTGTCTGAGGACTGCAGGAACCATTTTAAAGTGTCCCAATAAGTTGGTCACAGGGTCTGGTGGCCATTTTGAATGCCGCCTTTTCCTAGGCTTCTTTTAAAACAGTTTTAAAATCATGGCCTCTTCTGCCACTCGACCCTTTATAATATGAAGTTCAATTTTGCGAATCCTACAGAGGGGTGAAGTATTTGTCTACTGTAATTTTCCCTCGTATGTACCGAAGTGTTCCCCATTTTTAGAGTGTTAAGATTATTGGCCTAGAAATTCAGTATAGCCACTTTTGGGGCGGTAAATTCGGGCGGGCGCTAAAGTTAGCGCCCACCGGAAAGTGGAGGCCACTTCGCCGATATTCAGTAGCTTTGGCCAAGGAGTTTGGGCGAGCGCTGAAACTGGCGTTGCACCCCTATCTTTAGGCGCTAAGCCGGCGGTGCAGAGCGATAACGCCGAGGCCGGGCGCAGCGCAGGTGCGGTCATGTTTTGATTGACAGCAGACACTCTGACGCCGGCCAGCTCTTAAAGGGGGAAGGGTCGACTTGGTCTGCTGCCGCGCCCTGGATTCTGCAGCCTTCCAGCTAGGCCTGAACACTGCTGCTGGACCCAAATAGCGCCTGAAGCCATGCAGAAGGCCCGTGAACGAGCGCAGCGCTTCTCAGAGCATGCTTTGAGGGTGCTGCTTAGGGGTTTGGAGAAGAGAAGAGAGATCTTGTGCCCGGACAGTGGCAAGAAGGCTCCCAAGAGGCTGTACAGGAGAGCCTGGAGGGAAATCGCCCAGAGGGTCACAGCCAACAGCGATGTCCCCAGGACTGGTGACCAATGCCGCAAGAAGTTCAACGACCTCACTCGGTTGGTCAGGGTGAGTACCCTTTCCAGTGTCCTCCTCATCCTTGCATGTGCACCTCACATTATGGGCAAAGGGACCTCAAAGGCCTGATGGCCAGCCCTCCTCCAGCAGCTATGGCACTGGCATGATCATCAGTAGCACTTTCTGCACTTGACACACTGGCCAAGCTATTCAATCATGGGAGGCAGTGCACACAACAACAGGGCACCACACTACTTAGAGGCCGTCCTTTCTCTTGCAGGCCAAGCTGGCGCAGAATCTGAAGAGCCGGACTGTCACCGGGGGAGGCCGTGTCCAGTTCCAGGAGCTCAGTGACCTGGAGGAGCGCGTGGCTCGACTCATGCGTGCCCGGGTGTTTGGCCCCGTTGCTATTGGAGATGCCGACCCTGTGCTGGGCCCCAATGGTAAGGACATGACCGTTTGGACCTCTCTCGTTCCCCTTGCGCTTCAGATCTACATCCTTTGCCACTGTCCCACCAATGCGCATAATGCCACCACTCATGCCTCCCTCGCTGACGCCCTGTCCTCACTCTAAAGCTACTCTTGCGCCTTCCTGCTTTCAGCTGGTGAGGAGGAGGTCCCTGAAGCCGTGAGTGTCAGTCCCTCGGAAGAGCAGGATGACGAGGACCAAGAGGAAGGCGGCACATCGGGGGAACCCTCATCCGCGCCAGGGGATGGCAATGGAGGGGACACGTCTTGCCTGGAGGAGAGCCAGGGGGAAGTGTTGCAGGGGGGTGTAGCTCCTGTGCCCAGTGGCGTGCAGCCACGCGGGAAGGGTCGGGCAGCACGGCTGCCTTCTCCCCAGAGGGGGGAAGTGTTGCAGGGGAGGGCAGTTGCTGGGCCCAGTGGCGTCAAGCCACGCGGGAAGGGTCGGCCAGCTCGGCGGCCTTCTCCCCAGAGGGAGAGTCCGGCCTCCAGTCCGGAGACGGTCCTCGCCCAGGAGGTGCGCCTCCTTGATCAAATGTCCGCGGATTCGGAGCAGCGCCACACCGAGTTCATGGGGGTTGTGGGACAGTTGCCTCAGGCCATTGAGTCCCTGGCTCATAGTGTGGCCGATTTCGGGGACTCACAGGCCAGGGTGTCGAACAACTCGCGGCAGCACAGGACGCGAGTCGAGAGTTCATGAGTGGTGCCGTGCAGACACTGGCTGGTCTGATGCGGGCACAGAGCAGGGCAGTACGGGCACTCACTTCTGCCACATTCGCTGTGTCACGGACGCATCGCCAGGGCACCCGCCGCGCTGCTGCAGCACAGCGGTCTGGCCTTCACCAGATTGCTGCGCTTGCTGCAGTGCCAGCCCGGCCGAGTGCCAGTGTCTCTGGCGACCAGCGAGCGCCTGGCATCAGCCAGCTTGCCCCCATTGCTGCAGCCGCCACTGCCACTCCCCCAGCAAAGCTGCGACGAGCTGCTGGAGAGACTGATGCTGCCCAGCCACAGCTGCAGCAGTCAGCAGCCGGCCCCTCCAGGGCCGGACCTCGTCTAGGCCGACCCCCAAGGGCATCTGCCGTCACGCTTTGTGCCCCTCAGGAGCCTTCCCCCAGCCTTGCAACACCCTCAGGGCCCAGGTTGAGGCGGAGCAGCAGGTCGGGCAGGGGCCGGAGAAGCCTGCACAAGGACTCGCCCTCTCGGCACACCAAGTAGAGTGTGTTGCCAAATGTTTTTTTAGATGGGGGTGTTTGTGTTCTGTATGGGGGGGGTTTATTTTGGTAAGGCCGAAGATGATGGCAAATGTTTTTTTAGATGGGGGTGTTTGTGTTCTGCATGGGGGGGTTTGTCTTGGTAAGGCCGAGGATGAAGGCCAATTGGATGGACAAGTTTTGTTATTCCTCCCCAGGTTGTGGGAGTGAGATATGTTTTTGACTTTTTTGGGGGTGTTGTCTGTTTTTGTGTTTCATGTGGGAAGGGCCCTGAGTTTGTTAAATAAAGCTTTTTATTTATTCAGCTTGTCCATGTGTCATGTTTCAAGTGGTTGTTGCGTTAACCGGCTGAGGGCTTGCGGAGCGGCTGCATTCAGGTGCGTTCATTGCCACAAGCCATTCCCTGAGAGGGGGCCTAGAAGTGTCGTTCAATAAGCCGCCGGCGGACGGCCCTTGGACCTTGTGGCTCCCTCCTGGGCTGGTACTCCTCCTCCTCCTCCTCCTCCTCCTCCTCATGGTCCTCCTGCTCGTCCTCCTGAGGTGGTGGTCCAACGTGAGGTGGCAGTGCCTGAGTCCTGCGGATAGCCAGGTTGTGCAGCATGCAGCAAACGACGACAAACTGGGAGACTCTATCCGGCGAATACTGTAGTGATCCGCCGGAACGACCCAGGCAGCGGAACCGTTGCTTGAGGACGCCAATCGTTTGCTCTATGATGTTCCTTGTGGCTTGATGGCTTTCGTTGTATGCCTCCTCAGCAGGGGTCCTGGGCGTGCGGAGCGGGGTCCTGAGCCATGTACACAAAGGGTAGCCCTTGTCCCCGATAAGCCATCCCCTTGGGGGAGGCTGTGCCTGGAACATGTCAGCCACAGTAGTCTGGCGCAGGATAAATGCATCGTGGCTGCTTCCTGGAAAGCGGGCATTGACAGCTAGGATGCGCTGCCTGTGGTCACACACCAGCTGTACATTGAGGGAATGGTAGCCCATCCGGTTGCGGTAATCCTCGGCATTGTCGATAGGTGCCCGCATAGCCACATGCGTGCAGTCAATGGCGCCCTGCACCATGGGGAAGTCGGCGATCCTGGCAAATCCGACTGCACGCTGCTCCAGCCTCTCTAGGGTCATGGGGAAGGAGATGAATTGGTGTCTCCTTGCGAAAAGGGCATCGGTGACCTGCCGGATGCAGTGATGCATGGCGAACTGGGAGATGTTCGCTATGTCCCCAGCAGCGGCTTGGAAGGAGCCGCTTGCATAAAAGTTCAGAGCCACCGTGACCTTCACTTCCACCGACAGAGGCGTCCTGCACATCAGCTGTGGACGCAGATCTCTGTGAAGCAGCTGGCAGATCTCTGCAACCACCTCCCTTCTGAAGCGCAGCCTCTTCACACAATGCGCGGCAGTCATGGTGAGATAGGACACCTGCTGCCGGTATTCCCTGAGTGGGTAAGGCCTACGTTGCCGACGCCTGATGGCCCCTCTGCGTCTAGGCATGGCTGCCCCTCTCACACAGCATCTGCGAGCCCTTCGCACATAATGCTGGAACTGAGGGTTGGAACCCCATGCAGCCCCCATAATATACTTGCAAACAGTGCAATCACAATGAGTCAAATTTCCAAGCTCTGGCCAGAAGCCAGAAATACCTCTCCTATGTTGTCCCAAATCAGTAAGGTCTGTTCCTTGGTCTCTGTCCAGAAATCCAAAGCACTAAAGTCATTGCAGCAAAATGGCTGGCCTTTATAGTCCAGTCTGAGTGCCCTTTAATTAGTGCTCCCCGAGGCCCGCAGGGCCTCTGCTGCGTTCCACTTCACAGTTCTTAACAGCGCCACGCCCACATTGGGCGGCGCCACTGAAGTTCCGGTTTGGGGCGCACAAACAGCGTTGCACGACGAAATGACGTCATAAGCTGCGCGCGCAGCTGAGCGGGCGCAAACACTTTGCGCCGGCGCTAAATGTCAACTGAAGTTGGGCATAGGTGCAGATCGGCCTGCGCCCAGGCGCTAAGTGCCTAGCGCTCAAAATCTACTCTTATGGCGCTAACGGCTGGCGAACGCAACTGAATTTCTAGGCCCCTGTGTTGTGTATTTTCTTTCTCAAATAAAGTTCAAAGTTCTTTCACCAAAATTCAGTTGTCTGCTGCAATTTCATTACAGCCCCCAAATACGTCCAAGGTCTAGAACCAAGGGAGTGGGAGCGATTCAAACTGCTCATAAGTCAGTGGCGAAGCTGACCCAAACACCACCCCTTACACTGAACACATCCCTTGTGTTGACCTTCTCTGCAATTTGGAGCCAGGCTCTTTTTGTCTCCTGGGGAGATCTCTTCCGCCCATTGGAAGGGAAGAGGACCTCCCTGCGTGCTCTGACTCCCTCCAGAAGCATATGGAGGGAGTCATCGGAGAGCCTGAGTGCAGCTCTCTGCCTCTGTTCAATCATGTCTCCAACTGTTTGGAGCAATCAAAGCATCCAAAACAGTGCCTGCACACTCCTAGATGACCCTTCAAATGCAATGTGGCCATGGCTCCTTTAAACATCCCAGTTGAAAACACATCATGGACGATGCCATCAGACCCACATCATTTAATTGGGCTGGGTAATGCGCAGGGCGGGCTTAATAGGCCCCATTATCACAAAGTCGATTTCTGCAGTGGGAGGGAAGCAACAACAGGGTCACGACCCGCCACGGTGACCGCCCGCACCCGACCCACCCAGGTACAGAAAATTCCACCCAATGAGTGTGCAACACTGATTTGACACATGATCTGCCATTTTGGACATGGCCGCTCCTTTTAACTCCCTCTCCAAATCACAAACAGCTGAACAGCATTCAGCAACAGGAAGGACCCCCCCACAGCATTACTTAAAGGAATCAGCAACAACTTGCAGCTGACTTGCTTTTTGATTTCTACTGGTTCTGTTAAGTTTGTTCAACTGCTTGGAGCTTTCTACAGTTATTTAAGATTGCTAAGGTGATAGAGAGTGTTGCTGGAAGTGAAGAACGCCTTGATTCTCATTTAAAGGCTTCTGCATCACACAACTTGCTCCCAGTCATGGGGGCTCTACTTGCAGTCCCCTCTTGCGCTCGTATGACAGGGAGATGGAGCAGAGGCAGCGAAGAAAAGGACAAGACATTAGCAGACGGAGGATGAGGAGAGGCAGAAGGGCTGTCAGCAGGTGGCCTTACCCACCTAGGGTCTTCTGAGAGCACTTCTCCTACCTGCACTTAAGCCAGGAGCAGTGTATTAGGAGGCTCTGCTTCACCAAAGAGGTGGTCACAGAACTCTGACACCTCTTGCAACCAGACCTCACACCTCACATTGCTAGCTTCACCTCATCCTCTTGGAGGAGACGGTGCTGGCCATTCTTGGCAGGGGCATGGCTGAGCCCTTGGTCAGCGACAGGGCTGAAAGAATACAAGATGCTGATAGCCACATACTTTATCCTCCTTCTCACATCCCACTTCCTCCTCATCCCACAATATCTTCTGATTTACAAGCTGCATTTGAAGTAAACATGCTGCTCTTGCTTTACCCACCTCCCCCTCACCTCAGCCCTACACTTGTGCCTTTCTCATTTTGGACACCCAAGAAATCCAGCCTGCCCAGCCAGTGGTTGACCAAGAAGAGGAAGAGGAGAGTGAAGAAGTAGAAACATCTTCACTCGATTTCACACTCCCAGCCACCAGCTCCCTGAGGTCACTCTGAAAGGCGATCTGCTGCGTCCCCCACTGAAAGTCAACAGCCTTCCACCAGCCACGCTGCAGCCACTGGGGTAGCACTGCATAAGAGCACTAGATAGGGCTGTAGAGAGGGCTTTAAACTAACTAGTGGGGGGGGGGGGAGGTTCCTAGAGAGCAAATAATAAAAATGACAACAGAGAAGATCATAGACTTAGGTAGCAGTGGGGAAATTAAAAACCAGAGCATGTCAGGAAGGGGCAGAAGGTATGGAGTAAAAGGTAAAGTAATAAAAAGGGCAAAAGCAGGAACTAAGTGTCACAAAACATATTTGAAAGTTCTCTATCTGAATGCACGTAGCATTCGCAACAAAATAGACAAGTTAATGGCACAAATAACTACATATGGGTATGATCTTGTGGCCATTACAGAAACATGGCTGCAGGGTGACAATGCCTGGGAATTAAACATACCAGGTTATTTAATGATCAGGAAGGACAGGCAGGAAGGAAGGGGAGGTGGGGTGGCTATGTTAATAAAGGAAGGAATCACTGTAATACAGAGAAATGATATTGGGTCAAAAGATCAGGATAATGAAACAGTTTGGGTGGAGATAAGGAATAATAAGGGGAAAAAAACACTAGTGGGCGTAGTCTATAGGCCTCCGAACAGTTGCAACCCTGTTGGACGGAGTATCAATCAGGAAATAGTTCAGGCTTGTAATAAGGGAACATCTATAATGATGGGGGATTTTAACTATCATATTAATTGGACAAATCAAATTGGGCAGGGCTGCCTTGAGGATGAGTTCATTGAGTGTATTAGGGATGGGTTTCTTGAGCAGTATGTAACTGAGTCCATTATTAAGGAGACAGTAACAGGACATTTGGATAATCATAATTTAATTGGACAAAGTCAGCATGGTTTTATGAAGGGGAAGTCATGTTTGACAAATTTGCTGGAGTTCTTTGAGGAAGTAACATATAGGGTGGATAAAGGGGAACCAGTGGACGTAGTGTATTTAGACTTCCAAAAGGCATTTGACAAGGTGCCAAACAAAAGATTATTGCTTAAGATAAAAAATCACGGGATTGGGGGTAATATTCTGGCATGGATAGAGGATTGGCTATCTAACAGAAGGCAGAGAGTTGGGATAAATGGTTCATTCTCAGACTGGCAATCAGTAACTAGTGGTTTTCCGCAGGGATCAGTGCTGGGTCCCCAACTCTTTACAATCTATATTAACAATTTGGAGGAGGGGACCGAGTGTAACATATCAAAGTTTGCAGATGATACTAAGATGGGAGGGAAAGTAGTGAGTGAGGAGGACATAAAAAACCTGCAAGGGGACATAGACAGGCTAATTAAGTGGGCAGAGATTTGGCAGATGGAATACAATACTGGAAAGTGTGAGGTTATGCACTTTGGCAGGAAAAATCGTAGAGCAAGTTATTATCTTAATGGCAAGAAACTTGAAAGTACTGAAGTACAAAGGGATCTGAGAGTCCTGGTGCACGAAACTCAAAAGGTTAGTATGCAGGTGCAGCAAGTGATTAAGGAGGCCAATGGAATGTTGGCTTTCATTGCTAGGGGGATAGAATATAATAATAGGGAGGTATTGCTTCAGTTGTACAAAGTATTAGTGTGACCGCACCTGGAATACTGCATACAGTTTTGGTGTCCATACTTAAGAAAAGACATACTTGCTCTCGAGTCAGTACAAAGAAGGTTCACTCGGTTAATCCCGGGGATGAAGGGATGGACATATGAGGAGAGGTTGAGTAGATTGGGACTCTACTCATTGGAGTTCAGAAGAATGAGAGGAGATCTTATTGAAACATATAAGATTGTGAAGGGGTTGGATTGGGTGGATGCGGGGAGGATGTTCCCGATGATGGGTGAAACTAAAACTAGGGGGCATAGTCTTAGAATAAGGGGCTGCTCTTTCAAAACTGAGATGAGGAGGAACTACTTCACTCAGAGGGTGGTAGTTCCATGGAATATGCTGCCCCAAAAAGCTGTAGAAGCTACATCATTACATAAACTTAAAACAGAAATAGTCAGTTTCCTAGAAGTAAAGGGAATTAAGGGTTACGGGGAGCGGGCAGGAATTTGGACATGAGTCTATGTTCGGATCGGACATGGCCCTGTGGGTAGTGGAGCGGGCCCAGGGGCCGTGTAGCCTGATCCTGCTCCTATTTTGTGTGTCTAATTCTGTTAGATTCAGGAGATGGTTCTGTGATAGTAGATTGGCGGTTAGGTTCAGATCAGCCATGATCTTATTGAATGGCGGAGCAGGCTTGAGGGGCCGATTGGCCTACTCCTGCTCCTATTTCTTATGTTCTTATGATAGGCAAAGGTAAATGCAAGACACTCAGTAAGGGAATGCACAAGGATGATTAGTTGATATTTTGGTGTAATATTGGGTGTATACATGGATAAAGTTAGTTTGGAAAGTTTGCTTTGTGTTGGCTTTTATTTCAGCATTGTGGCCAAGAGGACGCTGTGATAGTCAGTAACAGAGGGAAGGTAAGGTGTGGGACAAATGTTGAAAGGGGAATTGGGGTTGTCTTCTCTGGTACTGCAGGCGGATGATTTGATCCCGGATATCCCAGCCAGAAAGGGACTGTCTGGGTTGCTTTCCTCCTTCCGGTTCCTCTTCTTCTGCTTCCTCCTCTTCTGCTTCTTCCTCTTCTTCCTCCTTCCTCGAGCAGCTTGTCCCCTTTGCTGCTTCTGCTCCATCTCCATGTGATGTTGCAACCCATGGGGGACTGCAACTAGAGCCCCCAGGACTGGGAGCAAGTGGTCTTCTCAGAGGCCTTCGTTTAAGAGCCAAAGCCTTACAAGCATCCAGCAGCACTCCCTGCACACTTTAACAACTTTTTAAATGTATTGCACCAAGCCACTACTCCAAAAAAATGTAAAGAAACCAGTCCAAAACCAAAAATCTAAACTTACCTGAAAGTTGCGAGCCCCTTTAAGAAGTGTTGGCAGTGGCTCTGTAGTACTGTAGCACGCATGTTCTGCCCTGCGTGCTTTCGAGAAGGTGTTAATGAGAGCAGCGGCATCCAAAGTACCAGATCGTGCGTCAATTCAGCGTTGCACGCCGATTGGCATCACGATCTGGCTCATCTAAATATCTGAAGCGAGCACAGGCAGCGGCAGCATTGCCAACCTGCCCAAAATGGCAGCCGCCGCGTTCCGTACCGGATGCAGCGGAAGCAAGGCGGCCGCCATTTTTTCTTCCAAACCGGCCTTCACAGCCAGCACAAACAGCTCCAATTTCCCGACCATTTCATCTGAAATGGTGGAAATAATTTTCACCTTCACTGCTTGAGCCGGAAACTGGAATCCATGGAATTGAAAACCAGGCAGGCCGATCCACTCTGCCAGGTTACCAGCCAAGCGGTGACAGTGAAAATTACAGTCTCAAAAGTGGAAAACAGTTTGTCCAAAGCAGGTGTTAAATTAAGCTAAATAAAAACATTATGCACTATCCTATCTTTAAATAGAAAAATTGATTTTTATATTTAATTGCATGTTAAAATTCAAAGTATGATCAGGAACTAATGGATTTGAACTTTAGCAAATTGTATGAAATAAATCAAACTGTAGTGATATTATATCATACAACTCATAATTTACTGATATGAACTCAGGGTATGTTGATATTTTATGCTTATGGGGAGGGAGTGAAGATGGACCTCATCACTCCTGTTTTCTGAGCGGAAAACAGGTACAAAAAGGTCCAATTTAGTGGGTCAACCTCCGATTAGCGTCAGAAACAGCTTCACGCCATGTTGGTTTGAGCGCTTTAGAAGCACCCCTGGCAGCCACCTAAAATAGGCATTAGGGCCCTTGAATTTGTTAATAAGATAACCTGGATGCAGTAACAGACCGTGTTACGATGGGAAGGGAGATAGGCAGAAGCATGTGTATCATATGGCTGAAGATCAGTACCCTCAGGAAGTGATGATTGTCAACTGGGAAAAGATCAAATGGAAAGTTGAGACGATGGGACCATTTCCAGAAAAAGCTTAATCGAAGAGCAACAACAAGCAGACAGCTGCACAAGCTGCCATACGGGAGAATGCAGTGACGGGACCTAATGGTATCAATGGTGTAGGGTGCTCAAAATTCCCACATTCTCCAAAGTTATGGATAAAGGGACCCTGTATTGGACAAGTTATGAAAAAGACAGGGTACACAAAATGGCTTCTGCAACCTCGTGACGAAAAGGACAGGATTTTAAAAGCAAGGCTCTGCAAGCAGGCAGACATGTTTTTTTTAAGCCTGTGATGAAACTTAAAATGCAGGAATCTGTGAAAAGACTCTGGAGCCAGACAGCCAAAGTTAACACAGAATATGCATTCATTCACCTTGAAACTGATCAAGCTAGAATGGGCCTATAATCAAGGCCAACAGGTTTCTGCATATTTAATCGGTAACAGCTCACAGAAGCCATCAAGTCAGGGAAACCCAATTAAGTCTCATACATAACCAAGAACCAGGACATCGAAACCATTATAACACAGAGACAGCCATTTCAGGAGTCGTTAAAGTAAATGGCTGTAATCAGTTTAAACGAGCCCGCCAAAAGTTAGACAAAGGACTGACCTGATTTGGCGCGCAGATAAGAAATGAAGAATCGGGTATAATTGTAGGCCCATCGGTAGTGATCTCGCTCTCTCGCTCTGGCCTCTTATCGTTTGGCTTTTGGCCTGCTGCCGCTCATTCTCGTGCCCTGGCCTCGTGGCGGGCTCTCTTCTCGCTCCCCGCGCCGCTCAACACCAAGGACGCCCATTACTACACCGAGGGCCCAAACGCGGGAGGAGAATGAGACCCGAGTTCGAAACCACACAGGACACACAGGCCACAAATGGGCAGACAAGACGAGACGAGACGAAGAATCACGATAAACCGATAAGAGCAGAGACGGGCAGCGAAAGACGCATTGGGAACCAAACGCCTGATTATAAGCTGGCATTTGGTGAATAAGTTGGCGTTACATGCATGGACAGTAAAACCCCAATTTGAGAACAAGCTGGTATTCAAAGAATGGGTAGCAAAATCTAGACAAGACGGCCTAGTTATAAGCTGGCGTTTGTCACATGGACAGTAATAGCCCAGTTGAAGAATAAGCTGGTGTTCGAAGCATGGGTAGCAAAATCATTAGACGTTAAAGACCGCCTACCGACCCCTGACCACAGCAATACCGTCGGCGACCACCCAAAGGAGAAGAAGGCCCATCGCGACGAAGTACTCGACGAAGATGTTAACGGAGAAGAAGGGAGGGTACCTTTGCACAAACAACTTCAGCGCCGTGCCCTGTGACCACGTGGTGACAGGATACCCCAAAGGACAGGAAGAGCGGACCTCAAACCCCACCATCTAAAGCGACAGGTTTTGAATTGGTGAGCATGAATTCCTGGCCCCTCATAGCTTAACCTAGTTAGGTATAGGGAGTGGTATAAGGATAAGGGGATTTTTAATGTATTTGTTTCCCTCGATGTGCCGTGTGTTCCCCATTCCCATATTAGTGTATTAACTGTTTTATGCCTGTAACTATACCAATAATTCTCAGTAGTATTGTGTTTTATTCAGCCTTTTAATAAAATTTGTTTTTTCTTGTACCAAACCACTTGTCTACTCGATTTTCTCTATCGCCGCCTGTACCTAAGTCCGGTGTCTAGAACCCAGGGGGTGTGGAGCAATTCGAACTGCTCAAAGGAGTCAGAGGTGAAGCTGACACATACAACCCAAAACCCCCTACAATGGTTATGACTAAATATCTATGATACTGTAAGTTTGCTGAGGACAGTAAAGAAACTGTACTTGGTTGACTGTGTTTTTACATAATTAAACTAGATGCAACAAATGTAATGCTAGCTTATGTCTAAATCCTTGCCTGTGGTATAAGGAGACCACAAAGTGAGGAACAGCAGGAAATAGTGGGATACATAGAATCTCTTTAAAACCTTAATACTAATGAGGATTTGTACACATACTCTTGGTGATTACTGAATAGTAACAGTTAGATTAAGCATTTGGTTTGTTGCAGGGGTTTCACTGCTAAGAGGCTTTGAATTTACTACAAATATATAATTGTACTATCTATGTTGTGCAGTGGCACAGTGCATTGGAGCGGCAGCATGGTGTGCCACAGAGTGACAAACAGTCCCTGCACACTGTTACTTTGCAGAAAGGCTGAGGTGACGTAGATGGAATGGGACTCATGGGAAGTATAAACACCAGCACAGACTAGTTGGGCCGAATGGCCTGTTTCTGTGCTTTATACTCTATGGGGGAGAAATTTGGTTGGTTGCGCCACCCATTAGCGCCTAAAGAGGCCGAGAAGTGGGGCAGTAACCAACTAGCACCCGGGCGCAGCGAACCCTGCACCTGTTCCCATATTGAGCGGACATTTTGCGCCGGCGCTAAACCTTAGCACCCGCTCACGGGCGCAGGCAGATCATGATGTCATTTCAGTGTGCAACGCATTTTGGGCGCCCCGGACCGGAAATTCAGTGGTGTGCCCCTTCGTTCCGCCTGGCGCTAATAAGGACAGCTTACCTGGAATGTTCCCCAGTCGCTCTCGGGCTGGGGGGGCGTTCTTTAAAGGGGACTGCTGTGGTATAAAAGCGGCAGCCATTTTTGGACCACAACTTCTTCGAGAGTTAGAGAGAGTTGCTGAGCTGCACACTGAGAGCCATTTCACCACTGATCCAGCGCTGGCAGAAGAACTTCAGCCTTCTGACCATCACCTTGCTGTTGGTGAGCATTTCAAACGGGGAGACTTTCTGTGCGCACTTATTATGGGGGCTGCATTGGAGGGGACCGTCCTGCTGCTGAATCATCTGGAAAGGGCACAGAGACGCAGGGAGAGAGGGGCAGGCTTGGCCAGGCGGAGGAGGGCCAACAGACGTCGCCACACCAGACCTTACGCTGCCAGGGTTTTCCGACAGCAGTTTTCCAACATGAACATGTTGGAGGAGCAGTGTATCAGAAGGCTACGCTTTAGAATGGAGGTGGTGCCTGAGCTGTGCCACCTGCTTCAGCCAGATCTGCAGCCTCAGTTAAGGTGCAGGACATCTCTTTCGGTGGCTGTGAAGATGACTGTTGCCCTGAACTTCTACGCAAGCGGCTCCTTTCAGGCCGCAACTGGGGACATAGCCAACATCTCACAGTTTGCGGTGCATTGCTGCAACCGTCAAGTGACTGATGCCCTGTTTAAAAGGAGGCGGCAGTACATCTCCTTCCCAATGACCCCGGACAAGCAGCGGGAGTGCGCAGAGGGCTTCACAGCAATTGCGGACTTCCCCATGGTGCAGGGTGCCATTGACTGCACGCACGTGGCTTTGCGGGTGCCTGTATTGAATCCGGAGGAGTTCCGCAACCGCAAGGGGTTCCATTCCTTGAATGTCCAGCTGGTCTGTGACCACCGACAGCTGATCCTCGCAGTGAATGCGCAGTTCCCAGGCAGCAGCCACGACGCCTTCATCCTGCGCCAGACTTCTGTTGCAGACCTTTTCGAGGCCCCGGCTCACCCAGGAGGCTGGCTTGTCGGGGACAAGGGCTATCCTCTGTGCCTGTGGCTGATGACCCCTTTCCATTCGCCCAGCACCCCTGCTGAAGAACGCTACAATGCGAGCCATCAGGCGACAAGGAACATTGTGGAGCACACAATCGGCGTCCTGAAGCAGCGGTTCCGCTGCCTGGACCATTCCGGAGGAGCCCTGCAGTACTCGCATGAGCGAGTCTCCCACTTCGTGGTTGTATGTTGCATGCTCCATAACCTCGCTACCCTATGTGCCCAGCCAATGCCACCAGACATTGAAGCACCAGCAGAGGAGGAGGAGGTGGAGGAGGAGGAGGAGGAGGAGGAGGAGGACGAGCAGGACCATGATGGGAGGGAGGCACAAACTGGAAGGGCCGTCCATCAGAGGCTGATCAGAAGTCGCTTCTAGGCCCCTCTCACGGAATGCATGCTGCCATTCCAAGAAGAGGAATGGAACCGTTCTGATACTCCAAAGCCTGTGAAGGGCAAAATGCATGTAAATAGCAGACATGGCCATTGTAAATAAAGAAAGTTTTTTATTGTACAAAATGTGCTTCATTCCAACAAGAGAAAGCAACGGCAACAGAAAGCAAAACTAACACACTGACACATAAGTGCCTCGCACACCCGGGAGACTGTCCAGAACATAACTAACATTCAGACCAGCATCCTTGGCCTTCATTTCTACAAATAAGACGTTACAGCAGCACCTTCTACTCTTTCCCCCTTGATGGTGATCTGCTTCTCTTGCGAGATTGGCCCCTTCCCTCCCTGCAGCTCCTCCGTAATGGGATCCCAGTGGCTGCAGCAAGGCTGGGGGAGGCCTGCTGACTGTCCGAAAGCGCAGATGCCCCTGAGGGACGGCCTGGATGACCTCTGGCCCTGTAGGGCCCAGCTGCTGACTGCTCCATCTGTGCATGGGCGGAAGTAGTCTGTCCTGCAGGTGGTGGCAGCTGCAGTGGAGACGTGCCAGTGGTGGCATCAGGAATGCTGACATCCTGAGAGCAGACAGCAGCTCCCTGGTCAGCCGACACACTGGCACTCTGACGGGTCAGCACCGCAGCATGCACAGCAATCGGATGGTCCACAGATTGCTGGCCTGCCGTGGTGCTGAAAGGGCCCCGGGTAATCCTGCCTGATCCAGCGAGGGTGGCAGCAGTCAGTGGTCGCGTGGCCTCAATCTGCGTCTGCATGAGACCAGCGAGTGACTGCGTGGCAACACTCAGCAGTTGCGTGGCAGGTGCCAGTGCTTCGGTGAAGCCCTGGACAGTCCTTTCCAGTGCTTCGGTGAAGCCCTGGACAGTCCTTTCCAGTGCTGTCCCGAAGGCCTGGACAGTCCTTTCCTGTGCTGCGCCGAAGTCTTGGAGACTCCTTGCCTGTGCTGCGCCGAAGTCTTGGACACTCCTTGCCGGTGTCTCGATGGATTCAGGCATCCTTGCCACTGCAGCCATGAGCTGAGTGTGCCTCAGCCCAGCCTGGGCGCTCATTTCTGCGAGGGCACGCACCTCTTCTGCGCTCTGTGCAGCAGCACTCGCGGCCTGACTCGCCCTCCGGGGAGATGGCCCCCGAGCTTCCCTACCCCCCTTGCATTGCTGCAGTTCGCTGGTTCCTGGAACTGGTTCCTCCTCAGAGCATTCCCCCCTGCTCACCTCCAGGGAAGTAGTCTCCCCAGCCTGCAGAGGGGCTGGCTCGCCTGAGGGTGGTAGGGATGGTCCAGCTTCCTGCTGCTCGTCGCCTCCGGAGTCAGTGGCAGTGGCAGCTTGAGGGCCCGGCTCCCGAGCTGGTGATTCAGCATCTGAAAGCAGGGAGGTTGAAGAGTGGCTTTAGCGATATGACAGGGTGGCAGCAAGGGATGCATGAGTGCTGCAATGCACTGACCTGGGTCCAAAGTGAAAAAGCATGCTGGTGGGACGAACAAGTGGAAGGAGAGAGCTCAAGAAGGTGGTGACCTTACCATCGCTGTGCACAATGGGGTCGGCAGCTCCAGAGGTGACAGAACCACTCATCCGGCCTCCAACAATCTGGTTGACTCGCTCCTCGAGGTCTGTGAGGGTCTGCAGGTGAGGCCGGCCTCCACCGGTATGAAGCTGCTCCCTACGGTTCCTTGCCAGCTTGGCCTGCAGGAGAAAGGACGGGAAGTGATGAGACATGCTGCTCTGAACTGACATTACATGCCCCCCATGGTAGAATAGCCCTTATATTATGCACTGAGCTGAATGTGCGTGTGTGTTTCCAGAAAGGGCCATGGGTGCTGGCTGGCAGATGGCCATTGGGGCTTTGTGCACCCTCTGGCCATAAAGTCAGGTGCAAATGGAGGGATGAAGATGAATGTGAAAAAGGCACTCACCCTAACGACCCGAGTGAGGTCGTTGAACTTCTTCCTGCATTGCACAGGAGTCCTGGGCACCACGCTGCTGGAGGTGACTTTTTGGGCAACATCCCTCCAAGCTCTGCGGTATTCGCTCTGATGAGGCCTCCTGCCATTCTCGGGGTACAACACAGCGTTCCACTGCGCCAACCAGATCATCCAATGCCCCATCGCTAAAGCGCTCCACTCTCTGCCTGACCCTCTCCATGTCTTGGAAGTTTTGAATGCCACAGGTAGGTCACCGCCGATTTTGAGGCCTACAAGGCGCAGAGTGTGGCTGCTGATGTTAATTGACCCGCCCCTTTAAGAGCTGGCCGGCGCCAGCGTGTCTCGGGGAAATCGATTATTGACAGCACCTGCGCTGCGCCCGGCCACTGAGAAATTGAGTAGCGCCGCCGGATTAGTGCCTTAAGAGTACCGTGCAGCACCTGATTTAGCGCCGCAATCACCCTCGGGGCACTGCAACCCAATATCGCTCGAGGTGGCGATAAGTTGCGCCTGGCGCTAAACTTTGCATACCGCCAATACTAGCGCCCCAAGTGGGGCTATACCGAATTTATCCCCCTATGTAATTCTATGTAAAAGTGTAGATGAGAAGCCAGACACATCTCCACCGGTGGGGAGAGAAAATGATGGGGGCCGATTTTCACTGATCCCTCCAGGCGGTAACATATCTAAAATGTTATGATTGCAGTTAACATTTTCCTGGGGAAGGGAGGGTGCAATCTTTGCCAGAAGTGTAGTGGGTCAGAACTGATGGTGCGGGCACTAATCCAGCTGTAATCTCTGAGGTCAGAGTGATTGACAGAATGCAGGTGAGCTCTAGGCATTGTGAACACCTCTGATTAGAAGCTTGTCCATTTGGGGAGGGAGATAGTATGGTGTTGCGGGCTTTAAAGCCTTGCAACTGCGTAAAGGGGCAGCCTTCCTCAGAAGAGTTTTCATACTGACCTCAAAGGCCTACTGCATGGATGTTTGGTGCATAGAACCCCCAAGTTTGCTGATGCAGATATATAAGTGCTCCTGCAGGAGTTATGGGACAGAAGGACTTCCTTGGAACAGAGACAGAAAGGCTTGAAGAGGGCAGCTGCAGGCAGGTGGAGGGAGGTGGCTAGGACTATAAGTGCCAGTTCCATGATGCCACGCACAGCTACTTACACTAACCTCGCATAAGTGCTTGAGTTGCTTACCATCATACTTTTGACTACCCGCTTACCAGTGGGTAGTCAAAACTGCCCAACGCATTACCGGCACCCGGCTACCGACCATAGAGCACATATACCAGAAACGCTGTTTACGGAGGTCACGGTCCATCATCAAAGACCCTACCCACCCCAGCCACAGTCTGTTCGCCCTCCTGCCATCTGGGAGACGCTACAGATGCATTCGCACCCGTACGACCAGATTTAGGAACAGCTTCTTTCCCAGGGCTGTCATCCTACTGAACTCCACAAATAAACTCTAAAGCCTGCACATCTGCCAATGCACTTTATTATGGTTATGTTTATGTTAATGTATTACAAGCCAAATGTATGTTGAATGTTTAAATGTCTTAATCTAAATGTACACTCTCGGGAGCCGCAAGCCTACATTTCGCTGTACTGCACTTGTGCACCAACAATGACAATAAAAGTTGATTTGAAATTTGAAATTTGAATTTGAAATTTGAAATTTGATTTGATTACCCTGTAATCATTTCAGAAACATCTTGTTGCAGCATTGCAGGAAAGTGTAGGGTTGTTCGGGATGGATGAATTAAGACGGGCCAAATGGTCTTCCTTGTCTGTATGTATCTTGTGATCTTGTGAGTCTAGTAGTTAGGCATATGCAGGTACCTGTGTTTTATCTCATCCCATGATAATTAAAGGTAATTCTTACTTTTTATGTTCTCTTTAAAGGAGGCACCCATAGCCCCCAGGAGTGACTAGCAGCAAGTGAAGGACCCCAAAACCTCATAGCACTTGCCCACTATGAGAAGAAATGTAAACACATCCTGTGGGGAAAGGCCAGGGTGTTGGAGGACATGTGCCAGCCAAGGGTTCAGCAGAACATTCTGTTCCCCTCCTATTGTACCTTTCATTAATTAGTCAGTAAACCATATCATGAAACCTTCATGACACTCCTTCAACTGCAAGTGATATGTGAACTCTGCTCATCAGGAAACTATCCAAGCATCTCTTCCTCTTTTCCTCCACTAGACGTGCTGCAGGCCTCGCAGCATCTCGAGATGCTGGCACTTTGCAGCACACACACTAGTTCACTCTCTCAAGCACCAGCGCAGAGACATTCTGCCTGTGGTTTAAAGAGTGAAGAATTGGAGAATGCACTGGGTGGCGCACAGAGCCCGAGTGAGCAGGAACAGCTGGTGGTGGCATATGAGGAGGAAGTGCTGGTGAGGGGGCATCATCTCTCAACTGAAGAGCCAGGGGATCTGCAGCTCATAAGGCCTGCAATTAAAAAAAAACACGCATGCAGAGTCACAGGCATTCAGGGCTACACTGTACCATGTGTTCTAGATAGCAGATCAAGTGGAGGAGTCTACCATACTATGTTCAGAACACCAGAGGACCATTTAACAGCACTGCAGTCCACCATGGAGCATATAACAGCTCAAGTAACATCTGCAGTGGAGACTTCCATGATTGAGTCTTAAAGGCAGCCTTTGCTTCCTGTGTGGATGTTCAGACTGCTACCATAGAAATCGCTGATGCCAGATTAGAGATGGTTGTCTCTTCTGGTTTGGGCAGGCTTGGTGACTAATTGCAGACAAGCATCACACTGTGCTTCATTGATCTCACTGGGACCACTAGATCTGCTTTCCTGCAGAGCACTGGAGCTGCAAAGCCAGTGTCCAGTACCAGTGGCAGAAATACGCACAAATGATGGTGCGGTCTCCCAGAAGAGCAGTACATATGTGCCCACCCACCAGCCCCCTTTGCTACAACCACGCGTGGCTGAAAGGATGCAGAACCAAGCTGCTCATGCAATAGTACAAAGGGTGCAGCCTGGACCACCTCAGAATTTAGCTGCTGTGAAACAAGGATCAATTCAGTCGCAAGAGATTTCTCCTGACACAGAGTAGCCAATGACTCCACACATTCATGCTACTCAGGCAGTGCCCAGGAGAAACATTAGATTAGGATTAAGGGCTCATATTTCACACACTATCACCAAGGGGAAGCACAGTGGGAAGAAGCACTAAGCACATACACACACTATAGGCTTTAGATAAAATTATGTTAGTTCTAAAGTTATTGTGTATATAGACACTGTTTTTAGCACAGTTTGGGAGTGGATTTAATGCGGTGGTATCAATAGGAGTTGTGTGAATTGATGCACACAGAGAAGGGGCTGTAGATTATGTCATGTATGTGATGGGAAGAAGAAAGATAAAGACAGGACTGCTGATGCAGTGGTCAGATGTGGTAGCCAAGAGAGTCTTTTATTTCAGATTGACATTAATGCCTCTTGCAGCCAGCAGTAGTTTGACCCCTGAAAGTTGTTGCTCCTCTTGCTGATGCCTTTGCTCTTGATGAGGACCTTCATCTCCCAGAGTCTTCATGAGGATTCTTCTTTGTAAAGTGGAGTTAAGCAGCATACAGCACACTGTCACAATCCTTGAGATCCTCACAAGCCTATGCTGCAGGATGCTCCCAGATTGTTCCAGGTACTTGAAGTACACCTTCAACTTGTCCAGGATTTGTTCAGTAATGTGTGATGAAATATTCCATTCATCACTGCCTGTGACTGTGGTTGGCTTCAGGTTTCAGTTCCCTTACCTCAGTTCCATCTCCTCACCATTGTATTGTATATTGTAATGTATTGTGTGTAGGGCTCCGCCCATACCTGGCCCCTATGTAAGCAAGCTCAGTCTGGCCTCATATCCAGTACTGCAGACCCCCAGATGGAAGATACCTCTCTCCACTGCGTGTTACCTTCTAAGTTAATAAAAGCCTTGTTTTGTTTCGCTAACATCGAGTCTCGGAATTATTGAGGCACATCATAATGATTCTGGTGATGAATGGACCTCATTATAGTGCTGCTTAGCTGGGAGGTCTGGTCAGCACGGAAGTGTCATCAGTTGAGGCTGTACAGTATAGCCTGTAACTCTCAGGAGCCCAGCACAGATTTGCCTTTCTGGGTGACTGAGCTGCTTAAAATAAAAGCACTGTGGCAGCTGACAGGGAAGCGGGCATTCACCTGCATAATACCTCGATGTTGGTTGCAAACATGCTGTACATTGTAAGATTTGCTAAATTTCTACATTTCCCCGAAGGTTGTTATTAATAAACGGTACGCTGCGTGGACATTTTAAATCAAAAAGGGTACCCAAGATGGCGTCCGTGCCTTGTGGCAGAAAGCCTGTGAGATTTTAAAATGGACTCTGCAACGCAGACAGCTTGTGGATCGAAACCAAAGCTGCAGTTTCTGTGAAGAGAGACTTTGTATTTTGAAACCAGACAGGACTTTGAATTATGTATTAGACCGAATTGGAGACAAATCTAAATTCAGTTAGGCCAACAGTTAAGGCCATCAAGCAGTTTACATATATAATCGGAAACAGATTAAGAGAGCCATCGAGGCTGGACAGGCCCATCAAGGAACATTCTTCACAAAACAAGTCAATTATTGGTCCGGTAGATGCGATTACCGGCCATCTAAAAACAGTTAGTATGGATTGCTACCATGATTTAAAATAGCCCGCCAAGATTAAGACAAAGAACTAACCTGATTTGGCGCGCAGATAAGGGTTTTCGAAAAGAGTATAATTGAAGGCCCCGGGTAGCAATCGCTCTCTTATCTCTCTGCTCTGCTCGGCTCTTCGGCCCCTCGCCCTCATGGCTGTCGCTCTTTCCCCATCCCGCGCTTACCCCCTGGCCTTTGCCCGTGCCTTTTGCCACTCCATCTAGAAATCGCCCCGGCATTGCATCGGGCAGACACGGACAATTCAGGCCAGGCGAGGCTGGATGCGATGAGGGGTGGAGGGAAGACCAACTGAGGAAGAACAACTGAGGAAGACCAACTGAGGAGACGAACTGAGGAGATGAACTGAGGGTAGGCTTCGAATCATCGGGCCTTCAGCCTCAGCCAACCTGCGACTATCCAGATTAGGGAACAGGAAGAGAGAGTGCAGGAGGTAAAAGCCGCTTACAAGCTAACGAGTGAACAGGGGTTTGAGGAGGCAGACCACGACCCCTGTAGAGAGAGGATAGAAAATCTGAGCCGGGCCCTCCGGAAGGCAAAAGGCATGGTATGCCTCATAAGCCCAAAGGCAGGCCAGGCAGATTTTATGGGGAACGAGGGGAGGACAGTTCGAGGTGGTGGTGCCCAGGGATGACCCGGTTGAGAGAGAGGAGACCTCACGGCCACCACCCGTAGCGGCAAGTTTCAGTGAGGTTTGGCAGCAAGAGGGGGTGGAACCAGTGGTGGAACCCGAAGTGGAGCCAGAGGTGGAGGCGGAGGTAGAGCAAACCCCGCCTGAGAGGCCGGAGCCAGGACCGATGTGCCCAGCGCGGCATCAGAGGTTTGGCCCACCCGCCAACGGCAGCAATGAGGGACCTATCCAAAACCAGTTTTTGTTACCCTTTAACACCCAACAGCTCAGGGTTATGGTCAACCATATCCAGAAGCTATCTGCAAAGGGAGACTCCTCGATCCACTTCAGGTAAATAGAACAGACCACCAGCGTCAACGACTGCGATGACGCTGAGAAGGCCAAGATGCAGCTATTCTCCCTGGAGAGTAATCTCCTCCAATCACTCTCTGATGAGTGTAAAAGGGGGCAGAGCGGGTATGAGGAGCTTAGAGATGCGGTTCTGGAGGCCATGGGGATGGATGAGGGAAGTACCTTCTCCCACATGGAGAAGACGATCCAGCTTTCTGGGGAAACCCCGCAGGTTATTGCGGACCGGCTGTGGCCGGGGTACCGGAAGGCTTGCCTGGGGACGCCGGGCCGGGCGTTCCTGAACGGGGATTCCCTGGCCCATTGGCTCCGTTGTCTGGTGGCGAACAGCTTGCCACAGGTCCGGGCCAAGGCAGAAGCCTGGTTCGATCCCAAAGATCCCCAGACCACAGAACTCACGGTAATTAGGCAGCTCACTCTGGCTTACAAAAACGGTAGGGGAGCCGATGCACACCCAGCCAAAGGGAAGGTGCATGAGATAAAACTCGGACCGGGTAGGAAAGAGTGGCACCAGGAAGGGAGTAAACCCCCCAACACAAAGACCAATTGTTACGGGTGTGGGAAGGATGGTCACTGGCGGAAGGAGTGCAAAAACCCTTGGAAGGATAACAAGGGAATGCATCCCACAGCCCCAGCCCAAAAGGCGGGGCAGGGACCCCTTCCGCAGAGGTCGAGTCACTTTTGGACGCCAAGAGGTCCTTACTGACTGGCCAGGGGAGAGTAGCAGCCGCCACCGGTGCTCTCACACCGTCAGCCCCATCCAACCCACAGCCGTGACTAGAGCCAGCGCAGCCTGTTTATCTGTGTTCACTCCGATATGATGAGTGGAAAAGACCCCTTTTGGAGATGGAGGTGGAAAAGGTGACGAGGACTGTTGTGTATGTACCTTTAAGAGAATAACTGGTCTCAGACTGCAGTACCGGCAGTGACCACCCCTGTATAAAAGGCGCTAGAGAGCCTCTGTTTGTTAGTTTCGCTATTGACTTCCACCAGTAAAGGCTTGTTTGTTTTCACTCCTGCTGGTCCGTGTCTCAATCATTCACGGACTTAACACTGGCGACGAGTAAGAAACGAACTTACCTGCAATTTGGCAGCACCTCAGACGACGTTGTTGAAGGTCGGAGCCAGAAGAAAGAAAAAAAAAATAGAGTCCAAAGAAACTCGGGAAACAGGCGTCGACCGTCAATCATCGGTTTGGAAACTTGCAGGAGAGACTGTCCAGAGCCAGGCTGGGTTCCTCGGTCTGTGGTTTCCCAGCTAATCAGGCTGGTGGCAGGTAGTGCTCTGATCCTTCCTGGGCTGCGGCGGGTTGAAGTTCGATCGGGTGGATTTTCAACGGGGCCGGGCAGCGAGTCGGGAAGCAAAGAGAGAGAGAGAGGGTGGAGCACACAGGGCGTGGCCGGTGCTTCGAAGCCGGGCAGCGTTCGGACCTAAGAAAAGGGAGGGAAGTGTCCCAGAGGGTCCGCTCCACGACGGGAAAATAATAAAAGAAAAAGAATCAATATTTAACGTGCAAGAAACCGTGGAAAGCAGCGCTAACAACAGCGGGGAAGAAGGCAAAGCGTGGGAGGCGCCATTTTGTTAAATCGGGGAAGAAGGCAAAGCGCAGGAGGTGCCATTTTAGATTTGCAAGATGCCGAAGACTGGCTGTATCACTGCTTTTGATAATACATTAGAGGACTGGACCACGTATGTGGAAAGAGTCGAGGTGTATTTCGAGGCAAACGAAATAGCGGAGGGGAAAAAGGCATCGATATTGCTAAACTTAATGGGTGCTAGAACGTACGGCCTATTGCGGGACCTGATTACTCCAGCCAAACCGAAGGCGAAGAGTTTTAACGAAATTGTTGCTGTCCTACAGGAACACTTAAACCTGCACCGCTGTTGATAGCAGAAAGATTTAAATTCCACAGGAGAACTCAGCACAAAGATGAGAGCAATGCTGAGTATCTTACGGAACTAGGCAAGCTATCAAAGCACTGCCAGTTTGGAGCAGGACTGGCAGATACCCTACGGGACAAATTTGTCTGTGGACTCCTGAGTGAAGGAACACAGAAGAAGTTACTCTCAGAAAAAAAGCTGACGCTAGATAAGGCTTTCAGCGTGGCAGTATCGTATGAAGCAGCAGCCAGGGGAGCTGCAGAAATTCAACAAAAACCACAGGAATACGGCACCCACGAAATGACACGGGGATTTGCAAAATGTTATCGCTGCGGCAGAACTAACCATGACCAGCAGGACTGCTGGTCCAAAGACAAAATATGCAGACAAGGCGGGAAGATTGGACACATTGCACGAGTTTGCAGGTCTGGGAAGAAGACCAGCGACAACAAAAAGGCTACTAAGGAACCGTACAAGAAAGGACAAAAGATGACGGACAGTAGTTCCGAAGACCAGATGAGCGATAGTGAATCCGAAAACAGGAGACTAAGCTGTCTCAAACTTCACAATGTAATCGCAAAAGAGGATCACCGAACCATTTGGGTCACCCTCACGATAGCAGGGTCCCAAGTTAAAATGGAATTGGATACAGGATCAGCGCTAACGGTCATGAATCGACGAGACTACGAGTGGCTATTTTCACACATACCCTTGAGAGGGACATCCATTGTCTTGACGACGTATACGGGGCAAAAAGTATACCCCAGAGGAAAAATAAGGGTGCCTGTCGAATACAATGGCAAGAAAATTCGGAAATTGTATCTCTACATACTGCCAAATGGTGGACCACTATTATTGGGACGGGAATGGATCAGGAAGATCAACTTAGATTGGCATTCCATTCATGCAATGACGGTGGATGGTAAAAAAGATGAAGACGTCACTCCTGGACGATTGTCAACAATCTTAGCTAACGCCAAAGAGGTATTTCAACAAGAACTGGGTACGCTTAAAGGCGTAACCGCCTCGATAAAAATAGAAGAGAATGCAGTTCCCAAGTTTTTCAAAGCAAGACCGGTACCATATGCAATTCGCCCAGCCGTCGAGGCAGAGCTGGAGAATCTGGAGAAGGCGGGCATGTTGTCTAAGGTCGACTGGAGCGAGTGGGTGACACCCATCGTTCCTGTCATCAAGAAAACGTTAAGCAATAAGTCCGGAGAGCCAAGGAAGATTCGCACCTGTGGGGATTTCAAGGTGACGGTGAACCCTGTCCTTCACACAGTACAATATCCTCTTTCAAGGATAGAAGACATCTTCGCCTCACTGTCTGGAGGGAAGCGTTTAACAAAAATTGACCTAGCACAAGCATATTTGCAGATGGAGGTTGAAAAGTCCTCTAGGAAGTATCTCACGATAAACACTCACAAAGGTCTTTACCAGTATCATCGATTGGTATTCGGAGTAGCATCGGCTCCGGCGATATGGCAAAGAGCGATGGAACAAGTCCTGCAAGGGATTCCGGGGACTCAGTGTTACTTGGACGACATCCTTGTAACAGGTGAAGATGACAGTGAACACCTTAACAACCTAGAACAGGTGCTCACTAGACTATGGGAACATGAGCTGCGAGCCAACCGCCCCAAGTGCGAATTTTTTAAGAAACAGATATCGTATTGTGGCCACGTGATTGATGAAGAGGGGTTACATAAGTCCCCTGACAAAATTGAAGCGGTTGTTAAGGCCCCAGCACCTGAAAATGTGTTGCAACTGAGGTCATTCCTCGGGATGGTGAATTACTATCATAAGTTTTTGCCGAATTTGTCGACAATTCTGCACCCACTGAACGCCCTGCTACGAACGGGGGTAGCATGGAAATGGAACGATGATTGTAAGCGTGCTTTTCAGAAGAGTAAGGACTTAATCACTTCAAGGGAAGTATTGGCTCACTACAACCCAGCACTGCCAATCAGGCTGGCGTGTGATGCGTCTCCCTACGGCATTGGGGCGGTACTGTCACAGAAATTCCTTGATGGTTTGGAGAGGCCGATAGCTTTTGCGTCACGCTCGTTAACTTCTGCCGAGCGTAACTACGCCCAGATTGACAGAGAGGCCCTCAGCCTAGTGTGGGGGGTGAAGAAGTTCAATCACTATCTGCACGGTCAAAAATTTACTCTACTAACCGATCATCAACCTCTTGCCTCCATTTTCAACCCTCAGAAGGGCGTACCGATAATGACGGCACAACGGCTGCAGAGATGGTCCCTTTTCCTAGGGGCACACCAATATGACATCGAGTACAAAGGAACTAAACAGCATGGAAATGCTGATGGATTGTCACGCCTACCGTTGCCGACGGTGGAAGAAGAAGACCTTGCAGTGGATCCAATGGAGTTATTCCACTCGACCATAGTCGAATGTCTCCCTGTGACGAATGCAAACATAGAAAGGGAAACACGGAATGACCCGACACTATCACGGGTCTATGATTTAACGGCGAAGGGATGGCCAGCACATGGCGAACCACTGCTGCCAGCATTCTCGCCGAGAAGATAACAGCTGTCAGTGTGCAGAGGAAACTTGATGTGTGGATCCAGAGTAGTAATTCCACCTAAGTTGACGGATAGAGTGCTCAATGAGCTTCATGAGGGTCATCTGGGTGGGGTAAAAATGAAGAACTTAGCCAGAGCGTTTGTGTGGTGGCCGGGAATCGATAGAGGAATCGAAGAGATGACCAAGAGCTGTGCAGGATGCCAGAAGGTCCAAAGCGCCCCACCAAAAGCTCCTCTGCATCCATGGGAGTGGCCCTCATCTCCATGGCAAAGGGTGCACATTGATTTTGCTGGTCCCTTCATGGACTTGATGTTTTTAATTGCGGTGGATGCACATTCAAAGTGGCCAGAGGTAATAAAAATGTCCTCAACCACCACGGAAAAAACTATCACAATTTTGCGAACCATATTCGCCAGGAATGGACTGCCTGAACAGATTTGCTCTGACAATGGACCACAGTTTGTGTCTGAAGAGTTCCGGAGGTTCTTAAAGAACAATGGCGTTAAGCATTACACATCTGCCCCATATCATCCAGCCACTAATGGATTGGCCGAGAGGTTTGTCCAAACATTCAAGAAGGCTATCAAGGCAATGTGTAATGAAGATATACCCCTACAACACAAGGTGGACAACTTCTTGTTTGCCTACCGGAATGCGACACATGCGGTTACCAACCAAACTCCAGCCATGATGTTCTTCAATCGAAGACTACGATGCCACTTGGATTTGGTTAATCCAAACGTCCGAAGAGATGTGGAGAACAGATAGTTTCAGAATATGAATGGAAGGCCGACCAGGAGTTTTAAGATAGGTCAACCAGTTTTGGCCCGGGACTACCGCACTGAGAAATGGCAGCCAGGAACGATTCGTACATGACAAGGACCTCTCATGTATACCGTGGACGTTGGGGAGAGCATTGTAAGATGCCATGCTGACCAGATTCTAGAGTCACTGGAAAACGTCAACTCCACACCACGATCTGATACACCTGGTAATGAACTTGACGTTCCAATTGCAGCTACCGCAGAACCGGTAATATTGGAAGCAGATGAACCAAACAAAGACATTGATCCCGACGCAACATTGCCAGAAGAACCTGATACCCCAAAGAGGCGTTATCCAGACAGAATCAGGAAGCCTCCTCAAAGACTGAACTTATAATTGCTTAAACTTAACCAATGTATCTAGCAACAGTAATTGTGATTGTAATTCATTATCATTTAGTTGTTAAATGAATGTTATGTACTATTTATCTAAAAGGGGAGGAATTGTTGTGTATGTACCTTTAAGAGAATAACTGGTCTCAGACTGCAGTACCGGCAGTGACCACCCCTGTATAAAAGGTGCTAGAGAGCCTCTGTTTGTTAGTTTCGCTATTGACTTCCACCAGCAAAGACTTGTTTGTTTTCACTCCTGCTGGTCCATGTCTCAATCATTCACGGACTTAACAAGGACCTATCTGTTAGACACAGGGGCATCATGCACCGTGGTCTACTCAGCTAACCCCATCGCCTCACCTCTCTCCAGCGGGGTCCCATAAAGCCTATCGGGGTTCATGGGTAGAGAACGGGCCGGCTCGTTTTCCATCCCGCTTGCCATTCGGATAGGACCGCTCCACTCCAAGTGGACGTGTGTCCTGATGAAATGGGACGTGGAGGGTGGAAGAGGGGTCCTGGGGGCCGACTTTATCATGGGTCATGGAATCCTAGTGGAGTTGAGGAATCACTGCCTTTAGGGGGCAGGTTGAGTAAAGAACGGAGAAGTAGTAGTAATCCCGGGAAAGGAAGGGAAGGGGACCCTCTGCACCATGAAGCCCAAAGAGGATTATAACCTCGGGCTCATGGTCAGCAACACCCCACTGGAGTTCCAGGCATTTGTGCAGGCCCACCTGGCCACATTTGCCACTCACAAGCACGACTGCGGGAGGGTCAAAGGGTTTGAGGTCAGCGTAGATGGGGATCCCATGGCCCGACCACAGAAACAGTATAACTTCCCCAGGGAAGCAGAACCGGACATGGAAGCAGCCATGTCCTCGTTAGTGCAGCAGTGAGTTCTGAGACCGATAGCTACACATGTGAATTCTCCATTATGGCCGGTCAGAAAGCCGGGCAATTCCTGGAGGGCCACGGTGGACTAACGGGTGCTCAATAGCAACATCCCAGCCTGCGCACCCACAGTAGCAGCAGTTGCCGACCTCATCGGGAATATTCCAGCATCCGCGACCACTTTCACGGTGCTGGATATTTCCAATGGGATTTGGTCCATCCCTGTAAGGAGGGAGGATCAGTACAAGTTTGCCTTTACGTTTAAAGGGCAGCAGTACATGTGGAACTGTTTGCCACAGTGCTTCCACAACAGCCCTAGCAGTTTCCATCAGTGCATGGCCGACAGTTTGAAGGATTTTAGCCAGCCCAAACAATTGGTTCAATATGTGGGTGACCTGCTCCTGTTCACTGATGCAAAAGAGGAGCATGGCCCGCTATTGGCCGAACTGCTGGAGCTGTTAGGGCAGAAGGGTTTCAAGGTAAATCCCAAGAAAGCGCAGATCGGCCAGCAGGAGGTGAAATTCCTTGGTCTGATCGTGCGCGCTGGAGAAAGGGCCATAGATAAGGCTAGGAGGGAAGCGGTTCAAGAATTACCGGTCCCTAACACAGTAACGGGTGTGAGGTCGTTCCTAGTGCTAACCGGGTACTGTAGAGGCTTCATTGAGGACTATGCAGCCACCGCAGCCCCTCTGCTCCGGCTCCTACACAAGGGAGTGGAGTGGCTTTGGGATGAGGGTTGCCAGGCAGCATTTGTCAGGCTCAAGAAGGACTTGCAGACCGCGCCAGCTTTAGGGGCCATAGATGGGGGGAAAGAGGTTTTCCTGGAGGTAGCAGCCAGCGGGGACAGCCTGAGTGCTGTGCTGCTCCAAGAGCGGCACGGCCGGCTGCGGCCGGTGGCCTACTCCTCCAGGATACTCACAGATGTGGAAAGGAGCTATTCCAATTGTGAGCGGCATCTTTTGGCCACATATTGGGCTGTGAAAAGATCATTGATCTTCACAGGCACCTCTCCCATCACCCTCCTCACCCACCACACACCCACCCAGATGCTTCTGGGTGGGATGATCATGGATGGGACAGTGAGCAGTGCCCGCATTGCCCGCTGGACCTTGCTCCTCTCACAGATGGATCTGAAGGTGAAGGGTTTCTGTGAGCCAAAGCTCGCAGCCAACATGGTATATCCTGGAACAGCCCATCAGTGTTCCATTGAAGGGGTTTGGGAAGTAAACATAGGTTTACGAGCCGGGCTACTTCCCACAGGCCGCGAGATCTATGTAGACGGTTCCAGCACGATATCTGCTGGCGAGCGTCTCACGGGGTGTGGAGTTTATGACCCAGCGGCAAACATTGCCCTGGCGATTATGCTCCCCAGCACCATGAGCACCCAGCAGGCTGAACTGTCCGCAGTGCTGTACGTCGTTACACACCCCAAAATCTACCCCACCCCGTACACGATTTGCTCGGACAGCATGTTTACGTGCAATTCGTGTACGGAGTACCTGGCCATCTGATCCCGCAGTGGAAATACCTCCGCTGACGGGAGACCCCTCACAGTAAAGCCCCTGCTGGAATAGATCCTGGCAGCAGTGGGGGAGGAAGGGGAGGTTTTCATCCACAATGTGAAGGCCCATTCCTCCACAGAACCCCGCGGCCAAGGCAACCGGCAGGCTGAAATGCTCGCCAAGGAGGGTGCCCGCACAGACACTTTCTGGGACCCATTTGGGTCCAGACCCATGGCAGCGGTCAGAGGTAGGGACAGGACCCAAGGGAGTGCAGGGGTAGCTTTAGCCCTCGTCCTTAAGACGGTCCAAGCCCAAGACCCCGTCCTCAAGGCAGTCCTCAGCGCCTTAGCTGAGGGGAAGGGAGTAGAAGGTCCGTACGGCACAGTGACCCTCTCCGTTAAAGAAGGCATGCTGTTCTGGGGGATCCATGGGTTGTGCTGCAGCAGCACCGGAGGGAATTCCTTCAAGTGGCCCATGAGGGCCCAGGAGCGGGACACCCTAGGCCTGAGACCACCTGGCAATGGGTGGAACAGGCGGGATGGTGGCCGGGACTCAGGGACGATGTCCGCGAGTTCTGTGCAGGCTGTCTTGTGTGCGCTGCGAACAACCCTGACCCCCATAAAAGGAAGGTCCCTATTGTTAAGTCTGTGAGTTGTTCAAGTAATTAATACTCAGACTTAATCAGTAACAATAAAACAGGTCTTTACTGGTTGGAGGTAGGGACTATTCGTAGGTCTTTACTTCATGCCCACAGGCGGGAACTGAGGGGAGATCAGTGCCCACAGTACTATTTATACCCCTATGGCCAGGAGTGGTACTGCGTATCACTACGCCCTACAAGTAGTGCAGTCCTGTCCATAGGTTCAAAGTAGCACACATATTACATACACAACATTCCTCCCTTCCTAGCTTTACAGTCATCTCCCCATTTAACATAACGTAATAACATATATACATATATAACTTCAGGTTTACATAACAGAATAACATAGATACATAGATAACTTCATGTCAAAACAGATCACAGATTCAGTCTCTGCGGAAAACAGTTCACAGATTCAATCTCTGTGGTGTAGTCGGTTCACGTTGCTGGAGTGACTCATTCAATAGTCCTTCCATGGATTTAACAGTTTGAACTTCCGAACTGAATTGGCTCCGTTCGGAGGGACCATGTGTGTGATCTGGTAGAGGTAATAATGGTTCAGATGGGTCATCTTCTGTTTCGACTTTTCCTTTTCTGCTTCTTGGAGGCTCTCTGGGCTCCACTGTCAGCTGCCAGCTGCATGCGCAGTTCCTCCTTCTCTTCCTCCTTTTTCCGTAGTAGAGCCACCTTCTCCCGATGTTCCGTAGACTTTCGGTGCTCCTCCATGATTTCTGTATGGTGGGAGTCGAAGTTACAAGTTGGGCAGGACAGGACATAGTAATATTCGGTGTCGTCCTGATCTAGGCCAGCGAGAGGGTCTTCTATTTCCTCCATACCCAGCTGGGCGTTAGCCAGCTTTTGTTCCAAGTCCAGACATCTTTCCTGAAGAGACTTCTTCATGCGTACCTCTTCATCCAGCTTTTTCTGGGCTTTCAGCAAGTCGTTTACTAATGACCTCATTTGAGATTTTATTAGTTCAACTTCTTTTGGAGATTGATTGATCGGACTATTCAATCCCTCTACCGGAGCAGCTGTTTCAGCGGTCTGTTGTTCTACGTTGACGTGAGTCAGCGTACTTTTGGCATCCAAGGGCTGCTCTGTTGCAGTCGTTTCAGTCTGTGTCGTCACATCAGCCATCTCAATGACTTTTGAGAGCTCCGAACCCTTTTCCTTTGAAGATCGCAGCTCGTGTTCAAGTTTTTCCCATTTCAGAGTCTTGTCCCTCAGCATATGAAGGAGTTGGCTGACCGTTAACTCTTCTGACACCAGGTTATGGCACGCACCTTCAGAACCTGAATCAGCTTTGATTCGTTCGGCCTCCTCGCGCAGATGGTTGGTGTGCTCCTGCTCCATTTTCTCCATCAGTTGCTTCTGTTGCCTTTCCAGATTCTCCCACTCTGTCTCAAAGAACTTTTTTATTTCATTCATCTCTTGCTCAAAACGGCGAATCATTTGTTCTAATTGCTGTTGTAGTTTGAAATGGAGTTGAGTTCGAGCCCAGTGTCCCTCAAAAATGTGCATATCAGTAGACTTGACAGACTCAGAATTCTCTGTTAAACTATGTTGTTGTTGCTCAGTGGAATTCTGTGCTGAAACTTTGTCTTTTGCACATGGGTTGGTCTTACCATCATCAGTTCTAGAGTCTGGGCTGATTATCTGCACCGAGTTCTCACTCTTTATGGCTTTTAGCGAATGCCAGTCCATATTTATGTTTCTAAACCACTCCCGGCCTAGTAGTGGTGGACCTCCCTCCGGTAGCACATATAAGTCCATTATTTGACTTCCTTTGCCCTTGTTGGCCACTGCAACCTTTATTGTCCCGATGGGGCACAATCTCTGCCCCGTGTAGGTTGTCAATATAATCTCCGTATCCTGTAGGGGAATATGTTGGAATAACCTTCTGTAATCTTTCTTATTCATGACCGACAATGCCGATCCAGTGTCCAATTCCATTTTTACTTGGACTCCTTCTATCTGAAGAGTAACCCAAATTGTCTGGAGGTCTGCACCCTTACCAACGTTGAGTACCCTTAAGCTAGCCAGTTCAATACTGCTTGCGTCTGAATCGGACTCCTGTTCGGCCACCTTGTGTACCTTTGCGTATTTCCCTTGCGGTGACTTCTTGTTGCTGGTCTTCTTCGCTGACCTGCATACTCTAGCTATATGTCCAAGCCTACCACAAGTTCTACATTCTTGGTTTTTAAACCAACACTGGTTCTGATCATGCGTTGTCTTTCCACAACGATAACATTTGCCAGAACTCACACCCAATTTGTGTGCACTGAGCTCCGGTGACCGTAGCTGCATTACTGCCGTGCCTCTCGCTGCGGCTTCGTGTGCTGCTGCCATAGTGACCGCCTTCTCAAGCGTCAGCTCATTCTCCTCGAGCAGTCGCTTTTGTGTAACCTGTTTAAATAAACCACACACAAATTTGTCTCGTAGTGCATCTGTCAGTCCCATTCCAAACTGGCAATATTTCGCTAATTTATGCAATTCCAGCAGATATTCAGCATTGCTTTCATGCTGTAGCTGCCTTCTGTCATAAAATTTAAATCGTTCCGCTAGCATCAGCGGCGTGGGGTTTAGATGATCTTTCAGGACAGTAACAATCTCATCGAACGTCTTATCCGCCGGTTCATCTGGTGATAACAGGTGTTTCAATTGCCCGTATGTCTTCGCACCCATTAAATTTAATAATGTTAGTGCTTTATCTTGGTCACGAATTTTATTGGCCTTACAATAATTTTTAACTCGTTCAACATATATGGCCCAATCTTCGATGTCACTATCAAAGTTGCTAATATTCCCGTGTTTAGGCATTGTAGTACTTTATCAGATTTGCAATTTCTCAGATTTTTTTTTTTTACTGCTATCCAAGATGGCGGCTTCCCGCTCTTGCCGTCGTCCTCCGCCCACAAAATGGCGGTTTTCCCACGCTTGGCGGTCTTCACCCGTCCCCCGACGCCGTCTCCCTTCAGCCCCCGAGTGCGGCCCTTATCTTCGCCGCGATCGCCCGAGTGCGGCCCTTATCAGGAGATGCGATCGCTCTGTTGAAACGCCTCCCGCTCGAAGCGGCTCTCGCGCCCTATTTCTCCGGCTCCCCCAGCCCCGTTCGTGCGGCCAACGCGGTCGACTGCCTGTCGCGTCGCTGCCCGGCTCAGACAACGGCTTACCCACCACCAAGCTGGAGAAGAAGCTGACGGTCGCCGATGGAGGCTCTGAGGTCAGGATGTCTTCCAGTGGGGTGGAGAGGGTGGAAACCTCTCTGCAACGTCCTGGCTGTGGACGAAGCTGCCGTGGAGTGACTGCCGCAGGGTCCGAATCAGACTCGTCGCCAGTGTTAAGTCTGTGAGTTGTTCAAGTAATTAATACTCAGACTTAATCAGTAACAATAAAACAGGTCTTTACTGGTTGGAGGTAGGGACTATTCGTAGGTCTTTACTTCATGCCCACAGGCAGGAACTGAGGGGAGATCAGTACCCACAGTACTATTTATACCCCTATGGCCAGGAGTGGTACTGCGTATCACTACGCCCTACAAGTAGTGCAGTCCTGTCCATAGGTTCAAAGTAGCAAACATATTACATACACAACACCTATGGTACACGTCAGGAGGGTAGAGGGACCATGGCAGTCGATACAAGTCAAGTACATCGGTCCCCTGCCCACCGCCCAGGGAGGCTATAAGTACTGCCTAGTCCTGGTGGACGTGTTTACCAAGTGGGTAGAGGCCTTTCCCTGCAGAACTGCCACAGCTCTGGGTGCTGCCAGGATCCTGGTCCGGGAATTGTTCTCGAGGTGGGGACTACCACAGTTTGTGGAGTCCGACCAAGGGAGCCACTTCACCAGACAGGTGATGCAGAACACCCTGATGCTGCTAGGCACTGAGGGGAAATGGCATGTGGCCCACAACCCCCAGTCATCCGGGATTGTAGAACGCATGAATCGGACCCTGAAAGAAAGGTTAAGAAAGGAAACGGTGGACTCACCCCGAAAATGGGCCGAAGTCCTACCGTTGGTTTTGATGGGGATCTGGGCCAGCCAGTCTAAAAGCACGGGGTATTCCCCGTACGAGCTAATGACTGGCAGGGTTATACGGACCCCCACCCATGTACTAGCCCCAGTGCTCATGGAGGGTCAGCTCAGGGAGGTAAACCGGGACAGGTTCGCCCGAAACCTCTTTGAGCACCTGAAGCAGGTCCATGAGCAGACGGCTGGGAACATGGGAAGGCAGCATTGGAGTAACCGATTGCTGCTCGAAGCGGGAAAGCACCATGAGTGGGAAATAGGAGATCAGGTTATGGTAAGGAATTATGCCCGAGTAGGTAGTTTGGAGCCATTATACATGGGGCCCTACAGTATTGTAGATAAAGCCAGCGCCATGGTTTACGCCGTGAAGATGCCCCGGTGTACAAAATGGTTCCATATCAAGCAGTGTAAGCTGTTTACACCTGAAAGGGGAAAGCAGCCAGTTGGGGAAAGGTCTGAGGATAAAAATCCTCAGCCTGCAGCAGGAGCGAGTCCACAGACCGCACAGGCAGGCGCTGTGGCTTGCTTAAAGGGAGCGGCCATCCCGCCCATCGATTGGGACACTCCTGCACTCTTCTGGGATCCAGATGAGGGGGAGGGACCTGAGGGCGAAAACCCCACCCCTAACCCAGGTGTAGAGAGGGAGGGACCTGAGGTCGAAAACCCCGCCCCGGACCCAGCCATGGGACCTGGGGGCGGAGACTCTCAGCTCGCAGCAGCAAGCTGCGAAAAGTTACCTGCCCCTAGCCCAGGTTCGGAAAGGGTCAAGCCTGGGGGAGCAGCGGTTCGGGTAAAAGTCCCATCGGCTAAGAAAGCCCCACCCGTCAAAGCCCCTAGAAGGTCCCCACGGATGCCCCAGCTGAGAAAGCCATGGCCACCAGCCCTCCAGTTACCAAGGGCCGTCCCTCGAGTCAGGGAGAGGCCCAAGGACACAGGTCCTCAGCCAGCAGCCACGGGCTGCGAGGGACCAACAGTCAAGGACGGTGCGGTCACGCTGGGGGTGGCGGCGAGCCACAGTTCAACCAGGGATTAGCCTGGCCGCCCGGAGACGGGCGGCGCAGGTATATAGTTTAATTTAAGTTAAGTTTTAAGTAAAGTGTAATTATTTAGCTTAAGTTTGGGTGTTTTTGAATTAAGTTAAATAAGGTGATGGGTAGTTTTAAGTTAAGTAGTCTATTAAGAGTGTATCTTTGGGTCGAGATCGCGGGTACCGACCGTGCTTCACCAAGCCAGAGAATCTCTTGGGGACCTGGCTGCATGTTCTTTTACATCTTTTTGCAGAAAGACTTTCGGGATGGAAGGGATCGTGATCCTATTCACCCTGATTGGGATGAGTGCAGGGGAGACGGGGCGACGTCCAACACTCCCACATCTATGGGTGTTCGGGAGACAGAGCACCCCTGGCGATCGATGGGAGCGGTGAACGGGATGCGGAGGAAACCGCCGTTTACTTCCACGAGGGAAGGTGGCCAGGATGTTTGGGATCCAATTCGTCTCAGTACTCCAGCCAAACTGGATTCACGTACGGGGAGGCCTCCCTCCTGTGCCCCAGGGTACGAGTCGTTACCACGAGGGTCAGCATCACCATTAGAAAGCGAATATGTTTGGCGTGTAAAGGACACATTCCACTGGATAGGTGGTGGTGGCTCAGGAAGTTGAGCAAGGACATGAGGAACCCCAAAGTCGAGTGGGAACGGTTGGGAAACAACACCCATCGGACGATTACCGGGACTCATGGAGGACTAAGAGTGTGTTGGGACAAGTGGTGGGAACCGGATCAAGGGATTTATATCTGTATTTGGGGGTCAGAGAAGGTCTGCCCCGCAGGCAGATCCATTATTTACCAGTGGCAGTGGCAAGACGCCGGGAATGTGATGAGTTGGGATGCCAGCCTGAAGGCGTGCGCAGTCCCATTCTCCCCGATACCAGTCAACGCCAATGAGCTGGTAACCCGCCCCCGTAAGCCCCCGCCCACGGCGCAGGCAGCGAGGTTATCCAGGGAAGGTTGCCCCACCGCCACCAAGGGACCAGGGAATGGGTTGGTACTAGTCCCCACCAATCAGATGCTGTACCAGCGGGCACACTACGCCGTAGCCTCCATGATTTTAAATCTCACCGAGGTACATTTACCAGGGTGGTGCCCCAAAGAAACAGAGCAGTTATACCAGGCCCTATCAAAGGACATGTTCAAAAAGTTTTACGAGTTTGATTTTGCCCACGTGGACAAGACCGAACTGTACACCACACACCGAGAATTTTTGGGTAATGCAGGGACACAAAGAAGGGGAGTATGGAATTATGTTTTTACTGCATTTAATACTGGGTCCTCTGTCATCAACAGCTTGGATGATGTAGAGCTGCAGACCCAGATAAACAGTTTAAAAGCACAGTTAAAGAGGATTCCCCCTCTCCCTGAACACCTTACTAAAATACTCAAAGCCATTATAGTTTCGCAGAAACATTTTTACACTCTTGAACAGAAAACAGTAGAGATAGGGACTAAGATATTAGATATTGTGACTCCACCCTGGTGGAACATTTTCAATAACATAGAGGACCCTTCATGGATCAGACTGGCTTCCCACATTCTCGTGGTTTGTCAGTTAGTGATAGTGTTGTATTTAGTTTGTATTCAGTGTAAGGGAAAAGGTCGGTGGTCAGAATTTCAAAACCAGAGGATTTGGAAGGACAATCTGTAAAGGTGGAGGGAGATACGTCGGTTTAAGTCTTTTTCCCTGTATTTTGATTAAAGGATCATTTCTTTGTGTTTGTTATTTTTAATAAAGGTTTTCCTTTTTTTTTGCCACGCGGTTTAATAAAGATATGTGTACCAAGTGGTGCAGGGGTGTTGGACCCCTCCATGCTTGGATGTGTGTGTAAAGTCTGTAATTTTACTCTCTGTATACTGATGTACACTACATTTTCGCAGAATGGGAAGTGCATGTGTCGTGGGTATATTAGATAGGTAATTACAGGTGAAGGTTGACTATGGAGGGTCAGAAAAATTTTGCTCAGCTTAAAAGTAAGATACTTCAAGCAAGTTTTAGTATCACAGGGCGGAGTGTAAGATTTGCAAAATTTCTACATTTCCCCAAAGGTTGTTATTAATAAACGGGACGCTGCGTGGACATTTTAAATCAAAAAGGGTACCCAAGATGGCGTCCATGCCTCATGGCAGAAAGCCTGTGAGATTTTAAAATGGACTCTGCAATGCAGACAGCTTGTGGATTGAACCCAATGCTGCAGTTTCTGTGAAGAGCGACTTTGTATTTTGAAACCAGGCACAACTTTGAATTATGTATTAGACCGAATTGGAGACAAATCTAAATTCAGTTAGGCCTATAGTTAAGGCCATCAAGCAGTTTACATATATAATCGGAAACAGATTAAGAGAGCCATTGAGGCTAGACAGGCCCATCAAGGAACATTCTTCACAAAACAAGTCAATTATCGGACCGGTAGGTGTGATTACCGGCCATCTAAAAACAGTTAGTATGGATTGCTGCCATTATTCAAAATAGCCCGCCAAGATTAAGACAAAGAACTAACCTGATTTGACGCGCAGATAAGGGTTTTCGAAAAGAGTATAATTGAAGGCCCCGGGTAGCAATCGCTCTCTTCTCTCTCTGCTCTGCTCGGCTCTCCTGCCCCTCGCCCTCATGGCTGTCGCTCTTTCCCCATCCCACGCTTATCCCCTGGCCTTTGCCCGTGCCTTTTGCCACTCCATCTAGCAATCGCCCCGGCATTGCATCGGGCGGACACGGACAATTCAGGCCAGGTGAGGCGGGACATGATGAGAGAAGAAGGGAAGACCAACTGAGGAAGACCAACTGAGGAGACGAACTGAGGAGACGAACTGAGGGTAGGCTTTGAATCATCGGGCCTTCAGCCTCAGCCAACCTGCAACTATCTTCATGCAAACTCAAGCTGTCGGCTGAAGAGGAAGAATCATCCCCACAAGGTAAAGTACCCAAACAGAGACTTTAACTTTGGGGTACTCGAACCTGGACAATGCCCTTGCAGCGCCCGGAGACCACGTGATGACGGCAGGCTCCAGAGAACACCAAGAGCGAACCCCGAACCCCACCGCTGTTTTGAGTCCAACAAACCCTTTTGATTGGTGAGCATGAATTCTGGCCCCTCATAGCTTAATCTAGTTAGGTATAGGGGGTGGGATAAGGATAAGGGGATTGTTAAGATAGTTGTTTTCCCTCGAGGTGCCGTGTGTTCCCCATTCCCTGTATAAGTATTTGCCTGTAATTTTATATACTGGTAATTTCTCTTAAGACTGCATTAACTTTTCCTGTTTAATAAAATCCTGAGTTTTGCTTACATCCAAACCACCTGTCTACACGAGTCTTTTCTGTATCGCTACCTATACCTAAGTCCGGTGTCGAGAATCTCAGGGGCTTGGGAGCGATTCGAACCGCTCACGGGCAGTCAGAGGCATAACTGACTGGACTTCACGCGCCACCCCCTACAACATTGAATAAGTGGTAACCTTTCCTGTTGACATTTTTCTGTCCACTGATGAAGGTTGTAGGTGTGGCCATACCGGTGTCATCTATGACTCCTTGAACCTTGGAGAATCCTGCCACTCAGTAAAATTGCAACGCTCTTTCATATTGGCACGGGCTGTTCATAGGGAAGCTAAAGAAATTGTTAGCTTTAGAGAAAAATGCAGCCATTAATTGTTTCTTGAATGCTGTTTGGCCGAGAATGACCAGATGTCATAAAAGGTAAGGGTGGGGTGACCTTAACAACCAATGGCAGAATGGTCCACAGAGTAGAAGTGGGCTGCAAGTCCACTTACAGCATATGGCATCACTCTGTTACAGCTTCCTTTGTTAAGTGGCGCCTCATGGCCACTGCTTCCTGCTCAGATGTAGATAGGAACATCTCTACCTGTATACTCTGGTGTTGGGGTATTGGTTGGTTGATTGCAATCCCGCCAGACTCATCTCCCTCTGTTCCTCCTCCTCTTATTCCAAGAAACAGAACTATAAGGAAATTCCCAATGGGAGACCATTGTGCCCAGTCTAAAAAGCAGGGTAGGGTAATTGCAGCCTTTTAGCTAATGGCACAAAGACAGATTGCAACGTAGGTAGCCTACACCACTTCTCAGGAGTTCCGTCACTTTCCTACCAAAGTTATGGCAGGAGACCAGGAAAACCCCAGCAGAAATTGAAGGCTTTGATTTATACTGGTGTGATTAATACTCAATGTAATTCACACAGAAATTACAGAAAATGGGGCATTTCACATCACCACATTATTGCCATCTCATTTGCATGCATCCACCAAAAATTGGCTGAACATGACAGCAGAAAATCAAATGGCGTGAGAGTGGGTCGGGGGGCATGAGGGTGGGTCGGGGGGGTGGGTGGGGGCAAGGTTGGGGTTTAACAGATTCCTCACCCCATTTTCTGCCCCAGCCTGTTCACTTACTAGCCCAAAATTGGGTGCAACACAGCAGGAAGTCTTAGCTCATATTTTTAGATAAAAGTTTTGGTTACTGCAGTACTGGTTGATGGAAGTTACAACTACATAGGATTACATAGGATATACGGCACAGAAACAGGCCATTCAGCCCAATCAGTCCATGCCGGCGTTTATGCTCCACTCGAGCCTCCTCCCATTTTTCCTCATCTAAATCTATTAGCATAACCCTCTATTCCCTTTTCCCTCATATGCTTGCCCAGCCTCCCCTTAAATGCATCTATACTATTCGCTTCAACCACTCCCTGTGGTAGCAAGTTTCACATTCTCCTCACCACTCTTTGGGTAAAGAAGTTTCTTCTGAATTCCCTATTGGATTTCTTGGTGATTATCTTATATTGATGGCCTCTTGTTATGCTCTTCCTCACAAGTGGAAACATTCTCTCTCTATCCACTCTATCAAAATTTTTCATAATTTTAAAGACCTCTATTAGGTTACCCCTCAGCCTTCTTTTTTCAAGAGAAAAGAGGCACACCCTGTTCATCCTATCCTGATATGTGTGCCCTCGCATTTCTTGTATCATCCTTGTAAATCTTCTCTGCAGCCTCTCCAGTGCCTAGCACAAGGCTATAAATCAAGCAGATGTAGATCAGCTGAATATTATGACTAAAAAGAGGTGGAGTTTGTTCTGCCAGGCACTGGCGTGATGGAGGAGTGCCTCACAGTTTTACTGCTTGCAGTAAGAAGGTGATAAGAATGACATAACAGCCCACTGAAATGACTGCTTCATTATCCATGTTTTAATTGAATGTTCAATATATACATGAAATCAAACAAATCAAAGCCATGCCCAGAGCAGTGCACTACAACAAGACTAACAGGCCTAGAAATTCACTTTGGGCCAGCCAGCTGGCGTGCGCCCAAAAGTTAGCGCTGAGCGCGGAGCCAGTTGCGCCCGTCAGATATTCAGTTTTTGCGCCCCAAGTCAGAACTGGGCACTATTCCAGGGTGTGCCCGCCCCCGCTTGGGGCGCTGAAACTGAATTTCAGCGCTCTAGGCGCCGCTGCGCCACCCGCTGCGGAGCGGCAGGCTGCGGTACTGCAGGCCTCCTCCTTCTCTTAAGGGGGAGGTGCCTGCAACGGGGAGATCGCCGCTGGATAGTGCCGGCAAATGAGCCCGGCACCACGGAGAAGTGCCGGGTTCGCGGAAAGCAGCCGGCAATGCCGCGAGGGGGGGGGGGCGGTGAAGGAGGCCGGGGAAGGAGGTGCGGGCAGGCGGCCGCCGAAAAAGCGGCCGGCCGCACCTCCACCTTAAAGCGCCCCACTAAGGCTACAGGACGGCCCCGTTTTCTGATCGCTGTTTGCGGCCGCTGCGGAAGAGGCGGCCGCAACTAAACATGGCGGTCGGGCCGGTAGCGGGGCGGTAGCGGGGCACTGCGCACACCGATGACGTCATCGGTGGCGGCGCAGCGCTACTGGCTAATGCCGCCATTACCGTAGCGCTGAATATCGGCGAAAGCTCAGCAAGTGGCGCAAAAGCCCTCTTTGGGCGAAAACTGGGCGCAAAGCCTACTGAATTTCTAGCCCACAATCTTTACATCGATGTAGCAGAGATTTGTTGCAGAATCTGTTTCTTAATAATATGCAGAGCAGAGGAAAATTAAAAGACCCCTCTGATAGTATACAAATAACAGAAAGCCACAAATTCCAGGGTAGAGAGGGCATGGATTGGTGACCTGCATTTGGAATTTGGTTCTGCCAGGATTCCACCCTGTTTTGTTTTTCAGTACAGCCATTTCTGGTAGGGAGGGCAATTCCCAGACTATCTCTTTTGTACCATCAAAAAGCCTCAGCAGAATTCGCACCAGAGGAGTCAATTATGTGCTTGAAGGTAGAAAGACTCCTTTTGTTGCCGAAGACTAAAAAAAGGTAAGTTTTATTTTCAGCTTGGAAGGACCTGGGGGCACCTCAGGTGGAGCGGCTGTGACCCACTCTGCCTTACACTGCCAGATCTGGGTAGTGTTGGTGATACACCCCTTACAGGCACCGGCGACCTGCCCCAGCCATGCAAACGATCTCATCTCCTGGGATTTGGGACATAGTCTCGGGTCTGCCATTTTGTCAGGCAGATATTCCATTCCACTGCACTTGTGCCAGTATAGAAGGCCCCAAAAATTTCCGGCTGCTATGCGTGCAAACCTGAAACCACTGAAAGGAGTTTTAAAAGATCAACTGCTCTTTGACTGCAGAGACCAGTAGTGCGATTTCTATTGGCGATCGTTCTATTACAATGGTTAAGAATAACCTAAAGGATTGCAATATTTCCAGTGTTAGATTGTCCAGTAGATTATTTATCCAAACAGTATTGGATATAAACAGAGCAGTTGTATAAGGTGTCTAGTTTAGGGTAGTATTTTATATATGCTCGATTCCATGCTATCAATGGGGAGGAACACGTGCAGAGAATGCTTCACAGGAGGTTATGGAGGCACATCTGGCAATTTTTTCATCCATTAAAATTCCTGACTTGCACTATCTGTACGCTCCCGATCACTCGCCTCTGAGAGCTCCCAATCACTGAATCAGACATATCATTACCAGGGAATAGGCGCTCAAGAAGGGTCCCTATAAAGTAATACTGAACTTTATAAAAAAAATTATCAATATCTCCCCCAATGACTCATTTGTTAAGTGCACTCCTCGGTCCTGTTCTGAGCCATACAGGCCAGAAATGTTCCAGGTTCAATCTCTGTGCTGAGCTTGCTGATGGAAAACAGAGAGACATTAGTGTAACTACAATTGGCTGAAGTACCCCTTGGGCTAGAGAGAGGAAAATGTCTGCACTCCCGCTCCTGATCTCTATCCAGTGTATCCTGTTACGTTTAGACGTTGGTAAGTACAGATTCAGGCGCAGTTACGATGCCCCTGGTTGAATAGCCTACCAACACTCACTGTTCACACATAAGGAACAGATACTCGGGCACAGTATCAGAGAGTGGCTAGTGCCCATGGTGTCACACTCAAGCACAAGTCAATGCCTTCATGAAAGAGGAAAATATTGTAGGGGAGAAGGAATGAATTGATTTGGAAATCTGCTCCTATATTTATTCTGATAGGATAGTTTTGAGCTGCTTGCAGTAGGATATTTACACTAACTAGTTCTGGTGTACATGTGAACAATTACCATCCTCCTCCAGTCTACTGGCCTTAATGGCTTCATATTGTACTGAGTCAGGAGCAGGAAATGGATTTTCTCTGCAGCCTGCCAAATAGGGCTATGTAATTACATCACTGTGTTAAGTGATATAAGATTTGTAGAATGGTGGAGTTGCTGACTGTGAAAAGTAGACCTGAGCATTCTTGAGAATTCTATTTCCTTTATCAACTTCATCAAGCACCTTGGGATCTGCTTGCCCATTGTACCAAGCAATTACACAAATGATATTTTAAAAGAGAACTTTTATAACTCTTAAAGGATAATATATGACAGTTAATATCATGAAAACCTTAGGGGGAAAATTCAGTTGGTTAGCGCCTCCCATTAGCGCCTCCAGGGGGTGCTAACAGGGCGCTTGGAACATAGCGCCTGAGCGTGGCGATTTTAGCGCTGCTCACGAAATTGACCAATCATTTTGCGGCAGCGCTAAACACTAACACCACAATCTCCTGCGCCTGCAGATCGTGACATCATTCAAGCGTGCAATGCCCCGGTAGCACCCCAGACAGGATATTGAGTTGTGCCCCCTGCCTTAGCACCTACTGCTAGGCCCTTAGCACCACTTTTGAGGTTCCTAAGCACCGGGCTCTTTCCATGGGCCTATCCATTAGTGCTTCCAACACAACTGCTTTTGAGGTCTCCCCAGGCCGAGATTCAAGGCTAAAATGAGCAGGGAGTAGCTGGCCAACAAGATGGCCCCTCCCCTTTAAGAACTGGATGGCGCCAGTCTGTCTGGCTTCCATGGTAATTGGCATTGCCTGAGCTTCGGTAGTGTTCTGAGGTAGCGCCTCGCTCCCTGATGTTTGCGCCTTAAGAGAGGTGTGTAGCAACTGATTTAACACTTAAATCACCTCCAGGGGCGATAGAGGCAAATTTTGCAGTCAGAGGTGATAATTAGCGCCGGGGGCTAAACTTTGCGCCCGCCAATATTAGCACCCCAAAATGAGTGATACCGAATTTTTCCCCCATAGTGCTTTGAGCAGGTGGCTGAAAACCTTATCATTGCCCACTAAACCAAGCCAGGAATTTAATGACTGCGGGCCGAGTTTCCCAGGCCGCGGGAAACCCGGCAGCTGAAGGCAGACGGGAAGGTCCAGATCCATGAGTTAAGTGTCTTTCCAGCAAGTGCCCAACCATTTTCCATGAAAATGAGGTGAAACTTAGTCATGATATCATACGCTTCATATATAAAATTACACAGAATTTTACACCACAGCAACAGGCCATTCGGCCCAACAGGTCTATGCCGATGTTTAGGCTCCACACAAGCCTCCTTCTACCTTACTACATCTCATGTTATCAACAAATCCTTCTATTCTTTTCTCCCTCATGTACTTATCTAGCTTCCCTTTAAATGCAACTATGCTATTCGTCGCAACCACTCTATATGGTAGCGAGTTTCACATTCTCATCACTTACTGAATAAAGAAGTATCTCCTGAATTCCTTATTAGATTTATTAATGACTATCTTATATTTATGGCCCCTAGTTTTGGACTCCGCTACAAATGGGAACATCTTCTCTATGTCTACCCTATCATGCCCCTTCATAATTTTAAAGACCTCGATTAGGTCACCCCTCAGCCTTCTCTTTTCTAGAGAACCATGTTCAATCTTTCCTGATAGTTGTATGCTCTTAGTTCTGGTATTATCCTTGTAAATCTATTTTGCACTTCTCCAGTGTTTCTATATCTTTTTTGTAATGGCCCAGTAATTCCTGTCACAACGCGTGAGTACGGACGGGGTACTCACGCGTGTGCCCGGAGGAATAGCCGGTTTTCAGCATGCACAGCGCATGCGCTGAAAACCGGCATTTCCTGTCCTCTGACCCAAGGGGTTAAGAGGCAGAATGCGTGCGACTGCACAGGCAGTGCGCAGTGAAATTCCTTTTTTTTTTTCAGAGTTGCCTGAGTGTAAAGGCCTCCGGTTTTAACGCGTGGAAAAACCAGACGTCAGTACTTAGTTTTACAGGTAAGTGGGCTTTTAGTACAATTTAGAATGTTTTTTTCCACAGGTTTATTATTTTTAAAGAATTTACAGTAAGGTAAGTTTAGTTTTAGACCCTATTTTTTTAAAATTTATTTTTTTCAAAAATTTGATTAATTGTTTAAAACATTTTTTTAAACTTATTTATAGTTAATATAATCAGTGGGATGTTTTTTAAAATTTTATTTAAAGTTTAAGTACTGTTTTGGCAGCCCATACTTTTCATGAGTTTGACAGTTCTTACTCTCAAACTCATGAATGAGTTTCCCCTCCCCTGATTGGCTGCACAGTGCTCACCTGATCCCAGCCGGCACATCGCACATACGCCGCTGGATCAGGTAAGCACATCGCGCCGACATCTGAACCGGGCCAGTGACAGGAAATGCAAGCAGGCCCGGGCTTCAGATGTTGGCGCACCGGGTGAGTGCACATCGGGGGCTTGCACGCACGGCAAGCTCCCGATCCTAATTTCAGGGCCAATATCGCAGCTAGAACTGTGCACTGTATTCTAAATGTAGTCTAACCAAGATTCTGTATAAATTTTACATAACTTCTCTGTTTTTGTATTCCTCTATAATTGAACCCCACTGCTTTGTTTGCACTTTTTATGGCCTTGTTAACCTGCGTTGCTACATTCAATGATTTGTGAATCTGTACCCCTAGATCCCTTTGCGCCTCTACCCTATTGAGACTGTTATTTTCCAAGGAGTATGTGGCCTCTAAAATGCAACACCTCACACTTACCTATATTGAAATTAATTTGCCAATTACATGCCCATTCTGCAAGTTTTTAACTTTGTCTTGTATTTTGTCGCAAATTTCCTCAGTATTAACTATACCCCAACCCCCCCGCCCCCGCCCCCCACCCCCCCGCAATTTGGTGTCATCCACAAATTTTGAAATTGAACTTCCGATTCCTGCTTCCAAATAATTTATGTAAATGGTGAACAGCAGTGGTCCCAACACTGATTCCTGTGGAACACTACTTCTCACCTTCCACCAGTCTGAGTAAATACCTTTAACCCCTACTCTCTGTTTTCTGTTTTGTAGCTAGTTTGCTATCCATTCTGCTACTTGTTCCCTGATTCCACTTGCTCATGAGTCTACCATGTGGTGCCTTATCAAAGGCCCTTTGAAAGTCCATCTATATTACATTTATTAAAATATCCTTGTCTACTCTTCCTGTTACTTCTTCAAAGAATTCAATGATGTTCATTAAACATGACCTTCCCTATTGAAATCTATGCTGACTATTCTTTATTATATTTTTCATTTATAGATGTTTTTCTATTACACCTTTGAGTAAAGCTTCCAATATATTTCCAACCACTAACGCTAAGCTAACTGATCTATAGTTTCCTGGATTTGTTCTATCTCCTTTTTGCATAAATGAATAACATTAGCTATCCACCAGTCCTCTGGTACTATTCCCTTTTCTATTGAATGTTATATATATATATAATAATATACACACACACACAAGTGCCTCTGCTATCTCTCCCTTAGCTTCTGCGAGTATCCGATTGCAGTGGGTCAGTGCAAATCATATCGGTAGGATGCAAACTCCACCTACTTCCGGCCGGGCTTGTGCCTGATTGGAATATCCAGGCAAATTTGAATTAGAATGGTTCATTCTATCTCTTACAGTGTAGATTACTGATGGTGTTTTATTTGTAACATCTAGACACGATAGCAGGCTACCAAAAAGGATGCTTTGACCTTTACAGGCAGTGTTACTGGCACAGGCTGACCTCTGCTGCTCTAAAATGGCACTTTACAGCACAGATTTTGAGCAGTGTTCCAAAAAGATCTTCTAGATCGAACTTGCTGCCAACTGTGCCTTTTGTTTTTCGAGGATATACTTAGGAGGCATCTTGGGTTCAATATCTATGTGTATCAGTTTAAATATAAATCATAGCTTAAAGCATTAGAAAAGGTTAATTAAAAAAGATCTAACAAAAAACAACGGTGCTTACCACAGATGAAGGTGATGCAGCAGTTAGTGACACCATGACATTATAGAGCTAAACAATGCAGCCAATTACATAAAACCTGTTCAAGCCTTCTTTAGGATTTTTCATCTGGTAATATTTGGGAATTACTGTTTAAGGCATTAATGAAAAGGAAGACATTCCAGTGTGCCCAGCTTTTAAAATCAGATTTATTACACGACAGACCTGAACTGCATCTTATGAATCGTCATTTTATTATTAACCGAAAGGACATAATAGCTTCACAAATTGTCATGTTTCAATTAATATCTACCGAAATATAACTGGCTTTGCAAGTCTCCTTCAAAAATTGACAAACCCATCTTCACTATAATCAGTCTCCTTCACAATGCCCTTGCCACTGCTCAAACAATTAATCTTCTCTGTAATAAATGCTTGGTCCACCATGCAGCAAAGCAACGGGAGCTCTGCCAAATAATAACCTTTTGTGTAGTGGGAAAAGTGTGTTTAAAACATCTGTCATTAGTGTCTTTTTAATTAGCTAAAATGCATTTTCATTTGCTCGGGTCCAGCTTTCCCAGCTGAGTAAAACGTTATTTGAAGTAAACCAAATTTCATTTTTTTTTGTTTTGCTTTCACTGAGGCTGGTTGCTCTTGTTTGCCTGCCTGCCTGCACTCATGTCCATCTGCCTGTCTCTGTGTATGTCCTCTGAGAGACAAGAAAAACATTGTAGATGTTGGACAGATGAAATAAAAACTAAAAACTAAAAATTCCCAGAAACAGACAGACAAAGGTAGGTTAATCGTGTAGGTTCTGATGAAAAATCATATCTCAAATGTTAACTTATCATTTTCTCTCTCAGATAAAAAAGAAAGAAGTGCATTTATATAGTGCCTTTCACAACCACTGGACATCCCAAAGCGCTTTACAGCCAATGAAATACCTTTTTGAAGTGTAGTCACTGTTGTAATGTAGGAAACGCGGCAGCCAATTTGCACACAGCAAGATCCCACAAACAGCAATATGATAATGACCAGATAATCTGTTTTTAGTGATGTTGATTGAGGGACAAATATTGGCCAGGACACATAGAAAACATAGAAACATAGACGATAGGAGCAGGAGTAGGCCATTCGGCCCTTCGAGCCTGCTCCGCCATTCAATGAGATCATGGCTGATCATCCAAATTCAGTACCCTGTCCCTGCCTTCTCCCCATATCGCTTGATCCCTTTACCCTTAAGAAATGTATCCAACTCCTTCTTGAATATATTTAATGAACTGGCCTCCACCGCCCTCTGTGGCAGAGAATTCCACAGGTTCACCACTCTCTGGGTGAAGAAATTTCTCCTCACTTCAGTCCTAAATGGCTTACCCCTTATCCTTAGACTATGACCCCTGGTTCTGGACTCCCCGGCCATCAGAAACGTCCTTCCTGCATCTAGTCTGTCCAGGCCTGACAGAATTTTATAGGTTTCGATGAGATCCCCTCTCAATCTTCTAAACTCCAGTGAGTATAAGCCTAATTGACACAATCTCTCCACATACGTCATTCTTGCCATCCCAGGTATCAGCCTGGTGAATCTTCGCTGCACTCCTTCCATGGCAAGAACATCCTTCCTCAGATAAGGCGACCAAAACTGCACACGATACTCAAGGTGCGGTCTCACCAAGGCCCTGTACAACTGCAGCAAGACATCCTTGTTCCTATACTCGAACCCTCTTGCTGCGAAGGCCAACATACCATTTGCCTTCTTTACTGCCTGCTGCACCTGCATGCTTACCTTCAGCGACTGCGGTGGCATAGTGGTTAGCACTGTTGCCTCACAGCACCAGGGACCCGGGTTCAAATCCGGCCTCGGGTGACTGTCTGTGTGGAGTTTGCACATTTTCCCCGTGTTTGCGTGGGTTTCCTCCGGGTGCTCCGGTTTCCTCCCACAGTCCAAAGATGTGCGGGTTAGGTTGATTGGCTATGTTAAATTGACCCTTAGTGTTAGGGGGATTAAATACATGGGGATAGGGTGGGATATGTGTTGGTGTAGGGGTTATGGGGATCGGGTGGGATATGTGTCGGTGCAGGCTCGATGGGCCAAAATGGCCTGTATCTGCACTGTGGGGTTTCTGTGATTCTGTGTGACTGGTGCACAAGAACACCCAGGTCTCTTTGCACTTCCCCTTCTCCCAATCTATTGACATTCAAATAATAATCTGCCTTCCTGTTTTTGCCACCAAAGTGGATAACCTCACATTTATCCACATTATAGTGCATTTGCCATGTTTCTGCCCAATCACCCAACCTGTCCAAATCGTACTGGAGTTTCACGACATCCTCCTCACAGCATATCCTCCCACCCAGCTTTGTGTCGTCTGCAAACTTGGAAATATTACATCCAATTCCATTGTCCAGATCATTAATATATATTGTGAACAGCTGGGGTCCTTGGACCAATCCCTGCGGTACACCACTAGTCGCTGCCTGCCACTTGGAAAATGACCCGTTTATTCCAACTCTTTGCTTTCTGTCCACCAACCAGTTCTCTATCCAAGTCAATACCTTGCCCCCAATCCCATGTGCCTTAATTTTGCATGCTAATCTCTTATGCGGGACCTTATCGAAAGCCTTCTGAAAGTCCAAATACACCACATCCACTGGTTCTCCCTTATCTATTCTACCAGTTACATCCTCAAAAAATTCCAGTAGATTAGTCAAGCATGATTTACCTTTTGTAAATCCATGTTGACTTTGTCCGATCCTGTCACTGTTTTCCAAGTGCTCTGCTATTACATCTTTTATAATGGACTCTAGCACTTTCCCCACTACCGATGTCAGGCTTACCGGCCTATAATTCCCCGCTTTTTCTCTACCACCTTTTTTGAATAGTGGGGTAACATTAGCTACCCTCCAATCCATGGGTACTATTCCAGGGTCTATCGAGTTCTGGAAGATGACCAGCAATGCATCTACTATTTCTAGGGCCACTTCCTTAAGTACCCTAGGATGTAGATTATCAGGCCCTGGGGATTTATCGGCCTTCAGTCCCATCAATTTTCCTAACACCATTTCCCTACAAATACTGATTTCTTTCAGTTCCACCCTTTCATCAGACACCAGGAGAATTCCTCTACCCCTCTTCGAAATAGTTTTATGTCCACCTTAGAGAGTAGACGGGGCCTTGGTTTAACATCTCATCCAAAAGACAGCACCCCTGACAGTGCAGCACTCCCTCAGCACTGCACTGTATTGTCAGCCTAGATTTTTGTGCCCAAGGCTCTAGAGTGGGACTTGAACCCACAACCTTCTGACGCAGAGGTGAGAATGCTACCCACTGAGCCACAACTGACACACAGGTACTAATTTACCTGCTGTGCAATTTACAGCATTTCCAAATAGTGAACTCTGAACTTCAATTTGTTTTCCTTAGAAATAACTATTGCCAGAAGTAGTGAAACAATTGCTTAACGTGTTTGCATGGCATCCCTCTGACTGTTACTTTAATGAAGATATTAATTCATTTAAAATAAATGTGTTCATTTTTCTGCTAAAACAGCAGACAGAAGAATGTCATTAAGGATTTGTACATTAATGTCGGCCATAGTAATTTCCAACCTCTAGTTTTTGTTTCAGTGATTAACTGCAGCAGCTTCTACTCACTGTGAAACTGACTGAGGCATTTTCAGCAGAAAATGCTGGAAAAACTCAGCAAGTCAGGCAACATCCGTGGAGAGAAATTTGAGTTGACGTTTCGGGTTTGACCCTTCTTCAAAACTGGAGAGAAAAGGAACTAGATCGAAGGCAGGGCTGCGATCGGACAAAAGAATAAAAGAACCAAAAGAAGTAAAAGAGATTAGAAGCTAGACGAGATGGTAATAGGCTGTGACTAGGTGTAAAGTGTACTGGCAGGGCAAAAGATAGCTGCCAGGTGTGAGAGAGAAACAAAAGGAAAGGGGGGGGGGGGAAAGGAAAGGAGTGGAAAAATATGAGTGAAAATGAAATGGGGGCCGAGGTTATGATCTGAAATTGTTGAACTCGATATTGAGACCGGAAGGCTGCAGAGTGCCTAATCGGAAGATGAGGTGCTGTTCCTCGAGTTTACGTTGAGCTTCCGTGGAACAGTACAAGAGGCCAAGGACGGTGAGGTCCGAGTGGGAATGGAGCGGTGAATTGAAATGACAGGCGACCGGAAGCTCGGGGTCACCCTTACGGACTGAACGGAGGTGTTCCGCAAAGCGGTCACCCAATCTGCGTTTGGTCTCCCCAATGTAGAGGAGACCGCATCGTGAGCAGCGAATACAGTATACTAGATTGCGAGAAGTACAAGTAAATCGCTGTTTCACCTGGAAGGGGTGTTTGGGGCCCTGGACAGTGGGGAGGGGGGAGGTATAGGGGCAGGTGTTACATCTCCTCCGCTTGCACGGGAAGGTGCCAGGCGAAGGGGAAGGGCTGTTTGGGGTGATAGAGGAGTGGACTAGGGTGTCTCGGAGAGAGCGGTCCCTGCGGAATGCTGAAAGGGGAGGGGAGGGGAAGATACGTTTGGTGGTGGGATCACTTTGGAGGTAGCGGAAATGCCGGAGGATGATCCGTTGAATGTGGAGGCTGGTGGGGTGAAAGGTGAGGACAAGGGGAACCCTATCGTGGTTCCGGGAGGGAGGGGCAGGGGTGAGGGCAGAGGTGCGGGAGATAGAACTGACACGGTCGAGGGCAGTGTCAACCACGGTAGAGGGGAATCCTCGGTTGCGGAAAAAGGAAGACATGTCTGAAGCACTGGTGTGGAAGGTGGCATCGTCGGAGCAGATACGGCGGAGGCGGAGAAACTGGGAGAATGGAATAGAGTCCTTACAGGAAGCGGGGTGGGAGGAAGTGTAGTCCAGATAGCTGTGGGAGTCTTTTGCCCTGCCAGTACACTTTACACCTAATCACAGCCTATTACCATCTCGTCTAGCTTCTAATCTCTTTTACTTCTTTTGGTTCTTTTATTCTTTTGTCCGATCGCAGCCCTGCCTTCGATCTAGTTCCTTTTCTCTCCAGTTTTGAAGAAGGGTCAAACCCGAAACGTCAACTCAAATTTCTCTCCACGGATGTTGCCTGACTTGCTGAGTTTTTCCAGCATTTTCTGTTGTTATTTCGGATTTCCAACATCTGCAGTATTTTGCTATCGTGAGGCATTTTCAGGCCTCGCTACTTCAGATTAGGAGAAACAGGATCATGAATGGAGTGTAAAGTGCCCTCAATTGGCCATGTAATATCACTGGCCAACATCTGATGGCTAAAAACATGTTGGGGTGAATTTCCATGAGGTTCTCCTGATCATCTGCTGTAACTTTAGTGAAAGAGCCATGGAAACCCTGGCAATGTGGTGCTTTTTTGGGGGGATTTCTGCAGCTCGTCCACCGAAGTTATGCTGGACAATGGGGAGATGCCCCATTAGGATCTCCCTTCAGGTGTGAGTAACATTTCAAGTCCTCAATCCACCATGATGGAATAAATGGCAGCAATGTAGAAATAAGCAGTTTCAAACTTAAAAATGACCGGAGAATATCTTTCACAATCAGTGTTACTATCCAAAATAAATGTGCACAATGTCTTCCACCAGCCAAATAATCAGATGGGAATTTCCTCTGGGATCTAGCTAAGCATCTGAAAATGTCTTTGCAGTCCAGTATAACAACAGTGCTACCTGTCTAAAGTGGATCTTCTGGCATTTCCAGCCTCAGGTTTAACATTATGACGTAATTACTGAAATGGCACTGTAATAGAAGTTTGAAAGCTGTAGCTTAAGTCAAAGGTCAATTGTGTCATTATCCAATACCACACCGCTTCAGGGAAACAAAGGATCTGAGGTGGAGATGAGCTTTCCACTGCTTATCAGCATTCATAGTCAAGAAAAACTGGTATGAAGACTTCTGGAGGCTAATGTTAGAAGGATAGGTAGGTATGGAAACTAGTTTTCCTTGGCTGTAAAATTTTCCAGAGGCTGGAGGCTCCTCTGAGGAGTCCTCTTGCTACTCCTCCTAGACAGTCGTGGGGAGCTGTTGATGGACCTGTGAGAGAGTAAAGACATCAATTAGATATATGATATGTCGATTGCATACAGATACCATTATGCACATGATGAGCATTCAATTTCTCTTGACATCAGCCAAGAGTGACTGATGAATGCCATGTAGCTGTATGGAAAATGATTCTGTCACCAGGTGGTTCTGATGAGTCCCTCTCTCCATCCCCCAATTCTGGCTGGTCCACCACTCCACTAATATCCATGGCTGCCTCCTCTGCACTCATCAGAATTGCCATGGATTGTGGGCCTCCTCCCATTCTCTCCCTCTCCCTCTTATTGTTGGGCTCTCTTTTCCAGCAAGGAGGGAAAGAAGAGAAGGTTGCGTGAGAGTGATGGAATGATGGAGTGTGGTGGCAATACCAAGTCGCTAACACATATTCCAATCTGGAAACGCTATAATATCCTCCTTATATAACCTGCCTTGTTACCCGGCATTAGATCTGGCACTGCATCCTTCCTTGGTGGGCGTGCATCATAATGATTTAAGAAAACAGACCCAGATGCATTTGAAGAATCTCTCCCGATTCTTACTATAGTCTTTCATCTTAAGATAGTTGAAATTCGCTGCTCCATTTCTACAACTCTATTACTACTGCAGATCTGTGGTTTATTAAGCACTCATTATAAGAACACAAGAACATAAGAAATAGGAGCAGGAGTAGGCCATTCAGCCCATCCGCCATTCAATAAGATCATAGCCAATCATCGACCTCAACTCCTCTTTCCCGCCCGATCTCCATATCCCTTGATTCCCCTAGAGTCCAAAAATCTATCTATCTCAGCCTTGAATACACTCAAAGGGGTTGATTTTCGTGGAGCCGTCAGGCGGGGTTTCAGGCGTGGCGGGGGGGAAACTCCCAAATTTGGGGGTCCTGACACCATCCCGCCCAAAACCCTGCTCCACGCAACTTTCAGAGGCGGCAGGCACATGCCCCGCAATGGGACCCGCCGAAACTAGGCGGGAAGGGATTAGTGCCAATTAACTGCCTGTTAACGGGTAGTTAACAGGCAGTTTTTAGCCTAATCCCTATTTTGAGGGGTTTCGTGTGAGATTCCCGATGGCTCCAAACCACGCCAGGTTAGAGCAGGAGGGCAGTCGGGTTGAAGGAGTTGGAGGGGTCGCGATGTCGGTGTTCAGGTGAGTGATGGGTGCATGAGTGCAAAGGTAAGTGTGTTTGGTGTGTCTAAAGTGTGTAAAGAACTTTTACTTACCTGTACTTACCTTAACAGCCTTTCTTCCTGTAGCCGTTGGGAGTCCATCACTCAGCCGGAACTGAAAGCTGAACGGCTGCGATCTGTGAAAAGTGACAGCCTTCAGCTTTGAGTGCTGCTGAGAGTTCTAACTGAGTCTGTGCAGAATGACTCATGTTAGAACTCAGACTGTCAGTGTTTCACAGCTTCAAACAGCTGTGAAACACTGATATTTCATCTGTCAAAAACTCTTGACAGATGAAATTTCAGTCTGTGACATCACCTGGTCAATCAAGGGAAAATCGCGCGGATTGGCCGGCCGTCGAAGTAGGTGGGTCTAAAACCCGAAAGTTGTAGTCCCGCCTACTTCTCGACAGCTTCAGGAAAATCGACCCCAAAGACTCAGCATTCACAGCCCTCTGAGGCAGAGAATTCCAAAGATTCACAACCTTCTGAGTGAAGAAATTCCTCCTCATCTCAGTATTAAATGGCTTACCCCTTATCCTGAGACTATGCCCCCTAGTTCTAGACACTCCAGCCAGGGGTACCAACCTCTCAGCATCTACCCTGTCAATCCCCTTCAGAATCTTGTATGTTTCAATGAGATCACCTCTCATTCTTCTAAACTCCAGAGAGTTTAGGCCCATTCTACACAATCTCTCATCATAGGACTACCCTCTCATCCCAGGAATCAATCTAGCGAACCTTCGTTGCACCGCCTCCAAGGCAAGTATATCCTTTCTTTGATAAGGAGACCAAAACTGTGCACAGTACGCCAGGTGTGGTCTCACCAAGGCCCTGTACAATTGTAGTAAGAATTCCTTACTCTTATACGCCAATCCCCTTGCAATAAAGGCCAACATGTCATTTGCCTTCCTTATTGCTTGCTGTACCTGCATGCTAGCTTTCTGTGTTTCTTGCACGAGGACACCCAAATCTCTCTGAACACCAACATTTGAAAGTTTCTCAACATTTAAAAAATATCCTGTTTTTCTATTCTTCCTATCAAAGTGAATAACCTCACATTTCCCTACATTATACTCCATCTGCCACCTTACTCCCCACTCAGTCTATCTATATCGCTTTGCAGACTCTTTGGCCTAGAAATTGGGTTGGGGCGCCAAAGTGGCGCAAAAGTCGGCTGAGCGCAGGATTTAGCGCAGCGATCGGAGTGATACCGATCGCCAGAAATTCAGTTTCAGTGCCCCTCGAGGGAGACGGGGCGAGGCTCGAGGCGCTCCGCGTCCCTCTTAGGGTGCTGATACTGATTATCGCAGCGCAACGTGCCGCAGCGCCACATGCTGCAGCACGGCACACTGCAGTACTGCAGGCCTTCCTCCCACTGTTAAGGGGGAGGTGCCTGCAACAGCGCGATCCCCGATCGCGAGTGCCGGCCAATGAGCCCGGCACCAAGGAGAAGTGCCGGGCTCTCGGGAAACAGCCGGCAATGCCGCGTGGGGGGGGTTAGGAGGCCGGGGACGGAGGTGCTGGCAGGCGGCCGCTGAAAAAGCGGCCGCCCCGCACCTCCACCTTAACTTGCGCCGCTGCTGGCACAGTAAGGCCCCGTGAACCGAGCGCGGGTAGCGAGCGGCGCAACTGCGGCGTTCGCTACCAAATATCGCGAACGGGGCACGAATGGGGCGCTGCGCACACCGATGACGTCATTGGTGGCGGTGCAGCGCAAATGCCTAACGCCACCATTAGCGCCCCTACTGAATATCGCCGGAGACGCAGCCAGTGGCGCTACAGCCACTGACTGCCTCTTTAGGCGCCAACAGGTGGCGCTACTCACCCAATTTCTCCCCCTTTGTGTTCTCCTCACAGATTACTGTCCCACCTAGCTTTGTATCAGCAGCAAACTTGTATACTTTACACTCGATCCCTTCATCTAGGTCATTAATATAGATTGTAAATAGCTGAGGCCCCAACACTGATCCTTGTGGCACCCTACTAGTTACAGCCTGCCAACCTGAAAAAGATCCATTTATCCTCCTATCTGTTTTCTGTCCGTTAACCAATCCTCGATCCATGCTATTTTATCACCCACATGAGCCCTAATCGTGTGTAATAACCTTTTATGCGGCACCTTATCAAATGCCTTTTGGAAATCCAAATATACTACCTCCATTGGTTCCCCTTTATCTACCCTGCTAGTTACATCCTCAAAAAACACTATTAAATTTGTCAAACACAATTTACCTTTCATAAAACCATATTGACTCTGCCTTATCATGTTATGATTTTCTAAGTGCCCTGATACCACTTCCTTAACAATGGATTCCAGGATTTTCCCAATGACTGATGTCAGGCTAACTGGCCTATAATTCTTTGTTTTTTCTTTCCTCCTTTCTTGAATAGCGGTGTTACATTTGTGACCTTCCAATCCGCTGGGACCATTCTCGAATCTAGGGAATTTTGGAAGATCAAAACCAATGCATCCACTATCTCTTCAGCCACCTCTTTTAGAACCTTAGGATGTAGGCCATCAGGTCCAGGGGATTTGTCAGCTTTTAGTCCCATTAGTTTCACTAGTACTTTTTCTCTACTTATATTAATTACGTTAAGTTCCTCACTCTCATTAGACCCTTGGTTTCGCCCCATTTTTGGTATGCTTTTTGTGTCTTCTATTGTGAAGACAGATACAAAATATTTGTTTAACGTTTCTGCCATTTCCTTGTTCCCCATAATAATTTCTCCTGCCTCAGCCTCTAAGGGATCAATGTTTAATTTTGCTACTCTTTTCCTTTTTACACACTTGTAGAAACTCTTACAATCTGCTTTTATATTTTTTGCTAGTTTTCTCTCATTCTACTTTTTCCCTTTTTATCAAATTTTTGGTCAACCTTTGCTGGTTTCTGAAACTCTCCCAATCCTTAGGCTTACTATTATTCTTTGCAACATTATAAGCTTCTTCTTTAAATCTAATGCTATCCTTAACTTCTTTTGTTAGCCATGGTTGGATCAGTTTTCCCATGGAGTTTGTGTTTCTCAATGGAATGTATTTTTGCTGAGAATTATGAAATATTTCTTTAAATTCTAGCCACTGCTTATCTACTGCCATACCTTTTAAACTATTTCTCCAATCTACCTTAGCCAACTCACCCCTCATACCTATGTAATTGGCTTTATTTAAGTTTAAGACTCTAGTTTCAGGCTTAGGCAAATCACTCTCAAAATTAATGTGAATTTCTATCATATTATGATCACTCTGCCCCAGAAGATCCTTTACTATAAGATTGCTAATTAACCCTGTCTCATTACACAATACAAGATCTAAAATAACCTGCTCCCTGGTTGGTTCCATGACTTATTGTTCTAGGAAACTGCCCCGAATGCATTCCATGAACTCATCCTCCAGACTACCTTTGCCAATTTGATTTGTCCAGCCTATATGAAGATTAAAGTCCCCAAGATTATTGCATTACCTCTATTGCAAGCTCCTACTATTTCTTGCTTGACAGTCTGTCCAACAGTATAGCTACTGTTAGGGTCCTATATACTACTCCTACCAATGTTTTCTGCCCCTTGATATTCTTTATCTCCACCCATACTGATTCTACTTCCTGATCTTCCGAGCTGAGATCCTTTCTCGCTACTATTCTTATGTCATTCTTCATTATCAAGGCTACTCCCCCTCCTTTTCCATTCTGCCTGCCTTTTCGAAATGTCAAGTACCCTGGAACATTTAGTTCCCAACCTTGGCCACCTTGCAACCATGTCTTTGTAATGGCTATTGGATCAAACCCATTTATTTCTATTTGTGCCATTAGTTCATCTATCTTGTTATGAATGCTTCGCGCATTCAGATAAAGAGCCTTTAATTTAAATTTTTTAACATTATTCCCTGCTTTGACCTTATTCTCTGATGCACTGCTACCATTAAACTCTCTGTTCCTTCCTGATACACTCTGCTTATTTTTACCCAAATCGCTACACTGCTCTGTTCCCTTGGTCTTTCTCTTTAGATTTCTAAATTTCCCCTCACCTGACCCCTCCCCCCCCCGCCTTTTTTAGTTTGAAGTCCTATCTACAGCTCTAATTATTCAATTTGCCAGGAAGCTGGTCCTGGCCCGGTTTAAGTGCAGCCTGTCTCGACGGAACAGCTCCCTCTTTACCATTGAGACTTGATTTCAAACATATCTCAGACTGATTGAAAGAAAGAACTTTCATGTCCTCAGGACATCCCAAAGAACTTCACAACCAATGAAGTATTTTTGAAGTATATGGATAAAGGTCTCCTCCCTGTAAGGCACCAAGATAAAATTAATTTGACACTGTTATCCCACTTCTTAGGGGGAATTAGCTCAAGCCACAAAATTACTCATAATCTGGCACAAATTGGCAATCTCAGGCAGAATGGCCATAAAGTTGCCTGGTGTGGGAAGCATTAAGATACATTTATGCTAAGAGTAAAGGGGTTTTGTGCATCAATGGATGGTATTGTAACCACTTACCTGGCTTGAAAGAGCTCAGTTCTGAAATTGGATGACCATAATGGATAAAGTGTTCAATTTTCCACCAGTAACACCAAACACTTTGATAAATATAGGCAATTACAGGAAAAAAAATCAAGATTTGCACGTATTGGTGTTTAGAGGGAAGTTGCAATCTCTCACTTAAGAACATAAGAACATAAGAAATAGCAGCAGAAGTAGGTCATTCGGCCCCTCGAGCCTGCTCCGCCATTCAATAAGATCATGGCTGATCTTATTTTGGTCTCAACTCTACTTTCTTGCCCGCTCCCCATAACCCTATACTTCTTTATCGTTCAAAAATCTGTCTACCTGCACCTTAAATATATTCAATGACTCCGTCTCCACAGCTCTCTAGGATAGAGAATTCCAAAGATTCACGACCCTCTGAGAGAAGAAATTCCTCCTCACCTCCGTTTTAAATGGGCGACCCCTTATTCTGAAACTATGCCCCCTAGCTCCAACAACACTCAAGAAGCTCGACACCATCCAGGACAAAGCAGCCCGCTTGATTGGCACCCCATCCACCACCTTAAAATTTCACTCCCTCCACCACCGGTGTACCATGGCTGCAGTGTGCACCATCTACAAGATGCACTGCAGCAACTTGCCAAGGCTTCTTTGGCAGCGCCTCCCAAACCCACGACCTCTTCCACCTAGAAGGACAAGGGCAGCAGATGTATGGGAACACCACCACCTCCAAGTTCCCCTCCAAGTCACACACCATCCTGACTTAGATGTATATCGCCAATCCTTCATCGTTGCTGGGTCAAAATCCTGGAACTCCCCACCTAACAGCACTGTGGGAGTACCTTCACCACACGGACTGCAGCTGTTCAAGAAGGTGGCTTACCACCACTATCTCAAGGGCAATTAGGGATGCGCAATAAATGCTGGAATTGCCAGTGATGCCCACATCCCATAATAACTGTAATGTATATACCTTTAAGGGGGGAACTACTTTTTACAGCTCATGTATACTGTAGTACCGGCAGTGACCACACCTGTATATAGCACTGAGTAGTAATCTGTACAGGCAGTTCCAGTGTGAGCCATGTTTAGTAAACACCTGTTGTACCATTTCTCCTGCAGTCTGTGTCTTATTATACATGGACACAACATTGGCGATGAGGCAAGTTCGAACCTACCTGCAACTCTGCATCACCTCCCGGGGATTCGTTCCTGGAGATCAGTGGAATGGAGGTCATGGCCAGAGACTCGGGCGTCGACCACGGGCAACCGCCCAGTCATCCAGCAGAGACTCGAGAAAATGCGGGGGAGGCTGTCGAGAGCCAGGCTTGGCTTTCCAGTCGAGGTGGTCCAGCGAAATGGGCTGGCAACAGGTAGTGCGCAGACCCTTCCCAGACAGCGGCGGGCTAGAGCCCGACCGAGTGGCACAGCAAAGGGCCGAGCAGCGTCGACGGGGGAGAGAGAGAGAGGGCAGAGCGCACAGGGCGCAGCCGGTGTTCAGGGGCCGAGCAGCGTCGAAGAGAGGGAGAGAGAGATGCGCAGAAACCCGCGAGGCACCGCCATTGCCACGAGGACCGCCGAGAGCGGCGTTGGCAGCAGCGCAGGAGAAGCGCGCGAAACCTACAGGGTGCCGCCATTGCCACGAGAACCGCTGGGAGCGGCGTTGGCAGCAGCGGGGGAGGAAGGAAAGTGCGGGAGATGCCATTTTAAGCCATTGGGAGACGCCATTATAAACCACACCCAAAATGCAGAAGAGTGGCAGTATCACCACATTTGACAATGAAGTCGAAGATTGGACTACATATGTCGAACGAATAGAGGTATACTACAAGGCAAATGAGGTGTCAGATGACAAGAAAGCGCCGGTATTGTTAAATTTAATGGGTGCAAAGACGTATGGCTTATTATGAAATCTAGTAACCCCAGCGAAGCCAGTGGAAAAGAGTTTTGGAGACATAGTGATGATACTACAGGAACATTTAAGCCCCACACCGCTGCTGATAGCAGAAAGATTCAAGTTTCACAAATGGAACCAGCATAAGGATGAAAGCAATGCTGAATATTTAACAGAACTATGCAAACTATCGAAACACTGCCAGTTTGGAACAGGACTGGCAGATACCTTAAGGGACAGGTTTGTGTGTGGGCTTCAAAGTGAAGGAACCCAGAAACGGCTTTTATCTGAAAAGGACCTTACGCTGGACAAGGCTTTCAGCATTGCAGTATCATATGAAGCAGCAGCACGGGGCGCTGCAGAGATACAACAGAGGCCGCAAGAATATGGCACAAACGAAATGTCATACAGAACAGAGAAGTGCTATCGCTGTGGCAGAACAACACACGACCACAATGATTGCTGGTTCAAAGACAAAGTGTGCAGACACTGTGGAAAAGTAGGACACATAGCACGAGTCTGCAGGTCGGGAAAGAAAACCAGCAATAAGAAATCTCCAAAAGAAAAGTACAAGAAGGTACATAAGGTGACGGAGAATAGTTCAGACGAACAAAAGAGTGATAACGACTCCGAAAGCAGGGAACTGAGTTGTCTGAAACTACATAATGTGATCACAACGGAGGATCACCGAACCATTTGGGTCACTCTCAAGATAGCAGGAGTCCAGGTAAAGATGGAATTGGACACAGGATCAGCCCTAACAGTCATAAACCAACGGGAATACGAGCGGCTATTCTCACACATACCCTTGAGAGACACAAAAATTATTTTGAAGACGTACACGGGGCAAAAAGTCTACCCCAAAGGAAAAATAAGGGTGACCGTTATATATAACGGTAAGGAAACACCAAAACTAGACCTGTATGTAATGCAAGATGGAGGACCACCATTACTGGGACGTGAATGGATCCGGAAAATACAACTGGATTGGCATTCCATACAGGCACTGATTGTGGCTGACAAAAAGGATGACGACATCACACCTGGGCGACTGTCAAAGATCCTAACTGACGCGAAAAAAGTCTTCCAGCAAGGACTCGGAACACTAAAAGGCATGACAGCGACGATTAAAATTGAAGAAAACGCAAGCCCAAAATTTTTTAAGGCCAGACCGGTACCTTATGCGATCCGCCCAGCCATCAAAGCAGAGCTGGAGAGTCTGGAACGTTGAGGTGTACTGTCCAAGGTAGACTGGAGCGAGTGGGCTACACCCATCGTCCCTGTGATGAAAAAGTCATTGAGCAGCACGCCTGGGGAATCAAGGCAGGTTCGCATCTGTGGGGATTTTAAGGTAACAGTGAACCCGGTCCTTCACACCGTACAATATCCACTTCCGCGGATTGAAGATATTTTCACCTCGCTATCTGGAGGGAAACGCTTCACTAAGATTGATCTGGCCCAGGCGTATCTGCAAATGGAGGTAGAAGAAGCATCAAAAAAATACCTCACAATGAACACCCATAAAGATCTCTACCAATACAACCGGCTGGTATTCGGGGTAGCATCAGCTCTGGCTATTTGGCAGAGGGCAATGGAACAAGTCCTGCAAGGGATCCCAGGGACCCAGTGTTATTTGGACGACATCCTGGTCACAGGCGAAAATGACAGCGATCACCTTGCCAACCTGGAGCAGGTGCTCACTGGATTGCAGGAATATGGGCTCCGAGCTAACCGCCCCAAATGCGAGTTTTTTAGAAAACAGATCTCGTATTGTGGCCACGTTATCGATAAAGAGGGGTTACATAAGTCCCCAGAGAAGATTGAGGCAGTAGTCAAGGCTCCAGCACCGGAAAATGTTTCACCACTGAGGTCGTTCCTCGGGCTGGTAAACTACTATCATAAGTTCTTGCCAAATTTGTCTACAATACTACACCCATTGAACACCCTACTGCAAACTGGGGTGCCATGGAAGTGGAGTGATGAATGTAGACGAGCTTTCCAGAAGAGCAAAACACTAATCACATCAAAAGAGGTATTGGCCCATTACAACCCAGCATTACCAATTCGGTTGGCATGTGATGCGTCACCCTACGGCATTGCAGCGGTGCTGTCGCACAAATTCTCGGACGGCTCAGAGAGGCCAATAGCCTTTGCGTCACGATCCCTAACCTCAGCCGAGCGTAACTACGCCCAGATTGACAGGGAGGCCCTCAGCCTGGTGTGGGGAGTGAAAAAGTTCAATCACTATCTGCACGGGCAGAAATTCACCTTGCTGACTGATCACCAGCCTCTTGTCTCCATTTTTAATCAGAAGAAGGGCGTTCCGGTGATGACTGCGCAACGACGACAAAGATGGTCACTTTTTCTAGGGGCGCACCACCATGAGATTGAATATAAGGGCACAAAACAGCATGGAAATGCTGATGGGCTATCACGCCTGCCACTGCCTACTGCGGAGGAAGCACCAGCAGTGGATCCTGTCGAAATATTCCATTCGACTATAGTTGAATACCTACCGGTAACTAATGCTTGTATCGAAAAGGAAACCCGAAATGACCCGACACTGTCTCGGGTCTATGATTTGACGGTGAAGGGATGGCCAGCACATGGCGACTCACTGTTGCCAGCATTCTCGACAAGGAGAGAACAACTGTCAGTGTGCCGGGGGACATTGATGTGTGGATCCCGAGTGGTAATTCCACCCAAGTTAAGGGATAGAGTGCTCAATGAGCTTCATGAGGGTCATCTGGGAGGGGTAAAAATGAAAAGCCTAGCCAGGGCTTATGTGTGGTGGCCGGGAACCGATAAACAAATCGAGGACCTGACCAAGAGCTGCTCAGGATGCCAGAAAGTCCAAAATGCACCACCACAGGCCCCTCTACACCCATGGGAGTGGCCCTCATCTCCATGGCAACGGGTGCATATTGATTTTGCTGGTCCATTCATGGACTCAATGTTTTTAATAGCCGTGGATGCGCACTCGAAATGGCCTGAGGTCATCAAAATGTCCTCCACCACCACGGAGAAAACTATTGCAGTCCTATGGACCATTTTTGCCAGGAATGGCTTGCCAGAACAGATTTACTCCGACAACGGGCCACAGTTTGTGTCCGAAGAGTTCCGGAGGTTTATGAAGAAGAATGGGGTAAGGCATTACACATCCGCCCCGTATCATCCAGCCACAAATGGATTGGCTGAGAGGTTCGTACAAACCTTTAAGAAGGCAATAAAGGCTATGTACAATGCCAACATTCCGCTGCAGCACAAGGTGGACAATTTCCTGTTCGCCTACCGGAATGCGACACATGCAATCACCAACCAGGCCCCAGCCATGATGTTCTTTAACCGAAGTTTAAGATCTCGCCTGGATTTGCTCAGACCAAACGTACAAAGAGATGTTGAGAGTAAGCAATTCCAGCACATCCATGAGAAACCAACAAGGAGCTTCAATGTAGGGCAACCAGTCTTGGTCCGCGACTACCGAACAGAAAAATGGCAGCCAGGAACGATGTGCACACGGCAGGGCCCACTAATGTACACAGTGGACGTTGGGGAGAGCATCGTGAGACGCCATGCTGACCAGATCCTAGAGTCACAGGAACAAGTCAACCCCATGCCTCGCCCATACGTACCTGGTGATGAACCCAATGTACAGGTCGCATCTACCCCAGAAACAGTAGCATCGGAAGCTGATGAACCAACCGATGACAGGGGGCCAGAATCGCCTCCGCACCAAGAGCAAGACACTCGGGAAAGGCGTTATCCAGAAAGGATCAGGAAGCCTCCCCAAAGACTGAATATATAAATAGACTATTTTCAGCTAATGTTGCATGTTAAAAGTGTTAATTGTAATTAGTTTGATATTTAATTGTTAAATGAGTGTTATGGTACTGTTAATCTAAAAGGGGAGGAATTGTAATGTATATACCTTTAAGGGGGGAACTACTTTTTACAGCTCATGTATACTGCAGTACCGGCAGTGACCACACCTGTATATAGCACTGAGTAGTAATCTGTACAGGCAGTTCCAGTGTGAGCCACGTTTAGTAAACACCTGTTGTACCGTTTCTCCTGCAGTCTGTGTCTTATTATACACGGACACAACAAAAACGAATAAAAAAAGGTTCTGGATTCCCCCGCGAGGGGAGACATCCTCTCTGCATCTACCCTGTCAAGCCCCATCAGTATCTTATATGTTTCAATAAGATAACCTCTCATTCTTCTAAATTCCAATGAGTATAGGCCCAACCTGCTCAACCTTTCCTCATAAGTCAACCCCCTCATCTCTGGAAATAATCTAGTGAATCGTCTCTGAACTGCCTCCGATGCAAGCATATCCTTCCTTAAATAAGGAGACCAAAACTGTATGCAGTACTCAAGGTGTAGTCTCACCAATACCCTGTACAGTTGTAGTGGGAATTCCCTGCTTTTATACTCCAACCCTTTGAAACAAAGGCCAACATTCCATTTGCCTTTTTGATTACTTTCTGTACCTGCGTGCTAACTTTTTGTGTTTCATGCACAAGGACCCCCAAGGACCCTCTGAAATGTAATATTTTGTGATCTCTCTCCATTTAAATAATAATTTGCTTTTTTATTTTTCCTACCAAAGTGTGTAACCTCACACTTTCCACATTATACTCCATCTGCCAAATGTTTGCCCACTCACTTAGCCTGTCTATATCCCTTTGCAGGTTCTTTGGGCTGGATTTTGTCAGTTTGGGCGGGCTGGGACGTGTCAGGTGGAAATCGTGTCAGGATCCCGACTCCTAAGTGAAGAGTTGAAAAAGTGCGATTTTCCCCTAATTGGCCAATTGATTTCCTGCATGTGGGAGCCACTGGTCCAATTAGGCTTTTCATGCAGAAAGTCATCTCCGATGACATCATCAATGCTGTTGGATTTAAGGCCTGCAACCAGCCTTGATTCTTCTGGAGACTGCAAAGGCTCTACAATTTACATGAAGGAGTTGAATTGTGGAAAATGTCATTGATCAAGCAAAAGTGTGCTCCTCGGTTTGATGAGCCCTCCCTCCAAGCTCTGGTGTACGGAGCCAGCTTTAATAAGGAAGTGCTGTTCCCTTCCTCAGGGAGAAAAAAGCCACCACAGCAGACATGAGCTGTGTGGCTACAAGTGGCCCAGGTTGTCAACTCCATTTCAATGAGCCGCAGAACCTGGCTACAATGCAGGAAGAGGTTTCATGAGCTTCTCCGCACCGGAAAAGTGAGTAAGACTTTCCCATTACGCTCAATCTGATCCCCATTGCCTCTCCTCACCAGCACTCTGCTTTGCCAACCTCTTCCTCCACATCCCACTTGACGCTTACATCCCTGCACCCTTACCCATTCCCTCTCTCTCTATGTTCACATTCAGTTAACTATTCGACCATGCAGCCCTCACACTTCCTATCACTGTGATGCCATGACAACAACTACTTACAACACACAGGGAGGGTCCTTTGTATCCTTCTAAGCATCTATGCTATGCATTCACTACACTCACTCCTTCCATGGTCCATGGAGGAGCTTAGTCGCCAGGGTATTGAAAACATGATCATTGTTCAGAATAGAATGACATCTCTTGAGGAGCGATGGTCAGCTATTGGGCAAACAAAGCAGACCTTCATGCAAGTCCTCTGGAATAGGACTTCCAGTGCAGAAACGGGTCCTCATGGCCCTCCTGCAGTGCAGCAAGGTGCTATCAAGCCACTTGCTACCTCTGAAGTGGGGCTGACCCATGAGAGGGATGTTGGTGGCAGACAACAAGGAAGTGGCGGCTCCTCTCCAAGCGCTCACATGACCATGCCACAGCAAAGCCCTCAGTCAGAGCCCCACCAGAGTCCTCACCCAAATGAGATGGGCGTCTCAGCCCCTGCACAGCCGTAGGAGCAGCAGACTGTTGGCGAGCCCACACAAGTTCGCCACCCCAGAGGATGCTCACCAAAGGCGTCGAGACAGGAGCAGCAAGAAAGCGAGCAAGGGGTCGCCACATCTGCTGAAACCACGTACGAGCACGCGTAAGAGGAAGATAAAGTGTAGTCACAAGGGTAGTCACTTGGGGGCTGTGTTTTGTTGTTTTTGGACCAGCCACCATTGTGATTGTATTATAAAGTGTTTTGATGGCAAACTGTTGAAGTTGTGGCCTGTGTCATTTCGCAAATGGGACTTTCACATTGAGGGCTTAGGGCGCCTTGCAATTAACAGAATGGTGATCAGCGTGATAGGATTCCGTAGGTTCTTCTCCATTGTCGATGCTATGGTAAGAAGGAGCGAGACTAATGTGTTTGATTGTGCAGTCTAAGAAAATCTGGCCAGGATGAGTGCGTCCCTTGCATCCCGGGCAGCAATATGGTGGTGCTCAGGCGCCTTCTGGCCTGTGCATCTTCAGGTGGGTGACTAGCAGCTTGGCGCTCCTGCTGATGTTCCTGCTGTTGGTGCTCCTGTTGCTCATGGTTCTGCTGCTGCTGCGGCTGGTCTTCATCCGAATCTGATGTCCAGGAGGAAAGCAATTAAATGGTCGCCATGCTTCTGGAATATGCCTCAGTTGAGGAAGCGCTTAGTCAAGGTGGGGAGAGGGGTTTCCAAGGAGGTCACACTGGAGATGGGTGTCAGGTTCCAAACTTCCACAACACTGAGTATGCCTGCTAAAAGTTCCCCCAGACCTGAAACAACAAAGTTCTGCCACCTGCAAATGATCATCGGTGAAAGTTCCTTTGTAATGGAGGAGCTGCAGCTGTTCGTAAGCAATCTACTAGTGAGGGCGCCAGGATTTCCTGGCATGTTCCAGAGGAGGCGTGTAGGATGGGGGAAATGTGTTAAAATCGGAGAGCCCTCTCAAAATGGGATTATAGAGGCAATTGTTAAGAGTCTTAAGGGCCTATCCCGCCTTTTGGAGGCAGGCTGGAAAGCGGGTCAGAAAACACTTGGGAAAATTGCTCGGAGGCGGGATGAAGGTGGGAATAGGCCTGCCCACCAGTTTTGGCGATTTTAACAACTCGCACGCCTCCAAACCCGCCCCTTCGGGGCTGGGAAAATCGAGCTCTTTGAGTCCACTGCACAACTTGCTTTTCCACCCATTTTTGTATCATCCGCAAAATTGGCTACATTACACTTGGTCCCTTCATCCAAGTCATTAATGTAGATTGTAAATAGTTGAGGCCCCAGCAACAATCCCTGTGGCACCCCATTAGTTTGCCAACCGGAAAATGACCCATTTATCCCGACTCTCTGCTTTCTTTTAGTTCGCCAATTTTCTATCCATGCTCACATGTTACCCCCAAAAATGCAGTAAACTTTTATGTGGAACCTTATCAAATGCCTTCTGGAAATCCAAATACACCACATCCACTGGCTCACCCTGGTCGACCCTGCTCGTTACCTCCTCAAAAAACTCCAGCAAATTTGTTAAACATGATTCCCCTTTCATAAAACCATGCTGACTCTGCTTGACTGCATTATGATTTTCCAAATACCCTGCTACTTCTTCCTTAATGAAGGACTCCAGCATTTTCCCAATGACAGACGTGAGGCTAACTGGCCTATAGTTTCCTGCTTTCTGTCTCCCTCCTTTCTTAAATTGGGGTGTTACATTGGTGGTTTTCCAATCCGCTGTGACGTCTCCAGAGTCCAGGGAATTTTGATATATTGCAACCAATGCAATATTAAGACCTTGGGATGCAGGCCATCTGGTCCAGGGGACTTGTCATCTTTTAGTTCCATTATTTTACCAAGTACTATTTCCTTAGCGATAGTGATTGTCTTTAGTTCCCCCCTCCCTGTGGCCCCTTGATTATCCATTATTGGGATGTTGTTAGTGTCTTCTACCGTGAAGACAGATACAAAATATTTGTTCAGAGTCTCTGCCATTTCCCCGCTCCCCATTATTAATTCCCCAGCCTCATCCTCTAAGGGACCAATGCTTACTTTAGCTACCCGCTTGCTTTTTATATACCTGTAGAAGCTCTTACTACTTCATTGTTTTAATGTTTGTTGCCAGTTTACTCTCATAATTCATCTTCTCTCTCTTTATTATTTTTTAGTCATCCTTTGCTGGTTTTTAAAAATTTCCCAATCCTCTGGTCTCCCACCAATCTTGGCAACATTGTATGCCTTTGTTTTCAATTTGATACCATCCTTTACTTCCTTAGTTAGCCACAGATGGTTCTCCCTTCTCTTAAAATCTTTCTTTCTCACTGGAATATATTTTTGTTGAGAGTTATAAAATATCTCCTTAAATGTCCGCCACTGCATTTCAACTGTCTTACCCTTAAATTAATTTTTCCAGTCCACTTTAGCCAGTTCTGCCCTCATGCCATTGTAATTGCCTTTGTTTAAGATCAGGACACTGGTTTGAGATACAACTTTCTCACCCTCCAACTGAATTTGAAATTCAACCATGCTATGATCACTCTTTCCAAGAAGATCCTTTACTATGAGATCATTTATTAATTCTCTCTCATTACACAGTACCAGATCCAAGTTAGCCTGCTCCCTGGTTGGTTCCATTACATACCGTTCTAGGAAACCAGCCCGGATGCAGTCTATGAACTCCTCCTCAAGGCTACTATGGCAAATTTGATTTGTCCAATCAATATGGAGATTAAAATCACCCATGATTATTACCATACCTTTTTTACAGGCCTCCATTATTTGTTGATTTATACTCTGTCCAACACAATGGCTACTGTTTGGAGGCCTATAGACTACACCCACCAGAGACTTTTTCCCTTTATTATTTTTTATCTCCACCCAAACCGATTCTACATCATGATCTTCTGATCTACTATCACTTCTCACCACTGCACTGATCCCATCTTTTACCAACAAAGCCACCCCACCTCCCTTTCCTTTCTGTCTATCCTTCCGAATTGTCAAATACACTGGAATATTCAGTTCCCAGCCCTGATCACCTTGCAACCACGTCTCTGTAATGGCGAGCAGATCATACTGATTTGTATCTATTTGTGCCGTCAACTCATCTATCTTGTTACGAATGCTGTGTGCGTTCAGATATAGAGCTTTTAACTTTGTCTTTTTACCATTTCTCCTTGTTTTGGCCCCATTTTCTGTGACACTCTTATTTTTAAACATTCTGTCCCTTCCTGTCACACTCTGGTTATTATTTCCCCCATCGCTAACCTGCTCTATTGCTTTCTCATTTCTCATTGATTTTTTTAAATTCCCACTCACCTGGATCCTCCCCCATACTATTTAGTTTAAAGCCCTCTCTACAGCCCTAGTTATTCGATTCGCCAGGACTCTAGCCCCAGTATGGTTCAAGTGAAGCCCGTCCAAAGGATACAGCTCCCTCTTATCCCAGTACTGGTGTCAGCTTGAGTTTTTGGGGAACTTTAGATGAGCCAGCAACATCAGAATTGCCAATATCTTCATCGTGTTGATCCCCTCCCAATGGTAATGCGGTGCAGAAGAATCCACCACCAAAAAGAGAGCACTGCAGCTAGCATCCAATATTCAAACCACAACCCACAAACACACAAGAAAGTTTACACCCCTTTGCACAGTGCTACATATCTGAATGTCCATTACTTGTTAATTTGTCACAAAATTTCAAGGTCACTAATTTTAAAGTTTACAGAAAAATGGCTGGAACCATGAAATTCAATATCTAACACACCAGTAAAAATCCCAGAAACCCATTTTTATAAATGGAATTTATTGTGTGCCCACAAACTGCGAACCCTGATCATATTTGTTTGCCGAATCCGAATCTCTACAATAATGCATCAGACCAATTTGCCAATCCAATATGATCTCTGTAAAATTTCCATTCTTACACAAGTTCCAGCATTCTTAAAGAAACGTTCAAATCCATTTTGTGACAAAAATCATAATCTTCATCAAAAGCTAATCCTTCCTTCTTAGGCAAACCCTCGGAACCGAGGATAACTTGCTTCCACACTAAAAATGAGTTCTCAGGTGACTGTGAGTCCAATGCGAGACCTACAGTCTCTGTCACAGGTGGGGCAGACGGCGGTTGAAGGGGCGGGTGGGTGGGGTGCTTGGGTTGAAGTGCGCTCCTTCCACTGTTTGCGTTTGGCTCCTGCTTGCTCCCGGCGAAGAGACGCCAGATGTTCGGTGTCTTCCTGGATGCTTCTCTTCCACTTTGTGTGGTCTTGGGCCAAGGATTCCCAGGTGTCGGTGGGGATGTTGCACTTTTTCAAGGAGGCTTTGATGCTGTCCTTGAAGCATTTCCTCTGGCCACCTGGGGCTCTCTTGCTGTGTCGGAGCTCCAAGTAGAGCGCTTGTTTTGAGAGTCTCGTATAGGGCATGCGGACGATATGGCCCATCCATCAGAGCTGATCGAGCGTGGTCAAAACTTCAAAGCTGGGGATGTTGGCCTGAGTGAGAACACTGACGTTGGTGCGCCTATCCTGCCAATGGATTTGCAGGATCTTGCGGAGGCAGCATTGGTGGTACCTCTCCAGTGCTTTGAGGTGCCTGCTGCACATGGTCCATGTCTCTGAAGCATACAGGAGGGTAGGTATCACTACTGCTCTGTAGGCCGTAAGCTTGGTGCTGTGTTTGAGGTCCTGGTCTTCAAACACTCTCTTCCTCAGGCGACTGAAGGCTGCACTGGCACACTGAAGGCGATGTTGGACTTCATCATTGACATCTCGCCTTGTTGACAGTAGGCTCCTGAGGTATGGAAAGTGGTCCACATTGTCCAAGGCCTCGTCATGGATTTTGATAATCGGGGGGCTGTACTGTGTGGTGGGGGCAGGGTGGTAGAGGACCTTTGCCTTACGGGTGTTCACTGTAAGGCCCATGTTCTCGTACGCTTCGGTGAAGGTGTTGACAATGGTTTGGAGTTCGGCCTCAGAGTGTGAGCAGACGCAAGCGTCGTCTGCATACTGTAATTTGATGACAGAGGATGGGACAACCTTGGATCTGGACTAGAGGCGACGGCGGTTGAACAGTTTCCCATTTGTTCTGTAGTTTAGCTCCACCCCAGCGGTGAGCTTACGGAGGGTGAGATGGAGCATTGCAGCCAGGAAGATCGAGAAGAGTGTTGGTACGATGACACAGCCTTGCTTGACCCCGGTCCATACGTGAATTGGGTCTGTGGTGGACTCGTTGGTCAGGATCACGGCTTGCATGTCGTCATGAAGCAGGCAGAGGATGGTGACAAACTTTTGAGGGCAGCCAAATTTGAGGAGGACACTCCATAATCCCTCACAGTTGATGGTGTCAAAAGCCTTTGTGAGGTCAAAGAAGGCCATGTACAGCGGTTGGTGCTGTTCCCTGCATTTCTCCTGTAGTTGACGTGCGGTGATGATCATGTCCATTGTGCCCCTTAGTGAGCGGAATCCGCATTGCAAGGAGGAGCTCTTCAGACACTGGGAGAAGGCGATTAAGGAGGATTCTTTCGATGACTTTCCCTGTGGCAGACTGCAGTGAGACTCCTCTGTAATTACCTAAATCGGACTTGTCACCTTTCTTGAAGATGGTCATGATTACGGCGTCTCTGAGATCCCCGGCATGCTCTCCTCCTTCCAAATAAAAGAAATGAGTTCATGGCTTCTCCGCCATGTTTTAGCGCCTCGGCGGGGATTCCATCTGCTCCTGAGTCCTTGTTGTTCTTCAGTTGTTGGATGGCCTTTTCAACCTCATGCCAGGCTGGGGTTGTGCTGAGGTGGTGGCGGGCAGCATGCTGCGGGATGGAGCTGAGGACACTTGCGTCAAAGACAGAGTCTCGGTTAAGGAGATCTTCGAATTGCTCCTTCCAGCGGGCACTGACTGCCTCTCTGTCCTTGACGAGTACCTCTCCGTTCTTGGCCCACAGTGGGGTATGACCTTGGGTGCTTGGGCCGTAGGTGGTCTTGACTGCGCTAAAGAATCCATGCACATCGTGGTTGTTGGCTAGCTGCTGGATCTCTTTCACTTTCTCCACTCACTACCTGTTCTTTAGGTCGCAAGTTTTTTGTTGGACCTCGGCCTTCAGGCATCTGTAGAGCTGCTTTCTTGCTCTCGAGTTCTGTTGCTGTTTCCAGATCAGGAATGCCTTGTGTTTGTGACTTATTAACTCCGGGATCTCCTGGTCGTTCACATCGAACCAATCTTGGTGTTTCCTGATCGAGTGACCGAGCGTCTCTTCACAGGTGCTAATTATGGAGGCCTTGAGTGCAGACCAGGTGCTGTGGACACTCTGGGCTGGAATTTTTCAGTGTGGGCGGGCTGGGGCGTGTCAGGTGGCAATCGTGTCAGGACCCCAACTCCTAAGTGAAGAATTGAAAGTGCGATTTTCCCCTAATTGGGTAATTGATTTCCCGCATGTGAGAACCACTAGCCCAATTAGACTTTTCATACAGAAAGTCGCCTCCAATGATGTCATCAATGCCGTTGGATTTAAGGCCTGCAAGCAGCCTTGATTCTTCTGGAGACTGCAAAGGCTCTGCAATTTATATGAAGGAGTTGAATTGTGGAAAATGTCAACGATCAAGCAAAAGTGTGCTCCTCGGTTTGATGAGCCCTCCCTCCAAGCTCTGGTGTACGGAGCCAGATGTAATAAGGAGGTGCTGTTCCCTTCCTCAGGGAGAAAAAAGCCACCACAGCAGATAAAAGCTGTGTAGCTACAAGTGGCCCAGGCTGTCAACTCCATTTCAATGAGCCACAGAACCTGGCTGCAATGCAGGAAGAGTTTTCATGACCTTCTCCGCACCGGAAAAGTGAGTATGATTTCCCATCAACCTCAATCTGATCGCTATCGCCTCTCCTCACCAGCACTCTGCTTTGCCAACCTCTTCCTCCACATCCCACTTGACACTTAAATCCCTGCACCCTTACCCATTCCCTCTCTCTCTATGGTCACGTTCAATTAACTATTCGACAATGCAGCCCTCGCACTTCCTATCACTGTGATGCCATGGCAACAACAACTTACAACACACAGGGAGGGTCCTTTGTATCCTTCTACGCATCTATGCTATGCATTCACTACAGTCACTCCTTCCATGGTCCATGGAGGAGCTTAGTCGCCAGGGTATTGAAAACATGGTCATTGTTCAGAATAGAATGACATCCCTTGAGAAGCGATGGTCAGCTATTAGGCAAACAAACCAGACCTTCATGCAAGTCCTCTGGAGTAGGACTTCCAGTGCAGGAACGGGTCCTCATGGCCCCCCTGCAGTGCAGCAAGGTACATACATAGATACATAGATACATAGAAGATAGGAGCAGGAGTAGGCCATTCGGCCCTTCGAGCCTGCTCCGCCATTCAATGAGATCATGGCTGATCATCCAAATTCAGTACCCGGTCCCTGCCTTCTCCCCATATCCCTTGGTCCCTTTAGCCTTAAGAAATATATCCAACTCTTTCTTGAATATACTTAATGAACTGGCCTCCACCGCCCTCTGTGGCAGTGAATTCCACAGGTTCACCACTCTCTGGGTGAAGAAATTCCTCCTCATTTCAGTCCTAAATGGCTTACCCCTTATCCTTAGACTATGACCCCTGGTTCTGGACTCCCCGGCCATCAGAAACATCCTTCCTGCATCTAGTCTGTCCAGGCCTGACAGAATTTTATACGTTTCGATGAGATCCCCTCTCAATCTTCTAAACTCCAGTGAGTATAAGCCCAATCGACACAATCTCTCCTCATACGTCATTCCTGCCATCCCAGGTATCAGCCTGGTGAATCATCGCTGCACTCCTTCCATGGCAAGAACGTCCTTCCTCAGGTAAGGCGACCAAAACTGCACACAATACTCAAGGTGTGGTCTCACCAAGGCCCTGTACAACTACAGCAAGACATCCTTGTTCTTGTACCCGAACCCTCTTGCTACAAAGGCCAACATACCATTTGCCATCTTAACCGCCTGCTGGACCTGCATGCTTACCTTCAGCGACTGGTGTACAAGAACACCCAGGTCTCTTTGCACTTCCCCTTCTCCCAATCTATTACCATTCAAATAATAATCTGCCTTCCTGTTTTTGCCACCAAAGTGGATAACCTCACATTTATCCACATTATAGTGCATTTGCCATGTTTCTGCCCAATCACCCAACCTGTCCAAATCATGCTGGAGTTTCACGACATCCTCCTCACAGCATATCCTCCCCCGCCAGCTTTGTGTCGTCTGCAAATTTGGAGATATTACATCCAATTCCCTCGTCCAGATCATTAATATATATTGTGAACAGCTGGGGTCCTAGGACCGATCCTTGCGGTACCCCACTAGTCACTGCCTACCACTCAGAAAATGACCCGTTTATTCCAACTCTTTGGTTTCTGTCTGCTAACCAGTTCTCTATCCAAGTCAATACCTTGCCCCCAATCCCATGTGCCTTAATTTTGCACGCTAATCTCTTATGCGGGACCTTATCGAAAGCCTTCTGAAAGTCCAAATACACCACATCCACTGGTTCTCCCTTATCTATTTTACCAGTTACATCCTCAAAAGTTTCCAGTAGATTAGTCAAGCATGATTTGCCTTTTGTAAATCCATGTTGACTTTGTCCAATCCAGTCACTGCTTTCCAAGTGCTCTGCTATTACATCTTTTGTAATGGACTCTAGCATTTTCCCCACTACCGATGTCAAGCTTACCGGTCTATAATTCCCCGCCTTTTCTCTACCAACTTTTTTGAATAGTGGGGTAACATTAGCTACCTGCCAATCCATGGGTACCGTTCCAGAGTCTATCGAGTTCTGGAAGATGACCAGCAATGCATCTACTATTTCTAGGGTCACTTCCTTAAGTACCCTGGGATGTAGATTATCAGGCCCTGGGGATTTATCGGCCTTCAGTCCCATCAATTTTCCTAACACCATTTCCCTACAAATACTGATTTCTTTCAGTTCCACCCTTTCTTCAGACCCTATGTTCCCTGGCATCTCTGGGATGTTATTTGTGTCCTCCTTTGTGAAGACAGAACCAAAATATGTATTTAGTTGGTCTGCCATTTCTTTGTTCCCCATTATAAATTCCCCCGATTCTGACTGCAAGGGACCTACGCTTGACTTCACCAATCTTTTTCTCTTCACATATCTATAAAAGCTTTTACAGTCAGTTTTTATGTTCTCTGCAAGCTTACTCTCATATTCTATTTTCCCTTTCTTAATTAATCCCTTTGTCCTCCTTTGTTGAATCCTAAACTGCTCCCAATCCTCAGGATTATTGCTTTTTCTGGCCAATTTATATGTCCTCTCCTTGGACCTTATGCTATCCCTAATTTCCCTTGTTAGCCACGGTTGGGTCACCTTTTTTGTTTTATTTTTATGCCAAACTGGGATGAACAAATTCTGTAGTTCATCCATTCGGTCTTTGAATGTTTGCCATTGCCTATCCACCGTCAACCCTTTGAGTGCCATTCCCCAATCAATCCTACCCAACTCGCTCCTCAGACCATCATAGTTTCCTTTATTTAAAATGAAGACCCTAGTCTCTGAGTCAACTACTTCTTTCTCCATCTTAATGAAGAATTCGATCATATCATGATCGCTCCGACCCAAGGGGCCTCTTACAACAAGATTGCTAATTAATCCTTTCTCGTTACAAAAGGTGCTGCCAAGCCAATTGCTACTTCTGAAGTGGGGCTGACCCATGAGAGGGATGTTGGTGGCAGACAACAAGGAAGTGGGGGCTCCCCTCCAAGCACTCACACGATCATGCCACAGCAAAGTCCTTGGTCAGAGCCCCACCAGAATCCTCACCCAAATGAGATGAGTGTCTCAGCCCCTGTACAGCCGTAGGAGCAGCAGACTGTTGGCGAGCCCACACATGTTCACCACCCCAGAGGATGCTCACCAAAGGTGTCGAGACAGGAGCAGCAAGAGAGAGAGCAAGGGGCTTCCACATCTGCTGAAGCCACAGGGGAAGCACCACATAGGAGCACGCGTAAGAGGCAGATAAAGCACAAGTAGTCACAGGGGTAGTCACTTGGGTGCTGTGTTGTTTTGTTTTTGGGCCAGCCATCATTGTGATTGTACTATAAAGTATTTTGATGGCAAACTGTTGAAGTTGTGGACTGTGTCATTTCGCAAATGGGACTTTCACATTGAGGGCGTAGGGCACCTTGCGATTATCAGAATGGCGGTCAGAGTGATAGGATTCCGTATGTTCTTCTCCATTGTCGATGCTCTGTTAAGAAGGAGCGTGAGTAAAGTGTTTGATTGTGCAGTCTAAGTAAATCTGGCCAGGATGAGTGCGTCCCTTGCACCCCAGGCAGTAATGTTGTTGCGTGCTGGCACCTTCTGGCCTGTGCATCTTCAGGTGGGTGATTAGCAGCTTGGCGCTCCTGTTGATGCTCCTGCTGTTGCTGCTGCTGTTGCTCATGGTTCTGCTGCTGCCGCGGCTGGTCTGCATCCGAATCTAATGTCCAGGAGGAAAGGAATTAAATGTTCGCCATGCTTCTGGAATATGCCTCAGCTGAAGAAGCGATTAGTCAAGGTGAGGAGAGGGGTTTCCCAGGAGGTCACACTGGAGATCTGGTGTCAGGCTCCAAACTTCCACAACACTGAGTATGCCTGCTAAATGTTCCCCCAGACCTGAAACAACAAAATTCTGCCACCTGCAGATGATCATCGGTGAAAACTCCTTTGTAATGTTGGAGCTGCAGCTGTTTGTAAGCAATCCACTAGTGAGGTCGCCAGGATTACCTGGCGTGTTCCAGAGGAGGCATGTAGGATGGGGGAAATGTGTTAAAATCAGAAAGGCTCTCAAAATGGGATTATAGATGCAATTAAGTGGTTGTTAAGGGCCTTAAGGGCCTATCACGCCTCTTGGAGGCGGGATGGAAAGCGGGTCAGAAAACATACATTTGGGAAAATTGCTTGGAGGCGGGATGGAGGCGGGATTGGGCCCGCTCACCAGTTTTGATGATTTTAACAACTCGCACGCCTCCAATCCCGCCTCCTCGGTCCTGGAAAAATTGAGCCCTCTGTGTCTCTGAATCACTGGGAGTTGTCAGGTTGGTTGTGAGTCACAGGCTGAGTAGGGCTTTCTTAGCTTTCTTGAGTGCTCCAGCGTTGATTTTCCTGTGGCATTGCTTCTGTTGCCACCGCTGTTTTGGGGCTACGTTGATGGAGATGACAGAGCTGATTAGGCGGTGGTCTGTCCAGCAGTCGTCAGCTCCTGTCATGGCCCGGATGATGCGGACGTCCTTGCGGTCCCTCGCTCTGGCGATGACGTAGTCCAGCAGATGCCAATGCTTGGAGCGAGGGTCTTGCCATGAAACCTGGTACTTGTCTCTCTGACGGAACAAGGTGTTCATTATGACAAGGCCATGTTCTAAGCATTTTGTCAGGAGGAGGGTACCGTTGGAGTTGGCTTTCCCTACCCCCTCTCTGCTGATCACACCTCCCCAGAGGTCTGTGTCCTTTCCAACTCTGGTGTTGAAGTCGCTAAGGAACCCTGATCATATTTGTTTGCCGAACTCAAATCTCTACAATAATGCATCAGACCAATTTGCCAATTCAATATGATCTCTGTAAAATTTTCATTCTTACCCAAGTTCCAGCATTCTTAAAGAGACGTTAAAACCCATTTTGTGACAAAAATCATAACCCTCATCAAAAGCTAATATGCATAAGCACGCAGACAAAATAGGCTGTATTGCAAAAAACAGAGCATTGCGTGTTCAGAATTAAATTAAGTTACAATACTCAAACTACATCTGTGCACTTTGTAATAGAATTTAGCTCATATATAAGTGCTAGAGTTAATACACAAGACTCAGAGAAATGGGACTCTCTTTCGCTGGCTCAGCAGTTGCTTATTTTCTCTTTGCTGTACAAATACTGGTAATTATGTTCCACATACAGTTTTTTTAAATTTGTTCCTGGGATTCGGGCATTGCTGGCAAGGCCAGCATTTATTGCCCATCCCTAATTGCTCTTGAGAAATTGGTGGTGAGCCACCTTCTTGAACCGCTGCAGTCCATGTGGTGAAGGTACTCCCACGGTGTTGTTGGGTAGGGAGTTCCAGGATTTTGACCCAGCGACAATGAAGGATCAGCGATATACTTCTAAGTCAGGATGGTATGTGACTTGGAGGGGAACTTGGAGATGGTGGTGTTCCCATGAGCCTGCATTGAAAACACTCCAATGGTTGGAGTCATACCTAGCACAAAGGAAGATGGTTGCGGTGATTGAAGGTCAATCATCACAGCGCCAGGACATCGCTGCAGGAGTTCCTCAGGGCAGTGTCCTAGGCCCAACCATCTTCAACTGCTTCATCAATGGCTTTCCCTCCAACATAAGGTCAGAAATGGGGATGTTCGCTGATGACTGCACAGTGTTCAGTGCCATTCCCAACTCCTCAGATAATGAAGCAGTCCATGTTCATGCCCGCATGCAACAAGACCTGGTCGATGTTCAGGCTTGGGCTGAAAAGTAGCAGGTAACATTCATGCGACAGAAGTGCCAGGCAATGACTATCTCCAACAAGCGACAGTCTAGCTACTGCCTCTTGACATTCAATGACATTACCATTGCCGAATCCCCCACCATCAACATCCTGGGGGTCACCATTGACCAGAAACTTAACTGGACCAGCCATATAAATACTGTGGCAACAAGAGCAGGTCAGCGGCTAGGTATTCTGCAGCGAGTGTCTCACCTCTTGACTCCCCAAAGCCTTTCTACCAGCTACAAGGCACAAGTAAGGAGTGTGATGGAATACTCTCCACTTGCCTGGATGAGTGCAGCTCCAGCAACACTCAAGAAGCTCGACACCATCCAGGACAAAGCAGCTTGCTTGATTGGCACCCTATCCACCACCTTAAACATTCACACCCTCCACTACTGGCATACTGTGGCTGCAGTGTGTATCATCTCATAGAGTCATAGATAGAGTCATAGATTTATACAGCACAGAAAGAGGCCCTTCAGCCCATTGTGTCCATGCCGGCCATCAAGCCCGATCTATTCTAATCCCTTTTTTCCAGCACTTGGTCCATAGCCTTGTATGCTATGGCATTTCAAGTGCTCATCTAAATGCTTCTTGAATGCTGTGAGGGTTCTTGCCTCTACCACCCTTTCAGGCAGTGAGTTCCAGATTTCATCCATGCTCTGGGTGAAAAAGTTTTTCCTCAAATCCCCTCTAAACCTCCTGCCCCTTACCTTGAAACTATGCCCCCTGGTTATTGACCCCTCTACTAAGGGGAAAAGTTCCTTTCTATCTACCCTATCTATGCCCCTCATAATTTTGTACACCTCAATCAGGTCCCCCCTCAGCCTTCTCTGCTCCAAGGAAAACAACCTCAGCCTGTCCAGTCTCTCTTCATAGCTGAAGCGCTCCAGCCCAGGTAACATCCTGGTGAACCTCCTCTGCATCCTCTCAAATGCAATCACATCCTTCCTAAAGTGTGGCGACCAGAACTGCACACAGTATTCCAGCTGTGGCCTAACTAGCGTTTTGTACAGCTCCATCATAACCTCCCTGCTCTTATATTCTATGCCTCGGCTAATGAAGGCAAGTATCCCATATGCCTTTTTAACCACCTTATCTACCTGTCCTGCTGCCTTCAGGGATCTATGTACATGCACACCAAGCCGCTGCTGGGGACATAGCAAACATCTCCCAGTTCGCCGTGCATCGCTGCATCCGGCAGGTCACCGATGCCCTTTTCGCAAGGAGACACCAATTCATCTCCTTCCCCATGACCCTAGAGAGGCAGGAGCAGCATGCAGTCAGTTTTGCCAGGATTGCCGACTTCCCCATGGTGCAGGGCGCCATTGACTGCACGCATGTGGCTATGCGGGCACCTATCGACAATGCCGAGGATTACCGCAACCGGAAGGGCTACCATTCCCTCAATGTACAGCTGGTGTGTGACCACAGGCAGCGCATCCTAGTTGTCAATGCCCGCTTTCCAGGAAGCAGCCACGATGCATTTATCCTGCGCCAGACTACTGTGGCTGACATGTTCGAGGCACAGCCTCCACCAAGGGGATGGCTTATTGGGGACAAGGGCTACCCTTTGTGTACATGGCTCAGGACCCCGCTCCGCGCGCCCAGGACCCCTGCTGCGGAGGCATACAACGAAAGCCATCAAGCCACAAGGAACATCATAGAGCAAACGATTGGCGTCCTCAAGCAACGGTTCCGCTGCCTGGATCGTTCCGGCGGATCTCTACAGTATTCGCCGGATAGAGTCTCCCAGTTCGTCGTCGTTTGCTGCATGCTGCACAACCTGGCTATCCGCAGGACTCAGGCACTGCCACCTCACGTTGGACCACCACCTCAGGAGGACGAGCAGGAGGACCATGAGGAGGAGGAGGAGGAGGAGGAGTACCAGCCCAGGAGGGAGCCACAAGGTCCAAGGGCCGTCCGCCGGCGGCTTATTGAACGACACTTCTAGGCCCCCTGTCAGGGAATGGCTTGTGGCAATGAACGCACCTGAATGCAGCCGCTCCGCAAGCCCTCAGCCGGTTAACGCAACAACCGCTTGAAACATGACACCTGGACAAGCTGAATAAATAAAAAGCTTTATTTAACAAACTCAGGGCCCTTCCCACATGAAACAGAAAAACAGACAAGACCCGCAAAAAACAGTCAAAAACATATCTCACTCCCAGAACCTGGGGAGGAATAACAAAACTTGTCCATCCAATTGGTCTTCATCCTCGGCCTAACCAAGACAAATCCCCCCATACAGAACACAAACACCCCCATATAAAAAGACAGTTGCCTTCAGCTTCGGCCTTACCAAAATAAGCCCCCGCCATACAGAACACAAACACCCCCATATAAAAAAACAGTTGGCAACACACTCTACTTGGTGTGCCGAGAGGGCGAGTCCTTGTGCAGGCTTCTCCGGCATTTGCCCGACCTGTTGCTCCACCTCAACCTGGGCCCTGTGGGTGTTGCAAGGCTGGGGGAAGGCTCCTGAGGGGCACAATGCGTGACGGCAGATGCCCTTGGGGGTCGGCCTAGACGAGGTCCGGCCCTGGAGGGGCCGGCTGCTGACTGCTGCAGCTGTGGCTGGGCAGCATCAGTCTCTGCAGCAACTCGTCGCAGCTTGGCTGGGGGAGTGGCTGTGGCGGCTGCAGCAATGGGGGCAAGCTGGCTGATGCCAGGCGCTCGCTGGTCGCCAGAGACACTGGCACTCGGCCGGGCTGGCACTGCAGCAAGCGCAGCAATCTGGTGAAGGCCAGACCGCTATGCTGCAGGAGGGCGGCGGGTGCCCTGGCGATGCCTCCGTGACACAGCGAGTGTGGCAGAAGTGAGTGCCTGAACTGCCCTGGTCTGTGCCCGCATCAGACCAGCCAGTGTCTGCACGGCACCACTCAGGAACTCTCGACTCGCGTCCTATGCTGCCGTGAGTTGGTCGACACCCCTGGCCTGTGAGTCCCCGAAATCGGCCACACTATGAGCCAGGGACTCAATGGCCTGAGGCAACTGTCCCACAACCCCCATGAACTCGGTGTGGCGCCGCTCCGAGTCCGCGGACATTTCATCAAGGAGGCGCACCTCCTGGGCGAGGACCGTCTCCGGACTGGAGGCCGGACTCTCCCTCTGGGGAGAAGGCCGCCGAGCTGCCCGACCCTTCCCGCGTGCCTGGACGCCACTGGGCCCAGCAACTGCCCTCCCCTGCAACACTTCCCCCCTCTGGGGAGAAGGCCGCCGTGCTGCCCGACCCTTCCCGCGTGCCTGGACGCCACTGGGCCCAGCAACTGCCCTCCCCTGCAACACTTCCCCCCTCTGGGGAGAAGGCCGCCATGCTGCCCGACCCTTCCCGCGTGCCTGGACGCCACTGGGCCCAGGAGCTACACCCCCCTGCAACACTTCCCCCTGGCTCTCCTCCAGGCAAGACGTCTCCCCTCCATTGCCATCCCCTGGCGCGGATGAGGGTTCCCCCGATGTGCCGCCTTCCTCTTGGTCCTCGTCGTCCTCCTCTTCCGAGGGACTGGCACTCTCAGCTTCAGGGACCTCCTCCTCACCAGCTGAAAGCAGGAAGGCACAAGAGTAGCTTTAGAGTGAGGACAGGGCGTCAGCGAGGGAGGCATGAGCGGTGGCATTATGCGCATTGGTGGGACAGTGGCAAAGGATGTAGATCTGAAGCGCAAGGGGAACGAGAGAGGTGCAAACGGTCATGTCCTTACCATTGGGGCCCAGCACAGGGTCGGCATCTCCAATAGCTACGGGGCCAACCACCCGGGCACGCATGAGTCGAGCCACGCGCTCCTCCAGGTCACTGAGCTCCTGGAACTGGACACGGCCTCCCCCGGTGACAGTCCGGCTCTTCAGATTCTGCGCCAGCTTGGCCTGCAAGAGAAAGGACGGCCTCTAAGTACAGTGTGGTGCCCTGTTGTTGTGTGCACTGCCTCCCATGGTCAAATAGCTTGGCCAGTGTGTAAAGTGCAGAAAGTGCTATTGATGATCATGCCAGTGCCATAGCTGCGGGAGGAGGGCTGGCCATTAGGCCTTTGAGGTCCCTTTGCCCATAATGTGAGGTGCACATGCAAGGATGAGGAGGACACTGGAAAGGGTACTCACCCTGACCAACCGAGTGAGGTCGTTGTACTTCTTGCGGCATTGGTCACCAGTCCTGGGGACATCGCTGTTGGCTGAGACCCTCTGGGCGATTTCCCTCCAGGCTCTCCTGTACTGCCTCCTGGGAGCCTTCTTGCCACTGTCTGGCCACAAGATCTCTCTTTTCTTTTCCAAACCCCTAAGCAGCACCCTCAAAGCATGCTCTGAGAAGCGCTGCGCTCGTTCACGGGCCTTCTGCATGGCTTCAGGCGCTATTTGGGTCCACCAGCAGTGTTCAGGCCTAGCTGCAGGGCTCCACTATCCAGGGCGTGGCAGCAGACAAAGTCGACCCTTCCCCCTTTAAGAGCTGGCCGGCGTCAGGGTGTCTGCTGTCAATCAAAACATGACTGCACCTGCGCTGCGCCTGGCCTCGGCGTTATCAGTCTGCACCGCCGGCTTAGCGCCTAAAGATAGGAGTGCAACGCCAGTTTCAGCGCTCGCCCAAACTCCTTGGCCAAAGCTACTGAATATCGGCGAAGTGGCCTCCACTTTCCGGCGGGCGCTAAATTTAGCGCCCGCCCGACTTTACCGCCCCAAAAGTGGCTATACTGAATTTCTAGGCCATGATCTCCCCCTGACAAAGCCATGCTGACTATCCTTGATTAATCCTTGCCTCTCCAAGTGGAGACTAATTCTGTCCCTCAGAATTTTTTCCAATAATTTCCCTACCACTGATGTTAGGCTCACTGGCCTGTAATTCCCTGGTTTATCCCTACTAAGCTTCTTGAATAATGGTACTACATTAGCTGTCCTCCAGTCCTCTGGCACCTCCCCTGCAATCTCCTCCCTTGCCTCACACAGCAGCCTGGGATACATCTCGCCTGGGCCTGGGGATTAATCCACTTTTAAGCCTGCTAAAACCGCTAGTACCTCTTCACTCTCAATGATGGCCCAGTAATTCTGGTACCAACGCGTGAGTACGGACGGGGTACTCACGCGTAGGCCCATTGGAAGTGCCTGATTTCAGCATGCACAGCGCATGCGTGGGAAACCGGCATTTCCACCAAGGGGTTCAGAGGTCCAACAGGTGCATGCAGGACTCTGCGCGCACACGTTGAACTTCCTTCTTTTTGACAGGTTTGCCTGTGTGTAAGGGCCTCAACTTTTTAGAAATGTGAAAAGGAGACGTAAGGACTTGATTCTTTAAGGTAAGTGATCTATTATTTAAAATTATAACATTTTTTCCACAGCTTTATTGTTTTTAAGGACATTACAGTAAGGTAAGTGTATTTTTAGACCCGATTTCTTAAAACATTATTTTTGTCAAAAATTTGATTAATTGTTTAAAATAATTTTTTTAAGTTATTTATAGTTCATTTAATTAGTGGGATGTTTTTTAAAATTTTATTTAAAGTTTAAGTAGTGTTTTGGGCACCCGTAGTTTTCATGAGTTTGACAGTTCTTACTATCAAACTCATGAATGAAGTTTTCCCTCCCCTGATTGGCTGCCCAGTGCTCACCTGATCCCAGCCGACACATCGAACTAACTACGCCGCTGGATCAGGCAAGCACAGCGCGCCGACAGCTGAACTGGGCCAGTGACAGGAATTCCAAGCAGGCCCAGGCTTCAGCTGTCGGCGCGCCGGGTAAGTGCACATCGGGGGCTTGCAGGCGCGGCAAACCCCCGAACCTAATTTCTGGGCCAATAATTTGTTCAAGTATATCACAATCCCCCTGCCTGATTCCTATGCCTACATTGTCCTTCTCCATAGTGAACACTGATGTAAAATATTCATTTAAAACTCACCCACATCTTCCGGCTCTACACACAGATTGCCACTTTGGTCCCTAATGGGCCTTACTCTTTCCCTGGTTATCCTCTTGCCCTTAATATACTTATAAAACACCTTGGGACTTTATTTTGCCCGCCAGTGTTATTTCATGCCCCCTCTTCGCTCTCCTAATTTCTTTTTTAAGTACCCCCCTGCAGTTTCTATACTCCTCTAGGGCTTCCACTGTTTTTAGTTCTTTGTTTCTGCCAAAAGCCTCCCTTTTTTTTCTAATCCATTTTTGTATATCCATTGACATCCAGGGTTCCCTGGGCTTGTTGGTCCCACCCTTGACCTTTACGGGAACATATTGGCATTGTACTCTCTCTATTTCCTTTCTGAAAGACTCCCACTGCTCTGATGTGGATTTTCCTACAAGTAGCTGATCACAATCCACTTTGGCCAGATACTGCCTTATCATATTAAAATCGGCCTTCCCCCAATTTAGAACCTTTATTTCCGGTCCATCTTTGTCCTTCTCTTGTAGGACTTTCTACATGCTGGCTCAAAAAGCTCTCCTGGATGCACTTTAAGAATTCCGCACACTCTAAACCTTTCACACTCTGACTATCCCAGTTAATATTGGGGAAATTGAAATCCCTGACTATTATTACCCTATTATGTCTACACTTCTCTGAGATTTGCCTACATATCTGATCCTCTATCTCCCCCTGACTGTTTGGGGGCCTACAGTACACTCCCAGCAAAGTGCTTGCCCACTTTTTGTTTTTAAGTTCTACCCATATGGCCTCATTAGAGGAACCTGCTAAGATATCATCCCTCCTTACAGCAGTAATTGACTCCTTGGTTAATATTGCGACACCCCTCCTCTTTTACACCCCCTCTGTCTCACCTGAAGATTCTATAGCCCGGAATATTGAGCTGCCAGTCCTGCCCCTCACTCAACCATGTCTCTGTGTTAGCAAAAAATATCATTCTCCCATGTGTTCATCAACACCTTCAATTCATCTGCCTTACTCGCAAGACTCCTTGCATTCAAATAAATGCCATCCAGCCTTGCCATACTCCCTTGTGCCGGTACATATTTGCTCTGCCTTCCAGGCTAACTTGATTTTTCCTCTATATTTGGCTGTGCTCCAATACGTATCCCAACCCCTGCCAACTTAGTTTAAACCCCACCCCCCAACAGCACTGGCAAACCTCCCTGCAAGATGCACGGCAGAAACTTGCTAAGGCTTCTTCGGCAGCACCTCCCAAACCCGTGACCTCTTCCACCTAAAAGGACAAGGGCAGCAGGCGCATGGGAACACCACCACCTCCAAGTTCCCCTCCAAGTCACACACCATCCTGACTTAGAAGTATATCGCCGATCCTTCATCGTCGCTGGGTCAAAATCCTGGAACTCCCTCCCTAACAGCACTGTGGGAGCACCTTCACCACACGGACTGCAGTGGAGCAAGAAGGCAGCTCACCACCACCTTCTCAAGGGCAATTAGGGATGGGCAATAAATGCTGGCCTTGCCAGTGAAGCCCACATCCCATAAACAAAAAAAAAGTATGGGGCAGAAATTAGGATCGGGGGCTTGCCGCGCGTGCAAGCCCCCGATGTGCACTTACCCGATGCGCCGGCCGTTGAGCTTCAGGGACGCCTGGAATTCTTGTTTTAAAATGTTGACTCCCGGGCAGCGTCTGACGTCACACCGCCCAGGAGTGCAGCCAGCGCGAAGCCTGGAGCGCGCAGTGCAAGTGAGACACGCCCCTTGAGGTCTCAGTTTAATAGGACACGCCCCCAATGTTTCTCACAAGCTGCAAAGCATTTTTACATGTAGAGCAGCATTTTAAATAGGTTTTTGGTATTTTTAAGAAGCTTTTGGTAACTTTTATACACTTTTAAAAACGTTTACATTATTTTGAAGAATCTGAAGTAGTTTTAAACAGAATTAAAGCAAATTAAAGACTTTTAAATGCCCTGAAAGCATTTTTTTCATTCCATTTATTTAATTAGCAACGTCGTCGTCGTACGTGTCTTCACACTGTTCCCTTTGGGGAACTGTATGAAGTGGTGGAAGGATTTATGACCGTGATTAACGCTCCTTCCGTGACCGTAACCATCTTTGTACCAGCCATTAGGGTGGTTAGTCCTATGGCGGGAGGGTTTTACAGGCTCCCACAAACTATACGGGGGGGGGGGGCCACCCACACCCACGGACGCAATTATCCCGCTGGATGTCCACCCAGAATTTATAGTTGGAGCTCTGACTCCACTTGCTGGGACTGTCTGGAGCGGGGTTCGAAACCCTACCCCGTCTGGCCCAGCGGCGGGGATCCTACCGCTACGCCAAAGGCCCACTCCGATTAGCAACGTGAAATGGCTGGAATGAGCACAATTCACGGCATTAAAAGAACTCACAATTGAACTGATGATGACCTCAGCAATCTCCTCAACGAGGTGGAGGCGCAGCGCCTGCTCATCATTGGTAATGAGAAGTCCAAGGCGCCGCAAAAAGGACAGATGATAGCTTGGTCTTTCAAGTGGCAGCATAGGGCTCCAGTCACGGGGAGGGAAAAGGCGCAGGAAACGTATGGGTGTCACCTTTTGCACGGAGTGGGCCTTTTGCGTAGCGGTAAGCATCCCCGCCGCTGGGCCAGAAGGAGTAGGGTTTCGAACCCCGCTCCAGACAGTCCCGGCAAGTGGAGTCGGAGCTCCAACTATAAATTCTGGGTGGACATCCAGCGGGATACTTGCGTCCACGAGTGTGGGTGTGGGTGGCCCCACCCCCTCAGATGGGTTGTGGGAGCCCGTAAAACCCTCGCGCCATAGGACTAACCACCCTAATGACTGGTATGAAGATGGTTATGGTCACGGAAGGAGCGTTAACGGGGCCAGAAATCCTTCCACCACTTCATACAGCTCCCGAAAGGGAATAGTGTGAGGATACGTACGACGATGACCTCTTGCGCAATGCACCTCCTTGGACCCTCAGTCGCAGATGCGAGGGGGCAAATCGTGCAATTGTTAAATTTTTCATTTTATTGACATGTAAAATGTTGTGTTTGCTGTTTTCATTGAAATGTTTATTTGTGACTGAAAGGATATGTAACCTTTTCCTTTAAACAGTGCAGCCTGTAATCAGTTTGAAAAAAATTAGCAACTTTTATTGGAGCCAAAGTATTTTTACAACTATTTGAAAATTAGAACATAGCTAGTTTCCACCTTGAATGTCTTTATTGCACTAAGAAAACAGAAAAAGTCACTTTAAAATGTTAACACATTTTTTTCTGAACTATTCATGTTTACAAATGTTTGAAAAGCAGGAAATAGCTAGTTAACATTTTAAAGTTATAAACTATCTACATCAAAACTGACCCTGAAAACTGTTTTATGATGCAATAAAAGTTCACTGCTTCACTTTAAATTGTGTCTGCTCCTTTCTTTGCCTTGCGGGGGGCGGGGGAGGTACAAGGCGCCACTAGCTCGTGAAGGTGTTGGCTACTAGCAGTTCCCGGGCATTTTTCTCGCTCACAAGCCTCCTGCTTACACAGACGTCCTTGCAAGGAAGAAATGGAAAGAGTTATTAAAGTAATTTTAATGAAGTGACTGGCTAGAAAATCACCCTGGCCTACGGCAGGAGAAAAGCGTTATCGTCTTGGTAATACATCATACCCGCCTGATCAATTTCACAGCCCGAGATGATTTTCCAATAAGTTACTTTCTCTCAAAGTCATAATTAAATACATACATTCATACACATAAGTAAAGGAATATATACATACATACATATACGTAAAGGAATATACACGGACATACATACATAATTACTTACTGATGAAAAGTTTCTTTCTTAAAAATGTTGGAAATGTTACATTATTCATTTTAGAACAGTCATTTTCACATTTAATAAACACAGCAAATTCATTTCACACAGCCACAACTGCTCCTTCTACCTACAGTTCTGAAAACCCGTTTAAAAAAAAAATTAAACTTTAAAACTTACCTCATCATTTCTTAAAATAACTTTCCTCCCTTTCCCAAACAAAAATATTGCCTTTCAGAAGCTCCACGATAAAATATTTCATGTCGATTGTCAAGAAGAACGAAATCCATCCTGGCAAAACTGTGAGCGTCTGTACTCCAGATACCTCTCAGTTTACAGCAGTGTTATTCTCAACAGTCGACAATATGCAGCTTATGTGAAGAACCCCATGCACCACACAGCTGGATTCAGCATGTGTTTTTTCCTGACATTTTGCCGTGGACTCTCCACAACCTTTTCTTTGGGATAAAATGTCAGCACGTCTTTTATTTCAAACCCCACTGTGCAGTGTTATGTATTCTTTACATGGTGATTTTGATTACGTTAAATGCAGCATCATTTAATGTAGTATGCAGAACATACCAGAAGCAATGTGTGAGAGTGCAAATAGCGTTTCTGGGTCAGGCACAGGAATACGTGGAGGGTTCGCTGCAGCCATTTTACCTTATCACAAGCCCTCTGCTCAGGCAATTGGTAATGGGATTTAAGTACTTAATTGTCTGTGAAGCACTTTTGAGAAATCCTGAAGTTGTGAAAAGCTTTATATAAATGCAAGTTCTTTATTTCTTTAAGCACTACAGCGGATTACACAGGATATACGGCACAGAAACAGGCCATTCGGCCCAACCAGTCCATGCCGGCGTTTATGCTCCACTTGAACCTCCTCCCATCTTTCCTCATCTAAATCTAGCAGCGTAACTAATCCACTAAGCACTTTAAGCACACACCTTGGTGAGAGTTGAGTGAATCTGCTAAACAGAGTGATAAAGGGGATTTGGTGAGAGTGGGAATTCACTGTTAAGTAGTGGGTGAGTAGTATCGAAAGTGTGTGTTATCAAACTGAACTTTAACCTAGTTTTCTTACTTTAAAAAACTGCAAGTCAGTGGCAGTTAATACTTAACAGTCAATCAGCTGTAATTGGTTCATAACCATGACTCCCATTTTTCAGACAGCAAGTGGTGGTAATGATTTTACTCGTGCCATTTACAGCTCCTCTAGACCCTGTAGCGGTTCGTGTAGATCGCCACTAAATAAGAGAGTTTGACTTCGATTAACTATAAATAAGTTGTTTATTTACAGGAACAAGTTAATTACAGCAGGTAAGATAGCAGGTAAGATGGCTGACTGTAGGAGCACCGTGGTGTAGGTCTTGTCCCAGCGGGGACTCCACGAGGACTGAGTTCGCAGTCCTGTGGGGAGCGTGATGACGTCATTGCGTTTGTGTTGTGACATCATCACGTTGTTCGCATTTCCCGCGCTTAGGGCATCACGTGATGCGCGTCGTTGCATCGCTGGCCGTTGAGGCCGAGGTCGCGAGGCCGGGCTGTGCCGGTGCTTGCCGCGGGAGCGGAAGATCGCGTCACTCCCGTCGGCTGGCCGATGCGGCCAAAGACGCTAGGCCGGGCTGTGCCAGCGGCCGTCCTGGAAGGCCGAGTCGGGCCGGCAGCCGGTGCACGCACATCACGTCGTACGTGACGTGACGTCAGCGCGCTAGGGCGCGTCTTAAAGGGGCAATGGCCCCAACAGGTAAGTTAAAAGGGCAACGGCCCCAAAAGGTAAGTTAAACATACAGTAAGGTAAGTTAAAGGGAATTATGTGTCTTTTTGTAAGGTACAACCGGTGGTACCGCCACAACCCATCTTTTGTTTATTTACTTGTTCCATTACCATCCCCTTTTACCTTGCACCATCATCCCTTTTGTCATTTAATCTCTCCTGCCTTCCACTCTATCACAGAGCTTATCTTTTGTTCTTTCCTTCCCTCACCCCCTTTCCCTGCCCCTACACTTGCTTAAAATCTGTTTCATCTCTAACATTTTCCAGTTCTGATGAAAGGTCATCGACCTGAAATGTTAACTCGATTTCTCTCTCCACAGATGCTGCCTGACCTGCTGAGTGTTTCCAACATTTCCTGTTTTTATTATAGCTGTAAGTGGATCCCTGACTAGCTGTTAATTATAGTGGCCGGAGGTTGACTGACCATTCAGAAACACCGACTGGTGTGTTTCTGAAGGGTATCTGCAAAAGCAGAGAGCTTTATGCGCAGAACTTGATAAGAGTTGGGTAAATCTACCTAACAGAGCTATGATGGGAATTTGGTGAGAGTGGGAATTCAGTGCAGAGAGGGAAGGAAGTGCTAATTAATTAAAACCAAGGTGCAACAGTAAATAAGTAAAAAATATAAATAATCAGAATAATTAATTAGGTCTAAGGGGATAAAACTAACTAAGTAATGGCTATCAACATTAAAGGGATCCAAATTGCATTAAGTAAAAATCTGCTATACATTAATATACCAGGACAAAGCAGCCCGCTTGATTGGCACTCCATCTACCACCTTAAACATTCACTCCCTCCACCAGCGGCATACCGAAGCTATAAGATGCACTGCAGCAACTCGCCAAGGCTTCTTCGGCAGCACCTCCCAAACCCGCAACGTCTTCCACCTAGAAGGACAAGGGCAGCAGGCGCATGGGAACACCGCCACTTCCAAGTTCCCCTCCAAGTCACACACCATCCTGACTTAGAAGTATATCGCCAATCCTTCATCGTTGCTGGGTCAAAACCCTGGAACTCCCTCCCGAGCAGCACTGTGGGAGTGCCTTCACCACACGGACTGCAGCGGTTCAAGAAGGCGGCTCACCACCACCTTCTCAAGGGCAATTAGGAATGGGCAATAAATGCTGGCCTTGCCAGCGATGCCCAGATCCCATAAACAAATTAAAAATATAGGAGTAAGGGGATACTAAATGAAAACATATCTAATATAACGTAAGTAAATAGACATTTAAACAAAGTGATGAGACAGCTGAGACCCATTGCCTACAATTCTTCTGCCATGCGGAATTACTCTAGGATGCTTCATGTGTCCTGGATAACCATGTGTGCAGGAAGTGCCTCCAGCTACTCGAACTCGAGCTCAGGGTTTCTGAGCTTGTGGAGTGGCTGGAGTCACTGCAGTGCATATGGGAGGCTGAGATTTTCCTGGAATGCACGTTCCAGGAGATGGTCAACCTTCAGCTATAGAGAGTTCAGGTGGATTGTAAGTGGGTGGCCGTCCGGCAGGGTGGGAAGAGGCAGGCAGTGCAAGAATCCTTCAGGAGTGTGGCACTCTCAAACAGAGCACATCCAGAGCATCATGGGGACCTGCGAGAGGAGAGGCGGGAGAGGCTGATTTAAACCGAGCTCCGAGAGAGGGAGAGGCTGACCTGCGAGAGGAGAGGCGGGCGAGGCTGATTTAAACTGAGCTCTGAGAGCGGGAGAGGCTGATTTAAACGAGCTCCGAGAGCGGGAGAGGCTGATTTAAATGAGCTCAGAGATCGGGAGAGGCAGACCTGCAAGAGGAGAGGTGGGAGAGGCTGACTTAAACCGAGCTCCAAGAGTGGGAGAGGTGGACCTGCGAGAGGAGAGGCGGGAGAGGCTGATTTAAACCAAGCTCCGAGAGCGGGAGAGGCGGACCTGCGAAAGGAGAGGCAGGAGAGGCCGATTTAAACCGAGCTCCGAGATCGGGAGAGGTGGACCTGTGAGAGGATAGAGAGAAGTAAAAAGTAATCAAAGTGTTATGTCACCAGAAAGCAGGTAAGTGATTGGTTGGTGAGTATTTCTCTCTTTCTCGCTTTTTTTCAAACTTAAATTTTGTGGTTTATAGTTTCTAAGGTCTCTGTTGTGTAGTGGGGACTGCTGGTAAACAAGGGCCCTTGAGTATATCATTTAAATATAGTGTAATGGGTGGGATTGATTTAATTTAATTTAATTTGAATTAATGAAATGGTAAGTCATGGCAGTACAGCTCGGTGCTGTGGTAAGCTCCTCCTGCACTATGTGGGAAATCAGGGACACTTCCTGTGTCCCTGATGACCATGTGTGCGGGAAGTGTATCCAGCTGCAGCTGCTGGCAGACCGCATTGCAGCGCTGGAGCTGCGAATGGATATATACTGGAGCATTTGCGATGCTGAGGACGTCATGGATAGCATGTTTAATGAGTTGGTCACACAGCAGGTAAAGGCTGCACAGGCAGGAAGGGAATGGATGACCGCCAGGCAGAGTAGTAGGCACAGGCAGGTAGTGCAGGGGTCCCCTGTGGCCATCCCCCTCTCAAACAGATATACCACTTTGGAGATTGTTGGGGAGAATGACTTATTGGGGGAAGGCAGCAGCAGCCAAAATCCTGGCACCATGGTTGGTTCTGCTGCACAGGACGGGAGGAAAAAGAGGGGTAGAGCTATATTAATAGGGGATTCTATTGTAAGGGGAATAGATAGGCGTTTCTGCGGCCGCAAATGAGACTCCAGGATGGTATGTTGCCTCCCTGGTGCAAGGGTCAAGGATGTCTCAGAGCAGCTGCAGAGCATTTTGGAAGGGGAGGGTAAACAGCCAGTTGTCGTGGTGCATATAGGTACCAACGATATAGGTAAAAAATGGGTAGAGGTCCTAAAAGCTGAATATGTGGGAGTTAGGAGGTAAATTAATAAATAGGACCTCAAAGGTAGTAATCTCAGGATTGCTACAAGTGCCATGTGCTAGTCAGAGTAGAAATAGAAAGATATTTCAGATGAATGCGTGGCTAGAGGAATGTTGCAAGGGGGAGGGATTCAAATTCCTGGGACATTGGAACCGGTTCTGGGGGAGGTGGGACCAGTACAAATTAGACGGTTTGCCCTGGGCAGGACCGGGACCGATGTCCTAGGGGGAGTGTTTGCTAGTGCTCTGGGGGAGGGTTTAAACTAAAATGGCAGGGGGTTGGGAACCTGAGCAGGGAGACAAAGGAAAGGGAAACAAGGATAGAAGCAAAAGACAGGAAGGAGAAAAGCAAAGGTGGCAGTCAGAGAAATCAAGGGTTTAAATCAATCATGGCCACAGTAACTAATAATTCTAAAAGTTCTAAGAGTGTTAAAAAAACAAGCCTGAAGGCTTTGTGATTAATTCAAGGAACATTTGTAATAAGGTGGATGAATTAGCTGCGCAAATAGAGGTAAACGGATATGATATAATTGGGATTACGGAAACATGGCTCCAGGGTGACCAAGGCTGGGAACTCAACATCCAGGGGTATTCAATATTCAGGAAAGACAGGCAAAAAGGAAAAGGTGGTGGGCTATGCATTGCTGGTTAAAGAGGGGGTTAACACAATTGTAAGGAAGGATATTAGCTCTGATGATGTGGAATGTGTATGGGTAGAACTGAGAAATACCAAGGGGCAGAAAACATTAGTGGAAGTTGTATACAGACCCCCAAACAGTAATGCAGAGTTTGGGGATGGCATTAAATGGGAAATTAGAAACGCATGCAATAAGGGCACAGCAGTTATCATGGGTGACTTTAATCTACATATAGATTGGGCTAACCAAATTAGTAACAATACTGTGGAGGAGGAATTCCTGGAGTGTATACGGGATGGTTACCTGGACCAATATGTCGAGGAACCAACTAGAGACCAGGCCATCTTAGACTGGGTATTATGTAATGAGAAAGGATTAATTAGCAATCTTGTTGTGCGAGGCCCCTTGGGGCGGAGCGATCATAATATGATAGAATTCTTCATTAAGATGGAGGGTGAAGTCGTTGACTCAGAGACTAGGGTCCTGAATTTACATAAAGGAAACTACAATGGTATGAGGTGCGAGTTGGGTAGGATTGATTGGGGAATGTTATTCAAAGGGTTGACGGTGGATAGGCAATGGCAAACATTCAAAGATCGCATGGATGAACTATAGAATTTGTTCATCCCTGTTTGGCATAAAAATAAAACAAAAAAGGTGATTCAACCATGGCTAACAAGGGAAATTAGGGATGGCATAAGATCCAAGGAGAGGACATATAATTTGGCCAGAAAAAGCAGTAAACCTGAGGATTGGGAGCAGTTTAGGATTCAGCAAAGGAGGACAAAGGGATTAATTAAGAGGGGGAAAATAAAGTATGAGAGTAAGCTTGCAGGGAACATAAAAACTGACTGTAAAAGCTGTTATAGATATGTGAAGAGAAAAAGATTGGTGAAGTCAAGCATAGGTCCCTTGCAGTCAGAATCTGGGGAATTTATAATGGGGAACAAAGAAATGGCAGACCAATTAAATACATACTTTGGTTCTGTCTTCACAAAGGAGGACACAAATAAACTCCCAGAGATGTTGGGGAACATAGGGTCTAATGAGAGGGAGGAACTGAATGAAATCAGTACTGTAGGGAAATGGTGTTATGGAAATTGAAGGGATTGAAGGCTGATAAATCCCCAGGGTGTAGGAACGGAAGTTCCTATCTGAATAATGAAGTTCGACGCAGTGAAACAAAATAACAAAGTTTAATAAACAAACAACTTAACTGGTAAAACTACAGGAGCAGATGTAAACAGGTCTGTGCAGCCTCACAGCCTCTCTAAGACTGCTACTAAGTACTGGAAGCTAACATCATGACGTCATCATGTTCTCCGCGCCAACTGGGGGTCACATGATCGGCGTCATGACATCATCATGCGAAATGCAAGAAACTACATACAGTTTAAAGGTGCAGTCCACAGCTGCACTACATGGTAGTTAAAGGGATGATTACTAATTGCCCAGTGTCTCTTGGTGGCTCCGCCACAGGCGCCCCCCCCAGAATTCTCTTTAACAGACAGCGTCAAACGAACAGGAGGTTTAATGATTCTGCCCGAATGACTACGAACTTCAGGCAGTGGAACGTTGGGAGACGAGCCGGTGCTTGGCTGTGTCTGAAGTGGTGCATCTGGGGTGGAGGAAACAGTAGCAGAAGGTGTAGGCAAGGATGAGGCAGAAGCAGGCAGTTCAATGGTGGGCTGTTGCATAACTGGTCTAGCAGCCAACGGTAGTCATCCACGGCGAGGTGGCTGGGTAGCAACAACTGGTTCACTCCGATCTAGATGGGCTGGTTTAAGTCAGTCGATAGAGATGGTATCGGACTTACCTCCCACTTCGACCGTGAAAAATTTCTCTCCCGTTGAGATGACACGAAACGGTCCAGCATAAGGTGGTCTGAGTGTATCTCTTTGAGCGTCCTGCCGAATAAAAACATAATCAGAACTCATAAGTTCTGCCGGAACATGAGGCCCCTGTAGGCTGTGATGCGAGGTTGGAATAGGCAGGAAATTCTTTGCCACCTCGTGATGCTGAAGGAGCTGCTGAGCAGGCGATCATGGTTCTGTATGTGGAGGGAGGAAGTCCCCTGGTACTCGAAGTGCTTGACCGTAGACTAACTCAGCCGATGAAGCCTGAAGGTCATCCTTGCGGGCAGTACGGAGGCCTAGCATCACCCAGGGGAGTCTGTCCACCCAGTTGGGAGCACGCAAGCTGGCACGGAGGGACGCCTTTAGAGACCGATGAAACCTCTCGCATAGACCGTTCGCTTGCGGATGGTAAGCGGTGGTACGGTGCAGCTTGGTACCCAAGCCCTGTGCAACTGCATTCCACAACTCTGACGTGAATTGTGGACCTTGGTCAGAGGAGATGTCAGATGGCACCCCAAACCGGGCCACCCACGACAAAATAAACGCCCTGGATACGTCCGCTGCAGTGGTAGCGACCAAGGGAATCGCCTCTGGCCACCTGGTAGTGCAGTCCACTATTGTCAGGAGATGCATGAAACCCCGTGAAGCGGGGAGGGGACCCACTAAGTCCACATGTACGTGATCGAACCGGCGTTCCGGCACCGGGAAGATGGCCACTGGAGCCGTAACATGACGATGGACCTTAGATTTTTGACAGTCCACGCAATTGTTTGTCCAGTCCCGAACGTCCAAATGCATTCCCTTCCAAACAAATTTGCGGGACATAAGCCGTTGTGAAGCTCGCATCCCCGGGTGTGATAAGCCATGTATAGCCTGAAAAATCTTCTTACGCCATTCGACCGGCACAATGGGCCGGGGCACTCCCATGGATGTGTCACACAAGAGCGTGGTTCCTGCTGATTGGAACATAACATCGGCTACCTGCAAGCTAGAAGGCATGGTCCGATACGTCTGAACTTCGGGATCTGCCAGTTGTTCTTCCGCCAACCCAACAAAATCAATTCCCAGGTGAATTGCCTGGACTGGGGCACGTGAAAGGCAATCAGCCACGAGATTACCTTTGCCGGACACATGTCGTAAATTCGGTTATAAATGTAAGGTGGTGCTGTTGCCGGGCTGACCACGGCTCCGCCGTTTTGGCCATTGCGAAAGTGAGCGGCTTATGGTCCATGAATACAGTGAACGGGCGCCCTTCTTGGAGAAAATGGAAATGCCGGATGGCCAAAAGCAGGGCCAGCAACTCCCTGTCAAAAGCGCTATATTTTCGCTCGTTCTTGCGCAGTTGGCGGCTAAAAAAGGCCAATGGCTGCCAAGTCCCGTCAACCCATTGTTCCTGAACCGCCCCGATGGCGTAATCGGAGGCATCGGTAGTAAGGGCGATGGTCACACCCGGGAGTGGGTGTGCAAGCATAGTTGCGTCTGCCAACGCCACCTTGGTGTCCAGGAACGCCTATTCCATCTGCGGTGTCCAAGTGATAATATCTTTACCCGACTTCCCTTTGAGTGCTTCGTACAGCGGCTGCTGGGCTGCCTTGGGGACAAAACGATGATAAAAATTTACCATCCCCAGGAACTCCTGATGAGATTTAAATATCTGAGGCCGCCGGAATGCCGTAACTGCCTCTACCTTGGTGGCCAGTGGGACGGCGCCTTCTGAGGTGATCCTATGCCCCAGAAAGTCAATGCTGGTTAACCCAAACTGGCATTTGGCTAGGTTTATGATGAGGCCATGTTGGCTGAGACGGGCAAAGAGTGTATGTAAATGAGCCATGTGCTCCTTCTTATCCTTACTAGCGATGAGAATGTCATCCAAGTAAATGAAAATGAAGGGAAGGTCCCGTAACACAGAGTCCATGAGTCGCTGAAAGGCCTGAGCCGCATTTTTCAATCCAAACGGCATGCGGAGGAACTCAAAAAGGCCAAACGGTGTGATGACCACCGTTTTGGGGATGTCTTGAGGGTGCACAGGAACTTGGTGATATCCACGGACGAGACCTACTTTGAAAAATATTGAGTTGCCAGCCAAATGAGCCGAAAAATCTTGTATATGCGGTATTGGATACCTATCCGGCATAGTGGCTTTGTTAAGGCATCTGTAATCCCCGCAAGGCCTCCATCCGCCACTTGGTTTAGATACAATGTGTAGTGGGGAGGACCAAGGACTATCGGAGCATCGGACAATCCCAAGGTGCTCCATGGTCTGAATCTTTGCCTTTGCGGCTGCAAGCTTTCCGGGTTCCAATCTTCGTGCCCGAGCGTAAACAGGCGATCCCGTTGTGGTGATGTGATGCGCCACACCGTGCCTCATGACTGCTGCCAAAAATGTAGGCCTGGTGAGCTCCGGGAACTCGCCAAGTAGGCGCCTAAACCCTTCCTGCGATGGAACCGCACAGGCAACCGACCAGGAGACAGCGGTGCTGTGGTGGCAAGGCACGGCATGGAAAGTAGACGCATTAATGAGTCGACAATGTTGGACATCGACCAGAAAGCCATAGGCACAGAAAGAATCAGCCCCCAGGATGGCCTGTGATACTTTAGCCGTTATAAACTCCCACACAAAACGTTGACCTCCGAGAGTTAAATTAACTGTCCGTTTACTGAACGTGCGAATGGCCGCACCATTGGCTGCCTCGAGGGAAGGACCGTGACTGCCGGATTGTAGATCTAGCTTTGAAACTGGCAAAATACTGCACTGAGAACCAGTGTCATACAAGAATTGTCGCCCTGTCCTGGAATCCGTAATGTAGAGGAGTTTTCCCGCTGAACCGACTGCCATAGTGTTTGTCAGACCCTGTCATCCTCATCGAAGTTTGCGGGCCTGCTGGAGATTTTTTTTCAGCGAAACTGCAGAGAGGACGGCAGCGTCGAGCCTTGGCGCCAAAACGGGCGTGGTACACACACCAGCCTGCTGGAGGAGGGCTGGACTTTGCTCGCATAGGGGAAAGGCGCCTCGCGGCTGCACAACTCTGCTGTGTGACCGTAAAAATCTTGTTGCCTCTGCAGCAAGCTCGGCACAGTCCATAATCGTAGAACTGGCCAAGGCTGCCTGAACTGGTTCAGGTAGCTGGCAGAGGAAGAGTGCTCGAAACAAAAAGCATTGAGGCTCCGAACCCAAAAGCGTGAGCATTTGGCTCATCAATTCCGATGGTTTTGAGTCCCCGAGGCCGGGCATAGCAATAAGCCTGCGTGCACGCGCCGACGTATTTAAACCAAACACCTGTAGTAAACGAGTTTTTAGAGCTTCATACTTGCCCTCTGCCGATAGATTGCCCAGGAGGCTGACGACCCGCGAGGCCGTGGCGCTGTCGAGAGCGGAGACCATGTAATAATAACGGTCGAATCCGCTGTAATGTCCCGGAGTGCAAACTGGGCTTCTGCCTGGAAAAACCATGCTGCTGGCTGCTGTTCCCAGAACTGCGGCAATTTAAGGGCAACGGCGTTCGTGTTCATTATAAGTATCTTGACGAAAGTTGTCCGACGAGATCGGTGTCACCAATGTAGGAACGGAAGTTCCTATCCGAATAATGAAGTTCGACGCAGTGAAACAAAATAACAAAGTTTAATAAACAAACAACTTAACTGGTAAAACTGCAGGAGCAGATGTAAACAGGTCTATGCAGCCTCACAGCCTCTCTAAGACTGCTACTAAGTACTGGAAGCTGACGTCATGATGTCATCACGTTCTCTGCACCAACTGGGGGTCACGTGATCGGCGTCATGACGTCATCACGCGAAAATGCAAGAAACTACATACAGTTTAAAGGTGCAGGCCACAGCTGCACTACATGGTAGTTAAAGGGATGATTACTAATTGCCCAGTGTCTCTTGGTGGCTCCGTCACAAGGGCCTGATAATCTACATCCTTGGGTGCTTAAGGAAGCAGCCCTAGAAATAGTAGATGCATTGCTGGTCATCTTCCAAAATTCTATAGACTCTGGAACAGTTCCCATGGATTGGAGGGTAGCTAATGTTACCCCATTGTTCAAAAAAGGTGGTAGAGAGAAAACGGGGAATTATAGACTGGAAAGCCTGACATTGGTAGTGGGGAAAATGATAGAGTCCATTATAAAAGATGTAATAGCAGAGCACTTGTAAAACAGTGACAAAATCGGACAAAGTCAACATGGATTTACAAAAGGTAAATCGTGCTTGACTAATCTACAGGAATTTTTTGAGGATGTAACTGGTTGAATAGATAAGGGAGAACCAGTGGATATGGTGTATTTGGACTTTCAGAAGGCTTTCGTTAAGGTCCCGCATAAGAAATTAGCATGTAAAGTTAAGGCACATGGGATTGGGTGCATGGTATTGACTTGGATAGAGAACTGGTTTGCAGACAGGAAGCAAAGAGTTGGAATAAACGGGTCTTATTCCGAGTGGCAGGCAGTGACTAGTGGGGTACCGCAGGGATCGGTCCTAGCTATTCACAATATATATTAATGATTTAGACGAGGGAACTAGATGTAATATCTCCAAGTTTGCAGACAACACAAAGCTGGGTGGGCATGTGTGCTGTGAGGAGGATGCCGAGAAACTCCAGTATGATTTGGACAGGTTGGATGATTGGGCAGATGCATGGCAGATGCAGTATAATGTGGATAAATGTGAGGTTATCCACTTTGGTGGCAAAAACAGGAAGGCAGATTATTATCTGAACGGCAATAGATTGGGAGAAAGGGAAGTGCTATGAGACCTGGGTGTCCTTGTGCACCAGTCACAGAAGGTAAGCATGCAGGTGCAGCAGGCGGTTAAGAAGGCAAATGGTATTTTGGCCTTTGTAGCGAGAGGGTTTGAGTACAGGAACAAGGATGTCTTGCTGCAGTTGTACAGGGCCTTGGTGAGACCACACCTTGAGTATTGTGTGCAGTTTTGGTCACCTTATCTGAGGAAGGATGTCCTTGCCATGGAGGGAGTGCAGCAAAGATTCACCAGGCTGATACCTGGGATAGCAGGAATGACGTATGAGGAGAGATTGGGTCGATTGGGCTTATACTCGCTGGAGTTTAGAAGAATGAGAGGGGACCTCATTGAAACTTATAAAATTCTAACAGGACTAGACAGACTAGATGCAGGAAGGATGTTCCCGATGGCGGGGGAGTCCAGAACCAGGGGTCACAGTCTAAAGATAAGGGGTAAGCCATTTAAGACAGAGATGAGGAGGAATTTATTCACCCAGAGAGTGGTGAACCTGTGGAATTCTCTACCACAGAAGGCAGTTGAAGCCAAGTCATTAAATATATTCAAGAAGGAGTTAGATATATTTCTTAAGGCTAAAGGGATCAAGGGATATGGGGAGAAGGCAGGGACAGGGTACTGAGTTTGGATGATCAGCCATGATCTCATTGAATGGTGAAGCAGACTCAAGGGGCCGAATGGCCTACTCCTGCTCCTATCTTCTATGTTTCTATTACTGTACAGGGGGGTTCCACAAAGTGTAGAAATGCTGTGGTCATAGATGACTCGGTAGTCAGGGGGATAGACAGGTTTTTCTGCAACCACCGACGTGAGTCTTGCATAATGTGTTGCCTCCCTGATGCCAGGGTAAAGGACATCACTGAACGGGTGCTGAAATTTTGCAGGTAGGAGAGAAGCAACCAGATGTCATGGTCTATGTTGGAACCAATGACATAGGTAGGGAAAGGGTTGCTGTCCTACAGACAGAGTTTCAGGAGCTAAGAAGGAAGTTAAAGAGCAGGACCTCAAAGGTCGCAACCTCTGAATTACTCCCAGTGCTATGTGCAAGTGAGTATAGGAGCAGTAAGATAAGACAAGTTAACACAATGCTGGAGAAATGGTTCAGAAGGGAGGGCTTCAGGTTCCAGCAGCGTTGGGACCAGTTTGGGGCAGAAGTGACCTGTACAAGATGGACTGGGACCAATACCCTCGTAGAGAGGTTAACTAGCACTGTGGGGAATCGTGTATAACTAACTTGATACAGTTCTTTGATGAAGAGAGAAAGTTGATGAGGGTAATGCAGTTGATGTTTTATATATGGGCTTTCAAAAGGTGTTTGATAAAATACCACATAATAGACTTGTTAGCAAAATTTAAGCCCATGGGATTAAAGAGGCAGTTGCTGCATGGATACAAAATTGGCTATGGGACAGAAAGCAGAGAGCAGTATGTGGGTGTTCCCCAGGGGTCAGTATTAGGACCATTGATCTTTTTGATATATATTAATGACCTGGACTTGTATATGCAGGATGTGACTTCAAAGTTTGCAGAAGACATGAAGTTCAGTAAATGTAGTAAGCAATGAGGAGGATAGTAACAGACTTCAGGAAGACATAAATAGACTAGTGAAATGGGCAGACACATGACAGATGAAATTTAGTGCAGAGAAGCATGAAGTGTTTAATTTTGGAAGGAAGAATGAGAAAAGGCAATATAAACTAAATGGGGTTTAAGGGGTTGCAGGAACAGAGGGACCTGGAGGTGTACATACACAAGTCTTTGAAGGTTATTTACAATTATGGATCTTTGGGGAGTGGGTTATGCTTCTGCATGTCTCACTTTGCGCTATTGTAAATTTAATTATACAAGTTTTAACAATTAATGCATTTTTGCCATTCCCCCTTGATTTCAGACAACTTTCGAAGTTTGCTCTGCATATCCCCAGTGCAGGAAGTATAGCTTTGCTGCCTAAAGTTTCCATCTTTACATTTTTGGTATGTGCCCAAATTTCTGATGCACTCCTGGTGTGTGAAGCTCAGCACTTAGCCAGCTGAAGATAAGCATTTGCCCATATGTATAATTGTGGTGTATTGTTACACTAAAACGAGGCAGTTTCACTGAGATTGGTCTATTTAGTGCCTTCTGTAAACTATTTACTAGTACTTTGGAAAAAAAATCTCAACTGCTCTTCAATGGTCTTGTAGGCAAATGAAAGCCCTTTCCCCCCAGTATAGTTCACAAGATCACAAGATAAATACAGATGAGGAAGGCCATTTGACCTATCTTAGCTCATCCATTCAAAAAAGGCCTCACTGTTTCCCCTTACATCATCTAGCTACAGTTCAAATGTTTTTTCCACTGCTAACCTAGCTGGATGACCATTCCAAATGTTGATCAGTCTTTCTATGTAAAGGTTCCTCTTGACGTCTGCATTAAATTGTCTGATTGACTGATGCAGTTTTAGCCATCTTGTTCCAGAGTATTGGGAGGGGGGGGAAATTTGTCTATGCCAAGAGAATTGCCGGTGTCACAGGTTACGGACCATTGAAAATGGCCGCAGGGTTACTGGCCAAAATTTGGTGCTGGGGGATGGCGATGTATAGCGCAGCACTGTAAGGGGTTTTCTCTCTGAGATCGCAGAGGTTTCTCTCGCCAGAGGCCTCTCTCTCTCTTTTGCACAGTAAAACCTTGAGTGGTTCGAACCACTCGCCCCTTAGGTTCTAGACACTGGACTTAGGTGCAGGAACTACAATGCAGAGAAGACTCTTATAGACCAGGTTTAATGAATCAAAATGGAATTTTATTGCATATGGAAAAACAAATCAAATGCAAGCAAATGAGAGGGTACATGGGAGGGAAAAACAAATCATAACAATACAGTACTAGCTAAAATAGATACAGGCATATTATACCTTACAACAGCCATTATGAAATGGGGAAACACACGGAACATCGAGGGGCAACAACTCATGTTAATTATACCCAAAATGACCACCCCCTTTACCCTATCTAGATCCGATTATGAAGGGCCAGAAACCTGCTCACCAATCCAGTTGGAAAAGTATAGAGTTTTGAAACAGGTCTGCGTTTTGATCCCCTCAGGTGTCCTGTTTCCTCGTGGTCAGTGGAGCCACAGCGGGCTGCGCCACACCTCTCTCTCTCTCTCCTCTCTCTCTCTCTCTCTCTCTCTCTCTCTCTCTCTCTCTCTCTCGAGGTGAATGTCACGGACAGGCTGGACACTGATGGGCCTGGATGTCGGCGGAGATCATCTGCTTGACCACGGTTGGAAGCCCCTAGCCGGCTTTCATATAGGTTTCGTCGGTAGTTTTTCTACCCTCCCGTTTCATCAACGGCCCGGGGTTGGTCGATGATCTCCCGATGTTTTACCCCGGGGCGGGACGCCGACTCGAACCATCTTCTCCGAACTCCAGCTGCTATCGAAGGTAATGGCTATTACCGAAGGTCCTACGAAGATGATGAAGAAAAGGAACCTCTCTCTTCCCAATATCTAAGATGAAGCTTTTTTTTCGCTACCCCGGGTGTCTCCAATTATACTTCTCAATTGAAGCCTTATCTCCCGCCTAGATCAAGGTTAGTCTTTGTTTAACTTTTGGCGGGCTTATGGCACAGCAGGGTAATTATTATATTTGAGCTGCTTTTGGGATGGCCGGTGATGGCCATCTCTGGTCTGGAATGACCTGGTAATGTTTTAATGTCTTCTTGATGTCTTTAACGGGTCCTTGATGCGTTCTTTATGAATATGGAACTGTTCCCCTTTGTCTGGGTAAACATTTAGATGGCCTTTATCTACAGGCCGATCTGACTGGATCTGCATCCAATCTTTATGTATGTGTATGTGTCTGGTTTCGTTCTCTCAGAAACGGCTTCCAGAACTTACTATGGGTTGAATCCACAAAGGCTGTCTGGGGACTGCAGGAACCATTTTAAAGTGTCCCAATAAGCTAGTCACGGGGTCTGGTGGCCATTTTGTGTGTCCCTTTTCTGGGCTTCTTTTAAAACAGTCTTTAAAAAATCAAGGCCTCTTCTGCCAGAGGACCCTTATAGTACAATATTAATTTTGCGAATTCTACAGCGCTAACTTACCATGTAATACCCTCCTGGTGGCGTAAATGGAGGACACTGACCCGAAGTTTCCATCCACAGTCAGCGTTGCAGCTTCTTACAGCCTCTGAGAGCGAAGCTGTGGGGTTCGCAAGGCATTGTGGGCTATTAAAGGGGCTATGAATTAAAGGGGCAATGCATTCAGAACTAATAAAAAGTACCATGCAGTGAAAAAAATGCAGCTTTCAGCCCTTACTGCCTTTCAATAAAAAATTTACCATTAAAAAGAAGTTCCAAATGGGATTCTCCAGCATTTAAAGCTGAATTCCCTTCCAAAACTAAAAAAATGGGAAAAGTGCATCAGCACTAACACAAATGGCTCAGCAAGCCAGGGAAGGCATTCCCAGGGTCTCGCACGCAGCACTCCAGCTTTGTGCAGGGGGTCAACACTGCAAAAGAGGTGCTCTACCCACAATGGCCAGGAGGCTGTCCAGAAAGAAAGATGTGGAACTACATCACCGAGGCTGTCACTGCCAGCAGTGTCATCCACCCCCACCACCTGGCTCCATTGCCCAAAGAAACTTCATTGCCTCAGACCACTGCCGCTTTTTCACCATTTTCTGCCGGTAACGGGTGGCGTTAAGTCCTAGAATTTTTAGCCCTTGATATAATGCTCCATGTTTACTTTCTCTATATCATTTATTATCTAGTATAGTAGACTAACATACCCCTCAATTGCCTTCTTTCAAGGCTAAAAATAATCAATTTCTTCAGTCTTTCCTCATAACTCAATTATTTACCACAATGTCTATTTCCTTTATCTTACAGCTGTGCCTTCTATATAAAGCTGCACCTGTCTTTTCCTACCCTACCCTTCCTGAATGTCCTCTATCCCTCTATGTTGCATTCATCTCCCCCTACTGTGGTAAGCCACATTTCTGTTCATCCTATTATATTCTTTGCTGAGCTCTCTACTGCTACAACAGTCTTTAGATTATATTTTTGTCGAGTGCTTCTAACATTTGCATGTATGCATCTTAATAAAGATATTTGCATATATGCACCTTAATAAAGATTTGCTTCTCCCTTTGGCCTTTAGTGCCTGAATGCTGATCCAATATTCCTCCCTGTGTTATTAAGTAGCTATACTTCTGTTGAAAGCCCCTGACGTGGTTCACCATTTTTCACCTTAATTAAAGAATTGCTGTTTGAGTATTTACCAATTCATTATGTGCTGCCTTTACCAATTTCTTACTCTTGCTTTATCTGAAGAATGGAGGAATGAACTAAAATATTTTGAAAATCCCTGCACCACCAGTGGGTTCTTGCATGTAGCCAGCACGTAGCAGAAAATAACTGCTTGCAGGACCTCATAAAATGTGCTCTTATGTATAATTAGCTGGCACTTGAACAAAAGGCAACAAAAGTTGGCGGCAATCAATCTCTACAGACTGACAAAGACAAAGGAATGGATTTGCTGAATGGGGATTCTCCACCTATCACCTTCATGCATCTGCATTCATACTTATTAACTGAAATGGATGAATAAATGGCTCTGCAGTGGAACCTTGCTAAAGGACATTAAGAACAAGAGTGCAAAGAACTTTCAAGGCTGGGCAGGAACTCTGTAGCTACGGCCAGAATTTTGCTGGCACTCAGGAGGCGGGTTTGGTGGCAGGACATCTGGCAAAATCGCAAAGATTGACAGCGGGTTGGAAACCCGCTGTCAACCCACCTCCAATCAATCTTCCCAAGAGTCGGGTCCCCGATTTGCGCATGGACCCGACACCTAGCAGCGGGAAGAGGATTATAGGCACTTAACTGCATGTTAACAGGTTGTTAACAGGCAGTTAAGAGGTTTTTTCCAATTTTGACTTTTCTACTGCAGGCTTCCCGATGTCCGGACACCACACCAGGTAAGTGTGGCATGTTGTGCATCTGCTGCAATGTTTTTGCATTGATGACAACTGCAGAAGCAGGGTGAAGGATCCAATGGTGTACTGGTGAGTTTCAGAGGTAAGAAAATGTTGGGAAATTCTTTTTTATTGCATTTAGACTTTTCAGTAGGTAACAAGTTTTGAATTGTATGTGTAGTCCCACCTCATTGGGAGAACCTTTCTCACCTGTGACAGATCGCTTCTATAACCTCACCTGCAGCAGGGTAACTGTTTTTTGCGGTGGCCAATTTCCTATGGCCCCTGCCGCAATCGCCAATTATTGTAAGTGGTTTCGCCCCGCCCGTAGCAAGCACACAAACCCCCTTACTACAGGTTCTGGGCGATAGGGATTACTGAAGACAGATTTGAACATGGACAGCGTTTTCGGGCTCACTCGTACAGTGTTTATTAAGGTTAACAAAAACCACTCCACTCGCATACAGTACAAGCGGTGTGAACACAACAGTACAGTTTAAAACAGTACAACCTTGACTTTCCATGGCCAAAAAACACCATCCCGTCAACTAAACTATCACAGGACCCTTCCAACGCTAAACACCCTCTGGTTTGGTAGGAACATAAAGGCAACCCCTCACAGAGCGAAGTGATCTTGTGGGTGTGTAGGCTTGGCAATGCTCACCTAGATTGCCCCTTTTATCTTGCTTGTAGCTTCCTCCCGTACGTCTCGGTTACCTGGTTCCGTACCGGCTTTGTGGCATGCGAGTCCCAGCCTTAGTCGACTCTTCTTAATGTTACATTGTGTGGAGGGCAGGAGAGAGAGAGAGAGAGCTTTCCAAACTGCTCTTTTCATACCCCTCCAATACACAAACTGTTGTCTGTGGTTTTAATGGACACATGGCCTGGGGGAATGGGTTTTCGATCTCTTGAATGGCTTGAAATGGTTTTTGATCTCTTTTCGATCTTCATGCCAATTAACTTAACGAGTTCATCTTGACTAGAACAATGAGTCATCAGCCTTGTTAATCAAGACTTGCGAGTGGGCCTCTCAGGCCATTGTTCCCAGGACAGTTCGTTTCCATACGAATGAGTCATCTCCAGCTTGAGTGGGTTTTACACTGCTCCCCCCCCCCCACAAACAGCCTGTCCAGTTTTTAATAGGGGTTAAAAATCCAAAAATCCATGAAGTCTCTGTCGACTGCTACAGCAGCCATCTGTTCTAGACTAAGGAGGGAGTCACTGGAGAGCCTGGGTGCAGGAGCGCACCTGTGAACAGTGATTGTCAGTGTTTGCAGCACCTCAATGTTGTCAAACACTGAAAAATCAACTGCCAAAAAAATTGTGCATGGGACCTTTAAGAAAACTGGCAGATGATGCATCATCAAATGATGCCATCTGACACCGGCTTCCTCTTAATTGGCCGGAAGCCTGCAGGGTGGGCTTAACAAGGCCAATTGATGTAAAATTATGTCTATGGGCCGGATGTAGTTGGGGGCGAGACTGGAACCTGGAAGGCAGCTAACCCGCTCCCAAGCCGCCTCGAAGCATAAAATTGCGGCATAAATGTCTTATAGTGATGATGTTTGTTATGTATTATGTGTTCTCCTCCCACCTGCGGTGGTGCTGTCACAGCAGATAAATGGTTGGGTTTGTTCTCTTGGTTGGGTTTTTGTTCTCTTTGTTCTGTTCTCTCCAGAACCTTCCTTTTGAATAAAGAAACCTCATGTTTGAATCTCTGGGTTCTGAGCACTAATTGTGTCTAGGTAGAAAGGTACAGACACAACAAAGTGGTGACGAGGATCGGATGAATCTGCGTTGTGGGAACTTTTTTGTTTTCGACTACAAAACACTCAGAACAGAGATTGCAGCATTTCATTAACATTATGGGTGCAGTGAGTAACAGAAATTAAAATTTGAAAGGTGAGATGGGTACTATATTCGGAAACATCGGTGATTTTGATGAAAATGTTGAGCAATGGAGCGCCTATATGGAACGGTTTGACTATTTTGTTTTGGTGAATGCGGTGGCAAATGATAAGGTCGTGCCTACCTTTTTGAATATACTGGGAGCAAAGACATTCAATTTACTGCGCAGCTTTGTACAACCAGTTAAGCCAGGAACTAAAACATATAAACAACTAGTGGAAATTCTTGGCGCACATTTTTCACCGAAAACTCTGGCTATTGCTGAGAGATTTAGATTTCACAAACGGAATCAAGAGGAGGGGGAAACAGTGACTATGTTTGTCGCTGCTTTAAAAAGGTTGTCAGAACACTGCGAGTTCAAGGAGGTGCTGAATGACACCATTAGAGACAGACTGTTATTATCTTCATAAATAAATAGATGTTTTTATTATGAACAGCTAGCTTGTGCTAGTCATTTATTCAGCCATGTGGACTTGTATACAGTTTCCATCTTGACTAGTGCCTCATGGGTAGCCCACTACTATACATACAGCTCTACCTAGTGTACCATTCTAGAATGACATGTTACTGATCATTACATCCCCTTCCTTTGAGGTTAAACAAAATCAATATCAATCAACTTTCAAGAAAAATGATAAAGATGATATCAGTAACACTTTTGTTGGTGCTCTATAGACATAAACATTTTTTTTAACATCTTCACAACAGTCAACACATCTTCAAAGCTTTACTTTATGAACTCTAAGCTTTTCATTCTTTTATTATAGTTTTCTTTGTACACAAAGATTAAGTCTATCAAGCTTTTTTACTTCACGTGTGGATCTTCTCAGCACAGGTAAGTCTGATGTGTTTGCATGAGAGCCTGTATGTGTGTTTGTGTTAGATTGTTCTGGTGTTGAGTGACAAGATTCAGTTGCGGCATTGTCATCGATTTGCTCTTGGATAGTTTCTTGTGTTTTCAGGAGGGAACGGCGGTTCCTCCTGAGAATCTGTCCTTCCTCAGTTCTAACAGTGTATGACCTTGGTCCTACTTCCTCAAGAACTGTAGCTTTCCTGTTCCATGCATTTGGATCCTCAATCCTGACAACATCATCCCTTGTCAATGGTTTCAGAGTTTTGGATGACTTGTCATAGTATGATTTCTGTTTCAGCTTTAACAGTTGAAGTCTCTGTCTTAGTTCCTTACTCTGCTTTTATTTTGCACAGCAGGGTAGCGTTGTGCGCAACTTGCGACCCATTAGGAGTTCAGCAGGTTAAGAACCACAGTCTAAAGGGGAGGCCCGGTTGCTCAGCAGGGTGAGATAAGGATCAGACTTGCTTTCTGTTGCTTTCTTCAGTAGCTGTTTGAGAACTTGAACACATTTCTCTGCCTTACCATTCAACTGAGCACACAGAGGACTGGATGTGATGTGCTGAAAGTCATAATGTGCTGCAAACTGTTGCCACTCCTTACAGTTGAAGCACGGACCATTGTCGCTAAAGGCAATCCTGGGAATTCCATGTCTGGCGAAGATGGATTTAACATGCATTATGACACTGCTTGCTGATGTGCTTGAGAGCAGCGCCATCTCAGGATAGTTAGAATAGTAGTCAATCACTAATAGATAGTCTTTACCATTCAAATGAAAAAGGTCCATACCAACCTTTTGCCATGGTGCTGTTGGTAAGTCAGCTACTATCATTGGTTCCTTTGCTTGTTTGTTTTGGTGTTTCTGCCATGTCTCACATTTGCCTATCATGTTCTCAATGTTCTTATTTACGCCAGGCCAATAAACAGTGTCTCTTGCTCTCCTTTTGCATTTTTCAATTCCGAGGTGTCCCTCATGAATCCTTTTGAGCATGTCTCAACGTAAAGCCTATGGAATTACTATTCTGTTCTGTTTTAGTCATAGTCCACTTGCGACACTCAACTCTGACCTGATGTGATAGCACTTTGAACAGGAACCTTTTGGCCAACCATGATGAATGTTCTCTATTACTGTTTGTAACACTGTATCTTTTACTCTTTCTTCTGCTATTTGCTTTGATTTTGTGTCTGACACGGGCAGTGCAGCAGTGACCATACTCACATGAACATCCACGTCTTCCTCAGTAGAGCTCACATGACTCATTGTGGGTGCTCGGCATAGTGCATCTGCTAACACTATGTGTTTGCCTGGTGTGTAGATCAGTTCAAAGTCATATCTTTGCAGCTTCATCATGAGTCGTTGAATCCTTGGAGACATCTCATTCAGGTTTTTTTTATGATGGCAACTAATGGGCAGTGGTCTGTCTCAACTGTGAAGGTGGGAAGTCCATATATGTAGCCATGGAACTTTTCTAGTCCAACTACCAAGCCTAGACATTCCTTTTCAATCTGGGCGTATCGACACTCAGAATCAGTCATAGACCTGGAGGCATAGGCAACAGGCTTCCAATCTTCACCCTCTGCTTGTAGCAAGACTGCACCTAGGCCATCTTTTGATGCATCCATTGACACTTTGATTCTCTTTCTGTCAATGCGAACTCATTTGTTTTATGTAGCAGGTCTCGCAGACAGGCTGCCTTGGCTGACAAGTTAGGAATGAACTTTCCAATGAAGTTTATCATCCCCATGATGCATAGCACTCCTTTTTTGTCAGTGGGTCGGGGCATGTTGAGTATGGCATTTACTTTTTCCATATCTGGCTCTATTCCTTTATGAGATAGATTATCTCCTAGGAAAGTGACTTCCTGGATGCCAAACTGACACTTGGCTTTGTTGAGCTTCAGTCCATTCTGGCGTATGCTCTGTAGCACTTTAGTCAGTCTCTCATTGTGTTCTTTCAGTGTGGAGCCCCAGATGATGACGTCATCAACATAGACCGGAACTCCTTCCAGACATTCAATTATGTGTTCCATCGCTCTATGAAAGATTTCCGATGCAGATATTATCCTGAAAGGCATTCTGAGGAAACAATACCTGCCAAATGGTGTGTTGAAGGTACGGTATTTGGTGCTCTCTTCATCCAGTTTTAGTTACCAAAATCCTTGTGAGGCATCGAGCTTTGTGAAGTATCTGGCACCTGACATTTCACTGGTGATTTATTCTTGCTTGGGAATCTGGCAGTGTTCACGTTTTATGTTTGCATTTAAGTCCTTTGGATCCATGCATACTCTTAGATCATTGTTCTTTTTCTTTACACATACCATGGAGTTAACCCAGTCTGTTGGCTCTTCGACTTTCCTGATGACTCCTAGTGTGGTCATTCTGTCCAGTTCTTTCTTGAGCCGGTGATGCAGGGTTGCTGGAACTCTCTGTGGAGCATGTACCACTGGCTGAGCATTCTCCTTTAGCTGGATCTTGTAAGTGAATGGTAGAACTCAAAATCCTTTGAACACATCCTGGAAATTACTCACTACAGAATCCATTAAGTCATTGGTCTGCTTATGGCACAGTTTATACGGTAGACTCTCTTGACCAGTTCTAAGTCCTCACAAGCTTCTTCACCTAGTAGTGAATCAAGTCCTTCAGCCACAACAGAAAACATGAGATGATGCACTTTGTCTTTGACTGTCACTTTAAGTCTGCATACACCTAAGCTATCTATTTTCTGTTCATTATAGTTCTTCAGTAGTATTGACTTTTCCTGTATTTTGGGCTTTTCTTTCATATTTTTAATGCCACTCATACTGATTAAGTTTGCTTTTGTCCCAGTGTCTAGTTTCAATGTAACTAATGCTCCATTTACCTGCAGTGGCATCATCCATTTGTCCTCTTTTACTGCATTAACTTTATGTTCAGCATTGTCCATTCCTGAGGGCTGCACATTTTCTGTATCCTTTTTGATGATGTCACATGACACCATTCCTACAAAAAATGTCTCACTTAAATCAGTGTCCTCAATCACATTGACTTGTTGCCCTTTCTTCGTTTTTACTTTTGAAAAACATTGTTTGGCAAAGTGATTTTTTTCATTACATTTTGTGCACATTTTCCCAAACGCTGGGCATTGTCTTGACTGGTGCTGGTAACCACAGCGTTTACAATTAAAAGTTCCATCCTCCGATTGCTTTGCATTTCTGTTCTGCCCACATTTCTTCCCCTTGCAGGACACAGCACCGACAGCTGCACTGTCACTTACTACAGTCACACAATTATTAATTTCACTGAAAGTCTTTGCGTGCTGCTGAGCTAGCTCACTGGCATGGCATATTTTCACAGCATTCTCCAATGTCCGTTCGGTTTCTCTCAACAGACGTTCCCTGACCTTTTTATCATGAATACCAAACACAATCTGGTCACGAATCATGGATGATTTCAGTTCAGAGCAATTACATATCTGTGCTTTCAGTTTCAGATTGGTCACAAAGCTATCAAAAGTCTCATTTTGCTGCTGTATCCGTGAATGGAACACATTCCTCTCATAGGTCTCGTTCTTTTTGGGAGAACAACGTGTAACAAACTTCTTTAGCATGACGTCCATCTTTTCTCTATCCTCCTCTTGATCAAATACAAATGTATTAAATACCTCTATCGCCTGCGGGCCTGCAACCGTGAGGAGCAACGCTATTTTCCTTGCATCTGGCTTCGTAACGAACCCAATGGCGGCAATGTAGAGTTCAAATTGTTGTTTGAAATTCCGCCAATTGCAGTCGACATTCCCCGTGAGTTTCAAACCCTCTGGTGGCTTCAAATTCTCCATGTCACATTTCGCAATATTCAGCAGATATTACCACTTCTGGTACCATGTTATGTTCATAAATAAATAGACATTTTTATTATGAACAGCTAGCTTGTGCTAGTCATTTATTCAGCCATGTGGACTTGTATACAGTATCCATCTTGACTAGTGCCTCATGGGTAGCCCACTACTGAACATACAGCTCCACCTAGTGTACCATTCTAGAATGACATGTTACTGATCATTACACAGACTTGTGTGTGGTCTGCAAAGTGCAGCCACACAGAAGCGCCTTCTTACTGAGGACAACCTTACTCTTGAAAAGTCCATTGAAGTTAGTGTCTCCATGGAGATGGCGGTAAAGAAGGCTCACCAGTTCAGTTCAACAGGGAGAGTTCACAGGGTGTCGTATGAGCCTAAAGGTGCGAGGAATGGCACATGTTACCGTAGTGGGAAAACGGGCCATCATGCGAATGACTGCTGGTGTATGGAGCTGGAATGCTGAAATTGTGTCAAAAAGGGTCACATTGAACGTGCCTGTAGAGGTAAAAAAACAGAACAGACAGAGCTGGGAAGCATGAAAGCAAAATATCTGTATTTGGACAAGAGAAGAAAAAGAGTGTACATTCAGTGCAGTATGATGGAACAAGCAAAACAGAGGGGAGCGACATCTCTGAGGAGGAAGAGGTGCACATACTGACGGTTGCAGGTGATCCAAATGGCTACTGGGTGTCACCACTGGTGGAGGGACAATCAGTGCGGATGGAGGTGGACACAGGCGTGGCTGTGTCCCTTGTTTCAGAAACTGTCTACAAAAAAGTGCTAAAACATCTTACCCTTCATCCAACAAACATTGCGCTAAAGACGTATACCGGCAAACCTGTGGCCATGAGAGGCGCCATTGAGGTGACAGTTAAATTGAACGGACAGACTGCGAAATTGCCACTATATTTGGTAAAGGGAAATTACCCATCTCTACTGGGACGTGCGTGGCTAGAGAAAATCACGCTGGACTGGCCTGCAGTCTGCATGATGTCAAAATGGGAGTCAGGTCTGACTGCAGTTTTAAACAAACATGCAGAACTCTTCAATGGTGAACTTGGGGGCATGAAAAAGATCAGCGTGAGACTGAACATTAAACCTGACAGCAAGCCGAAGTTTCACAAAGTCCGACCTGTACCCTATGCAATTAGGTCAAAAGTTGAGGCTAACTTGGAGGCCTTAGTCGAGAATGGAGTCCTGGAGCCTGTGAGCGTGAGCAAATGGGCCACACCCATTGTTCCTGTTCTGAAAAAGGATGGATCTATTCGAATCCGCGGGGACTTTAAAGTGACTATTAACCCGGTGCTGTCTGCGGAGCAGTACCCTCTTCCCCTCATTGGTGATCTTTTTACGGGCCTGGCCGGAGGACAAAAGCTCAGCAAAATAGACTTATGCCAGGCTTATGTACAAATGCATGTCAATGACAAATCAAAGGAGTTACTGACAATTGTGGCACACAAGGGGCTATACAGGTACTGCCGCCTTCCGTTTGGAATTACGTCGGCCCCTGCTCTATTCCAAAGGGCAATGGATCAGATTTTGAGTGGACTGCCAGGAGTCCAGTGCTACCTGGACGACATCCTTGTCACTGGGACAAATGAGGAGGATCATCTTCTGAACTTGGATGCGACACTACAGCGACTGAAAGAGTACGGACTCAGAGTTCGTAAGGACAAATGAGAATTCTTTCAGTCTTCAGTTGAGCACCTGGGGCATGTGATTGATGCTACTGGCCTGCATAAGGTGCCGTCAAATGTCAAGGCGATCGTGGAGGCCCCAACACCCCAGAACGTGAGCCAGTTACGTTCATTCCTGGGGCTACTTAACTACTATGGGAAGTTTATTCCAGACTTAGCAACATTGCTGAAGCCGCTACATCAGTTGCTATGTCAAGGCAAAACATGGAAATGGACTGAACTGTGCAACGAAGCTTTCGTCCAAGCAAGGAAAGCATTGCTGAAGTCGGAGGCCCTGACACACTTCGACCCAAAGCTACCCATGCAGCTAGCATGTGATGCATCACCATATGGTGTGGGAGCAGTCAGGTCCCACATCATGACTTCTGGTGAAGAGAAACCTATCGCCTTCGCATCACGCACCTTGAACAAGGCCGAGAGTAAATATGCACAGATTGAGCGCGAGGCCTTGGGAATCATTTTTGGAATTCAAAAATTTCATCAGTACCTGTTTGGGAGAAGGTTCACACTCCTGACGGACCACCGTCCATTGACTTCAATCTTTGGGCCCCACACCGGAATTCCGTCTCTTGCTGGAAGCAGGATGCAAAGGTGGGCTTTACTGTTGTCAGGACACACATACGACATCAAATATCGCAAATCAGATTTGCACGGCAATGCAGGCGGTCTCTCGAGGCTGCCCTTGCCTGTTACTCCCCAGAGCCACATCAGATAGACATCATCTACTTTAGACAAGTGGAGGGAGCACCTGTCACTGCAGTTCAGGTGCGAAGGTACAACCGCAACGATCCAGTCCAGTCTGAGGTAATGGACGATGTCATTCGAGGGAGAACTATAGGAGATTCTCCTAATTTGAAACCTTACGTTTCAAAAAGGAATGAGCTCTCCGTCCAGGCAGGTTGTCTTCTCTGGGGATGCTGTGTCATCATTCCGCCACCTCTGAGGGAACCTGTACTGCAACAACTTCATACAGGCCACAGTGGGATGGTTCGGATGAAGGAAATGGCAAGAAGCTACTTCTGGTGGCCAGGTCTCGGTGGAAATATTGAGGAGAAAGACAAAACATGTTCCCCATGTCAAAGGGTCCGGAATGTTCCACAGCTGGCAACCCTACACCCCTGGGATTGGCCTGAAGAAGTGTGGCAGCGAGTACATGTGGACTTCGCCGGTCCTTTCGAAGAGAAGATGTTTATGGTGGTTGTGGACGCTCATAGCAAGTGGCCGGAGGTCGCTGTGATGAGGTCTACCACGGCAGAGAAAACAATTGAGAAACTTGGTGAGATGTTCAGCCGTTATGGCTCACCGGAACAACTCGTAAGTGACAACGGTCCACAATTTGTATCACAGGAGTTTGCAACCTTCCTGCAAGTGAATGGTGTCCAAAACATCAGGTCTGCACCCTATCAACCCTCTACTAACGGCCTGGCAGAAAGGTTCGTGCAAACTTTGAAGCACGCCTTGAAGACATCGCAAGGTCAGGGCTCAATCCACCAACGTCTGAACAGCTTCCTGTTGTCCTACAGGAACAAGCCGCATGCCACAACCAAAACTTCTCCCGCTTCGCTCATGATGAAGAGGCAGTTGCAGACAAGTTTTGACTTACTCAAACCTCCAAGGGCAGAGCAGGTTGTCCAACGTCAACAACAAGCTCAAGTTGAAAGGAGAGAGAAAAGAGCCAAGGAGAGATGGTTTCATCCTGGAGAGCACGTCCTAGCTCGAAACTACAATGCTGGACCGAAATGGGTTCCTGCTATGGTGATCGCGCAGACGGGCCCTGTGTCTTACATGGTTGAAACTGCTGAAGACGTCGTTTGGAGAAGACACACTGATCAACTGTTGCTAGGAGCAGAGACAGCCACAGAGGCTTCAACGGCTGGTTGGCCTGAATTGTTTCCGGATGATACCGCAAACCAGCATCCTTTGCCACAGTGCTCTTCTCCAACACAGGAAGTCAAAGAGACTGTTCCACCTGTGCAAACTCCTGACTTTTGACTGACACAGGCACCTTCTCTATCTAGGCCTGTGTCAATGCCTACTGCTGTGGAAGCCAGCGATGACCGCCGGTGTCCTGTCAGAGAGCGGCGGCATCCAAGACGCTTGGATCTGTAGGTTTAGTGACTTACCCACAAGACTGGGGCAGAATAAACCCCATGGTAAAGTCAGGGTTTGAGGCAGTCTACCTCTACCTTGGTTAGTTGAGTGCATTGAAAGTAACTTACCTGTTGAGGAATGATGTGGACATTTCATATAAGAGGGGAGGAATATGTTATGTATTATGTGTTCTCCTCCCACCTGCGGTGGCGCTGTCACAGCAGATAAATGGTTGGGTTTGTTCTCTTGGTTGGGTTTTTGTTCTCTTTGTTCTGTTCTCTCCAGAACCTTCCTTTTGAATAAAGAAACCTCGTGTTTGAATCTCTGGGTTCTGAGCACTAATTGTGTCTAGGTAGAAAGGTACAGACACAACAATGTTAACCTAAATAAGTTACCTTCCCATTTAAAACAGCCAAATTGGATTACCATCAGCAAAATGAAAGTTAGTAGTAACGGACTCGTCATCATTCAGGCAATACTTGTAGGCACTGTGGTTCATATTAGCTTAAATCGGTCACAATTTACATTGCAGTTTTGACACTTTGATATTGTTTCAATTACAAAATAACGTGGACCATAAGGGGATATTACCAATATCAGACTTAATGAATATACTGATTGCTTCTGTTTGACTAAAATATCAAAGGATCCTATTTAATGCATCATTGCCCATTTCCCTACTCAGTTCTAATTGTAAAATGCTAACCAAAAATACTTATTGTCAGATTTTAAAAGATACTTTACGCTTAATGTGGCCAGATCAGGTTGGCAGATTGCCTGCAGGATAACAGGCAACATCTTCTATTGAGACATCTTCTCCTAAGTAGTCCAACTGTTGAACTGTAGCCATTTCTGAGGATGATGGAAAGAAAGGTTTTGGCCATATGGGCTGGGGTTATTTGTGACTCACAAAATTGGCTTGATTCCCAGGTTTATTAGTCTGGTGAGATTTGTGTACCCAATCAACTGCTTCAGTCCATTACTCAGTGTCTGACCCCTCTGCTTTTTAACATTGGTAAGAGCTAATGTCTATCCCAGTTGCATTTCTTAGTGGTTGATTATGTATATTAAGATGGCAAAACATAACTAAAGTGACACAGTAAGCCAGATTGATTGCAAATTTGGCATTCTAATTGCTCTTTCCCTGGTTTTTAAAGGTACCATTTGTCAGGCTATAAGAGGAATTTGCCAAAATTAGCTTGGCAGATTGGGTTGAATCTGAGTGGTGGCCATGACACATCCTTAAACTTCACTGGGCTGTTTGCATAGCTGTTGAGCAAATGTGATGCACTTCTTCTTAGGGAGAAAAGAAAATCCTGTGCGTGAATGACCCAAAGCCAATTACAATCACTTTCCAGTTGCAGACAGTTCCAGAGCTGCATTACTAGAGGATCGGGAGTAGATTGCTTCCCTATTGTTTGGACTGGACAATTGGGAATGGTGTGAGGGGTTTAAAGAAGTGTGGAAATATTATTTTTCTATCAAATAAGAGTTAAACAGATAAACTCAGTAAAACCAAAGCCATTATTAATAACTAACTCATTTCACTTGATGTATTCTCCAACCCATGCCCATGGCAACCTTCAAAACCTGGCCATCTCTCACGGTAGCTTAGCTTCTAAGGTCTTGGTAAAAAGAGAGGCTATTTCTGACCGTGTCCTCGTCCCTTGTACCACTTGTAAACAGCTGCCTTATCTGAAACCCACGATCTGCCTGTCAAAAAACGCTCACAACCTCCCTCGCAAATTCACTCTTAAACTTCGAACTCCCACCTGGACAGGAACATAGGAACAGGAGGAGGCCATTCAACCCCTCCGTTCTGTTCCGCCATTCAATTCAATCATGGCAGATCTGCAGCTTAACACCATTTGCCCACCTTGGTTCCATTTACCTTAACACCCTTACCCAACAAATATCTATTAATCGCAGTTTTAAAATTTTCTATTGACCTAGCCTGAAAGCATTGTGGGGGAAAGAGTTCCAGATTTCCACTACCTTACATTGTGAAGAAGTGCTTCCTGACATCACCCCTGAACAGTCTAGCTCTAAGTTTAAGGTTATGCCTCCTTGAGCCGAAATACCCCACCAGAGGAAGCATCTGCAATTTCCTCACCTACTTCGTTTAATACCCTGGGGTGGGAACCATCATGCCCTCGAAATTTACCAATCTTCTGTCTCATTATTTCCTCCATTACCATTTTTTTTACTTGTATTGAATCTAGTTAGTTCCTCCCCTTGATTTATTTTTATTTTTCCTTGTATCTCTGGTATTTTATCCTCATCCTCTACTGTGAAGGCCAATAAAAGTAAATATTTAAATAGTCTGCCATTTCCTTATTTTCAATTGCAATATCACTGGCGTGTGTCTTTAAAGGGGCCCACATTACTCTTAGCCATCCTCTTTCTCTTAACATATTTGTAAAAACCTTTATATTTCTCGCAAGTTTTATTCTCAGATCACCTTTTTGCAGCTCTTACTACTTTCTTTTTCTCATGCTCTTATTATATTCAAGGCTAAGATAGATAGATTTTTGGACTCTAGGGGAATCAAGGGATCTGGGGATAGTGCAGGAAAGTGGAGTTGAGGTCGAAGATCAGCCATGATCTTATTGAACAGCGGAGCAGGCTCGAAGGGCCGTATGGCCTACTCCTGCTCCTGATTCTTATAAAACAGGAAAAGAGAGCATAGGACAGACTAAACTAAAGGAGGACCTAAATGGCCAGTGAATAAATAGAAAATAAGAATGTAAGAACAAATATCCCTTTGCTGTTCTTAATGGCCCAGAAATTCAGGTCTCCACGGGTGAGTACGCACGGGGTACTCACCCGTAGGCCCAATGAAAGTGCCGGTTTCCTGCATGCACTGCGCATGCGCGGCAAACCGGCACTTCCGTTCCTCTGAAAGCAGGGGTTCAGAGGTCGAACGCGTGCGCGGGGGAGGCAACGCGTGCACATCGACCTTCGTTTTTTTTTACAGGTTTTCCCGGGAAGGTAAGTCTGCAGAATTTAGAAATGTAAAAAGCAGGCGTAAGGCCTGCTTTTTACAAGGTAAGTGGTGAATTAATTAAAATTTAAACATTTTTTCCACAGGTTTATTATTTTTAAATACTTTAAAGCAAGGTAAGTTTATTTTTAGCCCCGTTAGAAAATAAAATTATTTTTTTCAAAAATTTAAATTATTGTTTAAAATAGTTATTTCAGTTAATTTATAGTTTATTTAAAAAATGTGATTTAAAAAAAAAATGTATTTGAAGATTTAGTGATGTTTTGTAAGAAGAAGGGGCCCGTAGTATTTCTAAGTTTGACAGCACTTCCTGTCAGACTTATGAATGGAACATTCCCTGCTCCAATTGGCTCCCCATGGCCCACGTGATCCCAGGGGACGCTTCGAACTAACTGCGCCCTTGGGATACGCAAGCACTGCGCGCCAGCAGCTGGAGCAAGCCCAGGATCGGAATCCCATGGGGGCCCACAGCTCAACGGCCGGCGCGCAAGTTAAGTGCAGGTCGGGGGCTTGCACCTGCGGGAAGCCCTCAACCTGAATTTCTGGGCCGATATCTCTCCCAGTTTGCGGGATCTCCACTGTTCTTTGCATTGCATAAGCCCTTTCTTTCAGTTTTATAGTATCTCTCACCTCTTTTGTTGATCAAGATTTTTTAATTACACAAGTAGAGTTCTTTAAGGGTATGTACAGACCTTGTATTTACCTAATATTTCTTTGAACACCTTCCATTGTTCATCTACAGATTCACACAGGTTTGCCCAGTTTACTTTGGTCAATTTCGGTCTCATCCCTTCAAAGTCAGCCTTACCTAAATTTCAAACCTTGGTTTGTGACTCTCCCTTCGCTCTCTCTAAAATGTAATATCGAACTCAATCATGTTATGGTCACTGTTCACTAGGTGCTCCCTTATTGTTCATTTGAGGGTAGGCTAGAAGGGTCTGCACATTGAGATGCACCCAGTACACATGCACAGGAGCAAGGACAGGGGGATAAGTAGCCAAGAAAACAGCTTGTCAGAGGGATAGCTCATATTCTAGCCCTGCAGCACAGGGCACAGATAAAGACATAAAGGGTCCACAATACATAAGAATATTGATGGCAATCCACAGGGACCTTCTAAGTGTTCTGTGCTGCCTGCCAGTGAGCATGTGGACAATGTCCGAGAATATGAAGGAGTCCAGCTCCAACTTGTGTTCTATCTTCACACACGCCATCGACATCACTTAGTCAAACATCATGTGAGTAGTCAGCTCTATGAACACTGCTGGGCAACCCACAGCACTGGAGCCTCTGGTGACAGCTCTGACAACTTCGAGGGAAGCTCAGACTGTTGCCACCTTTGCACAAAAATCTAGGCTGACACTCCAGTGCTGCACTGTCAGAGGTGCCGTCTTTTGGATGAGACGTTAAACCGAGGCCCCGTCTGCTCTCTCAAGTGGACGTAAAAGATCCCAAGGCACTATTTCAAAGAGCAAGGGAGTTATCCCCGGATGTCCTGGCCAATAATTATCCCTCAATCAAAATTACTTAAAAACAGATGCACTGGTCATTATCACATTGTTGTTTGTGGGAGCTTGCTGTGTGTTAATTGGCTGCCACGTTTCCTACATTACAACAGTGAGTACACTTCAAAAAGTACTCCATTGGCTGTAATGCACTTTGGGATGTCCTGAGGTCGTGAAAGGCGCTACATAAATGCAAGTCTTCCTTTTCTCTGGGGTCCAGCATCTCCTCTGGCATACAGCGCCTGAAGGAAAGTGTAGATAGGGGCTTTGAGAACCTCCCAGCACATCTGCACTCTGTTCTCACGCAGCTCAGTGGGAGTCCCGAGACTCAGGCCTCTGAGTGTGGCCTTGGACCATGGGAGAGGCACCTGCTGTCCTCTCTCAGAATGACAGCATGCTTGCTCCTCCTCTAGCCTCTCAACTAATGCTCCTGTTAGTGACAGACAGCCAGCTTGGCCAGACTTCCCTGGCCGAAACCAAGTCCCAGCAGTCTGCAGCCAGATCAGCGGCCAGAGATCCTCGAGGTCACCTACCACAGCCATCTCAAGTGCTCGCAGCATCAATTCAGCAGCCTTCCAACACCCAAGCTATAGCTGCTGGGAATCCACCTCACGGGAACTCTAGAATAGGTAAACAAGCACAGAAGACAGGCACTAGGGGTTTACACATGGGTGATTTGGAGATAGGCAATAGTCATGTAACCTTGTCAAACCAAGAATAGAGTCTGTTGGAAGTAAGTTGTTTAGTTTTGTTATAGCTGTTGGTCTTCATAATCTTAGTGATGTAACAGGAACACTCAATTTATACTGTTTGAGGGCATTGGTATGGTGGGCTTCAAGCCTGGGTCAAATGGAAGGAGGAAGTGTAGGTGGTCTGGCCAACAACAACAACAACAACGTGCATTTATATAGGCAGGAGAAGGATTGTTTAGGGAATCTCTCCTCAATAATTTACTGTACTGATGGGCCCTGCTCTTCCTCTGCATCCTCTGGCTCTTCATCCTTCAGCTCCTCAGGGCAGTGTCCCAGGCCCAAACATCTTCAGATGCTTCATCAATGACCTTCCCTCCAACATAAGGTTAGAAATGGGAATGTTCACTGATGACTGCACAGTGTTCATTGCCATTCACAACTTCTCAGATAATGAACCAGTCCATGCCTGCATGCAACAAGACCTGGACAACGTTCAGGCTTGGGCTGATAAGTGGCAGGTAACATTCGCACTACACAAGTGCCAGGCAATGAATATCTCCAACAAGCGAGAGTCTAATCACCGCCTCTTCACATTCAATGACATTACCATCGTCGAATCCCCCACCATTAACATCCTGGGAGTCACCATTGACCAGAAACTTAACTGGACCAGCCACATAAATACTGTGGCAACAAGAGCAGGTCAGAGGCTAGGTATCCTGCGGCGAGCGTTGCATCTCCTGACTGCCCAAAACTTTTCCACCATCTACAAGGCACAAGTAAGGAGTGTGATGGAATACTCTCCACTTGCCTGGATGAGTGCAGCTCCAACAACACTCAAGAAGCTCAACACAATCCAGGACAAAGCAGCCTGCTTGATTGGCACCCCATTGACCACCTTAAACATTCACTCCCTCCACCACCGGCATACCGTTACTGCAGTGTGCACTGCAGCAACTCGCCAAGACTTCTTTGGCAGCACCTCCCAAACCCGCGACCTCTACCACCTAGAAGGACAAGGGCAGCAGGCGCATGGGAACACCACCACCTCCAAGTTCCCCTCCAAGACACACACCATCCTGACTTGAAAGTATGTCGCCATTCCTTCATTGCCGCCAGGTCAAAATCCTGGAACTCCCTCCCTAACAGCACTGTGGGACTACCTTCACCACACAGGCTGCAGCGGTTCAAGAAGGAGGCTCACCACCACCTTCTCAAGGGCAATTAGGGATGGGCAATAAATGCTGGCCTTGCCAGCGACGCCCACATCCCAGGAACTAATTTTTTTTTAAACTTCTTCCTCCTCAGGAATCTCCACTTGTATAGCAAGTTTATGGAGCATGCAGAAAGTAATAACGAATCTTGAGATTCACTCTGGGCTCTACTGAAGTACTCCTCCCGAGCTGTCCAGACAGTGGGACCGTTGCTTCAGGATGCCAATGGTTTGCTCAATCAGAACCCTTGATGTAGCCTGGCTCCCATTATATCGGCACTTTGGTCATGCCTGGATTCCTAACAGGAGTGCTGAGCTATTTGATGAGAGAATAGCCCTTATCCTCCAGCAGCTCACCTGCCACCCGAAGGTGTGGGTGGTACAGAAAGGGTATTGAGGACTGGCGCAGTGTGAAAGTGTGCCAGGAAACCGGGAACAAACCTGTATGAGTTGCTGCCTGTGGTCACAAACAAGGTGAACATTGAACGAATGGGAGCCCCTCCTGTTGAGAAGCAGAGCTGGTCTCTGAGGCGGAAACTCTCAACTCTACACCAGCGCAGTCTATGATACCCTAAACCAATGGGAATCCAGTACTGTGGGCAAATCCCATTGCTCTTTCTCCCTGATTGTCAGCTTCCATGGGGAAGGTAGTGAACTGCTGACACCTCGCAAACAGTGCATCAATGACTTGCCAGATGGGCACAGCAACCTTGTTGCTGATGTCACCAGAAGCAGTTTGGAAGGAGCCAGAGGCATAAAAATCTAGAATCAAGGTGACCTTCACTGTCTCAGGCAGTGCAGCGCATACCCTGGTGTTGGGCTCCAATTCTCATTCCAACAGGTGGCCCAGGTAATTAAATGTCTCCTTGTTGATATAAAGTTGCCTTACACACTACTCCTCAGTGAGGTCCAGGAATGACAATCAGTTCTTGAAGAATTACAGTAATGCCTTTGCACCCTTGCCTCCTTCGCCTCCTTCTTGCAGCCTGTGCAGGTCTTTGCTGCCTTTGTTGCTGCTGTTCTGCCTCCTCCTCCTGATTTGGCACCTCAAGAGTAAGCCCAGCAGCATTCCCATATTCAGCAACTCAGAACAAGAAAGTTCTGTGAAACAATGCTTGCCCTCCACAAACTGACTCTGCAAAAATATTAAACAGGCAAACACTTTCCAAAACTGCCAAAAGCTTGGCACAAAAGCACCCTAGCGACTAACTAGAGACTTACCTTAATGGAGGTGAGGATCCCTTTAAACAATGCCTGTGAAAGCTGCTTACTGACTGTTCCCATCATGATTTGCTGGGTGGGTTAAGGAAGTGATGTTTCAGGCACGCACGGACACCAATTGAACAAAAGGGCCTTGATTCAGGCACAGGACACTTATATTGTCATATTTGAGTGATGCTGCGCCTGTTGCAGGCGGCTGCTGTGGACATCTATCAAGTGCCCGGACCACTTTTCCAGTGCTCTTCCAGCTGGGAACGTCGCGCTGAATTCAAATTTGTGGCGCTCATTTTGGACCCTGAAAACATGCGAGATGTATCGCAATTTTTCTGTCTTCATCTCTCACTCCTGCCATACCTCATTGTACAGGCCCAATCTTCACGCCAAGGGCTACAATCTCAAGTGCACCTGGTGCATATCTGGATTAGTCATTCATCACTACATTCTCCTGAGCCAAATCATCCAGCTACCCCAGGATCATGCAGTAGGACAATCCGTATTTCCTTTTCTCCTTGACTCTTTCCCCCTGCTCCCTCCACCCATTCCTCCTCAGTTTCTGCAGCATTAAGATTGAGATTGTCTTTGTAGAAGCCTTCTTGCTCCTGCTGCTATTGATTCGCCCCAGTCTCCACATACCCACCTTTGATTTCCCATCACTTTGTAGTTTGGCTGTTATCCTCACTTGCCCTCTCGAAGCACATCTCTCGCATAAAACCCACCTCCTGCTCTCTTGATTCTTTCCCGACTCAACTCCTGACCAGTCAAGTGCCCCCCCTGGCCTCCATTGTACTTGGTTCTCTTTGATCAGGCACTGTTCCTCACCCTTTCAAAACAAGCAACATCAGCCTTCTCAAAAAGCTTATTTTCAATCCATCCATCCTCTCCAATTACCACCTGCAACCTTCCTTTCCTCTCGAAGGTCCTAAAACAAGTTATTGTCTTCCACTTCTCCCAAAACTCCCTGTGTGAATCCTTTCAATACAGCCTCTATGCTGCTCACATCACCGAGGCCGCCCTGGCCATATCATGAATGATCTCTGTGCATTGTTCCCCTTTGTCTCCTCAACATCTTTACACCATTTGATATAGCCGACCAAACTGTCCTTCTCCATCACCTCCGGTCTTTGGGACTGCTTTAACATGGTTCCACTCTTACCTGTCTAAACACAGCCAGTGCATCTCCAGCAATGGCTTCTCTTTCTGCCTCTGCATCATCTGTAGGGTTCGACGAAGGATGTATCCTTGGCTCCTTTTGTAATGTATATACCTTTAAGGGGGGAACTACTTTTTACAGCTCATGTATACTGTAGTACCGGCAGTGACCACACCTGTATATAGCACTGAGTAGTAATCTGTACAGTTCAGTTTCAGAGTGAGCCACGTTGAGTAAACACCTGTTGTACCGTTCTCCTGCAGTCTGTGTCTTACTACTGACGGGCACAACATTGGGGACAAGGCAAATACGATCCTACCTGCAACTCTGCATCACCTCCCAGGGATTCGTTCCTGGAGACCACTGGATTGGAGGTCAAGGCCAGAGACATGGGCGTCGACCACGGGCAACCGCCCAGTCATCCAGCAGAGACTCGAGAATTGCGGGGGAGGCTGTTGAGAGCCAGGCTTGGCTTTCCAGTCGCGGTGGTCCAGAGAAACAGGCTGGCAACAGGTAGTGCGCAGACCCTTCCCAGACAGCGGCGGGCTAGAGCCCGACCAAGCGGCACAGCAAAGGGCCGAGCAGCGTCGACGGGAGAGAGAGAGAGAGGGCAGAGCGCACAGGGCGCAGCCGGTGTTCAGGGGCCGAGCAGCATCGAGGAGGGGGAGAGAGACGCGCAGAAACCCGCGAGGCGCCGCCATTGCCACGAGGACCGCCAAGAGCGGCGTTGGCAGCAGCGCAGGAGAAGCGCGTGAAACCTACAGGGCACCGCCATTGCCACGAGGACCGCCGAGAGCGGCGTTGGCAGCAGCGGGGGAGGAAGGAAAGCGCGGGGGATGCCATTTTAAGCCATTTTAAACCACACCCAAAATGCCGAAGAGTGGCAGTATCACCGCATTTGAAAATGAAGTTGAAGATTGGACTACATATGTCGAACGAATAGAGGTATACTGCAAGGCAAATGAGGTGTCAGATGACAAGAAAGCGCCGGTATTGTTAAATTTAATGGGTGCAAAGACGTATGGCTTATTATGAAATCTAGTAACCCCAGCGAAGCCAATGGAAAAGAGTTTTGGAGACATAGTGACGATACTACAGGAACATTTAAGCCCCACACCGCTGCTGATAGCAGAAAGATTCAAGTTTCACAAACGGAACCAGCATAAGGATGAAAGCAATGCTGAATATTTAACAGAACTATGCAAACTATCGAAACACTGCCAGTTTGGAATGGGACTGGCAGATACCTTAAGGGATAAGTTTGTGTGTGGGCTTCAAAGTGAAGGAACCCAGAAATGGCTTTTATCTGAAAAGGACCTTACGCTGGACAAGGCTTTCAGCATTGCAGTATCATATGAAGCAGCAGCACGGGGCGCTGCAGAGATACAACAGAGACCACAAGAATATGGCACAAACGAAATGTCATACAGAACAGAGAAGTGCTATCGCTGCGGCAGAACAACACACGACCACAATGATTGCTGGTTCAAAGACAAAGTGTGCAGACAGTGTGGAAAAGTAGGACACATAGCACGAGTCTGCAGGTCGGGAAAGAAAACCAGCAATAAGAAATCTCCAAAAGAAAAGTACAAGAAGGTACATAAGGTGACGGAGAATAGTTCAGACCAACAAAAGAGTGATACCGACTCCGAAAGCAGGGAGCTGAGTTGTCTGAAACTACATAATGTGATCAAAACGGAGGATCACCGAACCATTTTGGTCACTCTCAAGATAGCAGGAGTCCAGGTAAAAATGGAATTGGACACAGGGTCAGCCCTAACAGTCATAAACTGATGGGACTACGAGAGGCTATTCTCACACATAACCTTGAGAGACACAAAAATTATTTTGAAGACGTACACGGCGCAAAAAGTCTACCCCAAAGGAAAAATAAGGGTGACCGTTATATATAACGGTAAGGAAACACCAGAACTAGACCTGTATGTATTGCACGATTGGAGGACCACCATTACTGGGACGTGAACGGATCCAGAAAATACAGCTGGATTGGCATTCCATACAAGCACTGACTGTGGCTGCCAAAAAGGATGACGACGTCACACCTGGGCGACTGTCAAAGATCCTAACCGACGCGCAAGAAGTGTTCCAGCAAGGACTTGGAACACTAAAAGGCATGACAGCAACAATTAAAATCAAAGAAAACGCAAGCCCAAAATTTTTTAAGACCAGACCGGTACCATATGCGATCCGCCCAGCTGTTGAAGCAGAGCTGGAGAGTTTGGAACATTCAGGAGTACTGTCCAAGGTAGACTGGAGCGAATGGGCTACACCCATCGCCCCTGTGATGAAAAAGTCATTGAGCAGCACGCCTGGGGAACCAAGGGAGGTTCGCATCTGTGGGGACTTTATGGTAGCAGTGAACCCGGTCCTTCACACCGTGCAATATCCACTTCCGTGGATTGAAGATATTTTCACCTCGCTATCTGGAGGGAAACGCTTCACTAAGATTGATCTGGCCCAGGCGTATCTGCAAATGGAGGTAGAAGAAGCATCAAAAAAATACCTCACAATCAACACCCATAAAGGTCTCTACCAATACAACCGGCTGGTATTCGGGGTAGAATCAGCTCTGGCTATTTGGCAAAGGGCAATGGAACAAGTCCTGCAAGGGATCCCAGGGACCCAGTGTTATTTGGACGACATCCTGGTCACGGGCGAAAATTACAGTGATCACCTCGCCAACCTGGAGCAGGTGCTCACTAGATTGAAGGATTATGGGCTCCGAGCTAACCGCCCCAAATGCGAGTTTTTAAAAAAAACAGATCTCGTATTGTGGCCACGTTATTGATAAAGAGGGGCTACATAAGTCCCCAGAAAAAATTGAGGCTGTAGTCAAAGCTCCAGGGCCAGAAAACGTGTCACAACGGAGGTCGTTCCTCGGGCTGGTAAACTATTACCATAAGTTCTTGCCAAATTTGTCTACAATACTACACCCACTGAACACCCTACTGCAAAGTGGAGTGCCATGGAAGTGGAGTGACGAATGTAAATGAGCTTTCCAGAAGAGCAAAACACTAATCACATCGAAAGAGGTATTGGCCCATTTCAACCCAGCGCTACCAATTCGGTTGGCGTGTGATGCGTCACCCTACGGCATTGGAGCGGTGCTGTCGTACAAATTCTCGGACAGCTCAGAGAGGCCAATAGCCTTTGCGTCACGATCACTAACCTCAACTGAGCGTAATTACGCCCAGATTGACAGGGAGGTCTTCAGCCTAGTGTGGGGAGTGAAAAAGTTCAATCACTATCTGCACGGGCAGAAATTCACCTTGCTGACTGACCACCAGCCTCTTGTCTCCATTTTTAATCCAAAGAAGGGCGTTCCGGTGATGACTGTGCAACGACTACAAAGATGGTCACACTTTCTAGGGGCGCACCACTATGAGATTGAATATAAGGGCACGAAACAGCATGGAAATGCTGATGGGCTATCACGCCTGCCACTGCCTACTGCGGAGGAAGCACTAGCAGTGGATCCTGTCGAAGTATTTCATTCGACTATAGTTGAATACCTTCCGGCAACTAGCGCTCGTATAGAAAAGAGACCCGAAATGACCCAACACTGTCTCATATATATGATTTGACGGTGAAGGGATGGCCAGCACATGGCGACTCACTGTTGCCAGCATTCTCGACAAGAAGAGAACAGCTGTCAGTGTGCCGGGGGACCTTGATGTGTGGATCCCGAGTGGTAATTCCACCCAAGTTAAGGGAAAGAGTGCTCAATGAGCTTCATGAGGGTCATCTGGGAGGGGTAAAAATGAAATGCCTTGCCAGGGCTTATGTGTGGTGGCCGGGAATCGAAAAACAAATCGAGGACCTGACCAAGAGCTGCTCAGGATGCCAGAAAGTCCAAAATGCACCACCACATGCCCCGCTACACCCATGGGAGTGGCCCTCATCTCCATGGCAATGGGTGCATATTGATTTTGCTGGTCCATTCATGGACTCAATGTTTTTAATAGCCGTGGATGCGCACTCGAAATGACCTGAGGTCATCAAAATGACCTCCAACACCACGGAGAAAATTATTGCAGTCCTACGGACCATTTTTTGCCAGGAACGGCTTGCCAGAGCAGATTTGCTCCGATAACGGACCACAGTTTGTGCCTGAAGAGTTCCGGAGGTTTATGAAGAAGAATGGGGTAAGGCATTACACATCCGCCCCGTATCATCCAGCCACAAATGGATTGGCTGAGAGGTTCGTACAAACCTTTAAGAAGGCAATAAAGGCTATGTACAATGACAACATTCCGCTGCAGCATAAGGTGGACAATTTCCTGTTCGCCTACCGGAATGCGACACATGCAGTCACCAACCAGGCCCCGGCCATGATGTTCTTTAACCGAAGGTTAGGATCTCGCCTGGATTTGCTCAGACCAAACGTACGAAGAGATGTTGAGAGTAAGCAATTCCAGCACATCCATGAGAAGCCAACAAGGAGCTTCAATATAGGGCAATGAGTCTTGGCCCGCGACTGCCGAACAGAAAAATGGCAGCCAGGAATGATATGCACACGGCAGGGCCCACTAATGTACACAGTGGACGTTGGGGAGAACATCGTGAGATGCCATGCTGACCAGATCCTAGAGTCACAGGAACAAGTCAACCCCATGCCTCACCCATACGTACCTGGTGAGGAACCCGACGTACAGGTCGCATCTACCCCAGAAACAGTAGCATTGAAAGCTGATGACCCAACTGACGACAGGGTGCCAGAATCGCCTCCGCACCAAGAGTGAGACACTCGGGAAAGGCACTATCCAGAAAGGATCAGAAAGTCTCCCCAAAGACTGAATATATAAATGGACTATTTTCAGCTAACGTTGTATGTTAAAAGTGTTAATTGTAATTAGTTTGATATTTAATTGTTAAATGAGTGTTATGGTACTGTTAATCTAAAAGGGGAGGAATTGTAATGTATATACCTTTAAGGGGGGAACTACTTTTTAAAGCTCATGTATACTGTAGTACCGGCAGTGACCACACCTGTATATAGCACTGAGTAGTAATCTGTACAGTTCAGTTCCAGAGTGAGCCACGTTGAGTAAACACCTGTTGTACCGTTCTCCTGCAGTCTGTGTCTTACTACTGACGGACACAACACCTTTCTCTTCCTTATCAACTTGCTGCCCATCAGTGTGATCACCGACAAGCATGGGGTTAGCTTCTATATATATATATAATATATATATATTATATATATATAGATAAGGTAACCACTTCCAGCTCTGACTCTACCTCTTCCTTTGTCCCCACAGCTACCAAACTGCCTTCCTGACATCAAGTCATGGATGATTCACAATTTCCTCCAGAATGGGCTTCAGGAAGACCAAAGCCATTGTTTTTGGCAACCACCATGAACTCCACTCCTAACCACAAATGCCCTACCCCTCTCCTGCCACTTTTTCAGGCTAAACCATATAATGCAGAACTTTGCAATCCTGTTCAACACAAAGCCTAGCCTTCACCAAGAACACTTAATTCCACCTCTGCAATATTTCCACCCTCGGCCCTATCTCACCCCCACTATCACTAAAACCCTTATTTACATCTTTTGCTAACTCCAGCCTTGAGTTCTCCAATGTCTTCCTTGACAGCCTCCACTCTCCATAAATTTCACAACACAGCCATCCATATCCTATCCTTTACTAAGTTATTCTTGCCCATGCTTATCCAAATTGGTTTCCTCTCCCTCATTGTGCAGAGTCTAAAATCCTTGTCTTTATTTCCAAAAGACAGCAAAAAATAACAAAAAGATTGATTAAGAAAGGGAATATAGATTATGAAAGTAAATTAGCAAAAAATATAAAAACAGATAGTAAGAGTTTTTATAGTTATATAAAAAGAAAAAGGGTGGCTAAAGTAAATGTTGGTCCCTTATAGGTTGAGACCGGGAAATTAATGGTGGGAAATATGGAGATGGCAAAAACACTGAATGAATATTTTGTATCAGTCTTTACAGTAGAGGACACTAAGAATATCCCGACACTGGACAAACAGGGGGCTATAGGGGGGGAGGAGCTAAACACGATCAAAATCACTAAGGAAGTGGTACTCGGTAAAATAATGGGACTCAAGGCGGACAAATCACCTGGACCGGATGGCTTACATCCTGGGGTCTTGAGGGAAGTGGCGGTAGGGATTGTGGATGCATTGGTAATAATTTTCCAAAACTCCCTGGACTCGGCAAAGGTCCCAGCAGACTGGAAAACTGCTAATGTAACACCCTTATTTAAAAAGGGCAGTAGGCAGAAGGCTGGAAACTATAGACCGGTTAGCCTAACATCTGTGGTAGGTAAAATTTTGGAGTCCATTGTTAAGGAGACAGTAACAAGACATTTGGATAATCATAATTTAATCGGACAAAGTCAGCATGGTTTTATGAAGGGGAAGTCATGTTTGACAAATTTGCTGGAGTTCTTTGAGGAAGTAACATATAGGGTGGATAAAGGGGAACCAGTGGATGTAGTGTATTTAGGCTTCCAAAAGGCATTTGACAAGGTGCCACACAAAAGATTATTGCTTAAGATAAAAAATCACGGGATTGGGGGTAATATTCTGGCATGGATAGAGGATTGGCTATCTAACAGAAGGCAGAGAGTTGGGATAAATGGTTCATTCTCAGACTGGCAATCAGTAACCAGTGGTGTTCCGCAGGGGTCAGTGCTGGGTCCCCAACTCTTTACAATCTATATTAACGATTTGGAGGAGGGGACCGAGTGTAACATATCAAAGTTTGCAGATGATACTAAGATGGGGGGGAAAGTAGTGAGTGAGGAGGACATAAAAAACCTGCAAGGGGACATAGACAGGCTAAGTAAGTGGGCAGAGATTTGGCAGATGGAATACAATACTGGAAAGTGTGAGGTTATGCACTTTGGCAGGAAAAATCGTAGAGCAAGTTATTATCTTAATGGCAAGAAACTGGAAAGTACTGAAGTACAAAGGGATCTGGGGGTCCTGGTGCACGAAACTCAAAAGGTTAATATGCAGGTGCAGCAAGTGATTAAGAAGGCCAATGGAATGTTGGCTTTCATTGCTAGGGGGATAGAATATAAAAATAGGGAGGTATTGCTTCAGTTGTACAAGGTATTGGTGAGACCGCACCTGGAATACTGCATACAGTTTTGGTGTCCATACTTAAGAAAAGACATACTTGCTATCAGACCTCTTTGCAGGAGGAGTCCCCGACTAGATGAACCTGAAGAAATTAAGAAAAAACTTTACATTGCAAAGTTACATTATAAAGCACAATCACCTCCTAAGCAAACTGAAAATATAGGCAAAGAACTTTGCAGTGCACCTTTCCCATCGAATTTGGAAGCGAAAACACTGCATGCAGTTGAGCCTCAATTATCTGGACTCCTACTATTTGAAGGTTTACTGCTATTTTGGGCCCGTAGTATTTATAAGTTTTGACAGGTCTACCTGTCAATCTTATGAATGAGCTTTTCCCTCCTCCGATTGGCTGCCCATGGCTCACGTGATCCCAGGGGACGCATCGCACTAACTATGCCCCTGGGACACGCAAGCACAGCGTGCCGGCAGCTGGGCCAGGCCCCGGAGTGGAATTCCACGGGGCCCTACAGCTCAACTGCCGGCGTGCAAGGTAAGTGCAGGTCGGGAGCTTACACCCGCAGGAAGCTCCCGACCCGAATTTCTGGGCCAATGCATCTTCTCTGCGTAGTTCCTATGTGCAAGAATCCTAAACATTTCTTTCCACATTCATGCAACTCCTGATTAAGATTCATCATTCTCATCAACATCTGCCCCTGTTGGCAATGGCAAACTGTATACTTAATGTGTTTATGATAGATAAAAGTAGTTCTTGAAATCTGACAACCCTCATGAAAACATATTTGTTAAACCTTTCTTAACTTAGAAAGTAATCGAAACTAGCTACAGTATTTGTTGCTATTATGATGTCACATGTGAGTGAAACTGTAACAAATTTGAATTTGTCCTATGCTTGTACAAAAGCATTTTTTAAAAGGTTTCTCAAACAAATTTTGATCAAGGCAGTGCTCCTTCAAAACAAGGCCAAATCTCACATTGTTTATTTTTATTCATTCCTGGGATGTGAGCATTACTGGCGAGGCCGGCATTTACTGCACATCCCTAGTTGCCCTTGAGAAGGTGCTGGTGAGCCGCCTTCTTGAACCGCTGCAGTCCGTGTGGTGAAGGTGCTCCCACAGTGCTGTTAGGGAGAGAGTTCTAGGATTTTGACCCAGCGGATATAAAGGAATGGCGATATACTCCCAAGTCAAGATGGTATGTGACTTGGAGGGGAACTTGGAGGTGATGGTGTTCCCATGTGCCTGCTGCCCTTGTCCTTCTTACATAGAAACATAGAAACATAGAAGATAGGAGCAGGAGTAGGCCATTCGGCCCCTCGAGCCTGCTCCACCATTCGATGAGATCATGGCTGATCATCCAAACTCAGTACCCCGTGTGATAAAAATGCTAACTTCAGAGAAGTTATGTCATCACTTCCTGTGAACTATGAACTATGAACTATGAACTGTGTACATACCTCACTTCCTGTAAATGTCACTTCCTGTTGGACTGGTATAAATACTGGTCTGTTCAGTATTGTAAGAGGCTTCTACCAGAGGCATGGTAAAGACCTCTCTTGTATATAGTGTGTTTATAAGTTACTTAAAGCTTACTTTAAAGTTACTTGATGGTAAGTCTCCTTTTTCTTACATCAATTTAAGTAACTTAGTATTTACACTGACAAATACTAGACCTTCAGACAAACTCGGAAGTTAAGGATCCAGGGAACCACCCATCATGGAGAAAATCCTTAGACCTATTCGTCTGGACTTGGACCCGAATACACCAGCAGCTGGCAGGGTATGGAAGCATTGGTATCGTACTTTTGAGAATTTTCTGGATGAATGTAAAGTGGATGCTCCTGCTAAATTGAAGATACTTGTCAATTATGTGACCCCAAAAGTGTTCGAATATGTTGATGACTGGGATAATTACGAAGAGGTGATTCGGGCACTTAAGAAACTGTATGCGAAGACCCCAAATGAGGTCTATGCTAGACATCTACTGGCCACAGCCCGACAAGGGCCAGGGGAATCAATTGACGAATTCCTGCAAGAACTTCGCAGGCTCAGCGTAGATTGTAACTTTCAGGCAGCCTCAGCTGAGCTGTACCGCCAAGAAATGATTCGTGATGCTTTCATCTGCGGGATTGCCTCTCCATTTATACGCCAGCGTCTACTAGAAAGTAAAACACTTGAGCTACAAAAAGCTTTTGACCTAGCTTGTTCACTGGATTTGGCAAAGAGAAATGCAGACCTCTATCAGCTGCCCAGATCTCGATCTGCTGCTGTAGCTGCAACCAGACAATTCAAGCGGTCTCAGGTGAACCCTATCATGGGGGAATCTAATTCTGATAATTCTGATGAAGAAGAGGAGGACGACCCCACTTTAGCAGCCTCTTGGCAATCTAGGAAGGAATGCTTCTTTTGTGGAGATGCTTTTCACCCTAGGAAAACCTGCCCTGCTCGCAATGCAATCTGCAGTTATTGCGGAAAAAAAGGACACTTTGTTAAAGTTTGCCTATCAAGGGCCTCTACGAGGGCCAATCCAGCTAAGGCCTACCGAACTGCCCCAATTAGGGCCTATCAAGATGCTCCAGCTAGGACCTATCAAGCTTCCTCTCGAGCTCTCTCCCGAAGAAGCACACCGAGAGTTTTAGCCACTCTCTGTGCAACGACACCAATTACAGCTGCTTGCCCACAGAACCTGTCTCAGGCAGCCACAAAAATTTCAATTAAAGGGCATACCTTAGATGCCTTAATTGACTCAGGAAGTACTGATAGTTTCATTAAGGAACAGATTGTTGCGAAATTGAAACTACATGTCTTCCCATCGGACCAGGCAATTGCGATGGCCCAGTCATCACTTAATACCAGAATCTCCGGCTTTTGTGTTGTTGATATGACACTTCATGGTCGTATGTATCCCTCCACCCGACTTTCAGTGCTCAAAGACTTATGTAGTGATCTCCTCTTAGGGCTGGACTTCCAAAAACAGCATAAGAAACTCACCATTGAGTTTGGTGGATCCAAACCCGGACTTACTATTTCTAATATACCATCTAAATTACCATTTTGTGCATTATCAGCAGCTTCACTTGATGAACCCTCATTATTTGCCAGTATTCCGCCTCAATGCCAACCGATAATAACAAAATCGCGGCGCTTTAATCAGGGAGACCAATCTTTTATTGCGGCTGAAATCTCTCGACTTCTAGCAGAGGATATCATTGAACCATGTTCGTCGCCCTGGCGGGCTCAAGTCGTCATTGTCAAGAACCCTCTAAAACCTCACAAACAGCGACTATGCATCGATTATTCGCAAACCATCAATCAATATACCGACTTGGACGCCTACCCATTGCCACGCATTGATGATATGGTTAATAAACTGGCCGAATACAAAGTGTTCTCAACTTACGATTTAAAAAGTGCCTATCATCAGTTACCCTTGAAGGTCTCAGATAAGCAGTACACAGCCTTTGAGGCTAATGGACGGCTGTACCAATTTCGTCGCCTCCCATTTGGGGTTACTAATGGAGTGGCTGTCTTTCAACGGGCAATGGATGGCCTGGTTAAGCAGGAAAACCTAAGGGACACTTTTCCCTATCTTGATAACATTACCATTGCAGGTCACGATCAACAGGAACACGACTCCAACCTCCAAAAATTTCGGGATGCCCTCCATCGCCGTAATTTGACCCTGAATGAATCCAAATCTGTTGAGTCGCAACCGACCATCAACATCCTTGGCTACTGCGTAGGCAATGGTATCATTAAGCCAGACCCAGAAAGACTTCGCCCGCTCCAAGAGCTCCCGTCACCTAAGAATCCGGCTTCTTTACGTCGGGCTCTCGGTCTGTTTGCATACTACGCAAAATGGATTCCTCATTTTTCGGACAAAATCCAACCCTTGCTGCATGCTAGATCATTTCCACTGGGAACAGCGGCTGTTGCAGCCTTTAACCTTCTCAAAAAACAGTTGGAGAAAGCGGCTCTTCACTCCATCGATGAGAATCTCCCTTTCGTGGTTGAATGTGATGCCTCGGAGGTGGCGATCTCAGCTACTCTGAATCAGGAAGGTCGTCCTGTAGCATTTATGTCCAGGACCTTACAAGGTGCCGAGCTACATTATCCTCCGGTTGAGAAAGAAGCCACAGCCATCATAGAGGCAGTACGGAAGTGGAACCATTTTCTAGCTCGCCAGCACTTTACATTGATCACGGACCAACGATCAGTCGCCTTCATGCTCGATAATCGAAAACGAACCAAAATTAAGAATAATAAAATACAACTTTGGAGGATGGAACTGGCCTCTTTTGGTTATACCATTCTCTATCGGCCTGGCAAGGAGAATGTGGCCCCGGACACCCTCACACGGGCATTCTGCTCCACTATGTCATCCTCCACTCTCATGGATGTCCACAATAGTTTGTGTCATCCTGGCGTTACGCGCATGCTACATTTCGTACGATCACGGAATCTCCCTTTTTCCACTGGAGATGTAAAGAAAATATGCTCAGAATGCCGGCTTTGTGCGGAATTAAAACCTCAGTTCTTCCGCCCCTCAGATGGTATACTCATACATGCAACCCAACCGATGCAACGACTTAGCATCGATTTTAAGGGCCCAGTGCCCTCTTCAACTCGGAACACATATTTGCTCACCATGATCGACGAATATTCACGTTTTCCGTTTGCCTTCCCCTGCTCCAATATGCTGGCGTCCACAGTAATCTGCTGCCTTGAGCAGGTATTTTCTCTCTGTGGCATGCCGGCTTATATTCACTCAGATCGGGGTCCATCCTTTATGTCAAGGGAACTCAAGGACTACCTCTCAGAACGGGGAATTGCTACAAGCAAAACAACACCATACCATCCCATCGGAAATGGGCAGGTAGAGAGGTATAACGGTATCATCTGGAATTCCGTACGTCTCGCTTTAAGATCTCGGGGCCTACCAGACCAGCAATGGGAAACAGTGCTTCCGGATGCATTGCACTCTATACGGTCCCTGCTTTCTACAGCCACAAATACTACACCTCATGAGCGGTTCTTTGGATTCCAGCGTCGCTCATCTCATGGAACATCACTCCCGTCATGGCTAACTACTCCTGGACCTGTATTACTCCGAAGATACGTTCGGACGTCTAAAAATGACCCTCTTGTAGACGAGGTCGAACTAACCGATGCCAACCCCACCTATGCAAACATACGATATTCCGACGGCCGAGAATCTACCGTATCATTACGGGATCTGGCTCCCTGCCCACCAGGACCTAGTGGGACATCGGGTGATGGCATTTCACCAGGAAACTCTTGGGACCTATCGGGTACCCCTCTCCAGGATCCTGATCGGACACCAACTAGCTTGGTGCCGGTAGAACCCCGTGCTCAAGGTTGCGACCCTCCCAGTACCGCGCATGAAAGTACTGATCCGCCACAGACCAGCTCTGCACCTCCCTCTGAACAGAGGCAGTCCGACTTTGAACCTATTGGGGCTCGTACTCGAAGCCATGATCTCCCCGACCCTTCACAGGGCAATCCAGGCCACACAGACTCTGACCAATGGCCAACCGCATGTAAGCGGACCAGCGACCCTCTACGACGGGAATCCAAACGGGTGCGACTCTTCCTTGTTCGGCGGCTGCAGACCAAAAGGTAGACCACAGCCTCCTAATCCTGCAGGAGGGAAGAATGTGATAAAAATGCTAACTTCAGAGAAGTTATGTCATCACTTCCTGTGAACTATGAACTATGAACTATGAACTGTGTACATACCTCACTTCCTGTAAATGTCACTTCCTGTTGGACTGGTATAAATACTGGTCTGTTCAGTATTGTAAGAGGCTTCTACCAGAGGCATGGTAAAGACCTCTCTTGTATATAGTGTGTTTATAAGTTACTTAAAGCTTACTTTAAAGTTACTTGATGGTAAGTCTCCTTTTTCTTACATCACCCCGTACCTGCCTTCTCCCCATATCCCTTGATACCTTTAGCTCTAAGAAATATATCTAACTCCTTCTTGAATATATTTAAAGAGTTGGCCTCAACCGCCTTCGGTGGTAGAGAATTCCACAGGTTCACCACTCTCTGGGTGAAGAAATTCTTCCTCATTTCTGTCCTAAATGGCTTACGCCTTATCCTTAGACTATGACCCCTGGTTCTGGACTCTCCGACCATCGGGAACATTCTACCTGCATCTAGTTTGTCCAGACCTGTCAGAATTTTATAAGTTTCGATGAGATGCCCTCTCATTCTTCTAAACTCCAGCGAGTATAAGCCCAATCGACCCAATCTCTCCTCATACGTCATTCCTGCCATCCCAGGGATCAGCCTTGTGAATCTTCGCTGAACTCCTTCCATGGCAAGAACATCCTTCCTCAGATAAGGTGACCAAAACTGCACACAGTACTCAAGGTGTGGTCTCACCAAGGCCCTGTACAACTGCAGCAGGACATCCTTGCTCCTGTACTCAAACCCTTTTGCTATGAAGGCCAACATACCATTGCCTTCTTCACCGCCTGCTGCACCTGCATGCTTACCTTCAGCGACTGGTGCACAAGGACACCCAGGTCTCGTTGCACTTCCCCTTCTCCCAATCTATTGCCATTCAGAAAATAGTCTGCCTTTCTGTTTTTGACACCAAAGTGGATAACCTCGCATTTATCCACGTTATATTGCATCTGCCACGCTTCTGCCCAATCACCCAACCTGTCTAAATCATCCTGGAGTTTCTCGGTATCCTCCTCGCAGCACACACGCCCACCCAGCTTTGTGTCATCCGCAAACTTGGAGATATGACATCTAGTTCCCTTATCTAGATCATTAATGTATATTGTGAATAGCTGGGGTCCAAGGACCGATCCCTGCGGTACCCCACTAGTCACTGCCTGCCACTCGGAAAAAGACCCGTTAATTCCAACTCTCTGCTTTCTGTCCACCAACCAGTTCTCTATCCAAGTCAGTACCTTGCCCCCAATCCCATGTGCCTTAACTTTACCCGCTAATCTCTTATGCGGGACCTTATCGAAAGCCTTTTGAAAGTCCAAATACACCACATCTACTGGTTCTCCCTTATCTATTTTCCCAGTTACATCCTCAAAGAATTCCTGTAGATTAGTCAAGCATGATTTACCTTTTTTAAATCCATGCTGACTTTGTCCGATCCTGTCACTGTTTTCCAAGTGCTCAGCTATTACATCCTTTATAATGGACTCTAGCATTTTCCCCACTACCGATGTCAGGCTTACCGGTTTGTAATTCCCCGCTTTCTCTCTACCACCCTTTTTGAATAGTGGGGTAACATTAGCTACCCTCCAATCCATGGGTACAGCTCCAGATTCCAGCAAATTTTGGAAGATGATCAGCAATGCATCTACTATTTCTAGGGCCACTTCCTTAAGTACTCCAGGATGTAGATTATCAGGCCCTGGGGATTTATCGGCCTTCAATCCCATCAATTTCCCCAACACTATTTCCCTACAAATACTGAATTCTTTCACTTCCTCCCTCTCATCAGACCCTATGCTCTCCAACATCTCTGGGAGGTTATTTGTGTCCTCCTTTTTGAAGACAGAACCAAAATATGCATTTAATTGGTCTGCCATTTCTTTGTTCCCCGTTATAATTTCCCCTGCTTCTGACTGCAAGAGACCTACACTTGATTTCACTAATCTTTTTCTCTTCACATATCTATAAAAGCTCTTACAGTCAGTTTTTATGTTCTCTGCAAGCTTACTTTCATATTCTATTTTCCCCATCTTAATTAATCCCTTTGTCCTCCTTTGTTGAATCCTCAGGGTTACTGCTTTTTCTGGCCAATTTATATGCCCTCTCCTTGGATCTTATGATATCCCTAATTTCCCTTGTTAGCCACGGTTGAGTCACCCCTTTTGTTTTATTCTTATCCCAAACTGGGATGAACAACTTCTGTAGTTCATCCATGCAGTCTTTGAATGTTTGCCATTGCCTATCCACCGTCAACCCTTTGAGTGACATTCCCCAATCAATCCTACCCAATTCGCACCTCATACCATCGTAGTTTCCTTTATTTAAATTCAGGACCCTAGTCTCCGAGTCAACTACTTCATTATAAAAGATGTAATAGCAGAGCACTTGGTAAGCAGTGACAGGATCGGACAAAGTCAACATGGATTTACAAAAGGTAAATCATGCTTGACTAATCTACTGGAATTTTTTGAGGATGTAACTGGTAAAATAGATAAGGGAGAACCAGTGGATGTGGTGTATTTGGACTTTCAGAAGGCTTTTGATAAGGTCCCACATAAGAGATTGGCGTGCAAAATTACGGCACATGGGATTGGGGACAAGGTATTGACTTGGATAGAAAACTGGTTGGTGGACAGAAAGCAAAGAGTTGGAATAAATGGGTCATTTTCCGAGTGGCAGGCAGTGACTAGTGGGGTACCGCAAGGATCGGTCCTAGGACCCCAGCTGTTCACAATATATATTAATGATCTGGACGAGGGAATTGGATGTAATATCTCCAAATTTGCAGATGACACAAAGCTGGGTGGGAGGGTAAGCTGTGAGGAGGATGTCGTGAAACTCCAGTACGATTTGGACAGATTGGGTAATTGTGCAGAAACATGGCAAATGCACTATAATGTGGATAAATGTGAGGTTATCCACTTTGGTGGCAAAAACAGGAAGGCAGGTTATTATTTGAATGGCAATAGATTGGGAGAAGGGGAAGTGCAAAGAGACCTGGGTGTTCTTGTGCACCAGTCGCTGAAGGTAAGCATGCAGGTGCAGCAGGCGGTTAAGAAGGCAAATGGTATGTTGGCCTTCGTAGCAAGAGGGTTCGAGTACAGGAACAAGGATGTCTTGCTACAGTTGTACAGGGCCTTGGTGAGACCGCACCTTGAGTATTGTGTGCAGTTTTGGCCGCCTTACCTGAGGAAAGACGTTCTTGCCATGGAAGGAGTGCAGCGAAGATTCACCAGGCTGATACCTGGGATGGCAGGAATGACGTATGAGGAGAGATTGTGTCGATTGGGATTATACTCACTGGAGTTTAGAAGATTGAGAGGGGATCTCATCGAAACCTATAAAATTCTGTCAGGCCTGGACAGACTAGATGCAGGAAGGATGTTTCTGATGGCCGGGGAGTCCAGAACCAGGGGTCATAGTCTAAGGATAAGGGGTAAGCCATTTAGGACTGAAATGAGGAGAAATTTCTTCACCCAGAGAGTGGTGAACCTGTGGAATTCTCTGCCACAGGGGGCGGTGGAGGCCAGTTCATTAAATGTATTCAAAAAAGAGTTGGATATATTTCTTAAGGCTAAAGGGTTCAAGGGATATGGGGAGAAGGCAGGGACAGGGTACTGAATTTGGATGATCAGCCATGATCTCATTTAATGGCGGAGCAGGCTCGAAGGGCCTAATGGCCTACTCCTGCTCCTATCTTCTATGTTTCTATGTTTCCTAATGAAGAATTCTATCATATTATGATCGCTCTGACCCAAGGGGCCTCGTACAACAAGATTGCTAATTAATCCTCTCTCATTACATAATACCCAGTCTAAGATGGCCTGATCTCTGGTTGGTTCCTCGACATATTGTTCCAGAAAACCATCCCGTAAACATTCTAGGAATTCTTCCTCCACAGTATTTTTACTAATTTGGTTAGCCCAATCTATATGTAAATTAAAGTCACCCATGATGACTGCTGTGCCCTTATTGCACGCATCTCTAATTTCCCGTTTAATGCCATCCCCAACCTCCGTATTACTGTTTGGAGGTCTATATACCACTCCCACTAACGTTTTCTGCCCCTTGATATTTCTCAGTTCTACCCATACAGATTCCGCATCATCAGAGTTAATATCCTTCCTTTCAATTGTGTTAATCCCTTCTTTAACCAGCAATGCTACCCCACCTCCCTTTCTTTCTTGCCTATCCTTCCTAAATATTGAATACCCCTGGATGTTGAGTTCCCAGCATTGGCCATCTTGGAGCCATGTTTCTGTAATCCCAATCAAATCATGTTTGTTTATCTCTATTTGCGCAGCTAATTCATCCACCTTGTTCCGAATGCTCCTTGCATTAAGACACAAAGCCTTCAGGCTTGTTTTTTTAACGCTCTCAGACCTACATGAATTATTATTTACTGTGACCATGTTTGATTTAACCGTTGAGTTCTTTGCCTTCTAATTTTGTTTTTCTCCTTCCTGTCTTTTGCTTTTTTGCTTGTTTCCCTTTCCTCTGTCTCCCTGCTCAGGTTCCCAACCCCCTGCCACTTTAGTTTAAACCCTCCCCAAAAGCAGTAGCAAACACTCCCCCTAGGACATCGGTCCCGGCCCTGCCCAGGTGCAAACCCTCCCGTTTGTGCTGGTCCCACCTCTCCCAGAACCGGTTCCAATGTCCAAGGATTTTGAATCCCTCCCACTTGCACCATTCCTCTAGCCACGTATTCATTTCAAATATCCTCCTATTTCTACTCTGACTAGCACGTGGCACTGGTAGCAATCCTGAGATTACTATCTTTGAGGTCCTATTTTTTAATTTACCTCCTAACTCCCTATATTCTGCTTTTAGGACCTCATCCCGCTTTTTACCTATATCGTTGGTGCCTATGTGCACCACGACAACTGGCTGTTTGCCCTCCCCCTCCAAAATGTTCTTGGTAGTAGAAGTTGTGGGTTTGGGAGGTGCTATCAAAGAAGCTTTGGCAAGTTGCTGCAGTGCATCTTGTAGATGGTGCACACTGCAGCCACAGTGCACCAGTGGTGGAGGGAGTGAGTGTTGAAGATGGTGGATGGGGTGCCAATCAAGTGGGCTGCTTTATCCTGAATGGTGTCGAGCTTATTGAGTGTTGTTGGAGTCACACTCATCCAGGCAAGTGGAGGGTATTCCATCACACTCCTGACTTGTGCCTTGTAGATGGTGGAAAAGCTTTGGTGAGTCAGGAAGTGAATCATTCACTGCAGAATACCCAGCCTCTGACCTGCTCTTGTTGCCACTGTATTTATGTGGCTGGTCCAGTTAAGTTTATGATCAATGGTGACCACCAGGACGTTGATGTTGAGGGATTTGACTATGGTAATGCCATTGAATGTCAAGGTAAGGTGGTTAGGCTCTCCCTTGTTGGAGATGGTCATAGCCTGGCACTTGTGTGGCGCGAATGCTACTTGCCACTTATTAGCCCAAGCTTCAATGTTGTCTTGGTCATGCTGCATGTGGGCACAGACTGGTTCATTATCTGAGAAGTTGTGAATGGAACTGAACACTGTGCAATCATCAGCAAACATCCCCATTTCTGACCTTATGATGGAGGGAAGGTCATTGATGAAGCAGCTGAAGATGGTTGGGCCTAGGACACTGCCCTGAGGAACTCCTGATACGCTGTCCTGGGGCTGAGATGATTGCCATCCAACAACCACAACCATCTTCCTTTATGTTAGGTAGGACTCCAGCCAGTCGAGAATTTTCCATCTGATTCCCATTGACTTTAGTTCTACTGGGGCTCCTTGATGGGCAATCACGGTGTGCAAGGACACAGAGAACCTATCCCAATATGCAATTATAACTGGGGAAATTCTAATAGACATCATTTATACTTAATTAACTACTTTTTATTCAACCAATTAAATTAATGAGAAACTTGGGACAGATTTTGCTCTGATATTCACTGGTTTAGTGGCAGTGACAGGGTGAGTAAAGGTGGAGAATTGTGCTGGGATGTGTCACAACAGAACCTCATCCATTTTAACATGCGTAGTGATTTCCAGCGGCATTTTTTCATATTCAAATCCGACACCAATGCCGGCATGACATTCTTCATTACATTTTCTGTCATTACTGCCTCAGCAATGCTGGGCATTAGTTACACCAGGTTAGTTAAATAAGGCTAACCACAGAAAATTTTTGGTAATCATTGATCAGTTGGGCAGGCATTAGTTCTGCTGTGACAAATTTCCACCAGTGATCCCACTGGAGAATAAATTTTACCTTTGGGCCATATAGAAGGGAGAGGATCCTGAAACGTGCCTCACCTGTACCTATAATTGAGCCAACCACTCCTTAAAATGAACAAAAGCAAAATACTGCGGATGCTGAAAATCTGAAATAAAAACAGAAAATGCTGGAAATATTCAGTAGGTCAGGCAGCATCTGATGATCTTCATTGGGGAGACCAAATGCAGATTGGGTGACCATTTTGCAGAACACCTCCGCTCAGTCCGTAAGGGTGGCCCCAAGCTTCCGGTCGCCTGTCATTTTAATTCACTGCTCCATTCCCACTCAGACCTCACCGTCCTTGGCCTCTTGCATTGTTCCACAGAAGTTCAACGTAAACTCGAGGAACAGCACCTCATCTTCCGATTAGGCACCTTGCAGCCTTCCAGACTCAATATCGAGTTCAACAATTTCAGATCATAACCTCGGCCCCTATTACATTTTTACTTATATATTTTTTTCCACCCCTTTGTTTTGGGTCTTCCCTTCCCCCCCATTCCTTTTTTTTCTCTCTCCCACATGGCAGCTGTTTCTCATCCTGCCAGTACACTTCACACCTAATCTGAGCCGTCTTTGTCTCCTCTGTCCTATTACCATCTCGTCTGGTTTTGAATACCTCTTAATGTCTCTTTACTTCTCTTTTGTTCTGTCGCAGCCCTGCCTTCGATCTATTTTATTTCCTTTCCAGTTTTGAAAAAGGGTTCACCCGAAACGTCGACTTTTAATTTCTCTCCACGGATGTTGCCTGGCCTGCTGAGTTTTCCAGCATTTTCTGTTGTTACTTAGCATCTGATAAAGGGTCATCGACCTGAAACGTTAAGTCTGTTTCTCTCTCCACAGATGCTGCCTGACCTGCTGAGTATTTCCAGCATTTTCTGTTTTTACTCCTTTAAAATGTTTTTATTTAATTAAGAAATTTAGCTGAAGGGTGAAGGCCCATAATACAGGGCACTATCAAATTTGAAAAGAGCAGGAAAGAAGATTAAATAAATCAAGGAGTGATTAAGATGATGCCAAGCTTGAGTTTTAAAAGTCTGTAAATTAGTCTGTAAGTAATAAGGGAAGATTGGGAGAGATAAGGAATTCCAGATTGCACACATTTTCTTATATCCTATCAAGGAGTGTGAAAGAAGTGCGAGGAACAAATTTCTATATATGGGAGCAGAAGTCAAGACTTCAATGGAATTTGGCTTTATGGAGATTTTAAGAGCTGCTTCGGAGAAAAGAAGTGTTTGCCATGAAAGAGGAAACCAAGCTTCTTGGAGGCAACTTAAGCAATGAAGGAAATGGAGGATTTCAATTTGAGATCTGAGAAAAGAGGGGGCAAAAGATTTCAGAATCAACCAGAACTACTTACACCTCATCTAGAGTCATCTTTTGTTTCTTAACTTGTCCCATTACTATCTCCTTTTGCCTTGCACCATCATCCCTTTTGTATTCTAATCTCTCCTGCCTCCCTTCCTATCACAGACCTTCCCTTGTGTTCTTTCCTTCCCTTCCTCCCATCCCTGCCTCTGCACTTGCTTAAAACCTGCTACAACTCTAACTTTTTCCAGTTCTGACGAAGGGTCATGGACCTGAAACGTTAACTCAGTTTCTCTCTCCACAGATGCTGCCTGACCTGCTGACTATTTCCAGCATTTTCTGGTTATATTTCAACCAGAACTATGATCTCGTGGTCCAAAATGGAATGATCAGAATTATTGTTTTGTTAAATGTGTGCTCAGTAGTTTAGAGGAGGAGTCATGTATATTACATCACCTGTTTTCTGCAGTATAGCTAAGAGGAAATAGAGTTTCTGTGCATGTTTTCCTGCATCATTGTGGCATTTCATTCATAGAATTGCCTCTTCAGCCAGGTACCGCTTCTTTGTTACAATAAATTACGATATCCGTCAATTATTCCCAGTCCGACTGAATGATCAAATTGCAATAATCTAGTGAACACACGAGGAATTTGCCATTTTTATTTGTTGCTAATTATGTCTAATCCAAGCATCCATCATACCTATCAACAGTTCTTCTACCATATCTCTGAATTGCTACATGTTTTCTGAAGTCCTACCGTATTTCTGGCAGCAGATTACTTTTCCCCACTGCTGCACATTATTACCTGAAGTTCTGTGTTATCTAAATCAGTCAAATGCATTTCTTCTAAACCTGCTGATTTCAGGTGCTAATCTCAGAGCGAACTTTTTATCATTTATTTTTCATGAACTGAGAACATGTGCTGGCAATTGTCTTCCTCTCTGTTATCAATTGAAATTGAGCAGCAAGAATATGTTAACTTTATTTTGAGCACATTAACTGTAATGGATCTAAGCAGCTACTACATTTTAGTGATCTGTGTACACAGATCCCTAAATCTCTTTGGACCTCCACTGTTACCAGCTTTTCACCATTTAAATAATACTCGGATCTATCCTTTTTTTATCCAAAATGGATGACCTCCCACTTACCTGTGTTGAAATCCATCTGGCACAGTTTCGCCCACTCACTTAATCTATCAATGTCTCTTTCTAATTTTATGCTCCTGTCTGCACTACTTACTATGCCACCAATCTTTGTGTCATCAGCAAACTTGAATATATGGCTCCCTATTGTGTTATCCAAGTCGTTAATAAGTATAGTGAATAGTTGAGACCCCAACACGGATCCCTCGGGGACATCACTAGTCACTTCCTTCCAATTTGAGTAGACACCCATTATCCCTGCTCTCTGCTTTCTACCACCTGTGAGATTTGCAAAATTTCTACATTTCCTCAAAGGTTGTTATTAATAAAAGGGACCCTGCGTGGACATTTTAAATCAAAACGGGTACCCAAGGTGGTGTCCGCGCCTCGTGGCAGAAAGCCTGTGAGATTTTAAAAACTTGGACTCTGCGGCACAGTCAGCTCGTGGACAAATCGAAAACAAAGCTGCAGTTTCTGCGAAGAGAGACTTTGCATTTTGAAAACCAGACAGGACTTTGAATTATGTATTAGATCAAATTGGAGACAAATCAAAACCCAGTTAGGCCTATAGTTAAGGACATCAAGCAGTTTGCATAAATAATCGGGAACAGATTAAGGAAGTCATCGAGGCTGGACAGGCCCATCAAGGTGTATTAATAACAAAACAAGTCAATTATTGGGCCAGTAGATGCGATTACCGGCCATGTAAAAACAGTTAGTATAGATTGCTACCATTATTTAAAATGGCCCGCCAAGATTAAGACAAAGAACTAACCTGATTTGGCGCGCAGATAAGGGCCATCTGTAGGAGTATAATTGAAGGCCCCGGGTAGCAATCTCTCTCTTCTCTCTGGCCTCTCCTTGCTCCTCTCCCTCATGGCTGCTGCTCTTCCCCCGTCTCGCACTTACCCCCTGGCCTCTGCCCGTGCCTTTCCCCACTCCATCTGGAAATGCTCAGGCATTGCGTTGGGCGGACACGGACAATCCAGGCCAGGTGAGGTGGGACGCAACAAGGCGAGGAGGCAAGACGAACTGAGGAGACAAATTGAGGAGATGAATTGAGGAAGACGATTGAAGACAAGCTTCGAATGATCGGGCCTTCAGTCTCAGCCAACCTGCGACTATCTTTATGCAAACTTCAACTGCCGACCGAGGAAGAGGAACCATCAGCCCTGCAAGGTAAAGTACCCAAGCAGAGACTTTAACTTTGGGGTACTCATACCTGGACAACGTCCTTGCAGCATCCGGAGACCATGTGATGATGGCAGGCTCCAGAGAGCACAAAGAGTGAACCCCGAACCCCACCGCTGTTTTGAGTTCAGCAGATCTTTTGATTGGTGAGCATAAATTCTGGCCCCTCATAGCTTAATCTAGTTAGGTATAGGGGGTGTGATAAGCATAAGGGGATTGTTAAGATAGTATTTTTCCCTCGATGTGCCGTGTGTTCCCCATTCCCTGTATAAGTATAGTTATTTGTATTTGCCTGTAATTTTACACTAGTAATTTCTCATAAGACTGTGTTAATTTTCTGCTTAATAAAACCTTGAGTTTTGCTTACATCCAAACCACCTGTCCACTCGAGTCTTTTCTGTATCGCCGCCTGTACCTAAGTCCGGTGTCTAGAACCCAGGGGCGTGGGAGCAATTTGAACCGCTCATAAACAGTCAGAGGCATAACTGACTGGGCGTATGCACCAAACACCACCACACGCCACCCCCTACAGAAATGGCATCTGCGGCAGGACACCGGCAACAGGGTTGCGATACAGTAGACAATGGTTCAGATGAGCAAACCATGATGGAGGAAAGGATTTCTGATTATGTGTTTAGCAAGGTGAATATCACTAAGAAGTGGATCACTACTCTGTTAAAGGCTGGGCATCCGGTAGATGCAGCAGCTAAGTGGACAGATGGAAAGGAACACAAGAAGTCCTTAGAGAAGGCAGTTTGGCTGATGTGTTTTAAAAAGCAGGTCCAGCTTTTGGACAGGCTCATTGCAGCACAGGCAGTTGAGTTACGGGAGTCAGCCTGGAGATCCAGGATAAGGCTCTCGCAGGGGAGAAGTTGTTAGTGGCTTTGCAAGCTTTGACTGAGGAGAGAGTGCATTTAGTGGGAGAGCACAAGGCCCAGTTGGAATACCTACGGTGCCAAGTCACTGAGGCCAAGGGAAATGAGTTAAGGTTGTGGGAGAAAAATGCCCCCTTGGCAAGGCAGATTAGAGAACAGGAAGAGAAAGTACAGGAAGGAAAAGCCGCTTACAAGCTAGCGAGTGAACAGGGGTTTGAGGAGGCAGACCACGGCCCCTGTAGAGAGAGGATAGAAAATCTGAGCAGGCCCCTCCGGAAGGCCTCATAAGCCCAAAGGCAGGCCAGGTGGATTTTTTTGCGAACGAGGGGAGGACAGTTCCAACGTCACCGGTAGTGCTTAGGGATGACCTGGTTGAGAGAGAGGAGACCTCAAGGCCACCACCCGTAGCGCCAAGTTTCAGCGAGGTTTGGCAGCAAGTGGGGGTGGAACCGGGTGTGGAACCCAGAGTGGAGCCAGAGCTGGAGGCGGAGGTAGAGCAAACACCGCCCGAGAGGTCGGAGCTGGGACCGATGTGCCCAGCACAGCATCGGAGGTTCGGCCCACCCGCCAATGGCAACAATGAGGGACCCCTCCAAAACCAGTTCATATTACCCTTTAACACCCAACAGCTTAGGGTTATGGTCAACCATATCCCAAAGCTCTTCGAGAAGGGAGACCCCTCGATCCACTTCAGGGAAATAGAGCAGACCGCCAACGTCAACGACTGCGATGATGCTCAGAAGACCAAAATGCTGCTATTCTCCCTGGAGAGTAGTCTCCTCCAATCCTTCTCTGACAAGTGTAAAAGGGGGCAGAGCGGGTACGAGGAGCTTAGAGATGCAGTTCTGGAGGCCATGGGGATGGATGAGGGAAGTCCTTTCTCCCTTGTGGAGAAGACGATCCAGCTACCAGGGGAAACCCCGGAGGCTTTTGTGGACCAGCTGTGGCCGGTGTACTGGAAGGCTTGCCCTGGGACGCCGGACCGAGCATTCCTGAACAGGGATTCCCTGGCCCATTGGCTCCGTTGCCTGTTGGCAAACAGCTTGCCACGGGTCCGGGCCATGGCAGAAGCCTGGTTCGACCCCAAAGATCCCCAGACCACAGAACTCACAGTAATTAGGCAGCTCACTCTGGCTTACAAAAACGGTAGGGGAGCCGATGCACACCCACCCAAGGGGAAGGTGCATGAGATAAAACTCGGACCGGGTAGGAAAGAGTGGCACCAGGAAGGGAGTAACCCCCCCAACACAAAGACAAATTGTTACGGGTGTGGGAAGGATGCTCACAGGCGGAAGGAGTGCAAAAACCCAAAAGGCGGGGGCAGGGACCCCTTCCGCAGAGGTCGAGTCACTTTTGGATGCCATGAGGTCCTTACTGACTGGCCAGGGGAGAGTAGCAGCCACCACCGGTGCTCTCACCCCATCAGCCCCATCCAACCCACAGCCGTGACTAGAGCCAGCGCAGCCTGTTTATCTGTGTTCTCTCTGGTATGATGAGTGGAAAAGACCCCTTTTGGAGATGGAGGTGGAGAAGGTGATGAGGAACTATCTGTTAGACACGGGGGCATCATGCACCGTGGTCTACTCAGCTAACCCCACCAACTCACCTCTCTCCAGCGGGGTCCCATACCGTCTATCGGGGTTCACAGGTAGGGAACAGGCTGGCTCGTTTTCCATCCCGCTCGCCGTTCGGTTAGGAACGCTCCGCTCCAAGTGGACCTGTGTCCTGATTAAATGGGACGTGGAGGGTGGAAGAGGCGTCCTGGGGGTCGACTTTATCATGGGTCATGGGATCCTAGTGGATTTGAGCAATCACTGCCTTTGGGGGCAGGTAGAGTAAGGAACGGAGAAGTCGTAGTTGTTAAGTCTGTGAATTATTTAGTTAATTAAGACACAGACTAATGAGTAACAATAAAAACAGGTCTTTACTGGTTGGAGGTAGGGACTATACTGAATACAAGATTACTGCACAGTGCTTATATACCGGTGTGTTCACCCCCGGTATTACGTCTACAGCAGCCTGAGAAAGTAGTACATCTCTTAAGGTGGAACAGGCTTAAGCTCTCTTAAGGTGGAACAGGTTACATACACAACACTCCTCCCTTCTTAGCTTTATAGTCATCCCCCCCATTTAACATAACGTAATAACATATATACATATAAAGCTTCATGTTTAACGTAACATATCACAGATTCAGTCTCTGCGGAAAACAGTTCACAGATTCAATCTCTGTGGTGTAGTCGGTTCACGTTACTCATTCAATAGTCCTTTCATGGATTTAACAGCTTGAACTTCCGAACTGATTTGGCTCCGTTCGGAGGGACCACGTGTGTGATCTGGTAGAGGTGATAATGGTTCAGATGGGTCATCTTCTGTTTTTACTTTTCCTTTTCTGCTTCTTGGAGACTCTCTGGGCTCCATTGTCAGCTGCCACAGCTGCCAGCTGCATGCGCAGTTCCTCCTTCTCTTCCTCCTGTTTCCATCGTAGAGCCAGCTTCTCCCGATGTTCCGTAGACTTTTGGTGCTCCTCCATGATTTCTGCACTTTGGGAGTCGAAGTTACAAGCTGGGCAGGACAGGACATCGTAATATTCGGTGTCGTCCACCAGGTCATGGTAATATTCGGTGTCGTCCTGAGCTAGACCAGTGAGAGGGTCGTCTATTTCCTCCATACCCAGCTGGACGTTAGCCAGCTCTTGTTTCAAATCCAGACATCTTTCCTGAAGAGACTTCTTCATGTGTACCTCTGCATCCAGCTTTTTCTGGGCTTTCAGCAAGTCGTTTACTAGTGACCTCATTTGTGATTTTAATACTTCAACTTCCTTTGGAGATTGATTGATCGGACTATGCAATCCCTCTACCGGAGCAGCTGTTTCAGCGGTCTGTTGTTCTACATTGACGTGAGTCAGCGTACTTTTGGCATCCAATGGCTGCTCTGTTGCAGTCGTTTCAGTCTGTGTCGTCACATCAGCCATCTCAATGACTTTTGAGAGCTCCGAACCCTTTTCCTTTGAAGATCGCAGCTCGTGTTCAAGTTTTTCCCATTTCAGAGTCTTGTCCCTCAGCATATGAAGGAGTTGGCTGACCGTTAACTCTTCTGACACCAGATTATGGCACGCACCTTCAGAACCTGAATCAGCTTTGATTCGTTCGGCCTCCTCGCGCAGATGGTTGGTGTGCTCCTGCTCCATTTTCTCCATCAGTTGCTTCTGTTGACTTTCCAGATTCTCCCACTCTGTAACAAAGAACTTTTTTATTTCATTCATCTCTTGCTCAAAACGGCGAATCATTTGTTCTAATTGCTGTTGTAGTTTGAAATGGAGTTGAGTTCGAGCCCAGTGTCCCTCAAAAATGTGCATATCAGTAGACTTGACAGACTCAGAATTCTCTGTTAAACTATGTTGTTGTTGCTCAGTGGAATTCTGTGCTGAAACTTTGTCTTTTGCACATGGGTTGGTCTTACCATCATCAGTTCTAGAGTCTGGGCTGATTATCTGCACCGAGTTCTCACTCTTTATGGCTTTTAGCGAATGCCAGTCCATATTTATGTTTCTAAACCACTCCCGGCCTAGTAGTGGTGGACCTCCCTCCGGTAGCACATATAAGTCCATTATTTGACTTCCTTCGCCCTTGTTGGCCACTGCAACCTTTATTGTCCCGATGGGGTACACTCTCTGCCCCGTGTAGGTTGTCAATATAATCTCCGTATCCTGTAGGGGAATATGTTGGAATAACCTTCTGTAATCTTTCTTATTCATGACCGACAATGCCGATCCAGTGTCCAATTCCATTTTTACTTGGACTCCTTCTATCTGAAGAGTAACCCAAATTGTCTGGAGGTCTGCACCCTTACCAACGTTGAGTACCCTTAAGCTAGCCAGTTCAATACTGCTTAAGCCAGCCAGTTCATTGCTGCTAGCGTCTGAATCGGACTCCTGTTCGGCCACCTTGTGTACTTTTGCGTATTTTCCTTGCGGTGACTTCTTGTTGCTGGTCTTCTTCCCTGACCTGCATACTCTAGCTATGTGTCCAAGCCTACCGCAAATTCTACATTCTTGGTTTTTAAACCAACACTGGTTCTGATCATGCGTTGTCTTTCCACAACGATAATATTTGCCAGAACTCACACCCAATTTGTGTGCACTGAGCTCCGGTGACCGTAGCTGCATTACTGCCGTGCCTCTCGCTGCGGCTTCGTGTGCTGCTGCCATAGTGACCGCCTTCTCAAGCGTCAGCTCATTCTCCTCGAGCAGTCGCTTTTGTGTATCCTGTTTAAATAAACCACACACAAATTTGTCTCGTAGTGCATCTGTCAGTCCCGTTCCAAACTGGCAATATTTCGCTAATTTACGCAATTCCAGCAAATATTCAGCATTGCTTTCATGCTGTAGCTGCCTTCTGTCGTAAAATTTAAATCGTTCCGCTAGCATCAGCGGCGTGGGGTTTAGATGATCTTTCAGGACAGTAACAATCTCATTGAACGTCTTATCCGCCGGTTCATCTGGTGATAACAGGTGTTTCAATTGCCCGTATGTCTTCGCACCCATTAAATTTAATAATGTTAGAGCTTTATCTTGGTCACGAATTTTATTGGCCTTACAATAATTTTTTACTCTTTCAACATATATGGCCCAATCTTCGAGGTCACTATCAAAGGTGCTAATATTCCCGTGTTTAGGCATTGTAGATTTGCAATTTCTCAGATTTTATTTTCTTTACTTGTTATCAAAGATGGCGGCTTCCCGCTCTTGCCGTCGTCCTCCGCCCACAAAATGGCGGTTTTCCCGCGCTTGGCGGTCTTCACCCGTCCCCCGACGCCGTCTCCCTTCAGCCCCCGAGTGCGGCCCTTATCTTCGCCGCGATCGCCTGAGTGCGGCCCTTATCAGCGGATGCGATCGATGGCCCGGCTGCGCCTCGCACTTGAAAGCGGCCCGGCCCTTATCAGTGCTTGCGATCGATGGCCCGGCTGCGCCTCGCACTCCAAAGCCCTTATCTCCCGATCGCGATCGATGGCCCGCGCTGTGCACCGCGGCTCTCGCGCCTTCAATTTCTGCAGCCGCTGCCCTTTCAGCCCGAGTGCGGCCCTTATCGGTGGTTGCGATCGATGGCCCGGCTGCGCCCCTCACTTCAAAGCGGCCCGGCCCTTATCTGCCGATCGCTATCGCCCTGTACCTCTGTCTTCCCCAGCCCTGTCTTCTACTCCGGTTCACAAGCTGATGGAGGCTTCAGGGTCCTAATGCCTGTCGCTTCCAGTGGGGTGGTGTGGTTTGAAACCTCTCTTCAACCGCCGTGGAATAACTGCCGCAGGGTAAGAACCTGACTCGTCGCCAGTGTTAAATCTGTGAGTTATCTAGTTAATTAAGACACAGACTAATGAGTAACAATAAAAACAGGTCTTTACTGGTTGGAGGTAGGGACTATACTGAATACAAGATTACTGCACAGTGCTTATATACCGGTGTGTTCACCCCCGGTATTACGTCTACAGCAGCCTGAGAAAGTAGTACATCTCTTAAGGTGGAACAGGCTTAAGCTCTCTTAAGGTGGAACAGGTTACATACACAAAAGTAGTAATCCCGGGAAAGGAAGGGAAGGGGACCCTCTGCACCATGAAGCCCAAAGAGGATTATAACCTCGGGCTCATGGTCAGCAACACCCCACCGGAGTACCAGGCATTTGTGCAGGCCCACCTGGCCACATTTGCCACGCACAAACACGACTGCGGGAGGGTCACAGGGTTTGAGGTCAGCGTAGACGTGGACCCCATGGCCTGACCACAGAAACAGTATAACTTCCCCAGGGAAGCAGAACCGGACATGGAAGCAGCCATGTCCTCGTTAGTGCAGCAGGGAGTTCTGAGACCGATAGCTATCCACGTGAATTCTCCGTTGTTGTGTATGTACCTTTAAGGGAATAACTGGTCTTAGACTACAGTACCAGCAGTGACCACCCCTGTATAAAAGGCCCGAGCAGGCTTCTGTAGTTTCAGTTTCAAGCTGCCTCTTGTTCAGTAGAGTACCTGTTAAACTGTTCTCCCGAAGTCCATGTATTATTGAGGCGCGGACTTTACAGTGGCGATGAGTAAGTTCGAACTCACCTGCAGTGTGGCATCATCTCACGGGGATCTCGCCTGAATGGAGGGTCCTGGAAGGTCGTAGTCTGAGCAACGGGCGTCGGCCGAGGGCAACCGCCCAAAGAATCCATCGGTGTTTGGAGAACTGCGGGAGAGACTGTGGTTCCAGCGAATCGTGCTGGTAGCAGGTAGCGTGCTGACCCTTCCGGACTGTGGCGGGCTCAAGCTCGATCGAGCGGCTCTACAAATCGGGCCGTGCAGCATCGCCGGGAAAAGAAAACGAGAGAGAGGGTGGAGCGCACAGGGCGCGGTTGGTGCTCGAGAACAGGACAGCGGAGAGAAACTAAACGGGGGGGGAAGGAAAGCGAGACGCGCCGAAGCTGCGGGTCACCGCCATTACCCCGTAGAACGCTAGGAGCAGCGTGGCAGTAAGGGGAAGAAGCAAAAGCGCGGGAGGCGCCATTTTATCCCGTTGGAGAAGAAGCAAAAGCGCGGGAGGCGCCATTTTATTCCATTGGGGAAGAAGCAAAAGCGCGGGAGGCGCCATTTTAAATCGCCCAAGATGCCGAAAAGTGGCAGTATCACTGCTTTCGACAACGAGGTAGAAGACTGGACCACGTATGTGGAAAGAATTGAAGTGTACTGCAAGGCAAATGAGGTGGCTGATGGAAAGAGGGCGTCGGTATTATTAAATCTGATGGGTGCGAGTACGTACGGCCTATTGCGGAATTTAATTACCCCAGCTAAACCAATGGAGAAAAGTTTTGAGGAGATTGTTCATATCTTACAGGAACACCTAAGCCCTACACCACTGCTGACAGCAGAAAGATTCAAGTTCCATAAAAGAAACCAGCACAAAGATGAGAGCAATGCTGACTATCTTACGGAACTACGCAAGTTATCGAAGCACTGCCAGTTCGGAGCAGGACTGGCAGACACCTTCCAGGATAAGTTTGTCTGCGGGCTCCAGAGTGAAGGAACCCAGAAACGAATACTTTTGGAAAAGTACCTGACGCTAGAACAGGCTTTCAGCGTGGCAGTATCCTACAAAGCAGCAGCACGGGGAGCTGCGGAAATACAACAGAAACCACAAGAATACAGCGCTAACGAAATGGCGTATGGAGCCGAAAAGTGCTATCGCTGCGGCAGAACAACCCATGAGCAGAAGGACTGCTGGTTTAAAGACAAAATATGCAGGCAATGCGGGAAAATGGGACATATAGCAAGAGTCTGCAGGTCGGGAAAGAAGACCAACACGACAAGAACTACTAAGGAACAGTACAGGAAAGTAACGAAACTGACAGATAGTAGCTCAAAAGATCAGGAGAGTGATAAGGACTCTGGGAGCAGGCGACTAAGTAGTTTAAAGTTACACAACGTGATCGATAAAGAAGATCACCGAACCATTTGGGTCACCCTCATGATAGCAGGGTCCCCAGAGAAGATGGAATTGGACACAGGATCAGCCCTAACTGTCATGAATCGACGAGACTATGAGCGGCTATTCTCACACATACCCTTAAAGGACAGGTCCATTGTATTGAAGACATACACGCGGCAAAAGGTTTACCCCAGAGGAAAAATAAGGGTGCCAGTTGAATATAACGGAAAGGAAAAACAGAAATTATACATGTATATACTACGAGATGGAGGACCACCATTATTGGGATGTGAATGGATCCGAAGACTACAATTGGATTGGCATTCCATTCTGGCACTAACGGTGACTGACAAAAAAGATGATGACGTCGCACCTGGACATCTGTCACAAATTCTATCTGACGCGGAAGCGGTGTTCCAACAAGGACTTGGGACTCTAAAAGGAGTAAAGGCAACCATAAAGATTGAGGATAACGTAACCCCAAAATTTTTCAAGGGCAGACCGGTGCCATACGCGATACGCCCAGCTGTGGAAGCTCAACTGGAGAGTCTGGAGCATTCGGGGGTGCGGTCTAAGGTGGACTGGAGCGAGTGGGCCACACCCATCATTCCTGTAATGAAGAAAGCATTGAGCAGCACGCCTGGGGAGCCAAGGAAGGTTCGCATCTGTGGGGACTTCAAGGTGACTGTGAACCCAGTCCTGCACACAGTACAGTATCCGCTTCCGCGGATAGAAGATATTTTCGCCTCTCTATCTGGAGGGAAACGTTTTACAAAGATTGACCTGGCTCAAGCGTATTTACAAATGGAGGTGGAAGAAGCATCTAGGAAATACCTCACGATAAACACTCGCAAAGGCCTTTACCAGTACAATCGACTGATATTTGGGGTAGCATCGGCCCCGGCTATGTGGCAGAGGGCAATGGAACAAGTCCTGCAAGGGATGCCGGGGGCCCAGTGTTATTTGGACAACATCCTGGTTACGGGCGAAAATGAAAATGAACACCTTGCCAACCTGGAACAGGTGCTCACGAGATTGCAGGAATATGGGCTACGAGCCAACCATCCCAAATGCGAGTTCTTCAGGAGAAAAATCTCGTATTGTGGCCACATGATTGATGAGGAAGGGTTGCATAGGTCGCCGGACAAGATTGAGGCTGTAGTCAAGGCTCCAGCACCAGAAAATGTGTCACAACTGAGGTCGTTCCTCGGGTTGGTGAACTACTACCATAAGTTCTTGCCGAATTTATCTACAATTCTGCACCCACTGAACGCCCTCCTTCAAACTGGTGTAACATGGAAATGGAGTGATGAGTGTAAGCGTGCCTTTCAGGAATGTAAGTGCCAAATCACTTCAAAAGAAGTATTGGCCCACTACAACCCAACACTACCAATTCGGTTGGCATGTGATGCGTCACCTTACGGCATTGGAGCGGTGCTGTCACACAAATTCCGTGATGGTTCAGAGAGGCCAATAGCCTTTGCATCACGCTCGCTAACCTCAGCCGAGCGTAACTACACCCAGATTGACAGGGAGGCCCTCAGCCTTGTGTGGGGGGTGAAGAAGTTCTATTACTATCTGCACGGGCAGAAATTCACCCTGCTGACTGATCATCAACCCCTGGTCTCAATTTTTAACCCAAAGAAGGGGAGTTCCGGTGATGACAGCACAACGGCTGCAAAGATGGTCACTTTTTCTAGGGGCACATCAGTATGACATAGAGTACAAAGGTACGAAACAACATGGAAACGCTGATGGGCTGTCGCACCTACCGTTGCCTATGGCGGAAGAAGCACCTGCAGTGGACCCTGTGGAGATATTCCATGCGACCATAGTCGAATATTTGCCTGTTACAAACGCAAGTATTGAGAAGGAAACCTGAAATGACCCGACACTCTCTCGGGTCTATGATTTGACGGTGAAGGGATGGCCAGCATATGGCGACTCACTGTTGCCAGCATTCTCGCCATGGAGGGAGCAGCTGTCAGTGTGCCGGGGAACCTTGATGTGTGGATCCCGAGTGGTAATTCCACCCAAGTTGAGAGATAGAGTACTCAATGAGCTTCACGAGGGTCATCTGGGATGGGTAAAAATAAGGAGCCTAGCCAGGGCGTTTGTATGGTGGCCGGGAATCGATAAAGAAATTGAGGATATGACCAAGAGATGCACAGGATGCCAGAAGGTCCAAAACGCTCCACCACAGGCCCCGCTACATCCATGGGAGTGGCCCTCATCTCCATAGCAACGGGTACACATTGATTTCGCTGGTCGATTTATGGACTCAATGTTTCTAATCGCTGTGGACACCCATTCGAAATGGCCAGAGGCCATTAAAATGTCCTCCACCACCACGGAGAAAACTATTGCAGTCCTAAGGACCATCTTCGCCAGGAATGGGTTGCCAGAACAGATCTGTTCCGACAATGGCCCACAGTTTGTGTCTGAGGATTTCCGGAGGTTCCTGAAGAATAATGGGGTGAAACACTACACATCTGCCCCATATCATCCAGCCACAAATGGATTGGCTGAGAGGTTTGTTCAGACCTTTAAAAAGGCCATGAAGGCAATGTATAATGACGACATACCACTGCAACACAAGGTGGATAACTTTCTGTTTGCTTACCGGAATGCGACACATGCACTAACCAACCAAACTCCAGCCGTACTGTTTTTCAACCGGAGACTAAGATGTCGCTTGGATTTGCTCAAACCAAACATAAGACGAGATGTTGAGGATAAGCAGTTCCAGCACATAAATGAAAAGCCAACCAGGAGCTTCAAGATAGGGCAACCAGTCTTGGCCCGCGACTACCGAACAGAAAAATGGCAGCCAGGCACGATATGCACACAGCAGGGACCACTAATGTACACAGTGGACGTTGGAGAGAGCATCGTGAGACGCCATGCTGACCAGATTCTAGAGTCACAGGAACAAGCCAAACCTGTACCACAAGCATGTGCACCTGGTAATGAGCCCGAAGTACAGATTGCGTCTACCTCAGAAGCAGGGGTATTGGAAGCTGACAAACCAACCAATGACAATGAGCCAGAATTGACTCCACCGCCAGAACAGGATACTCGAGAAAGGCGCTATCCAGTCCGGATCAGGAAGCCTCCTCAAAGGCTGAACTTATAAATGACTATTTCAGTTGATGTATATATTACTGAGAAAATTGTAATTGTAATTGTAATTCGTTATTATTTAGTTGTTAAATGAATGTTATGTACTGTTTATCTAAAAGGGGAGGAATTGTTGTGTATGTACCTTTAAGGGAATAACTGGTCTTAGCCTGCAGTACCGGCAGTGACCACCCCTGTATAAAAGGCCCGAGCAGGCTTCTGTAGTTTCAGTTTCAAGCTGCCTCTTGTTCAGTAAAGTACCTGTTAAACTGTTCCCCCGAAGACGGTATATTATTGAGGCGCGGACTTTATATCCATTATGGCCGGTCAGAAAGCCAGACAATTCCCGAAGGGCCACGGTGGACTTTCGGGTGCTCAATAATAAGATCCCGGCCTGTGCACCCACAGTAGCAGCAGTTGCCGACCTCATAGGGAGTATTCCAGCATCCGCGACCACTTTCACGGTGCTGGATATTTCCAATGGGTTTTGGTCCATCCCGGTAAAGAAGGAGGATCAGTACAAGTTTGCCTTTACGTTTAAAGGGCAACAGTACACGTGGAACTGTTTGCCGCAGGGCTTCCACAACAGCCCCAGCATTTTCCGTCAGTGCATGGCCAACAGTTTGAAGGATTTTAGCCAGCCCAGACAGTTGGTTCAACATGTGGATGACCTGCTCCTGTTCACTGATTCGAAAGTGGAGCATGGCCCACTATTGGCCGAACTGCTGGAGCTGTTAGGGCAGAAGGGTTTTAAGGTAAATCCCAGGAAAGCGCAGATCGGCCAGCAGGTGGTGAAATTCCTCGGCCTGACCGAGCGCGCTGGAGAAAGGGCCATAGATAAGGCTAGGAGGGAGGCGATACAAGAACTACCGGTCCCTAACACAGTAACGGGTGTGAGGTCGTTCCTAGGGCTAACCGGGAACAGGAAACGTTCGTTTAAATGGAGGTTAAATCTCCGGAATGCTCTATCCACCGGCAACATTCAGGAGTCGGTTCAGGTAACTTTTTTTACTTTTAGTTGCTTTTTTTCTCCATTCCTGGCTCTGCAAGCATCTAGCTAAAGCTGTTGCTTAGCTACAGAGATGCTTGCAAGCTGCGCCGACTGTTTTGAAGCTGTTGCTAAGCAACAGGGTTTGTTGCTAGATACAGAGCTCAGAAGATCTGTTTGTTTTAACATTAGCGCTGGTTTCTTCGGCAGTGTTGCTCGACCGGTGTTACGTCCGTGTAATAATAAGAAAAGGACTGCAGAGTACGGTACAACAGGTGTTGACTCAACGTGGTTCAAACTGCAACTGAAACAACAGATTACTACTCAGCGTTATATACAGGTGTGGTCACTGCCGGTACTACAGTATACATGAGCTGTAGAAAGTAGTTCCCCCCTTAAAGGTACATACATTACAATTCCTCCCCTTTTAGATTAACAGTACCATAACACTCATTTAACAATTAAATATCAAACTAATTACAATTAACACTTTTAACATGCAACATCAGCTGAAAATAGTCTATTTATAAATTCAGTCTTTGGGGAGGCTTCCTGATCCTTTCTGGATAGTGCCTTTCCCGAGTGTCTTGCTCTTGGTGCGGAGGCGATTCTGGCCCCCTGTCGTCGGTTGGTTCATCAGCTTCCGATGCTACTGTTTCTGGGGTAGATGCTACCTGTACGTTGGGTTCATCACCAGGTACGTATGGGCGAGGCATGGGGTTGACTCGTTCCTGTGACTCTAGGATCTGGTCAGCATGGCGTCTCACAATGCTCTCCCCAATGTCCACTGTGTACATTAGTGGCCCCTGCCGTGTGCATATCGTTCCTGGTTGCCATTTCTCTGTTCAGTAGTCGCGGGCCAAGACTGTTTGCCCTACATTGAAGCTCGTTGTCGGCTTCTCATTGATGTGCTGGAATTGCTTACTCTCAACATTTGTTCGTACATTTGGTCTGAGCAAATCCAGACGAGATCTCAACCTTCAGTTAAAGAACATCATGGCCGGGGCCTGGTTGGTGACTGCATGTGTCGCATTTCTGTAGGCTAACAGGAAATTGTCCACCTTGTGCTGCAGTGGAATGTCGTCATCGCACATGGCCTTTACTGCTTTTTTAACGGTTTGTGTGAACCTCTCAGCCAATCCATTTGTGGCTGGATGATACGGGGCGGATGTGTAATGCCTTAACCCATTCCTTTTCATAAACCTTCAAAACTCTTCGGACACATACTGTGGTCCGTTATCAGAGCAAATCTGCTCTGGCCAGCCGTTCCTGGCAAAAATGGTCTGTAGGACTGCAATAGTTTTCTCCATGGTGGTGGAGGACATTTTGATCACCTCAGGCCATTTCGAGTGCGCATCCACGGCTATTAAAAACATTGAGTCCATGAATGGACCAGCAAAATCAATATGCACCCGTTGCCATGGAGATGAGGGCCACTCCCATGGGTGTAGAGGGGCACGTGGTGGTGCATTTTGGACCTTCTGGCATCCTGAGCAGCTCTTTGTCAGGTCCTTGATTTGCTGATCGATCCCCGGCCACCACACATAAGCCCTAGCAAGGCTTTTCATTTTCACCCCTCCCAGATGACCTTCGTGAAGCTCATTGAGCAATCTCTCCCTTAACTTGGGTGGAATTACCACTCGGGATCCACACATCAAGGTCCCCTGGCATACTGACAGCTGTTCTCTTCTGGATGAGAATGCTGGCAACAGTGAGTCGCCATGTGCTGGCCATCCCTTCACCGTCAAATCATATACCCGAGAGAGTGTCGGGTCATTTTGGGTCTCCTTCTCTATACCAGCGTTAGTTACTGGCAAGCATTCAATTATACTTGAATGAAATATTTCGACAGGATTCACTGCTGGTGTTTCCTCCGCAGTAGGCAGTGGCAGGCGTGATAGCCCATCAGCGTTTCCATGCTGTTTCGTGCCCTTATGCTTGATTTCATATTGGTGCGCCCCTAGAAAAAGGGACCATCTTTGTAGCTGTTGCGCAGTCATCACCGGAACGCCCTTCTTTGGATTAAAGATGGAGACAAGTGGTTGGTGGTCAGTCAGCAAGGTGAACTTCTGCCCATGCAGATAGTGATTGAACTTTTTCACTCCCCACACTAGGCTGAGGGCCTCCCTGTCAATCTGGGCATAGTTACGCTCGGCTGAGGTTAGTGACCGAGACGCAAAGACTACTGGCCTCTCCGAGCCGTCTGGGAATTTGTGCGACAGCACCGCTCCAATGCCATAGGGTGATGCATCACACGCCAACCGAATTGGTAGTGCTGGGTTGAAATGAGCCAACACCTCTTTTGATGTGATCAATGCTTTGCTCTTCTGGAAAGCTCGTTACATTCGTCACTCCACATCCATGGTACCCCCATTTGCAGTAGGGTGTTCAGTGGGTGTAGTACGGTCGACAAATTCGGCAAGAACTTATGGTAGTAGTTCACCAGCCCGAGGAACGACCTCAGTTGTGACACATTTTCCGGTGCTGGAGCCTTGACTACTGCCTCAATCTTTTCAGGGGACTTATGTAACCCCTCTTTATCAATAACGTGGCCACAATTCGAGATCTGCTTCTGGAAAAACTCGCATTTGTGGCGATTAGCTCGGAGCCCATATTCCTTCAATCTAGTGAGCACCTGCTCCAGGTTGGCGAGGTGATCACTGTCATTTTCGCCCGTGACCAGGATGTCATCCAAATAACACTGGGTCCCTGGAATCCCTTGCAGGACTTGTTCCATTGCCCTTTGCCAAATAGCCAGAGCTGATGCTACCCCGAACACCAGCCGGTTGTATTGGTAGAGACCTTTATGAGTGTTGATCATGAGGTACTGTTTCGAGGCTTCTTCTACATCCATTTGCAGGTACGCCTGGGCCAGATCAATCTTAGTGACGCGTTTCCCTCCAGATAGCGAGGCGAAAATATCTTCAATCCGTGGAAGCGGATATTGTACAGTGTGAAGGACTGGGTTCACTGTCACCTTAAAGTCCTCACAGATGCGAACCTTCTTTGGTTCCCCAGGCGTATTACTCAACGACCTCTTCATTACAGGAACGATGGGTGTAGCCCACTCGCTCCAGTCCACTTTGGACAGTACTCCTGAACGTTCCAAACCTTCCAGCTCTGCTTCGACGGCTGGGCGGATCGCATAAGGTACCGGTCTGGCTTTAAAAAACTTTGGGCTTGCATTTTCCTCTATTTTGATCGTGGCTGTTATGCCTTTTAGTGTTCCGAGTCCCTGCTGGAACACTTCTTGTGCGTCATTTAGCATTTTTGACAGTCGTCCAGGTGTGAGGTCGTCATCCTTTTTGGCATCTACAGTCAGTGCTTGTATGGAATGCCAATCTAGCTGTATCTTCCAGATGCATTCACGTCCTAATAGTGGTGGTCTTCCATCTGGCAATACATATAGATCCATTTTTGGTGTTTCCTTGCCGTTATATATAACGTTCACCCTTATTTTTCCCTTGGGGTAGACTTTTTGCCCCGTGTACGTCTTCAAGACAATCTTTGTATCTCTCAAGGGTATATGCGAGAATAGCCGCTTGTAGTCCCTTCGGTTTATGACTGTTAGGGCTGATCCTGTGTCCAATTCCATTTTCACTTGGACTCCTGCTATCTTGAGCGTGACCCAGATAGTTTGGTGATCCTCCGTTTTGATTACATAATGTAGTTTCAGACAACCCAGCTCCTTGCTTCCGGAGTCTGTATCACTCTTCTGTTCATCTGAACTACTCTCCGTCACCTTATGTACCTTCTTGTACTTCTCCTGTGGAGATTTCTTGCTGCTGGTTTTCTTTCCCGACCTGCAGACTCTTGCTATGTGTCCTACTTTTCCACACCGTCTGCACACTTTGTCCTTGAACCAGCAATCATTATGGTCGTGTGTTGTTCTGCCGCAGCGATAGCACTTCACTGTTCCATATGACATTTCATTTGTGCAGGCTCCGTTGTATCTCTGCAGCGCCCCATGCTGCTGCTTCGTGTGATACTGCAATGCTGAAAGCCTTGTCCAGCTTAAGATCCTTTTCTGATAGAAGCCGTTTCTGGGTTCCTTCACTTTGAAGCCCACACACAAACTTGTCCCTTAACGTATCTGCTAGTCCCATTCCAAACTGGCAGTGTTTCGATAGCTTGCGCAGTTCCGTTAAGTACTCAGCATTACTTTCGTCTTTATGCTGGTTCCTTTTGTGGAACTTACATTTTTCTGCTATTGTGGAAATACAGCAAAAGCCACAGGAATACGGCACCTAAGAAATGACATGGGGATTTGAAAAATGTTATCGCTGCGGCAGAACAACCCATGACCAGAAGGACTGCTGGTCCAAGGACAAAACATGCAGGCAATGCGGAAATATGGGACACATTGCATGAGTTTGCAGGTCCGGGAAGAAGACAAATGACAACAAAAAGACTACAAAGGAAAAGTACAGGAAAGTACAAAAGATGACGGACAGTAGTTCCGAAGACCAGAAGAGCAATAGTGAATCCGGAAACAGGAGACTAAGCTGTCTCAAACTTCATAATGTAATCGCAAAAGAGGATCACCGAACCATTTGGGTCACCCTCACGATAGCAAGGTCCCAAGTCAAAATGGAATTGGACACAGGATCAGCCCTGACCGTCATGAAGCGATGAGACTATGAGCGGCTATTCTCACACATACCCTTGAAAGACACATCCATTGTTTTGAAGACATATACGGGGCAGAAGGTATACCCCAGAGGGAAAATAAGGGTGCCTGTCGAATACAACGGCAAGGAAATACAGAAATTGTATATGTACATACTGCAAGATGGTGGACCACTGTTATTGGGATGTGAATGGATCAGAAAGATAAGTTTAGGCTGGCACTCCATTCAGGCACTGACTGTGGCTGGTAAAAAGGATGACGACATCACACCTGGACGATTGTCAAAAATCTTAGCTAACGCTAAAGAGGTATTTCAACAAGGACTGGGAACTCTTAAAGGTGTAACCGCCTTGATAAAAATAGAAGAGAATGCAATTCCCAAGTTTTTCAAAGCAAGACACTTACCGTATGCAATTCGCCCAGCCGTCGAGGCAGAGCTGGAGAATCTGGAGAATGCAGGCGTGTTATCTAAGGTAGACTGGAGCGAGTGGGCGACACCCATCATTCCTGTCATGAAGAAAACGTTAAACAATAAGTTAGAGGAGCCAAGGAAGGTTCGCATCTGTGGGGACTTCAAGGTGACTGTGAACCCAATCCTTCACACAGTACAGTATCCTCTTCCGAGGATAGAAGATATTTTCACCTCACTATCTGGAGGGAAACGTTTTACAAAAATTGACCTAGCGCAAGCATATTTGCAGATGGAGGTTGAAGAATCCTCTGGGAAATATCTCACGATAAACACTCACAAAGGTCTTTACCAGTATAATCGACTGGTATTCGGAGTAGCACCAGCTCCGGCTATATGGCAAAGAGTGATGGAACAAGTCCTGCAAGGGATTCCGGGGACTCAGTGTTACTTGGACGACATCCTAGTGACAGGTGAAAATGACAGTGAACACCTTGCCAACCTAGAGCAGGCGCTCACTAGACTAAGAGAACATGGGCTACGAGCCAATCGCCCCAAGTGCGAGTTTTTTAAGAAACAAATATCGTATTGTGGCCACATGATTGATAAAGAGGGGTTACATTAGTCCCCTGACAAAATTGAAGCAGTAGTTAAGGCTCCAGCGCCTGAAAATGTGTCGCAACTGAGGTCATTCCTTGGATTGGTGAATTACTACCATAAGACTTTGCCGAATTTGTCCACAATTCTGCACCCACTGAATGCCCTGCTACAAACTGGAGTAGCATGGAAATGGAGCGATGAGTGTAAGCAGGCCTTTCAGAAGTGTAAAGGCCTGATCACTTCAAGAGAAGTATTGGCTCACTACAGCCCATCACTACCGATAAGACTGGCGTGTGATGCGTCTCCCTACGGCATTGGAGCGGTACTGTCACATAAATCCCTTGATGGTTCAAAGAGGCCGATAGCTTTTGCGTCACGCTCGTTAACTGCAGCCGAGCGTAACTACGCCCAGATTAATAGAGAGGCCCTCAGCCTGGCGTGGGGGGTGAAGAAGTTCAATCACTACCTGCACGGACAGAAATTTACTCTACTAACTGATCATCAACCTCTTGTCTCCATTTTCAACCCTAAGAAGGGCGTCCCGATAATGACAGCACAACAGCTACAGAGGTGGTCCCTTTTCCTAGGGGCACACCAATATGACATCAAGTACAAAGGAACTAAACAGCATGGGAATGCTGATGGATTGTCGCGCCTACCGTTGCCGACGATGGAAGAAGCACCTGCAGTGGATCCTGTGGAGATATTCCACTCGACCATAGTCGAATGTCTACCTGTGACGAATGCAAACATAGAAAAGGAAACACGAAATGACCCGACACTCTCCAGGGTCTATGATTTAATGGTGAAGGGATGGCCAGCACATGGCGAACCACTGTTGCCAGCATCCTCGCCGAGAAGAGAACAGCTGTCAGTGTGCCGAGGAACCTTGATGTGTGGATCCAGAGTAGTAATTCCACCCAAATTGAAGGATAGAGTGCTCAATGAGCTTCATGAGGGTCATCTGGGAGGGGTAAAAATGAAGAACTTAGCCAGAGCGTTTGTGTGTTGGCCGGGAATTGATAGAGAAATCGAAGAGATGACCAAGAACTGTACAGGATGCCAGAAGGTCCAAAACGCCCCAGCACAAGCCCCTCTACATCCATGGCAGTGGCCCTCATCTCCATGGCAAAGGTTGCACATTGATTTTGCTGATCCATTTATGGACTCGATGTTTTTAATTGCGGTGGATGCACATTCAAAGTGGCCAGAGGTAATAAAAATGTCCTCAACCACCACAGAAAAAACTATCACAGTCTTACGAACCATATTCGCCAGAATTGGGCTGCCTGAACAGATTTGCTCCGACAATGGACCACAGTTTGTGTCTGAAGAGTTCCGGAGGTTCTGAAAGAACAATGGTGTTAAGCATTACATATCCGCCCCATATCATCCAGCCACCAATGGATTGGCTGAGATGTTCGTTCAAACATTCAAGAAGGCTATCAAGGCAATGTGTAATGAAGACATACCCCTAGAACACAAGGTGGATAACTTCTTGTTTGCCTACCGGAATGCGACACATGCGGTTACCAACCAAACTCCAGCCATGATGTTCTTCAATCGAAGACTAAGATGCCGCTTGGATTTGGTTAAGCCAAACATCAGAAGAGATGTGGAGAACAGGTAGTTTCAGAATATGAATGAAAGGCCAACCAGGAGTTTCAAGATAGGTCAACCAGTTTTGGCCCGGGACTACCGCACAGAGAAATGGCAGCCAGGAACGATCTGCACACAGCAAGGACCTCTAATGTATACCGTGGACGTTGGGGAGAGCATTGTAAGACGCCATGCTGACCAGATTCTAGAGTCACTGGAAAACGTCAAATCTACACCACGATCCTATACACCTGGTGATGAAACCAAAGTACCAATTGCATCTACCTCAGAATCGATGATATTGGAAGCAGACGAACCAAACAACGACGTTGATCCCGAATCAACTTTGCCAGAAGAACCTGATACCCCAAAGAGACGTTATCCAGACAGAGTCAGGAAGCCTCCTCAAAGACTGAATTTATAATTGATTAACTTCAGCTAACGTATATAGCAACTGTAATTGTAAATATGTTATTTAATTATTAATCGAATGTTATGTACTGTTTAGCTAAAAGGGGAGGAATTGTAGTGTATGTACCTTGAAGAAGGAACTGTATACTGCAGTACCAGTAGTGACCACCCCGTATATAAGCCTGTGCAGTAACTTTGTATAGTAGTTCCAGTTTTGTCTCCATTCAGTAAACACCTGTTATAACCAACTTCTGCAGTCCGTGTCTCAATTACACACGGACATTACACTGCCACTCTCCGGCATTTTTGGGTGTGGTTAGACTGGCTTAAAATGGCGTCTCCCGCGCTTTATTTTCTTCCCCGCTGCTGCTTAAAATGGCGTCTCCCGCGCTGCTGCCAACGCCGCTCTCGGCAGTCCTCGTGGCAAATGGCGATGCCCTGTGGGTTTTGTGCGCTGCTGCCAATGCCGCTCTCTGCGGTCCTCATGGCAATGGCAGCGCCTCGCGTTTTCCTGTGCACCTCTCTCCCCCGTTGACGCTGCTCGGCCCTTGACCACCGGCTGCGCTCTGCTGTCTCTCGCCTCTCTCCCCCGTTGACGCCGCTCGGTCCTGAACACCAGCTGCACCCTGTGCGCTCTGCCGTCTCTCTCTCCCCCGTCGACGCTGGTCGGCCTTTTTCTGTGCCGCTCGGTCGGGCTCTAGCCCGTCGCTGTCCGGGAAGGGTCTGCGCAGTACCTGTTGCCAGCCCGTTTTGCTGGACCACCATGACTGGAAAGCCAAGCCTGGCTCTCGACAGCCTCCCCTGCGATGCTCAAATCTCTGCTGGATGACTGGGCGGTTGCCCGTGGTCGACGCCCGTGCTTCTGGACTCGACCTTCTTCCACTGTTCTCCAGGAGCGAATCCCTGGGAGGTGATGCAGAGTTGCAGGTAGCTTCGAACTTGCTCGTCACCACTGTTACGTCCGTGTAAAAATAAGAAAAGGACTGCAGAGAACGGTACAACAGGTGTTTACTCAACGTGGTTCAAACTGCAACTGAACAACAGATTACTACTCAGCATTATATACAGGTGTGGTCACTGCTGGTACTACAGTTTACATGAGCTGTAGAAAGTAGTTCCCCCCTTAAAGGTACATACATTACAACCGGCACCAGCTCGGTCCCGTCAGTGCTGGATACCAGAAAGTTTCCTGTATTGTAGAGACTTTATTGAGGACTATGCAGCCACCGCAGCCCCTCTGCTCCGACTCCTACACAAGGGAATGGAGTGGCTCTGGGATGAGGGTTGCCAGGCAGCATTTGTCAGGCTCAAAAAAGACTTGCAGACCGCGCCAGCTTTAGGGGCCATAGATGGGGGGAAAGAGTTTTGCCTGGAGGTAGCTGCCAGCGGGGACAGCCTGAGTGCTGTGCTGCTCCAAGAGCGGCATGGCCGGCTGCGGCCGGTGGTCTACTCTTCCAGGATACTCACGGAGGTGGAGAGGAGCTACTGCAATTGTGAGCGACATCTTTTGGTCACACATTGGGCTGTGAGAAGATCACTGATCTTCACAGGCACCTCTCCCATCACCCTCCTCACCCATCACACACCCACCCAGATGCTTCTGGATGGAAGGATCACGGATGGAACAGTGAGCAGTGCCCGCATTGCCCGCTGGACCTTGCTCCTCTCGCAGATGGATCTGAAGGTGAAGGGTCTCTGTGAGCCAAAGCTCGCAGCCAACATGGTGTATCCTGGAAAAGCCCACCGGTGTTCCATTGAAGGTGTTTGGGAAGTAAACATAGGTTTACGGGCCGGGATACATCCCACAGGCCGCGAAATCTATGTGGACGGTTCCAGCACGGTATCTGCTGGCGAGCGGCTCACGGGGTGTGGAGTTTATGACCCAGCGGCAAACATTGACCTGGCGATTAAGCTCCCCAGCACCATGAGTGCCCAGCAGGCTGAACTGTCCGCGGTGGTGTACGTTGTTACACACCCCAAAATCTTCCCCACCCCCTACACAATTTGCTCGGACAGCATGTTCACTTGCAATTCGTGTACGGAGCACCAAACCATCTGGTCCCGCCGTGGATACACCTCCGCTGACGGGTGACCCCTCACAGTAAAACCCCTGCTGGTAAAGGTCCTGGCAGCAGTGGGGGAGGAAGGGGAGGTTTCCATTCACAAGGTGAAAGCCCATTCCTCCACAGAACCCCGTGGCCAAGGCAACCAAAAGGCTCACTTGCTCGCCAAGGAGGGTGCCCGCACAGGCACTTTCTGGGACCCATTTGGGTCCAGACCCATGGTGGTGGTCTGAGGTAGGGACGGGACCGAAGGGAGTGTAGGGGTAGCGTTAGCCCCAGACCTTAAGACGGTCCAAGCCCAAGACACCATCCTCAAAGCAGTCCTCAGCGCTGTAGCTGAGGGAAAGGGAGTAGAAGGTCCGTACGGCACAGCGACCCTCTGCGTTAAAGAGGGCATGCTGTTCCAGGGGGAACAGTGGGTTGTGCCGCAGCAGCACTGGAGGGAATTCCTTCAACTGGCACATGAGGGTCCAGGAGCGGGACACCCAGGGCCTGAGACCACCTGACAACTGGTGGAACAGGCGGGATGGTGGCCGGGACTCAGGGACGATGTCCACGAATTCTGTGCAGGCTGTCTTGTGTGCGCTGCGAACAACCCTGACCCCCACAAAAGGAAGGTCCCTATGGGACACGTCAGGAGGGTAGAGGGACCATGGCAGTCGATAAAAGTCGACTATATCGGGCCCCTGCCCACCGCCCAGGGAGGCTATAAGTACTGCCTAGTCCTGTTGGACATGTTTACCAATTGGGTAGAGGCCTTTCCCTGCAGAACTGCCACAGCTCTGGGTACTGCCAGGATCCTGGTCCAGGAAGTGTTCTCGAGGTGGGGACTACCACAGTATGTGGAGTCCGACCAAGGGAGTCACTTCACCGGACAGGTGATGTAGAACACCCTGATGCTGCTCGGCATCGAAGGGAAATGACACGTGGCCCACAACCCCCAGTCATCGGGGATTGTAGAATGCATGAATCGGACCCTCAAAGAAAGGTTAGGAAAGGAAACAGTGGACTCGCCCCGTAAATGGGCGGAGGTCCTACCATTGGTTTTGATGGGGTTCCGTGCCAGCCAATTTAAAAGCACAGGGTATTCCCCGTATGAGCTAATGACTGGCAGGGTTATGTGGACCCCCACCCATGTACTAGCCCCGGTGCTCACGGAGGGTCAGCTCAGGGAGGTAAACCGGGACAGGTTTGCCCGAAACCTCTTTGAGCACCTGAAGCAGGTCCATGAGCAGGTGGCTGGGAACATGGGAAGGCAGCATCGGAGTAACCGATTGCTGCTCGAACCAAGAAAGCACCACGAGTGGGAGATAGGAGATCAGGTTATGGTAAGAAATTATGCCTGAGTAGGTAGTTTGAAACCATTGTGCATGGGGCCCTACAGTATTATAGATAAAGCCAGCCCCATGGTATACGCCGTGAAGATGCCCCAGCGTACAATATGGTTCCATATCAACCAGTGTAAGCTGTTCACACCTGAAAGGGGAAAGCAGCCAGTTCGGGTAAGGTCTGAGGATAAAGATCCTCAGCCTGCAGCAAGAGCGAGTTCACAGACTGCACAGGCAGGCGCTGTGGCTTGCTGGAAGGGAGGGACCATCCCGCCCATTGATTGGGACACTCCCCCACTCTTCTGGGATCCAGACGAGGGGGAGGGGCCTGAGGGCGAAAACCCTGCCCCTAACCCAGGTGTAGAGAGGGAGGGACCTGAGGTCGAAAACCCCGCCCCAGACCCAGCCATGCAGGCTGCGAAGAGTTACCTGCCCCTAGCCCGGGTTTGGGAGAGGTCAAGCCTGGGGGAGCAGCGGTTCGGGTGAAAGGCCCATCGGCCAAGAAAGCCCCACCCATCAAAGCCCCTAGAAGGTCCCCACGGACGCCCCAGCCGAGAAAGCCATGGTCACCAGCCCTCCAGTTACCAAGGGCCAACCCTCGAATCAGGGAGAGGTCCAAGGACACAGGTCCTCAGCCAGCAGTCACGGGCTGCGAGGGACCAACAGTGAAGGATGGTGCGGACACGCCGGGGGTAGCGGCGAGCTGCAGTCCGACCAGGGATTAGCCTGGCCGCCCGGAGATGGGCGGCAGATGTATATAATTTTAGTTTAAGTTTTAGATTAAGTAAAGTATAATTATTTAGCTTGAGTTTGGGTGTTTTGAATTAAGTTAAATAAGGTGATGGGTAGTTTTAAGTAAGTAGTCTGTTAAGAGTGTATATTTGGGTCGAGGTCGCGGGACCCGACCATGCTTCACCAAGCCAGAGAATCTCTTGTGGACCTGGCTGCATGTTTTTACATCTTTTTGCAGAAAGACTTTCAGGATGGAAGGGATCGTGATCCTATTCGCCCTGATTGGGATGAGCGCCGAAAGATGGGGCGAAGTCCAGGACTCCCACATCTACGGGTGTTCAGGAGACAGAGCGCCCATAGCGATCGGTGGGAGCGTTGAGCGGGATGCAGAGGAAAATGCCGTCTACGTCCACGAGGGAAGGTGGCCAGGATGGCTGGGGTCCAATTCGTCTCAGTACTCCAGCCAAACCGGATTCACGTACGGGGAGGCCTCCCTCCTGTGCCCCAGGGTACGAGTCGTTACCATGAGGGTCAGCGTCACCGTTGGAAAGCGAATATGTTTGACGTGTAAAGGACACATTCCTCTGGCTAGGTGGTGGTGGCTCAGGAAGTTGAGCAAGGACATGAGGAACCCCGAAGTCGAGTGGGAACGGTTGGGGAACAACACCCATCGGACGATTACCGGGACTCACGGAGAACTAAGCGTGTGTTGGGACAAGTGGTGGGAACCAGACCAAGAGATTTATATCTGTATGTGGGGGTCAGAGGTGGTCTGCCCCGCAGGCATATCCATTGTTTTCCACCAGCAGTGGCAAGATGCCGGGGAGGAGATGAAGTGTGCTACGAGCCTGAAGGTGTTTGCGGTCCCATACACCCCGATCCCAGTCAATGCCACTGAGCTTGTGCCCCGCCCACAGCGCAGGCGGCGAGGATACACAGGGAATGTTGCCCCACCGCCACCAAGGGACCAGGGAATGGGTTGGTACTAGTCCCCACCGATCAGATGCTGTACCAGGGGGTACACTACGCGGCAGCCTCCGTGAATTTGAATCTCACCAATGTACATTTACCGGAGTGGTGCCCAAAAGAAACAGAGCAGCTATACCAGGCCCTATTAAAGGACATGTTCAAGAAGTTTTACGAGTTCGATTTTGCCCACGTGGACAAAACCGAACTGTACACCACACACCGAGAGTTTTTGGGTAATGCAGGGAGGCAAAGAAGGGGAGTATGGAATGATGTTTTTACTGCGTTTAATACTGGGTCCTCTGTCATCAACAGTTTGGATGACATAGAGCTGCAGACCCAGATAAACGGTTTAAAAACACAGTTAAAGAAAATATTACTGGATGAGAACAAAGTCGTGGGCTCGGAGCTGCATGAGGACCAGGCCATGACGGTCCATTTAAAGGAGATCATAGCCGAGTTGGAAAAGCACGCAAAGACGGTAAATGCTCTCATAAGGGAGGACAGAAATGCTTCTGACCAGGCTGCACAGAATGAGGTGTGCGTGTCATACGGGGCATGGTTACTGGGCAAGAGCCGTAGTAATCTGGAGGATTTAAAACAGGGTTTGGTGCCCTTGTAGGAATTAATGAATTCCTACGAATAACGGAGATCGACACAAGAGAACAATTAAACAGGTCTTTACTGAACGGAGATGCCACGAGGATTGCCTGGGCAGCCCCGTGGTTTGCGACGTGACGTCATCACGTTTGCCCACGTTTTCCCGTGCTCTTAAAGGGGCCACGCCCCGTACATGCAAACTCTATATACAAAACACAGTAATGCCTAACACAATGGTACAGGTTTAGGCTGGTGTTAGAACATCGTTAAAGAGAATTATATACAGTTAGCCAGCATCATTCAGTGGTTCGGCCACATGTGCCCCCCCAGAATTCGCTTTAACGGACAAAGTCAAATGGTGAGGGGGTCTGACGAGCCTGTCAGAACGACTCCTGTACTCTCGAGGCGGAGGCTGCTGGTCGGCCGGTGGTCTGGCGGGCGGTGGCACTCGGTGTGCCGTAACGACGATGGGTGGCCGACCCTGTCTCGGCGGTTGTGCTGACTCGACGGGGTGGTCGAGGTCTTAATGTGCTGGCTTTAAGCGGTCGACCGAAATGTGGTCTGGTTTACCACCGACATCTACCGTGAAGGTTTTGTCCCCTGCTTCCAACACGCGGAAGGGACCGGTATATGGGGCCTTTTGCGGATCCCTATGTGCGTCATGGTGAATAAAAATGTATTCAGTCTTGTGAAGCTCCATGGGAACGTGTGACCTCTGCAGCACGTGGTGCGAAGTGGGCACCGGTGCGAAACATCTGGCCGCCTCTTGGTGACTATCAAGCTGGGCAGATGCGGGCCATGGCTCCGTCGATGTTGGTAGGAAGTCCCCTGGGACTCGCAATGGCTGACCATACACAAGCTCCGCTGATGAAGAGTGAAGGCCTTCTTTGGGGGCCGTGCGAAGGCCCAACAGGACCCACGGTAGCTTGTCTGCCCATCCAGCATCCTGGAGGCTGGCCCTCAGGGCAGCTTTCATTGAGCGGTGGAAGCATTCGCAGAGGCCATTCGCCTGTGGGTGGTAGGCTGTGGTGCGGTGTAATTTGACACCGAGTCCTTGGGCCACTGCATTCCAGAGTTCGGAGGAAAACTGCGGTCCCCTGTCTGACGAAATATCTGCAGGCACTCCGAAACGGGCGATCCAGGAGGAAATGAATGCCCTGGTCACGTCCGCTGAAGTAAGTAGTGGATGACAGGGGGACCGCCTCTGGCCATCTGGTGGTGCGGTCAACCATGGTCAGGATGTGTGAAAAACCATGGGAGGGTGGGAGTGGTCCTACCAGGTCCACGTTGACATGGTCAAAACGTCGCTCCGGAACTGTGAAGGTGGCCAATGGAGCTTTGATGTGGCGCTGTACCTTGGCCTTTTGGCAGACCACGCAGATGTTGGCCCAGTCGCGGACATCTTTATGCATGCCCTGCCATACAAATTTCGCTGACATCAGTTTCTGAGAGGCCTTCATTCTTGGGTGTGACAACCCATGTATGGCGTCGAACACTTTGCGGCACCAGACGACCGGCACGACAGGGCGAGGATCCTGGACGGAGACGTCACACAACAGCGTGGTACCTGCCGAATGGAACTTGACGTCGGCCAACTGGAGGCCCGTGATGGCCATTCTGTAAGCTTGGACTTCTGGGTCTGAGGCTTGGTCTGCTGCCATGAGGGTGTAGTCGATGCCCAAATGAACCGTATTGACGATCACGCGGGAGAGGCAGTCTGCCACCAGGTTGTCCTTACCGGCCACGTGCTGTATCTCCGTGGTGAATTCAGATATGTAGGTCAGTTAACGCTGCTGTTGGGCTGACCATGGTTCGGCGGTCCTGGCCATTGCAAAGGTTAGCGTCTTATGGTCCACAAAGGCAGTGAAAGGACGTCCTTCCAGTAGGAACCGAAAATGGCGGATGGCCAGAAAAAGGGCGAGCAACACCCGTTCAAACGTGCTGTATACTCTCTCGTTCTGCCGTAGTTGACGGCTGAAGAATGCCAACGGCTGCCACATCCCGTTCACCCATTGCTGTTGCACTGCGTAATCCGACGCGTCGGTGGTGAGAGCCATGGTGGCTCCTGGCAGCGGGTGCGCCAGCATAGTCGCGTTGGCTAAGGCGCTTTTGGTGTCGGCGAACGCTCGGGCCATGTCATCCATCCAGTCTACCGGGTTCTTGCCAGTCTTGCCCTTGAGGGCCTCGTACAGGGGCTGCATGAGTAGTGCCGCCTTAGGCACGAAATGGTGGTAAAAGTTTACCATGCCTAGGAATTCCTGCAGGGCCTTTACGTTCTGCGTGTGCGGAACGGATGTCACCGCCTCTACCTTCGAAGGTAAAGGAACCGCTCCCTCTGAGGTGATGCGGTGCCCCAGGAAGTCAATTTGTTGCAGGCCAAACTGACACTTAGCCGGGTTGATAATCAGGCCATGTTGGCTGAGGCGTTGAAAAAGGGTGCGTAGGTGACAGGTATGTTCTTCCTTAGTAGGACTGGCAATTAGGATATCATCTAGGTAGGCGAAAAGAAACTTGAGGTCCCGCAGCACGGAGTCCATCAGGCGTTGGAAAGCCTGGGCGGCATTCTTTAACCCAAATGGCATTCGTAAAAACTCGAAGAGGCCAAATGGGGTGATGACTTCTGTCTTCTGGACGTCTTGTGGATGTACTGGGACCTGGTGGTAGCCCCAGACGAGGTTGACTTTTGAGAACACGGTGTTCCCTGCCAAATGGGCAGAGAAATCCTGAATGTGGGGGATCGGGTACCGATCAGGAGTGGTGGCGTCGTTGAGGCGTCGATAGTCGCCGCATGGCCGCCATCCGCCACCAGGCTTCGGGACGATATGGAGGGGTGAAGACCAGGGACTATTTGACTGGCGAATAATCCCTAACCGCTCCATGGTTGCGAACTCCGCCTTTGCGACCGCCAGCTTGCCAGGTTACAGGTGCCGGGCCCACGCGTAGACCGGGGGGCCGTTGGTGGTGATGTGGTGTTCCACACCATGCTTCATGGCTGTGGAGGAGAACGTGGGTCTTGTCAGGTCGGGGAATTCGCCGAGCAGGCGAGCGAACTCATCAGGAGTCGGGAACGCACAGGAGACGGTGCGCGATGTAATGTTACTGCGGTAACACGGAAGAGAATTAAAAGTTGCTGCATTGATCAGCCGCCGGTTCCTAACATCGACCAGGAGGCTGTTGGCGCATAGGAAATCCGCGCCGAGGAGGGGCTGGGAAACTTTGGCCGTAACAAACTCCCAGAGGAAACGTTGCCCCCCGAGACACACCTCCATTCGCCGTCTGCCGAAGGTCCGAATTGCTCCGCCATTGGCCGCTTCGAGGGTGGGGCCGTGATTCCCCATCTGCACATTGAGGGCGGACGCATGTAAAATGCTGCACTGCGCTCCGGTGTCGCACAGAAAAGGACGACCGGAGAGAGTATCAGTAATGAACAGCAATTTTCCCGCTTTGCCGCTCGCCATCGCGGCCGCGGGGTGCCCGTTAGACCCGTCCCTCGGTGGTCGCAGTGTCAGTTGTTTTTTGTTTTGTTGGGGAAAACTGCAGGGGGGGCGGCAACGCTTCGCCTTCGCACCGAACTGCGCATGGTAGAAGCACAGCCCAGCAGGCTGACGAGCTGTGGCGGCGTCTGCGGGGGATGGGTGCCTCGTGGCAGCGCAGTACTGCCGAGTAACAGCGAAAATTTTGTCAGCCTCCGCAGCGAGTGTTGCACAGTCTTCAACTTCAGATCTGGCCAGGGCAGCTTGTACCTGTTCAGGCAGTTAGCTGAGGAAAATCTCGCGGAATAGGAAACATTCCCATTCTGAGCCCAGGAGTGTGAGCATTTGGCTCATCAACTGTGAAGGCTTGGAGTCCCCGAGCCCGGGCATAGCGAGTAATCGACGGGCGCGCTCCGATTTCGTGAGCCCGAAAACCTGCAGTAACCGCGCTTTGAGGGTTTCATACTTGCGCTCCATTGGGGGGTTTTCGAGAAGGCTGACGATCCGAGAGGCGGTAGAGCTGTCGAGTGCGAAGACCACATAAAGGTACTTGGTCTGATCCGCATCGATGTTCCTCAGGGTGAACTGGGCCTTGACCTGAATAAACCACGAGGGTGCTTGCTGCTCCCAGAACTGCGGTAGCTTTAGCAAAACGGCGTTTGCTTCCATGCTGCGCTCTTCTTTTGTGAAAACGTTCACAAAAATGCGGTCGCCAATGTAGGAATTAACAAATTCCTACGAATAACGGAGATCGACACAAGAGAACAATTAAACAGGTCTTTACTCAACAGAGATGCCACGTGGACTGCCTGGGCAGCCCCGTGGTTTGCGACGTGATGTCATCGCATTTGCCCGCGCTCTTAAATGGGCCACGCCCCGTACATGCAAACTCTATATACAAAACACAGTAATGCCTAACACAATGGTACAGGTTTAGGCTGGTGTTAGAGCATCGTTAAAGAGAATTATATTAAGTTAGCCAGAGTCATTCAGTGGTTCTGCCACACCCTCCTGGATTAGCAAGAAGCACCTCGCAGCCCTCCATGCTTTTGAGAATGCATTGAGCTCATGCCAACTCTGGCTAGCCTCCGAAGCCTATCCAGTTCCCATGGATTGTGGGCGGTCCAACCACACAATCATGTGAGTCGTGGTTAGGATGCCGGTCATGGGTAGGACAGCCCGACCTGCACCGATATACAGGGTGGAGAACATTGGAGTCATTCAAGGGGGTGCACACATTCGTTTCACAGCGGTCTCATCTTACATCATAAAGTGGGAGCACGCTATGACAGGTACTAAACTCTCAGGGTGCCGGAGCCGGGGAGCACACATAATCCTGTGTCGCCAGCACTTGAATACCTATTCGAAACCGCAGTGTGGGTTCAGAGCTGCTGGCACGAAACCTAAAAAATTGTACCATGGAGGCAATGGCACAAGGCCATGTTCCACCGCAGGTAGCATATATAGGGGCTGGGACATATTGTGTCACCACCGGCGCATCCTACTACCAGCATGGACAGCATAGCTGGTGTCCGGTTCGTGACAGCAGTTTCTGTTTTAAACCCGAGGCAGAGGTTCAAGAGGCCCAGGAACAAATTGTCCCCATTCCTGAACCCTCCAATGTTCACCTCACTGTGAAGGAGAATTTTACGAATTTGCAAAAGTACATCGCGCACTTTGGCTACGAAATTCCCCCTCTCCTTGAATACCTTACCAAAATACTCAAAGACGTTATAGTTTCTGTAAGATTCGCAAAATTAATATTGTCAGATAAGGGTCCTGTGGCAGAAGAGGCCTTTGCTTTTAAAAGACTGTTTTAAAAGAAGCCCAGAAAAGGGACACATAAAATGGCCGCTGTGGTGTATGTAACCTGTTCCACCTTAAGAGAACTACCTTAAGAGATGTACTACTTTCTCTTGGCTGCTGTATACTGTAATACCGGTGGTGACCACACCGGTATATAAACGTTGTGTAGTGATTTGCTGGGCAGTTCAGCCCTGACCTCCGAATAGTAAAGACCTGTTAAAGTTATTCTTGTTGTCTGTGTCCAGTGATTTATAATAAGCATAACTGGGACACACAGACTCAACAGTGGCGATGAGTCTGATCTTACCCTGCGGCAGCTTTACATCCAAGGCAGCTTCGTCCTCAGAACGGGCGTCGAGAAGAGGCATCTGCCCTCATCATCCTGCTGAGCACCACATCGCAGGGAGGCATCGCGAACCCGGGTTAAAAAAAAAATTCTGACCACGAAGCCCTCCATCAGCGACAGGCAGTGATCATCCCTTCTACCACGGTGGTGGGTAAGCCGATCAGCGACACGAGCAGAAAGTCGGCCGCGTTGGCTGTGGAGTAGGGGAGGGAAAACGGAGGAAAAAGGGCGGAGAACTCGACCGCGGCTGGTGAAAAGGGCCGGGCTGCAATCGGGGCCAAGAGGCGCAGCGACTGGGGCAGCGTTAAGGCCACGAGAACCGCGGAGAACTCAACCGCAGCCGGTGTAAAGGACCGGCCTGCAAGCGGGGCTGAGAGGCGCAACAGCAGGGGAAGCGTGAATGCCCACGGGAACTGCGGGGGAGCAAAAAGCAGCATCGGGGAATTGAGAACCGCTGGGGAGGTGAGAACGGCAGCAGCACGGCAATCGCCATTGCAGCCAGCGGGGGAAGAAGGCAAATGCGGGAAGCCGCCATTGTAGTCGGCGGGGGAAATAGACGAGCGCGGGAAAAACCGCCAAGTGCAGGAAGCCGCCATTTTAGTAGGCGGGGGAAGAAGACAAGCGCGGGAAGCCGCCATTTTGGGAAAAAGAAAATTTAAAGAAACTTGCAAGGATGCCTAAACATGGTAACATCAATGCTTTTGATAGCGATGTCGAAGATTGGGCCACGTATGTAGAACGCATGGAAGTTTATTGTAAAGCAAATGAGGTACCAGATGATAAGAAAGCACTAACCTTATTAAACTCAATGGGTGCGAAGACGTACCTGTTGAAGCACCTTGTATCACCAGATAAACCGGCGGATCAGACTTTCGCAAATATTGTAAATGTCCTGAAAAATCATTTAAACCCCACGCCGCTGCTGATAGCGGAACGATTTAAATTTTACAGAAGAACGCAGCTGAAAGAAGAAAGCAACGCTGAATTCTTAATTGAACTGCGTAAGCTATCAAAGTATTGTCAGTTTGGAACAGGACTAGCAGATGCGCTGAGAGATAAATTTGTGTGTGGATTGTTAAAAGAAGGAACACAAAAGCGACTGCTAGAGGAGAATGATCTTACGCTTGATAAAGCTGTCACTATTGCAGCATCGCACGAAGCCGCAGTGAGAGGCACTGCGGAAATGCAGCTAAGGTCATCGGAACTCAGCACCAATCAAATGGCCTTGGGTGCAGTAAAGTGTTATCGTTGTGGAAAGACAACGCACGATCAGAACCAGTGCTGGTTCAAAAATCAGGAATGCAAAAAATGTGGCAGGCTTGGTCACATAGCTAAAGTATGCCGGTCAGGAAAGAAGACCAGCAACAAAAAGTCACCGCAGGAAAAGTGCAGAAAGGTACACAAGGTGACAGAGAACAGTTCGGATGAACAGAAGTCAGATTCAGACTCCAGCAGTAAGGAACTGGGTTGTCTAAGAGTACACAATGTGGGTAATGAAACAGACCTCCAAACTATCTGGGTCACACTTCAGATAGCAGGAGTCCAAGTGAAGATGGAATTGGACACTGGATCGGCATTGACGGTCATGAATAAGCAAGATTACAAAAGGTTATTCCCACATATTCCCCTACGGGATACGGAGATTGTATTGAAAACATACACGGGGCAAAGAGTATACCCTATCGGAAAGATAAAGGTAAAGGTGGTCCACAAGGGCAAAGAAAGCCGAGGAATGGACTTATATGTGCTACCTGAGGGAGGTCCACCACTACTGGGACGGGAGTGGATCAGGAGAATAAATATGGACTGGCATTCCTTAAAAGCACTAACGGTAGATTCCAGTAAAAAAGATGTCAAACCTAAACGATTGTCCAGAATATTGGACGATGCTAAAGAGGTGTTCCAACAGGGACTGGGAACACTGAGAGGAATTACGGCACACATCAAGGTTGAAGAACATGCAAACCCGAAATTTTTCAAAGCCAGACCGGTACCTTATGCGATACGACCTGCTGTGGAAGCTGAGCTGGAAGGGCTAGAACGTTCAGGAGTACTGTCTAAGGTGGACTGGAGTGAGTGGGCCACGCCCATTGTTCCCGTCATGAAGCGTTCATCGAGCAACAAGCCGGGGGAACCGGGGAAGGTTCGCATCTGTGGAGATTTCAAGATCACTGTTAATCCGGTGCTTCACACGGTGCAATATCCGCTTCCGCGGATTGAGGATATCTTTGCTTTGTTGTCTGGCGGGAAACACTTCACCAAGATAGACCTGGCGCAAACGTACTTACAGATGGAAGTTGAGGAAGAGTCACGCCAGTATCTCACGATTAACACGCATAGAGGCTTGTATCGGTATAATAGACTGGTTTTTGGAGTGGCATCGGCTCCAGCAATTTGGCAGAGGGCCATGGAGCAGGTATTACAGGGAATTCCAGGCACACAATGTTACCTGGACAATATTCTGATTACAGGAGATGATGATGAGGAACACCTTGCAAATTTGGAACTGGTGCTCACCAGATTGAAAGAATATGGACTTCGAGTTAATCGCCAGAAATGTGAGTTCTTTCAGAAGCGGATATCGTACTGTGGTCATGTCATTGACCAGGAGGGGCTTCATAAGTCTCCTGACAAGATCGAAGCTGTTGTGAAGGCTCCCGCTCCGGATAATGTATACCAGTTGAGGTCATTCCTAGGGTTGATTAACTATTACCATAAGTTTCTGCCAAATTTATCCATGGTGCTGCACCCGCTGAACGCTCTTTTGCAGAAGGGAGTACCATGGAAGTGGAGCGAGGACTGTAAGAGGGCCTTTCGCAAAAGCAAGGCATTGATCACCTCAGAGGAAGTGTTGGCTCACTTCAACCCAACGCTGCCTATTCATTTGGCTTGTGATGCTTCTCCATATGGTATTGGGGCAGTACTCTCACACAAGTTGCCAAATGGCTTGGAGAGGCCAGTCGCGTTCGCAGCCAGATCATTGACCTCCGCTGAGTGCAACTATGCTCAGATAGATAGGGAGGCTCTCAGCCTTGTGTGGGGAGTAAAGAAGTTTAATCATTACCTGCAGGGCCAAAAGTTTACGCTTCTGACAGACCACCAGCCGTTGGTATCCATTTTTAACCCTAAGAAGGGTGTTTCGGTGATGACAGCACAGAGGCTCCAGAGATGGTCCCTTTTCCTAGGGGCACATCAATATCAGATTGAATTCAAAGGTACAAAGCAGCATGGTAATGCTGATGGGCTGTCGTGCCTGCCACTACCTACAGCGGAGGAGGCACCGACGGTTGACCCTGTTGAGTTATTTCACTCGACCATCATCGAATGTTTACCAGTCACCAATGCAAGTATTGAAAGAGAAACCAGGAATGACCCGACACTGTCCCGGGTCTACGAATTGACAGTGAAGGGATGGCCAGCACATGGTGATCCATTGTTACCGGCATTCTCAGCAAGACGAGAACAGCTGTCCGTCTGTCAAGGGACATTGATGTATGGAACAAGGGTGATTATTCCTCCTAAGTTAAGAGAGAGAGTTCTAAAGGAACTGCATGAAGGTCATCTGGGGGGAGTCAAGATGAAAAGCCTTGCTAGGGCTTATGTGTGGTGGCCGGGTATCGACCAACAGATAGAGGATCTGACGAAAAGCTGCTCAGGGTGCCAAAAACTTCAAAATGCACCTCCGATTGCACCGCTGCATCCATGGGAATGGCCTTCAACCCCATGGCAACGTGTACATATTGACTTTGCTGGTCCATTCATGGACTCCATGTTTTTAATTGCGGTGGACGCACATTCTAAATGGCCAGAAGTGATTAAGATGACTACCACTACCTCAGAAGTGAATGTACCTCATGATGATGTCCAATCCATAAGAGATCAACTAGATGAGTCACCCCAGCAACGAGAATCAGAGACCCCTGAAAGGCATTATCCAACTCGGATCAGGAGGCCTCCTCAGAGACTGAATCTTTGAACTGTTTTGCATGAAGTTATATATATATATATATACGTTATTATGTTATGTTAAATGGGGATATACACTGTTAAGCTAAAAAGGGAGGATTGTGGTGTATGTAACCTGTTCCACCTTAAGAGAACTACCTTAAGAGATGTACTACTTTCCCTTGGCTGCTGTATACTGTAATACCGGTGGTGACCACACCGGTATATAAACGTTGTGTAGTGATCTGCTGGGCAGTTGAGCCCTGACCTCCGAATAGTAAAGACCTGTTAAAGTTATTCTTGTTGTCTGTGTCCAGTGATTTATAATAAGCATAACTGGGACACACAGACTCAACAGCCGCTAGACCCCGTGACTAGCTTTCTGGACACTTTAAAATGGTTCCTGCAGCCCCCAGACAGCCTTTGTGGATTCAACCCACAGTAAGTTCTGGAAGGCATTTCTGAGTAAACGAAACCAGACACGAACCCCATGCATATGGATTGGATGCAGATCCAGTCAGATCGGCCTGTAGATAAAGGCCATCTAAATGTTTACCCAGACAAAGGGAAACAGTTTTATATTCATATAAGGGGAGCATCAAAGACCCATTAAAGACATCAAGAAGACATTCAAAACAATGCAGGGTCATTCCAGACCAGAGATGGCCATCACCGGGATCCCGAAAGCAGTTTAAATATAATAACTACCCCGTTGTGATACAAGCCCGCCAAAAGTTAAACAAAGACTAACCTTGATTTGGCGGAAGATAAAGGCTTCTTTGAGAAGTATAACTGGAGTCCTGGGGTAGCCATCGGAGGCTATCAGGAAGCGATCAGGAGGCTCATCATCCTCCTTCACAGGTCACCAGCTCGGAAGGATTGAAGAAGAAGAAGAACGAGGCAGCCATCAAGAAGGTGATTCGAGTCTGCGTCCCGCCCCGGGGTAACCATTGGGAGATCGTCAACAAACCCCGGGCCACTGACGAGACAAAAGGGGCAACAGCCCTACAGAAGAAACCCATGTGAAAATGGTAACCAGCTGGAGACCTCTCCAACCGTGGTCAAACAGATGGTCTCCGCCCCCGCCGACGTCCAGGCCTGCCAGTGTCCAGCCTGCCCGTGACCTTCACCTCGAGAGAGAGAGAGAGAGAGAGAGAGAGAGAGAGAGAAGTGTGGCGCAGTTCGCTGTGGCTCCACTGACCACGCGGAAACAGGACGCCTGAGGGGATCAAAACTCAGACGTGTTTCAAAACTCTATAATTTTCCAACTGGATTGGTGAGCATGTTTCTGGCCCTTCATAATCGGATCTAGATAGGTTTAAGGGGGTGGGCATTTTGGGTATAATTAACATGAGTTGTTATCCCTCGATGTTCTGTGTGTTTCCCCATTTTATGATGAAGTTTGTAAAGCATAATATGCCTGTATCTAGTTTAGTTAGTACTGTATTTTGATTTGTTTTTCCCTCCCATGTACCCTCTTATTTGCTTGCATTTGATTTGTTTTTCCTTATGCAATAAAATTTCATTTTGTTTCATTAAACTTGGTCTATAAGGGTATTCTCTGCATTGTAGTTCCTGCATCTAAGTCCAGTGTCTAGAACCTAAAGGGTGAGTGGGCCAAACCACTCAAGGTTGTACTGTGCAAGAGGGAGAGAGAGGCCTCTAGAGAGAGAAACTTCGGCGATCCCAAGAGGAGAACCCCTTACAGAAAATGGCGACCGTGGCAGGACACTGGCAGCAGGATTGCAATGTATTAGACCCAGGTTTGAATGGTCGAAATGTTATGGATGAGAGGATAGCAGATTATGTCTTTGGCAGGGTAAATCTCACTAAGCAGGGGATTTCCGATCTCTTACTGGATGGGCGTCCGGTAGATGCAGCCATCAGGTGGACAGAGAGCAAAGAACATAAGAAGTCAGTGGAAAAGGCAGTGTGGCTGATTTGCTACAAGAAACAAGTCCAGATTTTGGACAGAGTCGTTGCAGCACAGGCAGCCAAGATCACTGCACAGGAAGCAGAAATAGAGGAAAAGGCCATGGGTGGGGAAAAACTCAATACAGCGCTTCACGCGCTGAATCAGGAATGCCAAGTTGTAGCCAGCCAACATCAGGCTAGAATAGAGTATCTGGAATGCCAGGTTACTGAGGCAAAGATCCATGAAGCGAGAATACGGGAGAAAAACGCCCGCCTCGCACAACAGCTAAAAGCGCAGGAGGAGAGAGTAGTAGAGGTTAAGGCAGCTTACAAGCTGGCTCTCGAGCACGGGTTTGAGAGCGCAGACCATGGCCCCTGCCAAAAGACCATAGAGGACCTGAGAACGGCCTTGGTTAAGGCAAAAGGCATGGTATGCCTCGTAAGCCCAAAAGCAAGTCACATAGACTTTTTGCAGGAATCCAAACGTCCGCTTCCTTGCGAAGTAGCTGTGGCACCAGCCACTGAGCCCTCAGCGCCACCGAGCTACAGTGAGGCTTGGCCAGAAGGGGAGGTGGTGAAAGAAAGGGTAGCCGAGGTGGAACGGGAGGAAGAACAGCCCCTGGTGGTAAAGCCGGAGCCGGCACCAATGTGTCCTGCTCGGCACCAGAGGTTTGGTCCCAACGCCAACAATGGCACGGACGGACCCCACCTGAACCAGCTCGTGGTTCCCTAAAGTGCCCAACAACTAAGATCCATGGTGAGCCACCTCTCAATGCTCACAATAAAGGGAGATCCCTCAGTTCATTTCAGGGAGATAGAGGAGACAGCTGCCATTAATGATTGTGATGATCTTGAACAGGCGAAGATGCTGCTCTTCTCCCTGGATAGCACAATCCTTCAGTGCCTCTCAGACGAGAGTAAGAGGGGGCGGAAAGGGTATGTGGATCTCAGGGATGAGGTCTTGGAAGTTATGGGAGTGGACGACGGTAATCCGTTCCAACGGGTGGAAGGGACTGTGCAGCTAACTGGAGAACCCCCACGGGTTTTCGCAGAAAGGCTGTGGCCAGTATATCGGCGCAGTTGTCCGGGCATGCCTGAACGGGCTGCAATGAGTGCCGAACAGCAGGTTCATTGGCTCTGTTGGTTGGTTACTAACAGCTTGCCGCAGATACAGGCCCTAGCCAAATCTTGGTTTGACCCCCAAGGTCCCGGTGTCACGGAGGAAACGGTGCTCCGCCAGCTCACCATTGCATACAAGAATTGTAGAAGTCAGGAGGTACCTCCCTCTAAGGGAAAGGTGCATGAGGCAAAACCCGCAGCCTCAAGTAAGAAGGAGTGGCGTCAGGAGGGTAATCGCCCTGCCCAAGCCAAGCTCAATTGCTACGGGTGTGGGAAGGATGGACATTGGCGCAAGGACTGTAAAAATCCGTGGAAGGATAATAAGGGAAAAGCTCCTGCAGCCCAAGCCCAAGCCCAGACCGCCGCCCCAGCACGAGCCCAGGTCCAAAACGCAGCCCCTGCCCTAGAAAGAGGAACTAGTGTAGCTATGGATCCCGCAGCGATAGAGTCAATTTTAGAGACAATGCGGTCTCTGATGATCTCACAGAGGAAGGTAGCAGCCACCACCGGTGGGATAGTTCCCTCGGCCCCCTTTGACAACCCACAGAATTGACTAGAGCCAGCGCAGCCTGTCGACCTGTGTCCTCTAGAAAGACATGCACAGGAAGAGACCTCCTGTAAAACGGAGGAGTACCTGCGGTGCCAGGTTGCGGAGGCTAAGTTAGTTGAGCAGGCTTTAAGGGAGGATAACGCTAGGTTAACAGCGAGGGCTGGCAGTTTAGAGGGTCAGCTAAGGGCTTGTAAATGGTTTCACATCAATCAATGCAAACTGTTTAAGTCGGGTGCAAAAGAGCCAACAACTGAAGCCAGGTCTGAGGGTAAAAATCCTCAGCCTGAGGCGTGCAATAAGTCACAGACCACACAGGCTGGAACCGCAGCCTGCTTGGAGGGAGAAGCTGTCCCGCCCACCTGGGAGGTTTCTCCAATGGCCTGGGACTCGGACGAGGAGGAGCCTGAAGACCAAGGCCCTCCTCCTGATCCGACCGCCATCGGGGGGGAGCCCGAACAACTAGGCCCCGCCCCTGACATGATTCTGGAGGAGGTGGAGTCTGAGGACGGAGATCCCGCCCTCGGCTAAAGTTTGGGGGAGGTAGAATTTGGGGGCGGAGATTCTCCACCTGTAGGGACAGGTAGGGAGAAGTTGTCTGCCACAGACCCAAATCCCAAAGTGGCGGAGCCTGAGGGAAGGGAGCCGAAGCTGGCAGTCGTGGAGGAGCCACGGGCTGTGAGGGCTAAAGTCCCACCCAAAGGTCCACTCGCTAAGGGAGCCTCACCAAAAGGAGCCCCTCGCAGGTCGTCTCGGATGCCTCAGCCAAGGAAATTCTGGCCAGACTCCCCCTACTCCAGCAGGTACCGACTTGGGAGATCCCTGGAAAAACACAGTCCCCAATTGGCAGCAAAAGGCTGCGAGGGACCCAAGCTCCAGGTCAGTGCAGCCCCACCACAGGGAGCGGTGAGCTGCAGTCCAAACAGGGATTAGGTAGGCTGCCCGGGGACGGGCGGCGCTGTACATAAGTTAAGTTTAAGTTTAATTATGTTTAAGGTGTGTAAATATTAAAGTGATTAGTGTTATAAGTCGTTTTGGAATCTGCCCAGCATGTGTGTTGTTTGGGATCGAGGTCGAAAGACCCGATCATGCCTTCACCTAGGCCAGAATCTCTCAGGAGCCTGGCTGTATCGTTTAATTTGTTACAGGAACCAAAGGGATAATGAGAGGAATTCTCGTCGCGTTCGCGGTGATCGGGTGTAGCGGGGCCTATCGGGGCCGCACCAAGGACTCCACGATTTACGGGTGCACTGGAGACACAGCCCCCATCGCGACGGATGGGTCAGGCGTGCGTGACGTTGAGGAGACAGCCACCTATTTCCATGAAGGGAGGTGGCCAGGATGGCTGGGGTCGAACTCTATGGAATACTCCAGCCAGTTCGGTTTTAAGTACAGAGAGACTTCACTAATGTGTCCCAGAGTGAGGATCATCGCACCCAGAGTCAGCGCTACCGTCGGGAAAATGATTTGCTTGAACTGTACGGGACATGTTCCTTTGAACCGGTGTTGGTGTTTGCGCAAGTTGAGCAAAACCATGAAGAACTCCACGGTCGAGTGGGGGAGACTGGGTAACAATACCCATCGGACTATTACGGGGACTCATGGGGGATTGAGTGTCTGTTGGGACAAATGTTGGGAACCAGATGAGGGTATTTACATCTGCATGTGGGGTTCAGAACGCGCCTGCCCCACAGGCGTCTCCATCTTTTTCCAAAGGCAGTGGCAGGATGCTGGGAAAGGAATGAGGTGGGACGACAGCACACGGGCGTGCCGTGTCCCATACTCTCAGATCCCAGTAAATGCCACTGAGCTCATCACCCGCCCCCGCAAGCCCCTGCCCACGATTCCGGTACCAAAGCCCACAAGGAAGGGTGCCCCACCACTACCAAAGGACCCTGAACGGATTGGTATTAGTACCCACAGGTCAGGTCCTGTACCAAGGGGTGCACTACGCGGTGGCTTCGGTGATTTTAAACCTCACCGAGGTACGATTGCCAGAGTGGTGCCCCAAGGAAATGGAGCAATTGTACCAGGTCCTGTTAACAAACATGTTCAGACAGTTTTATGAATTCGACTTTGCTGATGTAGACAGAGCCGGATTTGTACACCACACCACATGAGGTTTTGGACAGGGTAGGGAGACAAAGAAGGGGTACAGTAAATGATATTTTTACAGCTTTTAACACAGGGACTTCCATCATCAACACTCTGGATGACGTGGAGCTGCAGACCCAGATCAATGGTTTGAAAACAAAGTTAAGAAAGATACTGATGGATGAGAATAAGGTAGTGGGTTCTGAGTTACATGAGGACCAGGCCATGACACTACACTTAAAAGAAATCATTGCTGAGCTGGAGAAACACGCTAAAATGGTAAATGCTCTCATCAGCGAGGATTGGAATGCGTCAGATCAGGCTGCGCAGAACGAGGCGTGCGTGCTATATGGGGCGTGGTTACTGGGCGAGGGCCGCAGTAATCTGGAGGATTTAAAACAAGGTTTAGTACCCTCCTGGATCAGCAACAAGCACCTCGTAGCCCTCCACCCTTTTGAGAATGCATTGAGTCCATGCCAGCTCAGACTAGCTTCGGAGGCCTACCCAGTCCCAGTGGACTGTGGACGGTCTAATCACACCATTATGGGTATAGTGGTAAGAATGCCGGTGATGGGAAAGACAGCTAAACCCGCCCCGATATACAGGGTGGAGAACATTGGAGTCATCCAAGGGGGCGCATATTATGTACGTGCATAATTGAGGCACGGACTGCAGGAGTTGGTTACAACAGGTCTTTACTGAGTGGAGACAAAACTGGAACTACTATGCAAAGTTACTGAACAGGCTTATATACAGGGGTGGTCACTACTGGTACTGCAGTATACAGGGGCTGCAGAATATAGTTCCTTCTGCAAAGTACATACACTACAATTCCTCCCCTTTTAGCTAAACAGTACATAACATTCGATTAATAACAGTTACAGTTGCTATATACATTAGCTGAAGTTAAGCAATTATAAGTTCAGTCTTTGAGGAGGCTTCCTGATTCTGTCTGGATAACGCCTCTTTGGAGTATCAGGTTCTTCTGGCAAAGTTGATTCGGAATCAACGTCGTTGTTTGGTTCGTCGGCTTCCAATATCCCCGATTCTGAGGTAGATGCAATTGGTACTTCAGTTTCATCACCAGGTGTATCGGATCGTGGTGTGGAATTGACGTTTTCCAGTGACTCTAGAATCTGGTCAGCATGGCGTCTTACAATGCTCTCTCCAACGTCCACGGTATACATTAGAGGTCCTTGCCATGTGCAGATCGTTCCTGGCTGCCATTTCTCTGTGCGGTAGTCCCGGGCCAAAACTGGTTGACCTATCTTGAAACTCCTGGTCGGCCTTTCATTCATATTCTGAAACTGCCTGTTCTCCACATCTCTTCTGATGTTTGGCTTAACCAAATCCAAGCGGCATCGTAGTCTTCGATTGAAGAACATCATGGCTGGAGTTTGGTTGGTAACCGCATGTGTCGCATTCCGGTAGGCAAACAAGAAGTTATCCACCTTGTGTTGTAGGGGTATGTCTTCATTACACATTGCCTTGATAGCCTTCTTGAATGTTTGAACGAACCTCTCAGCCAATCCATTGGTGGCTGGATGATATGGGGCGGATGTGTAATGCTTAACACCATTGTTCTTTAAGAACCTCCGGAAATCTTCAGACACAAACTGTGGTCCATTGTTGGAGCAAATCTGTTCAGGCAGCCCATTTCTGGCGAATATGGTTCGTAAGACTGTGATAGTTGTTTCTGTGGTGGTTGAGGACATTTTTATTACCTCTGGCCACTTTGAATGTGCATCCATCGCAATTAAAAACATCGAGTCCATAAATGGACCAGCAAAATCAATGTGCACCCTTTGCCATGGAGATGAGGGCCACTCCCATGGATGTAGAGTGGCTTCTGGGGGGGCGTTTTGGACCTTCTGGCATCCTGTACAGCTCTTGGTCATCTCTTCGATTTCTCTATCGATTCCCAGCCACCACACAAATGCTCTGGCTAAGTTCTTCATTTTTACCCCTCCCAGATGACCATCATGAAGCTCATTGAGCACTCTACCCTTCAATTTGGGTGGAATTACTACTCTGGATCCACACATCAAGTTTCCTCTGCACACTGACAGCTGTTCACTTCTCGGCGAGAATGCTGTCAACAGTGGTTCTCCATGTGCTGGCCATCCCTTCACCATTAAATAATAGACCCAGGAGAGTGTCGGGTCATGTCGTGTTTCCTTTTCTATGTTTGCATTCGTCACAGGTAGACATTCGACTATGGTCGAGTGGAATATCTCCACAGGATCCACTGCAGGTGCTTCTTCCACCGTCGGCAACGGTAGGGCGACAATCCATCAGCATTCCCATGCTGTTTAGTTCCTTTGTACTCGATGTCATATTGGTGTGCCCCTAGGAAAAGGGACCACCTCTGTAGCCGTTGTGCTGTCATTATTGGGTCGCCCTTCTGAGGGTTGAAAATGGAGACAAGAGGTTGATGATCAGTTAGTAGAGTAAATTTCTGACCGTGCAGGTAGTGATTGAACTTCTTCACCCCCCACACCAGGCTGAGGGCCTCTCTGTCAATCTGGGCGTAGTTACGCTCGGCTGAAGTTAACGAGCGTGACGCAAAAGCTATCGGCCTCTCTGAACCATCAAGGAATTTATGTGACAGCACCGCTCCAATGCCGTAGGGAGACGCATCACATGCCAGTCTTATCGGTAGTGATGGGTTGTAGTGAGCCAATACTTCTCTTGAAGTGATTCGGTCTTTACTCTTCTGAAAGGCCCGCTTACATTCATCGCTCCATTTCCATGCTACTCCAGTTTGTAGTAGGGCGTTCAGTGGGTGCAGAATTGTGGACAAATTCGGCAAAAACTTATGGTAGTAATTCACCAGTCCGAGGAATGACCTCAGTTGCGACACATTTTCAGGCGCTGGAGCCTTAACTACCGCTTCAATTTTGTCAGGGGGCTTATGTAACCCCTCTTCATCAATCCCGTGGCCACAATACGATATCTGTTTCTTAAAAAACTCCCACTTGGAGCGATTGGCTCATAGCCCATGTTCTCTTAGTCTAGTGAGCACCTGCTCTAGGTTGGCAAGGTGTTCACTGTCATCTTCACCTGTCACTAGGATGTCATCCAAGTAACACTGAGTCCCCGGAATCCCTTGCAGGACTTGTTCCATCGCTCTTTGCCATATCGCCAGAGCTGATGCTACTCCGAATACCAGTCGATTATACTGCTAAAGACCTTTGTGAGTGTTTATCGTGAGATACTTCCTGGAGGATTCTTCAACCTCCATCTGCAAATATGCTTGTGCTCGGTCAATTTTTGTAAAACGCTTCCCTCCAGATAGTGAGGCGAAAATATCTTCTATCCTCGGGACAGGATACTGTACTGTGTGAAGGACTGGGTTCACCGTCACCTTGAAGTCCCCAGAGATTAGAACCTTCCTTGGCTCCTCAGACTTATTGTTTAACGTTTTCTTCATGACAGGAATGATGGGTGTCACCCACTCGCTCCAGTCTACTTTAGATAACATGCCTGCATTCTCCAGATTCTCCAGCTCTGCCTCGACGGCTGGGCGAATTGCATACGGTACCGGTCTTGCTTTGAAAAACTTGGTAATTGCATTCTCTTGTATTTTTATCGAGGCAGTTACGCCTTTAAGAGTTCCCAGTTCTTGTTGAAATACCTCTTTGGCGTTAGCTAAGATTTTTGACAATCGTCCAGGTGTGACGTCGTCATCCTTTTTACCAGCCACCGTCAGTGCCTGAATGAAGTGCCAGTCTAAACTTATCTTTCTGATCCATTCACGTCCCAATAACGGTGGTCCACCATCTTGCAGTATGTACAGATACAATTTCTGTATTTCCTTGCCGTTGTATTCGACAGGCACCCTTATTTTCCCTCTGGGGTATACTTTCTGCCCCGTATACGTCTTCAAGACAATGGATGTCTCTTTCAAGGGTATGTGTGAGAATAGCCGCTCGTAGTCTCGTCGATTCATGACAGTCAGGGCTGATCCTGTGTCCAATTCCATTTTGACTAGGGACCCTGCTATCGTGAGGGTGGCCCAAATGGTTCGGTGATCCTCTTTTGCGATTACGTTGTGAAGTTTGAGACAGCTTAGTCTCTTGTTCCCGGATTCACTATCGCTCTTCTGGTCTTCGGAACTACTGTCTGTCATCTTTTGTACTTTCCTGTACTGTTCCTTAGTAGCCTTTTTGTTGTCGTTAGTCTTCTTCCCAGACGTGCAAACTCGTGCAATTTGTCCCATCTTTCCGCATTGCCTGCATATTTTGTCCTTGGACCAGCAGTCCTTCTGGTCATGGGTTGTTCTGCCGCAGCGATAACATTTTTCAAATCCCGGTGTCATTTCGTGGGTGCCGTATTCCTGTGGCTTTTGCTGTATTTCCGCAGCTCCCCTTGCTGCTGCTTCGTACGATACTGCCACGCTGAAAGCCTTATCTAGCATCAGCTCCTTCTCTGAGAGTAACCTCTTCTGGGTTCCTTCACTCAGGAATCCACAAATTCGTCCCGTAGAGTATCTGTCAGTCCTGCTCTGAACTGGCAGTGCTTTGATAGCTTGCGTAGTTCCGTAAGGTAATCAGCATTGCTCTCATCTTTATGCTGATTTCTCCTGTGGAATTTAAATCTTTCTGCTATCAGCAGCGTTGTAGGATTTAGGTGTTCCTGTAGGATATCAACAATTTCGTTAAAACTCTTCGCCATCGGTTTGGCTGGAGTGATCAGGTTCCGCAATAGGCCGTACGTTCTTGCGCCCATTAAGTTTAGTAGTACCGATGCCTTTTTCTCATCGGCTACTTCGTTTGCCTTGCAATATACTTCGACTCTTTCCACATACGTGGTCCAGTCTTCTATTTCATTATCGAAGGCAGTGATATTGCCAGTCTTCGGCATCTTGGAAATCTAAGATGGCGCCTCCCGCGCTTTGCCTTCTTCCCCGATTTAACAAAATGGCGCCTCCCGCGCTTTGCCTTCTTCCCCGCTGGATTAAGATGGCGCCTCCCGCGCTTTCTGTCTTCTCCGCTGCTGCTAGCGCTGTTGCTGGCATTTTTAGGCCTTGATGGTGACGCTCTATGGTCTTCGCGCACTTCCCCCCCGCGCTGCTGCTAACGCCGCTCTCCGCGGTTCCCATGGCAAACTGCAGCTCCTCGTGGCTTTCTGCGCTTCTAATTTCTTTTATTTTCCCGTCGTCAGGGCAACCCTACAGGACACTTTCCTCCCTCTTCTCGGGTCTGTACGCTGCCTGGCTTCGTAGCACCGGCTGTGCCCTGTGTGCTCCACCCTCTCTCTCTCTCTCCTCTTCCCGACAACGCTGCTCGGCCCCGTTGAAAAGCCACCCGATCGAGCTCTAGCCCGCTGCAGCCCAGGAAGGATCAGTGTACTACCTGCCACCAGCCCAACTAACTGGAACACCATAGACAGGATAACCAAGCCCCGCTCTCGACAGCCTCTCCTGCAAATCTTCAACTCCGATGAATCAGAGGCGGTAGCCCACGGTCAATGCCCGTTTCTTCTGTTTGTTTTTTTTTTCTTTCTTCCTCCTGGCCTCGACCTCTAACAACTTCGCTTCAGGGATGGATCCCCATGAGGTGGTGCAGAACTGTAGGTAAGTTCGGATCTGCTCGTCGCCGGTATTATGTACGTGTGTAATTGAGACACGGACTGCAGGAGTTGGTTACAACAGGTCTTTACTGAGTGGAGACAAAACTGGAACTACTATGCAAAGTTACTTCACAGGCTTATATACAGGGGTGGTCACTACTGGTACTGCAGTATACAGGGACTGCAGAATATAGTTCCTTCTGCAAAGTACATACACTACAGCGCACACATTCGCTACACAGCGGTCCCACCGTACGTCATTCGATGGGAGCATGTAATGACGGGTACCGACCTCTCGGGGTGCCGGAGCCGGGGAGCACACATTGTCCTGGGTCCCCAGCACTTGAATGCCTATTCGAAACCACAGTGCGGGTTCAGAACTGCTGGCGCGAAGCCTATAAATTGCACCATGGAGGCAATGGCACAAGGCCATATGCCACCGTAGGTGGCATATATAGGAGGTGGGACATACTGTGTCACCACTGCAGCGCCGCACTACCAACATGGACAGCACGGCTGGTGTCCAGTGAGTGACAGCAGTTTCTGCTTCAAATCCAAGGCAGAAGTTCAAGTGGCCCAAGAGCGAATTGTCCACATTCCTGAACCTTCCACTGTTCACATCACTGTCAAAGAAAATTTCACCGATCTGCAACAATTCGTTGCTCATTTTGGCTATGCCATTCCACCTCTGCCGTTTCACAGAAACATTTTTACACACTGGAGCAGAAGACTTTAGAAATAGGGGCAAACATATTAGATACAGTAACCCCACCGCGGTGGGATCTGTTCACTAATATAGAAGTCCCTTCTTGGATTAGGATAGCCTCTCATATCCTTTCAGTGTGTCAGGTTTTTATCGTGATTTATTTACTTTTTGTACACTGTAAAAAGGTCAGACATTCGCAGAAGTATGAGAACAGAGGAGAATGGAGAGAGCATTATGTGCGGGTAGAAGAAGAGACACCCGTTTAGATTTTTGCTGCTATGTATAAAGTTAAAGTTTCCCTCCCTCCTCTATGTATGATGTTTATTCATGTGTAATTTTGTGTGTACTTTATTTTTATTATTGGAGTTTTATTAATTGAGTTGTTGTTAATAAAAGATAATGTGTACGAGCCAGGTAGTGTAGGGGCACTTGGCCCCCCTCCACGCCTGGAAATGAGTGTGTCAGATTTTAAATCCAATGTATTGCCATCTATAGATGCTTAATGTACACTGTAGGTCTTCTGAAACGGGAAATGCATGTGTCGTGGGGTCATAGATAGGTAAATACAGGGGATGGTTTAATTATGGAGAGTCAGAAAATTTTGCTCACCCAGAATTATGATACTTCAAGCAAGTTATAGTATCATCGGGAGGACTGTAAGATTCGCAAAATTAATATTGTCAGATAAGGGTCCTGTGGCAGGAGAGGCCTTTGCTTTTAAAAGACTGTTTTAAAAGAAGCCCAGCAAAGGGACACATAAAATGGCCGCCAGACCCCGTGACTAGCTTTCTGGACACATTAAAATGGTTCCTGCAGTCCCCAGACAGCCTTTGTGGATTCAACCCACAGTAAGTTCTGGAAGCCGTTTCTGAGTAAACGAAACCAGACACGAACCCCATGCATATGGATTGGATGCAGATCCAATCAGATCGGCCTGTAGATAAAGGCCATCTAAATGTTTACCCAGACAAAGGGAAACAGTTTTATATTCATATAAAGGGAGCATCAAAGACCCATTAAAGACATCAAGAAGGCATTCAAAACAATGCAGGGTCATTCCAGACCAGAGATAGCCATCACCGGGATCCCGAAAGCAGTTTAAATATAATAAGTACCCCGTTGTGATACAAGCCCACCAAAAGTTAAACAAAGACTAACCTTGATTTGGCGGGAGATAAAGGCTCCTTTGAGAAGTATAACTGGAGTCCCGGGGTAGCCATCGGAGGCTATCAGGAAGCGATCAGGAGGCTCATCATCCTCCTTCACAGGTCACCAGCTCGGAAGGATTGAAGAAGAAGAAGAACGAGGCAGCCATCAAGAAGGTGATTCGAGTCTGCGTCCCGCCCCGGGGTAACCATCGGGAGATCGTCAACAAACCCCGGGCCACTGACGAGACAAAAGGGGCAACAGCCCTACAGAAGAAACCCATGTGAAAATGGTAACCAGCTGGAGACCTCTCCAACCGTGGTCAAACAGATGGTCTCCGCCCCCGCCGACGTCCAGGCCTGCCAGTGTCCAGCCTGCCCGTGACCTTCACCTCGAGAGAGAGAGAGAGAGAGAGAGAGAAGTGTGGCGCAGTTCGCTGTGGCTCCACTGACCACGCGGAAACAGGACGCCTGAGGGGATCAAAACTCAGACGTGTTTCAAAACTCTATAATTTTCCAACTGGATTGGTGAGCATGTTTCTGGCCCTTCATAATCGGATCTAGATAGGTTTAAGGGGGTGGGCATTTTGGGTATAATTAACATGAGTTGTTATCCCTCAATGTTCCATGTGTTTCCCCATTTCATGATGACATTTGTAAAGTATAATATGCCTGTATCTAGTTTAGTTAGTACTGTATTTTGATTTGTTTTTCCCTCCCATGTCCCCTCTTATTTGCTTGCATATGATTTGTTTTTCCTTATGCAATAAAATTTCATTTTGTTTCATTAAACTTGGTCTATAAGGGTATTCTCTGCATTGTAGTTCCTGCATCTAAGTCCAGTGTCTAGAACCTAAAGGGTGAGTGGGCCAAACCACTCAAGGTTGTACTGTGCAAGAGGGAGAGAGAGGCCTCTAGAGAGAGAAACCTCTGCGATCCCAAGAGGAGAACCCCTTACATTTCGCAGAAACATTTTTACACTCTAGAGCAGAAAACAGTAGAGATAGGGACTAAGATATTGGATATTGTGATTCCACCCTGGTGGGACATTTTCAATAACATAGAGGTCCCTTCGTGGATCAGACTGGCTTCCCACATTCTCGTTGTTTGTCAGTTAGGGATAGTGTTGTATCTAGTTTGCATTCAGTGTAAGGGAAAAGGTCAGTGGTCAGAATTCTGGAACCAGAGGATCTGGAAGGAACATTATGCAAAGGTGGAGGGAGATACGCCTGTTTAAGTTTTTTTTCCCTGTGTTTTTTTTGACTAAAGATTTTTTTTTTGTGTTTGTTATTTTTAATAAAGGTTTTTCTGTTGGTTTTTTTGTGACGCGTTTAATAAAGATATGTGTGTACCAAGTGGTGCAGGGGTGTTGGACCCCTTCCATGCTTGGATGTGTGTAACGTCAATAATTTATCCTATGTATGCTTACGTAAACTGCATTTTCGCAGAATGCGAAGTGCATGTGTCGTGGGTATATTAGATAGGTAATTACAGGGGAAGGTTGACTATGGAGGGTCAGAAAAATTTTGCTCACCTTAAAACTTATGACACTTCAAGCATGTTTTAGTATCACAGGGGGGAGTGTAAGATTTGCAAAATGTCTACATTTCCCCAAAGGTTGTTCTTAATAAAAGGGGTCCTGCGTGGACATTTTAAATCAAAAGGGGTACCCAAGATGGCGTCCGCGACTCGTGGCTGAAAGCCTGTGAGATTTTAAAAACTTGGAATCTGCGGCACAGGCAGCTCGTGGAGAAATCAAAACCAAAGCTGCAGTTTCTGTGAAGAGTGACTTTGCATTTTGAAAACCAGACAGGACTTTGAATTATGTATTAGATCAAATTGGAGACAAATCAAAACCCAGTTAGGCCTATAGTTAAGGCCATCAAGCAGTTTCCATAAATAATCGGGAAGAGATTAAGGAAGCCATCGAGGCTGGACAGGCCCATCAAGGTGTATTAATAACAAAAGAAGTCAATTATTGGGCCAGTAGATGCGATTACCGGCCATCTAAAAACAGTTAGTATAGATTGCTACCATTATTTAAAATAGCCCGCCAAGATTAAGACAAAGAACTAACCTGATTTGGCGTGCAGATAAGGGCCATCCGTAGGAGTATAATTGAAGGCCACGGGTAGCAATCTCTCTCTTCTCTCTGGCCTCTCCTTGCTCCTCGCCCTCATGGCTGCTGCTCTTCCCCCATCCCACGCTTACCCCCTGGCCGCTGCCCGTGCCTTTCCCCACTCCATCTGGAAACGCACAGGCATTGCATCGGGCGGACACGGACAATCCAGGCCAGGCGAGATGGGACGCGACAAGGCGAGGAGGCAAGACGAACTGAGGAGACGAATTGAGGAGATGAATTGAGGAAGACGATTGAAGACAAGCTTCGAATGATCGGGCCTTCAGTCTCAGCCAACCTGCGACTATCTTTATGCAAACTTCAACTGCCGACCGAAGGAGAGGAAGCATCAGCCCTGCAAGGTAAAGTACCCAAGCAGAGACTTTAACTTTGGGGTACTCATACCTGGACAATGCCCTTGCAGCACCCGGAGACCTCGTGACGACGGCAGGCTCCAGAGAGCACAAAGAGGGAACCCCGAACCCCACCGCTGCTTTGAGTTCAGCAGATCTTTTGATTGGTGAGCATAAATTCTGGCCCCTCATAGCTTAATCTAGTTAGGTATAGGGGGTGTGATAAGGATAAGGGGATTTTTAAGATAGTTGTTTTCCCTCGATGTGCCGTGTGTTCCCCATTCCCTGTATAAGTACAGTTATTTGTATTTGCCTGTAATTTTACACTAGTAATTTCTCATAAGACTGTTAATTTTCTGCTTAATAAAATCTTGAGTTTTGCTTACATCCAAACCACCTGTCTACTCGAGTCTTTTCTCTATCGCCGCCTGTACCTAAGTCCAGTGTCTAGAACCCAGGGGCGTGGGAGCGATTCGAACCACTCATAAACAGTCAAAGGCATAACTGAATGGGCGTATGTGCCAAACACCACCACACGCCACCCCCTACACCCCTCACTAATCTCCTAACCAGAATAATAATTTGCCTTCAGTTCCATGAGCTTTAATTTTAGTTAACATTCTCTTATGCCTCTTGGCAGTGTCGCCCACACCCAAGAATGAATAAAAAAATACAAAAGTTTGAAGTTCATCGCTTTTCAATGTATCACACGTTCTTAAAATATTTAAGAGAAAAAAGAGAGAAGGTCACATCCTGCACAATTTTCTGACCCTGGGAGCAAGTTAGGGATTCATAACCACCTTCTAATCTACAGAAAACCAATGCCCACTGCTCTCAGGAAGTGCGTAAGAGGAATTAAACTGTAATTCACCTGATCTCACACCCATTTGCAGCAACTAGAACTTATGGACTTTAATGGTCACAACTCCACTCAGCAGCAGAATATTTCATTGTGCATTACATGATAGAGAATTCCTGTTTTCAAATTCCTACATGGCCTTGCCCCTTCCAATCTCTGATTTTCTTCACGCCACCATTCCGTAAACCTCTTCACCTCTCTACCAACATTCCCATTTAGCTGCATGGCCACATGGTCATGCAGCCGGATGCATGGCGTTCTAACGTCAAAAACGGCGCATGCGCGACAATTTGAATGGGCAGCGCAGTCCCTTAAAGGGGCCGTGCACCAAAAAAAATAATTATGGGGAACATTGCTCTCGACCACTTTCTCCTCTTTTAAGACGCTCCTTATAAACTACATCTTTGACCAAGCTTTTGGTCACTTAATCTAATACCTCATTATGTGGCTCGGTGTCAAATTCTGTTTGATAACTGCTCCTGTGATGTGACTTGTGACGTTTTACTACATTAAAGACGATATATAAATGAAAGTTGTTGTTGTTGACTAGGGGCACAGCTAATTCTGGAGTACACATCTTCAGCATTACAGCCAGTTGTTGGGGACCGTAGCCTTTCCGGCGTCCAGTGCACTCAGTCGTTTCTTGATGTCATGTGGAGTGAATCGAATTGCCTGAAGACAGGTATCTGTGATGGAGAGCCCTCAGTAGGAGACCGAGAAAGATAATCTATTCAGCACTTCTAGATGAAGATGGTTGCTAACAAGCCTCGTCTTTTGCAGTCCCGTGCTGGCCTCTGCCATCGTTAAGGATAGTGATGTTCTTGGAGCCTTCTCCTCCCATTAGATGATTAATTGTTCACCACATCTATGACTGGATGTGGCAGGACTGCAGAGCTTTGATCTGATCCATTGGGCGTGAGATCACTTCGCTCTGTCTATAGCATGATGCTTTTTCTGTTTAACATTCAGGTAGTGCTGTTGTAGCTTCTCCAGGTTAGCACCTCATTTTCAGGTGCACCTGGTGCTGCTCCAGGCATGCTCTTCTCCACTCTTCATTGAACCAGGTTTGGTCATGAAGGAAGTAATGGGTGAGTGAGGGATATATTGGGCCATGAGATTACAGATTGCAGGGATATACAACTCTGCTGTTGCTGATGGCCCAATACATGTCATGGATATCCAGTTTTGGGCCGCTAGATCTGCTCTTAATCTATCCCAGTTTGCTCAGTGGTAGTGCCACACGATGGACAGGATATGGTCATCACAAGGACTGTAAAATGGTCATGAACAGACATGTCTGTGACAGGTAGATTGGTGAGGATAAGGTCCAGTAGGTTATACTCTCATGTTGGTTCTCACACACTTCCCACATGCCCAGTGTAGCAGCTATGTATCAGGGCTCGGCCAGCTCAGTCAGTGGTGGTGCTACCGAGCCACTCTTGGTGATACCAATTGGAATCCCTCACCCAGAGTACCTTCTGTGCCCTCCATTGGCTTCAATAGAATTTTAAATTAGGAGAGATATATAACGGGTGGCCGAATCGATGTCACCCAGTTTTCACTATTGCCCAAAGTCAAAATTACCCCCACTTTCACTGAGATTTTAGTCCAGCCTCTGGATTACTAGTCCAGTAACATAACCACTACACTCCTATATATATATATTGATAGATATAATGGAACCCATCCTCTAATCCTCCATGCAGCAAATATAAATACAATAAATTTTGAGAATTTGTGCTGTCTGCCCAGAGTGAATATCCATTCATAAAAATGAGTGGGTGTAAAACTGTGCGCTGGAGCTCCTGATATGCGCTGCCAGTGGGTGAAGCTCCACACTGGAAGCACAATTTGTAAAAGTACTCCTTATGTGTACACTTAAAATAGTACATTACACAGACTGGATAGTGAACCTGGAAAATCTCGTGCTGCAGTTTATGGAAAAGTGAGTTTATATTGTATCGTGCTCACTGAATCTTAGCTATTTTATAGTGCAGCTGCTTAATGTGCATGGCACTGCATTGTAATTCTTAATGTGTAAGTTGCTCTGAGTGAATTCCAGAATAAATTTGAATTTAAGATGAATCACTCTTTTCGTTCTCCTAACGTGATTTACTTTAAGATGCACATCAGAATGAAGGAAGCCTACTCATTATGAGGCTTTTGGCCTAGGAACACCCACTATGAAGACTTTGCAGCGGAGATCAATTTCAGCAAAGTTAATCAAATGGTGTCATGCCAGGAGCTTGGACAGTTGCGTCACTGCACTTTGCTCTTCATGTCCACAGTTTGCTATCAATCAGATAGCCAGAAACCAGAGCAGAGGTCAGCAGTGAACATGCCCACCCTACAAATTCCCGAACTTCACCTCTGCTGCAAAAACCTGATAACTGATGATATTCAGAGGAAAGCCATTGAACCGGTGAAGGTCTTAATCCCTTAGCTAATCATCGCAATATCCCTCCGTGCCCCTCCTCCCCCACCCCTGCCTCCAAACTTTGTGGTACTGTAACTTCAAGCACAACACACAGCTCCAAGGCTGGACAAAATTAATGAGATGAGAAAACGGATTGTGCGGCTGTGACTCAGCCAGTGGTAATCAGCTACTTACTGTGTTAGCTAAAATCATGCTTCATTGCTTTAACAGGGAAAGAATTAACTTTTGTCTTTTGTCCAAATGGGCAATGATTAGAATGCTCGCCTGGTGCAGCTGACCCAAACAAATTGCTCTGTAAAGCATAAGAGGAAATTGGATTGCACCAGTTTTATTACTCTACTCCCACTACAGCAGTGCTGTGGGAGTTAAAAGATTAATGTTAGTAAGGATGGTTCCACAGATATGCAAATATTTATTATTTCCTGGGGGAGCGAAAGTTCAAAAAGCTAACGGCCTAGAAATTCAGTTGGGCGCGCCAGCCGTTAGCGCCTTAGGAGGAGTAGATCTCGAGCGCTAGGCGCTTAGCACCCGGGCGCAGCGCGATCTGCGCCTCGCCCCAACTTCAGTAGACATTTAGCGCCAGCGCAAAGTCTTAGCGCATGCCCTGCTGCGCGTGCAGATCATGACGTCATTTTGTCGTGCAACGCCCTTTGTGCGCCTGGAACCGGAACTTCACTCGCGCCGCCCCATTGTGCGCCGGGCGGCCCTAACGACTGTGAAGTGGAACGGTACACAGCCGAGGCGGGCCGCGGGGAGCGCAAATTAAAGGGCACTTACCCTGCACTATAAAGGCCAGCCATTTTGCAGCATTCACTCTTGTGCAACGGTTTTTTGGAGAGAGACCAAAGAGGAGAGCTTACTGCTTTGGCCCAACACTAGGACAGGTATTTTTGGCTCAGGCCAGAGCTTAGCAATTATCTTTGCCTTCATTGAGATCTCAGTGTTTGCCAGCATATAATGGGGGCTGCATTGGGTGCCAACGCTGAGTTTCAGCCTTATGCCGGAAGGGCTTACAGACGCCGTGAGAGAGTGGCAGCCCTGGCTAGACGCAGAGGGGGCAACAGGCGTCGCCAAGTGAGGCCTTACCCACCCAGGGTATACAGCCAGCAGTCCTCCTATCTGACCATGTCTGCCGCGCAGTGTGTTAGGAGGCTGCGATTCAGAAGGGAGGTGGTTGCAGACATCTGCCAGCTGCTGCACAGAGATCTGCATCCACAGCTGATGCACAGGACGTCTCTGTCGGTGGCAGTGAAGGTGACGGTGGCTCTCAACTTCTATGCCACCGGCTCCTTCCAATCCGCTGCTGGGGACATCGCTAACATCTCCCAGTTCGCCGTGCATTGCTGCATCCGCCAGGTGACCAATGCCCTTTTCAGAAGGAGACGTCAATTCATCTCCTTCCCCATGACCCTGGAGAAGCAGCAGCAGCGGGCAGTGGGATTTGCAAGAATAGTGGGCTTCCCCATGGTGCAGGGCGCCATTGACTGCACGCATGTGGCTTTGCGGGCACCTCTGGAGCATGCTGAGGATTACCGCAACCGGAAGGGCTACCATTCCCTCAACGTACAGCTGGTGTGTGACCACAGGCAGCGCATCCTAGCTGTCAATGCCCGCTTTCCAGGCAGCAGCCACGATGACTTTATCCTGCGACAGACAACTGTGGCTGACATGTTCCAGGCACAGCCTCACGCAAGAGGATGGCTTATCGGGGACAAAGGCTATCCTTTGTGTACCTGGCTCATGACCCCGCTCCGCGCGCCCACGACCCCTGCTGAAGAGGCATACAACGAGAGCCATCAAGCGACTAGAAACATCATAGAACAAACAATCGGCGTCCTCAAGCAATGGTTCCGCTGTCTGGATCGCTCCGGGGGAGCCCTCCAGTATTCGCAGGAGCGAGTCTCCCAATTCGTCGTCGTTTGCTGCATGCTGCACAACCTGGCTATCCGCAGGACTCAGGCACTGCCACCTCACGTTGGACCACCACCTCAGGAGGAGGAGCAGGAGGAGGACGAGGACGAGGAGTACCAGCCCAGGAGGGAGGCAGAAGGTCCAAGGGCCGCCCGTCGGCGGCTTATTGACCGTCACTTCTAGGCCCCCTGTCAGGGAATGGCTTGTGCCAATGAAAGAACATGATTGCAGCCGCTCCGCAAGCCATCAGCCGGTTAAGGCAACAAACACTTCAAAGATCAAACATGGACAATGTGAATAAATAAAATGGTTTATTGTACAAACTCACGGCCCTTCCCACATGAAAACCAAAAACAGACGAAACCCCCAAAAAACACTCACACACATGACTCACTCCCACAACCTGGGGAGCATTAACAAAAGATGTAAACAAAAATGGACTTCATCCTCGGCCTTCACAAAACACACATTCCAGAAAACACAGCATTTGGACACACCCTCTACTTAGTGGCCCGCGAGGGCGATGCCTTCTGCAAACTTTGGCGGCCCCTGCACGCCCTGCTGCTCCTCCTCAAAGTGAGGCCATTGGCTGCTGCAAGGCTGGGGGCAGGCTCCTGAGGGGCACATGTTGTGACGGCAGATGCCCTTGGGGGTCGGCCTAGACGAGGTCTGGCCGTCGAGGGGCCGGCTGGTGAATGCTGCAGCTGTGGCTGGCCAGCATCAGTCGCTGCAGCAGCTCCTGGCAGCTCCACTGGGGGAGTGGCAGTGGCGGCTGGAGGAATGGGGGCAAGCTGGCGGATGGCAGGCGCTCGCTGGTCGCCTGAGACACTGGCACTCGGCCGGACCAGCACTGCAGCATGCGCACCAATCTGCCGAGGGGCAGACCGCTGTGCTGCTGCAGTGCGCCGGGTGCCCTGGCGATGCCTGGCTGACACAGCGAGTGTGGCAGCAGTGAGTGCCCGTGTTGACCTGTTCAGTGACCGCATCAGAGCACCCAGTGACTGCACGGCACCACTGATCACCTGGCCACTCGCTGCCTGAGCTGCCCCAAATTCCACCCGACTGGTGGCCTGTGAGGCCCCGAACTCGGTCACACTCCGAGACAGGGACTCGATGGCCTCAGGCAACCGTGCCACTACCCCCATGAGCTCCGTGTGCCGGCGCTCCGAGTCCGTGGACAAGTCCTCGAGGCGGCGCATCTCCTCGGCATTGGCCGTCTCCGGACTGGAGGCCAGACTCTCCCTCTGGGGAGAAGGCCGCCGAGCTGGCCGACCCTTCCTGCGTTGCTGGACGCCGCTGGGCCCAGCAATTGGACTCCCCTCTGCCCCTTCCCCCGCTCTGGGGAGAAGGCCGCTGAGCTTCCACCCCCCTCCCGCGTTTCTGCAGGCCGCTGGTCCCAGGAGCTACCCTCCCCTCCGACACTTCCCCCACGCTCCCCTCCAGGGAAGACGTGTCCCCTACATTGGCATGGGTTGCCGCGGCTGAGGGTTCCCCTGATGGGCCGCCTTCCTCTTGCTCCTCCTCCTCCTCCTCTTCTGAGGGGCTGTCACTGGCAACTTCAGGGACCTCCTCCTCACCATCTGAAAGCAGGAAGGCACAAGAGTAGCTTTAGAGTGAGGAGAGGGTGTCAGCGAGGGATGCATGAGTGGTGGCATTCAGCGCATTGGTCGGACAGTGGCAAAGGATGTAGATCTGATGCGCAAGTGGGACGAGAGAGGTCCAAAAGGTGATGTCCTTACCATTGGTGCCCAGAACAGGGTCGGCATCTCCAGATGCAACGGGGCCAATCACCCGGGCACCCATGATGCGCTCCACGCGATGTTGCAGCTCGGTGAGCGGCTGGATCTGGGGTCCGCCTCCCCCGGTCGCAGTCCGGCTCCTCTTATTATTGGCCAGCTTGGCCTGCAAGAGAAAGGACGGCCTCTAAGTACAGTGTGTAGCCCTGATCTTGTGTGCACTGCCTCCCATGGTCGAATAGCCTGGCCAGTGTGTAGCCCTGATCTTGTGTGCACTGCCTCCCATGGTCGAATAGCCTGGCCAGTGTGTTAAGTGCACAATGTGCAATTGATGTTCATGAGTGTCACATAGCTGCTGCATGAGGGCTGCCCATTAGGGCTTTCAGGTCCCTTTGCCCATAATGTGAGGTGCACATGCAAGGATGAGGAGGACACTGGAAAGGGTACTCACCCTGACAATCCTGGCGAGGTCATTTAGCTTTTTGCGGCATTGGACACCGCTCCTGGGGACCTTGCTGTTGGATGTCACCTTGGTGGCGACATGCCTCCAGGCTCTCCGATAGACGCGGGCTGGCGGCTCCCTGCCATTGTCCGGAAACAAAATATGGCGTCTCTTCTCCACAGCACCAACCAGCACCCTCAGATCAAGCTCTGAGAAGCACTGCGCTCGTTCACGGGCCTTCTCCATGGTTTCAGGTGCTATTTGGGTCCAGCAGCAGTGTTCAGGCCTAGCTGCAGGGCTCCACTATCCATGGCGTGGCAGCAGACCAAGTCGACCCTTCCCCCTTAAGAGCTGGCCGGCGCCAGGGTGTCTGCTGTCAATCACGAGATGGCCGCACCTGCGCTGCGCCCGGCCTCGGCGCTCTTGCTCAGCACCTCCGGCTTAGTGCCTAAAGAGAGGCGTGCATCGCCAGTTTTAGCGCTCGAGCAAACTCTTAGGGCGAAGCTAATGAATATCGGAGAAGTGGCCTTGAATTTGCGCCGGGCGCAAACTTTAGCGGCCGCCCGACTTTACCGCCCCAAAAGTGGCTGTAATGAATTTCTAGGCCAACCATTCTTAGATAAGACTGGAACGGTGCATCTACGGCGCTGGATGAATTTTACATCACAAATGTCCCAGGAAATTATGGCGTATGTGAGTTACGCCAGTATTTACAAAGCACCATATTTTTCTGGGATTTTTGCACCACTCCGCCAATACCCATGCCGAAACCACGCTAAATTGATTATCACAGCCCCTCTGCTTAATAATTGATTAAAGTAAAATAAAATCTCTGCTCTTAATATTTTTAATTCTTAGCTAAAACCCATCTTGTCAACTACTTCCTTGTCATTGTGTGTTCGGTTGAATGTATTTTGTGTGCAAGGTTTAGGGCACTGGTGTGCTATTGAGAGTGGGGGAGAAATTCGTTTATGCTTGGTTTCTGGGCCTAAAATGGTCGACGGACTCGCAGCTCGCACCAGAAGCCTGAGGCCCGAGGCCTGTTCGAAGTTGGGCCTCAGGTCTCATTAGCACATGCAAAGGGTCTAATGCCTGTTTGACGTGACCGCCAGGGGTGACTGAATATCATCTGAGCCAAAAATAACGTGGGAGGTGCTTCAGGTGCTCTCAGGGGAAATGGGACAAAGTCCCCAAAATTGGACCTTTACAGCCCCCATTTTGCACCCGAGAAATGGACGCAATGAGGTCCAACTTCATCCCCACCGCATCTCCCTGTTTAAGCTGACGTTTTTTAGGCAGCTTAAGTTATGAATGCCAGCTCCTAAATAAATGATTTAAAAAATAATCTGTGTCTGAGAATGTTCCTGGAAAAACTGAATACAGCAGCTGAGTGTTCATAACTCAAATAGATTTCTGCAAGTGATCAAGTTAATTATAGCGAAAGGATTTGAAATTTAGAGCTATTTGACTCAGGTCATGCCCTTATTGATCTGCTTAATTGATGCAGATGGAGTGAACCATTGGCTGCACCAGGTCTCGCAGTTTGCCATCCATCGCTGCATCCGGGAGGTCACAGAAGCTCTCTACGGTAGGAGAAGGGGCTACATTTCCTTTACCATCACCAGAGAGAAGCAGGATGAATGTACATATAGCTTTGCCAGGATAGCGGGATTCCCCATGGTGCAGGAGGCCATAGACTGCACCCACGTGGCTTTGTAGGCACCGCATAACAATCCTGACATCTTCCATAACCACAAAGGCTACCACTCAATTAATGTGCAGTTGGTGTGCAACCACAGACAGCGAATCCTCAATGCGAACGCCTGCTATCCTGGCAGCAGCCATGATGCCTTCATCCTGCGCCAGGCCAGTGTGCCAGCACTCTTCCAGCCACCACATCAAGCTCGCAGCTGGCTGGGCGGAGACAAAGGCTATCTGCTCTCCACCTGGCTCATGACTCCCCACTGCAACCCCAACACTCCTGCTCAGCACTTATATAATGAGGGCCATGCTGCCACCAGGAACATCATCGAGCAGACCATCGGGATACTCAAGCAACGGTTCTGCTGCCTTGACCACTTGGGAGGAGCCGGGTGTCCCATTTCGTCATGGTCTGCTGCATGTTCCGCAACTTGGCCATCATTAGGGTAAAGCCCTTACCACCAGGGATTGTGGGACCACCTCAGGAGGAGGAAAAGGGAGAGGAGGAAGAGGATGAGGACGAGGAGGAAGAGGAAGATGAGGAGGAGGAAGAGGAGTAGGAGGAGGAGGAACAGGAGTGAGGGAGGAGGCATCCACTCAATCGGCCTTCTGGAAGGGCAGTTCGTGATCACCTCATCAGGCTGCGGTTCCAATAAATTAAACCTCAGATTCCCGTTGCTCCCCACATTCCCATTATTCCATCGCTGCCACAGGCCATATCACAGCACAAAGTTGAAATGAGAGACACCACAAAATCATTAAATTAATAAATTAATAAATTAATACATTTATCAATAATCAGTGAACACATATTTCCAACAATAATATTAGCTATTCACCCTTGTGCAATCTCTTAGTGTCCCTCGTTACAGTGCTTTTGTCTACTCTAGTGTTCCTATGAAGTGTTGTCGCAGTGGCTGCAGCACGGCGGAAGAATTCAGATGGCCTTGCAGGACGCCCTCGACCAGCTTTGGGCATGGAAGGCCCTGCTGTAAACTGCACCACCTCAGCATGGGCAGCAGCAGTCTGGGCTGGCTGGGTGACAGGTAGCAACAAAGGCAATGGCGGAGTGCCAGTGGTGGGAGCAGGAATGTTGTCATCCTGAGAGAGGACAGCAGGCTCCTGTTCCACTGACCCACTGCCACTCCCCCATGGCAGCACCTCAGCATTACTGTCAATCTGCTGGAGCACAGATTGCTGGCCTGCTGCAATACCATGAAAGCCCCGGTGGACAGTAGTTGATCCAGCCACGATGGCAGCAGTCAGAGCTTGCGTGGCATCAAGCTGAGACTGCATGAGTGCAGTCTGAGAATCGATGGCACCAACCATAGACTGCATTACAGCACTAAGACATTGCGTCACTTCCGCCTGTGCTGCAATGGAAGCTGCAACATCAGCCATCACACGCGGCATGAGGCCTAGGTCGCCACGGTCTCACTGGGAGCCTACTATCCTTTGCAGACTGGAAATGAATGAATGCCAGCTCCTAAATAAATGATTAAAAAAATAATCTGTGTCTGAGAATGTTCCTGGAAAAACTGGTGTGTGCAGAGCACTGTGCAATGTTGGAGGCCGAGTCCTCCATGCTGCTTAACATTGCCGAGAGGCTCTCGGGCACCCTTGCCATTTCACCTATCATCTCCATGTGTATGCCCATCACCCTCCTTCTAAATGCCTCAACATCGAGGTCCTCATCTGAGTCCTGTGCAGCAGAACTTGCCCGCGAACTCGCCCTCTGGGGAGCTGGCCCCCAAGCTACCCTTTCCCCCGGCTTTGCTGCAGCCCACTTGTCCCCAGTGCCTCACCCTGTGCAGATCCTGCTACTATACTAGCCTCTAAATAACGCATAGGGCCAGTATCTGAGCTGGTGCCTGCGGGTGAGACGTGTAGTGATACGGTGTGTTCTTCCGCCTCCTCTTTTCCATCTCGCTCTCAACTGTGCCCTCAGGGACAGGCTGTCCAGCTGCTTGCTCATTATCTGAAAGTATAAAGGCACAAGGTCAGGTTAAAGTGAGGGGAGGGGGGCAGGAAGCGAGAAATGCATGCATGCAGGAAAGTGGGTAAGGCATGTGGGGTGATCGGCAAGTGGGATGTGAAAAGAAGGAGTAGGGATGAACATACCATTGTTGTCCTCAAGAGGGTCAACATCGCCAATGGCCACGATGCCCACCACCTGATGCCCAATGATTTGCAGCATTCTTTCCTCCAGCTCAGACAGTGTTTGGATGTTGGCTTGTCCCCCGCCTGTGCGCTCCTGCACCCTCCTGTTGTGAGTGACCTTGGCCTGCAAGAGAGAGGAAAATGTGTGAGTGAGTGTGGAGCAATGTGTTTGGGAGATGTGCCTGCAATAGTTGAATAGCTGTCATTGTATGCAAGGTGTGAGATGTGGTTGTGAGTGTTGGTAGGTGGAGATTGTTGGTGGGTGAGTGCTGGGGGTGTGGTGCTTTGGGCAGTGTGTGAAGACAGTGGTTCAGATGGTGGTATGTAGCATTTGTTGAAGCATTCACTCACACTGACCACCCGAGTGAGGTTGTTAAATTTCTTCCTGCACTGTGTGTGGGTCCAGGGGACCACAGTGCTGTCTGAGACCTGCTGGGCTACCTCCCTTCGCATGGCGCGGAAGACATGTGGTGCGGGCCTCCTGCGACTTGCCGGGCTCTCCGTCCCTCCACAGCGAGGACCAACGCCTCCAATGCTTGGTCACAGAATCTGTGGGCTCTGTCCCTGGACCATTGATCTGCCATAATGACACCTCCTTCAGTGGTCCCATTCCATCTCCTTGGCCTTCTGCTGCTTGCTGAGACAGCTGCAGAACCAGCAATGCTGAGAATGAGGTTCTGCAGCATGATTGAACCTCCCCTTTAAGAACTGGAAAGAGCCTGTGGCAATGAAGATTTACGATTTGACTGCACCTGAAGTTGCTTAGCGCTTTGTGTCTAACGCCACTGAGCTAGGCCATTAGTGCTTGATTTAGCACTCCCATCCTTTCTTTGAGCGATGACACTGAAGTTTGCGTGCAGCTTGATTCATTAGCGCCTGGCGCTAAATCTCAAACTTTTCCGAAGTTAGCGCCCACTCCTGGGCGATCTTGAATTTTGCCCCCAGCGAGTCAACAGTATCTCACCATCAACACAAACAAGGGATTGTGTTCATACACCAAGCTGCCATATGGTGTAAAGTCCACCCTCAAAATCTTCCAGGCTACGATGCATAAGATTTTGCAAGGAGTTCCAAATTGCTTATGCAATCAAGACAATGTGCTGATCGCAACAAGCAGTGAAGAAGAAAATCTGGAAGTGTTAAATAGAGTGCTTCAAGGGTTGAATGCCCACAATGTCAAATTGAAAAGGAGCAAATGTGCCTTTGTGCAGCCCAAGGTTCTGGCAAATGGCTTGCAACCAGTTAAGGAAAAGATTGATGCTGTCATCAATGCTCCAAAGCCACAGAATGTGTCTGAATTAAGATCTTTCCTTGGAATGGTCCAGTACTACGCACATTTCTTACCTGAGTTCGTGACCATGTTAGCTCTGTTGCACGAGCTCCTCAAGAAGGATGTCAGTGGAAGTGGATGAAAATGCAACAGGAAGTTTACAACGCTTGTAAGAGAAGTCTTTCTAGCGATGCTCTACTTGTGCACTTCAACACAGAGCATGAGCTTAAGTTAGCATGTGATGCTTCCAGCTACAGTGTGGAAGCTGTCATAAGCCACATAACGGATGACGGCCAAGAGAAACCAATCACGTTCACATCGTGAACCCCCACAAAAGAGCGAAAGAAACTACACACAAATTGAAAATGAAGCACTCGCCATAGTGTTTGGAATCAATAAATTCCAACATTTCCTGATCATCAGAAAGTTTACCCTGATAACCGATTACTAACTGCTACTAGCAATATTGGGGCCCAAATCTGCCATCCCTGTAATGGCCGCACCAAGAATGCAACGTTGGGCAGTGTTGTTGTCACAATATGGCTACACGATTGAATATCGCGCTTCAAAGCAAAATGCAAACGCAGATGCTTTGTCCAGGTTGCCACATGAGGTCTCGTGTGTTGGGAGTGAAGGTGCGATTTTCATGCTAGGTGCAGTTAACTAATACTTTCCCGTAAATGCAACTGAGATTGCAGATGAGACTCAAAAGGACTCAGTACTGAAAAGAGTGTATGACAACACCTTGAATGGATGGACTGATCAGTGTATGAACACAGAATTGAAACCATTCCATAACTGTCACAATGAATTGTCTTGAGATTCTGGAGAGGTCCCAGCGGACTGGAAAACTGCAAATATAATGCCCCTATTTCAGAAAGGAGGGAGCCAGAAAGCAGGCAACTACAGACTAGTTAGCCTAACCTCTGTCATTGGGAAATTGTTGGAGTCCATTGTTAAGAAAGTGGTAGCAGGACATTTAGAAAATCATAATGTAGTCAAGCAGAGTCAGCATGGTTTTATGAAAGGGAAATCATGTTTGACAAATTTGCTGGAGTTCTTTGAGGATGCAACGAGCAGGGTGGATAAAGGGGAACCAGTAGATGTCATGTATTTGGATTTCCAGAATGCATTCGATAAAGAGCCACATAAAAGGTTACTGCACAAGATAAGAGCTCACAGGGTTGGGGGTAATATATTAGCATGGATAGTGGATTGGCTAACTAACAGAAAACAGAGAGTCAGGATAAATGGGTCATTTTCAAGTTGGCAAACTGTAACTAGTGGGGTGCCACAGGGATCAGTGCTGGGCCCTCATCTATTTACAATCTATGTTAATGACTTGGATAAAGAGACCAAATATAATGTAGCCAAATTTGCTGATGATACAAAGATAGGTGGGAAAGCAAATTGTGTGGAGGACGCAAAGAATCTCCAAAGGGATATAGATAGGCTAAGTGAATGGGCAAAAATCTGGCAGGTGGAGTATAATGTGGGAAAATGCAAGGTTATCCACTTTGGTATGAAAAATAACAAAGCAAATTATTATTTAAATGGGGAGAGATTATAAAATGCTGAGGTACAGAGGGATCTGGGGGTCCTTGTACATGAATCACAAAAATTAGCATGAAGGTACAGCAAGTAATTAGGAAGGCAAATGGAGTGTTGGCCTTTATTGCAAAGGGAATGGCGTATAAAAGTAGGGAAGTCCTGTTAAAACTGTACAGGGCGTTGGTGAGACCACACCTGGAGTACTGCGTACAGTTTTAGTCTCTTTATTTAAGGAAGGATAGACTTGCATTGGAGACAGTTCAGAGAAGGTTCATAAGGTTGATTCCGGAGATGAAGGGGTTGTCTTATGAAGAAAGTTTGAGCAGGTTGGGCCTATACTCATTGGAGTTTAGAAGAATGAGAGGGGAACTTATTGAAACATATAAGATTCTGAAGGGGCTTGACAGGGTGGATGCAGAGAGGATGTTTCCCCTCATGGGGGAATCTAGAACTGGGGGCATAATTTCAGAATAAGGGGGCACACATTTAAATCGGAAATGAGGAATTTCTTCCCTCAGAGGATCATGAATCTTTGGAATTCTCTTCCCCAGAGAGCTGTGGAGGCTGGGTCATTGAATATATTTAAGGTGGAGATAGACAGATTTTTGAATGGTAAGGGAGTGAAGGGTTATGGGGAGCAGGCAGTGAAGTAGAGTTGAGGCCAAGACCAGATCAGCCATGATCTTATTGAATGGCGGAGCAGGCTCGAGGGGCCAAATGATCTATTCCTGCTCCTACATCTTATGTTCTTATGTGAGCAAGATTGTGTCAAGTGGGGAAACAGAGTGGTGGTACCTACTTCTTTGAGAGATAGAATTCTGGCTGAACCTCATGCTGAACATCCAGGAATCATCAGTATGAAATCAATTGCAAGAAGCTTTGTTTACTGGTCTGGATTGGACAGTGATCTTGAACCACTTGATCATGAACACATACATGAGTCTGACTCAGTTCAGACTTCAGTAACTGAAGTATAAGGTTCAAACGAGTCTGAGATAGAAACAGGATCATCTTTGAGTTCGGAACCAAAACAAAACAGCCTGATAATTGGTTCAACACCAAAACCTTCTTTAAAGAGATTAGGAAGACTCCACAAACCTGTTATTAAACTGGATTTGTAGTTCATTTTTTTAAAAAGCCAGGAGTTTTTGTTATGTGGTACATGTAATGCTGGGAAAGGTGGGACCATAGTTTTGCTGTATTTAAGAGGGGAGTACATACATTTTTTTATGCGGAAAGCAGTGTAATGTATTATCACATGGTTTGTCACATGGCTTAGCATGAGCATGCTCAGTTCTCTCTGGCCTAATTAAGCAAGCACATGGACTAGCAACTCATTGTGTCTCTGTCCTTCATTTGTTCTTTCCAAGTACATTACACTTGCTGCTCCAGCAGGCGCTTTCAGAGACTCCCACTATAGCAGTGCTTTAATAAACACTGAGTCTACACTGTGTTATATCATCCATCACTGAAAAATAGCCTTAGATCACCTGCTCCACACCGTTTTTTATGATAAGCTTCGAACACCTAAAGGTATAGACATAATTCTTAATGCTACAAGCTGATCTAACTGTAAAAATAGCAGGGGTCAGCAGAAAAATAACTAGAGATAATTAACTTACATCAGCAGAAAACTTCAAAGGAAACACCACTGAGAAAGGGTATAAAAATTGAACTTTCAAATGGGAAGATAGATTTGTTTGAAGGGGCAAAGCAATTCTTAGCTTCAGAGGCAAGCTCTGTAAGTCTTTAACTCTGTATCTCAGGGATCAAGGTATTGTATCTGATTTTGGTGGATATCCTGGAATAAACTAAGAACTGTAAAAATAGCGAAGTTAAGATTTGAGAATAAGGATCTCTGATAACAGAATTGTAAGATTTTTTTATTTGGAACTGTTAATGTTGCGATTGAATCACTAACTGTAAATTACATGTCGGTTCTTTAATAAATCTATTATTTTTAGAATTGTCTCACATAGTACTTCTGTATCAAACTCTCAAACTCAATTTCTGTACGCTCCTTGGTGAGGAGTTGCAGAATTCTGGGGGAGTTTTCTGGACCCTCATAAATCTGCATACTCAAGCAATGATTCCACTCCCTGGACCATTCTGGAGAAACTTTGCAGTACACTCTGAGTGGGTATCCAGAATTGTCATCATCTGTTCCACAACTTTGCCATCATGAAGGACCATCTCTTACCAGACCTGGGTAGCAACAAGTACAGGAGTAGGAGCAGGGAGTGGAAGAGGAGGAGGAAGAAGAGGAGGAAGAAGAGGAGGAGAAGAGGCAGTGACCACCATATACACTAGCTTTTTGTCATCTGCCCTAATATCTCCTTATGTTGTAAAGGAAAAAGCCATATTCCAAGAAATACACCATCCTATGAACAGATTTCTGATATTATTAATACATGGCATACTGGATTTAAAAGTCTGGAAAGCCTCGGCAGCACAAGCTGTGTCAATACAGGCTTCTGAGATAAAATGAAGTGTTAACACAAACTGTAAACACCACACAAGTTTTGAAATGGGAATTGATTGTTAATATTGAGACAATGGCCCTATTGAAACAGCAAGTTGCAGATTCCAGAATGTTTGCAGTTTGCAACCAACACAATAGCAAAGCGCAAGTAAAGTGTTAAAAACTGACACTTCGAACAGGAACACAGAATATTAAAAAATCATATGCTTTTGATAAAAGTAACATCAAATGAAAGACAGGAAACATAAGTCAGTAATGTTACCAACTAAGATGGCTAGGAAAACACACACCCTAGTTGAAGTGTTTTTGATTTACATGTTGTAAAAGGTACAAACAGAACACTTTGAAAATATAATATCAATAGATGACACCAAGCAATTACATTGTGTTTGTGTTGAACTTAGAACACATCGGAGTCACGATGTCTGCTTTCAAACAGCAGAGGTGATTTAGAAATTCAATGAAAGAACTTCGATAAGAATGACATCAAATAAATACTACTGTCATATTGATTTTATGATAAGTTTTGAAACACCTATACAACAGACAGAAGTCTGCAAGCTAACAGTTGAATTGACAGTAAGAATAGAAAGAATTCATCAGAAGATGACTAGAGATAATTAGCTTACATCAAAGGATAAACCACTAAAAAAAGGTATAAAAATAGAGCTTTTCTGATGGAAAGTCAGAAGTCGCTGGAAAAGGCAAGCGTTTCTCAACTTCAGAGGCAGCCTCTGTAAGTTTTTATTTTTGAGTCTCGGGGATCAAAAAGGTACTCTTGTTTGATTTTGGTGGATATTCTGGATTAAGAAATAATAAGAAATGTAAAAATGTACAAAGTTAAGATTTGAGAATAAGGATCTCTGAGAATAAGAAATGTAAGCTATTTGTATTTTGAACTGTTAAAGTCACGATTGACACACAAGCTGTTAACTGTATGTCGGCTCTTAAATAAATCTATATATTTTTAGAATTGTCTCAAGTAGCATTTCTGTATCAAACTCGTGAACTCAATTTTTGTACACTCTTTTGTAAGGAGTTGCAGAATTCTGGGGGGGTTTCCAGACCCTCATAATATCCGGAAGGTTACAGTCTAGTTAAACGTATTAAAAGTTTTATCTGGAGGACGGTAACATATTTACATCATTCCTTTCCTTTAGGGAGAGATAGTCTGAACCTTCAGACCCAATTAAGCATCTTATAGAATTCGGCTATCTCTAACTTTAGTTGAAGGTGAACGTCTGGGGAATACGCCTGATCTGGGGTAGCCCAGAAAGAGCTAATAATTATCCCTTCAATGTGTCTGGGTGTCAAATTTTGTTTGCCAACTCCCCTGTGAAGCACCGTAAAGGTGCTATTTAAATGCAAGTTGTTGCATAACCCCTTAGCGCCTGTCTTGTGTGCTCACGTTCCTATCCTGGTGCTCCTACGAGGTGTTTTGCTAGTGGCTAGAACTTGGGAGGTGAAAGGCTGCTGAGCTTCCATTGAGGACATTTGCAGATGGACTTGGAGAATGATCTCGAGCAGCTCTGGGCCTAAAGGTCTCAGCTGCAAACTGCACTATCTCGGCAAGTACTGCAGCACTCTGGGCTGGCTGGCTGAATGGCACCAGCAAGGGCACTGGCTCAGGAGCAGGCATGCTGTCATCCTGAGTGAGGACAGCAGGTGCCTCTCCCATGGAGCCAAGGTCACTCTTCTGGGGCAGAGCTTCAGCACTTGTAATGCTTTGCTGGAGAACAGAGTGATGTGATGCCCTAGAAGTCCCGTTCAACCATCTGAACATCCATAGCAACAGTGTGAGTTGCCATTGTAGACAAATGAGCTTCCAATTTGTGCTACTATGGAAGCTGTCAGAGTTGTCATAAGACGTTCTATCATAGTGGCTTCCACTGTAGTGCTGATGGAGCTGACCACTTGGTCCATATTGGACAGAATGGTCTCCATGTGCTGTGCAAAGTCTTGTGACAAGTTGGAGCTGGAGTCCTCCATGCTCCCCAACACTGTGTGCAAGCTCTCCAGCAGGCTGCCCAGTGTACCGAGCATTTCCCGGTGTGTGTTCTTGAGCCTTTTTCGGCAGCCTGGGCCATTGAAGTCTGCATTTGAGTCCTCTGCAGCAGAACTACTATGTGACCCCGCTCTCCGGTGAGCTGACCCCTGTGCTGTCCTATTCCCCTGCTCTGGCTTACCACGTGCAGATCCCTCCAAAACCTAGCCTCTAAACTCCACCTGGTGTCAGTATTTGAACTGGCTCAGACCAAGTGATGATGCATCTTCTGCAACACTGTGCTCCTCTTTCTCCACTGCCTGAGGGGCATTGATATTCTCAGCAGTTGAAATGAAAGAAAGGGACAAAGGTTAGCTTGTGTGAGGGAGAACAGAGAAAGAAAAGCAGGCTTGAAAGCATCTGCAGCTTGTGATGCAGAGTGTGTGGGGCAAGGAAGAAATCAGAAGGGACAAAGAGGATTAGGTATTAAGAAACTCTGCATGGTATCTCCACTGGCGTCACCAGTGGTCATGCCCTCTGCACAGCCCCTTCCCATTGCTGCCAAGATGTTCACTTCAAGGGGGGAGAAGGTGTGCAGGCGGCTCGCCCTCCTACGGTGGGAGCCTGTTGCCTCGTGTTGTGTGCGACCTTCTCCTGCATAAAAGAGTGAAGTGTCTTAGTGAGGAGTTTGGACAGTGTGGCTGTCATGGTGGAATAGCTGAGATTGTGTGTATGTGTGTGTGTGTGTGTGTGTGTGTGTGTGTGTGTGTGTGTGTGTGTGCACGCGTGTGTGTGAGCAAGATGTGAGTTGTGGGTAAGTACTGCATTTGTAATTATGCTGAGTGTGTGAGCATGAGCAGAAGTGCAGGTGGTAGTGGGGGAGGGCAGTTTTGTGAGTTCTGTCACTTTTGTAAATAATGAGGCTGTGAGTGGTGCAGCTGTGATGAGAGAGTAACTCAGCAGTATTCTTACCTTAACAAACCTGGTTAAATCATTGAATTTTTTTCAGCACTGCAGCCATGTTCTGGGGCAATGTTCCTGGCATAACGGCACCAAAAGAGGCCATTCAGCCCATCGAGTCCATGCCGGCTCTCTGTAGAGCAATCCAGTCAGTCCCATTCCCCCGCTTTATCCTCGTAGCCCTGCAATATTATTTCCCTCAAGTGCCTATCCAGTCTCCCCTTGAAAACATTGAGTGTCTCCGCTTCCACCACTTCCGTCAGCAGCGAGTTCCAGGTCCTCACCACTCGCTGCATAAAAAAGTGTTTCCTCACATCCCCCCTGTATCTCTTGCCCAAAACCTTAAATCTGTGTCCCCTAGTCCTTGTCCCATCAACAAGTGGGAACAGCTTCTCCCCATCTAGCCTATCCAAACCCATCATAATCTTGTACACCTCTATCAAATCACCCCTCAATCTCCTTTGCTCTAATGAAAACAAATCCCCATCTCCAGAACCTTGGGAAGAAACTAAAAAGCAGGGTCAACTTGATCCAGAAACTCACCGGATCCACATGGGGAGCAGATGCTCAAACCCTCCATATGGCAGTACTCACCCTGGTGTACTCTACAGCGGAGTACTGCTCTCCACCATGGCTATCAAGTCCACATGTCAAATCCATTGATGTCCAGCTGAATTCTACTATGAGAATTATCACCGGTAGGCTTTAATCGACACCAACACCTTGGTTGCCCGTGCTTGCAAACATCGCACCACCACAACTACGCCGCGACTGTGCAGTCTCCAGAGATAACAACCGTTACACCAGCAAAGACATGCCAATCCAGGCTGACTTGAACAACCTACCACCAACCCATCTCAAATCTAGAAGGCCATTTTGGACCATCGCTGAAGCCTTTCAGTGATCTCCCCTCAGCCTTGATGACCGATGGCGAAATGCTTGGAAGAACTGTGACATAGGAATGGATTCCTTATAGAGGACCCCACAATAAAACCTGAAGGATCAAACCTTCCTCGCAAACAGTGGACAACAATCAACCACCTCAGAACCAGTCATGGTAGATGCTGCCACCTTCTCCACAGATGGAAGATTAAAGCATCCTCATCATGCGACTGTGGAGCTCCTAATCAGACCCTGCAGCACATCATTGAGCACTGCCCTCAGAGGAAATTCACAGGCAGCCTACAAGATATCCATGCTGTTATACTGGAAGCTTTGGCCTGGATATCAGACTTAGATATTGACATTTGATTTGCGTTGCTACTACCATATGAAAGTAGAAGAAGAGTGATGCCACAACATCTAGTTCCTTGTAGCTGACATGGCGATGCCATAATTATGACAAATTTGTGGCACAGGTGCAAAGCTTTCCCTGCCAGGAGTACGTATCAGGAATTCAGGTGTGGAGAGCCATTGACCCCACAGGATTTTCCATCCATTTTGGCCGCTATACCAATAATACCTACATTAATATCCTAAAATCTTAGACTGCAGATGAATGTAAACTGATTTGAGTTAAATTGGAGTCTTTGGTGACTCTTATAAATTGATAGTGAGCATGGAGTGCTCTCAACAACTAGATGGTTAAGATTGCAACTTCAGATGGATAGCCCTCCCCCCCACTGCCTATATCACCATGGAAACAAACACATTAACCCACTAAACTACCAATTACTTGTATACAAAGGCAAAATACTGCCGATGCTGCAAATCTGAAACAACAACAGAAAATGCTGGAAATACTCATCAGGTCAGGCAGTATCTGTGGAGAGAGAAACAGTGTTAACGTTTCAGGTCGAGGACCCTTCGTCAGAACTGGAAAATGTTAGAGATGTATAGTTATAGTCAATGTATAGAGATGCATAGTTAGAGATGTATACTTGCATAGTTTGACATTTTGCTATTTATTGTTCTCATTTTTATATTGGATAAATATTTGTCTATGTTCACTGCTGCTCTCTGATTTCTATCTATCCAAAAATGGATTAAGGAGTGTTAGCAAAGAGTTAACTTAAAAAAGTTGTTTATTTGCTTGATAAGAACTTGTTGATATCGTTAATGAGGAATTGCCCCACATTCCACAGCTGTAAAGGCAAAGTGAGAAGCAAATATTTTATTTCATGCATTAATTAGCTTAATGAAGTATCATCCAGGCATTAGTGAAGATCTAAAAGCAACGAATGGATGCACTGTATTCACCATAAATGGAAATTAGCAAAGATCACAGATTTTGTTTTTCACAGAATAACAAGCTAACTCCTGAAATTTTGAATTTGACATCAGAACCACAGCAGTGTGGAGGGAGCAGAAGAAAAAAAAGCATAAAACAAGCAGATTAACTCAGGTAAAAGCAAAATACTGCGGATGCTGGAAATCTGAACAAAAAGAGAAAATGCTGGAAACACCCAGCATGTCAGGCAGCATCTGTGGAGAGAGAGACAGAGTCAGCGTTTCAGGGTGGTGACCAGTTCTGATGAAAGGTTATCGACTTGAAACGTTAACTCTGTTTCTCGCTCCACAGGTTCTGCCTGACCTGCTGATTATTTCCAGCATTAACTCAAAGACTTGCTGTCCATATCAATTGTATTCTCATAGCTCCCACTTTGCTGCTGCTCCCAATCTACCTCTACTCTTGCAGGAGCAGAATTGGGGTCTGTGGAAGAGCACAAGTAAGGACAATAGATTTGGGATTTAAACGAGCCTTTCATGTGGCAAGGCTCACAACATGGAGTCTCACTCGACGGGTGTGTGGAGCAGAGAATCGGGTGCAGAGGTCAGCATGCCCGAGCCACATCACTCACACATTTCTGATGATTTCTGATTTCCCCGTGATCTCGGATCATAGAGCAAGGCTATGGCTGAGAAAGGAGCTTCACAACATAGCAAGCCCCTTGGTTAATAGAGGCATGCTGTGTTCTTGTACAAGAATTTGCGATCCTGACACCCATTCTGCTGCTCGCTGGTTGTTGCTGTGGTGTTGACTGGCTCCCTGGCCGACTGGCTGCTGGTCTCTGAACTCTATTCGAATGCTTTCTGCTTCATACCCCTGTTCCAGCTCCTGCTGTACTGCTTCAGACTCCTCATCAACTCTGCTTCTCAACAGGTAACAGTTAGCCAACATGCAGCCAGGCGCGTTAGTCCCGAATGCTATGTTGCCTATCTGGTGCCAGGGTAAAGGACATTTCCTCCGGACTGGAGAAGAACTTGGAGTGGGAGGGGAAAGATCCAGTTGTCGTGGTCCACGTAGGTACCAATAACATAGGTAGGACAAAGAAAGAGGTTCTGCTGAGAGAGTTTGAGCAGCTAGGCACTAAATTAAAAAGCAGAACCACAAAGGTCACAATCTCTGGATTATTACCAGAGCCACAAGCAAATTGGCATAGGGTCAATCGGATCAGGGAGACGAATGCATGGTTCAAAGATTGGTGTGGGAGAAGTGGGTTTCAATTCGTGGGGCACTGGCACCAGTACTGGAGAAAGAGAGAGCTGTTCCGTCGGGACGGACTACACCTGAACCACGCTGGGACCAGAGTTCTAGCGAATTGAATAACTAGGGAGGTAGATAGAGATTTAAACTAAATAAGGGGGGGTGGGTCCTGGTGGAGAGAAATCTAGAATGCTAAAAAGAAAAGACAAGGAAGCAGTGCAGGAAAGTGATTGGGGTAAGGATAATCAGATAGTGTCAGGAAGGGACAGAGCATACAAGCAAAGGAGTGCGCTAACAAATAGGGTCCGGGTAAGAAACAATGGTAAGACAAATAGGGCCATAGTACAAAAAAATGTTAAGATGTCTAAAAATGGTAAAAAGACAAATCTAAAGGCATTGTATCTGAATGTACAAAGCATTCATAATAAGGTAGATGAATTAACAGTGCAAATAGATGAAAATGGATATGATATAATTGTAATTACGGAGACATGGCTGCAGGGTGACCAAAGCTGGGAGCTGAATATCCAAGGATACTTGATATTTAAGAAGGCCAGGCAAAAAGGAAAAGGAGGTGGGGTGGCGTTGTTGGTAAAGGATGAAATCAGAGCAATAGTGAGAAAGGATATTGGCTCAGAAAATCTAGATGTAGAATCAGTCTGGGTGGAGCTAAGAAGCACCAAGGGGCAGAAAACATGGGTGGGAGTTGTCTATCGGCCTCCAAACATAGTGGTAATGTAGGGGACAGCATCAAACCGGAAATTAGAGGTGCATGTAACAAGTGTAGGAATTAACAGCGGGGTTGGGGTTATTGGCCCAGAAATTCATGTCGGGGGCTTCCCGCGGGTGCAAGCCCCTGACCTACACTTACCTAGCGCGCCGGCAGTTGAGGCCTGGGCCTGCGTGGATTTCCTGTGTGTGGCCCGGTTCAGCTCCCATGCTTGTGTGATCCAGCGGCGTAGTTAGTGCGATGCATCCGCTGGGATCACGTGAGCCATGGCCAACCAATCGGAGGAGGGAAAAGCCCATTCATGAGATTGCCAGAAAGAACTGTCAAACTTATGAAAACTCCGGCCCCCAAAACAGTACTTAACCTTAAAATAAATTTATTTTTAAATCACACTTTTTAAATAAACTAACAATAACATTAAATAACTATGTTAAACAATAATTTAAATTTTTGAAAAAAATAATTTTATAAAAAAATGGGGCTAAAAATACACTTACCTTACTTTAAAGTATTTAAAAATAATAAACCTGTGGAAAAAATGTTCTAATTTAAATTAATTGACCACTTACCTTTTAAAATGAAGTCCTTACGCCTGGTTTTTAAATGTGTAAAATGTAGAGGCCTTCACGCACGGAAAAACCTGTAAAAAAAAAGGAAGTTCAACGCACACGCGCAGATTCCCGCGCGCACGTGTTCGACCTCTGAACCCCTTTGTTCAGAGGATCGGAAATGCCGGTTTCCCGCGCATGCATAGTGCATGCAAGAAACCGGCACTTCCATCGGGTCCACGCGTGAGTACTCCGTGCTTACTCACGCTTTGGGACCCGAATTTCTGGGCCATTTTCTCTGGCAAGTCAGAAGCCTCTGAGCTGCTCCAGGGACCCCCGTGTGGTTTCGCAGCGCTCCCCTATTCCTGTTCTGACCGCCGGACTTATTCGGTGGCGATGTAGACAGAAAACGTGACTCGTGGTTTGGGTGCAAAACAGACCAGTATTTATTGAAACAAAAAGAAAGAAACAACTTAAAAATAAACAATACAACACTCCTATGCTCGATACAGCAATTTTACTCAACGCAGTACACTTAGGCCTAGAAATTCAGTAAGGCGCTGCCAGCTTTGCGGCCAGCTACCGCCCAAAGAGGGCTTCTGCGCCAATAGAGGAGTTTGTGCTGATAATCAGCGCAGCGGTAATGGCGGCGGTAGCCATTAGCGCTGCGCTGGCACCGATGACAGCATCGGTGTGCGCAGTGCCCCGCTACCGGCCCGACCCCCATATTGAGTTGCGGCCGCCTCTTCCGCAGCGGTCGCAAACAGCGATCAGAAAACGGGGCCGTACTGTAGCCTTAGTGGGGCGCTTTAAGGTGGAGGTGCGGCTGGCCGCTTTTTCGTCGGCCGCCTGCCCGCACCTCCTTCCCCGGCCTCCTCCACCCCCCCCCACGACATTGCCGGCTGCTTTCCGCGAACCCGGCACTTCTCCGTGGTGCCGGGCTCATTTGCCGGCACTATCCAGCGGCGATCTCCCCATTGCAGGCACCTCCCCCTTAAGAGAAGGAGGAGGCCTGCAGTACCGCAGCCTGCCGCTCCGCAGTGGGTGGTGCAGCGGCGCCTAGAGCACTGAAATTCAGTTTCAGCGCCCCAAGCGGGGGCGGGCACACCCTGGAATAGTGCCCGGTTCTGACTTGGGGCGCAAAAACTGAATATCTGACGCACGCAACTGGCTCCGCGCCCAGCGCTAACTTTTGGGCGCATGCCAGCTGGCGTGCCCAAAGTGAATTTCTAGGCCTTACTGGCCACTAGAGCGCTCTTTGCTCAGTGCAACACTCCTTTATTTAAATACAGCACTTTTAAATATAGAAACACCTTGCTCACTACAGTACATTTGCTTAGTGGCTTTTACTTAAAAAAAACAGCACTTTAATACAGAACACTTACTTTCCACTGAAGCACTTCTCTGCTTAGTGCAACACCCTTTTTAATAGCGCTTTAAATATAGAAACACCTTGCTCACCACAGCACCTTTGCTTAGTGGCTTTTACTTAAAAAAAACAGCACTTTAATACAGCTACTCTCAGTGTTCACTACAGCTTATCTGCTAGTGCAACACTGTTACTTAAATAGGGGAGGAGAGAACGGACACAACGAGGGAAGATTGAATAAAATCACAGTTCTAACAAAATTCCCACTTAATTCCCACCCCTATACCAATTCTAAGTTGCCTTGTAATGGGCCAGAAAAATATATGCTCACCAATGAAAACTGCCTGCTCCATGCCCTGCGATCTTTGATCTTCACTGCCCCGAAGTAAAAACACCCCAGTATTTTAAAAGTAAACTGCTGGTGTTCCACTCCTTTAGGCAGGCTCCCACATTGTAAAGGGCACGGAGGCGAGGCCACAGAGACGGAGAGGCTTCTGAGAACCTATTTTTTATACCCCATTTGGGGCCTGCCCAAATCCGGATGTACCTGGGTGAAATAAAGAGTAGATTTGCCTTTCTAAATCTAGGCTTTATTAACCTTAAAAACCCAGCAGCACATCTTCAACACCCAGTCTCAACCAAGGCTGTAGAGAACTGAATTTAAGATGGCCACCACAAATCACATGACATCAACTACCAATGAGTTTACAGCATATCTCTCAAGGCAGGAAACAGGCAACCAATTACAATGCTTCTTACGAAACAAGAATAATCACCACATTCACCCCTCCTTTTAAAACATACTCCAACCTAGGTAGCCTTTACAATTTACAATTAATTATTTATAACTAAAACAATACAGCACGGTGGCATAGTGGTTAGCACTGTTGCCTCACAGCGCCAGGGACCCGGGTTCGAATCCGGCCTCGTCCGACTGTCTGTGTGGAGTTTGCACATTCTCCCCGTGTTTGCGTGGGTTTCCTCCGGGTGCTCCGGTTTCCTCCCACAGTCCAAATATGTGCAGGTTAGGTTGATTGGCTATGATAAATTGACCCTTAGTGTTAGGGGGATTAAATATGTGGGGTTACGGGGATAGGGTGGGATATGTGTTGGTGTAGGGGTTACGGGGATAGGGTGGGATATGTGTTGGTGTAGGGGTTACGGGGATCGGGTGGGATATGTGTCGGTGCAGGCTCGATGGGCTGAAATGGCCTCTATCTGCACTGTGGGGTTTCTGTGATTCTGTGATTCTGTGAAATATAATATTTCAACAATTTTAAAACATTACTATCAAATTATTTTAAAAGTCCATTTTCAACCGGTCGACCGGATATCTTGTTCGTGTCAACCTTCTTAACCTTGGTGAAATTCCTTGCCCTCCCACACCAGGAGACACGGAAGTATCTTCTGCAGGAAGGCTATCCATATCCCGATTACCAATGGTTTCCGGATTGGAAATCCCATCAGAAGGTAAACTGGGACGGTCATGAACATCCATCGAGGGCTGACTAATAGAATTATAATTATCTGCAATAGGATTGGAAATATTCGTAGTATCTGTGATGACATCCACATTATCTGAATCATGACTACTGTTAATATCCTCAGAAGAGGGCTGGCCACCACAAGGAGCCAAGTCTTTAATTGAAACAGTACTTTCTTTCCCATCTTGGAATTGAATATGAGCATATTGGGAATTTGCCTCCAACAGCTCCACCTCCTCCACTAAAGGATCATATTTTGACAATCTAACATGGCGTCGAAGCAGCACAGGTCCCTGCATAGTAAGCCATGAAGGTACTGAATATCCCGTAGTAGATCTCCACAGATAGTTAAAGAGCCTTTCATGGGGGGTCACATTAGTAGCCATTGAAAGCAGTGATCTAATGGAATGCAGGGCATCAGACAATACCATTTCCCACTGTGTATTCTTAAGGTTCCGGGATGTCAAAGCCAACATAACTGCCTTCCAGATCACCCCATTATATCGTTCACACTGTCCATTACCCTGGGAATTATACGGGGTAATTCTACTAGTAGAGATTCCCCGACTCTGGAGGTATTCCTTCAACTGGGAAGACATGAAAGAACTTCCCTGATCCGAATGGATACATGCAGGCATCCCAAAGATGACAAAAAGTTGAGTCAGACATTTGATAACTGTAGCAGCTGATACATCTGCGCAAGGAAAAGCAAAAGGGAACCTTGAAAACTCATCCACAACAGTAAATATATATCGATTCTGAGTCATTGAAGGAAGAGGCCCCTTAAAATCAACGCTCAAACGTTCAAAAGGAGATGTAGCCTTTATAAGATGAGCTCGTTGAGGCTTAAAGAAATTCGCTTTACACCGAGCACAGATAGAACATGATGAAGTCATCCGCTTGACGTCTTCAACTGAAAAGGGCAAATTCTTACTGCATACGAAGTGTATCATCCTCGTAACACCAGGATGACACAAAGCATTATGAAAATTAATAAGCGTATCTCCGTGAATCACAGAACAATAAGCCCTCGACAGCGCATCAGCAGCAACATTATCCTTCCCCGGACGGTAAACTATATCAAAATGGTAACATGCCAACTCAATCCTCCACCTCATTATTTTATCATTCTTGATCTTTCCAAAATGTTTGACATCAAACATAAAGGACACAGATTTTTGGTCAGTTACCAACGTAAAATGTTGCCCCGATAAATAATGTCTCCATTTACGCAGTGCTTCTACTATTGCATACGCCTCTTTCTCTATTGAGGAGTGTCTTTTCTCACTATTGTTCAAAGTACGTGAGAAAAAGGCCACAGGTCTTCCATTTTGGTTCAGAGTAGCCCCAATTGCAAAATCGGAAGCGTCCATCTCAATCACAGAGGGAACCTGCTCATCAATAGAATGCACAACTGCTCCAAGGATATCCTTTTTGAAATTATCAGAACACGTCCTAGCCTCCCATGATAGAGGATATGTCGTAACCCGAATAAGGGGCCGGATCTTCTGCGAAAAGTTTGCAATCCAATTAGAATAATAAGAAAACAGTCCAACGACTCGTTGCAAAGCCTTAGAATTAGTAGGACAAGGTAAATCAATCAATGGTCGCAGGCGTTCTGGATCTGGTTTAATCTTATTTCCCGAGATAATATACCCCAGTAGATTTACCTCAGTGGTCGAAAAGATACACTTCTCTTTATTGAAAGTTAAACCAACTTTTTCCGCAGCTTGAAGGAATCTTTCTAAATTAGAATCATGCTCCACCCTTGATTTGCCACACACCGTGATGTCGTCTAAATATGAAAAGGTGTCAGAGAGAGAGTTATCACTTATAAAAGCATCCATTGCCCGTTGAAAACAGGCAACACCATTAGTAACACCAAATGGTACTCGGCAAAACTGATACAGCTTTCCGCCAGCCTCAAAGGCCGTATATGGTTGATCCCTCTTAACGATAGGAATCTGATGATAAGCACTCTTTAGGTCAATAGTGCTAAAAACCTTATACTGAGATACTTTGTTGATAAGCTCATCAATCTTAGGCAAAGGGTACGCATCTAATTGAGTATACCTATTAATAGTTTGAGAGTAGTCTATCACCATTCGTTTCTTATGTCTCTCATTAGTGGTGACAACTACTTGTGCCCGCCAGGGCGAACAACTAGGTTCAATGATTCCTTCCAATAAAAGATGTTGAACTTCAGAATTAATAAATTCTTTATCCTGACTGCTATACCTTCTTGACTTGGTAGCAATTGGCTTACAATCCGGCATCAAATTGGAAAAAAGTGATAATGGAGAAATGGATAAAGAAGTTAATCCACAAATAGATAAATGTGGCTTAGTTCCTCCAAAAGGAAGACTGAGAGACTCGTGTAATTGAAGCACATCATGACCAATCAAAATATCCGCACAGAGATTAGGCAAAACAGATAGGCATATATCAGTATACGTATTACCTAGGAGAATTAATTTCACAAGACAACGACCAGCTACTTGTGAGGTGAGAGTCGTCTGAGCCATACACACCTGATAACGCTTCTCCTTCACAAACTGAAGACTTATAAAACTCTCGGTACTGCCCGTATCTATAAAGGCCTTCACTTCTAACCCATTAACTTGGGCCGTAACTATAGCTTTGTTTAGGCCATGAGCAAAGGCAGCAGAAACTGATGCAATAAACGCCCTATCTAAAGGCTGAATAGTCGCAGAGGAGGCAATTGATTTACAAACACGTGCATAATGACCTCTCTTGCCACATTTACTACACACAGTCTCCCGAGCAGGACACTTCAGACGAGGGTGCCGGGCATTCCCACAAAAATAACACTTCTGAATCCTAGAGGCAACAGCAGCCGAAGTAGAAACTGTTTCAGAATCTGGTAAACCACTCCTATTAAGTCCACATAATTCCTTTTCATCCAGAACTGCTGAAACCACAGTCGCAGGCCGATTAAAAAGAGCGTAAGAATCCGAACTTCTCTGAGCCAAACCCAATGTAGAGGCTTGCTCAAAAGCACTCTTGAGATCCAAAGTCTTATTTTCTAATAACCGCTGACGAATTGATCAAGACAGTAATCCATTAATAAAAGCATCCCGTACTGATTCTTCCTTATATTCTTCTGCCGACACGGCCTTATAATTACAGTTAGCTCCAAGGCGCCGAAGTGCTTGTAAATAAGCATCCAAAGATTCTCCCACCTGCTGCCTACGGGCAGATAGAAGGTGACGTGCAAATACCTCATTCTTTGGTTTAACAAAAATCTTTTCCAATGTAGCAATAGCCAATTCGTAAGTTTCACAGTCCAAGATATACTTATACACATCCGGAGCAATGTAGTTGATCAGTATATTCAACTTATTTAGAGACTCTTGATCCAACACATCCAAAAAGTTTTTAAATGTACGATACCAGTGTTTCCATTTATCATCCACTCCTGCAGAATTAGGGTCAGCATTAAATCGTTCCGGTTGAAGATATCGCTCCATTCTAACAAAAGGTTAATAAATTGAAATAAAGAGTAGATTTGCCTTTCTAAATCTAGGCTTTATTAACCTTAAAAACCCAGCAGCACATCTTCAACACCCAGTCCCAACCAAGGCTGTGGAGAACTGAATTTAAGATGGCCACCACAAATCACATGACATCAACTACCAATGAGTTTACAGCATATCTCTCAAGGCAGGAAACAGGCAACCAATTACAACGCTTCTTATGAAACAAGAATAATCACCACACTGGGCTAAACAAAAGGGATCCAAACTGTCCCCATTGTCTGCAATGGGTTTAAATAAAGCTGCAGTTTAAATGTGTCCTCATTGCCTGTGATGGGCTTTTGAATAAAGCTGCCGTGGTTTGAAAAAAAACATGTCTATTTCCTTGATTGCTTGAGTAGGTTAGTGGAAACAAAAGTCATTGTCCTTGTGGTCAGATTGAAACCAGTCTCAAGTGGTTAATCCTTTGTGTAGCAGTTTCTGTAAACACATCGATTGTCTCTGCAGGGAGGGGAAACTCCCTGAACTGCCTTTGATTGGCAGTCTGGTCAGCCATCTTCGATCTTCACCTTTTTCACAGACACACACACAAGCTGCCTTTTCAATTCCTTGTCTTCTGCCATGCGGTCTGGTGGCCATTTTGATCCCTGGATTTTTAAAGGTATATTACCCAGGTATTCTTTAATCAAAATTCAATCTTTGGAACTGTAGGAAATCTCAAAATTATTGCGAAATCCCTACAGTCCCCCATCGGATACTAAAACTTGCTTGTATTATCCTGTCCAAAAGTGAGCAATAATTTCTGACCCCCCACAAATAACCTTCCCTTATACTTATCTAAATCTATCTTTGATCCCCCGACACCTCCATCTCCCCTGCACAGAGAGAATTGCAGCACGGTAGCATCTATCAACAGAAAAAAAAAATTAAATAATCAATACACGGAGGGGTCCAATGCCCCTGCACCACTTATATTCACAGTAACTCAAGCATGGAGGGGGTCCGACGCCCCTGCACCGCTTGTAACATAATTTTAGCCAACATATCTGCTAAAAATACACATGGAAGACAACGAGCTCCCCCCTTTTTTTTTATTACATTGCAAATGACTGGCACTTTATTAAATGGAACTATTCTTCAGCCAGAAATGTATTTTAAATTTTCACAATGCAAACACAACAATTCCTAGGCATATGCAATTTGTTCCCTTAACTCCAAACAAGCAGTAAAATTAAATTCTTAATCTTAATGGGATTTTTAGTAACAGTTTAAATGTTGTGGGCATCCGCTTCTTGCATGACCCCATTTTTGTGGGCTGGGAGTGCTCCTTCCTTGAGCACTCCTCAACACGCTGGTCCTCTGTGCCTTCCGGAACTCTGAAAAAACAAAAAAAACATCTCGCCAGGTCCCCTGGCTCAGGGGAGTGTGATCAGGTCTCGCAACCTCGATCCACAATACAATTCCAGAATGGTACTGTACTTAAAACTTATACACTAACATTAATTGCAATATAAAAATTAAAAATTAACACATTCCACCTTAATACACATTCTACCTTAACCTTATACACACTACTTGAACAAAGCTATATACAAGCGCCGCCCATCTCCGGGTGGCCAGCTTAATCCCTGGTTGGGCTGCCACAGGCTGCTTCCTGCGGCGTAGCTGGACTGATTCCAGCTTCTAGTTCCTCGCAGCTTATGGCTGCTGGTTGGGGACCTCTGCCTTTTGACTTCTCCCTGACTCAGGAGACCGCCCTACTCCACTGGAAAGTGGGTGACCATACTTTCTTGGGCTGGGGTACCTGAAGAGATCTCCTAGGGAGTGCCGGTGGTGGGGCTACCCTGGCGAGAAGACCCTTAGCTCGGGTCACACTCCCTGCTGGCTGGGGACCTTCTCCCTCAGGTCCCTCCCTTCCCAAACCTGGGCAGGGGACAGGCACTCCCTTGCCACTGGCTGCCGGTGGCTGAGAGCCTTCCCCTTCAGGTCTAAAACCTGGTTCAGGCTCCTCCCTGGAGTCCCACAAGAGAGGGGGAATCGCTCGGGCCGAGTGCTGGGGAGCTTCTACAATCCCAGCTGCCTGTTCCCCTGCCCCCTGCTCAAACAACCTGCACTGTTTGATATAACTGGCTGCCTGCCAGTAATCCTGTTCAAAATCATGAATGGCTCCTCCCCTGACACAAGCCACAGCGCCTGCCTGTGCAGCCTGTGAACTTGTACCTGCTGTGGGCTGGGGATTTCTATTCTCAGGTTCACTCCCAGCTGCCTGTTTCCCTGTGGGTCCCATTAAGCTAGATGGGACCCCGTTAGACTGGGGTGAATTGGTCAGGTCTTCTGAGTGGACCACCGTGCTGGAGGCTCCAGCATCCACCGAATATCTCCGCTGCACCATCTCCGCCCCCATCTCAACATAGGGCCTACTCCCCTCAGCATTTTTGCGGGGACACAGGTTAACAGGCTGCGCTGGCTCTAGTCATTGCTGGCAGTGAGGTGGGGCAGATGGGTTTAAAACACCGGTGGTGGCTGCTACTCTCCCCTGTCCAGCCAGAAGAGACCATAGGGACTGTAAAAAGGACTCAATTGCTGCGGGAGGGAGGTCTGGCCCTGCCTTTTGGGCTGGGGCTGTGGGGTCCTTTCCCTTTCCCTTCCAAGGATTTTTACAGTCTTTTCTCCAGTGACCGTCATTCCCGCACCCATAGCAATTTAACCTCGCCTGAGAGGGCCGGTTCACCTCCTGGTGCCATTCTTTCTTACTCTAGCTCCCAGGTTTAACCTCATGGACTCTTCCCTTGGGCTGGGGAGCCTCGATACCCCTCATATTCCTGAAGGCTACTGTGAGCCAGTGGATCACCGCATCTTTGGTGGTCTGGGGGTTTCGGGGGTCAAACCAAGCCATGACCTGGGCTTGGATCTGGGGTAGGCTGTTTGTCATGAGACACCAGAGCCAGTGAGTCAATTGGACTGGGTCCAGTGCTGCCTGCCCTGGCATTTCCAGGCATGCACTCTGGTAGACTGGCCACAGCCTGTCTGTGAATGCCTGTGGGGACACCCCTGGGAGCTGCACTGTTCTTTCCACCCGAGGAACAGGCTACCATCATTGAGTCCCATGGCATCCAATACCTTATTCTTGAGACCCTCATAATCCATCTGCCCCCTTTTGCACTCACCAGATAGGGACTGGAGGAGATCACCTGCCAGGGAAAACAGCAGCATTTTTGCTTGCTCTGCCTCATCGCAGTCATTTACACAAGCTGCTTGCTCTATCTCCCTGAAATGCAGAGAGGGGTCTCCCTTTTTAGTGAGCTTGGGGATGTGGCTAACCATGTCCCTGAGCTGATGGGTGCCATACGGCACCAGAAACTGATTCTGGATAGCCCCTGCGTCATCATCATCAACGGGCGGACCGTACCTCAGTTGTCGGAGGGGGTACACTGGTCCTGGACCTGGCCTATCTAGCGGGGCCTGGTGTGCTTCCTCTACCACCTCATCCTCCACCTGCCTTTGCTGCCAGAGCTCCTGAAAGCTTGGATCTGCCTTCAGGCTGATCAGACATATCATTCCCTTTGCTCTTTTTAAAGCCATATTCAAGCTTTCTATCTCTGCTCTACAGGGGCCATGATCTGCTTCCTCAAACCCTTGCTCACAGGCCAGCTTATATGCTGCCTTTACCTCCCTAACCTTTTCCTCCTGCTCTTTTATTTTTTGTATGAGGCGAGCATTCTCCTCCCGCACCCTCATCTCATTGCTCTTGGCCTCTGCAACTAGGCACTTCAGGTACTCTGACTCATGCCTCGTGTGGCTTTTGCCCTCACTAAACTGAACTACCAGGTGCTCTACCTTGGCCTGGTATTCCTCAACCGCCTTTTCCCTATCCCAACTCTCTGCCCTGGCTTCCCTAAGCCTGCGGCTGACTTCCCCAAGCCTGCAGGAACCTAACCACAAACAAACCAGTGGGATAAAAAGAAACCCAATAACTACTGCTCTTTCCAGACTCAAACCACTGCCTGCCACATTGCATACAATGGCCGACGGTCCTGCTGCGGTCGCCATTTTGTAAGGAATTAACAGCGGGGTTGGGGTTATTCTCTCTGGCCAGTCAGAAGCCTCTGAGCTGCTCCAGGGACCCCCGTGCGGTTTTGAATAAAGCTGCCGTGGTTTGAAAAAAAAAGCATGTCTATTTCCTTGATTGCTTGAGTAGGTTAGTGTAAACAAAAGTTATTGTCCTTGTGGTCAGACTGAAACCAGTCTCAAGTGGTTAATCCTTTGTGTAGCAGTTTCTGTAAATACATCGATTGTCTCTGCAGGGAGGGGAAACTCCCTGAACTGCCTTTGATTGGCAGTCTGGTCAGCCATCTTTGATCTACAGCTTTTTCACAGACATACACACAAGCTGCCTTTTCAATTCCTTGTCTTCTGCCATGCGGTCTGGTGGCCATTTTGATCACTGGATTTTTAAAGGTATATTACCCAGGTATTCTTTAATCAAAATTCAATCTTCAGAACTGTAGGAAATCTCAAAATAAATGCGAAATCCTTACACAAGGGTACTACAGTAATCATGGGTGACTTTAATCTACATATAGACTGGCCAAACCAAATTAGCAATAATACTGTAGAGGATGAATTCCTGGAGTATGTATGAGATGTTTTTTTAGACCAGTACATTGAGGAGCCAACTAGGGAAAACGCTATCCTAGATTGGGTATTCTGCAATGAGAAAGGGTTAAATAATAATCTTGTTGCATGGGGTCCTTTAGGGAAGAATGACCATAACATGATAGAATTCTTTATTAAGATGGAAAGTGAAGTAGTCCAATCCGAAACAAGGGTCCTAAATCTAAACAAAGGAAACTACAAAGGTATGAGGAGGGAGTTGGCTATGATATATTGGGGAGCTTCATTAAAAGGCATGATGATGGATAGGCAATGGCTAACATTTAAGGAACGAATGCATGAATTGCAGCAGTTATACATTCCTTTCTGGTGCAAAAACACAAAGGAAACGCGGCCCAACCATGGCTAACAAAAGAAATTAAGGATAATATTAGATCCAAAGAGCAGTCATAAAAGTTGCCAGAAAAAGTAGCAAGCTTGAGGATTGGGAGCAGTTTAGAGTTCAGCAAAAAAGGACCAAGAGATTGATTAAGAGGGGAAAAATAGAGTATGAGAATAAACTTGCAAGGAACATAAAAGCAGACTGTAAAAGCTTCTACAAGTATGTAAAAAATTAAAGTTTAGTGAAGACAAATGTAAGAACATAAGAAAGAAATAGGAGCAGGAGTAGGCCAATTGGCCCCTCGAGCCTGCTCCGCCATTCAATAAGATCATGGCTGATCTGATCCTAACCGCCAATCTACTATCACAGAACCATCTCCTGAATCTAACAGAATAAGACACACAAAATAGGAGCAAGATCAGGCTACACGGCCCCTGGGCCCGCTCCGCTACCCACAAGGCCATGTCCGATCCGAACCTAGACTCATGTCCAAATTCCTGCCCGCTCCCCGTAACCCTTAATTCCCTTTACTTCTAGGAAACTGTCTAATTCCGTTTTAAATTTATGTAATGATGTAGCTTCTACAGCTTTTTGGGGCAGCATATTCCATGGACCTACCACCCTCTGAGTGAAGTAGTTCCTCCTCATCTCAGTTTTGAAAGAGCAGCCCCTTATTCTAAGACTATGCCCCCTAGTTCTAGTTTCACCCATCATCGGGAACATCCTCCCTGCATCCATCCGATCCAATCCCTTCACATTCTTATATGTTTCAATAAGATCGCCTCTCATTCTTCTGAACTCCAATGAGTAGAGTCCCAATCTACTCAACCTCTCCTCATATGTCCATCCCCTCATCACCGGGACTAACCGAGTGAACCTTCTTTGTACTGACTCGAGAGCAAGTATGTCTTTTCTTAAGTATGGACACCAAAACTGTATGCAGTATTCCAGGTGTGGTCTCACCAATACCTTGTACAACTGAAGCAATACTTCCCTATTTTTATATTCTATCCCCCTAGCAATGAAAGCCAACATTCCATTGGCCTTCTTAATCACTTGCTGCACCTGCATACTAACCTTTTGAGTTTCGTGCACCAGGACCCCCAGATCCCTCTGTACTTCAGTACTTTCAAGTTTCTTGCCATTAAGATAATAACTTGCTCTATGATTTTTCCTGCCAAAGTGCATAACCTCACACTTTCCAGTATTGTATTCCATCTGCCAAATCTCTGCCCACTTACTTAGCCTGTCTCTGTCCACTTGCAGGTTTTTGATGTCCTCCTCACTCACTACGTTCCCTCCCATCTTAGTATCATCTGCAAACTTTGATATGTTACACTCGGTCCCCTCCTCCAAATCGTTAATATGGATTGTAAAGAGTTGGGGACCCAGCACTGACCCCTGCAGAACACCACTAGTTACTGATTGCCAGTCTGAGAATGAACCATTTATCCCAACTCTCTGCCTTCTGTTAGATAGCCAATCCTCTATCCATGCCAGAATATTACCCCCAATCCCATGATTTTTTATCTTAAGCAATAATCTTTTGTGTGGCACCTTGTCAAATGCCTTTTGGGAGTCTAAATACACTACGTCCACTGGTTCCCCTTTATCCACCCTATATGTTACTTCCTCAAAGAACTCCAGCAAATTTGTCAAACATGACTTCCCCTTCATAAAACCATGCTGACTTTGTCCTATTAAATTATGATTATCCAAATGTCCTGTTACTGTCTCCTTAATAATGGACTCAAAAATTTTACCTACCACAGATGTTAGGCTAACCGGTCTATAGTTTCCAGCCTCCTGTCTACTGCCCTTTTTAAATAAGGGTGTTACATTAGCAGTTTTCCAGTCTGCCGGGACCTTTGCTGAGTCCAGGGAGTTTTGGAAAATTATTACTAATGCAACCACAATCCCTACCGCCACTTCCTTCAACACCCTAGGATGTAAGCCATCAGGTCCAGGTGATTTATCCGCCTTGAGTCCCATTATTTTACTGAGTACCACTTCCTTAGTGATTTTGATCGTGTTTAGCTCCTCCCCCCCCTTTAGCCCCCTGTTTGTCCAGTGTTGGGGTATTCTTAGTGTCCTCTACTGTAAAGAATGACACAAAATATTCATTCAGTATTTTTGCCATCTCCATATTTCCCACCATTAATTTCCCGGTCTCATCCTCTAAGGAACAAACATTTACTTTAGCCACCCTTTATCTTTTTATATAACTATAAAACTCTTACTATCTGTTTTTATATGTTTTGCTAATTTACTTTCATAATCTATCTTCCCCTTCTTAATCAATCTTTTTGTTATTTTTTGCTGTCTTTTAAAGTTTTCCCAATCCTCTATCCTCCCACTAGATTTGGCTACCTTATATGCCCTTGTTTTTATTCGAATACTATCCTTAATTTCTTTACTTAGCCACGGATGGCTGTCTTTTCTTTTACACCCTTTTCTTCTCAGTGGAATATATTATTTTTGGAAGTTGTAAAATAACTCCTTAAATGTACACCACTGATCATGTATCGTCTTACCCTTTAATCTATTTTCCCAATCCACTCCACTCAATTCCGCTCTCATACCTTCATAGTCTCCTTTATTCAAGCTTAGCACGCTTGTTTGAGATCCAACCTTCTCACCCTCTAATTGAATATGGAATTCAACCATGTTATGGTCACTCATTCCAAGGGGATCCTTTACTAGGACATTTTTAATTAATCCTGTCTCGTTACACAGGACCAGATCTAAGGTTGCTTGCCCCCTGGTCGGTTCAGTTACATGCTGCTCAAAAAACCCATCCCTAATACACTCAATGAACTCAACCTCAAGGCAGCCCTGCCCAATTTGATTTGTCCAATTAATATGATCATTAAAATCCCCCATAATTATAGATGTTCCCTTATTACAAGCCTCAACTATTTCCTGATTGATACTCCGTCCAACAGAGTTGCAACTGTTCAGAGGCCTATAGACTACACCCACAAGTGTTTTTTTCCCCTTATTATTCCTTATCTTCACCCAAACTGTTTCATTATCCTGATCTTTTGACCCAATATCATTTCTCTGTATTGCAGTGATTCCTTCCTTTATTAACATAGCCACCCCACCTCCCCTTCCTTCCTGCCTGTCCTTCCTGATCGTTAAATAACCTGGTATGTTTAAATCCCAGGCATTGTCACCCTGCAGCCATGTTTCTGTAATGGCCACAAGATCATACCCATATGTAGTTATTTGTGCCATTAACTCGTCTATTTTGTTACGAATGCTACGTGCATTCAGATAGAGAACTTTCAAATATGTTTTGTGACACTTAGTTCCTGCTTTTGCCCTTTTTATTACTTTACCTTTTACTCTATACCTTCTGCCCCTTCCTGACATGCTCTGGTTTTTAATTTCCCCACCACTACCTAAGTCTATGACCTTCTCTGTTGTCATTTTTATTATTTGCTCTCTAGGAACCTCCTCCCCACTAGTTAGTTTAAAGCCCTCTCTACAGCCCTTGTTATATGATTTGCCAGGACTCTAGTCCCAACACTGGCCAAGTGAAGCCCATCCCAACGGAACAGCTCCCTCCTGCCCCAGCACTGGTGCCAGTGTCCCAGGGCCGCACGGTGGCATAGTGGTTAGCACTGTTGCCTCACAGCGCCAGGGACCCGGGTTCGAATCCGGCCTCGGGCGACTGTCTGTGTGGAGTTTGCACATTCTCCCCGTGTTTGCGTGGGTTTCCTCCGGGTGCTCCGGTTTCCTCCCACAGTCCAAAGATGTGCGGGTTAGGTTGATTGGCTATGATAAATTGACCCTTAGTGTTAGGGGGATAGGGTGGGATATGTGTTGGTGTAGGGGTTACGGGGATCGGGTGGGATATGTGTCGGTGCAGGCTCGATGGGCCGAAATGGCCTCTATCTGCACTGTGGGGTTTCTGTGATTGATCTGTGATTGATTGAAGCAAAACTCATTTCTCCCACACCAGTCTTTGAGCCACGCATTTAACTCTCTAATTTTATTTGTCCTAGCCAAATTCGCTCGTGGCTCAAGTAATAATCCAGAGATTATTACCCTTGAGGTTCTGTTTTTTAATTTGACCCCTAGCTGCTCATACTCCTTTAACAGAACCGGCTTCCTATTCCTATCTACATCATTTGTACCAACATGGACCATGACAACTGGATCCACCCCCTCCCACTGCAAGTTTCTTTCCAGCCCAGAGGAGATGTCCTTAACGCTGGCACCGGGTAGGCAACACAGCCTTCGGGACTCTCGCTCTCGGCTGCAGAGAACTCTATCTATCCCCCTAATAATACTATCCCCTACCACTACAACATTTCTATTTACTCCCCCCTCTTGAATGGCCCCCCATTCCATGGTGCTGTGGCCAGGTTGCTCATCCTCCCTGCAGTCCCTGCCCCTGTCCCCACAGGGAGTAAAAACCTCGAACCTGTTGGACAAGAGCAAGGGCTGCGGCTCCTCCAACACTACCTCCTGGATCCCCGTACCTGCCTCACTCGTAGTCTCACCGTCCTGTCCCTGACCATGGGCTACATCTGAATTAATTAACTTCATAGGTGTGACCACCTCCTGAAACACAGAGTCCTGGTACTTCTCCCCCTCCCTGATGTGTCGCAGTGTCTGAAGCTCAGACTCCAGCTCATCAACACGGAGCTGGAGTTTCTGTAGCAGCAGACACTTGTCACAGACGTAATCACCATGAGCCTCAATGGGGTCCACCGGCTCCCACATCTCACAACAGTAACATATCACCTGCTCCATTCTATGTAATTAATTAAATTTTTTATTGTTAGTTATGGACACTTTCTGCCTGATTTTAGACGCTGGTATCCCCTTTAATTAATTGGATTTAACTTAAATCAATCCCTCTAATTACACCAGTTAAATGGTTTACCAACAGTCACTCTGCACCAGGAAGGCCTATTAACTACAACCCACAGAGTTAAAGTTTGAAAAGAGCACCTAACACCCCACTTACCCTAACTCACACTTACCCAAACTCACAGCACTCTCTGCTGACTCACACTCAGTGCTTGCTCGCACGAGCACTGGTCTTTTTATACTGTTTGTTTGTTTACAGCCAAATGAGTCACCCCTGCTGATTGGTTAGAAAACTGGTTTCCACTGCCTGCTGTGCCAATATACTCCTACTGCAGTGTAACCTTGTTTTACTCTTCTTAAACCAACAGAATCCCAAATATTTAACTTTTCCCCTTTACTGAAACTGCTTAAGTAATCTTATCAAGAATGATTTAAAGAGAAATAACAATTAAAGAACTCTCACACTTACCCAAACTCTCAGCACTCTCTGCTGACTCGCACTTACAGTCAGAAACGGGCGAATTTATAATGGGGAACAAGGAAATGACAGAGCAATTACACAAATATTTTGGTTCTGTCTTCACAGAAGAGGACACAACTAACTTCCCAGAAATGCTAGGGAACCAAGGGTCTAGTGAAAAGGAGGAATTAAAGGAAATTAGTATTAGTAAAAAAATAGTGCTGGAGAAATTAATGGGACTGAAAGCAGATAAATTTCCAGGGCCTGATAATCTGCATCCCAGAGTACTAAAAGAGGTAGCCATGGAAATAGTGGATGCATTGGTTGTCATCTTCCAAAATTTGGCAAATGTAACCTCACTATTTAAAAAAGGAGGGAGAGAGAAAACCAGGAACTACAGTTCGGTTAGCCTAACATCAGTAGTAGGGAAAATACTAGAATCTATTATAAAGGATGTGATAACAGGACACTTAGAAAATATCAACGGGATTAGACAAAGTCAACATGGATTTATGAAAGGGAAATTGTGTTTGACAAACCTACTGGAGTTTTTTGAGGATGTCACTGGTAGAATAGATAAGGGAGAACCAGTGGAAGTGGTGTATTTGGATTTTCAGAAGGTCTTTGATAAAGTCCCACATAAGAGATTAGTGTGCAAAATTAAAGCACATGGGATTGGGGGTAACATGCTGGCATGGATTGAAAATTGTTTAACAGCCAGGAAACAGAGTAAGAATAAATGGGTCTTTTTCAGGGTGGAAGACGGTGACTAGTGGGGTACCGCAGAGATCAGTGCTTGGGCCCCAGCTATTCACAATATATATCAATGATTTGGATGAGGGAACCAAATGTAATATTTCAAAGTTTGCTGACGACACGAAACTAGGTGGGATTGTGAGTTATGAAGAGGATGCAAAAAGGCTCCAAGGTGATTTAGACAAGTTGAGTGAGTGGGCAAATACATGGCAGATGCAGTATAACATGGATAAATGTGAAATAATCCACTTCGGTAGGAAAAACAGAAAGGCAGAGTATTAGTTAAATGGTGATAGATTGGGAAAAGTTGATGTACAAAGGGACCTGGTTGTCCTTGTACACCAGTCACTGAAAGTAAACATGCAGGTGCAGCAAGCAGTTAGGAAGGCAAATGGTATGTTGGCCTTCATTGCAAGAGGATTTGAGTACAGGAGCAAGGATGTCTTACTACAGTTATACAGGGCCTTGGTGAGACCACACCTGGAGTACTGTGTGCAGTTTTGGTCTCTTTACCTAAGAAAGGGTATACCATAGAGGGAGTGCTGCAAAGGTTCACCAGACTGATTCCTGGGATGGCAGGACTGTCGTATGAGGAGAGATTGGGTCGACCAGGCCTGTATTCACTAGAGTTTGGAAGAATGAGAGGGGATCTCATTGAAACGTATAAAATTCTGACAGGGCTAGACAGACTGGATGCAGGGAGGATGTTTCCCCTGGCTGGGGGCTCTAGAACAAGGGGTCACAGTCTAAGGATATGGGGTAGGACATTTAGGACTGAGATGTGGAGAAATTTCTTCACTCAGAGGGTGGTGAACCTGTGGAATTCTTTACCACAGAAGGCTGTGGAGGCCAAGTCACTGAATATATTTAAGAAGACGATAGATGGATTTCTAGATGCAAAAGGCACCAAGGGGTATGGGGAGTGAGCGGGAATATGGTATTGAGACAGAGGATCAGCCATGATCATATTGAATGGCGGAGCAGGCTCGAAGGGCCGAATGGCCTACTCCTGCTCCTATTTTTCTATATCTCTATGTTTCTTACTTGTTAGAGTTAAGAGTAGAATTAATGGTTAGGTTTGGATTAATGTCTAGGGTTAGTTGTTAGAGTTAGGGTTAGTGGTTAGGTTAGTGACAAGGTTAGCGTTAATGATTAGTGGTTAGGGTTAGGTGTTAGGGTTAGGGCTAAAGGTTAGTGTTAGGATTAGGGTTAGTCATAGGGGTTAGGGCTGGGGCTAGTGCTTAGGGTTAGAAACCATTTTTTATTATTATTGACAACACCATTATCACTAGATGGGTCCATTGTTCCACTTATTCCTAGTGGAGCCCATAAGGATTGAGTGCCATTTCTGAAATGCCCTTTCCTCTTGATGAGAGTCTTTCACATTTTCTGCTGCCTTGTCTTGAGCCCTATAAGTGCCCCAGCTCCCTGTTTCGGAGCAGCGAGTTGCCACCAGCAACCATGGTTCCGAATGCCTTTGCTGAGCCTCTGCAGCCATGGACAGCCCACCCTGAATATTAATATGATCCCCATTCCCAAGATCTGGGATGAGGTTACCGGGCTGAGAAAGCAGCGGGAGAAAACCCTGCCCTGCCGCACTTGCGTGGAATTTAGAGCACTGCGACTAGGAACAGCTAAAAAAAATGCCATATAAAACTCTGCAATTTTCAGGCAAGCAGCAGGATCCAAATTGCAATCCCCAAAACACATGGTATAACCCTGGAAGCTTTGCCATAAAGACAAAATTTGACTTATTCCGTGTCCTGGGGAATGTCTAGGGGAAGAGGAGGAAAATGAAACAATAGGAAAAAGATGTTGATTAGGCTATTTAGCCAATTGATGGCTATGTTATTTAATGTTAACTGCAACCAGCTAGCAGTGGTGAGCTATCTGAAGGGGTATGCAATCGCGGAAACTACAAGGATTATTTTCGAGAGGTGTCTGAGGACATGTCCCCAGGAATATTTTAATTTTTAAAGTCTGATCCAGACCCAAATATAATATATTTTTAAAGCTGGTCATGGAAGTAGTCCTGTGACCCAATATTAGCTTTCTTACTGTGGAAATATTTATTTAAAACTAGTCTTCCTATCAAATATGATTGATGCAGAATCTTATAACAATTTCATTACTGCCATTTCAGAGTGAATTCAATTGCCTGATTATAAAAATAATGGGTTCCAGCCTTCGATCAGAGAACATTTTGAATTAAGTTCTGTAAAATCTAATCAGATGTGTTTTTAGGTTATTGAGTTGGCCTGTTCGTGTTCATGGAAACACAGATGAACATACTGATAACAGCACAAAGTAAATCTTCCTGCTTCTGGAAGGCTGTTTGGCAAGTGATCTCAGTACAGGCGATACAGCCTTCCTTCCACATGATATTGTTTAGTTCCTAGCTGATACAGACAAGCAGAAACCTGCGATTTATTTCATTTTGAAGCTAATACAATTTATAAATTTTAAAAAACTGTCCCACTTCTCTTGCTCTTTCCCCATATCCCTACAATTTTTTCTCCTTCAAGTACTTATCCAATTCCCTTTTGAAGGCTACTATTGAATCTATATCCACCACCCTTTCAGGCAGGGCATTCCAAATCCTAACCACTCGTTACGTAAAAAAGTTTTTCCTCATGTCACCTCTGGTTCTTTTGCCTATCTCATTAAATCTGTGCCCTCTTCAGCCATTGGAAACAGTTTCTCTTTATTTACTCTATCTAAACCCTTCATGTTTTTAAACACCTCTATCAAATCTCCTCTTAGCCTTCTCTGCTCTAAGGAGAACAACCCCAGCTTCTCCAGTCTATCCACATAACTATAATCAACCCTGGAGCCATTCTAGTAAATCTCTTCTGTACCCTCTCCAAAGGCTTCAAGTCTTTCCTAAAGTGTGGTGCTCAGAATTGGACACACTACTCCAGATGGGGCCAAACTAATGTTTTATATAGGATTAGCATAACTTCCTGCCATTTGTACTCTATGGGCTGGATTTTGCCAGGCCCGAGGAGGCGGGAATGGAGGCGTAGTGGGTGTTAAAATTGCAAAAAGTGGCGGGCGGGCCCAACCCCATCTCCATCCCGCCTCCAAGCAATTTTCCCAAATGCGTGGTTTCTGATCCCGTCTCCGTTCCGCCTCCAAGAGGCGGGATAGGCCCTTAAGGCCCTTAACAACCACTAAATTGCCTCTATAATCACATTTTGAGAGGCCTTTCCAATTTTAACACATTTCCCACGTGATTCACGTCTCCTCTGAAACACGACGGTGAAACCTGGTGGGAGCACAATTGGATTGCTGACTATCAGCTGCAGCTGCACCATTAAATAGGAGATTTGACCAGTCATCATTTGCAGGTGGCAGGACTTTGTTGTCTCAGGTCTGGGGGAACTTTTAGCAGGCTTAACTATAGCTGTGGAAGTTTGGAGCCTGACACCCATCTCCAGTGTGACCTCCTGGGAAACCCCTCTTGCCACCTTGACTGAGCGCTTCCTCAACTGAGGCATCTACCAGAAGCATGGGAACCATTTATTTCCTTTCCTCCTGGACATCAGATTCGGACGAAGACCAGCCGCGGCAGCAGCAGAACCATCAACAACAGCAGCACCAACAGCAGTGGCAACAACAGGAGCACCAAACTGCTGCTCACCCACCTGAAGCTGCACAGGCCAGAAGACGCGAGCGCATGGAAGGCCGTCGGCGCAGGAGATACCCCCCAAACAGGGTCTACAGACAGAGGATCAGCTACCTCAACATGAGTGAGCAGCAGTGAAAAAGCGGCTCCGGCTTTCACCAGAGGTAGTGGGTGACATCTGCGCAATGGTGCAGCAAGACCTGGAGCCCAGAGGAGCAGATGGACACCCCTTACCAGTGGCCGTCAAAATCACCACCGCACTCAACTTTTTTGCTTCAGGCTCATTCCAGGTATCAGCAGCAGACATCAGCGACATCTCCCAGGCGGCCGCACACACTTGCATCTCGCAGGTAACCGATGCCCTCTTTGCCATCGCGCACAATTACATCAATTTCTCCAAGGATCAAGCCAGTGTAACTGTGCCTGCGGTTGGGTTTGACAACCTGGCAGGCTTTCCAAGGGTGCAGGGCACCATAGACTGCACACACGTGGCCCTTAAGGCACCCCATCACAAGCCAGGTATTTTTGTCAACCGCAAGGGCTTCCACTCCCTCAATGTGCAGCTGGTATGTGACCACAAGAAGGAAATTTTGCATGTTTGTGCCAAGTACCCTGGCAGTTGCCATGACTCCTTCATACTGCGCCAGTCCAGTGTGCCTCTGCTCTTCAGTCCGCCAGACCAACTTAACGGATGGTTCCTTGGAGACAAGGGCTTTCCCCTGAAGACGTGGCTAATGACGCCGTTCAGGAGCCCATCCAACGAACTTGAGGAGAGCTACAACTCCAGCCATATTTCCACCAGATCCATAGTTGAGCAAACCATCGGCAGGCTGAACATGCGCTGCAGATGCCTGGATAGATGCAGTACTCAGCAGCTAGGGTCTCCAGAATTGTCGTGGTTTGCTGTGCACTTCACAACATGGCACAGCGTCGTGGCTTGCAGATTCCTGAGGACCAAGTGGCTCCTCACACATCCTCCTCAGATGAGGAGAAGGGTGAGGAGGAGGAGGAAGAGGAGGAGAGCAAAAACGAACATCTTGCAGAGGCCCATCAACCAGCGGCAGCAGTACGGGAGAACATTGCTGCCCGGGATGCAAGGAATGCCCTCATCTTGGCCAGATTTGGTTAGCCTAGCCAATCAAGCACTTTTGCCTCACAGCTTCTTACCAGAGCTACGACAATGGCCAAGAAACAGCAGATTCCTAGCACTCTGACCACCATACTGACAATTGCAAGTAATGCTAAGACCTCAACGTGGAAGTCCCACTTGCGAAATGACACACGCCACAACTTCAGCAGTTGCCATCAGAATTTTTATTTACAATAACCAGCTGATGGCATTTTAAAAATAAACACAACATTTCACCCAAGTGACTACCCTTGTGACTCTTTGTGCAGTAACTTTCTCTTATGCGTGCTCCTACGTGGTGCTTCCCCTGTGGCTTCAGCAAATGTGGAGGCCCCTTGCTCACTTTCTTGCTGCTCCTGTCTCGACACCTCTGGCGGGCATCCTCTGGGGTTGCGAACCTGTGAGGGCTCGGCAACAGTCTGCTGCTCCTGCTGCTGTGCAGGGGTTGCGACTCCAATCTCAGTTGGGTGGGGACTTGTAGCCACACAGCTTTTGTCTGCTAGGGTGGCTTTTTTCTCCCTGAGGAAGGGAACAGCACCTCCATATTGCAGCTGGCTCCATGCACCAGAGCTTGGAGGGAGGACTCATCAAATCAAGGAGCACACTTTTGCTTGATCATGTACATTGTCAGGAAATCAACTCCCCCTTCATACAATTTGCAGAGCCTTTGCAGTCTCCAGAAGAAGCATAGCTGCTTGCAGGTCTGAAATCCAGCAGCATTGATGATGTAATCGGAGGCAACTTTCTGTATGAAAAGACTCAATGTGCCAGGGGTTCTCAACCGCAGGAAATCAATTGCCCAATTAGGGGAAAATTGCACTTTTTCAGCACTTCACTTAGGAGTCGGGGTCCTGACACGATTTCCAACTGACACGCCCCAGCCCGCCCACACTGACAAAATCCAGCCCTAACTGTCTCTCCCAGTCCTCTGTGCACCTTGTTTCTACTTTTCAATACTACATCTTGGTGCCCAACCCCCTGCTGAATTAGTATAAACCCTCCCCACAGCACTAGTTAACCTGCCTGCGAGGATATTGGTCTCAGCTCTGTTCAGGTGCAACCAATGTTCCCAGTAAGCTGCGCTTTGTTCTGCGCAGCCTGTTTCTTTCAATGCGGTGTCCCTTTAAATTTCTGCGCATGTGCGGTATTTACAATGGAAAAGCTGGTGAGCGGCCTGCACGGGACCTTGCCAATTACTGCGCGGCCACACATACATGCAGCTTAGATGGAACATTGGGTGCAAACCGTTTATCTTGAACAGATCTGGTCCCAATGTCCCAAGAATCTAAAGCCCTCCCTCCTGCACCATACCTCCAGCCACGCAGTAGCCTGCCATATTCACCTATTTCCACTCTCACTGGCACATGGCGCTGGGAGTAATCCAGAGGTTACTATCTTTGAGGTCCTGTTTTTTAACTTCCTCCCTACCTGCTTAAACTCAGACTGCAGGGCCGCAACCCTCTTCCTCCTTACATCTTTGATTCCGACATGGACCATGACTTCTGTCACTTCCCGTCCCCTCGCAGAATGTTCTGCACCCTCTCCATGATGTCCATTACCCTGGCACCAGTGAGATAACATACCATATGGGTCTCACATCAACATTAGCAGAACTGCCTGTTTGTCCCCCTGACTATCGAATCCCCAATTATTTTGCTCTACCCCATCCCATGCAGTCCTTTGCTTCACGGTGTCAGACTCAGGACTGCACTCCTTCGAGGTGTCGTCACCCTCACCAGTATTCAATGCTGAATATCAGTTTTAAGTGTGCCACACTCCCGGAAGATTCTTGCACTGCCAGCCTCTTCTTACCCTTGCATAGAAGATAGGAGCAGGAGTAGGCCACTCGGCCCCTCAAGCCATTCAATGAGATCATGGCTGATCATCCAAATTCAGTACCCTATCCCTGCCTTCTCCCCATATCCCTTGATCCCTTTAGCCTTAAGAAATATATCCAACTCCTTCTTGACACCCACTTGCTATTCTGAACTCTATCTGGCTGTAGGGTGACCACCACCTGAAGCCTGCGGTGCAGGAAACACTCAGCGAGCCATATGCCCTGCAGTGAACCCAGCTGCCCCTCAAGCTCAGAAACCCTCAGCGTGAGTTCGAGCATTGGGAGGCACTTCTTGCAAACATGGGCCTCTGGGACACACAAAGCACCCTGAAGTTTTCACATGGCACAGGAATTGCAGGCTACGGGTCGCATTAGAAACTTAATATAAACTCCTTAGATATATGGTGATTTATATATTTGCTGTTAATTAGGTCTAAACTACGCTGGTATTTTTCTATTCACTCCTGAAAGCAAACCAACCAAAGACTAAATAATTTTAACTTAATTATCTATGATTCTATGATTTACTCAAGCTTAACAAGAACCACTGAGATACAAAACACAACCTAAATATTAGATATCTAGATAATTAACCTAGATACTTATCTTAGAATCCTTGGGTTCTGCAGCTCCACTCCTTTTGAATTGGGTGTGAGAAACCAATTCACCCAGCTCTGTGCCCAAGCTCTAACTAAATCTATTACTGGTTACGTGAATGTGGTAAAAATAGAGCTCATTTTCAAGGCACTGTTCCTGGCATGGAGCTTTGTTAGACCGGTGGCAAATGGGTGGGAGAATTGACCCTATGAGGGTAAGTTTTATGAATGTGCACTTGCAGAAAATCATGGTGGTTGCACATACTGTCCCGATATGCACTACCACTGGGTGAGGCTCCGCAACTGGAATCTGTGATCATACTGCTTATTGTTATATAGACATAGAAACATAGAAGATAGGGGCAGGAGTAGGCCATTCGGCCCCTCAAGCCTGCTTCGCCATTCAATGAGATCATGGCTGATCATCCAAATTCAGTACCTTGTCCCTGCCTTCTCCCCATATCCCTTGATCCCTTTAGCCTTAAGAAATATATCCAACTCCTTCTTGAATATATTTAATGAACTGGCCTCCACCGCCCTCTGTGGCAGAGAATTCCACAGGTTCACCACTCTCTGGGTGAAGAAATTCCTCCTCATCTCAGTCCTAAATGGCTTACCCCTTATCCTTAGACTATGACGCCTGGTTCTGGACTCCCCGGCCATCAGAAACATCCTTCCTGCATCTAGTATGTCCAGGCCTGACAGAATTTTATAGGTTTCGATAAGATCCCCTCAATCTTCTAAACTCCAGTGAGTATCAGCCCAATCGACACAATCTCTCCTCATACGTCATTCCTGCCATCCCAGGTATCAGCCTGGTGAATCTTCGCTGCACTCCTTCCATGGCAAGAACATCCTTCCTCAGATAAGGCGGCCAAAACTGCACACAATACTCAAGGTGCGGTCTCACCAAGGCCCTGTACAACTGCAGCAAGACATCCTTGTTCCTGTACTCGAACCCTCTTGCTACGAAGGCCAACATACCGCTTTGCGGAACACCTCCGTTCAGTCCGTAAGGGTGACCCCGAGCTTCTGGTCGCCTGTCATTTTAATTCACCGCTCCATTCCCACTCGGACCTCACCGTCCTTGGCCTCTTGTATTGTTCCACGGAAGCTCAACATAAACTCGAGGAACAGCACCTCATCTTCCGATTAGGCACTCTGCAGCCTTCCGGACTCAATATCGAGTTCAACAATTTCAGATCATAACCTCGGCTCCTATTACATTTTTCTTGTAATTTTTCCACTCCTTCCCCCCCCCCTTTCCTTTTGTTTCTCTCTCACACCTGGCAGCTATCTCTTGCCCTGCCAGTACACTTTACACCTAATCTCAGCCTATTACCATCTCATCTAGCTTCTAATACCTTTTATTGTATTTTTTACTCCTTTTGTTTCTTTCACTTCTTTTGTCCGATCGTAGCCCTGCCTCGATCTATTTTCTTTTCTTTCCAGTTTTGAAGAAGGGTTCGACCTGAAACGTCAACTCAAATTTCTCTCCACGGATGTTGCCTGGCCTGCTGAGTTTTTCCAGCATTTTCTGTTGTTATTTCGGATTTCCAACATCTGCAGTATTTTGCTATCATACCATTTGTCTTCTTAACCGCCTGCTGCACCTGCATGCTTACCTTCAGTGACTGGTGCACAAGAACACCCAGGTCTCTTTGCACTTCCCCTTCTCCCAATCTATTGCCATTCAAATAATAATCTGCCTTCCTGTTTTTGCCACCAAAGTGGATAACCTCACATTTATCCACATTATAGTGCATTTGCCATGTTTCTGCCCAATCACCCAACCTGTCCAAATCATACTGTCCAAAGCATAGTGGTTAGCACTGTTGCCTCACAGCGCCAGGGACCCGGGTTCAAATCCAGCCTCGGGTGACTGTCTGTGTGGAGTTTGCACATTCTCCCCGTGTTTGCGTGGGTTTCCTCCGGGTGCTCTGGTTTCCTCCCCAGTCCAAAGATGTGTGGGTTAGGTTGATTGGCCATGATAAAAAAAAATTGGCCCTTAGTGTTAGGGGGCATTAAATACGTGGGGTAACGGGGTTACGGGGATAGGGCTTGGGTGGGATGGCTGTCTGTGTAGGGACTGGGTGCTAGGGTTTGGATGATCAGCCATGATCTCGTTGAATGGCGGAGCAGGCTCGAAGTGCCGAATGGCCTACTCCTGCTCCTATCTTCTATGTTTCTATGTTTCTATACTGGAGTTTCACGAAATCCTCCTCACAGCACACCCTCCCACCCAGCTTTGTGTCGTCTGCAAATTTGGAGATATTACATCCAATTCCCTCGTCCAGATCATTAATATATATTGTGAACAGCTGGGGTCCTAGGACCGATCCTTGCGGTACCCCACTAGTCACTGCCTGCCACTCGGAAAATGACCCGTTTATTCCAACTCTTTGCTTTCTATCTGCCAACCAGTTCTCTATCCAAGTCAATACCTTGCCCCCAATCCATTGTGCCTTAATTTTGCACGGTAATCTCTTATGGGGACCTTATCTAAAGCCTTCTGAAAGTCCAAATACACCACATCCACTGGTTCTCCATTATCTATTTTACCAGTTACATCCTCAAAAAATTCCAGTAGATTAGTCAATCATGATTTACCTTTTGTAAATCCATGTTGACTTTGTCCGATCCTGTCACTGCTTTCCAAGTGCTCTGCTATTACATCTTTTATAATGGACTCTAGCATTTTCCCCACTATCAATGTCAGGCTTACCGGTCTATAATTCCCCACTTTTTCTCTACCACCTTTTTTGAATAGTGGGGTAACATTAGCTACCCTCCAATCCATGGGTACTGTTCCAGAGTCTCTCGAGTTCTGGAAGATGATCAGCAATGCATCTACTATCTCCAGGGCCACTTCCTTAAGTACCCTAGGATGTAGATTATCAGGCCCTGGGGATTTATCGGCCTTCAATCCCGTCAACTTCCCCAACACCATTTCCCTACAAATACTGATTTCTTTCAGTTCCTCCCTCTCATTAGTCCCTATGTTCCCCGACATCTCTGGGAGGTTATTTGTGTCCTCCTTTGTGAAGACAGGACCAAAATATGTATTTAATTTGTCTGCCATTTCTTTGTTCCCCATTATAAATTCCCCTGATTCTGACTGTAAGGGACCTATGCTTGATTTCACCACTCTTTTTCTCTTCACATATCTATAAAAGCTTTTACAGTCAGTTTTTATGTTCCCTGCAAGCTTACTTTCAAAATCTATTTTCCCCCTCTTAATTAATCCCTTTGTCTTCCTTTGCTGAATCCTAAGCTGCTCCCAATCCTCAGGTTTGCTGCTTTTTTTGGCCAATTTATATGTCCTCTCTTTGGATCTTGTGTTATCCCTAATTTCCCTTGTTATTGTGTCATGGCCCTCTGCCCAGCAGAGGCTTACATCGAGTGAGTCTCCACAATGGGAGCAGAGACTCACAAAACAACCCTTATGCTTACACAGGGTGCAAACTCCTAAGCTGTAAGGGTTTATAAAACCTTTTCTTTCAATTTACAGTGGTATTGTGGTGTCCTAATCATCATTGACTCTATATGGGGGCGATTTTGTCAATGGGGGCACGTTGGAGGTGGAACTGCTGCTTGTCAGGTTTTAGTCCCGCCTCCATTGACTATGTGGCCAACCCATGCTATTTTCCCTTCATTGACCTTGTTAAGCCCACCCAGCTAGCTTAGCAGGCCAGTTAAGTGAAAGCCGGTTACAGAAAACATCAGCGTATGACGTTTTATCTGTCAAAACATTTTGACAGATGAATTGTCATTGTTTGACAGCTCTGTGAAGCTGTCAAACACTGACATTCTCTGTTGTTTGATGAGTCCTTGTATTCAAGACTCATCAAACCTCTTTTGTGAGCAGAAATTAGATGGTTGTTGCATCAGAGAATGCAGCAGCCATTTGTCATCGCTGCCGGTGAGATGCGAGACTCTCCACATCCCCAACTGTTGAAGCCTGCAGGAAGAAACAAAGGTAAGTAAACATTTTCTATCACTTTCCACTCATCTCACATACTTACCTCTCCACACTTGCACCCATCACTTACATTCACAGTGCACTTTTGCACCTCTCCAACCCCCGCAGACCCACTGCTCGCCTCGGTGACCTTGGCGGGGTTTCCTGATGTTGGGAAGCCCGCGCCTCTGTTGGAAAAATGGGGATAATCCTCTTAACAGGCATTTAAGTGGCTGTAATCCCCTTCCTGCCTCCAGGGGATGGGACCCGGCACGGGTCGGCTACCTGCTTCCTGGGAAGATGGCACGGAGGCAGGTTGGGGGCGGGATGGTTACCCGCCTCCAGATTCTGCCATTTTCCTGGCAGTCCTACCTCCAAACTTGCCTCCCCGGGGCTGGCAAGATCGTGCCCATATGAAACTGACATGAAGGTTTCATAATGGTATATTATAAAATAATAATAATGTTGTATATTTTTCTCCTCCTTTACGATGCTCCTTAAAACCTACCTGTCCTGATAACTCCTTCTGTAGCTTGGTGTCAATTTTTTTTTATTGATAACGCTCTTGTGAAGCACCCTGGGACATTTTGATACGTTAAAGAAGCTATATAAATGCAAGTTGTTATTATTGCTATATTGTGTATTTATTTTGCAATTTAACTGTTGAAGGTTAAATTGCTGTCTGTAAAACAAAAGCTTAATGATTCATATCCAGCCTCGTCTCACTGAAGTGCTTCCAGTCCACCTACTGGAAGATTGGAAAACCGTAATTGGAGGCACATGTGAAACAGACAAGCCGCAAAATTCCCCCTCTTAACGCCGGCATTTAGGGTGGTTTTGGCAGAAAAATGGCAGCCGCCTCGATTCCGGCCACTTCCAGCGTGAGCCGCGGAAGTCGCCATTTTGTGCAGGTCCGTAGCACGGCCATTGTCTGCATTATGCAGAAGAAAGCAAATGAGACAGATCGTGACATCAATCAGTGTGCAATGCTGATTTGAGATACGACCTGCTATTTTGGACATCGCCACTCGACTGTACGCCCTCTCCAAAGCATGCACAGCTGAACGTGTGCTGCACGAGGGACCCCCACCAGCGATATTTAATGGATCAACAACTTTCAGGTAAGTTGCTTTTTGATTTCTACTGGCTCTGTGAAAGTTTGTGCAACTGTCTGGAGGTTTCTAGAGTTGTTTAACGTTGGTGAGGTGACAGGGAGCGGTGCTGCAAGTGGAGAAAGCCTCGCTTCTGAATTCAAGGGTTCTGGTCAGACCACTTGATCCCAGTCATGGGGGCTCTACTTGCAGTCCCCCTCGCACTGCAGCATGATAAGGAGATGGAACAGAGGCAGTGAAGAGGATAAGCTACTCGCAGAGGGACGAGGGGCAGGAAGGCTCTCAACAGGAGGCGTTACACACCTAGGCTGGAATTTTACCGGCGCTCAGATTGTGGGTTTGGTGGCAATTCCACCGTCAAAATCACAAAGACTAACAGTGGGTCTGTATCCTACTGTAAACCCGCCTCCTTGCTAGTTTCCCAAGTGTCGGGTCTGCTATCCCTGAACAGACCCCGACACCAAGCGGCGGGTCAGCCAATTTAGATACTTAAAAGCTTTTTAAAAGGTAGTTAAGCACCATTTCCCCATGTACTTACCATTTTACCAGGTTTTTAATGAGGTTTCGAAAGAGCGGGTATCACGTCAGGAAAGTATGTTGTGTTCTCAATGACTCTCCATTGCTCTGAATAGTTGACAGCTGCAAAAGTGGTATAAAACCTTCCACTTCACAACTGTTCACTTCCCAATCTTAGAAGCTGGAGCCTTCATGATCTGGAACCCACTTTTGAGCTTTATGCAGTTTGGAAGTGTTTGGAGCAAACTCTCTATCCACTGTCACCTCCTTGGAGCAAGTTCTCTCACCATTGACAGATCGCTTCTGTCATCTCAACTTGAGTTGCCATCTATTCCAGCAGCATCGGTGCCCTTGAAAAAATCTAACTTTGGTCCTCAGAATCCCACCATGATCAGCCCCAACACCAGCAGCACCAGGCACACCAACACCACCAACAACAACACCAACCTTCTCCGCAATCACCTGATGCTGCACAGGACACAGGGCATCAGCACCCGACCACATTGCTGTGCAGGACACCAGGGATGGCCACACCATGGCCAGATTTACTTCACTTGATGCTGTACACCCTGGCTGCCACATGATGCGCTAGGTTGGCACCACCCCACACCAACACCATAAAGCATTCCTACAATGCCCGAGCCATTCCTTTCACACTCATCACCATTGCAAGGAGTACCCTAATGTCTCACCATTCACTGGCACTCACTAAGCCACTTCCAAAGGTATATACAAATCTGTCCAAGAACGCAAAGTATTGAAAATAAAGATTTCAATGTTTGACAGCACATTACCAGAAACTTCACATGAACATTGGCTAAACCACCCAAGTGCCTACCCTTGTGTGTTATTACTGTAGTTGGTATGCTTGCAGTAGGATGAGGGTGAGTGTGAGGGGTGGCTAGTGAGATGGGAAGTGATAATGCAGATAGAGAGGGATGGGTGGAGGTGCATGGTAAGTTGGTGTGAGTAAGGATGTGCAGGAAACATAGAAACATAGAAGATAGGAGCAGGAGTAGGCCATTTGGCCCCTTGAGCCTGTTCCGCCATTTAATGAGATCATGGCTGATCATCGAAATTCAGTGCCCTGTTCCTGCTTTCTCCCCATATCCCTTGATCCCTTTAGCCTAAGGAAATATATCTAACTCCTTCTTGAATATATTTAATGAATTGGCCTCAACTGCCTTCTGTGGTAGAGAATTCCACAGGTTCACCACTCTCTGGGTGAAGAAATTCCTTCTCATCTCAGTTCTAAATCGTTTACCCCTTATCCTTAGACAGTGTCCCCTGGTTCTGGACTCCTCCGCCATCGGGAGCATCCTTCCTGCATCTAGTCTGTCTAGTCCTGTTAGAATTTTATAAGTTTCAATGAGGTCCCCTCTCATTCTTCAAAACTCTAGCGAATATAAGCCTAATCGACCCAATCTCTCCTCATACGTCATTCCTGCCATCCCAGGTATCAGTAAGGTGAATCGTCGCTGCACTCTCTCCATGGCAAGAACATCCTAGGAGTAGGGTAGGGAAGGCAAAGTGATGGGGATGTGATGAGTGGCACAGCACTATTTAAAAAAGGTGGTAGAGAGAAATCGGGGAATTATAGACCGGTGAGCCTGACATCGGTGGTGGGGAAAATGCCAGAGTGCATTATACAAGATGTAATAGCAGAGCACTTGGAAAACAGCGACAGGATCGGACAAAGTCAACATGGATTTACAAAAAGTAAATTATGCTTGACTAATCTACTGGAATTCTTTGAGGATGTGACTGGTAAAATAGATAAGTGGATGTGGTGTATTTGGACTTTCAGAAGGCTTTCGATAAGGTCCTGCATAAGAGATTAGAGTGCAAAGTTAAAGCACACAGGATTGGGGGTAAGTTATTGACTTGGATAGAGAACTGGTTGACAGACAGGAAGCAAAGAATTGGAATAAACAAGTCTTTTTTCGAGTGGCAGGCAGTGACTAGTGGGGTACCGCAGGGATCGGTGCTAAGACCCCAGCTATTCACAATATATATTAATGATCTAGACGAGGGACCTAGATGTAATATCTCCAAGTTTGCAGATGACATAAAGCTGGGTGGGCGTGTGTGCTGTGAGGAGGATGCAGAGAAACTCCAGTATGATTTGGACAGGTTGGGTGATTGGGCAGATGCATGGCAGATACAGCATAATGTGGATAAATGCGAGGTTATCCACTTTGGTGGCAAAAACAGGAAGGCAGAATATTACCTGAATGGCAATAGATTGGGAAAAGGGGAAGTGCAACGAGACCTGGGTGTCCTTGTGCACCAGCCGCTGAAGGTAAGCATGCAGGTGCAGCAGGCAGTTAAGAAGGCAAATGGTATTTTGGCCTTCATAGCGAGAGGATTCGAGTACAGGAGCAAGGATGTCTTGCTGCAGTTGTACAGGGCCTTGGTGAGACCACACCTTGAGTATTGTGTGCAGTTTTGTTCGCCTTATCTGAGGAAGGATGCTCTTGCCATGGAGGGAGTGCAGCGAAGCTTCACCAGGCTGATATCTGGGATGGCAGGAATGATGTATGAAGAGAGATTGGGTCGATTAGGCTTATATTCGCTAGAGTTTAGAAGAATGAGAGGGGATCTCATTGAAATTTATAAAATTCTAACAGGACTAGATAGACTAGGTGCAGGAAGGATGTTCATGATGGCGGGAGAGTCCAGAACCAAGGGTCACAGGCTAAGGATAAGGGGTAAGCCATTTAGGACTGAGATGAGGAGGAATTTCTTCACCCAGAGAGTGGTGAGCCTGTGGAATTCTCTACCACAGAAGGCAGTTGAGGCCAAGTCATTAAATATATTCAAGAAGGAGTTATATATATTTCTTAAGGCTAATGGGATCAAGGGATATGGGGAGAAAGCAGGGACAGGGTACTGAATTTCGATGATCAACCATGATCGCATTAAATGGTGGAGCAGGCTCGAGGGGCCGAATGGCCTACTCCTGCTCCTATCTTCTATGTTTCTATGTTTCTGTGATTCTAGGATGAAGTTGAGTGTGTAGGGTTCTCAACATTTTTGCACAACCCCAGAACAGAAGGAAAGGTCATTTTTAAAGTGATTTTGGAACATCACAGAAGAAATCTGTAAAAAGGACAACAGTGTGGTTGGGCCAAACAGAATGATTTCAAAGAGTTTAATTTAAGGAAGAGATTTTTGGACTGGTTTCAGAGTTATTGGGCAAAAAGGATTTAAATCAAAATCCCAGGAAGGTTTGGCTGGTTTAAAAAGACATGGTCAGACTTGTAGGAAAAGGCTGCAACAGGAATGTGGGATTGACCTCTGCAGAGGAACAGTTTGTGTATTTGAAAGTAGCCAGACTGTCTGGGAGGAACAATAAATGAAACTCAGCCCTTATCTGGGAATTTGCATTCAATCAATAAATCAATGAAAACCCCAGCCTCACCTAAAGCCCAAAGCCCATTAAAACCCATGCATAGAAGAACCTGCACAGAATTTGAAGGCCTTACAGGAAATCTAAGGTTAAAAGACTGTTGGAGACATTCAAAACCACTTTACACCTTCTTCAACTACTCAGGAAGCTATCCCGAAACCAGTTAAATAAATGGGACCAATCAAGTGGCCCTTAACGAGCCAGCCAAAAATCTAACAAGATTAGCAGGTTTCGTTTTCGTACAAACTAAAGACCTGTCTCCACAAGAAAGCAGTTCATTCGATGGGTTCGATCAGTACAGTTCGGACAGACACAGAAAAAGGCACAGCTCATTCGAAAGACATCAGCCTCGGGACAACAGAAGGAGAACGGAAGGAATCGCAGCAACCAAGGGCCCCACGAAACAAACAACCAACAATATTACCAACAACTAGGTAACATTGGGCCACCGCGACCAACAAGAAACCAACCTGGAAGAAACTGAAGATCTGCAAGTTTTTCCCACTCTACAAACTATTCCTGCGTTTGGTGAGCACTTCCTGGTCCTCTGGAATTCAACCTAGTTAATATAGTGGGATTGGGAGGGTAAGGTATTTTTGTCTACTGTCATTCTCCCTCGCATATTCCGAAGTGTTCCCCCTTTTAGAGTGATAAGATTTATTGTGTTGTGTATATTTTCTCATCTCAAATAAAATCCAAGTTCTTTTCACCAACTCAGTTGTCTGTTGCAATTTCATTACAACCCCCAAATAAGTCCAGGTCTAGAACCAAGGGAGTGGGAGCGATTTGAACCGCTCAAAGGAGTCAGAGGTGAAGCTGACATACACACCACCGCCTACAAGTGTGGCTTGGCAGAAACGTGATCTACTAGGATCATTGAAAGGTTTGCACCACTGCAGCCTGGTCCTCCTGACCACATCCCTGCTTGTGCCCTCCTGTGCAATGTGCAACCAGGCTGTGTTGGTTTCCTGGGGAGGTCTCTTCTGCCCATTGGAAGGGAAGAGACCTCCCTACATGGGAAAGCCAGGGTGCAGTGATTGTCAGTGTTTGCAGCACCTCAAAGCTGTAGAACACTGACAGCACAACTGTGAAAATCACTTTGGAATTGGTCCCTTTAAGGAAACTGTCTGATGATGCATCATCAAATGACATCACCAGACCCGCTTCCTTTTAATTGGCCGGGAACCTCACAGGACGGGCTTAACAAGCCCAATCAATGGAAAATTCTTCTCGCAGAGCGCGATGGAGCCGGGAGCGGGGTCGCAAGCCGCCACTTACCTCGGCCGCACTGAGCCCGCCTCTATTATGTCCGTGCATAATTGAGACACGGACTGCAGGAGTTGGTTATAACAGGTCTTCACTGAATGGAGGCAACCTGGAACTACTATGCAAATGTTACTACACAGGCTTATATACAGGGGTGGTCACTACTGGTACTGCAGTATACAGGGGCTGCAGAACATAGTTCCCATCTGCAAAGTACATACACTACAATTCCTCCCCTTTTAGCTAAACAGTACATAACATTCGATTAACAATGAAATAACATATTTACAATTACAGTTGCTAGATACATTAGTTGAAGTTAAGCAATTATAAGTTCAGTCTTTGAGGAGGCTTCCTGATTCTGTCTGGATAACGCCTCTTTGGGGTATCAGGTTCTTCTGGCAACGTTGAGTCGGGATCAATGTCGTTGTTTGGTTCGTCTGCTTCCAATATCACCGATTCTGAGGGAGATGCAATTGGTACTTCGGTTTCATCGCCGGTGTATCAGATCGTGGTGTGGAGTTGACGTTTCCCAGTGACTCTAGAATCTGGTCAGCATGGCATCTTACAATACTCTCTCCAACGTCCACGGTATACATTAGAGGTCCTTGCCATGTACAGATCGTTCCTGGCTGCCATTTCTCTATGCGGTAGTCCCGGGCCAAAACTGGTTGACCTATCTTAAAACTCCTGGTCGGCCTTTCATTCATATTCTGAAACTGCCTGTTCTCCACATCTCTTCTGATGTTTGGCTTAACCAAATCCAAGCGGCATCGTAGTCTTCGATTGAAGAACATCATGGCTGGAGTTTGGTTGGTAACCGCATGTGTCGCATTCCGGTAGGCAAACAAGAAGTTATCCACCTTGTGCTGTAGGGGTATATCTTCATTACACATTGCCTTGATAGCCTTCTTGAATGTTTGAACGAACCTCTCGGCCAATCCATTAGTGGCTGGATGATATGGGGCGGATGTGTAATGCTTAACACCATTGTTCTTTAAGAACCTCCGGAACTCTTCAGACACAAACTGTGGTCCATTGTCGGAGCAAATCTGTTCAGGCAGCCCATTCCTGGTGAATATGGTTCGTAAGACTGTGATAGTTTTTTCTGTGGTGGTTGAGGACATTTTCATTACCTCTGGCCACTTTGACTGTGCATCCACCGCAATTAAAAACATCGAGTCCATAAATGGATCAGCAAAATCAATGTGCAACCTTTGCCATGGAGATGAGGGCCACTGCCATGGATGTAGAGGGGCTTGTGGTGGGGCGTTTTGGACCTTCTGGCATCCTGTACAGTTCTTGGTCATCTCTTCGATTTCTCTATAGATTCCCGGCCACCACACAAACGCTCTGGCTAAGTTCTTCATTTTTACCCCTCCCAGATGACCCTCATGAAGCTCATTGAGCACTCTATCCTTCAATTTGGGTGGAATTACTACTCTGGATCCACACACCAAGGTTCCTCTGCACACTGACAGCTGTTCTCTTCTCGGCGAGAATGTTGGCAACAGTGGTTCGCCATGTGCTGGCCATCCCTTCACCGTTAAATCATAGACCCTGGAGAGTGTCGGGTCATTTCGTGTTTCCTTTTCTATGTTTGCATTCATCACAGGGAGACATTCGACTATGGCCGAGTGGAATATCTCCACTGGATCCACTGCAAGTTCTTCTTCCACCGTCGGCAACAGTAGGCGCGACAATCCATCAGCATTGCCATGCTGTTTAGTTCCTTTGTACTCGATGTCATATTGGTGTGCCCCTAGGAAAAGGGACCACCTCTGTAGCCGTTGTGCTGTCATTATCGGTACGCCCTTCTGAGGGTTGAAAATGGAGACAAGAGGTTGATGATCAGTAAGTAGAGTAAATTTCTGACTGTGCAGGTAGTGATTGAACTTCTTCACCCCCCACACCAGGCTGAGGGCCTCTCTGTCAATCTGGGTGTAGTTACGCTCGGCTGAAGTTAACGAGCGTGACGCAAAAGCTATCGGCCTCTCCGAACCATCAAGGAATTTATGTGACAGTACCCCCCCCAATGCCGTAGGGAGACACATCACACGCCAGTCTTATCAGTAGTGATGGGTTGTAGTGAGCCAATACTTCTCTTGAAGTGATTAGGTCCTTACTCTTCTGAAAGGCCCGCTTACATTCATCGCTCCATTTCCATGCTACTCCCGTTTGTAGTAGGGCGTTCAGTGGGTGCAGAATTGTGGACAAATTCGGCAAAAACTTATGGTAGTAATTCACCAATCCGAGGAATGACCTCAGTTGCAACACATTTTCAGGCGCTGGAGCCTTAACTACCGCTTCAATTTTGTCAGGGGACTTATGTAACCCCTCTTCATCAATCACATGGCCACAATACGATATCTGTTTCTTAAAAAACTCTCACTTGAGGCGATTGGCCCATAGCCCATGTTCACGTAGTCTAGTGAGCACCTGCTCTAGGTTGGCAAGGTGTTCACTGTCATCTTCACCTGTCACTAGGATGTCGTCCAAGTAACACTGAGTCCCCGGAATTCCTTGCAGGACTTGTTCCATCGCTCTTTGCCATATCGCCGGAGCTGATGCTACTCCGAATACCAGTCGATTATACTGGTAAAGACCTTTGTGAGTGTTTATCATGAGATACTTCCTAGAGGATTCTTCAACCTCCATCTGCAAATATGCTTGTGCTAGGTCAATTTTTGTAAAACGCTTCCCTCCAGATAGTGAGGCGAAGATATCTTCTTTTCTTGGAAGAGGATATTGTACTGTGTGAAGGACTGGGTTCACCGTCACCTTGAAGTCCCCACAGATGTGAACCTTCCTTGGCTCCTCAGACTTATTGTTTAATGTTTTCTTCATGACATGAACGATGGGTGTCGCCCACTCGCTCCAGTCTACCTTAGATAACATGCCTGCATTCTCCAGATTCTCCAGCTCTGCCTCGACGGCTGGGCGAATTGCATATGTTACCGGTCTTGCTTTGAAAAAGTTGGGAATTGCATTCTCTTCTATTTTTATTGAGGCGGTTACGCCTTTAAGAGTTCCCAGTTCTTGTTGAAATACCTCTTTGGCGTTAGCTAAGATTGTTGACAATCGTCCAGGAGTGACGTCGTCATCTTTTTTACCAGCCACCGTCAGGGACTGAATGGAGTGCCAGTCTAAACTTATCTTTCTGATCCATTCACGACCCAATAACGGTGGTCCACCATCTTGCAGTATGTACAGATACAATTTCTGTCTTTCCTTGCCGTTGTATTCAACAGGCACCCTTATTTTTCCTCTGGGTTATACTTTTTGCCCCGTATATGTCTTCAAGACAATGGATGTCTCTTTCAAGGGTATGTGTGAGAATAGCCGCTCCTAGTCTCATCGATTCATGACGGTTAGAGCTGATCCTGTATCCAATTCCATTTTGACTTGGGACCCTGCTATCGTGAGGGTGACCCAAATGGTTCGGTGATCCTCTTTTGCGATTATGTTGTGAAGTTTGAGACAGCTTAGTCTCTTGTTCCCGGATTCACTATCGCTCATCTGGTCTTCGGAACTACTGTCCGTCATCTTTTGTACTTTCCTGTACGGTTCCTTAGTAGCCTTTTTGTTGTCGTCGGTCTTCTTCCCAGACCTGCAAACTCATGCAATGTGTCCCATCCTTCCGCATTGCCTGCATATTTTGTCCTTGGACCAGCAGTCCTTCTGGTCATGGGTTGTTCTGCCGCAGCGATAACATTTTGCAAATCCCCGTGTCATTTCGTGGGTGCCGTATTCCTTTGGCTTTTGCTGTATTTCCGCAGCTCCCCTTGCTGCTGCTTCATACGATACTGCCACGCTGAAAGCCTTATCTAGCATCAGCTCTTTCTCTGAGAGTAAGCTCTTCTGGGTTCCTTCACTCATGAGTCCACAGACAAATTTGTCCCGTAAGGTATCTGCCAGTCCTGCTCCGAACTGGCAGTGCTTTGATAGCTTGTGTAGTTCCGTAAGGTAATCAGCATTGCTCTCTTCTTTATGCTGATTTCTCCTGTGGAATTTAAATCTTTCTGCTATCAGCAGCGGTGTAGGATTTAGGTGTTCCTGCAGGATAGCAACAATTTCATTAAAACTCTTCGCCTTCGGTTTGGCTGGAGTAATCAGGTCCTGCAATAGGCCGTACGTTCTTGCGCCCATTAAGTTTAGCAGTACCGATGCCTTTTTCTCATCGGCTACTTCATTTGCCTCGCAATATACCTCGACTCTTTCCACATATGTGGTCCAGTCTTCTATTGCATTATCGAAGGCAGTGATATTGCCAGTCTTCGGCATCTTGGAAATCTAAAATGGCGCCTCCCGCGCTTTGCCTTCTTCCCTGATTTAACAAAATGGCTCCTCCCGTGCTTTGCCTTCTTCCCCGCTGGATTAAGATGGCGCCTCCCACGCTTTCTGTCTTCTCCGCTGTTGCTAGCACTGTTGCTGGCGTTTTGTGCCTTGATGGCGACGCCCTATGGTCTTCGCGCACTTCCCCCCGCGCTTCTGCTAACGCCGCTCTCCGCGGTTCCCGTAGCAAACTGCAGCTCCTCGCGGCTTTCTGCGCGTTTAATTTTTATTATTTCCCCGTCGTCAGAACAACCCTGCGGGACTCTTGCCTCCCTCTTCTCGGATCTGTACACTGCCCGGCTTCGTAGCACCGGCCACGCCCTGTGTGCTCCACCCTCTCTCTCTCTCCTCTTCCCGACAACGCTGCTCGGCACTGTTGCAAAATCACCCGCTCGAGCTCTAGACCGCCGCAGCCCAGGAAGGATCAGTGTACTACCTGCCACCGGCCCGATTAGCTGAAGCACCATCAACAGGATATCCAAGCCCCACTCTCGACAGCCTGTCCTGCAAATCTTCAACTCCGCTGACTCAGAGGCGGATGTCCACGGTCGACGCCCATTTCTTCTGTTTCTTTCTTCCTTCTGGCCTCGACCTCTGATAACTTTGCTTCAGGGATGGATCCCCATGAGGTGGTGCAGACTGTAGGTAAGTTCGTATCTGCTCATCGCCAGTATTATGTCCGTGTATAATTGCGCCACGGACTGCAGGAGTTGGTTATAACAGGTCTTTACTGAATGGAGGCAACCTGGAACTACTATGCAAATGTTACTACACAGGCTTATATACAGGGGTGGTCACTACTGGTACTGCAGTATACAGGAGCTGCAGAACATAGTTCCCTCTGCAAAGTACATACACTACAGCCTCGGTAGGCAAAATCGCGGCCCTAGGGTCTTCCAAGAGCACTACTCCTACCTGCACTTAAGCCAGGAGCAGTGTATTTGGAGGCTCTGCTTCACCAAAGAAGTGCTCACAGAACTCTGCTTCTTCCTGGAACCAGACCTGCAGCCTCAGAGCAGGGCGACGATAAGTTTGTCAGTGGCCCTCAAGCTGACCATGGCCCTCAATTTTTTTCGCCACTGGATTCTTCCAGACTTCTGCAGGAGCCGTTGCTAAGATCTCCCAGTTCGCCATCCATCACTGATTTCGGGTGGTCACAGAGGCTCTGTACTCCAGGAGAAGGGACTTTGTTGTCTTCTCTCTGAACAGAGTGAAGCAGGAGGAGCGTGCATGTGGCTTTGCCAGGCTATCGGGCTACCCCAAGGTGTAGGGCGCTATCGACTGCACAAACATGGACCTGCGGGTGCTGCATATCAATCCTGAGATGTACCGCAACAGCATAGGTTACCACTCACTTAATGAGCAGTTGGTGTGTGACCACACCCAGCGCATCATAATGGTTGTTGTACCCGTGTGTTAATGGAGCCAGGGAAGGCAGGAGTTGGTTTCACAGGTGTTTACTGAACAAAGCCTGGAGGTGAACTAACAGATACAATACACTATACAGGCTTATATAGCCCGAGTGGCCATTACCGGCATTACAGTACACAGGGGGCTCTTAAAGGCACATACACCACAATTCCTCCCCTTTCAGACAACCAGTACATAATATTTTAAGTTGTAGCGGTTCATGTAGATCGCCACTAAATAAGAGAGTTTGACTTCGACGAACTATCAACAAGTTGTTTATTTACAGGAACAGACTAATTACAGCAGGTAAGATGGCTGACTGTAGGAGCACTGTGGTGCAGGTCTTGTCCCAGCGGGGACTCCACGAGGACTGAGTTTGCAGTCCTGTGGGGAGCGTGATGACGTCATCGCGTTTGTGTTGTGACGTCATCACGGTGTTCGCGTTTCCCGCGCTTAGGGCGTCACGTGATGCGCGTCGTTGCGTCGCTGGCCCTTGAGGCCGAGGTCACGAGGCCGGGCTGTACCGGTGCTTGCCGCCAGAGCGGAAGATCGCGTCGCTCCCATCGGCTGGCCGTTGAGGCCGAAGACGCTAGGCCAGGATGTGCCGGCGCACGCACATCACGTCGTACGTGACGTGACGTCAGCGCGCGTCTTAAAGGGGCAATGGCCCCAACAGGTAAGTTAAAAGGGCAACAGCCTCAAAAGGTAAGTTAAACATACAGTAAGGTAAGTTAAAGGGAATTATGTATCTCAATGTAATGGACAAGCAGTGGTACCGCCACATAGGCCCCCCAGAATTTGCTTTAACGGAAGTCCAAGGATGAGATGGTCTGACGAACTGGTGGTCACGGTGGTCGTGCTGTCTCGACTTGGTAGGCGAGGTATGAAGATGCTGCTTGTGAGCGGATCCTCACGCACGTCGTGGTGAATAAAATGTATCCGTCAGGCGAAGGACCATGGAGACGTGTGAAACAGCAGCCCTTGTCAGAGTGACGGGCAGGTTGGGCGGACGCGGGCGATGTCTCCGTTGATGTTGAAACAAGTCCTTGTTCCGACGAACTCTGCAGGAACGCCAAACGAGCGATCCAAAAGGACTTAAAAGGCGAGGTCGGCGAACTTGCCGACAGGTGAGCGAAACCTTCGGGAGGCTGGAACGCACGGGACGGTGCGTGCCATAGTGCTACGACGATAACACAATGGAGGGTGAAGAGTTGCTGCGTTGATCAGTGATCGGTGAGGCCAGCAACTTTCACGTGGCTGATCGCGGCCGCAGGATGCCCGTTGGACCCGTCCTCGATGTGTGCAGCTTCAGTAGACGTTTGCGTTTGTTAAAGGGAAAACTGGAGAAAGGGCGGCAACGGTCCAGGTTGTTGTTGCTTTCAGGAGGGGTTAACTCTGCTGGAGGGCGGCAACACTTCTAACAGTTGTAGATTTAGGAGAAAACAGCCGGGAGGGCTGCACGCTTTTGTTCGCGCCGAATCGTGTAGTAGGTAACACAACCAGCAGGCTGAAGGGCTGGTGCATCGTCGGCGGAGAAGGGGTCGTCGTGGTTCGCGAGGGATGGGTCTTCGTGCGCGAGGAGTGCATCCTCATGTTTCGCGGGGGTGAATCCTCGTGGTATCCCCACGGGGCGTGCTCCGATCTTGTGGGCCCGAACATGCTGTACCCCGCGCTTGGAGAGATGTACACTTGCTGTTGCTTTGGACGTAGAGGCGGACGATCCATGTGGCGGTAGAAGAGTCGAATACGGAGACCATGAGCACGTGCGTGGTCTGTGCCGCATCGATGTTCTCGGCAAACAGGGCTTCTACCTTCATAAAGCATGAGGGAGACCGTGGCTCCCTGGATTACGGTAGCAACAGCGGAACGGCTGATGCTTCCATAGCGTGCTTCGTTTGTGAAAGACGTTCACAAACCCAACAATTGTAGCGCTGGTGGACGACGGTTGCCATTGGTCGTGCTCTAACTCTGTGAGATCGTTCGTGAAAAACGGGCTCACCTCCAAGCTGCGCTTCCGTTGCGAATACGTACACAAAGACGGGGTCGCTTTTGGTGGACTCGATGTTAGGCGGTTGCTGTTCCGTGGTTGTTCGTCGGTTGTGCGTTGGTCGTCTTGAGGGAAGACGAGGTTCAGGCACGCGTTGCTACCGTGAAAATCGTTCACGGATACGGGTTCACCAATTGTAGCGTTGGAATTGATGAGCTCCCGTACTCACGTCGTCGGGTCACCAATGTAGCGGTTCGTGTAGATCGCCACTAAATAAGAGAGTTTGACTTCGACGAACTATCAACAAGTTGTTTATTTACAGGAACAGACTAATTACAGCAGGTAAGATAGCAGGTAAGATGGCTGACTGTAGGAGCACCGTGGTGTAGGTCTTGTCCCAGCGGGGACTCCACGAGGACTGAGTTCGCAGTCCTGTGGGGAGCATGATGACATCATCGCGTTTGTGTTGTGATGTCATCACGGTGTTCGCGTTTCCCGCGCTTAGGGCGTCACATGATGCGCGTCGTTGCGTTGCTGGCTGTTGAGGCCGAGGTCACGAGGCCGGGCTGTGCCGGTGCTTGCCGCGGGAGCGGAAGATCGCGTCGCTCCCATCGGCTGGCCGTTGAGGCCGAAGACGCTAGGCCAGGAGGTGCCGGCGCACGCACATCACGTCGTACATGATGTGACATCAGCGCGCGAGGGCGCGTCTTAAAGGGGCAATGGCCCCAACAGGTAAGTTAAAAGGGCAACGGCCTCAAAAGGTAAGTTAAACATACAGTAAGGTAAGTTAAAGGGAATTATGTATCTCAATGTAAGGGACAAGCAGTGGTACCGCCACAAAGCAATCATTAATTAACATGTTACAAGACCAATAATCTACACATTTGCTGCAGTTAATCAATTATAAGTCAATCTCTCTGGAAGCTTCCTGACTCGGTCCGGATAACGCCTCGGTGGTGTAGTAGTTTTTGGTGGTGCAGTAGGTTCTTTTGGCAAGGTCGATTCGGCTTGAATGCCAGTGTGGGGTTCATCTGGTTCCAGTATCACCGGATCGGAGGTAGATACTATGGGTATCTCTACTTCATCATTAGGCGTATAGAGTTGTGGTGTAGGTTGTCCCTTTTCAGATGACTCTATGATCTGGTCAGCATGGCGCCTTATTATGCTTTCTCCAATGTCCACAGTATACATCAACGGTCCTAGTCGTGTGCAAATAGTTCCAGGCTGCCATTTCTCGGTACGGTAGTCCCGGGCCAAAAATAGTTGACCTATCTGGAAGGTTCTAGTTGGCCTTTCATTCATGCCTTGAAATTGTCGGTTCTCCACGTCACTTCTGATGTTTGGCTTGATCAAATCCAGCCGGCATCTTAGGCTTCTATTGAAGAACGTCATGGCGGGAGTTTGGTTTGTAACCACATGTGTTGCATTCCTGTATGCAAACAAGAAATTGTCTACCTAATGCTGTAGATTTATGTCTTCATTACCCATGGCCTTTATGGCCTTCTTGAAGGTCTGGACAAACCTTTCAGCCAATCCATTGGTGGCGGGATGGTATGGGGCGGATGTGTAGTGCTTAACCCCATTGTTTTTTAAGAACTTCCTGAATTCTTCGGACACAAATTGCGGTCCATTATCAGAACAGATCTGTTCAGGCAGCTCATTCCTGGCAAATATGGTCCTTAATACTGTGATGGTTTTTTCCGTGGTGGTGGAGGACATCTTTATTACCTCTGGCCACTTGGAGTGTGCATCAACCGCGATTAAGAACATTGAGTCCATAAATGGACCAGCAAAGTCGATGTGTACCCTTTGCCATGGAGATGAGGGCCACTCCCATGGATGTAGAGGGGCTTGTGGTGGGGCGTTTTGGACCTTCTGGCATCCTAGGCAGCTCTTAGTCATTTCTTCGATGTCTCCATCGATACCTGGCCACCACACAAACGCTCTGGCTAGGGTCTTCATTTTCACTCCACCCAGATGCCCCTCGTGAAGCTCCTTTAGCACTTTATCCTGGAGTTTGGGTGGAATCACCACTCTGGATCCACACATCAAGGTTCCTCGGCACACTGACAGCTGTTCTCTTCTTTGTGAGAATGCTGGCAACAGTGGTTCGCCATGTGCTGGCCATCCTTTCACCGTTAAATCGTAGACTCGTGAGAGAGTCGGGTCATTTCTCATTTCCTTTTCAATGGCAGAATTTGTTACTGGTAGACATTCCACTATGGTTGAGTGGAACATCACCACTGGGTCTACTGTAGGTGCCTCTTCTACCGTTGGCAACGGTAGGCGCGATAAACCGTCAGCATTCCCATGCTGTTTTGATCCTTTGTATTCTATGTCATATTGGTGTGCCCCTAGGAAAAGTGACCACCTCTGTAGCCTTTGCGCTGTCATAATGGGAACACCCTTTTTAGGGTTGAATATGGAGACGAGGGGTTGATGGTCAGTCAACAAGGTAAATTTTTGTCCGTGTAGGTAATGGTTGAATTTCTTCACTCCCCACACCAGGCTGAGTGCTTCCCTGTCGATCTGGGCATAGTTACGCTCAGCTGAGTTCAATGAGCGTGACGCAAAAGCTATCGGCCGCTCTGAGCCATCAGGGAATCTATGCGATAATACCGCTCCTATGCCGTAAGGGGATGCATCGCATGCCAGTCTGATTGGCAGTGATGGGTTGTAATGCGCCTAAACTTCCTTGGACGTGATCAAGCCTTTGCATTTATGGAAGGCACGTTTACAGTCTTCGCTCCATTTCCAAATTACTCCCATTTGTAGCAGTTCGTTAAGAGGGTGCAGAAGAGTTGACAAGTTCGGTAAAAATTTATGATAGTAATTTATCAATCCCAGGAACGACCTTAATTGTGAGACATTTTCAGGTGCTGGGGCTTTTATGACCGCTTCAATTTTTTCAGGTGACTTATGCAACCCTTCCTCGTTAATTATGTGGCCACAATATGATATTTGTTTCTGGAAAAATTCGCACTTGGGGCGATTTGCTCGTAGGCCCCGTTCTCTCAGCCTAGTGAGCACCTGCTCCAAATTGGCAAGGTGCTCATTGTCGTTTTCTCCTGTTACAAGGATGTCGTCTAGGTAGCATTGAGTCCCCGGAATCCCTTGGAGGACTTGCTCCATAGCTCTTTGCCAGATAGCTGGAGCTGATGCTACTCCAAAAACCAGTCGATTGTAGTGGTACAGGCCTTTGTATGTATTTATCGTGAGATACTTTTTAGAGGCCTCTTCAACCTTCATCTGTAGATATGCCTGTGCCAAGTCAATTTTGGTGAAACGTTTTCCTCCGGATAGTGAGGCGAAAATATCTTCTATCCTCGGAAGAGGATACTGTACCGTGTGAAGGACCGGGTTTACAGTCACCTTGAAGTCTCCACAGATGCAAATTTTTCTCTGTTCTTCAGATTTATCATTATTCAACGTTTTCTTCATGACCGGGACGATGGGTGTTGCCCACTCGCTCCAATCTATCTTGGATAATACGCCTGCCTTTTCCAAATTCTCCAGCTCTGCCTCGACTGCTGGACAAATTGTGTATGGCACCGGCCTTGCCTTAATAAACTTGGGAATTGCTGCATCTTCCACTTTTATTGAGGCGGTGATGCCTTTCAAGGTTCCTAGTTCCTGTTGAAACACTTCCTTGGCGTTGGCCAAGATGTCTTTTAATTGTTCAGGTATGACGTCATCATCATTTTTTTTCTTACTGGTCACCGTCAGTGCCTGAATGGAGTGCCAGTCTAAACGTATCTTCCTGATCCATTCACGTCCAAACAGCGGTGGACCACCATCGTGCAGAACGTATGAATACAACTTTTGTACTTCCTTGCCGTTGTATACAACAGGCACCTTTATTTTCCCTTTGGGGTATACTTTCTGCCCCGTATATGTTTTCAAGATAATGGATGTGTCTTTCAAAGGTATATCCGGAAATAGCCGCTCGTAATCCCGTCGACTTATGATGGTCAGAGCTGATCCTGTATCTAGCTCCATTTTAACTGGGGACCCCGCTATTGTGAGGGTAACCCAAATGGTCTGGTAATCTTCTTTGGCAATTACATTATGTCATTTGAGACAGCTTAGTCTCTTGTTTCCGGAGTTGCTATCGCTCTTCTGGTCTTCGGAGCTACTATCCGTCATCATTTGTACCTTTCTGTACTTTTCCTTATTGATTTTTTTCCTGTCCGTGGATTTTTTGTGTACAGATCGGCATACACGTGCAATGTGTCCAATCTTTCTGCATTGCCTGCATGCTTTGTCCTTGAACCAGCAGTCCCTCTGGTCATGGGTGGATCTGCCGCAGCGATAACATCTCTCGAAACCCTGTTTCATTTCATGGGTGCCGACGTCCTGTGGCTTTTGCTGTATCTCTGCAGCTCCTCTTGCGGCTGCTTCGTATGATACAGCCATACTGAAAGCCTTGTCCAGTGTCAAATCTTTCTCAGAAAGTAGCCTTTTCTGTGTTCCTTCACTTAGGAGGCCGCAGACGAATTTGTCTCGAAGAGAATCTGCCAGTCCTGCCCCGAATTGGCAGTGCTTTGACAGCTTCCTTAATTCAGTGAGGTAATCAGCGTTACTTTCATTCATGTGCTGATTCCTCTTGAAGAATTTGAATCGTTCCGCTATCAGCAGCGGTGTTTGGTTTAAGTGCTCCTGTAGGGTATCAACAATCTCCTTAAAATTCTTGTCCTTTGGTTTGGCTGGAGTGATTAAGTTTCGTAACAGCCCGTATGTCCTTGCGCCCATTAGATTTAGATGTACTGATGCCTTTTTATCATCTTCTATTTCATTTGCTGTGCAATATACCTCCACTCTTTCCACATATGTGGTCCAATCCTCTATATCGCTATCGAAAGCATTAATATTGCCAGCCTTAGGCATCCTGAAAAAAAAATGGCGCTTCCCGCGCTTTCCCGCCGCTGCTGCTGCTGACAACGCTGTTCTCCACGGTTTTTATTTACATAGATTAAGAAAGGGAAGATAGATTATGAAAGTAAATTAGCAAAATATATAAAAACAGATAGTAAGAGTTTTTATAGTTATATAAAAAGAAAAAGGGTGGCTAAAGTAAATATTGGTCCCTTAGAGGATGAGACCGGGAAATTAATGGTGGGAAATATGGAGATGGCAAAAACACTGAATGAATATTTTACATCAGTCTTTACATTAGAAGACACTAAGAATATCCCAACACTGGACAAGCAGGGGGCTATAGGTGGGGAGGAGATAAACACGATCAAAATCACTAAGGAAGTGGTACTCGGTAAAATAATGGGACTCAAGGCGGATAAATCGCCTGGACCTGATGGCTTACATCCTAGGGTCTTGAGGGAAGTGGCGGTAGGGATTGTGGATGCATTGGTAATAATCTTCCAAAACTCCCTGGACTCAGCAAAGGTCCCGGCAGACTGGAAAACTGCTAATGCAACACCCTTATTTAAAAAGGGCAGTAGACAGAAGGCTGGAAACTATAGACCGGTTAGCCTAACATCTGTGGTAGGTAAAATTTTGGAGTCCATTATTAAGGAGACAGTAACAGGATATTTGGATAATCATAATTTAATAAGACAAAGTCAGCATGGTTTTATGAAGGGGAAGTCATGTTTGACAAATTTGCTGGAGTTCTTTGAGGAAGTAACATATAGGGTGGATAAAGGTGAACCAGTGGACATAGTGTATTTAGACTTCCAAAAGGCATTTGACAAGGTGCCACACAAAAGATTATTGCTTAAGATAAAAAATCACGGGATTGGGGGTAATATTCTGGCATGGATAGAGGATTGGCTATCTAACAGAAGGCAGAGAGTTGGGATAAATGGTTCATTCTCAGACTGGCAATCAGTAACCAGTGGTGTTCCGCAGGGGTCAGTGCTGGGTCCCCAACTCTTTACAATCTATATTAACGATTTGGAGGAGGGGACCGAGTGTAACATATCAAAGTTTGCAGATGAAACTAAGATGGGAGGGAAAGTAGTGAGTGAGGAGGACATAAAAAACCTGCAAGGGGACATAGACAGGCTAAGTAAGTGGGCAGAGATTTGGCAGATGGAATACAATACTGGAAAGTGTGAGGTTATGCACTTTGGCAGGAAAAATCGTAGAGCAAGTTATTATCTTAATGGCAAGAAACTGGAAAGCACTGAAGTACAAAGGGATCTGGGGGTCCTGGTGCACGAAACTCAAAAGGTTAGTATGCAGGTGCAGCAAGTGATTAAGAAGGCCAATGGAATGTTGGCTTTCATTGCTAGGGGGATAGAATATAAAAATAGGGAGGTATTGCTTCAGTTGTACAAGGTATTGGTGAGACCGCACCTGGAATACTGCCTACAGTTTTGGTGTCCATACTTAAGAAAAGACATACTTGCTCTCGAGTCAGTACAGAGAAGGTTCACTTGGTTAATCCCGGGGATGAGGGGATGGACATAGGAGGAGAGGTTGAGTAGATTGGGACTCTACTCATTGGCGTTCAGAAGAATGAGAGGCGATCTTATTGAAACATATAAGATTGTGAAGGGGTTGGATCAGGTGGATGCAGGGAGGATGTTCCAGATGATGGGTGAAACTAGAACTAGGGGGCATAGTCTTAGAATAAGGGGCTGCTCTTTCAAAACTGAGATGAGGAGGAATTACTTCACTCAGAGGGTGGTAGGTCCATGGAATATGCTGCCCCAAAAAGCTGTTGAAGCTACATCATTACATAAATTTAAAACAGAAATAGACAGTTTCCTAGAAGAAAAGGGAATTAAGGGTTACGGGGAGCAGGCAGGAATTTGGACATGAGTCTAGGTTCGGATCGGTCATGGCCCTGTGGGTAGTGGAACGGGCCCAGGGGCCGTGTAGCCTGATCCTCCTCCTGTTTCGTGTGTCTAATTCTGTTAGATTCAGGAGATAGTCCTGTCATAGTGGATTGGCGGTTAGGATCAGATCAGCCATGACCTTATTGAATGGCGAAGCAGGCTCAAGGGGCCAATTGGCCTACTCCTGCTCCTATTTCTTATGTTCTTATGTTCTTATGTTTTCAATAGGTGGAGACTCGTTCCCGCCGGACTCTCTGGGACTTTTCCCTCCCTCTGCTTGGTCCGAATGCCGACCTGCTTTGCAGCGCCGGCCGTCTCCCGAGTGCTCCCCCCCTCTGTCTCTGTTTGCCTCCGCCTTCGCTGCTCGGCCCCGCTGCAGAGCCAGCCAATGGAGCCCCAGCCCGCCGCCCAGGAAGGATTATTGCTGTACCTGCCACCAGCTCGGCTAGCTGGTGAAACCACAGTTTTTTTTTTTTGCTTTTCTTCGACTTTTGTCTGAGGAATCGATCTCCTTGAGGTGCTGCCGAATTGCAGGTAAGTCTGTTTCCAATTCGTCGCCACTGTTGTATCCGTGTGTTAATGGAGACACGGAAGGCAGGAGTTGGTTTCACAGGTGTTTACTGAACAAAGTCTAGAGGTGAACTAACAGATACAAGACACTATACAGGCTTATATAGCCCGAGTGGCCATTACCGGCATTGCAGTACACAGGGGGCTCTTAAAGGCACATACACCACAATTGTGAATGCCCGGTACCCAGGCAGCAGTCATGATGCCTTCATCCTGCAGCATCAAGGTGTGCCAGCAATCTTCCAGCCAACCACATTGAATCCACGGGTGGCTGCTCGGAGAAAAGGGCTATCCGCTCTGCACCTGGCTGATGACTCCCCTCCACAACCCCACCACTTGTGGCCAGTGCTCATATAATGAGAGCCATGCTGCCACGAGGAACCTCATTGAGCAGACCATCGGGGTGCTGAAGCAACGGTTCCGCTATCTTGACCGCAAAGAGAAGCTCTCCAGTACATTTCGTGATGGTCTGCTGCATCCTCCACAACTTGGCCATCATGAGGGTGCAGCCCTTGCCACCAGGGATAGTGGGACCACCTATGGAGGAGGAGGAGGAGGAGGAAAAGGAGGAGGAAGTGGATGAAGAAGAGGTGGAGGAGGAGGAAGTGAGGAGGCAGGCAGCAAATCCCTGTTCCGGACGGGCTGTCCGTGAACGCCTCATCAGACTCCGGTTCCAATGAATGAAACCCCAGATCCCCGTTGCTCACGATTTCCCCACCTTACCATCCCTCTGTCACAGAACACCACAGCGTCCCCTTGGGCACAAAGCTGCAAGGTAAGCCACAAAAAAACAAACATTCCAAACATAATTTATAAATGATTATTTTGAAACTTACATGAAAAAGTCAACTAATCACCCGTGTGCATTCCATTAGTGTCTGTCTTTCATGTTCCTTTGTCTATTCAGTGCTACCCCAGTTGTTGCAACGTGGCTGGTGGACACTGCAGATGGCCTTGCAGGACTTGAGTAGCTCTGGGCCTGGAAGGCCCGGCTATAGATTGCACCACCTTGGCATGGGCGGCAGCAGTCTGGGCTGGCTGGATAACAGGCAGCAGCAAGGGCACTGGCAGAGTGGCAGTGGTGAGAGTAGGAATGCTGTCATCCTGAGAAAAGACAGCAGGACTTTGCTCCACGGTGCCTCAGCATTCCTAGCCATCTGATGGAGGACAGATAGCTGGACTGCTGTGAGGCATTGCAAGCCCCTTTCCACACTCGTAAACCCAGCGACAATAGCAGCAGTCTGAGCTTCCACTGCAGCACACAGATGTTGGTTCACTTCCGCTTGTGCTGCAGTGGAAGCTGTGACAACACCCAGCACACCCAGCATCCACAACTTCTCTCATGGAGTTGGCCATCACTTCCATCCTGGAAATCATGGGTTCCAAGCTCTGCGCAAAGCCCCGTGCAATTTTGGAGCTGGACTCCTCCATGCACCTTGACACTGACAAGAGGCTCTCTGGCAGGCTTGCCATTGCACCTAGCATTACTGTGTGCATGCCCATCAGCCTTCTTCTGAAAGCTGTCTCATCTGAGTCCTGTGCAGAAGAACTCGTGTGCGAACCCGCCCTCCAGGGAGGTGGCACTTGAGCTATCCTTTCCCCTGGCCTGGCTGCAGCCCACTCGTGCACAAGTGCAGATCCCACCTCTGTACTAACCTCTAAATTTCACACAGTGGCATTTTCTGAGCTGGTGCCAAGGGGCGCCAAATTGAGTGACAGTGCCTCTTCTTCTCCATCACCCTCCTCCTCTAGTTGTTCATGGACTGGCTGGGCTGGTGGCAGTTCTGAAAGGAGAAAGCACAAGAGTCAGGTGAGGGGAGGGGGGGGAAGCAAGATATGCAAGCTTACACCATCAGCAGTTTGTAAGTGAGAAGAGATTGTACGCTGAGGGGGAAGTGGGATGTTAGAAGAAGGATTAGGTATGAGCATACCGTCATCATCAATGCTTTCAACCTCACCGCTTGTCATGATCTCAGTGATGGCCCCTCCAATGATCTCCAGCACTGTTTTGTCCAGCTGAGTCAGGTTGTGCAGAGGTGCTTCAACCCCGCCTGTCTGCTAATGCTCATGCTGGTTGTGAGCTACCTTGGCCTGCAAGAGAGATGGAAGTGTGCAGTGAGTGCGGTGCAATGTGTGTGGATGATGTGCCTGCCATGGTTGAATAGCTGGCAGTGTGTGCAAGGTGTGAGATGCGGGTGTGAGGCTTGCAGCAGTGGTAAGTGTGTGAGGCTAAAGTGAAGCTATGATTGTAAGGCATGGACTGGTTGGGCCAAATGGCCTGTTTCTATGCCGTATATCCTATGATATGGAACCAAAGCAGGTAGATGGAGTTAGGATACAGATCAGCCATGATCTAATTGAATGGCAGAACAGGCTCAAGGGGCTGAATGGCCTACTCCTGTTCCTATGGCCCTATGATCAGAAGAATTCCTATGAAAATTCAGCTCTGTTGTATGTGAAGGGTATCAGGGCTTGTGTTCAAACATGTTAAATATTTATATGCTAGTACATACAATCTCCTTTGAAGCTGTTTGCTCTCTGATAATTCCGGCCTTTTGTTTCAAGCTCTACCAGCAGATTGATGCACTAAGAATGTGTTGAATGGACTTTCAAATTTACTTGTGTAACGAGACAAACAGAAATACATGTCATAGAGTCATATCGCCACGTTTGGGGCGCTACAGCTGGGCGTTCGCTAAATTTAGCGGCCGGCGCAACTTAGCGCCACCTTCGCCGAAATTGAGTTGCATCACCCCAAGAGGTTGCTGCTGCGCTAAAGCAGGCGGTACAGGACTATCATAAGGTGCTAAGCCGGCAAGCCGAGGCGCTACCACCGAGGGCGGGCGCAGCGCAGGTGCGGCGAGTTATTGATTGAAGGCAGACACGCTGGCTCTTAAAGGGGGAGGGTCGATTTGGATTGCACCCACGCCCTGCACATTGCAGCCTGAATCTAGGCCTAAACAGAGCTGCTTCAAGAATGCTACACCCACGACTATGGAGAAGGCCAGGGAGCGAGCGCAGCGCTTCAGCGAGGGTGCCCTGAAGCTTCTGGTTGGCGCAGTGGAGCGCAGGCGACCTGTCCTCTTCCCTGACAGTGGCAGGAGACCACTGCCCAGTGAGTACAGAAAAGCCTGGAGGGAGGTGGCAAACAGAGTGACCGCCAACAGCTTGGTCCCCAGGACACCCATGCAGTGCAGAAAAAAGTTCAATGACCTCACTCGTGTTGTCAAGGTGAGTACCCTTTCCAGTATCCTCTTCATCCCTGCATGGGCACCTCACTTTATGGCCAAAGGGTCCTGAAAGCCCCAATGCCCAGCCCTCATCCAACAGCTATGGGACTCTCATGAAAATCACATGCACATTCACCACTTTACACACTGTCAGGGCTAATCGACCATGGGAGACAGTGCAGGCAAGATGAGGGCTTGACACTGTCAGGGCTATTCGACCATGGGAGACAGTGCAGGCAAGATCAGGGCTTGACACTGTCAGGGCTATTCCACCATGGGAGACAGTGCAGGCAAGATCAGGGCTTGACACTGTACTCAGAGGCCATCCTTTCTCTTGCAGGACAAGCTGGCCCACAATTGAAGGCAGCAGCGATGGACCAGGGGAGGCCGTCCTGACCTTAAAGACCTGAGCAACCTGGAGCAGCGAGTGGAGCGGATAATGGGAGGCCGGCTGATTGGTCCCGTCACCACTGGAGATGCTGACCCCGTTCTGGACAGCAATGGTAAGTTCATCACCTTTTTGACCTCTCCCTTTCCACTTGTGCCTCACACCAGCATCCTTTGCCACTCTCGAACCAATGCAGTGCATTGCAGCACTCATGCCTCCCTCGCTGCCACCCTGTCCTCACTCTAAAGCAACTCCTGTGCCTCCCTGCTTTCAGATGATGAATCGCCAGGTGAGGAGGCAGGCCCTCCAGCTGGCACTGTGATTGATTCAGAATTCGAGGAGGAGGAAGAGGAAGCCAGCCCATCAGTGCCACCCTCAGCTGAGGCAGCCCATGGCCATGATGGGGACACGTCTTCCCTGGAGGGGAGCAGGGGGGAAGGGTCTGATGACGGTGACGCTCCGGAGCCCAGCAGGCTGCAGCAATGCGGGAGGGGTGGGGAAGCTCGGCGGCCTTCTCCCCGAAGGGGGAGTGCGGCCTCCAGTCCTGCTACGGTGAGCGTAGAGGAGATGCGGCTCCTTGGTGAAATCGGCGCCCAGGCTGAGTGCAGGCACATTGAGCTCATGGCTGCAGTAGCAACGATGCCTGATTCCATAGAGTCACTGGCAAGGAGTGTTCAGGAATTCGGGGCAGCATAGGCCAGGAGTCTGCAGGACTTTGGGGCAGCACAGGTGGTTTCCAGCCAAGTGCTTAGTCGTGCTATGCAATCACTGGCTGGTCTGATGCAGACACAGATCAGGGCCATATTGGCACTAACTGCTGCTACCCTCGCTGGATTGGCCAGGAATCGCCGGGGCCCTCGCCGCGCCGCAGTAGCCCAGCAGTCTGTGCTTCAGCAGATTGCTGCGCATGCTTCAGTGCTGGCCTGTGCGAGTGCCAGTGTATCAGCCGACCAGGGAGTGCCTGTGCTCTGTCAGGTTGGCAGCATTCCTGCTGCCAACACTGTCACTCCTCCACTGCAGCTGCCACCACCCGTAGGACAGACTGCTGCCGCCCAAGCAGAGTTGGAGCTGTCAGCAGCCGAGCCCTCCAGGCCCAAAGCTGGTCCAGGCCGTCCCCCAAGGGCATCTGCCGACTCACCATCTGACCCTCAGCAGCCTTCCCCCAGCCTTGCTGCAGCCACTGGGATCCCATTGAGGAGGAGCTGCAGGGCAAGAAGGGGCAAATCGCACAAACGAGGCAGATCACCCTCGCAGGCGAAAAAGTGGAAGGTGTGGCAAAATGTTTTTTTTTATATGAAGGCCGAGAATGTTGTGTTTGTTTTTTATATGAAGGCCGAGGATCATGGTCATTTTTGTTTAACTGTTTTTTTCATTTTCTCCAGGTTGTGAGAGCCAGTTATGTGTCTGACTGTTTTTTGGGGGGTTTCTCTGTGTTTGTTTGTCATGCGGGAAGGGCACAGAGTTTGTAAAATAAAAAATTGTCTTTATTCAGATTGTCTCTGTTTGCACTCTGAACTATTTGTTGCCTTGACCGGCTAAGGGTTTGCAGAGCGGCTCCATTCATGTTCTTTCAATGTCACAAGCCATTCCCTGAGAGGGGGCCTAGAACCGACTTGCAATAATCCACCGACGGACGGCCCTTGCACTTTGTGCCTCCTTCCCATCTTGGTGCTCCTCCTCCTCCTCCTCCTCCTCCTCCTCTGGTGGTCCTCCAATGTCTGCTGGCATTGGCTGAGTCCTGAGGATAGCCAGGTTGTGCAGCATGCAGCACACTACAACGAAATGGGATACGATAGTAAAATACTGCAGATGCTGGAAATCCGAAATAACAACAGAAAATGCTGGAAAAACTCAGCAGGCCAGGCAACATCCGTGGAGAGAAATTAGAGTCGACGTTTCGGGTGAACATTTTTTCAAAACTGGAAAGGAAGTGAAATAGATCGAAGGCAGGGCTGCGATAGAACAAAAGAAGTAAAGAGACATTAAGAGGTATTCAAAACCAGACGAGATGGTAATAGGACTAGTAGGAGACAAAAGACAGCTCAGATTTGGTGTGAAGTGTACTGGCAGGATGAGAGACAGCTGCCATGTGGGAGATCTTCCGATTAGGCACTTTGCAGCCTTCCGGACACAATATCGAGTTCAACAATTTCAGATCATAACCTCGGCCCCTATTACATTTTTACTTATATTTTTTTCCACCCCTTTGGTTTGGGTTTTCCCTCCCTCTTTTCCTTTTTTTTTTCTCTCTCCCACATGGCAGCTGTCTCTTATCCTGCCAGTACACTTTACACCTAATCTGAGCCGTCTTTTGTCTCCTACTAGTCCTATTACCATCTCGTCTGGTTTTGAATACCTCTTAATGTCTCTTTACTTCTTTTGTTCTATCGTAGCCCTGCCTTTGATCTATTTCATTTCCTTTCCAGTTTTGAAAAAGGGTTCACCCGAAACGTCGACTCTAATTTCTCTCCACGGATGTTGCCTGGCCTGAGTTTTTCCAGCATTTTCTGTTGTTACAACGAAATGGGAGACTCACTCAGGCGAATACTGAAGGGCTCCCCCGGAATGGTCCAGACAGTGGAACCGTTGCTTGAGCACGCCGATTGTGTGCTCAATGATGTTCCTGGTCGCTTGACGGCTGTCATTGTATCGTTCTTCAGCAGGGGTGCTGGGCGCACGGAGCGGGGTCATCAGCCAGGTGCACAAAGGATGGCCCTTGTCCCCGACAAGCCAGCCTCCTGGGTGAGCCGGGGCTTTGAAAATGTCTGCCACAGAAGTCTGGCGCAGGATGAAGGCATCGTGGCTGCTGCCTGGAAAGCGGGCATTGACAGCTAGTATGAGCTGCCTGTGGTCACACACCAACTGGACGTTGAGCGAATGGTATCCTTTCCAGTTGTGGTAATCCTCGGCATTCTGTAGAGGTGCCCGCAAAGCCACATGCATGCAGTCAATGGTGCCCTGGACCATGGGGAAGCTCGCTATTCTTGCAAATCCCATTGCACACTCTTGCTGCTTGTCCGGGGTCATGGGGAAGATGTACTGACGTCTCCTTCTGAAGAGGGCATTCATCACCTGGCGGATGCAGCAATGTACCACAAACTGGGAGATATTGGCAATGTCCCCAGTAGCGGAATGGAAGGAGCCGGTGGCATAGAAGTTGAGAGCCACTGTCACTTTCACTGCCACCGACAGAGACGTCCAGCTCCTCAGCTGTGGCTGCAGATCTCTCTGAAGCAGGTGGCAGATCTCAGTGACCACCTCCCTTCTGAATCACAGCCTCCGAACACACTGCTCCTCAGACATGAGAACTGCTGGCGGTAGACCCCGGGAGGGTAAGGCCTCCTGTGCCGATGCCTATTGGCCCTTCTCCTTCTGGCCGTGACTGGCACTCTCTCTCGGCGTCTCTGAGCCCCTTGAATGCAATGCAGAAACCCAACGTTTCCACCCATTGCAGCCCCCATTATATGTGGCGACTCAAGGCTATGGCACTGAAAGTTAAATACAAGTGCAAAGCTCTGGCCTGAAGCCAGAAGTACCTGTGCGAGCGCTGAGTCAAAGCAGAAAGCTCTCTCCCTTTGTCTCTCTCCAAATCTCTCTGTCACACAGAAGGAGTGGAACAAAATGGCTGCCATAAAGAATGCAGGAAGAGTCCCCTTTAAATAACGCCCCCACACCCCACAGCAACTGGGAACTGTTCCACTCAACCAGTCGCTGGGGGCGCCAAGTGCACAGAACGGGCGTGCCACTGAAGTTCTGGTTTGGGGCGCACCAAGGGCGTTGCACCATCAAATGACGTCAGGATCTGCGTGCGCAGCTGAGCGGATGCTGTGGTTTTGCACCACCGCTAAATCTTGACTGAAGTTCGCGAGAGGCGCAGATCACGCCGCGCCTGGGCGCTAGCCGCTTCGCGCCCCACTTCTCCTCCTAAGGCGCTAGCAGCTGGAGCTAACAACTGAATTTCTAGGGCTGAGTGTCTCCGCTTCCACCACTACCATCGGCAGCGAGTTCCAGGTCTTCACCACTCGCTGCGTAAAGAAGTTTTTCCTCACGTCCCCCCTGTATCTCTTGCCCAAAACCTTAAATCTGTGTCCCCTAATCGTTGTACCATCAACTAGTGGGAACAGCCTTTCCCCGTCTAGCCTTATCCAAACCCATCATAATCTTGTACACCTCTATCAAATCACCCCTCAACCTCCTCTGCTCTAATGAAAACAAATCCAGCTTCTCCAACCTGTCCTTGTAGCTAAGATCCCCCATCCCTGCAGCCATTCTGGTAAATCTCTTCTGCACCCTCTCAAGGGCCTTCACATCCTTCCTAAAGTGTGGTGACCAGAACTGGACGCAATACTCCAGTTGTGGCCTAACCAGCACTTTATAAAGTTTCAGCATAACTTCTTTACTTTTGTACTCAATACCTCTATTTATGAAGCCCAAGATCCCATATGCTTTGCTAACCATTCTCTCAATATATCCTGCCACCTTCAGGGACCTATGCACATAAACTCCCAGGTCCCTCTGTCCCTGCACACTCTTTAAAACTGTGCCATTAAGTGTATATTGCCTCTCCCTGTTCCTTCTAACAAAATGCATCACCTCAGACTTCTCTGCATTAAATTCCATCTGCCACTTGTCTGCCTATTCTGCTAGCCTTTCTATGTCCTGTTGCAGTCGATTGGTATCATCCTCACTGTTTGCCACACCCCCAAGTTTGGTGTCTGTTGTGTATGTACCTTTAAGGGAATAACTGGTCTTAGACTGCAGTGCCGGCAGTGACCACCCCTGTATAATAGGCCCTAGCAGGCTTCTGTATTTTCAGTCTGACGCTGCCTCCTGTTCAGTAAAGTACCTGTTAAACTGTTCTCCCGAAGTCCGTGTATTATTGAGGCGCGGACTTTACAGTGGCGACGAGTAAGTTCGAACTCACCTGCAGTGTGGTATCATCTCACGGGGATCTCGCCTGAGAGGAGGGTCCTGGAAGGTCGTAGTCTGAGCAACGGGCGTCGACCGAGGGTAACCGCCCAAAGAATTCATCGGTGTTCGGAGAATTGCGGGAGAGACTGCGGTTCCAGCAAATCGTGCTGGTAGCAGGTAGCGCGCTGACCCTTCCGGACTGCGGCGGGCTCAAGCTCAATCGAGCGGCTCTACAAAACGAGCCGCGCAGCGTCGCCGGGAAAAGAAAACAAGAGAGAGGGTGGGTGCTCAAGAACAGGACAGCGGAGAGAAACTAAACGGGAGGGGAAGGAAAGCGAGACGCGCCGAAGCTGCGGGTCACCCCATAGAATGCTAGGAGCAGCGTGGCAGCAAGGGGAAGAAGCAAAAGCGCAGGAGGCGCCATTTTATCCCATTGGGGAAGAAGCAAAAGCACGGGAGGCGCCATTTTATTCCATTGGGAAAGAAGCAAAAGCGCGGGAGGCGCCATTTTAAATCGGCAAGATGCCGAAAAGTGGCAGTATCACTGCTTTCGACAACGAGTTAGAAGACTGGACCACGTATGTGGAAAGAATTGAAGTGTACTGCAAGGCAAATGAGGTGGTCGATGGAAAGAGGGCGTCGGTATTATTAAATCTGATGGGTGCGAGTACGTACGGCCTATTGCGGAATTTAATTACCCCAGCTAAACCAATGGAGAAAAGTTTTGAGGAGATTGTTCATATCTTACAGGAACACCTAAGCCCTACACCACTGCTGATAGCAGAAAGATTCAAGTTCCATAAAAGAAACCAGCACAAAGATGAGAGCAATGCTGACTATCTTACGGAACTACGCAAGTTATCGAAGCACTGCCAGTTTGGAGCAGGACTGGCAGACACCTTACGGGATAAGTTTGTCTGCGGGCTCCAGAGTGAAGGAACCCAGAAACGACTACTTCCAAAAAAGGACCTGACGCTAGAACAGGCTTTCAGCGTGGCAGTATCCTATGAAGCAGCAGCACGGGGAGCTGCGGAAATACAACAGAAACCACAAGAATACAACACTAACGAAATGGCGTATGGAGCCGATAAGTGTTATCGCTGCAGCAGAACAACCCATGAGCAGAAGGACTGTTGGTTTAAAGACAAAATATGCAGGCAATGCGGAAAAATGGGACATATAGCAAGAGTCTGCAGGTCGGGAAAGAAAACCAACACAACAAGAACTACTAAGGAACAGTACAGGAAAGTAAAGAAACTGAGAGACAGTAGTTCAGAAGATCAGGAGAGTGATAAGGGCTCCGGGAGCAGGAGACTAAGTTGTTTAAAGTTACACAACGTGATCACAAAGGAAGATCACCGAACCATTTGGATTACCCTCATGATAGCAGGGTCCCCAGTAAAGATGGAATTGGACACAGGATCAGCCCAAACTGTCATGAATCGATGAGACTATGAGCAGCTATTCTCACACATACCCTTAAAGGACACGTCCATTGTATTGAAGACATACATGGGGCAAACGGTCTACCCCAGAGGAAAAATAAGGGTGCCAGTTGAATATAACAGAAAGGAAACACAGAAACTATACCTGTATATACTACGATATGGAGGACCACCATTATTGGGACGTGAATGGATCCGAAAACTACAATTGGATTGGCATTCCATTCTGGCACTAACTGACTGACAAAAAAGATGATGACGTCGCACCTGGACGTCTGTCACAAATTCTATCTGACGCAGAAGAGGTGTTCCAACAAGGACTTGGGACTCTAGAAGGAGTAAAGGCAACCATAAAGATTGAGGATAACGCAACCCCAAAATTATTCAAGGCCAGATGGCGGTGCCATATGCGATCCGCCCAGCCGTGGAAGCTGAACTGGAGAGTCTGGAGCATTCGGGGGTGCTGTCTAAGGTGGACTGGAGCGAGTGGGCCACACACATCGTTCCTGTAATGAAGAAAGCATTGAGCAGCACGCCTGGGGAGCCAAGGAAGGTTCGCATCTGTGGGGACTTCAAGGTGACTGTGAACCCAGTCCTGCACACAGTACAGTATCCGCTTCCGCGGATAGAAGATATTTTCGCCTCACTATCTGGAGGGAAACATTTTACAAAGATTGACCTGGCTCAAGTGTATCTACAAATGGAGCTGGAAGAAGCATCTAGGAAATACCTCACGATAAACACTCACAAAGGCCTTTACCAGTACAATCGACTGGTATTCGGGGTAGCATCGGCCCCGGCTATTTGGCAGAGGGCAATGGAACAAGTCCTGCAAGGGATCCCGGGGACCCAGTGTTATTTGGACGACATCCTGGTTACGGGCGAAAATGACAATGAACACCTTGCCAACCTGGAACAGGTGCTCACGAGATTGCAGGGATATGGGCTACGAGCCAACCGTCCCAAATGGGAGTTCTTCAGGAGACAAATCTCGTATTGTTGCCACATGATTGATGAGGAAGGGTTGCATAAGTCGCCGGACAAGATTGAGGCAGTAGTCAAGGCTCCAGCACCGGAAAATGTGTCGCAACTGAGGTCGTTCCTCGGGTTGGTGAACTACTACCATAAGTTCTTGCCGAATTTATCTACAATTCTGCACCCACTGAATTCCCTGCTTCAAACTGGTGTAACATGGAAATGGAGTGATGTGTGTAAGCGTGCCTTTCAGGAAAGTAAATGCCTAATCACTTCAAAAGTAGTATTGGCCCACTACAACCCAACACTACCGATTCGGTTGGCATGTGATGCGTCACCTTACGGCATTGGAGCGGTGCTGTCACACAAATTCCGTGACAGCTCAGAGAGACCAATAGGTTTGCATCGCGGTCGCTAACCTCAGCCGAGCGTAACTACGCCCAGATTGACAGGGAGACCCTCAGCCTGGTGTGGGGGGTGAAGAAGTTCAATCACTATCTGCACGGGCAGAAATTAACCCTGCTGACTGATCATCAACCCCTGGTCTCAATTTTTAACCCAAAGAAGGGCATTCTGGTGATGACGGTGCAACAGCTGCAAAGATGGTCACTTTTTCTAGGGGCACATCAGTATGACATAGAGTACAAAGGTACGAAACAACATGGAAACGCTGATGGGCTGTCGCGCCTACCGTTGCCTACGGCGGAAGAAGCACCTGCAGTGGACCCTGTGGAGATATTCCATGCAACCATAGTCGAATGTTTGCCTGTTACAAACGCAAGTATTGAGAAGGAAACCCGAAATGACCCGACACTCTCTCGGGTCTATGATTTGACAGTGAAGGGATGGCCAGCATATGGCGACTCACTGTTGCCAGCATTCTCGCCAAGGAGAGAACAGCTGTCAGTGTGCCGGGGAACCTTGATGTGTGGATCCCGAGTGGTAATTCCACCCAAGTTGAGAGATAGAGTGCTCAATGAGCTTCACGAGGTCATCTGGGAGGGGTAAAAATGAAGAGCCTGGCCAGGGCGTTTGTGTGGTGGCCGGGAATCGATAAAGAAATCAAGGATATGACCAAGAGATGCACAGGATGCCAGAAGGTCCAAAACGCTCCACCACAGGCCCCGCTACATCCATGGGAGTGGCTCTCATCTCCATAGCAATGGGTACACATTGATTTCGCTGGTCCATTTATGGACTCAATGTTTCTAATCGCTGTGGACGCCCATTCGAAATGGCCAGAGGTCATTAAAATGTCCTCCACCACCACGGAGAAAACTATTGCAGTCCTAAGGACCATCTTCGCCAGGAATGGGTTGCCAGAACAGATTTGTTCCAACAATGGCCCACAGTTTGTGTCTGAGGATTTCCGGAGGTTCCTGAAGAATAATGGGGTGAAACATTACACATCTGCCCCATATCATCCAGCCACAAATGGATTGGCTGAGAGGTTTGTTCAGACCTTTAAAAAGGCCATAAAGGCAATGTATAATGACGACATACCACTGCAACACAAGATGGATAACTTCTTGTTTGCTTACCGGAATGCGACACATGCAGTAACCAACCAAACTCCAGCCGTATTGTTTTTCAACCGGAGACTAAGATGTCGCTTGGACTTGCTCAAACCAATCATAAGACGAGATGTTGAGGATAAGCAGTTCCAGCACATAAATGAGAAGCCAACCAGGAGCTTCAAGATAGGGCGACCAGTCTTGGCCCGCGATTACCGAACAGAAAAATGGCAGCCAGGAACGATATGCACACAGCAGGGACCACTAATGTACACAGTGGACGTTGGAGAGAGCATCGTGAGACGCCATGCTGACCAGATTCTAGAGTCACAGGAACAAGCCAAACCTATACCACAAGCATGTGCACCTGGTAATGAGCCTGAAGTACAGATTGCGTCTACCTCAGAAGCAGGGGTATTGGAAGCTGACGAACCAACCAATGACAATGAGCCAGAATTGACTCCACCGCCAGAACAGGATACTCGAGAAAGGCGCTATCCAGTCAGGATCAGGAAGCCTCCTCAAAGACTGAACTTATAAATGACTATTTCAGTTGATGTGTATAGTACCGAGAAAATTGTAATTGTAATTAGTTATTATTTAGTTGTTAAATGAATGTTATGTACTGTTTATCTAAAAGGGGAGGAATTGTTGTGTATGTACCTTTAAGGGAATAACTGGTCTTAGACTGCAGTACCGGCAGTGACCACCCCTGTATAAAAGGCCCTAGCAGGCTTCTGTATTTTCAGTCTGACGCTGCCTCCTGTTCAGTAAAGTACCTGTTAAACTGTTCTCCCGAAGTCCGTGTATTAGTGAGGCGCGGACTTTACAGTGTCATCGGCAAATTAGAAATTCTACTTTGTCTTCCAATGTCCAGGTCATTTATATATATATATATAAATCAATATAAGAAGTGACCCCAGCACTAACCCTTGGGGAACACCACTGTCTACCATCCTCCAGTCTGAAAAACAGCCATTTACCACAACTTGCTGTTTTCTGTCATTAAGCCAATTCCTTATCCAAGCTACCACTGACCCACTTATTCATGAGCCTCAATTTTGTTAACCAGACTTCTACGTGGTACTTTGTGAAACGCCTTCTGAAAATCCATGTAGACAACATCCATTGCATTCCCTTCGTTGATCCTCCCTCTTACTTCATCAAAAAAATCAATTGGATTAGTCAAACATGATCTGCCTTTTACAAATCCGTGTTGGCTCTCCTTAATTAGCTTAAACCTCTCCAAGTGCCCGTTAATTTTTTCCTTGATTATTCTTTCTAAAACTTTACCCACCACTGTTGTTCAACTGACCGGCCTGTAGTTACTAGGTTTGTCCTTACACACTTTCTTGAACAATGGTATCACATTTGCCACTTTCCAATCCTCAGGCACCTCCCCCGCATCTAGGGAAGATTGGAAAATTATGGCAAGCCCTTCCGCTATCTCCTCCCCCAATGTATCAATATCAATTAAAAAATTGCCAATTTCCTCCACCACTGTCACTGTGAATGTAAAGATCAATAAAGTCTGATGTGTATCTTTAAGCATTTAAACAAAAATGGAGGAAACATAAGCCTAGAGTCATTTTCAGAATTGCAAGTTGAAGTAAAATAGCTTGCTGTTTTAGTATGCGAGGAGAATACATAATGTCTGGATAATGTAATTAGCTGTACATCTTCACTGTACTAATTTATCATACACCACAGCCCAGGGTTCAGACCACTCTCGAATTGACTATATATCCTTTCATTTGTGGCTTTGACATGACAAAGCACTTCTAGTTATGCAACCTGAGAGGCAATTTTCCTAATTTTATTTTACTGATGGCTGATATTTTTTGGCAGACATCAAGGTTGATTGCATTCGAAATGGACCATGTGCAAGCATTCATCTGTTGTACCACACATAGCTCCATCTGAAAAGACAATTTACTTTTTTGTTATATTGAATTCTCCATTTTAATGCTTTTTTTCTCTCTTTTCTTGAAGGAGTAAAATGATACCTTTCCACAGAGCAGATTAAAATGACAGTGCCACATAAAGCCCAACAAAATCAGCCAGTCACCACTATATTATTGGCCTTTATGTTTACAGTGACTGTGGTGGAGGAAATCGGCAATATTTTTATTTGACATTGATACATGTATTTCTATTTGTCTTGTTAACTTACAACAAATTTGAAAGTCCTCATGACAAAAGGTTATCGACCTGAAACATTGGCCAGAAATTCGCGTCGGAGGCTTCCCACGGGTGTAAGCCCCCGACCTGCACTTACCTTGCGCGCTGGCCGTTGAGCTGTGGGCCCCCGTGGAATTCCGATCCTGGGCCTGCTCCAACTGCTGGCGCGCAGTGCTTGCGTATCCCAGGGGCACAGTTAGTTTGATGCGTCCCCTGGGATCACGTGGGCCGTGGAGAGCCAATCGGAGCAGGGAATGCCCATTCATAAGTTTGACAGGACCTGTCAAAACTTATAAATAGTATGGGCCCCAAAACATCACTAAATCTTCAAATAATTTTTTTTTTAAATCCCATTTTTTAAATAAACTATAAATTACACAAAATAACTATTTTATACAGTAATTTAAATTTTTGAAAATAATAATTTTATTTTCTAACGGGGCTAAAAATAAACGTACCTTGCTTTAAAGTATTTAAAAATAATAAACCTGTGGAAAAAATGTTTTAATTTTAATTAATTCACCACTTACCTTGTAAAAAGCAGGCCTTACGCCGGCTTTTTATATGTGTAACTTCTGGAGACTTACCCCCCCGGGAAAACCTGAAAAGAAAAACGTAAGTTCGATGCGCACACGCAGCCTCTCCTGCACACGTGTTCAAACTCTGAACCCCTTCGTTCAGGGGAACGGAAGTGCCGGTTTCCCGTGCATGCGCAGTGCATGCAGGAAACCGGCACTTCCATTGGGCCTATGGGTGAGTACCCCGTGCGTACTCACCCATGGAGACCCAAAGTTCTGGGCCAATTAATTAACTCTGTTTCTCTCTCCACAGTTGCTGCCTGACCTGTGGTGTATTTCCAGCATTTTCTGTATTTATTTCAGATTTCCAGCACCCGCAGTATTTTGCTCTTGTATCACTATTATTTCTGTTTCAGTCACTAACTCTGTGGCCGCGATTTCCCCTACCTTGGTGGATCCGGTGCGGCTGAGGTCGGTGCTGGGGTGCGACCCTGCTGCTGGCTCCAGCCCGCTGTCCAAAGTGATCTTACGTTGATTGGGTTTGTTAAGCCCGCCCAGCGCGTTTCCCAGCCAATTGAAGGAAGCGGATCTGATGACGTCATTTGATGACATTATCTGCCGGTTTCCATAAAGGGTCCATGTCCACATTCATTTTGACAGTTGTGCTGTCAGTGTTCTACAGCATTGAGGTGCTGCAAACACTGACAAGCACTGCACAGAGGCTGCACGGCTGCACCTGGGCTCTCCCATGACTCAGTGGCAGTCAAGTTCACCATCGCCCTCAATTTCTTTGCCAGCGGGTCCTTCCAGTCTGCAACAGGAGACACAGCAAACATCTCGCAGCTCACCTTCCAGCGCTGCATCCGGGAGGTCACAAGACTCTCTACAATAGGAGAAGGGACTACATTTCCTTCCCCACCACCAGAGAGATGCAGGACGAGCGGGATAGCTGGATTCCCCATGGTGCAGGGCGCCATTGACTGCACCCATATGGCTTTGCGGGCACCACATAACAATTCTGACATCTTCCATAACCGTAAAGGCTACCACTCACTTAATGTGCAGTTGGTGTGCGGCCACAAACAGCGATTCCTCAATGTGAATGCCTGCTATCCTGGCAGCAGACACGATGCCTTCATCCTGTGCCAGCAGTCTTCCAGCCACCATGTCAAGCTCACAACTGGCTAGTCAGAGACAAGGCCTATCTGCTCTCCACCCGACTCATGATACCCCTCTGCAACTCCTTCCAGCAATCATATAATGAGAGCCATGCTGCCACCAGGAACATCATTGAGCAGACCATCGGGGTGCTCAAGCAACAGTTCCGCTGCCTTGACCGCTCGGGAGGAGTCCCCCAGTACTCGGCTGAGCGGGTGTCCTATTTTGTGGTGGTCTGCTGCATGCTCCACAAATATCCATCACGAGGGTCCAGCCCTTGACACCAGGGATTGTGGGACCACCTGAGGAGGAGGAAGAGGGATGGCAAGAGGAGGAGGAGGAGGCCAAGGAAGAAGAGGAAGACGAGGAGGATGAGGATGAGGAGGAGGAACAGGAGCAAGGGAGGAGGCAGCCACAAAAATCGGCCTTCTGGAAGGGCGGTCCGTGATCGCCTCATCAGACTGCGGTTCCAATGAATTAAACCCCAGATCCCCATTGCTCACCACATCCCCATCATTCCATCCCTGTCGCAGGACGTATCACAGCACAAAGCTGAAATGAGAAACACCACAAAAGAATCCAAACTAAATTAATAAATTTATCAATAATTAGTGAACACATATTTACAACAATATGAACTATTCACCCTTGTGCAATCCCTTTGTGCCCCTCATTACTGTACCTTTGCCTGCTCTAGTGCTCCTACATAGTGTTGGCCCTGTGGCTGCAGCACGGTGGGTGGAAGGCTGCTGAGTGTCTGTGTGGGAGACTTCAGATGGCCATGCAGGATGCCCTCATCCAGCTCTGGGCCTGGAAGGCCCGGCTGTAGACTGCACCACCTTAGCAAGGGCGGCAGCAGTCTGGGCTGGCTGGATGACAGGCAGCGACAAGGGCAATGGCGGAGTGGCAGTGGTGGGAGCAGGAATGCTGACATCCTGAGAGAGGACAGCAGGTTCCTGTTCCATTCCCCCACTGCCACTCTCCCAGGGCAGCACTTTAGCATCCCTGTGCAGCAGAACTCACGCACGAACTTGCCCTCTGGGGTGCTGGCCCCCGAGCTACCTTTTGCCCCTGACTTGCTGCAGCCCACTCGTCCCCGGTGCCTCACCCTATGTAGATCCCGCTATTATACTAGCCTCTAAAGGAAGCATAGTGCCAGTATCTGAGCTGGTGTCTGCGGGTGAGACACGCAGTGACGCGGTATGTTCTTCTTCATCCTCTTCTCCCGCCTTGCTCTCAACGGTGCCCTCAGGGACAGGCTGCTCAGGTGCTCATTTTCTGAAAGCATAAAGACACAAGAGTCGCTTTAAGGTGAGGGGAGGGGGGCATAAAGGGAGAAAGGCATGCATAAGGCTTGGAAGAAACACTGAGAGTATCAAGGGCACAGAATGTACTCTGGGTGGGGGGGCTTCAATGTCCATCACCAAGAGTGGCTTGGTAGCACCACTACTGACCGGGCTGGCCGAGTCCTGAAGGACATAACTGCCACTCTGGGCCTGTGACAGGTGGTGAGAGAACCAACACAAGGGAAAAACCTACTTGACCTCATCCTCACCAATCTACCTATCGCAAACGCATCTGTCCATGACAGCACTGGTAGCAGTGACCACCGCTCAGTCATTGTGAAGCCGAAGTCCAGTCTTCACACTGAGAACATCCTCCATCGTGTTGTGTGGCACTACCACGGTGCTAAATGGGATTGATTCAGAACAGATCTAGCAGCTCAAAACTGGGCATCCAAGAGGAGCTGTGGGCCATCAGCAGCAGTAGAATTGTATTCCACCACAATCTGTAACCTCATGGCTCGTCATATCCCTTACTCTACCATTACCATCAAGCCAGGGGACCAACCCTGGTTCAACAAGCAGTGTAGAAGAGCATGCCAGGAGCAGCACCAGGCATACCTAAAAATGAGGTGCCAACCTGGGGAAGCTGAAACACAGGACTACATGCATGCTAAAAAGCAGAAGCAGCATGGTATAGACAGATCTAAATGATCCCACAATCAACGGATCAGATCAAAGCTCTGCAGTCCTGCCACATCCAGTCATGAATGGTGGTGGACCATTAAACTACTAACAAGAGGAGGAGGCTCCATGAGTATCCCCATCCTCAATGATGGTGGAGCCCAGCACGTGAGTGCAAAAGACAAGGCTGAAGCGTTTGCAACCATCTTCAGCCAGAAGTGCTGAGTGAATGATCCATATTGGCCTCCTCCTGAGATCCCCACCATCACAGAAGCCAGTCTTCAGCCAATTCGATTCACTTCACGTGATATTAAGAAACGACTGAGCGCACTGGATACAGCAAAGGCTATGGGCCCCGAAGACATCCTGGCTATCGTGCTGAAGACTTGTGCTCCAGAACCAGCCATGCCTCTAGCCAAGCTGTTCCAGTACAGCTACAACACTGGCATCTATCCGACAATGTGGAAAACTGCCCAGGCGTGTCCACAAAAAGCAGGACAAATCCAATCCGGTCAATTACCACCCCATCAGCCTACCCTCAATCATCAGCAAAGTGATGGAAGGTGTCATCGACAGTACTATCAAGCGGCACTTACTCACCAATAACCTGCTCACTGATGCCCAGTTGGGGTTCCGCCAAGACCACTCGGCTCCCGATCTCATTACAGCCTTGGACCAAACATGGACATAGGAGCTGAATTCCAGAGTTGAGGAGAGAGTGACTGACCTTGACATCAAGGCAGCATTTGACCGAGTGTGGCATCAAGGAGTCCTAGTAAAACTGAAGTCAATGGGAATCGGGGCGAAAACTCTCCACTGGCTGGAATCATACCTAGCACAAAGGAAGATGGTTGTGGTGATTGAAGGTCAATCATCACAGCCACAGGACATCGCTGCAGGAGTTCCTCAGGGCAGTGTCCTAGGCCCAACCATCTTCAGCTGCTTCATCAATGACCTTCCTGTAGGATTCGCAAAATTGGATTTAATATTAATAAGGGTTAAATGGCAGAAGAGGCCGTGATTTTAAAGACTTTTAAAAGAAGCCCAGGAAAAGGGGCATACAAAATGGCCGCCATACCATGTGATCAGCTTATTGGGACACTTTTAAATGGTTCCTGCGCAACCTCAGACAGTTTTGTGGAATCAACCCACAGTAAGTTCTGGAAGCCGTTCCTGAGAGAACGACAAACAGACGCACAGGTATGCATATGGATTAGATGCAGAGCTAGTCAAGATCGTCCTGGAGACAGAGGCCATCAAGATGTTGCCCCAGACAAAAGGGGACAATTTCATATTCATGAGAACAGCACCCAGGACTAGATAACAAGATCAGCAGGACATTCAAAACAATGGAGATAATTTCAAACCAGAGATGGGCCCGTTACCAGCCGTTTAAGACATTTTAAATATAATAACTGCCCCGCTGTGCTCCAAGCCAGCCAAAGTTAAAAACAAAGACTAACCTGATTTTGTGCGGGAAGGGAAGCCTCGGAAAGAAAGTATATCTGGAGAGACTTTTCGGCAGTTGGACACGACTCGACACGACAGTAGATCAGGCAGACACACAGCTTGGGAGAAGACGCTCAGAGAAGCTTGAATCGGCAAGCTTGAACAGTCACAAGGAGAGTCGAGCTAAAAGACAGTTTTATAGTCGGACAGTCGTTGCAGCCTCAGCAGCCGGTCCAGCTTTTGAGCTGGGCGGAGAGGAACTGGGTTGGAGAAGGATAATCATGACTGCATAAAGAAAGTTGCTCAAAACCAGCATCCCGCCCCGGGGAAAACAATCGGGAGATCATCGACCATCCCCGGGCTGTAGCCGATAACAGAGGGGCCATACCAGCCCAAGGCTCCCCTGACCAGGGTCGAGCCGATGATCCTCGACCCCGCCGACATCCAGGCTCACCGGTGTCCAGCCGCCCCTGACCCCCACCTCAGGAGAGAGGTGTGGCACAGCTCGCAGGGGCTCCACGACCCACGTGGAGATGAAACGCCTGAAAGGACCAAACACAGACTCGATTTCAAAACCCTTGCACTTCCTAGTGGGATTGGTGAGCATGTTTCTGGCCCTTCACAATCAGATCTAGATAGGTTTAATAAGGGGGTGGATTTAAGGGTACAATTAACATGAGTTGTTGTCCCTCGATGTTCCATGTGTTTTCTTATTTCATGATGATCTTTGTAGAGTATAAGATGCCTGTATTTGCCTTAGTTAGTATAATGTCGTTATGATTTGTTTGTGTTTGTTTTTCCCTCCCATGTACTCTCTTATCTGTGTTGCATTTGATTTGGTATTTTTCCATTTGCAATAAAATTTCATTTTGATTCATCAAACTTGGTCTACAAGAGTCTTCCCTACATTGTAGCTCCTGCGCCTAAGTCCAGAGTATAGAATATAAGGGGTGAGTGGGTCTAACCACTCAAGGTTTACTGTGCAAGAGAGAGAGGCCTCCAGAGAGAGAAACCTCAGGGAAATCTCTCAAGGAAAACCCCTTACAGAAAATGGCGACCGCAGCAGGACACTGGCAGCAGGATTGCAATGTAGTAGATCCAAGTTTGAATGGTCGAAATGCAATGGATGAGAGGATAGCGGATTATGTCTTTGGCAAGGTAAATCTCACTAAACAGTGGATTTCCGATCTCTTGCTGGATGGGCGTCCGGTGGACGCAGCCATCAGGTGGACAGAGAGCAAACAGCATAAGAAGTCAGTGGAAAAGGTGGTGTGGCTGATGTGTTACAAGAAGCAGGTCCAGATTTTGGACCGGGTCGTTGTAGCACAGGCAGCCAAGATCACAACCCAGGCAGCAGAGATAGAGGAAAAGGCCATGGGTGGGGAAAAACTCATCACAGCGCTTCACGCGCTAAATCAGGAACGCCAAGTGCTAGCTAGTCAACATCAGGCTAGGATAGAGTACCTGGAGTGCCAGGTTACTGAGGCAAAGATCAATGAAATGAGGATACGGGAGGAAAGCGCCCGCCTCGCACAACAGCTAAGAGCGCAGGAGGAGAGAGTAGTGGAGGTTAAGGCAGCTTACAAGCTAGCCCTCGAGCACGGGTTTGAGAGCACAGACCACAGCCCCTGCCAAAAAGGCCATAGAGGACCAAAGAATGGCCCTGGTAAAGGCAAAAGGCATGGTGTGTCTCGTCAGCCCGAAAGCCAATCACATGGACTTTTTAAAGGAATCTAAACAGCCGATTCCAGCTGAGGTAATTGTGGTACCAGCCACCGAGCCCTCAGCACCGCCGAGCTATAGTGAGACTTGGTCGGAAAAGGAGGGGGTAGCGAAAGAGGAGGTAGCCGAGATGGAGGGTGAGGAAGAACCACTGGTAGCAAAGCCGGGACCGGCACCAATGTGCCCCGCTCGGCCCCAGAGGTTCGGTCCTAACGCTGCCGATGGCAGTATCGGACCCCACCAGAACCAGCTCGTGGTGCCCTACGCTGGCCCACAATTAAGGTCCATGGTGAGCCACCTCACACGACTCACAGTAAAGGGAGATCCCTCGATTCATTTCAGGGAGATAGAGGAAAGAGCAACCATAAATGACTGTGATGATCAGGAACAGGCGAAACTGTTGCTTTTCTCCCTGGATCCTACAATCCTTCAGTGCCTCTCAGAGGATGGCAAGAGGGGACGGAAAGGGTATACGGATCTCAAGGAGGAAGTTTTAGAAGTAATGGGAGTGGATGACGGTAGTCCATTTGACCGTGTGGAAGGGACCCTGCAGCTATCTGGAGAACCCCCACGGGTTTTCGCAGAAAAGCTGTGGCCAGTATATCAACGCAGCTGTCCGGGTATGCCTGAACGGGCTTTAATGAGCAACGAACAGCGGGTTCTTTGGCTCCGTTGCTTGGTCACCAACAGCTTGCCAGAGATACAGGCCCTAGCCAGGTCATGGTTTGATCCCCAAGGTCCCGGTGTCAAGGAAGAGATGGTACTCCGTCAGTTAAATGTAGCGTATAAGAATTGTAGAGGTCAGGAAACACCACCCCAGAAAGGAAAGGTGCATGAGGCAAAACCCGCAGCCCCAAGCAAGAAGGAGTGGAGGCAGGAAGGGAATCGCCCTGTCCAAGCCAAGCTCAATTGCTATGGGTGTGGGAAGGATGGACATTGGCGCAAGGACTGTAGAAATCCATGGAAGGATAATAGAGGGAGATTTCCCACAGTCCAAGCCCAAGCCCAGACCGCCGCCCCAGCACCAGCCCAAACCCAAGCCGTAGCTCCTGCCCGAGTGCAAGGAGCTGTTGCAGTAGTGGATACCGCTGCGATTGAATCGATTTTACAGACAATGTGGTCTCTGATGATTTTGCAGGGGAAGGTAGCCGTCACCACCGGTCTTGTCGCTCCCGAAACCCTGACAACTGTACCCAAGTGACTAGAGTCGGCGCAGCCCATCTACCTGTGTGCGCTGCGATATGATGTATGGAGACGACCCCTCGTGGAGATGGAGGTGGAAGAGGTGAAGGGTACCTATCTATTGGATACAGGAGCATCGTGCACCGTAATCCACGCAGATAACCCCACCGCCTCGCCTCTGTCCACCGGGGTCCCATATCTTCTGTCGGGCTTAGAACAGGCTGGCGCACATTCCCTTCCCCTCTCCATTCGTTTAGGACCACTCCGCACCACGTGGAAGTGTACACTGATGAAGTGGGAGGTGGAACGGGAGTCCTGGGATCTGATTTCTTGGTAGCCCACGGGACCCACGTGGACCTAAGAAATCATTGTCTCTGGGGAGAGGATACGAGTGTGAAGGAGAAAGAGAGTGTTAAGGAAACCCCTACGAAGGTGCGGGTTGGCCGGCGAGAAGTAAAATTCTTGGGTCTAACCCTATGCGCTGGCGAGAGAACCGTAGACCAGGAGGATGGGCCGGAATCGGTGCAAAACCCGCCGGTCTGCGCCACTCGCGCAGTAGGGATGTCCCGACGCAAAAGGTGGTTTCACAGAAAGCGGTGTAAACTGTTTAAACCGGGTGCAAGAACATCTGCAACCGAAGCCAGGTCCGAGGGTAGAGATCCTCAGCCTGAGGCGTGCGATGAGTCACTGACCACACAAGCTGGCGTTGTAGCCTGCTTGGAAGGAGAAGAGGTCCCACCCACCTGGGGGGAGCCTTCTCCGATGGCCTGGGACTCGGACGAGGAGTGGCCCGAACAACAAGGTCCCGCCCTCGACACGATTCTGGAAGAGGTGGAGTTGGAGGACGGAGATCCCGCCCTCGACTTGAGCGTGGGGGAGGTAGAAATTGGGGGCAGAGATTCTCCACCTGTAGGGACAGGTGAGGAGAAGCCGTCTGCCACAGGCCCAATTCCCGAAGAGGCGGAGCCTGAGGGGAGGGAGCCGAAGCCTACAGTCGTGGAAGAGCCACGGGCTGTGAGAGCTGAAGTCCCACCCGAAGATCCACTCGCCAAGGGAGCCTGCCCAAATCACAAAGGGAGGAGCCTGATGGAAGGGAGCCGAAGCCTACAGTCATGGAAGAGCCACGGGCTGTGAGAGCTAAGGCCCCACCCAAAGGTCCACTCGCTAAGGGAGCCACGCCCAAAGTACCTTTTCGCAGGTCGACTCGAACGCCTCAGCCTGTAAAACCTTGGCCCGAGTCCCCCACTCCCAGTAGACGCCGACTTCATAAATCTGTGAAGAAACACAGTCCCCGATTAGCAGCAAAAGGCTGCAGGGAACCAGAACCACAGGTCACTGCAGCCCCGCCATAGGGAGCGGCAAGCTGCAGTCCGATCAGGGATTAGGCAAGCCGCCCGGGGACGGGCGGCGCTGTACATAAGTTTAGTTTAAGTTTAAGTTTAAGATGTGTAAATAATAAAATGATTGAGAGTTTAAGTAGTTTTAAATCTGCCCAGTATGTGTGTTGTTTTGGATCGAGGTCAAAAGACCCGATCATGCCGTCACCTAAGCCAGAATCTCTCGGGAGACTGGCTATATTGTTTGATTTGTTGCAGGAACCAGGAGAAAGATGAGAGGGATCCTCGTTGCGTTCCTGACAATCGGGTGGAGCTGGGCCTATCGGGGCTGCACCAAGGACTCTACCATATACGGGTGCTCTGGAAATAGAGGCCCCATCGCGACTGACGGAACCGGCTCACGGGACGCTGAAGAGACTGCTACCTACTTCCATGAAGGGAGATGGCAGGTTGGCTGGGGTCGAACTCTTCTGAATACTCCAGCCAGACGGGGTTTGCATCCAGGGAAATGTCTCTGATGTGCCCCAGGGTGCGGATCATATTGCGCCCAGAATCAGCGTCACCGTGGGCAAGAAGATTTGCCTTGTTTGCCATGGACATGTACCTTTGGACCGTTGGTGGTGGCTGCGCAAGTTGAGCAGCACGATGAAGAACTCCACTGTGGACTGGGAAAGATTGGGTAATAACACCCATCGGACAATAACGGGAACACACGGGGGGTTGTGTGTCTGTTGGGACAAATGGTGGGAACCAGATGAGGGGATCTACATCTGTATGTGGGGTTCAGAAAGCGCTTGCCCCACAGGCGTCTCCATCTTTTTCCAAAGACAGTGGCAGGATGCTGGGCGAGGAATGAGGTGGGACGTCAGCTCACGGGCGTGCAGACTCCCATACTCACAGATCCCAGTGAACGCCACAGAGCTCATCACCCGACACCGCAAGCCCCTGCCCACGGTTCCAGTAGCTAAAGCCCTCAAGGAAGGGTGCCCCACCACGACAAAGGGACCCGGGAACGGATTGGTATTGGTACCCACAGATCAGGTACTGTACCAAGGGGTGCACTATGCGGTGGCTTCGGTGATTTTAAACCTCACCGAGGTAAGATTGCCAGCGTGGTGCCCCAAGGAAACGGAGCAATTATACCAGGTCCTGTTAACAAACATGTTTAAACAGTTTTATGAATTCGACTTTGCCGATGTCGACAGAGCCGAATTGTACACCACACCACATGAGGTCTTGGACAGAATAGGGAGGCAAAGAAGGGGTGCAGTAAATGATATTTTCACAGCTTTTAATACAGGAACTTCCGTCATCAACACACTGGATGACGTGGAGCTGCAAACCCAGATTAATGGTTTAAAAACACAGCTGAGAAAGATACTGACTGATGAGAATAAGGTAGTGGGTTCTGAGTTACAAGAGGACCAGGCCATGACACTACACTTAAAAGAGATAATAGCGGAGCAGGAGAAACACGCCAGAACGGTAAATGCTCTCATCAGGGAGGATCGGAATGCGTCCGATCAGGCTGCGCAGAACGAAGCTTGTGTGCTATACGGGGCGTGGTTACTGGGCGAGGGCCACAGTAATCTGGAGTATTTAAAGCAAGGCTTAGTCCCCTCCTGGATCAGCAACAAGCACCTCGCAGCCCTCCACCCTTTTGAGAATACATTGAGTCCATGCCAGCTCAGACTAGCTTCAGAGGCCTACCCAGTCCCAGTGGACTGTGGACGGTCTAATCACACCATTATGGGTATAGTGGTAAGAATGCCGGTGATGGGAAAGGCAGCTATACCCGCCCCGGTATACAGGGTGGAGAACATTGGAGTCATTCGGGGGGGGGGGTGCGCACATTCGCTACACGGGGGTCCCACCTTACGTCATTCGATGGGAGCATGCAATGACGGGTACCGACGTCAGGGAGCACACATCATCCTGTTTCCCCAGCACTTGAATGCCCATTCAAAACCACAGTGCGGGTTCAGAACTGTTGGCGCGAAGCCTATAAATTGCACCATGGAGGCAATGGCACAAGGCCATGTGCCCCCGCAGGTGGCATATATAGGAGGTGGGACATACTGTGTCACCACTGCAGCGCCCCACTACCAGCATGGACAGCACGGTTGGTGTCCGGTGAGTGACAGCAGCTTCTGTTTCAAGCCCAGGGCAGAAGTTCAAGTGGCCCAAGAGCGAATTGTCCCCATTCCTGAACCTTCCACTGTTCACATTACTGTGAAAGAGAATTTCACCGATTTGCAGCGTTTTGTCGCACATTTTGGATATATCATTCCCCCTCTCCCTGAACACCTCACCAAGATATTAAAAGCCGTTGTGGTTTCACAGAAACACTTCTACACACTGGAGCAGCAGACTTTAGAGATAGGGGCAGACATATTGGATATAGTGACCCCACTGTGGTGGGACCTGTTCACTAATATAGAAGTCCCTTCCTGGATTAGGTTAGCCTCCCACATTCTTGTAGTGTGCCAGGTTGTCATTGTAGTTTATTTGTTGTTTGTACAATGTAAAAGGGTCAAACACTCGCAAAAGTATGAGAATAGAGGGGAATGGAGGGAGCATTATGTGTGGGTAGAAGAAGAAACACCCGTTTAGAGATTTTGCTGTTTTGTATAAAGTTAAAGTTTTCCCTCCCTCCTCTGTACTATTTTTGATATGTATTCATGTGTATCTTGAATTTTTCGTTATGTACTTTATTTTTATTATTGAAGTTTTATTAGATGTGATGTCATTATTAGAAAGTAATGTGTATGCACTAGGTGATGTAGGGGTATAAGGACCCCCTCCACACCTGGATGTAAGTTTTAAGATGTTTTAACTCCAAGGTATTGCCACCTATAGATGCTTAATGTATACTAGATTTTTCTGAAATGGGAAATGCATGTGTCGTGGGGTCATAGATAGGTAAATACTGGGGATGGTTAGATTGTGGAAGGACAGGAAATTTTGCTCACCCAGAATTATGATACTCCAAGCAAGTTACAGTATCATCAGGGGGGAGTGTAGGATTCGCAAAATTGGATTTAATATTAATAAGGGTTAAATGGCAGAAGAAGCCGTGATTTTAAAGACTGTTTTAAAAGAAGCCCAGGAAAAGGGGCATACAAAATGGCCACCACACCATGTGATCAGCTTATTGGGACGCTTTAAAATGGTTCCTGCGCAACCTCAGACAGTTTTGTGGATTCAACCCACAGTAAGTTCTGGAAGCCGTTCCTGAGAGAACGAAACCAGACCCACAGGTATGTATATGGATTAGATGCAGATCTAGTCAAGATCGGCCTGGAGACAGAGGCCATCAAGCTGTTGCCCCAGACAAAAGGGGACAATTTCATATTCATGAGAACAGCACCCAGGACTAGATAACGAGATCAGCAGGACATTCAAAACAATGGAGATAATTTCAAACCAGAGATGGGCCCGTTACCAGCCGTTTAAGACATTTAAAATATAATAACTGCCCCGCTGTGCTCCAAGCCCGCCAAAGTTAAAAACAAAGACTAACCTGATTTTGTGCAGGAAGGGAAGCCTCAGAAAGAAAGGTATATCTGGAGAGACTTTTCGGCAGTTGGACACGACTCGACACGGCAGTAGATCGGGCAGACACATAGCTTGGGAGAAGATGCTGAGTGAAGCTTGAATCGGCAAGCTTGAACAGTCACAAGGAGAGTCAAACCAGAAGACAGTTTTATAGTCGGACAGTCGTTGCAGCCTCAGCAGCTGGTCCAGCTTTTGAGCTGGGCAGAGAGGAGCTGGGTTGGAGAAGGATAATCATGACTGCATAAAGAAAGTTGCTCGAAACCAGCGTCCCGCTCCGGGGAAAACCATCGGGAGATCATCGACCATCCCCGGGCCATAGCCGATAACAGAGGGGCCATACCAGCCCAAGGCTCCCCTGACCAGGGTCGAGCCGACGACCCTCGACCCCGCCGACATCCAGGCCCACCGGTGTCCAGCCGCCCCCGACCACCACCTCAGGAGAGAGGTGTGGCACAGCTCGCAGGGGCTCCACGATCCATGTGGAGATGAAACGCCTGAAAGGACCAAACAGACTTGATTTCAAAACCCTTGCACTTCCTAGTGGGATTGGTGAGCATGTTTCTGGCCCTTCACAATCAGATCTAGATAGGTTTAATAAGGGGGTGGATTTAAGGGTACAATTAACATGAGTTGTTGTCCCTCGATGTTCCGTGTGTTTCCTTATTTCATGATGACCTTTGTAGAGTATAAGATGCCTGTATTTGCCTTAGTTAGTATAATGTCGTTATGATTTGTTTGTGTTTGTTTTTCCCTCCCATGTACTCTCTTATCTGTGTTGCATTTGATTTGGTATTTTTCCATTTGCAATAAAATTTCATTTTGATTCATCAAACTTGGTCTACAAGAGTCTTCTCTACATTGTAGCTCCTGCGCCTAAGCCCAGAGTATAGAATCTAAGGGGTGAGTGGGTCGAACCACTCAAGGTTTACTGTGCAAGAGAGAGAGGCCTCTAGAGAGAGAATCCTCAGGGAAATCTCTCAAGGAAAACCCCTTACATTCCCTCCAACATAAGGTCAGAAATGGGGATGTTCATTGATGACTGCACAGTGTTCAGCACCATTCACAACTCCACAGATAATGAAGCAGTCCATGCCCGCATGCAACAAGACCTGGACGATGTTCAGGCTTGGGCTGATAAGTGGCAGGTAACATTCGCGCCACAGAAGTGCCAGGCAATGACTATCTCCAACAAGCGAGAGTCTAATCACCACCCCTCGACATTCAACGGCATTACCATTGCCGAATCCCCCACCATCAGCATCCTGGGGGTCACCATTGACCAGAAACTTAACTGGACCAGCCACATAAATACTGTGGCAACAAGAGCAGGTCAGAGGCTAGGTATTCTGTGGCGAGTGTCTCACCTCCTGACTCCCCAAAGCCTTTCCACCATCTACAAGGCACAAGCAAGGAGTGTGATGGAATATTCTCCACTTTCCTGGATGAGTGCAAGTGGAACCACACTCAAGAAGCTTGACACCATCCAGGACAAAGCAGCCCGTTTGATTGGCACCCCATCCATCACCTTCAACATTCACTCCCTCCACCACCGGCGTAACATGACTGCAGTGTGTACCATCTACAAGATGCACTGCAGCAACTCGCCAAGGTTTCTTCGGCAGCACCTCCCAAACCCACGACCTCTTCCACCTAGGAGGACAAGGGCAGCAGGCACATGGGAACACCTCCTGCTCCAAGTTTCCCTCCAAGTCACACACCATCCTGACTTAGATGTATATCGCCAATCCTTCATCGTTGCTAGGTCAAAATCCTAGAACTCCCTACCTAATAGCACTGTGGGAGTACTTTCACCACACGGATTGCAGGGGTTCAAGAAGGCGGCTCACCACCATCTTCTCAAGGGCAGCTAGGGATGGGCAATAAATGCTGGCCTTGCCAGCGACACCCAGGTCCCACAAGTAAATTAAAAAAAATACAGCATGATTAGCTGGAAAGTGGGAAAGGCTTGTTGGGTGAGGGGGAAGGGGGATGTGAGACGAAGGAGTAGGGATGAACATACCATTGTTGTACCCAAGGGGGCCAACATTGCCGGTGGCTACGGCACTCACCACCTGGTGCGCAATAATCTGCAGCACTCTATTCTCCAGCGCAGGCAGTGGTTGGGCGTCAACTTGTCCCCTGTCTGTGTGCTCCTGCTCCCTCCTGTTGTGAGCCACCTTGGCCTGCAAGAGAAAGGAAAATTTGAGTGTGAGTGTGGTGGAATGTGTTTGGGTGATGTGCCTGCCATAGTTGATTAGCTGTCCTTGTATGCAAGGTGTGAGATGTGGGTTGAGTGTTGGTAGGTAGAGATTGTTGGTACGTGAGTGCTGGGGGTGTGGTTCTTTGGGCAGTGTGTGCAGACTGTGTTTCCGATGGTCGTATGTAGTATTTGTTGAAGAATTGACTCACCCTGACCACCTGAGTTAGGTCATTAAATTTCTTCCTGCACTGTGTGTGGGTCTTGGGAACCACAGTGCTGTCCGAGACATGCTGCGCTACCTCCCTCCACATGGTGTGGAAGACTTGGAGCTAGGTCCTCCTGTCACTTGCCGGGTAGAGCACTGCCCTCTGTCTCTCCACTGCGAACACCAATGCCTCCAATACTTGATCACAGAATCTGCTGGCTCTCCCCCTAGGGCATGGATCTGCCATCATTACAGCTGCTTGAGTCATCTGGCTCTGGCTCTGGCTCTGGCTCCGGCTCCGGCTCCGGCTCCGGCTCCGGCTCCTTCTCCTTCTCCTTCTCCTTCTCCTTCAGCTGCAGCTGCAGCTGAGCTAGCTACACAACCAGCAATGCTGAGAATGAAGATCTGCAGCATCAATGAACCTCCCCTTTAAGTACTGGGAAAAACCTGTGGCAATGATGACTTGCAATTAGACTGCACCCGATGTTGGTTCACCCTTTAAGTGTAGCACCAATGAGCTTGGGCTTTAAGGCTTGAATTAGGACTCCAATCATTTCATTGAGCAGTGAGAATGAATTTTGCATGCAGTCTAAAGCATTAGCTTCTGTTGCTAATTCTCAAACTTTTCCAATGATACCGCCCATTCCTGAGCTATAATGAATTTCTAGCCCTATTTATTTCACAATACCTGCTAAGGTTCTGTACAACTCACTGAGAAAATACAGGTTTCCTCAGAGAATCACAAAAAATTCTTGTCAACCAATTTGAAATCGGCCAGGTAAATCAGCGGCACTAAATCCCATACAATAATGTCGCTTTCCTACCTTTGATTTCTATCTGGCCCATGTATCTAATTAAATATCAGAGAATGCATGGCTCTGCAAATAGCAGAACATTAGAAAATTGACTGGAGAATTTTTATTTGCAAAGCAAGTCAAACAGTCAACAGCAAGCCAAAAACTAAATGAAAATACTTTAAAGATATCTCAAAATGGCTGCATAAGAATGTAAGAGATTAGTTTTGTTAGATCCGTGTATTTTTGATGTAGTGTGTCCTTCAATAACTAGACACGAGACTGCAGGAACAATCAACAGGTATTTACTGGATGAGGGTTACTCTAAAACTAAACGTACAGATCCCTTCTCAGGGTTTATATACAGGTGTGGTCACTGCCGGTACTAGAGTATACAGGAGTTGTAAAAAGTAGTTCTCCCCTTAAAGGTACATACACTACAATTCCTCCCCTTTTAGATTGACAGTACCATAACATTAATTTAACAAGTAACACTTTTAACATGCATATTAACTGAAAATAGTCCATTTATAAATTCAGACTTTGGGGCGGCTTCCTGATCCTTTCTGGATAGCGCCTTTCCTGAGTGTCTTGTTCTTGGTGCGGAGGCCCCCTGTCATCAGTTGGTTCATCAGCTTCCGATGCTACTCTTTCTGGGGTAGATGCTACCTATATGTCGGGTTCATCACCAGGTGCGCGAGACATGGGGTTGACTCGTTCCTGTGACTCTAGGATCTGGTCGACATGGCGTCTCACAATGTTCTCCCCAACATCCACTGTGTACATTAGTGGCCCCTGCCGTGTGCATATCGTTCCTGGTTGCCATTTCTCTGTTCGGTAGTCGCGGGCCAAGACTGGTTGCCCTACATTGAAGCTCCTTGTCGGCTTCTCATTGATGTGCTGGAATTGCTTATTCTCAACATCTCTTCGTACATTTGGTCTGAGCAAATCCAGACGAGATCTCAACCTTCGGTTAAAGAACATCATGGCCGGGGTCTGGTTGGTGACTGCATGTGTCGCATTTCTTCAGGCTAACAGGAAATTGTCTACCTTATGCTGCAGTGGAATGTCGTCATCGCACATGGCCCTTACTGCTTTCTTAAAGGTTTGTACGAACCTCTCAGCCAATCCATTTGTGGCTGGATGATACGGGGCGGATGTGTAATGCCTTACCCCAATCCTTTTCATGAATCTTCGAAACTCTTCGGACACAAACTGTGGTCCGTTATCAGAGCAAATCTGCTCTGGCAAGCCGTTCCTGGCAAATATGGTCCGTAGGACTGCAATAGTTTTCTCCGTGGTGGTGGACGACATTTTGATCACCTCAGGCCATTTCGAGTGCGCATCCACAGCTACTAGAAACATTGAGTCCATGAATGGACCAGCAAAATCAATATGCACCCGTTGCCATGGAGATGAGGGCCACTCCCATGGGTGTAGAGGGGCATGTGGTGGTGCATTTCGGACCTTCTGGCATCCTGAGCAGCTCTTTTTCAGGTCCTCGATTTGCTGATCGATCTCCGGCCACCACACATAAGCCCTAGCAAGGCTTTTCATTTATACCCCTCCCACATGGCCTTCGTGAAGCTCATTGAGCACTCTCTCCCTTAACTTGGGTGGAATTACCACTCAGGATCCACACATCAAGAACCCTGGCATAATGACAGCTGTTCTCTTCTGGATGAGAATGCTGGCAACAGTGAGTCGCCATGTGTTGGCCATCCCTTCACCGTCAAGTCATATGCCCGAGACAGTGTCGGGTCATTTCGGGTCTCCTTCTCTATATCAGCGTTAGTTACTGGCAAGCGTTCAATTATAGTCGAATGAAATATTTCGACAGGGTCCACTGCTGGTGTTTCCTCCGCAGTAGGCAGTGGCAGGCGTGATAGCCCATCAGCATTTCCATGCTTTTTGTGCCCTTATACTCGATTTCAAATTGGCTCGCCCCTAGAAAAAGCAACCATTTTTGTAGCCGTTGCACAGTCATCACCGGCACGCCTTTCTTTGGATTAAAGATGGAGACAAGTGGTTGGTGGTCAGTCAGCAAGGTGAACTTCTGCCCGTGCAGATAGTGATTGAACTTTTTCACTCCCCACACTAGGCTCAGGGCCTCCCTGTCAATCTGGCGTAGTTACGCTCGGCTGAGTTTAGTGACCAAGACGCAAAGGCTACCGGCCTCTCTGAGCCGTCCGGGAACTTGTGTGGCAGCACCGCTCCAATGCCATAGGGTGATGCATCACACGCCAACCGAATTGGTAGTGCTGGGTTGAAATGAGCCAACACCTCTTTTGATGTGATCAATGCTTTGCACCTCTGGAAAGCTCGCTAACATTCGTCATTCCACTTCCATGGTACCCCCGTTTGCAGTAGGGTGTTCAGTGGGTGTAGCACTGTAGACAAATTCGGCAAGAACTTATGGTAGTAGTTCACCAGCCCAAGGAACGACCTCAGTTGTGACACATTTTCCGGTACTGGAGCCTTGACTACTGCCTCAATCTTTTCAGGGGACTTATGTAACCCCTCTTCATCAATAACATGGCCACAATACGAGATCTGCTTCTGGAAAAACTCGCATTTGTGGCGATTTGCTCGGAGCCCATATTCCTTCAATCTCGTGAGCACCTGCTCCAGGTTGGCAAGGTGAGCACTGTCATTTTCGCCCGTGACCAGGATGTCGTCCAAATAACACTGGGTCCCTGGAATCCCTTGCAGGACTTGACCCATTGACCTTTGCCAAATAGCCAGAGCTGATGCTACCCCGAACACCAGCCGGTTGTATTGGTAGAGACCTTTATGAGTGTTGATCGTGAGGTACTCTTTCGAGGCTTCTTCTACCTTCATTTGTAGGTACGCCTGGGCCAGATCAATCTTAGTGAAGCGTTTCCCTCCAGATAGCGAGGCGAAAATATCTCCAATCCGCGGAAGCGGATATTGTACCGTGTGAAGGATTGGATTAACTGTCACCTTTAAGTCCCCACAGATGTGAACTTTCTTTGGTTCCCCAGGCGTATTACTCAATGACCTCTTCATTACAGGAACGATGGGTGTGGCCCACTCGCTCCAGTCCACTTTGGACAGTACTCCTGAACGTTCCAAACCTTCCAGCTCTGCTTCGACGGCTGGGCGGATCGCATAAGGCACCGGTCTGGCCTTAAATAACTTTGGGCTTGCATTTTCCTCTGTTTTGATCGTCGCTGTTATGCCTTTTAGTGTTCCAAGTCCCTCCTGGAACACTTCTTGTGCGTCAGTTAGCATTTTTGACAGTCGTCCAGGTGTGGCGGCGTCATCCTTTTTGGCATCTACAGTCAGTGCTTGTATGGAATGCCAATCTAGCGGTATCTTCCGGATCCATTCACGTCCTAGTAGTGGTGGTCCTCCATCTGGCAATACATATAGGTCCATTTTTGGTGTTTTCTTATGTAGTGTCCGTGTGTTGATAAAGACACTGAAGACAGGAGTTGGTTCATAGGTATTTACTAAGCAAAGTCTGGGGGGGGTTCTAACGGATATACACAATACACAGGCTTATATAGCCCAAGTGGCAATCACCGGCACCACAGCACACCTGGGGCTCTTAAAGGCACATACACTACAATTCCTCCCCTTTTAGCTAACCAGTACATCATATTTTAAGTAATTATTAATTACATGTTATAAGCAAAATAATATGCATTGCTGTAGTTAATTAATTATAAGTCAGTCTCTCAGGAGGCTTCCTGACTCGGTCTGGATAACGCCTCGGGGGTGTAGTAGTTTTTGGTGGTGTAGTAGGTGCTTCTGGCAAGGCTGATTCGGCTTGAATGCCAGTGTCGGGTTCATCGGGTTCCAGTATCACCTGATCGGAGGTAGATAGGGGTATCTCTACTTCATCGTTAGATGTATAGAGTGGTGGTGTAGGTTGTCCCTTTTCGGATGACTCTATGACCTGGTCAGCATGGCGCCTTATTATGCTTTCTCCGATGTCCACGGTATACATCAGTGGTCCTAGTCGTGTGCAGATAGTTCCAGGCTGCCATTTCTCGGTACGGTAGTCCCGGGCCAAAACTTGTTGACCTATCTGGAAGGTTCTAGTTGGCCTTTCATTCATGCCTTGAAACTGCCGGTTTTCCACGTCCTTTCTGATGTTGGGCTTGACCAAATCCAGCCGGCATCTTAGGCTTCTATTGAAGAACATCATGGCGGGAGTTTGGTTGGTAACCATATGTGTTGCATTCCTGTATGCAAATAAGAAGTTATCCACCTTGTGCTGAAGTTTTATGTCTTCATTACCCATGGCCTTTATGGCCTTCTTGAAGGTCTGGACAAACCTTTCAGCCAATCCATTGGTGGCGGGATGGTATGGGGCGGACGTGTAGTGCTTAACCCCATTGTTTTTTAAGAACTTTCTGAATTCTTCGGACACAAATTGCGGTCCATTATCAGAACAGATCTGTTCCGGCAGCCCATTCCTGGCAAATATGGTCCTTAATACTGTGTTGGTTTTTTCCGTGGTGGTGGAGGACATCTTTATTACCTCCGGCCACTTGGAGTGTGCATCAACCGCGATTAAGAACATTGAGTCCATAAATGGACCAGCAAAGTTGATGTGTACCCTTTGCCAGGGAGATGAGGGCCACTCCCATGGATGTAGAGGGGCTTGTGGTGGAGCGTTTTGGACCTTCTGGCATCCTAGGCAGCTCTTGGTCATTTCTTCGATGTCTCCATCGATACCTGGCCACCATACAAACGCCCTGGCTAGGTTCTTCATTTTCACTCCACCCAGATGCCCCTCGTGAAGCTCCTTTAGCATTTATCCTGGAGTTTGGGTGGAATCACCACTTTGGATCCACACATCAAGGTTCCTCAGCACAATGACAGCTGTTCTCTTCTTTGCGAGAATGCTGGCAACAGTAGTTCGCCATGTGCTGGCCATCCCTTCACTGTTAAATCGTAGACCCGTGAAAGAGTCGGGTCATTTCTCGTTTCCCTTTCAATGGCAGATTTTGTTACTGGTAGACATTCCACTATGGTAGAGTGGAACATCTCCATTGGGTCTACTGTAGGTGCCTCTTCTACTGTTGGCAACGGTAGGCGCGATAAACCGTCGGCATTCCCATGCTGTTTTGACCCTTTGTATTCTATGTTGTATTGGTGTGCCCCTAGAAAAAGGGACCACCTCTGTAGCCTTTGCGCTGTCATAATGGGAACACCCTTTTTAGGGTTGAATATGGAGATGAGGGGTTGATGGTCAGTCAACAAGGTAAATTTTTGTCCGTGTAGGTAATGGTTGAATTTCTTTACTCCCCATACCAGGCTGAGTGCTTCCCTGTCGATTTGGGCATAGTTACGCTCAGCTGAGTTCAATAAGCGTGACGCAAAAGCTATCGGCCGTTCCGAGCCATCAGGGAATTTATGCCATAATACTGCTCCTATGCCGTAAGGGGATGCATCGCATGCCAGTCTGATTGGCAGTGATGGGTTGTAATGAGCCAAAACTTCTTTGGATGTGATTAAGTCTTTGCATTTATGCAAGGCATGTTTACAGTCTTCGCTCCATTTCCAAATTACTCCCGTTTGTAGCAGTTCATTAAGAGGGTGTAGAAGAGTTGATAAGTTCGATAAAAATTTATGATAGTAATTTATTAATCCCAGGAACGACCTTAATTGTGCAACATTTTCAGGTGCTGGGGCTTTTATGACCGCCTCAATTTTTTCAGGTGACTTATGCAACCCTTCCTTATTTATTATGTGGCCACAATATGATATTTGATTTCGGAAAAATTCGCACTTGGGGCGATTTGCTCGTAGGCCCAGTTCTCTCAGCCGAGTGAGCACTTGCTCTAAATTGGCAAGGTGCTTGTTGTCGTTTTCTCCTGTTACAAGGATGTCGTCTAGGTAGCATTGAGTCCCCGGAATCCCTTGGAGGACTTGCTCCATAGCTCTTTGCCAGATAGCTGGAGCGGATGCTACTCCGAAAACCAGTCGATTGTACTGGTACAGACCTTTGTGTGTATTTATCGTGAGATTTTTTTAGAGGCCTCTTCAACCTCCATCTGTAGATATGCCTGTGCCAAGTCAATTTTGGTGAAACGTTTCCCTCTGGATAGTGAGGCGAAAATATCTTCTATCCTCGGAAGACGATACCGTACCATGTGAAGGATCGGGTTTACAGTCACCTTGAAGTCTCCATAGATGCAAATTTTTCTCTGTTCTTCAGATTTATCATTCTTTAATGCTTTCTTCATGACTGGGATGATGGGTGTTGCCCACTCGCTCCAATCTATTTTAGATAATACGCCTGCCTTTTCCAAATTCTCCAGCTCTGCCTCGACTGCTGGACGAATTGCGTATGGCACCGGTCTTGCCTTAAAAAACTTGGGAATTGCTGCATCTTCCACTTTTATTGAGGCGGTGATGCCTTTCAAGGTTCCTAGTTTCTCTTGAAACACTTCCTTGGCGTTGGCCAAGATGACTTTTAATCGTTCAGGTATGACGTCATCATCATTTTTTTCCTTACTGGTCACCGTCAGTGCCTGAATGGAGTGCCAGTCTAAACGTATTTTTCTGATCCATTCACGTCCCAACAGCGGTGGACCACCATCTTGTAGAACGTATAAGTACAACTTCTGTATTTCCTTGCCGTTGTATACAACAGGCACCCTTATTTTTCCTTTGGGGTATACTTTCTGCCCCGTATATGTTTTCAAGATAATGGATGTGTCTTTTAAAGGTATATGCGGAAATAGCCGCTCGTAATTCCATCGATTTATGACGGTCAGAGCTGATCCTGTATCTAGCTCCATTTTAACTGGGGACCCTGCTATTGTGAGGGTAACCCAAATGGTCTGGTAATCTTCTTTGGCAATTACATTATGTAATTTGAGAGAGCTTAGTCTCTTGTTCCCGGAGTCGCTATCGCTATTCTGGTCTTCGGAGCTACTGTCCATCATCATTTGTACCTTTCTGTGCTTTTCCTTATTGATTCTTTTCCTGTTAGTGGATTTTTTGTTTCCAGATCGGCACACACGTGGAATGTGTCCCATCTTTCCGCATCGCCTGCATGCTTTTTCTTTGAACCAGCAGTCCCTCTGATCATGGGTGGATCTGCCGCAGCGATAACATCTCTCGAAACCCCGTGTCATTTCATGGGTGCCGAAGTCCTGTGGCCTTTGCTGTATCTCTGCAGCTCCTATTGCACTGAAAGCCTTGTCCAGTGTTAAATTTTTCTCAGAAGATAGCTTTTTTTGTGTTTCTACACTTAGGGAATCGCAGATGAATTTGTCTCGCAGAGAATCTGCCAGTCCTGCCTCGAATTGGCAGTGTAGGGTATCAACAATCTCCTCAAAATTCTTGTCCATCGGTTAGGCTGGAGTGATTAAGTTTTGTAACAGCTTGTATGTCTTTGCGCCCATTAAATCCAGAAGCACTGAAGCTTTTTTTTCATCTTCTATTCCATTTGCGGTGCAATATACCTCCACTCTTTCCACATATGTGGTCCAATCCTCTATCTCGTTATCAAAAACATCAATATTGCCAGAATTAGGCATCTTAGAAAAGATATGGCGCTTCCCGTGCTTTTCTTTCTTTTCTGTAGAAAAGATATGGCACTTCCTGCGCTTTCCCGCCGCTGCTGCCGATGACAACGCTGTTTACTGCGGTTTCCGTTTGTTTTATTTTTTTTGTTTACTGTTGGAGACTCGTTCCCGCCGGAGTTTTTGTCCAGGTCTGAACGCTGACCTGCTTGCCGCGCCTGCCATCTCCCGAGTGCTCCCTCCCAGTCCGTTATTGCTTGCCTCTGATTTCACTGCCTGTCTCAGCTGTAAAGCCAGCCGCTGGAGCCCCAGCCTGACGCCCAGGAAGGATTTAGCGCAATACCTGCCACCAGCTTGGCCAGCTGGTGAAACCACAGCTCCTCTCACTTCCTTGAGTCTTCAGGATGCCCGAGGAATCGATGTCCTTGAGGTGCTGCCGAATTGCAGGTAAGTCCGTTTCCACTTCATCGCCACTGTAGTGTCCGTGTGTTGATAAAGACACTGAAGACAGGAGTTGGTTCATAGGTATTTACTAAGCAAAGTCTGGGGGGGGTTCTAATGGATATACACAATACACAGGCTTATATAACCCGAGTGGCAATCACCGGCACCACAGCACACCTGGGGCTCTTAAAGGCACATACACTACACCTTACCGTTATATACAACGTTCACCCTTATTTTTCCTTTGGGTTAGACTTTTTGCCCTGTGTACGTCTTCAAGACAATCTCTGTATCTCTCAAGGGTATATGTGAGAATAGCCGCTTGTAGTCCCTTCGGTTTATGACTGTTAGGGCTGATCCTGTGTCCAATTCCATTTTCACTTGGACTCCAGCTATCTTGAGCGTGACCAAGATAGTTTGATGATCCTCCGTTTGGATCACTTTATGTAGTTTCAGACAACCCAGCTCCTTGCTTCCGGAGTCTGTATCACTTTTCTGTTCGTCTGAACTACTCTCCGTCACCTTATGTACCTCCTCATACTTCTCCTGTGGAGCTTTCTTGCTGCTGCTTTTCTTTCGCGACCTGCAGACTCTTGCTATGTGTCCTACTTTTCCACACTGTCTGCACACTTTGTCCTTAAACCAGCAATCATTATGGTCGTGTGTTGTTCTGCCGCAGCGATAACACTTCACTGTTCCGTATGATATTTCATTTGTGCCATATTCTTGCAGTCTCCGTTGTATCTTTGCAGCGCCCCATGTGGCTGCTTCATGTGATACTGCCATGCTGAAAGCCTTTTCCAGCGTAAGGTCCTTTTCAGATAAAAGCCGTTTCTGGGTTCCTTCACTTTGAAGCCCACACACAAACTTGTCCCTTAAGGTATCTGCCAGTCCCGCTCCAAACTGGCAGTGTTTCGATAGCTTACGCAGTTCCGTTAAATACTCAGCATTACTTTCATCTTTATGCTGGTTCCTTTTGTGAAACTTAAATCTTTCTGCTATCAGCAGCGGTGTGGGGTTTAAGTGGTTCTGTAGGGTTGACACTATGTTTCCAAAATCCTTGTCCACTTCTCTCGGGCTACTAGGTTTCGCAGTAAGCCATACGTTTTTGCACCCTTGGAATTCAACAATACCAGCGCTTTCCTCTCATCTGGCACTTCATTCGCCTTGCAGTACACTTCTATGCGTTCGACATATGTCGTCCAATCTTCGACTTCATTGTCGAACGCTGTGTTACTGCCACTCTTCGGCATCCCTGTGTGTGGTTAGACTGGCTCAAAATGGCGTTTTACCGCGCTTCCCTTCTTCTCCACTGTGGCTCAAAATGGCGTTTTCCCGCGCTCTCCCTTCTTCTCCGCTGCGGCTCAAAATGGCGTTTTCCCGCGCTTTCCCTTCTTCTCCGTTGCGGCTCAAAATGGCATTTCCCGCGCTCTCCCTTCTTCTCCGCTGCGGCTGCTCGGCCCTTGAACACCGGCTGTGCTCTGCGCATTTCCCTTTCTTCCCTGCAGGCGCTGCTCGTCCCTTGAACACCGGCTGCACTCTGTGCGCTCTACCCTCTCTCTTCTCCCGTCGACGCCGCTCGGTCCTGAACACTGGCTGAGCCCTGTGCGCTCTACCCTCTCTCTTCTCCCGTCGACGCTGCTCGGCCTTTTCTGTGCCATCGGTCAGCTCTAGCCGCCGCTGTCCGGGAAGGGTCTGTGCTGTACCTGTTGCCAGCCCATTTTGCTGGACCACCGTGACTGGAGAACCAAGCCCCGCTCTCAACAGCCTCTCCTGCGATGCTCAATCTCTGCTGGATGACTGGGCGGTTGCTCGTGGTCGACGCCCGTGCTTCTGGCCTCAACTTTCTTCCACTGTTATCCAGGAGCGAATCCCTGGGAGGTAATGCAGAGTTGCAGGTAGGTTCGAATCTGCCTCGTCGCCACTGTTAGATCCGTGTATTTTTGATGTAGTGTGTCCTTCAATAACTAGACATGAGACTGCAGGAACAATCAACAGGTATTTACTGGATGAGAGTTACTCTAAAACTAAACGTACAGATCCCTACTCAGGGTTTATATACAGGTGTGGTCACTGCCGGTACTACAGTATACAGGAGCTGTAAAAAGTAGTTCTCCCCTTAAAGGTACATACACTACAAGTTTAAATGGAGTTTTTTTCTGCCTCCCCCGCCCCCCACACACAGCATTTATGGAATAATGGGCTTTAAAATGGCATGTCTTTATAAAGAATTTTCTGACAGATCTTTTTTTTTTAAGTTTGCCAAACGGTAAGACAGAATTACTGAATTAATGCACGGCTATTCGCTATTCTCTCTCCCATGGACTAGAACAGTGACTTTTTACAACTGTTGTTTTTGATGTAAGTGGAGGGATAGCTTCAACTGTGATATGGTTTGGGCTTCATGTCAGCAGTATGGAGGAGCAAAACAAGTAAAATTACACCCGTGCAATTGAGGTCCTGCAGATTACAACTGATTTCTTATTCTTATTTGTTCTTGGGGTGCGGCCAACACTGACAAGGCAGTATTTCGTGTTTATCCCTAGTTGTTATTATGAGTAAACCACATAGGGGCTGGAACCACATGTAGACCAAGCCTGAATGACTTAAGGGAACAACTTGGGATTTTACAACAATCAAGCAGCTTTCATGGTGATGTTTCTCTGGTTGTGTTTAGTGACACCACCCGGTCTAATTAACAAGGTTTGTAGTTGCACCACCAGGAAGTGGGAGGACAATAATCAACCAACACTTTTCCTGGAATGTGTAATTTGATGCATTCAACACAACCAAGTGGGACTGTACAAGGGGCCCAACCCTGGGGTTCTTGCATTACAACTCTGTGGAATGTTAACTGTAATCCCGGCACTTACCAACACCTTTGGAGGAGATGGTGAGAAACCCCGAGTGTTCAGTGAGAATAAAATAAAGGTTGTGTTTCGTTAAAATTACTGCATTGAAGTTCTCTGCATGGCTAAGGGTAGAACTCAACAAGTACAGCGCTTCAACACAGCATAGCACTGACACTCGGGTCGTCATCGGCTTGGCGGCATTGTCAATATTCATCCCAGTTTATTTCGGGTTTCGGCCAGTCCACAAATTACCTGATTTATTTAACTCAACTTTGCAACCTCTAGGTTGCAAGTGCAGTACCATAATGAGTAGGCTACAGCATCTTGCTCAATCACCCTTTCTCCATGCACCTGCAAAGTGATCCACTTTAATTATAATCTGAAGTTAAGTGAGATCTGTAAATCTACAGATTATTTCTCACACAGTTTATCATTGATATATAAAGCATTGTGGTACAGCAGAGTTATTGGTGTAAAAAAATGACAAAATCCTCCACTTGAAATAGAGTTTACAAAAAGGAGCGCTTAAATTAACTGTATTGACTGAGAGTGTGAGAGAACTGTTGGAGCATTCACACCCACAAGCCATTGTACGCTGCCACGGAGTCAACACGCCAGGAAGCAGTGGGGAGAAAATTGGCAAAAAAGCAAAGCAAAGAAAAAAGGAACCACTAATGTGACACCAAACAGAAACAGATCAATAACAGGAGTTTCAAACCAGGTAGTTCAACAGTACTGTTGTGGTAAAACCACCAATGAACTCCTGTACAAATGAATAACTGTCTTTAAAGCAATGTTACAGCACCTATGTCCGTTTGCTGAGTGTAAACAAGCTTTCTGTAAAAACCCTGATACAAAGCGATGACGTCATCACATTGGTCACGTGGTGCCCCGAGTGGCGGGAAACATGAGGATGTCATGACGTCAGAGGTGGGAGGTTCTGAGTTCAGACCTCGTGGAACAAGCTACTGTATAGACCTGTTTGCTGTTGCTCCTGCATGTTTTTGTTTTGTTCACCAGTTTAATTAAATTCGGTTAATTTACTGAACTGACTCGACCTCAGTGATTTCGATAGGAATCCGTTGATTCCTACACTGTGATGTTTTGACAGCAACAAATGCACTGAAATGTTGAAACTATTCCCCAGTTACACACAGGTCTTGTCAACTCTTTCCTGCATTTGTGGCGTGTTTATGTTGCAGCACTGATTCCACTAGAAACAGTCTTCTGAATACATAGTTGCTTCTAGACTGTATTCATTACTTTAACTTGGTGGCCTTCCTCAATACTAGAGTCAGATCCGTATTGGCCAGCAATATAAAAAAATGCATCAGAGGCCAAACAAAATCAAAATTGTGGCTTTGTTTGCAGGGACAAACCATCCATTGAAATGGATCTCCTTGCCACAAAAGACACTGGCATCACCTGATTTGCATTACAGTCACGCTCCCCGAGGCAGTGTTGTCTCTGCTGGTAATGCTGTCATGTAAATGCAGCATTAATAGTTCCTAGATATCTAATTAAATGCTATGGTAATAAAGTGTTTTTGCTTGCATGATTATTCCTAACATTGTGTTGGATGGTTTAAGTTACCAGTGGTTGTAATTTAACACTGGAATGATTTGTAAATCATACTTTAAACTTGGTAGATAATTGCTTATCGTTTACTACCCAGGGAGCATTAATAGGCACATGCAGGATGACTTTGCCCCACAGCTTTGCCCGAGCCATTCCTTGTCATAAAAAGCATGCTTAAGATGGAAATAGCAGTCAACATATTTATTAACAGACTCTAAGAAACCATGCACAAATGTCATAAAGTGCCAACAATGAGACAAGAGGCTTACTTTTAAACGTGAAGCGTGTAACTTGATTATGGATGAAAAAAAAAATCAGTATAAAAGTCATCACTCTCATTATAGCTTCTACCGATGAGAAGACGGACTGGAGAAGGAGCACTGCAGTATAAGATCAGTGAGGGGGACAGAATATCATAATCCTTATTAAAGTCTGAAGTACCCTGTCTATCATGTTTACAACAGGTTTATATCACATTGGGACATTTCTGAAATAAGAAATACTTGCTCACTGTACTACAGTATTGTGTGTGCACTGTCAATTATACAAGAGAAAATGAACTGCTACCACAAATATAATGGATTTTATTAAACGCATTACTTCCTTCAGTTCATATGCATATAATAATGAAATGCTTGAGTAAAATGACTATCCTGCTTGCAGCATTTGTAACCCAGCACATGTAGAAATGAACTTATAAAATGAATCGGCCACCGACTACAGAAGAGTCAGTTTGTCATCAGTAACGGATTAACACATGTGCATTGGTGCTTTAGGGGAGACGTACAGGGCTAATAATTTGGTTGCATAGCACCCATTATTTGGGTGCTATGGGTGCCAAATTGGCTCGAAAATGCCATCCGAGCAGCGCGTGGGCACTGGTGTAGACCATGCCGGATGCCATTTTGGTGAGGGCATCAGCGTCAGCACTGGGAGCGTGCGCCGTAAGTATGCAGAGTAGGCAGATCGTGACATCAATCGACATGTAACGCTGATTTGACACCAGCGTTGCCATTTTCAACCTCAATGCTGGAGTTAATGCCCTCTCTTAACCTCACACAGCTAAACATGCATTTAGCAGCTGGAAGGACCCCCCCACCAGCACAATTTAAAGGGATCATTCACCTACTTACAGGTTAGTTGTTGATTGATTTCTACTAGCTGTTGCTGAGTTTGTAGAAGTGTTTGAGGCTTTCTAAACTTCTGTAAAGTTGTCTAAAGTCTACAAGAAGTGGTGTGGCACATGCGGCATCGGCAGTGGGTGGAGGCGGAGCTGAGCGGCAGAGCGACTACAAGAGGCCCCAGAGGCTCAGGTAGGCCCCAGTGCGGCATCGGCAGCGGGTGGAGGCGGAGCAGCGCGGCAGAGCGACTACAAGAGGCCCCAGAGGCTCAGGTAGGCCCCAGTGCGGCATCGGCAGCGGGCGGAGGCGGAGCTGAGCGGCAGAGCGACTACAAGAGGCCCCAGAGGCTCAGGTAGGCCCCAGTGCGGCATCGGCAGCGGGTGGAGGCGGAGCTGAGCGGCAGAGCGACGACAAGAGGCCCCAGAGGCTCAGGTAGGCCCCAGTGCGGCATCGGCAGCGGGTGGAGGCGGAGCTGAGCGGCAGAGCGACTACAAGAGGCCCCAGAGGCTCAGGTAGGCCCCAGTGCGGCATCGGCAGCGGGTGGAGGCGGAGCTGAGCGGCAGGGCGACTACAAGAGGCCCCAGAGGCTCAGGTAGGCCCCAGTGCGGCATCGGCAGCGGGTGGAGGCGGAGCTGAGCGGCAGAGCGACTACAAGAGGCCCCAGAGGCTCAGGTAGGCCCCAGTGCGGCATCGGCAGCGGGTGGAGGCGGAGCTGAGCGGCAGAGCGACTACAAGAGGCCCCAGAGGCTCAGGTAGGCCCCAGTGCGGCATCGGCAGCGGGTGGAGGCGGAGCTGAGCGGCAGAGCGACTACAAGAGGCCCCAGAGGCTCAGGTAGGCCCCAGTGCGGCATCGGCAGCGGGTGGAGGCGGAGCTGAGCGGCAGAGCGACTACAAGAGGCCCCAGAGGCTCAGGTAGGCCCCGGTGCGGCATCGGCAGCGGGTGGAGGCGGAGCTGAGCGGCAGAGCGACTACAAGAGGCCCCAGAGGCTCAGGTAGGCCTCAGTGCGGCATCGGCAGCGGGTGGAGGCGGAGCTGAGCGGCAGAGCGACTACAAGAGGCCCCAGAGGCTCAGGTAGGCCTACCACTCTTCAATCTCAGGGAAGGAGAGAGGTAAAAAGTATTCAAGGTGTGATGTCACCACAAAGCGGGTAAGTGATTGGTTGGTAAGTATTTCTCCCTTTTTAAGCTGAAATCTCCTTGGTTTATAGTTTCTAAGGTGTGATATTCACCATCTAGAATCGAGGCAGAGGGTATTTAAGAATAATATTAATAAATTTTATTAATTACATAGAATGGGAGATCAGGCGATGTGTTGCTGCTGCAATATGTGGGAGCTGGTGGACACCATTGATGCTCACGGTGATCACATTTGCAGTAAGTGTTGGCTGCTCGAGGAATTCCGGCTCCGTGTTGAAGAGCTGGAGTCCGAGCTTCAAACACTGAGACACATCAGGGAGAGGGAGAGTTACCTGGACTCTGTGTATCAGGAGGTAGTCACACCAATTAGATAAATTAATTCAGATGTAGTCCGTGGCCAGGGTCAGGATGGTTCGACTAGAAGTGAGGCAGGTACGGGGATCCAGGAGATAGTGTTGGAGGAGCCGCAGCCCTTGCACTTGTCCAACAGGTTCGAGGCTCTTACTCCCTGTGAGGATGGGAACAGGGACTGCGGGGAGGATGAGCAACCTGGCCACAGCACCGTGGAGCGGGGGGCCATTCAAGTGGGGGGAGTTAAAAGAAATGTTGTAGTGGTAGGGGATAGTATCGTTAGGGGGATAGATAGAGTTCTCTGCAGCCGAGAGCGAGAGACCCGAAGGCTGTGTTGCCTGCCCGGTGCCCGGGTTAAGGACATCTCCTCTGGACTGGAGAGAAACTTGGAGTGGGAGGGGGAGGATCCAGTTGTCGTGGTCCATGTTGGTACCAACGACATAGATAGGACAAGGAAGGAGGTTCTGCTGAGGGGGTTTGAGCAGCTAGGGGCCAAATTAAAAAGAAGAACCACAAGGGTAATTTACCTGAGCCACGAGCTAATTTGGCTAGGACAAATAAAATTAGAGAGTTAAATGCGTGGCTCAAAGACTGGTGTGGGAGAAATGGGTTTTGCTTCCTGGGACACTGGCACCAGTACTGGGGCAGGAGGGAGCTGTTCCGTTGGGACGGGCTTCACTTGGCCAGTGCTGGGACTAGAGTCCTGGCGGATCATATAACTAGGGCTGTAGAGAGGGCTTTAAACTAACTAGTGGGGGGGAGGTTCATAGAGAGCAAATAATACAAATGACAACAGAGAAGGTCATAGACTTAGGTAGCAGTGGGGAAATTAAAAACCAGAGCATGTCAGGAAGGGGCAGAAGGTATGGAGTAAAAGGTAAAGTAATAAAAAGGGCAAAAGCAGGAACTAAGTGTCACAAAACATCTTTGAAAGTTCTCTATCTGAATGCACGTAGCATTCGTAACAAAATAGATGAGTTAATGGCACAAATAACTACATATGGGTATGATCTTGTGGCCATTACAGAAACATGGCTGCAGGGTGACAATGCCTGGGAATTAAACATACCAGGTTATTTAACGATCAGGAAGGGCAGGCAGGAAGGAAGGGGAGGTGGGGTGGCTATGTTAATAAAGGAAGGAATCACTGTAATACAGAGAAATGATATTGGGTCAAAAGATCAGGACAATGAAACAGTTTGGGTGGAGGTAAGGAATAATAAGGGGAAAAAAACACTAGTGGGCGTAATCTATAGGCCTCCGAACTGTGGCAACTCTGTTGGACGGAGTATCAATCAGGAAATAGTTGAGGCTTGTAATAAGGGAACATCTATAATGATGGGGGATTTTAACTATCATATTAATTGGACAAATGAAATTGGGCAGGGCTGCCTTGAGGATGAGTTCATTGAGTGTATTAGGGATGGGTTTCTTGAGCAGTATGTAACTGAACCGACCAGGGGGCAGGCAACCTTAGATCTGGTCCTGTGTAACGAGACAGGATTAATAAAAAATGTCCTAGTAAAGGATCCCCTTGGAATGAGTGACCATAACATGGTTGAATTCCATATTCAATTAGAGGGTGAGAAGGTTGGATCTCAAACAAGCGTGCTAAGCTTGAATAAAGGAGACTATGAAGGTATGAGAGCGGAATTGAGTAGAGTGGATTGGGAAAATAGATTAAAGGGTAAGACAATACATGATCAGTGGTGTACATTTAAGGAGTTATTTTACAACTTCCAAAAAATATATATTCCACTGAGAAGAAAAGGGTGTAAAAGAAAAGACAGCCATCCGTGGCTAAGTAAAGAAATTAAGGATAGTATTCGACTAAAAACAAGGGCATATAAGGTAGCCAAATCTAGTGGGAGGATAGAGGATTGGGAAAACTTTAAAAGACAGCAAAAAATAACAAAAAGATTGATTAAGAAAGGGAAGATAGATTATGAAAGTAAATTAGCAAAAAATATAAAAACAGATAGTAAGAGTTTTTATAGTTATATAAAAAGAAAAAGGGTGGCTAAAGTAAATGTTGGTCCCTTAGAGGATGAGACCGGGAAATTAATGGTGGGAAATATGGAGATGGCAAAAACACTGAATGAATATTTTATATCAATCTTTACAGTAGAAGACACTAAGAATATCCCAACACTGGACAAACAGGGGGCTAAAGGGGGGGAGGAGCTAAACATGATCAAAATCACTAAGGAAGTGGTACTCGGTTAAATAATGGGACTCAAGGCGGATAAATCACCTGGACCTGATGGCTTACATCCTAGTGTCTTGAGGGAAGTGGCGATAGGGATTGTGGATGCATTGGTAATAATTTTCCAAAACTCCCTGGACTCGGCAAAGGTCCCGGCCGACTGGAAAACTGCTAATGTAACACCCTTATTTAAAAAGGGCAGTAGACAGAAGGCTGGAAACTATAGACCGGTTAGCCTAACATCTGTGGTAGGTAAAATTTTGGAGTCCATTATTAAGGAGACAGTAACAAGACATTTGGATAATCATAACTTAATAGGACAAAGTCAGCATGGTTTTATGAAGGGGAAGTCATGTTTGACAAATTTGCTGGAGTTCTTTGAGGAAGTAACATATAGGGTGGATAAAGGGGAACCAGTGGACGTAGTGTATTTAGACTTCCAAAAGGCATTTGACAAGGTGCCATACAAAAGATTATTGCTTAAGATAAAAAATCACGGGATTGGGGGTAATATTCTGGCATGGATAGAGGATTGGCTATCTAACAGAAGGCAGAGAGTTGGGATAAATGGTTCATTCTCAGACTGGCAATCAGTAACTAGTGGTGTTCCGCAGGGGTCAGTGCTGGGTCCCCAACTCTTTACAATCTATATTAACGATTTGGAGGAGGGGACCGAATATAACATATCAAAGTTTGCAGATGATACTAAGATGGGGGGGAAAGTAGTGAGTGAGGAGGACATAAAAAACCTTCAAGGGGACATAGACAGGCTAAGTAAGTGGGCAGAGATTTGGCAGGTGGAATACAATACTGGAAAGTGTGAGGTTATGCACTTTGGCAGGAAAAATCGTAGAGCAAGTTATTATCTTAATGGCAAGAAACTTCAAAGTACTGAAGTACAAAGGGATCTGGGGGTCCTGGTGCACGAAACTCAAAAGGTTAGTATGCAGGTGCAGCAAGTGATTAAGAAGGCCAATGGGATGTTGGCTTTCATTGCTAGGGGGATAGAATATAAAAATAGGGAGGTATTACTTCAGTTGTACAAGGTATTGGTGAGACCGCACCTGGAATATTGCGTACAGTTTTGGTGTCCATACTTAAGAAAGGACATACTTGCTCTGGAGTCAGTACAAAGAAGGTTCACTCGGTTAATCCCGGGGATGAGGGGATGGACATATGAGGAGAGGTTGAGTAGATTGGGACTCTACTCATTGGAGTTCAGAAGAATGAGAGGCGATCTTATTGAAACATATAAGATTGTGAAGGGCTTGGCTCGGGTGGATGCAGGGAAGATGTTCCCGATGATGGGTGAAACTAGAACTAGGGGTCATAGTCTTAGAATAAGGGGCTGCTCTTTCAAAACTGAGATGAGGAGGAACTACTTCACTCAGAGGGTGGTAGGTCCATGGAATATGCTGCCCCAAAAAACTGTAGAAGCTACATCATTACATAAATTTAAAACAGAAATAGACAGTTTCCTAGAAGTAAAGGGAATTAAGGGTTACGGGGAGCGGGCAGGAATTTGGACATGAGTCTAGGTTCGGATCGGTCATGGGCCTCTGGGTAGCGGAGCGGGCCCAGGGGCCGTGTAGCCTGATCCTGCTCCTATTTCGTGTGTCTAATTCTGTTAGACGCAGGAGATGGTTCTGTGATAGTGGATTGGCAGTTAGGATCAGATCAGCCATGATCTTATTGAATGGCGGAGCAGGCTCGAGGGGCCGATTGGCCTACTCCTGCTCCTATTTCTTATGTTCTTATGTTCTTATGTAAGGGGTCTGCTCAGACCAGTTGCTCTAGCCATGGGTTCAATAGTCTGTATCCTCCTTGGCCTGCAGCATGACAGGGAGAATGAGCAGAGGTGACACAGAGCAGGACAAGCTGCTCAAAGAGGGAGGAGGGGGAGGGGGAGAAGGGCTCTCAGCAGGAGATCAGAGGGTGCCTACTGGGTGACAAGGGGTATCCACTGACTACCTGGCTCATGACTCTGCTGAGCAAATGGAAGGAAGGAGGGAACCCAGGCAGCTCCTTTCTACCCGGGCTGCCCGTGATCGAATCACCCATCTATGGTACCAATGAAAGGAGCCCCAATTCCCCATTCAACAATAGTCCCACACCTTACCTTCCCTCTGTCACCGACCCTCTTAGCCACAGTGCTACAAAAAAAGCCACCATTAAACAAACATTCCAAACTAATTTTATGAATCAAACCATTATACTATTTCACTCAAAAGTCATCTAATTATCCTTGTGCTGAAGGGATAATTACTAGTCCTAGCCCTTTTTGGGCTACCCTGGATCAGGCGTATTCCCCAGACGTTCACCTTCAACTAAAATTAGAGTTAGCCGAATCCTATAAGACGCTTAATTGGGTCTAAAGGTCCAGGCTATCCCTAAAGGAAAGGAATGACTTGAAGATGTTACCGTCCTCCAGATAGCACTTTTAATAAGTTTAACTAGACTGTAACCTTCCGGATATTATAAGGGTCTGGAATACACCCCCAGAATTCTGTAACTCCTCACCAAAGAGTGTACAAAGATTGAGTTCGTGAGTTTGATACAGAAGTACTCTGAGAGACAATTCTAAAAATATATAGATTTATTAAAGAACTGACATGTAGTTAACAGTTGGTGAATTCAGTCGCAACATTAACAGTTCAAAATACAAATAGCTTACAATTGTTATTCTCAGAGACCCTTATTCTCAAATCTTAACTTCTTTACATTTTTAAATTTCTTTCTTATTTCTACTCCAGGATATCCACCAAAATCAAAATAAAAGTACCTTTTTGATCCCCAAGACTCAAAGAGTTAAAAAGTTACAGAGCCTCCCTTGAAGAGTGAAAGAATCGCTTTGCCCCTTTCAGCGACTTCTGTCTTTCTATTTGAAAGTTCTATTTTTATACCCTTTTACAGTGGTATATCCTTTGAAGTTTTCTGCTGATGTAAGCTAATTATTCCTAGTCATTTCTCTGTTGACTTCTTTCTATTCTTACTGTCAATTCAGCTGTTAGCTTGCAGAATTCTATCTGCTGTGTAGGTATTCAAAACTTATCATAAATAACGGTTATAACATATGCATCTATTTGATGCAAATTTTACGAAGGACTTCTATTCATATCTTAAATCACCTTAGCTGGTTGGAAGCAGACTTTGCATCTCCTATGTGTTCCAAGTTCAAAACAAACACAATGTGATTGCTTGGTGCATCTATTGATATCATATCTACCAAGTCTCCTATTTGTATATTTTACAACATGTAAATTGAAAACACTTCAACCGAGTATTTGATTGTCTTCCTAGCTACTTCAATGGTTATATTACAGATGTCATGTCTCCTTGTTTCATTTGATGTGATATTTATGAAGGCATATGGTTCTTTAATGATCCGAGTTTCTGTTTCCCGAAGTGTTGTTTTTATGACACCTTAACATTATACCATTATGCTCTTTCATGTGCCTGTTTACAAATGGTTTGTTTAAAACAATTTAACTGGGTAACGCTCATTGTGTTCTTTCCAAAGCTTAGATTTTCTGGAAGCTCTTACTTGATGCTTCATTAGGGCCATTGTTTCATTGTCAACAATCAATTCCCATTTCAAAAGCTTGTATGGTGTTTACAGCTTTGTGTTAACAACTCATCTTATCTCAAAAGCCTGTACTCTGTTTACAGCTGTGTCATTGAGGCTTTTAGATTTTTAAACCCAGTTTACATGTTTTAATAAAGTCAGAATTCTGTTCATAGGATTGTGTATCTCTTGGAATATGACTATTTCCTTTACAGTACATTCCCTTAGTGCTTGTTTTCAGTGTGCGTTTGTCTGTCCTAGTGCTCCTACACAGTGCTACCCCAGTGGCTACAGCATGGCTGGTGGAAGACTGCAGATGACCTTGCAGGATGACCTTGAGCAGCTCTTGGCCTAGTAGGCCTGGCTTTGGGCTGCACCACCTCAGCATGGGTGGCAGCAGTCTGGGCCAGCTGGCTGACAGGCAGCAGCAAGGACACTGGCGGAGCAGCAGTGGTGGGAGGATGAACGCTGTCATCCTGAGAGAGAACAGCAGGCTCTTGCTCCACTGAGCCACTGCCACTCATCCTGGGCGGTGCCTCAGCAATCTTAATAATTTTCTGGAGGACAGATTGCTGGACTGCTGTGAGCCCCTTTCAACACTGGTAAACCCAGCCATGATGGCAGCAGTCTCAGCTTGCATGGCAGCAGTCTGAGCTTCCATTTTAGCACTCAGAAGTTGGGTGGCTTTTGCTTGTCCTGCAATGGAGGCTGAGACATCGGCCATCAGACGCTGCATCATGGTTGGGACCACAAGTGCACTAATGGATCTGCCCACCCCTTCCACACTGGAAAGGATGGGCTCCAAGCTCTGCGCAAAGCCCTGTGCAAGGTTGGTGCTGGACTCTTCCATGCTCCTTGACATTGCACTCAGGCTGTCTGGCAGGCCTGGCAATGCACCAAGCATTTCTGTGTGCATGCCCATCGGTGTTCTGCTTTAAGCTGCCCCATCAAAGTCCTCACCTGAGTCCTGTGCAGCAGAACTTGTGTGCGACCTCGCCCTCCAAAAGCTGGCACCTGCGCTACCCTTTCCCCCTGCCCTAGCTGCAGCCCGCTCGTGCCCGGTGACTCACCATGTACAGAACTCGCCTCTAAGCTACCCTTTAATGTCCATGCATTTCTGGTATCTGAGCTGGTGGCTGTGAGTGTCAGATCGAGTGACAGTGTTTCTCATCAATACTCTCCTCTTCCTCCTCCTGTTGCACTACTGCCTGGCCAGATTGGATTTCTTGAGTCTCTGAAATGAGAAAGGCACAAGGGTGGTGTTGTGGTAAGGGGGATGAGAGAGAGGGAAATCAAGAGGTGTATGCTTACGCCATCTGCAGCTTGTAAATCAGAAGAAATAATGGGATGATGGGGAAGTGCGATGTAAGAAGGAGGATTAGGTATGGATACCGTCACCTTCAATGCTTTCAGCCCTGCCACTGGCGAGGGCCTCAGTCACAGCCACTCCAATTACAGTGAGCACCATCTCCTCAAGCGGTGTGAGGATATGCAGGCATGCCTGCTGTTACATCCGTGTATAATGAGACACAGACTGCGGAGAACGGTACAATAGGTGTTTACTCAACATGGCTCAGATTGCAACTGATCTGTACAGATTACTACTCAACGTTATATACAGGTGTGGTCACTGCCGGTACTACAGTATACATGAGCTGTAAAAAGTAGTTCCCCCCCTTAAAGGTACATACATTACAATTCCTCCCCTTTTAGATTAACAGTACCATAACACTCATTTAACAATTAAATATCAAACTAATTACAATTAACACTTTTAACATGCAACATTAGCTGAAAATAGTCTATTTATAAATTCAGTCTTTGGGGAGGCTTCCTGATCCTTTCTGGACAGTGCCTTTCCCGAGTGTCTTGCTCTTGGTGCGGAGGCAATTCTGGCCCCCTGTCGTCGGTTGGTTCATCAGCTTCCGATGCTACTGTTTCTGGGGTAGATGCTACCTGTACGTCGGGTTCATCACCAGGTATGTATGGGCGAGGCATGGGGTTGACTTGTTCCTGTGACTCTAGGATCTGGTCAGCATGGCGTCTCACGATGCTCTCCCCAACGTCCACTGTGTACATTAGTGGGCCCTGCCGTGTGCATATCGTTCCTGGCTGCCATTTTTCTGTTCGGTAGTCGCGGGCCAAGACTGGTTGCCCTACATTGAAGCTCCTTGTTGGCTTCTCATGGATGTGCTGGAATTGCTTACTCTCAACATCTCTTCGTACGTTTGGTCTGAGCAAATCCAGGCGAGATCTTAACCTTCGGTTAAAGAACATCATGGCTGGGGCCTGGTTGGTGACTGCATGTGTCGCATTCCAGTAGGTGAACAGGAAATTGTCCACCTTGTCCTGGAGCGGAATGTTGTCATTGTACATAGCTTTTATTGCCTTCTTAAAGGTTTGTACGAACCTCTCAGCCAATCCATTTGTGGCTGGATGATACGGGGCGGATGTGTAATGCCTTACCCTATTCTTTTTCAAGAACCTCCGGAACTCTTCGGACACAAACTGTGGTCCATTGTCGGAGCAAATCTGTTCTGGCAAACCATTCCTGGCAAAAATGGTCCATAGGACTGCAATAGTTTTGTCCGTGGTGGTGAAGGACATTTTGATGACCTCAGGCCATTTTGAGTGCGCATCCACGGCTATTAAAAACATGGAGTCCATGAATGGACCAGCAAAATCAATATGCACCCGTTGCCATGGAGATGAGGGCCACTCCCATGGGTGTAGAGGGGCCTGTGGTGGTGCATTTTGGACTTTCTGTCATCCTGAGCAGCTCTTGGTCAGGTCCTCAATTTGTTTATCGATTCCCGGCCACCACACATAAGCCCTGGCTAGGCTTTTCATTTTTACCCCTCCCAGATGACCCTCATGAAGCTCATTGAGCACTATCCCTTAACTTGGGTGGAATTACCACTCGGGATCCACACATCAAGGTCCCCCAGCACACTGACAGCTGTTCTCTCCTTGTCGAGAATGCTGGCAACAGTGAGTCGTCATGTGCTGGCCATCCCTTCACCGTCAAATCATATACCCGAGACAGTGTCGGGCCATTTCGGGTTTCCTTTTCGATACCAGCGCTAGTTACCGGTAAGTATTCAACTATAGTCGAATGGAATATTTTGACAGGATCCACTGCTGGCGCTTCCTCCGCAGTAGACAGTGGCAGGCATGATAGCCCATCAGCATTTCCATGCTGTTTTGTGCCATTATATTCAATCTCATAGTGGTGCGCCCCTAGAAAAAGTGACCATCTTTCTAGTCATTGCGCAGTCATCACCGGAACGCCCTTCTTCGGATTTAAAATGGAGACAAGAGGCTGGTGATCAGTCAGCAAGGTGAATTTCTGCCCGTGCAGATAGTGATTGAACTTTTTCACTCCCCACACTAGGCTGAGGGCCTCCCTGTCAATCTGGGCATAGTTACGCTCGGCTGAGGTTAGTGATCATGACGCAAAGGCTATTGGCCTCTCTTAGCCGTCCGAGAATTTGTGCGCCAGCACCGCTCCAATGCCGTAGGGTGACGCATCACATGCCAACCGAATTGGTAATGCTGGGTTGTAATGGGCCAATACCTCTTTCGATGTGATTAGTGATTTGCTCTTCTGGAAAGCTCGTCTACATTCGTCACTCCACTTCAATGGCACCCAAGTTTGCAGTAGGGTGTTCAGTGGGTGTAGTATTGTAGACAAATTTGGCAAGAACTTATGGTATAGTTTACCAGCCCGAGGAACGACCTCAGTTGTGTCACATTTTCCGGTGCTGGAGCCTTGACTACTGCCTCAATCTTCTCTGGGGACTTATGTAACCCCTCTTTATCGATAATGTGGCCACAATACGAGATTTGTTTTCTAAAAAACTCGCATTTGGGGCGGTTAGCTCGAAGCCCATATTCCTGCAATCTAGTGAGCACCTGCTGCAGGTTGGCAAAGTGATCACTGTCATTTTCGCCCGTGACCAGGATGTCGTCCAAATAACACTGGGTCCCTGGGATCCCTTGCAGGACTTGTTCCATTGCCCTCTGCCAAATAGCCGGAGCTGATGCTACCCCGAATACCAGCCGGTTGTATTGGTAGAGACCTTTATTGGTGTTGATTGTGAGGTATTTTTTTTGATGTCTCTTCTACCTCCATTTGCAGATACGCCTGGGCCAGATCAATCTTAGTGAAGCGTTTCCCTCCAGATAGCGAGGTGAAAATATCTTCAATCCGCGGAAGTGGATATTGTACGGTGTGAAGGACCGGGTTCACTGTTACCATAAAGTCCCCACAGATGCGAACCTTCTTTGGTTCCCCAGGCGTGCTGCTCAACGTTCTTGACTCTCCAGCTCTGCTTCGACGACTGGGCGGATCGCATAAGGTACTGGTCTGGCCTGAAAAAATTTTGGGCTTGCGTTTTCTTCAATTTTATTCATCGCTGTCATGCCTTTTAGTGTTCCGAGTCCTTGCTGGAACACTTCTTTCGCGTCAGTTAGGATCTTTGACAGTCATCCAGGTGTGACGTCGTCATCCTTTTTGTCAGCCACAGTCAGTGCCTGTATGGAATGCCAATCCAGTTGTATTTTCCGGATCCATTCACGTCCCAGTAATGGTGGTCCTCCATCTTGCAATACATACAGGTCTAGTTTTGGTGTTTCCTTACCGTTATATATAACGGTCACCCTTATTTTTCCTTTGGAGTAGACTTTTTTCCCCGTGTACGTCTTCAAAATAATTTTTGTGTCTCTCAAGGGTATGTGTGAGAATAGCCGCTCGTAGTCCTGTTGGTTTATGACTGTTAGGGCTTATCCTGTGTCCAATTCCATCTTTACCTGGACTCCTGCTATCTTGAGAGTGACCCAAATGGTTCAGTGATCCTCCGTTGTGGTCACATAATGTAGTTTCAGACAACTCAGTTCCCTGCTTTCGGAGTCGTTATCACTCTTTTGTTCATCTGAACTATTCTCCGTCATCTTATGTACCTTCTGGTACTTTCCTTTGGTAGGTTTCTTATTGCTGGTTATCTTTCCTGACCTGCAGACTCGTGCTATGTGTTCTACTTTTCCACACTGTCTGCACACTTTGTCTTTGAACCAGCAATCATTCTGGTCGTGTGTTGTTCTGCCGCAGCAATAGCACTTCTCTGTTCCATATGACATTTCGTTTGTGCCATATTCTTGCGGTCTCTGTTGTATCTCTGCAGCGCCCCGTGCTGCTGCTTCATATGATACCGCAATGCTGAAAGCCTTTTCCAGCGTAAGGTCCTTTTCAGATAAAAGCCGTTTCTGGGTTCCATCACTTTGAAGCCCACACACAAACTTGTCCCTTAATGTATCTGCCAGTCCCGCTCCAAACTGGCAGTGTTTCGATAGTTTGCGCAGTTCTGTTAAATAATCAGCATTGCTTTCATCCTTATGCTGGTTCCGTTTGTGAAACTTGAATCTTTCTGCTATCAGCAGCGGTGTGGGGTTTAAATGTTCCTTTAGTATCGTTACTATGTTTTCAAAACTCTTTTCCATTGGCTTCGTTGGGGTTACTAGATTTCGCAATAGACCATACGTCTTTGCACCCGTTAAATTCAACAATACCGACGCTTTCTTGTCATCTGACACCTCATTTGCCTTGCAGTACACCTCTATTCGTTCGACATATGTAGTACAATCTTCGACTTCATTGTCAAATGTGGTGATACAGCCACACTTCGGCATTTTGGGTGTGGTTTAAAATGGCATCTCCCGCGCTTTACTTCCTCCCCCGCTGCTGCCGACGCCGCTCCCAGCAATGGCAGCGCCCTGTAGGTTTCGCGCGCTTCTCCTGCGCTGCTGCCAACACCGCTCTCGGCGGTCCTCGTGGCAATGGCTGCGCCTTGCGGTTTTCTGCACCTCTCTCTCTCCCTCTCTCCGATGCTGCTCGGCCCCTGAACACTGGCTGCGCCCTGTGCGCTCTGCCCTCTCTCTCTCTCCCCCGTCGACACTGCTCGGCCCTTTGCTGTGCCGTTTGGTCGGGCTCTAGCCCGCCGCTGTCCGGGAAGGGTCCGCGCACTACCTGTTGCCAGCCCGTTTCGCTGGACCACCTCAACTGGAAAGCCAAGCCTGGCTCTCAACAGCCTCCCCCACAATTCTCGAGTCTCTGCTGGATGACTGGGCGGTTGCCCGTGGTCAACGCCCGAGTCTCTGGCCTTGACCTCCAATCCACTGATCTCTAGGAACGAATCCCCGGGAGGTGATGCAGAGTTGCAGGTAGGTTCGAACCTGCCTCGTCGCCAATGTTACGTCCGTGTATAATGAGACACAGACTGCGGAGAACGGTACAATAGATGTTTACTCAACGTGGCTCAGACTGCAACTGATCTGTACAGATTACTGCTCAGCGTTATATACAGGTGTGGTCACTGCCGGTACTACAGTATACATGAGCTGTAAAAAGTAGTTCCCCCCCTTAAAGGTACATACATTACACCTGCCCCCCTACAGTTAGCTGCAGCTGCCTATGATTGTGTGCCACCTTGTCTTGCAAGAGAGAGGGAAGTGTGTCGGTGAGTGTGGTTCATTGTGTTTGGCAGATATGGCTGTCATAGTTGAACACCTGGCAGTGTGTGCAAGCTATGAGATATGGGTGTAAGGCTTGGAACAGTGGTAAGTGTGTGACAGTGAGATGCAGCATATGAATGTGAGGTATGAGTCATGATTGATAGAGATTTCTGGTAGGTGAGTAATGGGGTGTGGTAAATTGAGCAATGTGTGAGGCTAGTGGTGCAGTTTGTGGGATATGGCATTTGAAGATGCATTCACTGACCTTGATCACTCATGTGAGGTCATTGAACTTCTTCCTGCACTGCATCCAGGTCCCGGGTCTACACTGCTGGCATTGACAGTGAAGGCTATCTGCTCCCATTCCTTTCTCAGCATCACCTGCAGGGCTTCCTGGCCCCCTGTGGATACAGGACTTCTCCCCTCCTGTCCACCTCCTGCAACAGGGCATCAAGTGCTGCATCTGAAAATCTGGGAGGCCTCTCTCAGCCATGTTGCCCCAATTTTACACTTCCTGTTGGTCACACATTCCTCTACAATGACTTCCAGTACCTGCTGCAACCAGAATGCACCTCCCCTTTAAAAGGTGCAGGCTGGCTTGAAGAACTGCAGGCTAGCTTTAATTGGTGTTAGCTTTGCACGAATTTGGATCCCCTGCTGAACATGCAACCACTCTGCAATATGTTTAGCACTGGGTTGCATGCCGCTATCATTATAATTAGCAGGCAGCACAAAGTTTGCATTGAACGGGCATAGGTTAATTGCACATCAGGAGCCTCGTGCCCTATTTCGGGGGCTATCCAATTAATAGCCCACAGACTTTCCGGCAACACACTGGGAGCGGGCGTGTCTGATAGCATGTGGGGAATCCAGAAGTAAGTGCAGCGTGTCTGTTGGTGGCTTTTTATCTCAATCACTTCATTATCATTATACTTCCGGGTTTCCCGTTCAATCAGCGGCAGTGGGCGTGATGTGAACCCACATGACATGATCTCAACTTCATTATTTAAAGAGACAGTCCAAACATGCAAGTTGAAGGAGTTTGGAGTTGAGAAGAAAAGGGAAGCAGTGTCAGAATGGAATCCAGATGGGCAAAGGCTGCGCCTCATTTCACTCATGCATCCCTTGATGTGCTGCTGGGGGTTGTGGGCAGACAGAGGGAAATACTCATCCCCAGCAACGGGATGCCTGCAGCTGAGACCAATAAGTCATGGTTGGAGGTTGCGGAGGAGATCAGCAGCAGGAGCATAGTGCCACGCTACTGGATTCAGTGCAGAAAGCAGATTAATGACCTCAGCAGGTCAGGAAAGGTGAGCACAGTGGCACATTCACCTACATCCTGCTGTACGCATCACACCAACACCCTCACTCTGCCTTCTAAAGCCTGCTCCATCACATCACTCCTCACACCCACTTACCTTGCAGGTGCACCCATCCCTCTCTGTCTATGCATTTCCTCATATCCCCATCTATCTATCCACCACTCTCACGCACCCTCATCATTATGCAATGTCATGCTGCTCCCTCATGATCACCCTCACCACCTGGTCACCATCCATTGGATGAACACATGCCATTACACTCACTCATAGGTCTGTTCTTTCCCTCATTGCAGGAAAAGAGAGCACAGAACACCAGGGAAATGGAGAGGGAGAGGGAGAAAAAATCCTCTCAGTTCTCAGTTATGTTGACTTGATTTCAACAGCGCGTGAAATATTAACTTCTTCATAATGATAACTTGTACCATATTCTTACCTTGCCAGGACTAATTCATGTCTTTTATCTCCCATGAGGCCTTCACACTTGCAGCAGGAGTCAGTGGACATCGCTAATGATGATTCCTCAGAGGAGTTGAGTCCTTCTGAGGGTGCACCGTCACAGGACTCACTCCGACCCTGCACCAGCTCAGATACTCACACTTCAGTGGGATCAAGAGGACAGGGAGTTAGGATTTCACCTGGTGACTCACACTTCACAAGTCAGCAGGAGCAGATGGTGGAGACAGGGACAGCAGTGGAGAATCTGTGTCGGACTCTCCAAGCTCTACTCAGCTGGACATGGATGCTGTACCTTGGGGGCCGTCGATGAAGAGGAGAATCATTGAGCAGCAGCAGATAATGTGGAATGCACTGACAGGCCTTCAAAGTGGACCCACCACGATTGCAGAGAGATTGGAGGAGTCCACCTCAAACATGAGGGGGATGGTGTCACATGCCATTGAGATGATGTCTTCTTCCATGGATAGTATGGCCAGCATCATGGACCATCATTTGCTCCAATCAAATGAATCCATGCATGCCTTCAACACCACCTTGCAGACTCTGGATGCCAACATGTCTGCCACCTTAAATAAGTTGACAGATACCATAGCCTTGGCCTTACAGGACCGCACTGACCTGCACCAAAGTGCTCTCCAGCACAGTGGCAGCACTAAAGTGCTGCTGGGGCATGAGAGGGATGATGGCGAAAGGGGTAATGGAAGTGGGACTCCATTCAAAGCACTTCCAAATGTTACCCACAGCCCACCTGTCAGTTTGCCCCTGCACAAGTGCAGGTGGAGCAGTCTTTGGTGGGGGCCTCATTTGCTCCAAAGCCGAGAGGTGGTTGGCCAAGAGCATCTCAGCAGTCAGAGCAGAATGTAAGCAGCCTGCCTCTACCTTTGCTGAAGCCACAGGGGTTGCACCACGTAGGAGTAGCAGGAAAACGAATAGTTAGGCTCTGTAGTTGCACAAGAGTATGCACATGGGTGTATGAGAAAATGTGGTTTTGATAGGTTTTTGGTGGAGAAATTGGGTACCTTTGCACCTCCCGTTAGCACCTCCGGGAGCGTTAATGGGGTGGTAATCACTTATCGACCGGACGCGGCGAGCAGATCAACTCCCGCGATATTCGGCGGGAGGTTTACAGCAGCAGCGTGGCGTTGCACCCAAATCTCCTTCGCCTGGAGATCATGACGTCATCGCTGTGTGCATCGCCCCAGTAGCACTCCGGACACAAACTTCACTTCCTCCCCCTGCAGCATCGCCGGGCGAAAACACCGTCAGCTGCAGGAGGTGTTCATCGGGAGGCCGGGCACTTCGGGGGTAATACTTAAAGGCGAGGAGGCTGAGGTAAATCACAAAAAATCTGAAATGCTGTTTCTGGGTTTTTTTCAGTTTTCTAGTCCAGCGATCGATCAGCCCGGCACTCTGCTGCAGTGCATCGGGCTAATCGGGCCAGATCGTGGCTGCTGTCAGGGACCAGGTAAGTTTTTTCCTTGCAGAGCCTGCAGCAATGGCCCTTCCCTTTAAGGGAGGGAAGGAGCCTTCCAACATGGCAGTGCTGCACAGCCCAATGTGCAGTGCTGCAAAACTACCGCCCGGCCTGCTGCCTGTTGCGCTCCAGGAAGGAAGTGGAGCACTTGATTTAGTGCTCCACTTCCATCCTGGAGCACAAAACTGAATTTTTTGAAAGTCAAAAGACATTAGCGCCTGGGGATAATTTTTTCAACTTTTAATCGCTAGCGCCCCAAACGGTGCTATAATGAATTTCTCCCCCCTTTGTTCTTTATTTATCTCACATAACTGTTACTCTTTTTTACCACTTTCCCATCTTGTCCATTGTTGGGTGCTGGATGGTAAGTGGCCTTCTAACTTGTTTGATAATGAATGGTAGGCATGGATAGATGGGGACCAATGGGGGAATGTTGAAGAGGTGGTTAGTTGCAGGACTGCTTGTGTCATTGGCATTGTGGGCGGGGGGTGTAGGAAGACTAGCCTCTCTGCTGGTCCCCCCTCTGCCGGTCCACTTGATGCTGGTCCCCTCTCTGCTGGTCTCCTCACTGCTGTGCAGCTACAGGTCTGTGACCAGCAGGCTGCAGATGCTGATGCTGGTCATCTTGTCCTCATCTGATGTCCAATCTCAGGCAGCGTAATTGGCACCGATGGTGATGCGATAGAACAAACCTCCAAAGTTTTAGAAAGTACTGTGAAGAAACCCTTTCCCACTAGCAGGTAAGAAAGCAGCTGTGGGTACTGAGTATTTATTGGCATATGGCCCTGAGATTGATTCAGCCCCCTCAATTTGAAGGGGTAATTATTATTCCTAGCCCTTTTAGGGCTAGCCCGGATCAGGCGTAGTCCTCAGCCGTTCAGTTTCAACTAAAATTTGAGGTAGCCGAATCCTAAAGATGCTTAATTGGGTCTAAAGGTCCAGACTATCTCTCCCTAAAGGAAAGGAGCAACCTGAAAATGTTACCATCCTCCAGATAGCAATAAGTTTAATAAGTTTAGCTAGACTGTAACATTCCAGATATTATGAGGGTCCGGAAAACTCCCCCAGAATTCTGCAACTCCTCACCAAAGAGTGTACAGAGTTTGAGTTTGCGAGTTTGATACAGAAGTCTTATGTGAGACAATTCTAAAAATATATAGATTTATTAAAGAACCGACATGTAATTTACAGTTGGTGAGTCAATCGCAACATTAACAGTTCCAAAAAGAGAAACCTTACAATTCTATTATCAGAGATCCTTACTCTCAAATCTTTACTTCACTACAGTTTTACAGTTCTTAGTTTTCTACTGGATATCCACCAAAATCAAATACCTTTGATCCCCGAGGTACAAAGAGTTGGAGACTCACAGAGCTGGCTCTGAAGCCGAGAATCGCTTTGCCCCTTTGAAGTGAGTCTACTATCCCATTTGAGAGTTCAACATTTATACCCTTTCCCAGTGGTAATACCTTTAATGTTTTCTGCTGATGTAAGCTAATTATCTCTGGTCAGTTTTCTGCTGACCCCTGCAATTCGTACAGTCACCTCAGCTGGTAGCATTACAGAATTATGTCTCTTCACTAGGTGTTCTAAGTTTACCATAAAAAACGGTGTAATGGCATGAGTGTTTTACTTGATATCATTTTTACGAAGGCAGATGTTTGTTACTTTTATGTGCTTCTTTACGAGGCATAAATGAGAACGCCTTAACCAGGGTGAACCATTGTTTTATTCCAAAAGGTTCAGACTACCAGAGACTTTAACCTTCTGCTTCAATAAGGTTATTGATTCAGTGTCAACAACTATCTTATCTCAATAGCCAGAATGCTTTCACAGCTTTTTCATAGTTAGGTTTCTGGACTTCCAGACCCAGTTTGTCATGTTTTAATAAGGCCAGGATTCTTTCATAGAATGGTGTATTTTTCTGAATAGGTTATATGGCTTATTGCTTCACACCCCCCTCTTGACCAAAAAATGAACTCGAGCATCAAGACAGAGTTTGGTCAATGTTACTAATAAGGTTACAATAGCACATTAATTTCATGAGATTCACAAGAGCCTAATCATGTGCTACATGAAAATTACTTTTAAGTTATCCCAGGACAATATTTTGCCTTATTTTAAATAGAACACAAATTAAAAGGATGGTAGGTACATTGTCATGCAATTAACGAAACAACATATACTTAGAATGTCCAATTGGCAGATGTACGTTCCATAGAGGTGAGTTATTCATATGAGTCAAGGACACGTCATTTGGAACTGGCTGAAACTTGACACGCTGTTCCATTGATCCAGCGTGAGGACAGCTTCTTGTTTCGTAAAGGCCTTGCCAGGAGCTCAGTAGATTCCATCTCCATCCGCAATGTTTTCCTCCTTCATTGAAGTAACCCGTTGATCTTTACTTGTTTTGGTTGTGGCTCTTTGAGAATCCAATTCCTGAGGCATTGCCAAGCATCATGTGGAGGAGTCGGCGACACTGTCTGGCTGACCGTCATCAGTAGTTCGACCGCATCCATTTCCTGTGTTGTGCTCCAAGCTCAGTCTTGGAAGACAGTGTATGACTGCACCTTGTATTGTTCCTCCATTTCGGTATCCCACAGGACACCTTTTGAGATTGTTTATGGAGGCAGTTTTAAGAATATGCTTGCCATTCGGCTGATTAATATGTTTTTAACTGTTCTTTCGTTAATACAGGTAGACTACCCTTTATCCGGACTTCCGAAAACCGAAACCCTCTAAAAACCGAAGGTTTTTTCGGTCAGCGTAAGTCGTGCACACGACATGACCAGAGTGGCACACGACTTACAGGCCTAGCCAGATAAGGGATAGTGTAGCATTTTTCCGCACTTCTGAAAACCGAAATCTTTATCCGCACATCCGAAACCAGAAAACCTCTGAAAGCCGAAAGTGGAGCAAAGCATGACTTCTGAAAACCGAAATGCGCACGACCACGACCCCCGCCGACCCCCACCCCCGACACCCCGGCCGAACCCGACCCCCACCGACCCCCGACCCCCACCGACCCCCGACCCCCGACCCCCCCTGTAGTGTATGTAACTGTTCTACCTTTAAGAGAACTATTGTATGTAACCGTCCACCTTTAAGAGAACTATTTTAGGTGTGGCACTACTTTATCTTGGCTGCTGTATACTGTAATACCGACGGTGACCACACCGGTATATAAGTGCTGTGTCAGGATTTATTGGGCAGATTCGCCCTGACCTTCGAATAGTAAAGTCCTGTTAAAGTTACTCTTGTAGTCTGTGTATTAATTCGCCATAATACCTACAGACTTTACAGTGGCGACGAGTTTGATCTTACCCTGCAGCAACAATACTTCCGAAGCAGTTAACGAGCGTCGAGAAGAGGCACCCGCCCTCGTCGTTCTGCTGAGAGAAAACTCGAGCCTGCAGAGCAAGGAAGAAGGAAGAATTCAGACACGAAGCCTTCCATCAGCAACAGGCACTGATTGTCCCTTCTGCCACGGTGGTGAGTGAGCCGATCAGCACGAGAAGCAAGTCGGCCACGGTGACTGTGAGTAAAGGGAAAATAAAAAAAATAAACGGAGGATAAGGGCGGTGAACTCGACCACGGCCGGGGGAAAGGAGCCGGACAGAAGTCGGGCCCAGAGGCGCTGAGACTGGGGCAGCGACCGAGGCCACAAAGCGCTGCGACCGGGATCGTAAGGCGCGGGAAGATATAAAAATAAATAAACCGCGGTGAACTCAGCCGCAGCCGGGGAGGAAAGCACCGGACTGCGAGAGGGCTGGGAGGCGCGATTGGAGTGAAAAAGGCCGGGCAGCGACCGAGGCCACGAAGCGCTGCGACCGGGATCGTAAGGCGCGGGAAGATATAAAAATAAATAAATCGCGGAGAACTCAGCCGCAGCCGGGGAGGAAAGCACCGGACTGCGAGAGGGCTGGGAGGTGCGATTGGAAGCCGCTGAGGGAGAGACAGAGCCCGAGCGGGCGGGAGAGACAGAGCCCGAGCGACGGAGACTGAGCGAGATCCAGCCCAGCGGCTGAAACTGTTCGCCGTCAACGGGTTGTACCCAGCGCCGGTTGCCCTGCCGAGAAAAGGGAACAAGGAACGCACTGAAGCCGATGCGCAGGCTGCGAACCCCGAAAGCCAGCGGTCGTCGCCCGAGGGAAAAGCTTACCCCTCCCGCCAGGGGAAGAAACGCGAGAAGCCGCCAGTAGGCGGGGAAGAAGACAGAAGCGGGAATCCGCCATTTTGAAAGTGGGCGGGGAAAGAAGACAAGCGCGGGAAACCGCCATTTTGGAAAAAAAATGTTAAAGAAATATTTTGTTGTTGTTTCTCAGGAAGAGGGTGAAGATGCCTAAGCGTAGTAACATCAACGGTTTCGATTCCGGTGTGGAAGATTGGGTCACGTATGTAGAACGCATCAAGATATATTGTAAGGTCAATAAGATAGCAAATTATGACAAAGCTCTAACCTTACTAAACTCAATGGGTGCGAAGACATACGGGTTATTGAAGCATCTTCTATCACCAGCTAAACCGGCGGATCAGTCTTTCGCTTATATTGTTGCTGTCCTGAAGGATCATTTGAACCCCGCACCGCTGATGTTAGCGGAACGATCTAAATTTTACGTGAGAACGCAACTAAAAGAGGAAAGCAACGCAGAGTACCTGGTTGAACTGCGTAGACTAACAAAATACTGCCAGTTTGGGGTAAATCTGTCAGAGGCACTGAGAGACAAGTTCGTGTGCGGAATGTCGAAGGAAGGAATACAAAAACGACTGTTCGAAGAGAACGATCTTACACTTGAGAAGGCTGTCCTTATTGCAGCATCGCACGAAGCCGCAGCGAGAGGCACGGCGGAAATGCAGCGGAAGACAGCGGTACTCAGTATGGATCAAATGACTTCGGGTACAACGAAATGTTATCGTTGTGGGAAGACAACACACGATCAGAACCAATGCTGGTTTAAAAACCAGGAATGTAGGAAATGTGGCAAGCCTGGTCACATAGCTAAAGTATGCCGGTCAGGAAAGAAGACCAGCAATAATAAGTCACCGCAGAAGAAGTACAGAAAGGTACATAAGGTGACTGGGAAGAGTACAGATGAACAGAATTCGGATTCAGACTCCAACAGCAAGGAACTGGGTAGTCTGAGGATTCACAATGTGAGTAAAGAAGCTGACCGACAAACTATCTGGGTCACACTACAGATTGCAAAAGTCCAAGTGAAAATGGAAGTGGACACCGGATCGGCGTTGACGGTCATGAATAAGCAAGATTACAAAATGTTGTTCAAACATATTCCCCTACGGGATACGGAGATAGTATTGCAGACATACACGGGGCATAAAGTATACCCCATCGGAAAGATAAAAGTCAAGGTGAGACACAAGGGCAAAGATCACCGAGGAATGGACATGTATGTGCTACCCGAGGGAGGTCCACTACTTCTGGGACGGGAGTGGATCAGGAAAATAAAGATAGACTGGCACTCACTAAACACAATGACGGTAGATTCCGGAAAGGAAGATGTCAAACCTGAACGGTTGTCCAGAATATTGGACGACGCTAAAGAGGTATTTCAGCAAGGACTGGGAACACTGAGAGGAATTAAGGCAAAAATCAAGATTGCAGAACATGCAAGCCCAAAATTTTTCAAAGCCAGATCGGTACCTTACGCGATACGACCTGCTGTGGAGGCAGAACTGGAAGAGCTTGAACGTTCAGGGGTACTGTCTAAGGTGGACTGGAGTGAGTGGGCCACGCCCATTGTTCCCATCATGAAGTCTTCATCAAGTAACAAGCCAGGGGGACGGGGAAAGGTCCGCATCTGCGGAGACTTCAAGATCACAGTTAATCCGGTGCTTCACACGGTACAATACCCGCTTCCGTGGATGAGGATATCTTTGCTTCATTGTCTGGCGGGAAACACTTCACCAAGATAGACCTGGCACAAGCATACTTACAAATGGAAGTCGAGGAAGAGTCGCGCCAGTATCTCACAATCAACACACACAGAGGCTTGTATCGTTATAATAGACTGGATTTTGGAGTAGCTTCGGCTCCAGCAATTTGGCAGAGGGCCATGGAGCAGGTCTTACAGGGGATTCCAAGCACTCAGTGTTACTTGGACGATATCCTGATTACAGGAGAGGACGAGGAGGAACACCTCGCAAATTTGAAACTGGTGCTCACCAGGTTGAAGGAATATGGCCTTCGAGTTAATCGCCAGAAATGTGAGTTCTTCCAGAAATGGATCTCGTACTGCGGTCATGTCATTGACCAAGAGGGGCTGCACAAGTCACCTGACAAGATAGAAGCTGTCGTGAAGGCCCCCGCCCCGGAAAATGTATCACAGTTGAGATCGTTTCTGGGGTTGGTTAATTATTACCACAAGTTTCTGCCAAATCTATCCACGGTGCTGCATCCGCTGAATGCTCTGTTGCGGAAAGAAGTACCATGGAAGTGGAGCGAGGACTGTAAGAAGGCCTTTCGCAGAAGCAAGGCGTTGATTACCTCTGAGGAAGTGTTGGCTCATTTCAACCCAACGTTACCTCTTTGTCTAGCTTGTGATGCTTCCCCTTATGGAATTGGAGCAGTACTTTCACACAAGTTACCAAATGGCTTGGAAAGGCCAGTCGCATTTGTGTCCCGATCATTGACCTCCACTGAGCGAAATTATGCTCAGATAGATAGGGAGGCCCTCAGCCTTGTGTGGGGAGTAAAGAAATTCAATCATTACCTGCAGGGCAAGAAGTTCACCTTACTGACAGACCACCAGCCGTTGGTGTCCATATTCAAACCTAACAAGGCCGTTTCCACTATGACAGCGCAAAGGCTACAGAGGTGGTCCGTGTTACTTGGGGCACACCAATATGACATCGAATACAAAAGGTCCAAACAGCATGGAAATGCTGATGGGTTATCGCGCCTTCCGTTGCCAGTAGTAGAAGAGGCGGCTACAGTGGACCCGGTAGAGATGTTCCACTCATCCATAGTGGAATGTCTACCAGTAACAAATTCGATGATCGAAAATGAAACAAGAAATGATCCGACTCTCTCATGAGTCTACGATTTAACGGTGGAGGGATGGCCAGCACATGGTGAACCAACGCTGCCCGCATTTTTGCAAAGAAAAGAACAGCTGTCAGTGTGCCGAGGAACCTTGATGTGTGGATCTAGAGTGGTGATTCCACCCAAACTTCAGCATAAGGTGCTAAAGGAGCTTCACGAGGGGCATCTGGGTGGAGTGAAAATGAAGAACCTAGCAAGAGCGTTTGTGTGGTGGCCAGGTATTGATGGAGACATCGAAGAAATAACCAAGAGCTGTCTAGGATGCCAGAAGGTCCAAACCGCGCCACCACAAGCTCCTCTGCATCCATGGGAGTGGCCCTCATCTCCTTGGCAAAGGGTACACGTCGACTTTGCTGGTCCATTTATGGACTCAATGTTTCTAATCGCGGTGGATGCACACTCCAAGTGGCCGGAGGTAATAAAGATGTCCTCCACCACCACGGAAAAAACCATCACAGTATTACGGACCATATTTGCTAGGAATGGCCTGCCGGAACAGATCTGTTCTGATAATGGACCGCAATTTGTGTCCGAAGAATTCAGGAAGTTCTTAAAAAGGAATGGGGTCAAGCACTACACGTCAGCCCCATACCATCCCGCCACCAATGGATTAGCTGAAAGGTTTGTCCAGACCTTCAAGAAGGCCATAAAGGCCATGGGTAATGAAGACATCAACCTACAACATAAGGTAGATAACTTCTTGTTGGCGTACAGGAATGCAACACATGCGGTCACAAACCAAACTCCCGCCATTATGTTTTTCAATAGAAGACTAGGATGCCGGCTGGATTTGATTAAGCCAAACGTCAGAAGGGACGTAGAGAACCGGCAATTTCAGGGCATGAATGAAAGGCCAACTAGATCCTTTCAGATAGGTCAACAAGTTTTGGCCCGGGACTACCGTACCGAGAAATGGCAGCCTGGAACTATTGGGAAAAGGCTAGGGCCGCTGATGTATACCGTGGGCATTGGTGACAGCATCATAAGGCGACATGTTGACCAGATCATAGGGTCATCCACAAAGGACCAACCTACTCCACAACCTTGCACCGCTAATGTTGAAGCAGAGATACCCAGAGCACCTACCTCCGATCTGGTAATACTAGAATCAGATGAACCTGACACTGTCCTTCAAGCCGAATCGACCTTGCCAGAAGAACCTACTACCCCGCCGAAAACTACTACACCACCGAGGCGTTATCCGGACAGAGTCAGGAAGCCTCCAGAGAGACTGAATCTGTGAACTGTTTTGCATAAGTTGTATATATGTTATGATGTTATGTTAATGGGGAATAAGTATGTTGTAAGCTAAAAAGGGAGGATTGTAGTGTATGTAACTGTTCTACCTTTAAGAGAACTATTGTATGTAACCGTCCACCTTTAAGAGAACTATTTTAGGTGTGGCACTACTTTATCTTGGCTGCTGTATACTGTAATACCGACGGTGACCACACCGGTATATAAGTGCTGTGTCAGGATTTATTGGGCAGATTCGCCCTGACCTTCGAATAGTAAAGTCCTGTTAAAGTTACTCTTGTAGTCTGTGTATTAATTCGCCATAATACCTACAGACTTTACACCCCGCCGTACCCCACCCCCGCCGAACCCCACCCAATTTCGGATAAGAGATAGTGTACCATCCTTTATCCACACATCCGAAACCAGAAAACCTCTGAAAGCCGAAAGTGGCGCATAGCATGACCCGATGCTGCCGATGCTTGACCCACGCAGGTGTTATGCTGCTCTGTGTGATATTTGCTGCTCTCTTAGATATTTGCTGCTATTTGCTGCTCTCTTAGATATTTGCTGCTCTCTTAGATATTTGCTGCTCTCTTAGATATTTGCAGCTCTCTTAGATATTTGCAGCTCTCTTAGATATTTGCTGGCTTTTAACAATTTGTGAAAATGCTAAAAAGAGCTGCAGATACCCCAATGGGTAACAGTGAGAAGCAGAGAAGGAAGCGTCGCTCATTATCGATTTCGCAGAAAGTGGAGTTATTGCAGAAGCTTGATCGTGGTGTGTCTGTGCGACATCTTACTGAAGAATATGGTGTGGGAAGTACCACCGTATATGACTTAAAGAAACAGAAAGACAAGTTGTTGAAATTTTACACTGACAGTGATGACCATAAACTAATGAAAATTAGGAAAACATTGCATAGGGCAAAAAATGAAGATCTTGACCGTGTGCTGGTTGAGTGGATTCGACAACGTAGAGGTGAATGTGTGCCACTGACTGGTTTGACGGTCATGAAGCAAGCTAGAATATACCATGAAGAACTGAACATTGAAGTTGAGTGTGAATATTCAGAAGGTTGGCTGCATAAATTTAAGAAGCGTCATGGTATAAGATATCTGAAAATCTGTGGTGAAAAAGCTTCTGCTGATCATGAAGCAGCTGAAAATTACATAGATGAGTTTGCAAAAATAATATCGGATGAAAACCTCGGTCCTGAACAAATTTACAATGCTGATGAAACAGCTCTGTTCTGGCGCTACGTTCCTAGAAAAACATTAACAACGGCTGATGAGAGTGCACCAGCAGGTTTTAAGGATGCTAAGGACAGGTTGACTGTTCTTGGGTGTGCCAATGCTGCAGGCACACACAAGTTAAAGTTGGTAGTGATTGGAAAAAGCCAAGATCCGAGATGTTTGAAAGGTGTATGCAATTTACCTGTGCATTATTATGCGAGCAGGAAAGCATGGGTAACCAGAGGAATATTTTCTCACTGGTTCAATAACCACTTCGTACCAGTGACACGAGCTCATTGCAGGCAAGTTGGACTGGAAGAAAACTGCAAAATTTTATTGTTCCTGGACAACTGCTCCGCACATCCCCCTCCTGAACTTCTTGTGAAAAGTTATGTTTTCGGCATTAACTTTCCCCCTAATGTGACATCTTTAATACAGCCTTGTGACCAAGGAATTTTACGCTCCATGAAGAGCAAGTATAAAGACGTTTTTTTGAACTCTATGCTTGATGCAATCAACAGAGGCGAAGGAATCCAAAGCTTCCTGAAAGAATTCAATGTTAAGGATGCCATTTATGCAGTTGCTAATGCTTGGAACGATGTTGACAAACCAACATTAAAAAATGCTTGGCACAGACTTTGGCCTTCAACGATGTTTCATGAAGATGGACCTGCAGATGACGAGTTTGAAGGATTTCCTGTCAGTCAGGAGAAGATGATGATATCAAACCTCCTCACTTACGCCAAAGGTTTATCATCGAAAGTGTAAATACATTAGAGGAAGCTGACATCGAAGAAGTGCTGAACATTGACAATGATGCACCTGTTGTGAATTCGTTGAGTGATGGGGAAATTGCTGAAATGGTGTTAAATAAAGACAAGCATGAGGACAGTAGTGATGATGATGATGACATTGTGAACACAGGTGAAAAAATCCCCATAGACGATATGGTGACAATGTGTGATCAGTTAATTGCTGGCCTTGAAAAACGTGCATTTATCAGTGAGCAAGAGATTATGCAAGTTTACTCAATTAAAGAGAGACTGCTTAGACAGAAACCAATGTTAATGAGACAGATGACACTGGAAGAAGTCTTTAAAAAGGCCGTCTGTCGTAGTCATGCTTCATCACTTGAGAATCCTGTTCCTGGCCCATCTTCAGATGTCCAACTCCAACCTGATGACAATGATGACAACACTGATGTATCCTCTTCTCCAAGATCCTCAAGCCAGATGTAATGCTGCTTCATCACTTGAGAATCCTGTTCCTGGCCCATCTTCAGATGTCCAACTCCAACCTGATGACAATGATGACAACACTAATGTACCATCTTCTCCAAGATCCTCAAGCCAGATGTAATGTACCTTTATTGCATGTTTATGTACAGGTATTTAGCTTAGTTTGTACCTGTACATGTTTGAAGTTTTACTGAATGTTTTCCTTACAAATAAACTGTACTACAGTATTTATCCCTGTAACTACAGTATTTATAGTCGTTATTTTCGGATAAGGGATAGTGTATCCTTTATCCGCACTCCCGAAAACCGAATTACCTCTGAAAACCGAAGTGTTTTCGCGCACCTTACGAAAACCGAAATTTTCCTAAAACCGAAACACGGCTGGTCCCGAGGTTTTCGGATAAAGGATAGTCTACCTGTAACAGAATATTTTTGAACAGGTTTTTTCCACTTAGGTCTTAAACCAGGTTTTTGCTCGAACTTCATTTCCTGTACCCATTCTCCTGCTAGGGGTTGCCATGCTTTGTTCGGCAATTTTTTCTGCCTATTTGCCTCCCTTATCCTCTGATCAATTTGATGAATCTTCTGTTATTTCTTCTTTTAAATCTAACTGTCGTTGTTGGGTCAAGGAATCAGAGAGTGTAGAGGCAATAAAAGAACCATGGGTAAGCGGTGTATGCATCGCAACCCCATATATTAGATAATATGGAGGTTTAGGGGACACTGTCCCTGATGCAGATGCGGGCACATTATTAAGTGACAGCTGCACCTCCAGAATGACGGTGCTGCACTTAATTCACCAATAGCTTTTTTACTTCCTGGTTTTTATGTTCCACCAGCCCCGCTGATTGCGGATGACGTGGCGTGCTGTGCTCTAACCCAATCCCCCTTTGCTCACAGTAGACTTTGAAGACCTTGGAGACAAAGGCTCCACCTTGATCGGAGTGCAAGATTTTGGGTGCACCAGCTACAGTAATTATGTCAGTAATAGCATTGGCGAGTGCGTTTTCCGAAACAGTTTTTGTGGAGACCAGCCAGCAGAAGTGCATCCATCTACACAAACAAGAACATGTCCATATCCCAAAGATGGGGAAAGTGGTCCAATAAAGTCAGTAAAGAATTTTGCCATTGGCTCATCAGCTTTCACAGGAACCAATGGTGGTGGTCTAATTAGTGATTACGTATTGGTTAAATTGCATGGCTCACAATTTGCCACGTATGTTTTACAGACATTAGAGTCATAGAGTCATAGAGTTATACAGCACGGATAGAGGCCCTTCGGCCCATTGTGTCCGCGCCGGCCATCAAGCCCTGTCTGATCTAATCCCATATTCCAGCATTTGGTCCGTAGCCTTGTATGCTATGGCATTTCAAGTGCTCATCCAAATGCTTCTTAAATGTTGTGAGGGTTCCTGCCTCCACAACCCTTTCAGGCAGTGAGTTCCAGACTCCAACCACCCTCTGGGTGAAAAAGTTCTTTCTCAAATCCCCTCTAAACCTCCCGCCCTTTACCTTGAATCTATGCCCCCTAGTTATTGACCCCTCTACTAAGGGAAAAAGCTCCTCAGCATCCATCCTATCTATGCCCCTCAACATTAAGCATGCCTGGCCACCAATATAAGGAAGTCAATTGCAGAATATTGTTCTGGCACCACAATGTGCTTGACCAATGCCCTTGTGAGCTTCTTTTACAAGCTGTTCTTGTTTGTTTCTCGGCAGTACTTTTCGGTTTCCCTTGGGCAACTTAACTAGCACAATACCAGTAGGGGTTTCTGAGCAAAAGTACTTTGATGTATATCCTGCTGGATTCTCTTTTGTTGGGTCTAATAGCTGAATCAATTCCTCATCCTGATTAGCTGCCCGTTCTGCCCTAGTGATAACACTAATATTGGCAGGCCCCTCTCGAGGGGGTGTCATGCAGACTGAACATTTCGCCGTTTCATCTGCAAGACTGTTTCCTTTTGAGTGTACTGTCTCAGTGGTATGTCTGTTTGCATGAATCATCTGACAATTCTGTTTCTCCATTCTCGAACGGAGAATGTCTTCCCACAATGATTTATGTTTTATGGGTTTACCCTTATGATTGGTAAAGTTTGTTTGTTCCCAGAAAACTAGATCTTGGTTATATCCTTTTTACAATAATCAATATCCGTGCAGATTAATGTGGGTTTAATAGGGTCTGCCTTTTCTAAAGCATACCGTAATGCTGCGGCTTCAGCATATTGCACTGTCTTATGGCCAAGGGGTATGGACAGTAATTCTTCTGGATAAAAAGAATAGGAATCTCGAAAAGTCCCTACTACTATCCCCATCCCAGCTGAGGATTGTTGGGATGTCCCTTTTTTAATCGTCATTGAAGATCCATCACAAATTATTACTTGGTCTTGTGGCGGTATAGGGATAGGATTATTTCCCCTAATAAAGCAATTGTTTGAATTTCCTAATAAAAGGACTTGGCCAATTCCGACAGGGTTTGCCATTTCATTAGGACCTAACCTCGATTAGGGTGTAATATGAACTTTATAAGAAATTTCTAGACCTCAATGGTATATTGAGGGTGTTCTGATTTATGTTCTACAAGGCCTGATCAGGGACTTGTCATCTCTAGAGACTTAAATCTGGGTCTTAGTACCACTGTCAGTAAAATACCCCTTCTACACTTAACAATCTACAAGATGGAGATAGATATAAATATAAGTATAGGGTTCTGTATCAACTCATTAACACACACACTGGGCGCCAACTGAAGGGATAATTACCAGTCCTAGCCCCTTTAGGGCTAACCCGGATCAGGCATATTCCTCAGATGTTCACTTTCAACTAAAGTTTGAGGTAGCCGAATCCTAAAGATTGGCTTTAAAGTTCTGGACTATCTCTCCCTAAAGGAAAGGAACAACCTGAAAATGTTACCGTCCTCCAGATAGCACTTTTAATAAGTTTAGCTAGACTGTAATGTTCTGGATATTATGAGGGTCCAGAAAACTCCCCCAGAATTCTGCAACTCCTCACCAAAAAGTGTACAGAGATTGAGTTTGCGTATTTGATACAGAAGTCTTATGTGAGACAATTCTAAAAATATATAGATTTATTAAAGAACCGACATGTAATTTACATTTGGTGAGTCAACCGCAACATTAACAGTTCCAAAAAGAGAAAGCTTACAATTCTATTATCAGACATCCTTACTCTCAAATCTTTACTTCGCTACAGTTTTACAGTTCTTTGTTTTCTACAGGATATCCACCAAAATCAAATACCTTTGATCCCCGAGGTACAAAGAGTTGGAGACTTACAGAGCCGCCTCTGAAGCGGAGAATTGCCTTGCCCCTTTAAAGCGAGTCTACTATCCCATTTGAGAGTTCAATATTTATACCCTTTTCCACTGGTATTTCCTTTAAGGTTTTCTGCTGATGTAAGCTAATTATCTCTAGTCAGTTTTCTGCTGACCCCTGCAATTCTTACAGTCACCTCAGCTGGTAGCACTACAGAATTATGCCTCTTCTCTAGGTGTTCTATGTTTATCATAAAAAACGGTGTAACGGCAAGTGCATTTTACTTGCTGTCATTTTTACAAAGGCAGATGTTTGTTACTTTTATGTGCTTCTTTACGAAGTGTAAATTAGAACACCTTGTACAGGGTGAACTTTTGTTTCATTCCGAAAGGTTCAGACTACCGGAGCCTTTAACCTTTTGCTTCAATAAGGTTATTGATTCAGTGTCAACAACTATCTTATCTCTATAGCCAGAATGCTTTCACAGCTTTTTCATAGTTAGGTTTCCAGATTTCCAGACCTAGTTTGTCATGTTTTAATAAGGCCAGAATTCTTTCATAGAATGGTGTATTTTTCTGAATAGGTTATATGGCTTATTCCTTCACAAATTGCCACTGTGTACTCGCCTTGGTTGCACTGGCGAGTCTCAGGAAGTATGAAAAACCCGTGGAATCAACGTTAAAGTCAAAAGAGTGTGCCAACCTTGCTCTAATTGAGCAATTAATATATGTTAATTAGTAACCCGCCTCTCCCGAGAGTGTTGCGCGTAAGGAGCCTAACGTGCTCCAGTGAAATGTGGAAGTCGGTGGTTTGGAGCCAGCTTCCCGACATGCTGTCAATTTTCCCAGTTTTACCCCCCCCTTACCCATGCCCAAACCCACACACTCTTGAAGATTAAAATTCAGCTAAACTGACATTCATTGGGATTTAATACAATGACTCAATTTTTATTTTCTACAATGCAGTTGTCAGAATTTTAACGCTGTTCTCTCTGGGGTGTGGCATCATGGAGGAGCTACCAGAAAAGGAGATAAACCTAGGTCAACCAGATTTTACTGAAAGCTGAATGGGGTCGAGTTTTGCCTGGGCCCATTTTCGGGCCCAGACTTGGTGCTGCGGAAGCAGCAGGTGCCCGAACCAAGAGGCCCAAAATTCAAGACACCTGTTTCAAGTGAGCAGTCTGATTTACCCATTTACATGGATGCCCGAAAATTGTATCAGTTGGGCCATAGGCATTAAGCAGGTAACAAAAGTGTCCCCCACCCCATTCCCGATTTTCAATTGCTGGCTGCCCATTCTTCAATCGAGAAACAGGCAACCGGCAATTGAAAATCATCCTCGCAGTCTCTGCAATAAAGAATTGAAGCATAATGATTGAGATCTATCAAACAGTAAATTGTCTATAAACTAAGGGGGGAAACATTCGGTGGCGGCCCTTTGGGGCGCTAACTTCGCCGGGGCACCACTTTTAAGAGGGAGGCACAAAGCAACCCAATTTTCCCCCTAATTGTCTAGCTATATATTCCTTAATGAATAAACCATGAAAGCAGTCAGTTAATTTAATAAATAAATCAGCATTTCACTATATTTTACTAGACATTTCATTGTTACACTGACTTTCACACCACATATTAATGAAATTATTGCAATTGATCCTACTGTGACAATCAAGTTTAGATGCTTTACATAAAGCAACACAGAATTGGTTTGGTTGCTATGTGCAGTAGTAAGTGCATCCACGATGATTTCCTCAGATGGATATTTCCAGTGAAGTCATCAATGGGTGGTTATAGGAAGAAATAATTTGCATTTATACGGTGTCTTTCATATCCTCAGGACGTCCTAAATGCAGCCAAAGAAGTACTTTTGACGTATAGTCACTATTGCAACAAATTTGCACAGAGCAATGAGATAAATGACCAAAAAATATCTGTTTAAGTGGTGCTGGCTGAGGGATACATGTTAGACAGGAGGCTAGGCAAGCTCCATGCTCTTCTTTGCACAGTGCCATTGGATCTTTTACATCCAACTAAGCAAGGTGAAAGGGCCATGGTTTATTGCCTCATCTGAAAGACAGCACCTCTGAAGGTGCAGCACTCCCTCAGTGCTATACTAAACTGTCAGCCTAGATTATGTACTCAAGTCTCTGACGTGGGGCTTCAACATATAACCTTCCATCTCAGAAGCAAGAATGCTGCTACTGGGCCAAGGCTGGCATCTCATAGAATGTGGTTTCAATTCTGCTGAAAATCATCATAAATGCATTTGTAACTCACTCTACATAAAGTGAGCAGAGCACTTATTTCCTTCTAATTATGATGGCCTAGATTTTGCGTTAAGAATAAAGCTGAGACTAACAGCATCCACTGTTATTATGGGGTAAATCGGGTAGCAAATTCTAGCATCCATACATGTGCAGTTAAATGGGGAAATCCAGAAGTTGCTGTCAGAGATACCCTGCTCCTCCACAGGCTGCACTATAACAGTCCTCGCCGATAGACTCGGCATTGAAATCAATGCAATGGCGTGAACTTGGGGTACTTGGCCACTAGTTCTCTACTAAAGACGGCAAAAAAAATTAGGCTGGTGCATTCAGGAGTAAGTAAGTGTTTAAAAGTGTGATAAGTTATAGTTACTGCCAAACAACCTTTCTGGCCCTGAAAATTTAATATTACAAGTATGGAGTCTCATTCCTTCAGACGTTAATTAGTGTTGGAGATTTTTAAAACTTCTTTTTATATTTTCTGTCTCTTTTATCTCTCTTTTAATCCCATTTGTCTTTTTCAATCTTTATTTTACTTTCTGTATATGATTTAAATCTAATTTATACTTCCTGTTTTATACTTTCTGGTTTAGACTCTGCATGGTTCAGTGAGGATTCTTCAATCTGATTGGTTGAAGAGCCTCACTGTTACTTATCATCTACACTGTCCCACCGATGTCTACATAGATACTGAACCAGTTATCCACACAGTCCCACAGGTGGTCTACATAGCTACTGAAATAGCTATCCACACTGTCCCATAGATGGTCTACATATATACTGAAACAGCTATCTAAACAGTCCAACGGGTGGTCTACATAGATACTGAACCAGCTATCTGCATTGTCCCATGGGTAGTCTACAAAGATACTGATGGGCCTTCAATAACCACAAAACTAGAAGTTATAGACTTAAACAAGTTGGCTTTTAATCACTAAGATCAGAGCTAACATCTCAACATGCCGACTGGTTCACAGGAATGAGTCATACAGATCCTGGGATCTTTATGTAAGAGAAGTCAGGGGTGGAGCCAAGAGCCAAGAACTGGAACCTCCCAGGTTAGTCGGGAAAGAGGAAGTGAAACTATACACAGTGGGGGAGGGTAATATACATGAGTGCAAAATGAATACAGGATCAAGACAAACAGATTTCATTACATTCACCCCTTCTATAGATTTAGTCCATCGGGGTGATGTTTCTTAAAAGTTGGTATAAGTGAGTCTGTCAGGAGGTTTTGCAGTTCTCAGTGATCGGCGCAAAGCCGGTTGGGGTGCCTCTAGGGGAGTAGATTCTGGTTCCTCCGCTGTCCGGGCCTTCGCAGTGTCTTCCAGGTTATCTGCAGTGTCCTCCAGGTTAAAGTTGGGTATTGATACCTCTGGGCGTCCTGTCTCTTTGTAGTGTAGGTCTTCATCGGGTAGTCTCCCATCGTTCTCTCTGCTCCCCGAGGGAGCGAGGTCTTATATGGAAACAGTGTCCTCTCGCCCGTCAGAGTATTCGATATAGGCATACTGAGGGTTTGCATGGAGGAGCTGTACCTTTTCCACAAGGGGGTCCGTTTTAAGGCCTCTCACGTGCTTCCGCAATAGTACTGTCCCCGGAGACGTCAACCACATGGGTAGAGATATGCCCGAGGTGGATTTCCGGGGGAAAATGAACATCTTTTCATGAGGGGTAGCGTTAGTGGCAGTACATAACAGAGGCCTTATGGAGTGGAGCACGTCTGGGAGGACTTCCTGCCAGCGGGAGGTCGGAAGGCCTTTTGACTTTAAGGCTAACGTGACAGCCTTCCAAACAGTAGCATTCTCCCTTTCCACTTGCCCATTACCCCAGGGGTTGTAGCTAGTGGTTCTGCTAGTGGCTATCCCCTTCGAGAGCAAGAACTGGCGCAGCTCGTCACTCATGAATGACGTCCCCCTATCGCTGTGTATGTAGTTCGGCATGCCAAACATGCAGAATAGATTACAGAGACACTTGATGACCGTGGCACTGGTCATGTATGGGCAGGGAATGGCGAAGGGGAAGCGGGAATATTCATCAATGATATTGAGGAAGTATACGTTACGGTCGGCAGAGGGAAGGGGTCACTTGAAGTCCAGACTTAGGTGCTCGAATGGCCGTGTGGCTTTGATAAGGTGTGCATGGTCAGGCCTGTAGAAAGGAGGCTTGCATTCCACACAGATGCGGCAGGCTCTGGTCATTGCCCTGACCTCCTCAATGGAGTGGGGCAGATTGCGGGACTTTGTAATGAAATCTGTTTGTCTTGATCCTGTATTCGTTTTGCACTCATGTATATTACCCTCCCCCACTGTGTATAGTTTCACTTCCTCTTTCCCGACTAACCTGGGAGGTTCTAGGTCTTGGCTCTTGGCTCCGCCCCTGACTTCTCTTACATAAAAATCCCAGGATCTGTATGACTCATTCCTGTGAACCAGTCGGCGTGTTGAGATGTTAGCTCTGATCTTAGTGATTAAAAGCCAACTTGTTTAAGTCTATAACTTCTAGTTTTGTGGTTATTGAAGGCCCATCAATTTTAATCACTAAAGAATACAGGATCAAGACAAACAGATTTCATTACAGATACTGATACTGCTACCTACACTGTCCCATGGGTAGTCTACATAGATACTGATACTGCTACCTACACTGTCCCATGGGTAATCTACATAGGTTCTGAACCAGCTATCTACACTCTCCCATGGGTGGTCTACATAGATACTGAAACAACTATCTACAGTGTCCCATGGGTGGCCTACATAGATATTGAACCAGCTATCTACACTGTCCCATGGGTAGTCTACATAGATAATGAACTAACTATCTACACTGTCCCATGGGTAGTCTACATAGATACTGAACAAGCTACCTACACTGTCCCTTGGGTAGTCTACATAGATACTGAACCAGCTATCTACACTGTCCCCTGGGTGGTCTACTTAGATACTGAAGAAGCTAACTGCATTGTCCCATGGGTCGTCTGTACATATGCTGAAGAAGCTTTCTGCACTGTCCCACAGGTGTCATGAAGGCTGTCATGCTGAAGTCTTCTTCTCCAGAACTAGTCACACCTCTAGCCAAGCTGTTCCAGTACAGCTATAACATTGGCAATCTATCCAACAATGTACCTGGGCATGTCCTGTCCACAGAAAGCAGGACAAATCCAACCCGGCCAATTACCGCTCCATCAGTCGACTCTCAATCATAAGCAAAGCGGTGGAAGGTGTCATCGACAGTGCTTCAAGCAGCACTTACTCACCAATAACCTGCTCACTGAAGCCCACTTTGGACTCCACTCAGACCATTCGGCTCCAGACCTCATTACAGCCTTAGTTCAATCATGAACAAAAGAGCTGAATTCCAGAGGTGAGGTGCGAGTGACTGCCCTTGACATCAAGGCAGCATATGACTGAGTGTGGCATCAAGGAGCCCTAGTAAAACTGAAGTCAATGGGAATTGGGGGGAAAACTCTCCACTGGCTGGAGTCATACCTAGCACAAAGATAGATGGTTGTGGTGGTTGGGGGTCAATCATCACAGCCCCAGCACATCGCTGCAGGTGTTCCTCAGGGCAGTGTCCTAGGCCGAACCATCTCTAGCTGCTTCATCAATGACCTTCCCTCCATCATAAGGTCAGAAGTGACGATGTTCGCTGATGACTGCACAGTATTAAGTGCCATTCACAACTCCTCAGAAAATGAAGCAGTTCATGCCCGCATGCAGCAAGACCTGAGCGACATTCAGGCTTGAGCTGATAAGTGGCAGGTAACATTCACGCCACACAAGGGCCAGGAAATGACTATCTCCAACAAATGAGAATCTAACCACTGCCCCTTGATGTTCAACGGCATTACCATCGCTGAATCCCCCACCATCAATATCCTGGGGGTCACCATTGACCAGAAACTTAACTAGACCAGCCACATAAATACTGTGGCAACAAGAGCAGGTCAAATGCTAGGTATTCTGAGGTGAGTGTCTCACCTCCTGACTCCCCAAAGCCTTTCCACCATCCACAAGGCACAAGTCACAAGTCAGGAGCGTAATGGAATACTCTCCAATTGCTTGGATAAGTGCAGCTCCAACAACACTGAAGAAGCTCAACACCATCCAAGACAAAGCAGCCCACTTGGTTGGCATGCCATCCACCACCTTAAACATTCATTCCCTCCACAACAAGTGTACTGCGGCTGCAGTATGTACCATCTACAAGATGCACTGCAGCAACTCGCCAAGGTTTCTTCGACAGACCCACCCAAACCCGTGCCCTTTACCACCTAGAAGGACGAGGGCAGCAGGCACATGGGAACATCACCACCTCCAAGTTCCTCTTCAAGTCACACACCTTTCTGACTTGGAAGTATATCGCCGCTCCTTCATCTTCGCTGGGTCAAAATCCTGGAGCTCCCTCCATAACAGCACTGTGGGAAAACCTTCACCACATGGTTCAAGAAGGAGGCTCACCACCACGTTCTCAAGGGCAACTAGGGATGGGCAATAAATGCAGGCCTTGCCAGTGATGCCCACATCCCATGAATTAATATTTAAAAAAATCACAGCACTAATGGTTAAATTCTATATTTTTTTCATCTGTGCCAACATATATATAATCCACAGTCTTTTACCTCTGCAATCAGTAGCTTCCCTTCACAGTTAAACTGAGCGTTTCCCACCACTAGTATTACTGCTGGAACTGTTAATTCTAATTGGGCTTTTAAGTCTATCTGTGTTCTTTATACTCATGCCTCAGGTCTGCCTCTTGGCAACCTGGTTATCAATCAATTGAAGAATTAATTTATTTTATATCTGTACATTGTGAGCTTTTACAATTCGGTTCCCTGGGTTTGCACACATGAGAGCAACCATTCCAGCAACAAGGCCATTATGCTTCCTGGGGGTGGGGGCTATGAGTGGAAGGCAGATAGGATAATTTTATCTGTGATAAATAGTAAAAGTTTTTGCTAACCAAATTCATGTGAACAAAGAAATAAATGTTTCTCTTTTCGCTACAAATGGTTTTGTTTTATATGAAACAAATATCTACACTGTCCCACTGGTGGTCTACTTAGATACTGAACAAGCTATCTACACTTTCCCATGGGTAGTCTACATAGATACAGAACCAACTATCTGTACTGTCCCATGAGTAGTCTATATAGATACTGATCCAATTATCTGCACTCTCGCATGGGTAGTCTAAATAGATACTGAACCAACTATCTGCACCATCCCATGGGTAGTCTACATATATACTGAACTAGCTACCTACACTGTCCCATGGGTAGTCTACATAGATACTGAAACAGCTACCTACACTGTCCCATGGGTAGTCTACATAGATACTGAACCAACTATCTATATTGTCCCGTGGGAAGTCTACATAGATACTGAACCAGCTATTTAGACTGTCACATGTGTAGTCTACATAGTAACTAAACCAACTATCTACACTGTCCCATGGGTAGTCTACATAGATACAGAACCAACTAACCAAACTGTCCCATGGGTAGTCTACATAGATACTGAAGCAAATATCTACACTGTCCCATGGGTAGTCTACATAGATACTGAACCAGCTACCTACACTGTCCCATGGGTAGTCTACATAGATACTGAAGCAACTAACCACACTGTCCCATGGGTAGTCTACATAGATACAGAAACAACTATCTGCACTGTTCCATTGGTAGCCTACATAGATACTGAACCAATTAACTATGCTGACTCATGGGTAGTCTACATAGATACTGAACCAGCTATCTATACTGTCCCATGGGCAGTCTACATAGATACTGATCCAACTATCTACACTGTCCCATGGGTAGTTGACATAGATACTGAACCAACTAACTACACTGTCCCATCGGTAGACTACATAGATACAGAACCAGCTATCTAAACTGTCCCATGGGCAATCTACATAGATACTGAACAAGCTACCTAGACTGTCACATGGGTAATCTACATAGATACGGAAGGAAATATCTGCACTGACGCATGGGTGTTCTACATAGATACAGAACCATCTACCTACACTGTCCCATGGGTAGTCTACATAGATACTGAAGCAACTATCTACACTGTCCCATGGGTAGTCTACATAGATACTGACCCAACTATCTGCACTGTCCCATGGGTAGTCTACATCGATACTGAACCAGCTACCTGTACTGTCACATGAGTAGCCTACATAGATACTGAAACAACTATCTACACTGTCCCGTGGGTAGTCTACATAGATAATGAACCAAATATCTGCACTGTCCCATGGGTAGTCTACATAGATACTGAACCAACTATCTACACTGGCCAAAGAGTAGTCTACATAGATACTGAACCAATTACCTACACTGTCCTATGTGTAGTCTACATAGATACTGAACCAACTATCTACACTGTCCAATGAGTAGTCTACATAGATACTGAACCAACTATCTACACTGTCCCATGGGCAGCCTACATTGATACTGAAGCATCTACCTACACTGTCCCATGGGCAGTCTACATAGATAAAGAACCAACAATCTACACAGTCCCAGGGGTAGTCTACATAGATACTGAACAAGTTATCTAAATTGTCCCATGGGTATTCTACATAGATACTGAACCAACTGTCTACACTCTCCCATGGGTAGTCTACATAGATACTGAAGCAACTATCCGCACTGTTCCATGGGTAGTCTACATAGAAAGTGAAACAGCTATCTGTACTTTCACATGAGTAGTCTACATAGATACTCAACCAACTATCTACAGTGTCCCATTTTAGTCTACGTAGATATTGAATCAGCTATTTACACTGTCTCATGGGTAATCTACATAGATACTGAGCCAGCTATCTACACTGTCCCATGGGTAGTCTACAAAGATACTGAACAGGCTACCTACACTTTCGCATTGGTAGTTTACATAGATAGTGAATCAACTATCTACACTGTCTCATGGGTTGCCTACATTGATACTGAACCAGCTACCTACACTGTCCCATGTGTAGTCTACATAAATACTGAACCAACTATCTGCACTGTCCCATGGGTAGTGTACATAGATACTGAACCATCTATCTGCACTGTCCCATGGGAAGTCTAAATAGTTAACGAACAAGCTACCTACACTGTCCCATGGGTAGCCTACATGGATACTGAACCAGCTACCTACGCTATCCCATGGGTTGTCTACATAGATACTGAACCAGCTATCTACAGGCTCCCATGGGTATTCTACAAAGATGCTGAACCAACTATCTGCACTTGCTCATGCTATTCTACATTGATACTGAATCAGCTATCTGCAGTGTCACATGGGTAATCTACTTAGATACTGAACCAACTAACTACACTGTCCCATGGGTGGTCTACATAGATACTGAACCAACTATCTGCACAGTCCCATGGGTAGTCTACATAGGTGCTGAACCAACTATCTGCACTGTCCCATGGGTAGTCTACATAGATAATGAACAAGCTCTCTGCACTGTCCTATGGGTAGTCTACATAGATACAGACCCAGCTATTTACACATTCTCATGTGTAGTCTATATAGATACAGAACCCACTATTAACTGTCCCATGGGAAGTCTACATAGATGCTGAACCAGCTACCTACACTGTCCCGTGGGTAGCCTACATAGATACAGAACCAGCTACCTACACTGTCCCATGGGTAGTCTACATAGATACCGAACCAAATATCTACACTGTCCCATGGGTAGTCTACAAAGATATTGATCCAGCTATCTACACTCTCCCATGGATAATCTATACAGGTGCTGAACAAGCTAGCGACACTGTCCCATGGATCGTCTGCATAGATACAGAACCAGCCATCTATACTGTCCCATGGGTAGTCTACATAGATACTGAACCAACTAACCAACTATCTACACTGTCCCATTTGTAGTCTGCATAGATACTGAACGAACTACCTACACTGTTCCATGGGTAGTCTACATAAATGCTGAACCAACGATATACACTGTCCCATGGGTAGTCTACATAGATACTAAACAAGCTACCTACACTGTCCCATGGTTGTAGGGGGTGGTGCTTGGGGTCACCTTCACCTCTGACTTATGAGCGGTTCGAATCGCTCCCACTCCCTTGGTTCTAGACCTTGGACTTATTTGGGGGTTGTGATAAAATTGCAGTAGACAACTGGTTTTGGTGCAAGAAGTTTGAATTTTATTTGGGAAAGAAAATACAACACAATAATCTTAACATCTAATAAAATGGGGAAAACACTTTGACATACAAGAGGGAAAATTACAGTAGACAAATACCTCACCCCTCCCAATCCCAACTTACTAGCTAAGTTAGGCACTAAAGGGACCAGGAATAATGCTCACCAAAATGACTCCTTGACAGTTGAGCTGGTTCGCGATTTCAGGGTTCACTGTATGTGTCGGTTGGGGCCTGCCATACCCCTGATGCAGTAAAGGACTTCACCTGCATATCTGGTCAGTCTTCGCGAGTCCGCTGATACGGTAGGGATTTATCAGGTGAGTACCCAATTTCCTTTGGTTAGCAATAGGGCTTAGAGTCTTTTTGGATAAAATCTTACCCAGGGGTATGTCAGGATAGTTTGTAGAGTGGAAGAACTTGTGAATCTTCGCTTTCTTCTGAGTTGATTTTTCGTTGGTTGTGGTGACCCAATATTACCCGGTTGGCTGAGGGTAATATTCGGTTGGTTGTTTCGTGGGGTCCTTGGTGCCGCAAGGTGTCCGATGGTGTGTTACTTCTTTGAGAGAGAGAGAACTGCTTCGAGATGCTTGCTCCTTGATCTTGATGTTACTCAATGATGGCTCTTCTTGAACTTGTAACTGTTTCGATTCCTTTATGAACTTGAACTGCACTCGTTCTCCGCCTTGCTGAACTTGAATTGCACTGTGTTGAACTCCTTAACTGTACTTCTTGTGAACTGAACTTGTGTCCTTCCCAACTGTACTGTTTAACTGTTGGACATGCCCCCAATTATACTAATTGAGGCCTGCTAATCTACACACCAAATTTGTTTAAGTTTATTGTTAGATCTTGGCGGGCTCGTTAACATTGAGTTGTGTAAAATGCTTAAATGTTTTTGGGATGGCTTCCTGCACTGTTGAAGTTGTTTAAAGTTGTGACAAGTGGTTTCGGGATGGTTTTCCTGAGCTGTTGAGCTCTTATCTAAATGTATTGAATTCCTGTGGGGCCTGAGGTTCTTTGTAGGTTGGTGAAACGATTTGTTTTATGCATGTTTTTGGATGGGTCTTGTGAGGCTGTTCTTCCCTGGGTCTATTGTTAGCATGAAATTTCTTAATAGGGGCTGAGTGACATTTTCAGTTCCCCCAGACAGCTTGACTATCTCGAATACTCAAACTGTCTGCTACAGAGGTAGATCCCAAATTCTGCAACAGCCTTTTTCCAAACATGCCTGAAAATGTCCTTTTTAAAATGTCAAGTCTGTTTTTGACCTTGAGACTCCTTGCTAGGCCCACCATGCCCTTTTATCACTCCTGAAGGTTTTAGCAAGGGTCCAAAGTCATTTTAATAGGGTTACCCTTTGTTTTGGGGGATCTGTTAATTTTGAGAATCTTACAGTCCCCCCTGTGATACTTTACTCGCTAGAGTATCATACTGGGTGAGCAAAATTCCTGATCCTGGAGAACCAACCTTCCCCTGTATTTTACCTATCTAAAACCCAAAAACACATATTCCCCTTTAGGTGTAGTGTTCAGATACATAAAATATGGTCACATTCATATCCAAGCACGGAGGGGGTCCAACACCCCTGCAACACTTGGAAGGAAAAATATGGTACATACATAGAAAAGAAAAATTCAGAGTCACAAACTTTGTTTTTAATAATGATTAAGCCTCATCTCATACCTGGTCATAGACATTATGTTTATGCTTGTCCCATGCTCTCTCATGTTGGGATCGGAGCATTCTGTCCCTCCCCTTGCACTTTGTGCATAGTAAGTAGAAAACTATACCGAGCTGGCAGACCACTAAAATGTGGGAAGCCATTCTGATCCAAGAAGGGACAGCTATATTTTCAAAAATATCCCACCAGGGTGGAACTACGATCAAGATCTTGGCCCCTATCTCGACTGTCTTCTATTCTAATGTGTAGAAATGTTTTTGTGATATAACAACTGCTTTTAGTAGGGCGGTAAGATGTTCGGGTAGAGGGGGAATTTCATAGCCGAAATGTGCGACATAGTTTTGCAGGTTGGTGATGTTTTCAGTTAGAGTGCGGTGAACAGTGGAGGGTTCAGGAATGGAGATAATCTGTTCCTGGGCCACTTGAACTTCTGCCTCAGGTTTAAAGCAGAAACTGCTGTCACTTACCAGACACCAGATGTGCTGTCCATGCTGGTAATGGGTCGCACTTGTGGTGACTCAAATATGTCCCACCCCATATGAATGCTACCTGTGGGGGAACATGGTCTTGTGCCATTACCTCCATCGTAGAGTTCACAGGTTGTGTGCCAGCAGCTTTAAAACCACACTGTGGTCTCGAATAGGCATTCAAGTGCTGGGGACACAGTATTATGTGTGCACCCCGGCTCCGGCACCCAGAGAGGTCTGTACCTGTCATAGCGTGCTCCCACTTTATGACATAAGGTGGGACTGCTGCGAAACGGACGTGTGCACCCCTTGAATGATTCCAATGTTCTCCACCCTGTATACCGGTGCGGGTCGGGCTGTCCGACCCATGACTGGCATCCTCACTACTATCCCCATGATAGTGTGATTGGAACGTCCACAATCTACTGGGACAGGGTAGGCTTCAGAGGCTAGACGGAGCTGACACGGGCTCAGCGAATTACTAAACGGGTGGAGGGCTGTGAGGTGCGTGTTGCTAATCCAGGAGGGGACTAAACCTTGTTTTAAATCCTCCAGCTTGCTGCTGCCCTCGCCCAGCAACCAAGCCCCATATAGCACACACACCTCATTCTCTGTAACCTGATCTGAAGCATTCCTGTCCTCCCGTATGAGTGCATTTACTGTTTTAGAATCTCTCTCTAGCTCAGCAATGATTTCTTTTAAATGGACCATCATAGCTTGGTCCTCGTGTAGCTCTGAGCCTACCACTGTCTTCTCCACTGTTAGGATGTTTTGTAATTGGGTTTTTAAGCCATGTATCTGTGTTTGTAGCTCTATGTCGTCCAGGCTGTTTATTACAGAGGATCCTGTATTGTAAATGATAAAAATATAATTCCAGGTACCCCTTCTTTGTCTCCCCGCGAATAGAATGCTCAGCACGTAAAGTGTACAGCTCTTCTTTGCCTACATTGGCAAAGTCAAATTCGTAAAACTTCCTAACCATTCCCTTTAGCAGGGCCTGGTATAACTGTTCTGTCTCCTTAGGGCACCATTCAGGTAAGTGCACCTCAGTAAGGTTTAGTATTACTGAAGCTACTGCATAGTGTACCCCCTGGTATAATACCTTATCGGTCAGCACCAATACTAACCCATTCCCTGGTCCCTTGGTGGTGGTAGGACACCTCTGTACTATAGTCCGTGATGTCGTGGTCGTGGGCATGGGTTTTTGGGTGCATGTTACGAGTTCGGTGGCGTTGACTGGGATTGGAAAGTGTGGGGCCGCGCAGGCATACAAGCTAGAATCCCACCCCACCCCCTTCCCGGCATCTTGCCATTGTCTGGCGAAGATGATGGATATGCCTGTGGGGCAGGCTCTCTCTGAATCCCACATGCAAATATAAATTCCCTGTTCCGACTCCCACCACTTATCCCAACACACACTCACTCCTGCATGGTTCCCTGTGATCATCCAGTGGGTGTCATTCCCCAGTCATTCCCAGTTGGCTGTACATTCCCCTATGTCACTGCTCAGCTTCCTGAGCCACCACCACCTATCCAGGGGAATCTGTCCTTTACATGTAAGGCACACACGTTTCCCCTTAGTGACGCTGACCCTTGTGGCCATGACGTGTACCCTGGGGCACGGGATGGAGGCCTCCCCGTAGGTGAACCCGGTCTGGCTGGAGTATTGTGTCGAGTTGGACCCCAGCCACCCTGGCCACCTTCCTTCATGGAAGTAAATAGCGAGCTCCTCCACGCCCGGTTCGCCACCCCCAGCGGTAACGATTGGTGCTCTCTCTCCCGAGCACCCATAGATGTGGGAGTCCTCCATGTCTCCTCGGTCACCGATGCTCACCCCTACCAGAGCGAGCAGGAGCAGAAACTTTCCCATGCCAATTTCCTTTCTGTAGGGACACATAAAAACAGGTAGCCATGTCCCTAGAAGGTTCTCTGGCTTTACACAGTTACCGAGTCGCGAAAATTTCAAGAACTTATCATAACTAATTAAACAATAGTAAACCTAAAACTATCAAAACTATAAAACACACTTAAAATTCAGAAAACTGTATGTACATCCGCCGCCCGTCTCCGGGTGGCCAGGTTAATTCCTGTTTGGCCTCTGTCTTTTGTGGCCTCTGGGCAGCTTGTACGCCTGGGTGTAAAGTGGCCTGTGCCACCGGACCCGAAGAGTCCTTCTTAAAACACTTGGGAGTTTCCCTGAATCCCAGATGATCAGGGGAGTGTGCCCTCCTGTACTGCAGCACACTACCCCCTTCTGTGTGGCTGCCAAGTCGCTGTCCTGTCCTGTGCATTCCCTGCAGCCTGAGGCTGCAGGCTGGGGATCCCTCTTAATTTCCTTGTCCAATGCTACCTCTCCTGTGAGTCCCTCACCGTTGGAGGCTGCAGGCTGGGGATCCCTGTCCTTAGATTGATCCCTGACCTTGGGCATTCCTTTTCAGGTTGCGACCCCTCTGGGGCTGGACCGTTTAAACTGGTACACAGGTGACCATGGTAGTTTAGGTTGTGGTATGTGAGGAGACTTTCTTGAGGCTCCGGCTACTGGGGGTGTGTCCCAAATAATAGGTGTGACGGCCCGTCCAGTGACACAAGCCACTGTCCCCACCGGTGCGGTCTGTGAGTCTGCCACAGATGTTGGCTGAGGATCTCTATCTTTAACCTTATCCTCTGCTTCCTGACCCTCTTCGTCCCACTCCACCCGGGTTTCCCCTGGTGCCATTAAACAGACCATGCCTCTGGCCTCAGACAAGGCTTGGGACAATTTTTGAATCCTTTCTTCGCAGGGAACATGATCAGAATCTTCATAATCAATACTTCTAGTTACTGTTATGTTCATAAATAAATAGACATTTTCATTATGAACAGCTAGCTTGAGCTAGTCATTTATTCAGCCGTGTGGACTAGTGTACAGGCATCCATCTTGACTACTGCATCGTGGGTAGCCCCTTACTAAACATACAGCTCCACCTAGTGTACCATTCTAGAATGACATGTTACTGATCATTACATCCCCTTTCTTTGAGGTTAAACAAAATCAATATCAATCAATATCAATCAATCATAATGACATAAACATCTTCACAACAGTCAACACATTTTCAAAGCATTACTTTATGAAATCTAAGCTTTTCATTCTTTTATTATAGTTTTCTTTGTACTCAAAGATTAAGTCTATCAGGCTTTTTTACTTCACTTGTGGATCTTCTCAGCACAGGTAAGTCTGATGTGTTTTCATGAGAGCCTGTATGTGTGTTTGTGTTAGATTGTTCTGGTGGTGAGTGACAAGATTCAGTTGCAGCATTGTCATCGATTTGCTCTTGGATAGTTTCTTGTGTTTTCAGGAGGGAACGGCGGTTCTTCCTGAGAATCTGTCCTTCCTCAGTTCTAACAGTGTATGACCTTGGTCCTACTTCCTCAAGAACTGTAGCTTTCCTGTTCCATGCATCTGGATCCTCAATCCTGACAACATCATCCCTTGTCAATGGTTTCAGAGTTTTGGATGACTTGTCATACTGTGATTTCTGTTTCAGCTTTAACAGTTGAAGTCACTGCCTTAGTTCCCTACTCTGCTTTTCTTTTGCACAGCAGGGTGGCATGGTGTGCATCTTGTGACCCATTAGGAGTTCAGCAGGTGAAGAACCACAGTCTAAAGGGGAGGCTCGGTAGCTCAGCAGGGCGAGATAAGGATCAGACTTGCTTTCTGTTGCTTTCTTCAGTCGTTGTTTGAGAACTTGAACACCTTTCTCTGCCTTACCATTCGACTGAGCATACAGAGGACTGGATGTGATGTGTTGAAAGTCATAATGTGCTGCAAACTGTTGCCACTCCTTACAGTTAAAGCACGGACCATTGTCACTAACGGCAATCCTGGGAATTCCATGTCTGGTGAAGATGGATTTAACATGCATTATGACACTGCTTGCTGATGTGCTTGAGAGCAGTGCCATCTCAGGATAGTTAGAATAGTAGTCAATCACTATTAGATAGTCTTTACCATTCAAATGAAAGAGGTCCATACCAACCTTTTGCCACTGTGCTGTTGGTAAGTCAGCTACCTTCCTTTGCTTGTTTGTTTTGGTGTTTCTAACAAGTCTCACATTTGCCTATCATGTTCTCAATGTCCTTACTTATGCCAGGCCAATAAACAGTGTCTCTTGCTCTCCTTTTGCATTTTTCAATTCCGAGGTGTCCCTCATGAATCCTTTTGAGCATGTCTCAACATAGAGCCTGTGGAATGACTATTCTGTTCTGTTTTAGCAATAGTCCACTTGCGACACTCAACTCTGACCTGATGTGATAGTACTTTGGACAGGAACCTTTTGGCCAACCATGATGAATATTCTCTATTACTGTTTGTAACACTGTATCTTTTATTGTTTCTTCTGCTATTTGCTTTGATTTTGTGTCTGACATGGGCAGCGCAGCAGTGACCATACTCACATGAACATCCACGTCTTCCTCAGTAGGGCTCACATGACTCATTGTGGGTGTTCGGGATAGTGCATCTGCTAACACTATGGCCTAGATATTGGGTTGAGGCACCAAACTGGTGCCAAGTTCACCTGGGCGCTGGTTTTTGTGCAGCGTTCGAAGCTGTAGCGATCGTCAGAAATTCAGTTGAAGTGCCCCTAGAGGGAGACGGGGTGAGGCTCGAGGCGCTCCGCGTCCCTCTTAAGGCGCTGAAACTGAATATCGCAGCGCAACGTGCTGCAGCGCCACACACTGCGGCACGGCACGCTGCGGTACTGCAGGCCTTCCTCCCACTGTTAAGGGGGAGGGGCCTGCAACAGCGCGAACCCCGATCGTGAGTGCCGGCAAAAGAGCCCGGCACCAAGGAGAAGTGCCGGGCTCTCGGGAAACAGCCGGCAATGCTGCGGGGGCGGGGACCAGGAGGCCGGGGACGGAGGTGCTGGCAGGCGGCCGCTGAAAAAAGCAGCCGCCCCGCACCTTCACCTTAACTTGCGCCTCTGCCGGCGCAGCATAGGCCCCATGAACCAGGCACGGGTAGCGAACGGCGCTACAGCGGCGTTCGCTACCAAATATCGTGATCGGGGCGCGAATGGGGCGCTGCGCACACCGATGACATCATCGGTGGTGGCGCAGCACAACAGGCTAACGCCACCATTAGCGCCCCTGCTGAATATCGCGGGTGGTGCAGCCAGTGGCGCTACAGCCACTGACTGCCTCTGTAGGTGCTAACAGGTGGCGCTACTCACCCAATTTCTCCCCCTATGTGTTTGCCTGGTGTGTAGATCAGTTCAAAGTCATATCTTTGCAGCTTCATCATGAGTCGTTGAATCCTTGGAGACATCTCATTCAGATTTTTTTTAATGATGGCAACCAGTGGGCAGTGGTCTGTCTCAACTGTGAAGGTGGAAGTCCATATATGTAGCCATGGAACTTTTGTAGTCCAACTACCAAGCCTAAACATTCCTTTTCAATCTGGGCATATCGACACTCAGAATCAGTCATAGACCTGGAGACATAGGCAACAGGCTTCCAATCTTCACCCTCTGCTTGTAGCAAGACCGCGCCTAGGCCATCTTTTGACGCATCTGTTGACACTTTGATTCTCTTTGTTGGGTCAAAGAAGGTGATTACAGGTGCGGTTGTCAGCACTATTTTGAGGTTCATCCACTCTTGTTCATGTCTTTCTGTCCATGCAAACTCATTTGTTTTATGTAGCAGGTCTCGCAGACAGGCTGTCTTGGCTGACAAGTTAGGAATGAACTTTCCAATGAAGTTTATCATCCCCATGATGCGTAGCACTCCTTTTTTGTCAGTGGGTCTGGGCATTTTGAGTATGGCATTTACTTTTTCCATATCTGGCTCTATTCCTTTACCAGATAGATTATCTCCTAGGAAAGTGACTTCCTGGACACCAAACTGACACTTGGCTTTGTTAAGCTTCAGTCCATTCCGGCGTATGCTCTGTAGCACTTTAGTCAGTCTCTCATTGTGTTCTTTCAGTGTGGAGCCCCAGATGATGATGTCATCAACATAGACCCGAACTCCTTCCAGACATTCAATTATGTGTTCCATCGCTCTATGAAAGATTTCAGATGCAGATATTATCCTGAAAGGCATTCTGAGGAAACAATACCTGCCAAATGGTGTGTTGAAGGTACAGTATTTGGTGCTCTCTTCATCCAGTTTTAGTTGCCAAAATCCTCGTGAGACATCGAGCTTTGTGAAGTATCTGGCACCTGACATTTCACTGGTGATTTCTTCTCGCTTGGGAATCTGGTCGTGTTCACGTTTTAAGTTTGCATTTAAGTCCTTTGGATCCATGCATACTCTTAGATCATTGTTCTTTTTCTTTACACATATCATGGAGTTAACCCAGTCTGTTGGCTCTTCGACTTTCCTGATGACTCCTAGTATGGTCATTCTGTCCAGTTCTTTCAGGAGCCGGTCACGCAGGGGTGCTGGAACTCTCCGTGGAGCATGTACCACTGGCTGAGCATCCTCCTTTAGCTGGATCTTGTAAGTGAATGGTAGAACTCCAAATCCTTTGAACACATCCTGGAAATTACTCACTACAAAATCCACCGAGTCATCTGGTCTGCTTATGGTACAGCTTATACGGTAGACTCTCTTGACCTGTTCTAAGTCCTTACAAGCTTTGTCACCTAGTAGGGAGTCAAGTCCTTCAGCCACAACAGAAAACATGAGATGATGCACTTTGTCTTTGACTGTCACTTTAAGTCTGCATACACCTAAGCTATCTATTTTCTGTCCATTATAGTTCTTCAGTAGTACTGACTTTGTCTGTATTTTGGGCTTTTCTTTCATATTTTTAATGTCACTCATACTGATTAAGTTTGCTTTTGTCCCAGTGTCTAGTTTCAATGTAACTAATGCTCCATTTACCTGCAGTGGCATCATCCATTTGTCCTCTTTTACTGCATTAACTTTATGTTCAGCATTATCCATTCCTGAGGGCTGCACATTATCTGTATCCTTTTCTATATTGTCACATGACACCATTCCTACAAAAAATGTCTCACTTAAATCAGTGTCCTTAATCACATTGACTTGTTGCCCTTTCTTTGTTTTTACTTTTGAAAAGCATTGTTTGGCAAAGTGATTCTTTCCGTTACATTTTGTGCACATTTTCCCAAATGCTGGGCATTGTCTTGACTGGTGCTGGTAACCACAGCGTTTACAATTGAAAGTTCCATCCTCCGATTGCTTTGCATTTCTGTTCTGCCCATGTTTCTTCCCCTCATAGGACACAGTACCGACAGCAGCACAGTCACTCATTACAGTCGCATTATTATTAATTTCACTGAAAGTCTTCGCGTGCTTCTGAGCTAGCTCACTGGCATGGCATATTTTCACAGCATCCTCCAATGTTAGTTCGGTTTCTCTCAACAAACGTTCCCTGACCTTTTTATCATGAATACCAAACACAATCTGGTCATGAATCATGGATGGTTTCAGTTCAGAGAAATTACATGTCTGTGCTTTCAGTTTCAGATCTGTCACAAAGCTATCAAAAGTCTCATTTTGCTGCTGTGTCCGTGAATGGAACACATACCTCTCATAGGTCTCGTTCTTTTTGGGAGAACAATGTGTATCAAACTTCTTTAGCACATCGTCCATCTTTTCTCTGTCCTCCTCTTGATCAAATACAAACGTATTAAATACCTCTATCGCCTGCGGGCCTGCAACCGTGAGCAGTAATGCTATTTTCCTTGCATCTGGCTTCGTACCGAACCCGATGGCAGCAATTTAGAGTTCGAATTGTTGTTTGAAAGTCCGCCAACTGCAGTCGACATTCCCCATGAGTTTCAAACCCTCCGGTGGCTTCAAATTCTCCATGTCATGTTTCACAATATTCAGCAGATATTACCACTTCTGGTACCATGTTATGTTCATAAATAAATAGGCGTTTTCATTATGAACAGCTAGCTTGAGCTAGTCATTTATTCAGCCATGTGGACTAGTGTACAGGCATCCATCTTGACTACTGCATCATGGGTAGCCCCTTACTAAACATGCAGCTCCACCTAGTGTACCATTCTAGAATGACATGTTACTGATCATTACAGCTACCTTATGAGCTATTTTAATGTCCCTTAGCTGACCCTCCAAACTGTCAACTCTCGTTGTTAATCTTCCGTTCTGCTCCCATAAGGCCTGCTCATTTAACCTGGCCTCCGTAACCTGGCACCGCAGGCATTCCCCCATATTATGGGAGGTATCTTCCTGAGCGCGTCTTTCAAGGGGACACAGGTAGACAGGCTGCACTGGTTCTACTCATAGTTCTGGGTTGTATGGGGCAAATGGGATTAAAGCACCAGTGGCGGTGGCTACCTTTCCTGGGCCATTTAATAAAGCTCGGATCGCAGCTACGACTGAGTCTAATGTGGGGGGAGATGTCAGTGTTTTGGTTCTTGGGGCAGGAGCTGGGGAGTTCTTTCCTACGGATTCCTACAGCCCCTTCTCCAGTGCCCATTCTTCCCACACCCGAAGCAGTTATGCTTTGTATTGGAAGGGTTACCCCCTTCCTGGTGCCATTCTTTCTTATTCTGGCTAGGTTTCATCTCATGAAACTTTCCTTTTTGTGGGTGCTCTTCTATCCCTCTATCCCTCTACTGTTGTCAGTTGCCTGACCACTGTCTCCTTGGTGACCTGGGGGCCTTTTGGGTCAAACCAATGCTCAGCCTTGGCCCTGATCCGTGGCAAGCTGTTTGCCACCAGGCTTCGGAGCCAGTGGGCCAGCTCGTCCTGATTCAGGTGAGTCCGGTTGAGATCCCCATTACAGGCACTCCTGTACAAAGGCCACAGTCGGTCTGCAAAAGCCTGTGGGGTCTCCCCTGCTAGCTGTGTTGTCTTCTCCAACCGGGAGAAAGGACTGCCATCATTCATACCCATGGCCTCCAGAACTTCCTCCAGAATGGCAGCGTATCACCCTGTCCCTTCTTGCTCTCAGCAGAGAGGGATTGGTACAACTTGCCATCCAAAGAGAACAGAAGCATTTTGGCCACCTTGGAGCCATCGCACTCGTTAATGCCTTCTGCCTATTCCACTTCCATGAAGTGGACCGAGGGGTCTCCCTTTTGGGTGAGTTTGTTCAGGTGGCTTACCATAGCCCTAAGCCGCTGGGTACCATGGGGAATCAAAAATTGCCTTTCAAGGGGTCCCTGACCCCCACCACCGCAGGGTGGGCCAAACTTGTGCTGGCAGACCGGGCACATCGGCCCCAGCTCCGACCTTTCCTGCTTTGGCTCGCCCACCTCCTCCTGCAGCCAAAGCCGAGTTAAAACCCGGCGCCACAGGTGGTGGTGGGCACTGTTCCATGGGTAGTCTAGATAGATACTGAACCAACTATCTGCACTCTCCCATGGGCAGTCTACATAGATATTGAACCATCAATCTACACTGTCCCATGGGTAGTCTACATAGATACTGAACAGCTACCTACACTGACCTTAGGTAGTCTACATAAATACTAAACCAACTCTCTACGCTGCCCATGGGTAGTCTACAAAGATACTGAACCAAATATCTGCACTGTCCCATGGGTAGTTGTCATAGATACTGAACCAACTATCGACACCGTCCTATCGGCAGTCTACATACACGCTGAACCAAGGGTAGTCTACATAGATACAGAAACAAATATCTACATTGTCCCATGGGTAGTCTAGGTAGATACTGAAACAAACTATCTACACTGTCCCATGGGTAGTTGACGTAGATACTGATCCAAATATCTACACAATCCCATAGATAGTCTACATAGCTACTGAACAAGCTACCTACACTGTCCAAAGTGTAGACTACATAGATACTGAACCAGCTATCAACACTGTCCCATGGGTAGTCTACATAGATATTGAACCAAATATCTACACTGTCCCATGGGTGGTCTACAAAGATACTGAACAAGTTTCCGACACTGTCCCATGCATAGTCTACATAGATACTGAACCAGGTATCAATTCAATTCAATTCAATTCAATTCAATATTATTTGTCATATATGCAGCAGACGTGTGTACTGCACAATGAAATGTTGATTTTTACGAGTCCTCCCAACATTGGAAATATGGCATAACAATGATAAAAATACTAATAGAAATACTAATAGAAAGACAGTAATAATAAATAAAACAACAGTAATAAATAATAATAAATTAATCATTCATGAGTCTTATGGCCTGGGGGTAGAAGCTGTTTCGAAACCTGTTGTTATGAGACCGTATGCTTCGGTATCTCTTACTGGACGGGAGCAGAGCGAAGAGGTTGTGGCTGGGGTGACTCGCGTCTTTAATGATTCTCAGGGCCTTCCCCCGGCACCTCTCGGGGTAGATATCCTGCACAGCAGGTAGTTTAATTCTTATAGTGTGTTGTGCAGCTTTCACTACCATCTGTAGAGCCTTGCGGTCTGTGGTGGTGCAGTTGCCATGCCAGGTAGTGATGCAGCCGGACAGGATACTCTCGATGGTGCACCGGTAGAAGTTGGTGAGAATCTGGGGGGCCATTCCAAATTTATTCAGTCTCCTGAGGAAGAACAGGCATTGGCATGCCTTCTTGGTTACAACATCGATGTGATGGGACCACGTTAAGTCCTCCGTAATGAATACACCCAGGAATTTGAAGCTGCTGACCCTCTCCACCTCAGCCACTTCGATGTAGATTGGGGTGTGTCCCTCCCCCTGCCGCTTCCTGTAATCCACGATCATCTCCTTTGTTTTGCTGATGTTGAGGAAGAGGTTGTTGTATTTGCACCATTCTCCTAGGGTTCTTACCTCCTCCCTGTAGCCTGTCTCGTCGCCATCTGTGATCAGGCCTACAATGGTAGTGTCATCAGCAGACTTGATGATGGAGTTGAAGTTGTGCGTGGTCACTCAGTCGTGAGTAAACAGGGAGTACAGAAGGGGGCTGAGCACACAACCCTGGGGAGATCCCGTGTTCAGGATCAGTGTGGAGGCGGTGTTTCTGCCTATTTTCACCACCTGGGGTCCTCCCGTCAGGAAGTCCAGGATCCAGTTGCATAGGGAGATGTTAAGTCCTAGCTCACTGAGCTTGTTGACAGGCTTGGAGGGGATAATGGTATTGAATGCTGAACTATAATAAATGAACAACATTCTCACATAGGTGTTCCTCTTATCCAGGTGTGATAAGGCAGTGTGCAGTACAGTGGCGATGGCATCATCCCGAGATCTGTTTGGGCGGTAGGCAAATTGGAGTGGGTCCAGTGTGTCAGGTAGTAACGAGTTGATGTGGGTTTTGACCAGCCTCTCAAAGCACTTCATGATGACAGAAGTGAGTGCTATGGGGCGGTAGTCGTTTAAACAGGTTACTGTAGCGGTTCGTGTAGATCGCCACTAAATAAGAGAGTTTGACTTCGACGAACTATAAATAAGTTGTTTATTTACAAGAACAGGCTAATTACAGCAGGTAAGATGGCTGACTGTAGGAGCACAGTGGTGTAGGTCTTGTCGCAGCGGGGACTCCACGAGGACTGAGTTCGCAGTCCTTTGGGGAGCGTGATGACGTCATCGCGTTTGTGTTGTGACATCATCACGTTGCTCGCATTTCCCGTGCTTAGGGCGTCACGTGATGCGCGTCGTTGCGTCGCTGGCCATTGAGGCCGAGGTCGCGAGGCCGGGCTGTGCCGGTGCTTGCCGCGGGAGCGGAAGATCGCATCGCTCCCGTCGGCTGGTCATTGAGGCTGAAGACGCTAGGCCGGGCTGTGCCGGTGCTTGCCGCGGGAGCGGAAGATCGCGTCGCTCCCGTCGGCTGGCCGTTGAGGCCGAAGACGCTAGGCCAGGCTGTACCGGTGCACGCACATCACGTTGTACGTGATGTGACGTCAGCGCGCTAGGGCGCATCTTAAAGGGGCAATGGCCCCAACAGGTAAGTTAAAAGGGCAACGGCCCCAAAAGGTAAGTTAAACATACAGTAAGGTAAGTTAAAGGGAATTATGTGTCTCAATGTAAGGGACAACCAGTGGTACCGCCACATTACTTTTGTTTTTTTGGGGACTGGAATAACCGATGTCAACTTGAAGCGGGTGGGGACTACAGACTGGTACAGTGAACGGTTGAATATGTCCGTAAACATGGCTGCCAGCTGGTCAGCGCATGCTCTAAGGACACGCCCAGGGATTCCATCTGGACCGGGTGCTTTGTGGGTGTTCACTCTCTTAAAGGTCTTGCTCACGTCAGCCATGGAGATTGAGAAGACCCGGTCGTCCTGAGCCGCGGGAGCCCTTGTAACAGGCCAGTTGTTGTTGGCCTCAAACCGGGCGTAAAAAGTGTTAAGCTCATCCGGGAGAGAGGTATTGCTGGGCATGACACAGTTGGGTTTCCCTTTGTAGTCTGTAATAGATTGTAGTCCACTCCACATCCTTCGCGAATCTGAGCTATGATAGTGTGACTCCACTTTGTCCGTGTATTGTCTTTTTGCTTTTTTGATGGTTTTTCCTGAGGTCGTACCTTGATTTCTTGTACTCATCCATGTCCCCAGAGTTGAATGCGATGGACCGTGCTTTTAGCATAGCACGGATATTGACATTTACCCATGGTTTCTGGTTGGGAAATGTTCATACAACAATCCTCGGAATAACGTCGTCTATGCACTGGTTTATGAAACTAATGACTGAATCTGTATATGTGTTGATGTCATTGTCCGAGGCATTCCGAAACATATCCCAGTCAGTGGAATCAAAACAGTCTTGTAACATATCAATACTGTCCCATGGGTAATCTACATATATATTGAAACAAATATCTACATTGTCCCATGGGTAGTCAAGGTAGATACTGAACCAAACTATCTACACTGTTCCATGGGCAGTCTACACAGATATTGAAGCAATGATATACACTGTCCCATGGGCAGTCTACAAAGATACTGAACAAGCTACCTACACTGTCCCATGGGTAGTCTACATAGATACTGAACCAGATATCTACACTGTCCCATGGGTAGTCGACATAGATACTGATCCAACTATCTACACTATCCCATGGCTAGTCTACATAGATATTGAACCAGCTATCGACACTGTCGCATAGGTAGTCTACATAGATACTGAACCAGATATACATACTCTCCCATGGGCAGTCTACATAGATACTGAAACATCTATCGACACTGTCCCACGGATAGTCTACATAGATACTGAATCAACTATCTACACTGTCCCATGGGTAGTCTACATAGATATTGAACCAAATATCTACACTGTCCCATGGGTAGTCTACATAGATACTGAACAAGTTTTCGACACTGTCCCATAGGTAGTCTACATAGATATTGAACCAACTATCTACACTGTCCCATGGGTAGTCTACAAAGATATTGAACCAACCATCTACACTCTCCCATGAGTATTCTACATAGATACTGAACCAGCTATCTATACTGTCCCATGTGTTGTCTACATAGATACTGAACCAAATATCTACATTGTCCCATGGGTAGTCTAAATAGATATTGAACCAGCTATCGACACTGTCACATAGGTAGTCGACATAGAAACTGATCCAACTATCTACACTATCCCATGGGTAGTCTATATAGATATTGAACCAGCTATCGACACTGTCACATAGGTAGTCTACATAGATACTGAACCAGTTATACATACTGTCCCATGGGCAGTCTACATAGATACTGAACCAATGATCTTCCCTGTCCCATGGATAGTCTACATAGATACTAAACCAACAATCTACACTGTCCCATGGGTTGTCTACATAGATACGGAACCAGCTATCTACACTGTCCCATGGGTAGTCTACATAGATACTGAACCAAATATCTACATTGTCCCATGGGTAGTCTAGATAGCTACTGATCCAATTATGTACACTGTCCCATGGGTAGTCTACATAGATACAGAACCAATGATCTACACTGTCCCAAGTTTAGTGTACATAGATACAGAACTAGCTATCTACACTGATCCATTGGTAGTCTACATAGATACTGGACCAACTATATACGCTGTCCCATGGGTAGACTACATAGATACTGAACCAGCTATTTACACTGTCCCATGGGTAGTCTATATAGATATTGAACCAAATATCTACACTGTCCCATGGGTAGTCTATGTCGATATTGAACAAGCTTTCGACACTGTCCCATGGGTAGTCAACATAGATATTGCACCAACTATCTACACTGTCCCATGGGTAGCCTACAAAGATATTGAATCAACTATCTACACTCTCCCATGAGTATTCTACATAGATACTGAACCAGCTATCTATATTGTCCCATGTGTTGTCTACATAGATACTCAACCAAATATCTACATTGTCCCATGGGTAGTCTAAATAGATACTGAACCAACAATCTACACTGTCCCATGGGTAGTCTACATTGTTACTGAACAAGCTACCTACACTGTCCCAAGGGTAGTGTACATAGATACAGAACCAGCTATCTGCACTGATCCATGGGTAGACTACATACATACTGAACCAACTATCTACACTATCCCATGGGTAGTCTACATAGATACTGAACTAGCCATCTACATTGCCCTATTGGTAGTCTACATAGATACTGAATGAACGATCTGCACCGCCCAATCGGCAGTCTACATACATGCTGAACCAAGGGAAGTCTACAGAGATACAGAATCAACCATTTACACTGTCGCATGGTTAGTCTACTTAGATACTGAACTAAATATCCAAACTGTCGCAAGGGTAGTTGACATAGATACTGAACCAACTATCTATACTGTCCCATGGTTAGTCTACTTAGATACTGAACTAACTATCTACACTGACGCATGGGTAGTTGACATAGATACTGAACCAACTATCTACAATGTCGCATAACTAGTCTACATAGATAAAGAACCAACTATCTGAACTGTCCGATGGGCAGTCTACATAGCTTTTGAACCACCTATCTACACTCTCCCAAGGGAGACCAACATAGATAGTGAACAGCTACCTACAATGCCCATGCGTAATCTACATAGATACTGCTCACTATAGAGAGCATCCTGACAAACTGTATCACGGTATGGTATGGCAGCTGTAGCTCCCATGACCGGAAAGCTCTGCAGCGGGTAGTCAAAACTGCCCAACGCATTACCGGCACCCGGCTACCGACCATAGAACATATATATCAGAAACGCTGCCTACGGAGGGCAAGGTCCATCATCAAAGACCCTACCCACCCCAGCCACAGTCTGTTCGCCCTCCTACCATCTGGAAGACGCTACAGATGCATTCGCACCCGTACGACCAGATTTAGGAACAGCTTCTTTCCCAGGGCTGTCATCCTACTGAACTCCACAAATAAACACTAAAGCCTGCACATCTGCCGATGCACTTTATTATGGTCATATTTATGCTAATATATATGTACAAATGTATGTTGAAATGTTTAAGTGTCCTAATCCAAATTGTACACTCTCAGGAGCCGCAAGCCTACATTTCGTTGTACTGCACTTGTGCACTAACAATGACAATAAAAGTTGATTTGATTTGATTTGATTTGATTTGAAACAGCTATATACACTGTCGCATGGGTAATCTACATAGACATAGAACCAAATATCTACACTGTCCCATGGGTAGTCTACAAAGATACTGAACAAGTTTCTGTCACTGTCCCATGGTAGTCTACACAGATACTGAACCAGCTATCAATTCTGTCCCATGGGTAGTCTTCATAGATATTGAACCAAATATCTACATTGTTCCATGGGTAGTTTGGTAGATACTGAAACAACTATCTACACTGTCCCATGGGTAGTTGATATAGCTACTGATCCAACTATCTACACTATCCCATAAGTAGTCTACATAGCTACTGAACAAGCTACCAACACTGTCAAATGGTTAGTCTACATAGATACTGAACCAGCTATCTACACTGTCCCATGGGTAGTCTACATAGATATTGAACTAAATGTCTACACTGTCCCATGGGTGGTCTACAAAGATATTGAATAAGTTTCCGACACTGTCCCATGTGTAGTCTACATAGATACTGAACCAGCTATCAATTCTGTCCCATGGGTAGTCCACATTGATTCTGAAACAAATATCTACATTGTCCCATGGGTAGGCTAGATAGATACTGAACCAAACAATCTACACTGTCCCATGGGTAGTCTACATAGATACTGAACCAATGATGTACACTGTCCCATGGGTAGTCTACATAGATGCTGAACCAACAAGCTACACTGTCCCATGAGTAGTCTACAAAGATACCGAACAAGCTACCAACACTGTCCCATGGGTAGTCGACATAGAAACTGATCCAACTATCTACACTATCCCATGGGTAGTCTATATAGATATTGAACCAGCTATCGACACTGTCACATAGGTAGTCTACATAGATACTGAACCAATTATACATACTGTCCCATGGGCAGTCTACATAGACACTGAACCAACGATCTTCCCTGTCCCATGGATAGTCTACATAGATACTAAACCAACAATCTACACTGTCCCATGGGTTGTCTACATAGATACGGAACCAGCTATCTACACTGTCCCTTGGGTAGTCTACATAGATACTGAACCAAATATCTACATTGTCCCATGGGTAGTCTAGATAGTTACTGAACCAATTATGTACACTGTCCCATGGGTAGTCTACATAGATACAGAACCAATGATCTACACTGTCCCAAGTATAGTGTACATAGATACAGAACTAGCTATCTACACTGATCCATTGGTAGTCTACATAGATACTGGACCAACTATCTATGCTGTCCCATGGGTAGTCTACATAGATACTGAACCAGCTATTTACACTGTCCCATGGGTAGTCTACATAGATATTGAACCAAATATCTACACTGTCCCATGGGTAGTCTATGTCGATACTGAACAAGCTTTCGACACTGTCCCATGGGTAGTCAACATAGATATTGCACCAACTATCTACACTGTCCCATGGGTAGCCTACAAAGATATTGAACCAAATATGCACACTCTCCCATGATTAGTCTAAATAGATACTGAACCAGCCATCCATACTGTCCTATGTGTCGTCTACTTAGATATGGATCATTTATCTACATTGTCCCATGTGTAGTCTAGATAGATACTGAACTAATTATGTACACTGTCCCATGGGTAGTCTAAATAGATACAGATCCAACGATTTACATTGTCCCATGGGTAGTCTACATAGATACTGAACAAGCTACCTACACTGTCCCAAGATAGTCTACATAGATACAGAACCAACTTTCGACACTGCCCCATTGGTAGTCTACATAGATACTGAACCAACTATTTACACCGTCCTATGGGCAGTCTACATACATGCTGAACCAACAATCTACGCTGTCCCAAGGTTAGTCTACATAGATACAGAACCAACTATCTACACTGTCCCATGCGTAGTCTACATCAATACTGAACAGATACCTTCACTGCCCCGGGAAGTCTACATAAATACTGAACCAGCTGTATACACTGTCGCATGGGTAGTCTACATAGATGCTGAACCAGCTATCTAGACTGCCCCATTGGTAGTCTACATATATACTGAACCAACTATCTAGACTGTCCCGTGGTTAGTCGACTTAGATACAGAACCAATTATCTACACTGTTGCATGGGTAGTCTACATAGATACTGAATCTACTATCTACAATGTCGCATAGGTAGACTTCATAGATACTGAACCAACTATCTGAACTGTCCCATGGGCAGTCTACATAGATATTGAATCAGCTATCCACACCCTCCCAATGGAGGTCTACATAGATACTGAACAGCTACCTACACTGCCCAAGGGAAGTCTACATAGATACTGAAACAGCTATATACACTGTCCCATGGGTAGCCTACATCGATATTGAACCAAATATCTACACTGTCCCATGGGTAGTCTACAAAGACACTGAACAAGTTTCCGACACTGTCCCATGGGTAGTCTACACAGATACTGAACCACCTATCAATACTGTCCCGTGGGTAGTCTATATAGATACTGAATCAAATATCTACATTGTCCCATGGGTAGTCTAGGTAGATACTGAAACAAACTATCTACACTGTCCCATGGGTAGTTGACATAGTTGCTGATCCAACTATCTACACTATCCCATAGGTAGTCTACATAGCTAATGAACAAGCTACCTACACTGTCCAATGGGGAGTCTACATAGATACTGAACCAGCTACCTACACTGTCCCATGTGTAGTCTACATCGCTATTGAACCAAATGTCTACACTGTCGCATGGGTGGTTTACAAAGATGCTGAACAAGTTTCTGTAGTGTATGTACCTTTAAGAGGAACTATGTTTTTGAAGCCCCTGTATACTGTAGTACCAGTAGTGACCACTCGGGTATATAAGCCTGTATAGCGTCTTGTGTAGTTAGTTCACCTCCAGACTTTGTTCAGTAAACACTTGTTAAATCAACTCCTGCATTCCGTGTCTCCATTAACACACGGATCTAACAGTGGCGACGAGTTAGAAACGAACTTGCCTGCAATTCAGCAGCACCTCAAGGAGATCGATTCCTCAGACGAAGGTTGAAGCCAGAAGCAAGAAAAAAAAAACTGTGGTTTCACCAGCTAAACGGGCTGGTGGCAGGTAGTGCACTGATCCTTCCTGGGCTGCGTCGGGCTAGAGCTCGATCGGGTGGCTCTGCAACGGGGCCGGGCAGCGAGTCAGGAAGCAGAAGCAAAGAGAGAGAGAGGGTGGAGCACTCAGGGCGCAGCCGGTGCTGCAAAGCAGGTCGGCGTTCAGATTGAGCAGAGGGAGGGGAAAGTCCCAGAGGGTCCGCTCCACGACGGGAACGGTTCTCCAAGTAACGGAGAAACTATTGAAGCGATATAAAAAAACAAATAGAAATACCGCGAAAAGCTGCAGGTCGCAACGGGAACTGCGGAGAGCAGCAGCGGCAGCGGCAGGAAAGCGCAGGAGGCGCCATCGTAACTCGGCGGGGAAGAAAGAAAAGCGCGGGAGGCGCCATTTTGATCCATCGGGGATGGAGGAAAAGCACGGGAAGCGCCATTTTAGATTTTCAAGATGCCGAAGACTGGCAATATTACTGCTTTCAATAGTGATATAGAAGATTGGACCACATATGTGGAAAGAGTGGAGGTATATTGCAAGGCAAATGAAGTAGCAGATGATAAAAAGGCATCGGTACTTCTAAATCTGATGGGCGCAAGGACATACGGGCTGTTACGAAACTTGATCACTCCAGCCAAACCGATGGACAAGAATTTTAAGGAGATTGTTGATACCTTACAGGAGCACTTAAACCCAACACCGCTGCTGATAGTGGAACGATTCAAATTCTTCAGGAGGAATCAGCACAATAATCAAAGTAACGCTGATTACCTCACTGAATTACGATAGCTGTCAAAGCACTGCCAATTCGGGGCAGGACTGGCAGATTCTCTACGAGACAAATTGGTCTGCGGTCTCCTAAGCGAAGGAACACAGAAAAGACTACTTTCTGAGAAAGATTTGACACTGGACAAGGCTTTCAGTGTGGCTGTATCATAGGAAGCAGCAGCAAGAGGAGCTGCAGAGATACAGCAAAAGCCACAGGACTTCGGCACCCATGAAATGACACGGGGTTTTGAGAGATGTTATCACTGCGGCAGATCCACCCATGACCAGAAGGACTGCTGGTTCAAGGACAAAGCATGCAGGCAATGCGGAAAGATGGGACACATTGCACGTGTATGCAGATCTGGAAAGAAATCCGCTGACAGTAAAAAGGTCAATAAGGAAAAGTGCAGAAAGGTACAAATGATGACGGACAGTAATTCCGAAGACCAGAAGAGCGATAGCGACTCCGGAAACAAGAGTCTAAGCTGTCTCAAATTACATAATGTAATTGCCAAAGAAGATTACCAGACCATTTGGGTTACCCTCACGATAGCGGGGTCCCCAGTCAAAATGGAGCTAGATACAGGATCAGCTCTGACCGTCATGAGTCGACGGGATTACGAGTGGCTATTTCCGCATATACCTTTGAAAGACACATCCATTATCTTGAAGACATATACGGGGCAGAAAGTATACCCCAGAGGGAAAATAAGGGTGCCTGTTGTATACAACGGCAAGGAAATACAGAAATTGTATTTATACGTTCTGCAAGATGGTGGTCCACCGTTGTTGGGACGTGAATGGATCAGAAAGATACGTTTAGACTGGCACTCCATTCAGGCACTGACGGTGACCAGTAAGAAAAACAACGATGATGATGTCATACCTGGACGATTAAAAGAAATCTTGGCTAACGCCAAAGAAGTGTTTCAACAGGAACTAGGAACCCTGAAAGGCGCCACCGCCTCAATAAAAGTGGAAGATGCGGCAATTCCCAAGTTTTTTAAGGCAAGACCGGTGCCATACGCAATTCGTCCAGCCGTCGAGGCAGAGCTGGAGAATTTGGAAAAAGCAGGCGTGTTATCCAAGGTACATTGGAGCGAGTGGGCAACACCCATCGTCCCGGTCATGAAGAAAACGTTGAATAATGATAAATCTGAAGAACAGAGAAAAGTTCGCATCTGTGGGGACTTCAAGGTGACTGTAAACCCGGTTCTTCACACGGTACAGTATCCTCTTCCAAGGATAGAAGATATATTTGCCTCACTATCCGGAGGGAAACGTTTCACCAAAATTGACTTAGCACAGGCATATCTACAGATGGAGGTTGAGGAGGCCTCTAAAAAGTATCTCACGATAAACACACACAAAGGCCTGTACCAGTACAATCGACTGGTTTTCGGAGTGGTATCAGCTCCGGCTATCTGGCAAAGAGCTATGGAGCAAGTCCTGCAAGGGATTCTGGGGGCTCAATGCTACCTAGACGACATCCTTGCAACAGAAGAAAACGACAACGAGCACCTTGCCAACTTGGAGCAGGTGCGCCCCAAGTGCAAATTTTTCCAGAAACAAAATATCATATTGTGGCCATGTCATTAACGAAGAAGGGTTGCATAAGTCACCTGAAAAAATTGAAGCGGTCGTAAAGGCCCCAGCGCCTGAAAATGTCTCACAATTAAGGTTGTTCCTTGGATTATTAAATTACTATCATAAATTTTTACCAAACTTATCGACGATTCTGCACCCTCTTAACGCACTGCTACAAACGGGAGTAGTTTGGAAATGGAGCGAAGACTGTAAACGTGCCTTCCATAAATGCAAAAGCTTGATCACGTCCAGGGAAGTGTTGGCTCATTACAACCCATCACTGCCAATCAGGCTGACATGCGATGCATCCCCTTACGGCGTGGGAGCGGTATTATCGCATAGATTCCCTGATGGCTCGGAGCGGCCGATAGCTTTTGCGTCATGCTCATTGAACTCAGCTGAGCGTAACTATGCCCAGATCGACAGGGAGGCACTCAGCCTGGTGTGGGGGGTGAAGAAATTCAACCATTACCTACACGGACAAAAATGTACCTTGTTGACTGACCATCAACCCCTCGTCTCCATATTCAACCCTAAAAAGGGCGTTCCCATTATGACAGCGCAAAGGCTACAGAGGTGGTCCCTTTTCCTAGGGGCACACCAATATGACATAGAATACAAAAGAACAAAACAGCATGGGAATGCTGACGGGTTATCGCGCCTACCATTGCCAACGGTGGAAGAGGCGCCTACAGTGGACCCAGTGGAGATGTTCCACTCGACCATAGTGGAATGTCTACCGGTGACAAATTCTACCATTGAAAAGGAAACGAGAAATGACTCGACTCTCTCACGAGTCTACGATTTAACGGTGAAAGGATGGCAAGCACATGGCGAACCACTGTTGCCAGCATTCTTGCAAAGAAGAGAACAGCTGTCAGTGTGCCGAGGAACCTTGATGTGTGGATCCAGAGTGGTGATTCCACCCAAACTCAAGGATAGAGTGCTAAAGGAGCTTCACGAGGGACATCTGGGTGGAGTGAAAATGAAGAACTTAGCCACAGCGTTTGTGTGGTGGCCAGGTATCGATGGAGACATTGAAGAAATGACCAAGAGCTGTCTAGGATGCCAGAAGGTCCAAAACGCCCCACCACAAGCCCCTCTACATCCATGGGAGTGGCCCTCATCTCCATGGCAAAGGGTACATATCAACTTTGCTGGTCCATTTATGGACTCAATGTTCTTAATCGTGGTGGATGCACACTCCAAGTGGCCGGAGGTAATAAAGGTGTCCTCCACCACCACGGAAAAAACCATCACAGTATTAAGGACCGTATTCACCAGGAATGGGCAGCCTGAACAGATCTGTTCTGATAATGGACCGCAATTTGTATCCGAAGAATTCAGGAAGTTCTTAAAAAACAATGGGGTTAAGCACTACACGTCCGCCCCATACCATCCCGCCACCAATGGATTGGCTGAAATGTTTGTCCAGACCTTCAAGAAGGCCATAAAGGCCATGGGCAATGAAGACATAAATCTACAACATAAGGTAGATAACTTCTTGTTTGCGTACAGGAATGCAACACATGTGGTTACAAACCAAACCCCCACCATGATGTTTTTCAATAGAAGCCTAAGATGCTGGCTGGATTTGGTCAAGCCAAACGTCAGAAGGGACGTAGAGAACCAGCAATTTCAAAGCATGAATGAAAGGCCAACCAGAACCTTCCAGATAGGTCAACCAGTTTTGGCCTGGGAGTACCGTACCGAGAAATGGCAGCCTGGAAATATTTGCACACGACTTGGACCGCTGATGTATACCGTGGACATTGGAGAAAGCATAATAAGGCGCCATGCTGACCAGATCATAGAGTCATCCAAAAAAGGACAACCTACACCACAACTCTATACACCTAGTGATGAAGCAGAGATGCCCATAGTATCTACCTCCGATCCGGTGATACTGGAACCAGATGAACCCAACACTGGCATTGAAGCCGAATCGACCTTGCCAAAAGAACCTACTACACCACTGAGGCGTTATCCGGACCGAGTCAGGAAGCCTGCAGAGAGACTGAATTTGTAATTGATTAACTTCAGCAAATGTGTATATTATTGTTCTTGTAAAAATGTTATTTAATGATTACTTAAAATGTTATGTACTATTTATCTAAAAGGGGAGGAATTGTAGTGTATGTACCGTTAAGAGGAACTATGTTTTTGAAGCCCCTGTATATTGTAGTACCAGTAGTGACCGCTCGGGTATATAAGCCTGTATAACGTCTTGTGTAGTTAGTTCACCTCCAGACTTTGTTCAGTAAACACTTGTTAAATCAACTCCTGCATTCCGTGTCTCCATTAACACACGGATCTAACAGTTTCCGACACTGTCCCATGCGTAGTCTACATAGATACTGAACCAGCTATCAATACTCTCCCATGGATAGTCTGCATAGATGTTGAAACAATTATCTGCATTTTCCATGGGTACTCTAGATAGATACTGAACCAAACTAACTACACTGTCCCATGGGTAGTCTACATAGATACTGAACCAACGATATACACTGACCCATGAGTAGTCTACATAGATGCTGAACCAACGAACTACACTGTCCCATGGGTAGTCTAAAAAGATACTGAACAAGCTACCTACACTGTCCCATGGTTAGTCTACATAGATACGGAACCAGATATCTACACTTTCCCATGGGTAGTCGACATAGATACTGATCCAACTATCTACACTATCCCATGGGTAGTCTACATATATACTGAACCAGCTATCGACACTGTCCCATAGGTAGTCTACACAGATACTGAACCAGCTATACATACTGTCCCATGGGCAGTCTACATAGATACTGAACGAACTATCTTCCCTCTCCCATGGACAGCCTACATAGATATTTAACCAAAAATCTACACTGTCCCATGGATTGTCTACATAGATACTGAATCAGCTATCTACACTGTCCCATGGGAAGTCTACATAGATAATGAACAAACTAACTACACTGTCCCATGGGTAGTCTACATAGATATTGTCCCAAATACATACACTATTCCATGGGTAGTCTACATAGATACTGAAAAAGCTTTCAACACTGTCCCATGTTTAGTCTACATAGATATTAAACATACTATCTACACTGTCCCATGGGTAGACTACAAAGGTATTGAACCAAATATCTACACTGTCCCATGAGTATTCTACATAGATAATGAACCAACTTGTATACTACCCCTTAAGTCATCTACATAGATATTGAAAGAAATATCTACATTGTCCCATGGGTAGTCTAGGTAGATACTGACCCAACTATGTACACTCTCCCATGGGTAGTCTACATAGATACAGAACCAACGATCTACACACTCCCATGGGTAGTCTACATTGATACTGAACAAGCTACCTACACTGTCCCAAGGAGGGTACATAGATACAGAACCAGCTATCTACACTGATCCATTGGTAGTCTACATAGATACTGAACCAACTATCTACACCGACCTATAGGTAGTCTACATACACGCTGAACCAACTATCGACACTGTCCCAAGGGTAGTCTACATAGATGCAGAACCAACTATCTACACTGTCCCATGCATAGTCTACATAGATACTGAACAGATACCTTCACTGCCCTTGGGTAGTCTACCTAAATACTGAACCAACTATCTACACAGTTGCATGGGTAATCTACATAAATACTGAACCAACTATCTACACTGTCCCATGGGTAGTCTACATAGATACTGAACCAGCTATCAATACTGTCCCAAGGGTAGTCTACATAGATACTGAACCAAATATCTACATTTGTCCCATGGGTAGTCTAGGTAGACACTGAATCAAATTATCTACACTGTCCCGTGGGTAGTCTACATAGATACTGAACCAACGATCTACACTTTCCCATGGGTAGTCTATATAGATACTGAACAAGCTACCTAGACTGTCCCATGGGTATTCTACATAGATACTGAACAAGTTTCCGACACTGTCGATTGCGTAGTCTTCATAGATACTGAACCAGCTATCAATACTGTCCCATGGGTAGTCTACATAGATACTGGAGCAAATATCTACATTGTCCCATGGTTAGGCTAGATAGATACTGAACCAAACTATCTACACTGTCCCATGGTTAGCTTACATATATACTGAACCAACGATGTACACTGTCCCATGGGTAGTCCACATAGATGCTGAAACAATGAACTACACTGTCCCACGGGTAGTCTACATAGATACTGAACCAGATATCTACACTGTCCCATGGGTAGTCGACATAGATACTGATCCAACTATCTACTCTATGCCATGGGTAGTCTACATAGATACTGAACCACCTATTGACACTTTCCCATAGGTAATCTACATGGATACTGAACCAGCTATACATACTGTCCCATGGGCAGTCTACATAAATACTGAACAAACTATCTTCCCTGTCCCATGGATAGTCTATATAGATACTGAACCAACATTCTACACTGTCCCATGGGTTGTCTACATAGATACTGAACCAGCTATCTACACTGTCCCATTGGTAGGCTACATAGATACTGAACAAGCTTTCGACACTGTCCCATGGTTAGTCTACATAGATATTGAACCTACTATCTACACTGTCCCATGGGTAGTCTACAAAGATATTGAACCAAATATCTACACTGTCCCATGGTTAGTCTACATAGATACGGAACCAGCTATATATACTGTCCCATGGGTAGTCTACATAGATACAGAACCAACGATCTACACTGTCCCATGGGCAGTCTACATTGATACTGAACAAGCTACATACACTGTCCCAAGGGTAGTGTACATAGATACAGAACCAGCTATCTCCACTGATCCATGGATAGTCTACTTACATACTGAACCAACTATCTAAACTGTCCCATGGTTAGTCTACATAGATACTGAACCAGCTATCTACATTGCCCTATTGGTAGTCTACATAGATACTGAACCAACTATCTATGCCGTCCTATTGACAGTCTACATACACGCTGAACCAAGGGTAGTCTACATAGATGCAGAACCAACTATCTACACTGTCCCATGGTTCGGCTACTTAGATACTGAACTAACTATCTACATTTTTGCATGGGTAGTTGACTTGGATACTGAACCAACGATCTACACTGTCCCATAGGTAGTCAACATAGCTACTGAACAAGCTACCTAAACTGTCCAATGGTTAGTCTACATAGATACTGAAACAGATATCTACACTGTCCCATGGGTAGTCTACATAGATATTGAACCAAATGTCTACACTGTCCCATGGGTGGTCTACAAAGATACTGAACAAATTTCCGACACTGTCTATTGCGTAGTCTTCATAGATACTGAACCAGCTATCAATACTGTCCCATGGGTAGTCTACATAGATACTGCAGCAAATATCTACATTGTCCTATGGGTAGGCTAGATAGATATTGAACCAAACTATCTACACTGTCCCATGGTCAGCCTAAATATATACTGAACCAACGATGTACACTGTCCCATGGGTAGTCTACATAGATGCTGAAACAATGAACTATACTGTCCCATGGGTAGTCTACATAGATACTGAACCAGATATCTACACTGTCCCATGGGTAGTCGACATAGGTACTGATCCAATTATCTACACTATGCCATGGGTAGTCTACATAGATACTGAACCACCTCTTGACACTTCCCCATAGGTAATCTACATGGATACTGAACCAGCTATACATACTGTCCCATGGGCAGTCTGCATAGATACTGAACAAACTATCTTCCCTGTCCCATGGATAGTCTATATAGATACTGAACCAACATTCTACACTGTCCCATGGGTTGCCTACATAGATACTGAACCAGCTATCTACACTGTCCCATGGGTAGGCTACATAGATACTGAACAAGCTTTCGACACTGTCCCATGGGTAGTCTACATAGATATTGAACCTACTATCTACACTATCCCATGGGTAGTCTACATAGATACAGAACCAACGATCTACACTGTCGCATGGGCAGTCTACATTGATACTGAACAAGCTACATACACTGTCCCAAGGGTAGTGTACATAGATACAGAACCAGCTATCTGCACTGATCCATGGGTAGTCTACTTACATACTGAACCAACCATCTACACTGTCCCATGGGTACTCTGCATAGATACTGAACCAGCTATCTACATTGCCCTATTGGCAGTCTACATACACGCTGAACCAAGGGTAGTCTACATAGATGCAGAACCAACTATCTACACTGTCCCATGGTTAGGCTACTTAGATACTGAACTAACTATCTACATTTTTGCATGGGTAGTTGACTTGGATACTGAACCAACGATCTACACTGTCCCATAGGTAGTCAACATAGCTACTGAACAAGCTACCTAAACTGTCCAATGGTTAGTCTACATAGATGCTGAAACAGATATCTACACTGTCCCATGGGTAGTCTACATAGATATTGAACCAAATGTCTACACTGTCCCATGGGTGGTCTACAAAGATACTGAACAAATTTCCGACACTGTCTATTGCGTAGTCTTCATAGATACTGAACCAGCTATCAATACTGTCCCATGGGTAGTCTACATAGATACTGCAGCAAATATCTACATTGTCCTATGGGTAGGCTAGATAGATACTGAACCAAACTATCTACACTGTCCCATGGTCAGCCTACATATATACTGAACCAACGATGTACACTGTCCCATGGGTAGTCTACATAGATGCTGAAACAATGAACTATACTGTCCCATGGGTAGTCTACATAGATACTGAACCAGATATCTACACTGTCCCATGGGTAGTCGACATAGGTACTGATCCAATTATCTACACTATGCCATGGGTAGTCTACATAGATACTGAACCACCTATTGACACTTTCCCATAGGTAATCTACATGGATACTGAACCAGCTATACATACTGTCCCATGGGCAGTCTACATAGATACTGAACAAACTATCTTCCCTGTCCCATGGATAGTCTATATAGATACTGAACCAACATTCTACACTGTCCCATGGGTTGTCTACATAGATACTGAACCAGCTATCTACACTGTCCCATGGGTAGGCTACATAGATACTGAACAAGCTTTCGACACTGTCCCATGGGTAGTCTACATAGATATTGAACCTACTATCTACACTATCCCATGGGTAGTCTACATAGATACAGAACCAACGATCTACACTGTCGCATGGGCAGTCTACATTGATACTGAACAAGCTACATACACTGTCCCAAGGGTAGTGTACATAGATACAGAACCAGCTATCTGCACTGATCCATGGGTAGTCTACTTACATACTGAACCAACTATCTACACTGTCCCATGGGTAGTCTGCATAGATACTGAACCAGCTATCTACATTGCCCTCTTGGTAGTCTACATAGATACTGAACCAACTATCTACACTGTCCCATGGTTAGGCTACTTAGATACTGAACTAACTATCTACATTTTTGCATGGGTAGTTGACATAGATACTGAACCAACTATCTATACTGTCCCATGGTTAGTCTACTTAGATACTGAACTAACTATCTACACTGCCGCATGGGTAGTTGACATAGATACTGAACCAACTATCTACAATGTCGCATAAGTACTCTACATAGATACAGAACCAACTATCTGAACTGCCCCATGGGCAGTCTACATAGCTTTTGAACTACCTATCTACACTCTCCCAAGGGAGATCAACATAGATACTGAACAGCTATCTACAATGCCCATGGGTAATCTACATAGATACTGAAACAGCTATATACACTGTCCCATGGGTAGTCTACATAGATATAGAACCAAATATCTACACTGTCCCATGGGTAGTCTACAAAGATACTGAACAAGTTTCCGACACTGTCTCATGGGTAGTCTACACAGATACTGAACCAGCTATCAATTCTGTCCCATGGGTAGTCTACATAGATATTGAACCAAATATCTACATTGTCCCATGGGTAGTCTAGCTAGATACTGAAACAGCTATCTACACTGTCCCATGGGTAGTTGACATAGATACTGATCCAACTATCTACACTATCCCATAAGTAGTCTACATAGCGACTGAACAAGCTACCTACACTGTCCAATGGGTAGTCTACATAGTTACTGAACCAGCTATCTACACTGGCCCATGGGTAGTCTACTTAGATACTGAACCAACTATCTATACTGTCGCATGGGTAGGCTACATAAATACAGAACCAACTATCTACACTGTCCCATGGTTAGTCTAAATAGATACTGAACCAACTATCTACACTGTCCCATGGTTAGTCTACTTAGATACTGAACCAACTATCTACACTTTCGCATGGGTAAGCTACATAGATACTGAACCAACTATCAACAATTTCGCATCAGTAGTCTACATAGACACTGAACCAAATATCTGAACTCTCCCATGGGCAGTCTATGTAGATAATGAACATCGTATCTACACTCACCCAAGGGAGATCGACATAGATGCTGAACAGCTACCTACAATGCCCATGGGAAATCTACATAGTTACTGAAACAGCTATCTACACTGTCCCATGGGTGGTCTGCATAGATATTGAACCAAATATCTACATTGTCCCATGGGTAGTCCACAAATATACTGAATAAGATTCCGACACTGTCCCATGGTTAATCTACATAGTTACTGAACCAGCTATCAATACTGTCCCATGGGTAGTCTATATATTACTGAACCAAATATCTACATTGTCCCATGGATAGTCTAGGTAGATAATGAACCAAACTATCTACACTGTCCCATGGGTAGTCTACATAGATACTGAATCAACGATGTACACTGCCCATGAATAGTCTACATTGATACTGAACCAACAATCTACACTGTCCCATGGGTAGTCTACAGAGATACTGAACAAGCTACCTACACTGTCCAATGGCTAGTCTGCATAGATACTGAACCAACTATCTAAATTGTCCCATGGATAGTCTACATAGATATTGAACCAACTATCTACACTGTCCCATGGGTAGTCTATATAGACACTAAACCAGCCATCTACACTGTCCCATGGGTGGTCTACATAGATATTGTACCAAATATCTACACTGTCCCATGATTAGTCTACACAGATACTAAACAAGCTTCTGACACCGTCCCATGAGTTGTCTGCATAGTTACTGAACCAAATATCTACATTGTCCCATGCGTATTCTAGATAGATACTGAAAAAACTATGTACACTGTCCCATGGGAATCTACATAGATACAGGATCAACAATCTACACTGTCCCATGGGTAGTCTACATTGATACTGAACAAGCTACCTACACTGTCCCAAGGCTAGTGTGCATAGATACAGAACCAGCAATCTACACTGATCCATGGGTAGTCTACATAGATACTGAACCAACTATCTACACTTTCCCATAGTTAGTCTACATAGATACTGAACCAACTATCTACACTGTCCCATGTGTAGTCTACATAGATACTGAACAGATACATTCACTGCCCTTGTGTAGTCTACATAAATACTGAACCATCTGTCTACACTGTCCCATGGTTAGTCTACTTAGATACTGAACCAACTATCTACACTTTTGCATGGGTAGTCTACATAGATACTGAACCAACTATCTACAATGTCGCATAGGTAGACTACATAGATACTGAACCAACTATCTGAACTGTCCCATGGGTAGTCTACATAGCTATTGAACCACCTATACACACCCTCCCAATGGAGGTCTACATAGATACTGAACAGCTGCCTACACTGCCCATGGGTAGTCTACATAGATACTGAAACAACTATATACACTGTCCCATGGGTAGTCTACATAAATGTTGAACCAAATATCTACACTGTCCCATGGGTAGGCTACATAGATAATGAACCAGTTTCCGACACTGTCCCATGGGTAGTCTACACAGATACTGAACCAGATATCAATACTGTCCCATGGGTACTCTAAATAGATACTGAAACAAACATCTACATTGTCCCATGGGTAGTCTAGGTAGATACTGAAACAAACTATCTACACTGTCCCATGGGTTGTTGAAATAGATACTGATCCAACTATCTACACTATCCCATAGGTAGTCTACATAGCTACTGAACAAGCTACCTGCACTGTCCAATGTGTAGTCTTCATAGGGACTGAACCAGCTATCTACACTGTCCCATGGGAATTCTACCTAGATATTGAACCAAATGTCTACACTGTCGCATGGTTGGTTTACAAAGATACTGAACCAGTTTCTGACACTGTCCCATGTGTTGTCTACATAGATACTGAACCAGCTATCAATACTGTCCCATGGTTAATCTGCATAGATATTGAAACAATTATCTACATTGTCCCATGGGTAGTCTAGATAGATACTGAACCAAACTATCTACACTGTCCCATGGGTGTTCTACATAGATACTGAACCAACGATGTACAATGTCCCATGGGTAGTCTATATAGATGCTGAAACAATGAACTACACTGTCCAATGGGTAGTCTATAAAGATACTGAACAAGCTACCTACACTGTCCCATGGGTAATCTACATAGATACGGGTCCAGATATCTAAACTTTCCCATGGGTAGTCGACGTAGGTACTGATCCAACTATCTACACTATCCCATGGGTAATCGACATAGATAGTGAACCAGCTATCAACACTGTCCCATAGGTAGTCTACATAGATACTGTGCCAGCTATATATACTGTCCCATGGGCAGTCTACATAGATACTGAACCAACTATCCTCCCTGTCCCATGGATAGTCTGCATAGATACTAAACCAAAAAGCTACACTGTCCCATGGTTTGTCTACATAAATACTGAACCAGCTATCTACACTGTCCCATGCATAGTCTACATCGATCATGAACCAACTATCTACACTGTCCCATGGGTACTCTACATAGATATTGACCCAAATACATACACTGTCCCATGGGTAATCTGCATAGATACTGAACCAGCTATCTACACTGCCCCATTGGTAGTCTACATAGATACTGAACCAACTCTCTACACCGTCCTATGGGCAGTCTACATACATGCTGAAACAACAATCTACACTGTCCCAAGGTTAGTATACATAGATGCAGAACCAACTATCTACACTGTCCCATGCATAGTCTACATAGATACTGAACAGAATTCTTCACTGCCCTTGGCAAGTCTACATATATACTGAACCAACTATCTACACTGTCGCGTGGGTAGTCTACAAAATAATACTGAACCAACTATCTACAATGTCTCATGGTTAGTCTACTTAGACACTGAACCAACTATCTACACTGTTGCATGGGTAGTCTACAGAGATACTGAACCAACTATCTGAACTGTCCCATGGGCAGTCTACATAGATATTGAACCACTTATCCACACCCTCCCAATGGAGGTATACATAGATATTGTACAGCAAACTACACTGCCCATGGCTCATAAAAATAGATACTTAACAGCTATCTACACTGTCCCATATGTAGTCTACATAGATATTGACCCAAATATCTACACTGTCCCATGGGTAGTCTAAAAGATACTGAGCAAGCTTTCAACACTGTCCCATGGGTAGTCTACATAGATACTGAACCTGCAATCAATACTGTCCCATGGGTTGTCTACATAGATACTGAACCAAATATCTACATTCGTCCCATGGGTAGAGTAGATAGATACTGAATCAAACTATCTACACTGTCCCGTGGTTCGTCGACTTAGATACTGATCCAACTATCTACACTATCCCATGGGTAGTCTACATAGATACTGAACTAGCTATCGACACTGTCCCAAAGTTAGTCTACATAGATACTGAAACAGCTTTACATACTGTCTCATGGGTAGTCTACATAGATACTGAACCAACAATCTACACTGTCCTATGGGCAGTCTACATACCCGCTGAACCAACTATCGACACTGTCTCAAGGATAGTCTACATAGATACAGAACCAATTATCTACACTGTCCCATGCGTAGTCTACAAAGATACAGAACAGATACATTCATTGCCCTTGGGTAGTCTACATAAATACTGAACCAACTATCTACACAGTCGCATGGGTAGTCTACATAGATACTGAACCAACTATTTACAATGTCGCATAAGCAGCCTACATAAATACTGAACCAACTATCTGAACTGTCCCATGGGCAGTCTACATAGATATTGAACCTCCTATCTACACTCTCCCAAGGGAGAGCTACATAGATACTGAACAGCTACCTACAATGAGCTTGGGTAGTCTACATAGATACTGAAACAGCTTTCTACACTGTCCCGTGGGTAGTCTACATAGATAATGAACCAAATATCTACACAATCCCATGGGTAATCTGCATAGATACTGAACCAGCTATCTACACTGCCCCATTGGTAGTCTACATAGATACTGAACCAGCTATCAATACAGCCCCATGGGTAGTCTACATAGATATTGAAACAAATATCTACATTGTCCCATGGGTAGTCTAGATAGATACGGACCCAAACTATCTACACTGCCCCCTGGGTAGTCTACATAGATACTGAACCAACGATGTACGGTGTCCCATGGGTAGTCTACATAGATGCTGAACCAACTAACTACACTATCCCATATGTAGTCTAAAAAGATGCTGAACAAGCTACCTACACTGTCCCATGGGCAGTCTACATAGATACTGAACCAGATATCTACACTGTCCCATGGGTTGTCGACATAGATACTGATCCAACTATCTACACTATCCCATGGGTAGCCTACATAGCTACTGAAACAGCTATCAAAACTGTCCCATAGGTAGTCTACATAGATACTGAAACAGCTATACATACTGTCCCATGGGCAGTCTACATAGATACAGAACCAACTATCTTCCCGGTCCCATGGATAGTCTACATAGATACTAAACCAAAAATCTACACTGTCCCATGGATTGTCGACATAGATACTGAACCAGCAATCTACACTGTCCCGTGGGTAGTCTACATAGTTAATGAACCAACTATCTACATTCTCCCATGGGTATTCTACATAGATATTGACCCAAATACCTGTACTTTCCCATGGGTAGTCTACATAGATACTGAACACACTTTCGACTCTGTCCCATGGGTAGTCTACATAGATATTGAACAAACTATCTACACTGTCCCATGGGTAGACTACAAAGATATTGAACCAAATATCTGCACTGTCACATGAGCAGTCTGCATAGGTACTGAACCAGCTATATATACTATCCCATGAGTCGTCTACATAGATACTGAACCAACTATGTACATTGTCCCATGTGTAGTCTAGATAGATACTGATCCAATTATTTACACTGTCCCATGGGTAGTCTACATAGATATATAACCAATGATCTACACTCTCCCATGGGTAGTCTACATTGATACTGAACAAGCTACCGACACTGTCCCAAGGTTAGTGTACATAGATACAGAACCAGCTATCTACACTGATTCATTGGTAGCCTACATAGATACTGAACCAACTATCTACACTGTCCCATGGGTAGTCTACATAGATACTGAACCAGCTATCTACACTGCCACATTGGTAGTCTACATAGATACTGAGCCAACTATCTACACCATCCTATGGGCAGTCTACATACACGCTGAACCAACTATCGACTCTGTCCCAAGGGTATTTAACATAGATACAGAACCAACTATCTACATTGGCCCATGTGTAGTCTACATAGATACTGAACAGATACCTTCGCTGCCCATGGGTAGTCTACATAAATGCTGAACCAACTATCTACACTGTCGCATGGGTAGTCTACATAAATACTGAACCAACTATCTACACTGTCCCATGGTTAGTCTACTTAGATACTGAACCAATTATCTACACTGTCACACTGGTAGGTTACATAGATACTGAACCAACTATCTACAATCTCGCATAAGTAGTCTACATAGATACTGTACCAATTATCTACACTGTCCCTTGCGTAGTCTACATAGATCCTGAACACATACCTTCACTGCCCTTGGGTAGTCTAAATCAATACTGAACCAACTATCTACACTTTCGCATGGGTAGTCTACATAAACGCTGAACCAACTATCTACACTTTCCCATGGGTTGTCTACATAGATACTGAACCAACAATGGACACTGTCCCATGGGTAGTCTACATAAATGCTGAACCAAGGAACTACACTGTCCCATGTGTAGTCTATAAAGATGCTGAACAAGCTACCTACACTGTCCCATGGGTAGTCTACATAGATTCTGAACCAGCTATCGACACTGTCCCATAGGTAGTCTACATAGATACTGAACCAGCTATACATACTGTCCCATCGGCAGTCTACATAGCGACTGAACCAACTATCTTCCCTGTCCCATTAATAGTCTACATAGATACTAAACCAAAAATCTACACTGTCCCATGGGTTGTCGACATAGATACTGAACCAGCGATCTACACTGTCCCGTGGGTAGTCTACATAGATAATGAACCAACTATCTACACTCTCCCATGGGTAGTCTACATAGATATTGACCCAAATACCTACACTGTCCCATGGGTAGTCTACATAGATACTGAACAAGCTTTCGATGCTGTCCCATGGGTAGTCTACATAGATATTGAACATACTATCTACACTGTCCCATGGGTAGACTACAAAGATATTGAACCAAATATCTACACTGTCACATGAGTAGTCTACATAGATACTGAACCAGCTGTATGCTATCCCATGTTTCGTCTACATAGTTCCTGAAGCAAATATCTACATTGTCCCATGGATAGTCTAGATAGATACTGAACCAATTATGTACACTGTCCAATGGGTAGTCTATATAGATACAGAAACAACGATCTACACTCTCCCATGGGTAGTCTACATAAATACTTAACCATTCATCTACACTGTCCCATGATTAGTCTACTTAGATAATGAACCAACTATCTACACTGTCGCATAGGTAGGCTACATAGACACTGAACCAACTATCTACAATATCGCATAAGTAGTCTACATAGATACTGAACCAACTATCTGAACTGTCCCATGGGCCGTCTACGTAGATATTTAACATTCTATCTACACTCTCCCAAGGGAGATCTACATAGATGCTGAACAGCTACCTACAATGCCCATGGGAAGTCTACATAGATATTGAAAAAGCTATCTACACTGTCCCATGGTTAGTCTACATAGTTATTGAACCAAATATCTACACTGTCCCATGGGTAGTCTACAAAGATACTGAACAAGTTTCTGACACTGTCCCATGGGTAGTCTACAAAGATACTGAAACACCTATCAATACTGTCCCATGGATAGTATATAAATATACTGAAACAAATATCTATATTGTCCCATGGGTACTCAAGGTAGATACTGAACCAAACTATCTACACTGTCCCATGGCGTCTTTACATAGATCCTGAATCAAGGATGTACACTGTCCCATGGGTAGTCTACATAGATACTGAACCAACAATCTACACTGTCCCATGGGTAGTCTACATAGATACTGAACAATCTACCAACACTGTCCCAAGGGTACTCTGCATGGATACTAAACCAGATATCTACACTGTCCCATGGTTAGACGACATAGGTACTGATTCAACTATCTACACTATCCCATGGGTAGTCTACATAGATACTGAACCAGCTATCAACACTGTCCCATAGGTAGCCTACAGTCTACATAGATACTTAAACAGCTATACACACTGTCCCATGAGCAGTCTACATGGACACTGAACCAACTTTCTACACTGTCCCAAGGATAGTCTACATAGATACAGAACCAACTATCTACACTGTCCCATGGGTTGTCTACATAGATACTGAATCAGCTATCTACACTGTCCCATGGGTAGTCTACATAGATATTTTACCAAATATCTACACTGCCCCATGGTTAGTCTACACAGATACTGAACAAGCTTTCGACACTGTCCCATGCATAGTCTACATAGATATTGAAACAACTATCTACCCTGTCCCATGGGTAGACTACAAAGATATTGAACCATATATCTGCACTGTCCCATGAGTTGTCTAAATAGACACTGAACCATATATCTACATTGTCCCACAGATAATATATATAGATACTGAACCAGCTATCTACAATGCCCCATTGGTAGTCTACATAGATACTGAACCAATTATCTGAACTGTCCCATGGGCAGTCTACGTAGATATTGAACATTCTATCTGCACTCTCCCAAGGGAGGTCTACATAGATGCTGAACAGCTACCTACAATGCCCATGGGAAGTCTACATAAATATTGAAACAGCTTTCTACACTGTCCCATGGGTAGTCTACATAGTTATTGAACCAAATATCTACACTGTCCCATGGGTAGTCTACTAAGATACTGAACACATTTCTGACACTGTCCCATGGGTAGTCTACCTAGGTACTGAAACACCTAGCAATACTGTCCCATGGATAGTATATAAATATACTGAAACAAACATCTATATTGTCCCATGGGTAGACAAGGTAGATACTGAACCAAACTATCTACACTGTCCCATGGCTTCTTTACATAGATATTGAATCAACGATGTACACTGTCCCATGGGTAGTCTACATAGATACTGAACCAACAATCTACACTGTCCCATGGGTAGTCTACATAGATATTGAACAAGCTACCAACACTGTCCCAAGGGTAGTCTGCATAGATACTGAACCAGATATATACACTGTCCCATTGTTAGACGACATAGGTACTGATCCAACTATCTACACTATCCCATGGGTAGTCTACATAGATACTGAACCAGCGATCGACACTGTCCCATAAGTAGTCTACAGTCTACATAGATACTGAAACAGCTATACACACTGTCCCATGGGCAGTCTACATAGATACTGAACCAACTTTCTACACTGTCCCAAGGATAGTCTAAATAGATACAGAACCAAGGCCTAGAAATTCAGTGGCTGCGCCACCAGTTTGCACCGAAAGAGGGCATTCAGTGGCTTTAGCGCCACCGGCCACACCTACCGCGATATTTAGCAGGGCGCTAATGGCGGCGTTAGCCTGTAGCGCTGCGCCGCCACCTATGACGTCATCGGTGTGCGCAGCGCCCCGCTCCCGCCCCGATGACCATTTTTGGTCGCGCCCGCCTCTTTAACGCAGGTCGCAAATCTCGACCAGTTCACAGGGCCTACCTGAGGCGGTAGTGGCGCAAGTTAAGGTGGAGGTGCGGGGCGGCCGCTTTTTCAGCGGCCGCCTGCCAGCACCTCCGTCCCCGGCCTCCTAAACCACCCCCACTGCGGCATTGCCGGCTGTTTCCCGAGAGCCCGGCACTTCTCCTTGGTGCTGGGCTCATTTGCCGGCACTCGCGAGCGGGGATCGCGCTGTTGCAGGCACCTCCCCCTTAACAGTGGGAGGAAGGCCTGCAGTACCGCAGCGTGCCGTGCCGCAGCGTGTGGCGCTGCGGCCCTTAGTGCGCCGATATTCAGGGTGAGCACCCCAAGCGGGGCGCGGGGAGCCTCGAGTAGCGGCCAGCTTCCGTTTGGGGCACAGAAACTGAATATCGGGATCGCGCAAGTGGCTCCGCTCGCAGCGGTAATTCCGGCGCCCAGGCGAGCTTGGCACCCCAAACGGCGCCCAACTGAATTTTTAGCCCCAACTATCCACACTGTCCCATGATTTCTCTACATAGATACTGAATCAGCTATCTACACTGTCCCATGGGTAGTCTACATAGATATTGTACCAAATATCTACACTGCCCCATGGTTAGTCTACACAGATACTGAACAAGCTTTCGACCCTGTCCCATGTGTAGTCTACATAGATATTGAAACAACTATCTACCTGTCCCATGGGTAGACTACAAAGATATTGAACCAAATATCTGCACTGTCCCATGAGTTGTCTAAATAGACACTGAACCAGCTATCTATACTATCACATGTGTCGTCTACATAGATACAGAACCATATATCTACATTGTCCCATGGATAGTCTATATAGATAATGAACCAGATATCTACACTGGCCCATTGGTAGTCTACATAGATACTGAACCAACTATCCACACCGTCCTATGGGCAGTCTACATACATGCTGAACCAACAATCTACACTGTCCTAAGGTTAGTCTACATAGATACAGAGCCAACTATTTACACTTTCCCATGCGTTGTCTACATAGACACTGAACAGGATCCTTCACTGCCCTTGGGATGTCTACATATATACTAAACCAACTACCTACACTGTCGCATGTGTAGTCTACATAGATACTGAACCAACTATCTGAACTGTCTTATGGGCAGTCTACATAGATATTGAACCACCTATACACACCCTCCCAATGGAGGTCTACGTAGATAATTTACAGAAACCTACACTGCCCATGGCTAGTCTACATATACTTAAACAGCTATCTACACTGTCCCATGTGTAGTCTACATAGATATTGAACCAAATATCTACACTGTTCCATGGGTAGCCTACATAGATACTGAACCAGCTATCAATACTGTCCCATGGGTAGTCTACATAGATGCTGAAACAAATATCTACATTTGTCCCATGGGTAGTCTAGGTAGATACTGAATCAAAGTATCTACACTGTCCCATGGGTAGTCTACATAGATACTGAAACAACAATCTACACTTTCCCATGGGTAGTCTACATAGATACTGAACAAGCCACTTACACTCTCCCATGAGTAGTCTACATAGATATTGAAACAGCTATACATACTGTCCCATGGGCAGTCTATGAACCAACTATCTACACGATCCCATGGATAGTCTGCATAGATACTGAACCAACTATCTACACTGTCCCGTGGGTTGTCTACATAGATACTGAACCAGCTATCTACACTGTCACATGGGTAGTCTACATAGATAATGAACCAACTATCTACACTGTCCCATGGGTAGTCTACATAGATATTGAACCAAATAGCTACACTGTCCCATCGGTATTCTAAATAGATACTGAACAAGCTTTTCACACTGCCCCATGGGTAGTCTACATAGTTATTAAACCAACTATCTACACTCTCCCATGGGTAGTCTACAAAGATATTGAACCAAATATCTACACTGTCCCATGAGTAGTCTAAATAGATACGGAACCAGCTATCTATACTGTCCCATGAGTTGTCTACATAGATACTGAACCAAATATCTACATTGTCCCATGGGTAGTCTAGAGAGACACTGAACCAACAATGTAAAATGTCCCATGGGACATACAGAACCAACGATCTGCACTGTCCCATGGGTAGTCTACATTGATACTGAACAAGCTACCTACATTTTCCCAAGGTTAGTGTGCATAGATAGAGAATCAGCTATCTACACTGATCCGTGGGTAGTCTACATAGATACTGAACCAACTATCTACACTCTCCCATGGCTAGTCTACATAGATACTGAACCAGCTATCTACACTGTCCCAAGGTTAGTCTACATAGATACAGAGCCAACTATCCACACTGTCCCATGCATAGTCTACATAGATCCTGAAAAGATAACTTCACTGCCCTTGGGTAGTCTACATAAATACTGAACCAACTATCTACACTGCCCCATGGTTAGTCCACTTAAATACTGAACCAGCTATCTACACTGTCGCATGGGTGGTCTACATAGATACTGAACAAACTGTCTACAATGTTGCATATATAGTCTACACAGACACTGAACCAACTATTTGAACTGTCCCATGGGCGGTCTACATAGATTATGAACCTCCTATCTACACTCTCCCAAGGGAGATCTAAATAGATACTGAACAGCTACCTACAATGACCTTGGGCAGTCTACATAGATACTGAACCAGCTATCTACACTGTCCCATGGGTAGGCTACATAGTTATTGAACCAAATATCTACACAGTCCCCTGGGTAGTCTATAAAGATACTGATCTAGCTATCTACACTGCCACATAGGTAGTCTACATAGATACTGAACCAACTATCCACCGTCCTATGGGCAGTCTACATACGCGCTGAACCAACTGTCTACACTGTCCCATGCGTAGTCTACATAGATGCTGAACAGATACCTTCACTGCCCTTGGGTAGTCTACATTAATACTGAACCAACTATCTACACTGTCGCATAAGTAGTCTACATAGACACTGAACCAACTATCTGAACTGTCCCATGGGCATTCTGCATAGATATTGAACATCCTATCTGCACTCTCCCAAGGGAGATCTACATAGATGCTGAACAGCTACCTACAATGCCCATGGGAAGACTACATAGATACAGTAACAGCTATCTACACTTTCCCGTGGGTAGTCTACATAGATATTGAACCAAATATCTACACTGTCCCATGAGCAGTCTAAATAGATACGGAACCAGCTAGCTATACTGTCCCATGAGTCGCCGACATAGATACTGAAGCAAATATCTACAGTGTCCCATGGGTATTCCACATAGATACTGAACCAACTATCTACACTGTCCCATAGGTAGTCTACATAGCTACTGAACAAGCTACCTACACTGTCCAATGGGTAGTCTACATAGATACTGAACCTGCTATCTACACTGTCCCATGGGTAGTCTACATATATATTGAACCAAATGAATACACTGTCCCATGGGAAGCCTGCAAAGATACTGAACAAGTTTCTGACACTGTCCCATGCGTAGCCTACTTAGATACTGAACCAGCTATCAATACTGTCCCATGAGTAGTCTACATAGATACTAAAACAAATATCTACATTGTCCCATGGGTAGTCTAAACAGATACTGAACCAAACTTTCTAAACTGTCCCATTTTCAGTCTACATAGATACTGAACCAACGATGTACACTGTCCCATGGGTAGTCTACATAGATGCTGAAACAAAGAACTACACTGTCCCGTGGGTAGTCTACAAAGATACTGAACAAGCTACCTACACTGTCCCATGGGGAGTCTACATAGATACTGAACAAGATATCTACACTATCCCATGGGTAGTCTACATAGATACTGAATCAGCTATTGACACTTTCCCATAGGAAGTCTACATGGATACTGAACCAGCTATACATACTGGCCCTTGGGCAGTCTACATAGATATTGAAACAACTATCTTCCCTGTCCCATGGATAGTCTACATAGATACTGAATCAACATTCTACACTGTCCCATTTGTTGTATACATAGATATTGAACGAGCTATCTACACTGTCCCGTGGTAATCTACTTAGATAATGAACCAACTATCTACACTGTCCCATGGGTAGTCTACATAGATATTGACTCAAATACTTACATTGTCCCATGAGTAGTCTACATCAATACTGAACAAGCTTTCGACACTGTCCCATGGGTAATCTACATAGCTATTGAACCTACTATCTACATTGTCCCAGGGGTAGTCTACAAAGATATTGAACCAAATATCTACACTGTCCCATGATTAGTCTACATAGATACTGAACCAGCTATATATACACTGTCACATGAGTTGTCTACATAGACACTGAAACAAATATCTACATTGTCCCATGGGTAGTCTAGATAGATACTGAACCAACTATGTACACTGTCCCATGGGTAGTCTACATAGATACTGAACCAATCATGTACACTGTCCCATGGGTAGTCTACAAAAATGCTGAACTGACGAACTACACTGTCCCATGGGTAGTCTACAATGATATTGAACAAGCTACCTACATTGTCCCATGTATAGTCTACATAGATACTGAACCAGATATCTACACTGTCCCATGGGTAGTCGACATAGACACTGATCCAAATATCTACACTGTCCCATAGGTAGTCTACATAGATACTGAACCATCTATCGACACTGTCCCATAGGTAGTCTACATAGATACTGTACCAGCTATACATTCTGTCCCATGGGCAGTCTACATAGATACTGAACCAACTATCTTCCCTGTCCCATGGATAGTCTACATAGATACTAAACCAGAAACCTACACTGTCCCATGGGTAGTCTACATAAATATTGAACCAACTATCTACACTGTCCCATGGGAAGTCTACATAGATGCTGGACCAACTATCTACATAGTCCCATGGGTAGTCTACATAGATATTGAACTAACATACTACACTATCCCATTTGTAGGCTACATAGGTAATGAACCAACCATCTACACTCTCGCATGGCTGGTCATCATAGTTACTGAACCAACTATCTACACTGTCCCATGGGTAGTCTACATAGATACTGAACCAACTATCTATAGTCGACATAGATAATGAACACGCTTCCCACACTATCCCATGGGTCATCTACATCGATACTGAAGAAACTATCTATACTATCCCATGTGTAGGCTACATAGATAATGAACCAACTATCTACACTGTCCCTTGGGTAGTCTACATAGATACTGAAACAACTATCTACACTGCCCCATGGGTAGTCTACATAGATATGGAACCAACTATCTACACAGTCCCATGGGTAGTCTACATAGATATTGAACAAACTTACTACACTATCCCATGTTTAGGCTACATAGTTAATGAACCACGATAGCAAAATACTGCAGATGTTGGAAATCCGAAATAACAACAGAAAATGCTGGAAAAACTCAGCAGGTCAGGCAACATCCGTGGAGAGAAATTTGAGTTGACGTTTCGGGTTGGACCCTTCTTCAAAACTGGAAAGAAAAGAAACTAGATCGGAGGCAGGGCTGCGATCGGACAAAAGAATAAAAGAAACAAAAGAAGTAAAAAAGAGATTAGAAGCTAGACGAGATGGTAATAGGCTGGGATTAGGTGTAAAGTGTACTGTCAGGGCAAAAGATAGCTGCCAGGTGTGAGAGAGAAACAAAAGGAAAGGGGGGGGGGAAAGGAGTGGAACAATTACAAGAGAAAATGAAATGGGGGCCGAGCTTATGATCTGAAATTGTTGAACTCGATATTGAGTCCGGAAGGCTGCAGACTGCCTAATCGGAAGATGAGGTGCTGTTCCTCGAGTTTACGTTGAGCTTCCGTGGAACAATACAAGAGGCCAAGGACGGTGAGGTCCGAGTGGGAATGGAGCGGTGAATTAAAATGACAGGCGACCGGAAGCTCGGGGTCACCCTTACGGACTGAACGGAGGTGTTCCGCAAAGCGGTCACCCAATCTGCGTTTGGTCTCCCCAATCGCTGCTCACGATGCGGTCTCCTCTACATTGGGGAGACCAAATGCAGATTGGGTGACCACTTTGTGGAACACCTCCGTTCAGTCCGTAAGGGTGACCCTGAGCTTCCGGTCGCCTGTCATTTTAATTCACCGCTCCATTCCCACTCGGACCTCACCGTCCTTGGCCTCTTGTATTGTTCCACAGAAGCTCAACGTAAACTCGAGGAACAGCACCTCATCTTCCGATTAGGCAGTCTGCAGCCTTCCGGACTCAATATCGAGTTCAACAATTTCAGATCATAAGCTCGACCCCCATTTCATTTTCTCTTGTAATTGTTCCACTCCTTTCCCCCTCCCCCTTTCCTTTTGTTTCTCTCTCACACCTGGCAGCTATCTTTTGCCCTGACAGTACACTTTACACCTAATCCCAGCCTATTACCATCTCGTCTAGCTTCTAATCTCTTTTACTTCTTTTGTTTCTTTTATTCTTTTGTCCGATCGCAGCCCTGCCTCCGATCTAGTTTCTTTTCTTTCCAGTTTTGAAGAAGGGTCCAACCCGAAACGTCAACTCAAATTTCTCTCCACGGATGTTGCCTGACCTGCTGAGTTTTTCCAGCATTTTCTGTCGTTATTTAGTTAATGAACCAACCATCTACACTCTCACATGGCTGGTCTACATAGATACTGAACCAACTATCTACAATGTCCCATGGGCAGTCTTTATAGATACTGAACCAGCTAACTACACTGTCCCATGGGTAGTCTACATAGATACTGAACCAGCTACCTACACTGTCCCATGAATTGTCTACATAGCTAATGAACCAACTATCTACACTGTCCCATGGGTAGTCTACAAAGCTAATGAACCAACTATTTACGCTGTCCCATTGGTAGTCTACATAGATACTGAACCAGCTATCTACACTGTCCCATGGGACGTCTACATTGATACTGAACCAATTAGCTACACTATCCCATGTGTAGGCTACATAGATAATGAACCAACTATCTACACTGTCCCTTGGGTAGTCTACATAGATACTGAACCAACTATCTACACTGTCCCATGGGTAGTCTACATAGATACTGAACCAAATATCTACACTGTCCCATGGGTAGTCCACATAGATACTGAAGCAAAAATCTGCACTGTCCCATGGTTAGTCTGCATAGATACTGAACAAGCTGCCTACACTGTCCCATGGGTAGTCTACATAGATACTGAACCAGCAATCTGCACTGTCCCATCGGTCGTCTAAATAGATACTGAACCAGCTATCTACACTGTCCCATGGGCAGTCTACATATTTGCTGAACCAACTATCTACACTGTCTCATGGTACTCTACATAGATACAGAACAAGCTGCCTGCACTGACCAATGGTCAGTCTACATAGATATTGAACCATCTATCTACAGTGTCCCATGGGAAGTCTACATAGATACTGAACAAGCTAGCTGTACTGTCCCATGGGTAATCTGCATTGACACTGAACCAAATATCTACACTATTCACAGGGTACTCCACATAGATATTGAACCAAATATCTACACATGTCCCATGGTTTGCCTTCATAGATATTGAACAAGCTGCTGTCACCTTCCCATGGATAGTCTACATAGATACTGAACCAGCTATCGACAATGTCCTATTGGTAGTCTACATAGATACTGAACCAACTAACTATACTGTCCCATGGGTATTCTGGAAAGATACTGCACCTACACTGTCTCAAGGGTATTCTACATGGATACTGAACCAGCTATCTATACTGTCCCATTGGCATTCTACATAGATACTGAACCAGCTAACTATACTGTCCCATGGTTAGTCTACATAGATACTGAACCAAATATCTACACTGCCCCATGTGTAGTCTAGATAGATACTGAAAGAACTATCTACCCTGTCCCATTGGTAGTCTACATAGATACTGAACCAACGATCTACATTGTCCCATGGGTAGTCTACAGAGATACTGAACAAGCTACCTACACTGTCCCATGGCAACTCTACATAGATGCGGAACCAACTAGCTATACTTTCTACATATATTGACCAACTATCTACACTGTCACATGTTTAGTCTACATATATACCGAAGCAGCTATCTACACTGTCCCATAGGTAGTCTACCTAGATACTGAACCAGCGATCTATACTCTCCCATGGGCAGTTTACATAGATATTGAACCAACTATCTACACAGTCCCATGGGTCGTCTACATAGATACAGAACATAATATATACACTGTCCCATGGGTAGACTACATAGAAGCTGAACCAACCATCTACACTGCCCCATGGGTAGTCTACATAGATAAGGAACAAGCTACCCACACTGTCCCATGGGTAGTCTACAAAAATACTGTACCAGCAACCTACACTGTCCCTTGGGTAGTCTACATAGATACTGAACCAGCTATCTACAGTGTCCCATGGGAAGTCTGCATAGATGCTGAACCAGCTATCTGCACTGCACCATGGGTAGTCTACATGGATGCTGAAACAGCTATCTGGACTGTCCCATGGATGGTCTACATAGATACTGAACCAAATAACTACACTGTCCAATGTGCAGTCAACATAGTTACGGAACAAGATATCTACACTGACCCATGGGTAGTCTAAATAGCTGCTGAACTATCTATCTACACTCTCCCATGGGTAGCTTACATAGACACTGTACCTGATATTTACATAGTCCCATGTGTAGTGTACATAGATACTGAAACAACTATCAACTGCCCCATGGATAGTCTACAGAGATACTGAACAAGCTCCCTACACTGTCCCATGTGTAGTCTACATAGTTACTGAACCAGCTACCTACAATTTGCCTTGGATAGTCTACATAGATACTGAACCAAATGTCTGCACTGTCCCATGGGTGTCTACATAGATACTGAACAAGCTACTGACTCTGACCCATGGGCAGTCTACATAGATATTGAACCAGCCAACTATACTGTCCCATGGGAAGTCTACATAGTTACTGAACCATCTAAGTACACTGTCCCATGGGTAGTCTACATAGTTAATGAACCAAATATCTACACTGTCCCATGGGTAGTCTAAATAGATACTGACCCAACCTTCAACACTGTCCGATGGTTAGAATATATAGATACTAGCTGAAGTGCCCGGCGGTGCCTAGGCTTTTTCGAGGGCATGTTGTTGTTGGAAGAGAGAGAGAGAGAGTGACTGGGGGGGGAGGGAGGGAGGGAGGGAGGGGGGGGAAGGGAGGGCGGGGGGGAAGGGAAGGGGTGAGAGGGGGAGAGGGGGGAGAGGGGGGGAAGGGGGGAAGGGAAGGGGGGAGGGGGGAGGGGTGGAGGGGGAAGGGGAGGGGGAAGGGGAGGAGGGAGGGGGGAGGGAGGGCGGAGGGGGAGGGGGGGAAGGGGAGGGGGGAGGGAGGGGAAGGGGCGCGGGGGGGGAGGGAAGGGCGGGGGGGGCCCCCCCAAGGGTCGCGCCCCCCCCGAGGGTCGCGGCCCCCCCGTGGGTCGCGCCCCCCCACCGATAGTCGCGGCCCCCGCAGAGTGTCGCGCCCCCCCCCCTAGGTGAAGACCGCCGATTGCGGCTGTGCGAGACGGCCGGGCGGCCGCTTGCCAGGGTGACGCTTGGCAGCCCCCCCGAGGGTCGCGCCCCCCGTGGATCACGTCCCCCCGCAGAGGGTCGCGGCCCCCGCAGAGGGTCGCGGCCCCCCAAGAGTCGCGCCCCCCCCCCCCCGAGGTGAAGACCGCCGATTGCGGCTGTGCGAGACGGCCGGGGGGCCGGTTGCCAGGGTGACGCTTGACGCTCAGCAAGCCCCGCCCCCCGGCTGAGCCAGAGAGAGATGCCGCGTCTCAGCTCCTGCTGCGCGCGCACCCTAGCGGCGCTGGGCTGAGGCTCGGCCATCCAGCCTTCGAGTGGGGCTGGGAGGTGCCTAGCTCGAGTGTGGGTGTGAAGGAGAAGCCGAGGCTTCGAGGCCTACCTGGAAAAACGGGGAAAGGTAGGAAAATTAATGAGATTAGATAAGAAATCGTTTCTAAATCATTTTTTTAAAAAACAATATGTGTTTTAAAAGCAACGTTTTTTTTAAGACGCAGAAAGCGGGAAAAAGAAAGAAAAGTTTGGAATCAAGATGGCGGCGACTCACCTCGGTTCAGTACGATAAAGCCCGGCCACACACGCACCGATTGGCTCGGCGGCACACGCCAGCAACCCGGCGTACGATTGGTCGAGCTCGAGGTCACTCTGTCGCTAATGAGCGGATAATGAGATGCTAATGAGCGGAACGTTGAAGGTTTTTGGGATACCGCGGGCGCAATTTTAGCCCGGCCGAAATGTAAATACGCTTAAAACCGTCTCGGAAGCGTAAGCTTTCTTTGGAGGTAACGCGCGCGTAGGTACGCCCTGTAACTTTCGAGCGCATAGCCCGCCAGACGCACAGGTGATGACAGACAGAATGACAGACAGACAGAATGACAGACAGAATGACAGAAGTACCGATTTATATATATAGGCTAGCTGAAGTGCCCGGCGGTGCTGAGGCTTTTTCAAGGGCATGTTGTTGTTGGAAGAGAGAGAGAGAGAGGCGACTGGGGGGGGAGAGAGAGAGAGAGAGAGAGAGAGCGCGACTGGGGGGGGGGGGGAAGAGAGAGAGCGACTGGGGGGGGCGAGAGAGAGAGAGAGAGCGCAACTGGGGGGGGAAGAGAGGGAGCAACTGGGGGGTAGAGAGAGAGCGACTGGGGGGTAGAGAGAGAGCGCGGGCGGTGGGGAAGGGAGGGCGGGGGGGGAAGGGAGGGCGGGGGGGAAGGAAGGGGGGAAGGGGGGGAAGGGAGGGGGGGAAGGGGGGGAAGGGAAAGCGGGGGGGAAGGGAGGGCGGGGGAAGGGAGGGTGGGGGGGAAGGGAGGGGGCGGGGTAAGGGGGGCGGGGGGGAGGGAAGGGCGGGAGGGAGGGCGGGGGGGTGGGGGGTGGGAGGAAGGGAGGGCTTGAGGCTGAGAGACAGGCACGGCCACGCCCGGTTGCCAGGGTAACCCTGCCGCGCCGCCCCGCACTGCCGAGAGTCCAGCTCTCCGAGCCCCGCTCCCCCCGGCCGAGAGCCGCGCTCTCCGAGCCCCGCCCCCCCCGGCTGAGAGCCGCGCTCTCCGTGCCCCGCCCCCCCGGCCGAGAGCCGCGCTCTCCAAGCCACGCCCCCCCGGCCGAGAGCTGCGCTCTCCAAGCCCCGCCCCCCCGGCCGAGAGCCGCGCTCTCCAAGCCCCGCCCCCCCGGCCAAGAGCCGCGCTCTCCAAGCCCCGCCCCCCCCCCGGCCGAGAGCCGCGCTCTCCAAGCCCCGCCCCCCCCCCCTCGGCCGAGAGCCGCGCTCTCCAAGCCCCAGCCGGCCCGCACTCCCGTTGCCGGGGTAGCCCGATCCGCACTCTCGAGAGCCCCGCCCCCCCCCCGCCCGAGCCAAGCGCGGAACAGAGTCTCCCCTGCTCCTGCTGCGCGCGCACCCTGACCCTCGTGGCTGACGCCGTTGCCCCGGGTAACGTGACACGGGGGGTTGGGCGGAGGGTGGTGAGGACCTTAGCAGCAGCCCAGTTACCTAGCTCGGGCCTGGCTGGGCAAGAAAGGCCCAGGCTTTCAGGCCTAAGAAAAAAACGGGCAAAGGTAGGAAAAAGAATGTTCAGGTGAGATAAAATATTTACAAATGAGTGATTTATTTTAAAAGAATTTAATAAATTGAATTTTATTTTGCTGGAAAAGTATATTTGAAAAGAAAGACGCAGAAAGCAGGAAAAAGAATGGAAGCAAGATGGCGGCTACTCGCCTCGGTTCAGAACGATAAGGCCCGCCCACACACGCACCGATTGGTCGACCGTCAGGTGACCAAAGCGTAGGATTGGTCAATCGTCCCGTCACTCGACCGTAGGAGGGCCCGGCCGCACGCGGCAGCAAGCCGCCGTACGATTGGTCGACCTCGAGGTCACTCTGTCGCTAATGAGCGGATAATGAGATGCTAATGAGCGGAACGTTGAAGATTTTTCAGATACCGCGGGCGCGATTTTAGCCCGGCCGAAACGTAAATACGCTTAAAACCGTCTCAGAAGCGTAAGCTTTCTTTGGAGGTAACGCGCGTGTAGGTACACCCTGTAACTTTCGAGCGCATAGCCCGACAGACGCACAGGCGATGACAGACAGAATGACAGAATGACAGACAGACAGACAGACACAGATCGACCGCTTTATATATATAGATACTGAACAAGCAACCTACACTGTCCCAGGTTTATTCTACATAGATACTGAACCAATTACCTACACTCTCCCATGGGTAATCTACATTGATACTGAAACTGCTATCTACATTGTCCCATGGGTAGTCTACATATATATTGGACCAAATGTCTACACTGTCCCATGGGTAGTCTAAATAGATACTGAACCAACCATCAACACTGTCCGATGGTTAGAATATATAGATATACTGAACAAGCAACCTATACTGTCCCAGGTGTGTTCTACATAGGTACTGAACCAATTACCTACACTCTCTCATGGGTAGTCTACATTGATACTGAACCTGCTATATACATTGTCCCATGGGTAGTCGACATAGATAATGAACACGCTACCCACACTATCCCATGGGTCATCTACATCGATACTGAAGAAACTATCTATACTATCCCATGTGTAGGCTATCACAATCACAGAATCACAGAAACCCCACAGTGCAGATCGAGGCCATTTCGGCCCATCGAGCCTGCACCGACACATATCCCACCCGATCCCCGTAACCCCTACACCAACACATATCCCACCCTATCCCCGTAACCCCACGTATTTAATCCCCCTAACACTAAGGGTCAATTTTATCATAGCCAATCAACCTAACCCGCACATCTTTGGACTGTGGGAGGAAACTGGAGCACCCGGAGGAAACCCACGCAAACACGGGGAGAATGTGCAAACTCCACACAGACAGTCGCTACATAGATAATGAACCAACTATCTACACTGTCCCTTGGGTAGTCTACATAGATATGGAACCAACTATCTACACAGTCCCATGGGTAGTCTACATAGATATTGAACTAACTTACTACACTATCCCATGTTTAGGCTACATAGTTAATGAACCAACCATCTACACTCTCACATGGCTGGTCTACATAGATACTGAACCAACTATCTACAATGTCCCATGGGCAGTCTTTATAGATACTGAACCAGCTAACTACACTGTCCCATGTATTGTCTACATAGCTAATGAACTAACTATCTACACTGTCCTATGGGTATTCTAAATAGATACTGAAGATATGATCTAGACTGTCGCATGGCAATTTTACATAGATACAGAACCAAATACTTTCATTTTCCCAAGGGTAGTCTAAATACATACTGAACCAGCTATCTGTTCTGTCCCAAGACTAGTCTACATAAATATTGATCCAGCTGTCTATACTATCCCATGGGTGTTCTAAATAGATACTAAACCAACTGCCTACACTGTCCCATGGGTGTAACATCGATACTGATCCAACTACCTACACTGTCCCATGGATAGTTTACGTAGTTACTGAACCAACTATCTACACTGTCCCATGTGTAGTTTTTATAGGTACTGAAACAGCTATCTATACTGTCCCATGGGTAGTCTACACAGATACTGAAACAACTGCCTACACTGTCCCATGCGTAGTCTAACTACCTACTGAGAAAGCTACGTACAGTGTCCCATGGTTGGTCTACATAGATACCGAACAAGCTATCTACACTGTTCCATGGGTGGTCTCCATAGATACTGAACAAGCTCTCTCTACTGTCCCATGTGTAGTCTACATAGCTACTGAACCAACAATCTACACAGTCCCATGAGTATTCTACATAGTTACTGATCCAACTACATACACTCTCCCATGAGTTGTCCATATAGATACTGAACCAGCTATCTACACTGTCTCCTGGGTAGTCTACATAGATACTGAACCAACTATCTGCATTGTCCCATGGGAAGTCTACATAGATACTGTACCATCAAACTGCACTGTCCCATGGATAGTCTACAGAGATACTGAACCAGCTATCTACACTGTCCCATGTGTAGTCCACATAGATACTGAAGCAACTATCTGCCCTGTCCCATGAGGTGTCGACATAGATACTAAAGCAACTATCTGCCCTGGCCCATGGGGTGTCTACATAGATACTGAACCAACTATCTACACTGTCCCATGTGTAGTCTATATAGGTACTGAAACAGCTATCTATACTGTCCCATGGGTAGTCTACACAGATACTGAAACAACTGCCTACACTGTCCCATGCGTAGTCTAACTAGCTACTGAGAAAGCTACCTACAGTGTCCCATGGTTGGTCTACATAGATACCGAACAAGCTATCTACACTGTCCCATGGGTGGTCTCCATAGATACTGAACAAGCTCTCTCTACTGTCCCATGTGTAGTCTACATAGCTACTGAACCAACAATCTACACAGTCCCATGAGTATTCTACATAGTTACTGATCCAACTACATACACTCTCCCATGAGTTGTCTATATAGATACTGAACCAGCTATCTACACTGTCTCCTGGGTAGTCTACATAGATACTGAACCAACTATCTGCATTGTCCCATGGGAAGTCTACATAGATACTGAACCAAATAAATGCAGTGCCCCATGGGCAATCTATATAGATACTGAACCAGATATCTATACTGACCCATGGGCAGTCTACAAAGATATTGAACCAACTATCTACACTGTCCCATGGATAGACCACATAGATGCTGAACAAGGTATAGACATTGCCCCATGGGTAGTCCACATAGATACTGAACCAAATATCTACACTGTCCCATGGGTAGTCTACACAGATACTGAACAGGCTACCTATTATGTCCCATGGGAAGTCTACATAGATACAGGACCAGCTAATCACACTGTCCAATGGGTAGTCTACATAGGTAGTGAACCAGCTATCTATATTCTCCCATGGGTTGTCTAAAAAATGCTGAACCAGCTATCTGCAATGTCCTATGGGTAATCTGCATAGAAACTGAACCAACTAACTTACACTGTCCCATGGGTAGTCTATAAAGGTACTCATGCAGCTATCTACACTATCCTATGTGTAGTCTACATAGATACTGAACCAACTATCTACACTGTCTCAAGGGTAGTCTACATAGGTACTGAAACAACTACCTGCAAGTCCCATGGGTAGTCTACTTAGATACTGAACCAACTATCTACACTGTCCCATGGATAGTCTACATAGATACTGAACCAACTATCTACACTGTCCCATGGGTTGTCTACATAGATACAAAACCAGTTATCTACACTGTCCCATAGGTAGTCTACATAGATATTGAACAAGCTATCTGTACTGTCCCATGGGTAGTCCAAATAGATACTGAACGAGCTATCAACACTGTCCCATGGGTATTCTACATAAATACTGAACAAGCTATCTACACTGTCCAATGTGTAGTCTATCTAGCTACTAAACCAACTATCTGCACAGTCCCATGGGTAGTCTAAATAGATACTGAACCAATTATCTATACTGTCCCATGGGTAGTCTACAAAGCTACTGAACCAACTATCTACACTCTCCCATGGGTATTCTACATAGATACTGAACCAACTTCATACACTGTCCCATGGGTAGTCTTCCTAGATATTGAAGCAGCTATCCTCACTGTCCCATGGGTTGGCTACATAGATAATGAACCAACTATCCTCTTTGTCCCATGTGTAGCCTACATAGATACTGAATCAGATATCTATACTGTCCCATGGGTAGTCTACATAGATATTGTTCAAGCTACAGACACTGTCCCAAGGGTAGTCTAAATGAATGCAGAACCAGCTATCTACACTGTCCCATGGGTAGTCTGCATAGAAACTGAACCAACGACCTACACTGCCACATTGGTAGTCTACATAGCTTCTGAACCTGCTATCTATATTGTCCCATGGGTAGTCTACATAGATACTGAACCAACTATCTACACTATCCCATGTGTAGGCTACATAGATATGAATCAACAATCTACACTGTCCCATGGGTAGTCTACATAGACACTGAACCAGTTAACTACATTGTCCCATGGGTAGTCTACATAGATACTGAAACAGCTCTCTAAACTGTCCAATGGGTAGTCTACGTAAATATTGAAACAACTATCTAGACTCTCCCATGGGTAGTCTACATATGTACTGAAACAAGTATCTACTCTTTCCCATGGGTAGTCTACATAGATACTGTACCATCAAACTGCACTGTCCCATGGATAGTCCACATAGATACTGAACCAGCTATCTACACTGTGTCATGGGTAGTCCACATAGATACTGAAGCAACTATCTGCCCTGTCCCATGGGGTGTCTACATAGATACTGAACTAACTATCTGCACTGTCCCATGGGTAGTCTACATAGATACTGAACCAACTATCTACACTATCCCATGTGTAGGTTACATAGATATGAATCAACTATCTACACTGTCCCATGGGTAGTCTACATAGACACTGAACCAGTTAACTACATTGTCCCATGGGTAGTCTACATAGATACTGAAACAGCTCTCTAAACTGTCCAATGGGTAGTCTACGTAGATATTGAAACAACTATCTAGACTCTCACATGGGTAGTCTACATATGTACTGAAACAAGTATCTACTCTTTCCCAAGGGTAGTCTACATAGATACTGTACCATCAAACTGCACTGTCCCATGGATAGTCCACATAGATACTGAACCAGCTATCTACACTGTGTCATGGGTAGTCCACATAGATACTGAAGCAACTATCTGCCCTGTCCCATGGGGTGTCTACATAGATACTGAACTAACTATCTGCACTGTCCCATGGGTAGTCTACATAGATACTGAACCAACTATCTACACTATCCCATGTGTAGGTTACATAGATATGAATCAACTATCTACACTGTCCCATGGGTAGTCTACATAGACACTGAACCAGCTAACTACATTGTCCCATGGGTAGTCTACATAGATACTGAAACAGCTCTCTAAACTGTCCAATGGGTAGTCTACATAGATATTGAAACAACTATCTAGACTCTCACATGGGTAGTCTACATATGTACTGAAACAAGTATCTACTCTTTCCCAAGGGTAGTCTACATAGATACTGCACCATCAAACTGCACTGTCCCATGGATAGTCTACATAGATACTGAACCAGCTATCTACACTGTCCCATGGGTAGTCCACATAGATACTGAAGCAACTATCTGCCCTGTCCCATGGGGTGTCTACATAGATACTGAACCAACTATCTGCACTGTCCCATAGGTAGACTTCATAGATACTGAACCAGCTATCTACACTGTCCCATTCTTGTAAGGCTCCATTGTATAAAGTCCTTGAGCTGGGCAGACATTTTATCCAGCCACCTGGCTTCTCCTCAGCTCTTAGTGATTTCGCACATAACCCCTTTCTCTTTCCTTTGTTTTGCTCTGCATTTTAAACACTGAGAGGATTTGCTTTTAACCCTTTCAATACTGAACTAACTATCTAAACTATCCCATGTTTAGACTACATAGCTAAGGAACCAAGGCCTAGAAATTCAGTTAAGGCCCGCCAGCAGGCTAACGCCCAAAAGTTAGCGCTGCGCGCGGAGCCAGGTGCGCCCGTCAGATATTCGGCTTTTGCGCACCAAGTCGGAACCGAGTGCTATTCCAGGGTGTACCCGCCCCCGCTTGGGGCGCTGAAACTGAATTTCTGCGCTGCGCCACCCGCTGCGGAGCGGCAGGCTGCGGTACTGCAGGCCTCCTCCTTCTCTTAAGGGGGAGGTGCCTGCAACAGCGAGATCGCCGCTGGATTGTGCCGGCAAATGAGCCCGGCACCACGGAGAAGTGCCGGGCTCGCGGAAAGCAGCCGGCAATGCCGCGGGGGGGGTGGTGGAGGAGGCCGGGGAAGGAGGTGCGGGCAGGCGGCCACCGAAAAAGCGGCTGGCCGCAACTCCACCTTAAAGCGCCCCAGTAGCGCAGCAGTACGGCTCCGTTATTCAATCGCTGTTTGCGGCCGCTGCAGAAGAGGCGGCCGCAACTAAATATGGGGATTGGGCTGGAAGCAGGGCGGAACCGGGGCACTGCGCACACCGATAATGTCATCGGTGTCGGCGCAGCGCTACCGGCTACCGCCGCCATTACCACAGCGCTGAATATCAGTGCACCCTCTTACACTGGCACAGAAACCCTATTTGGGCGGTAACTGGGTGCAAAGCCCACTGAATTTCTAGCCCCAAATATCTACACTGTCCCATGGGCAGTCTACATAGATACTGAACCAACTATCTACAATGTCCCATGGTTAGTCTACATAGATACTGAAACAACTATCTACACTGTCCCATGGGTAGTCTACATAGTTATTGAACCAACTATCTACACTGTCCCATGGGTAGTCTACATAGATATTAAATGAACTATCCACACTCTCCCATGTGTAGGCTACTTAGATAATGAACCAAATATCTTCACTGTCCCTTGGTTAGTATACACAGATACTGAACCAACAATCTACACTGTCCCATGGTTAGTCTACATAGATATTGAACCAACTATCTACACTGTCCCATGGGTAGTCTACATAGATACTGAACAAGCTACCGATACTGTCCCACGGGCAGTCTTCATAGATATTGAACCAGCCATCTATAATGTCTCATGGGTAGTATACATATTTACTGAACCAGCTATGTACACTATCCCACAGATAGTCTAAGTAGGGTACCCATGGGTAGTCTAGTTAGATGATGAACCAGCTATCTACACAGTCCCATGGGTAGTCTACATAGATACAGGAATAATTACCTGCAAATTCCCATGTTTAGTCTACATAGATACTGAACCAATTATCTGCATTGTCCCATGGGTAGTCTACATAGATACTGAACCAAATATCTGTAGTGTCCCATGGGTAGTCTACATAGGTATTGAACCAACTATCCACACTCTCCCATGTGTAGGCTACTTAGATAATGAACCAAATATCTTCACTGTCCCTTGGTTAGGATACATAGATACTGAACCAACTATCTACACTGTCCCATGGTTAGTCTACATAGATACTGAATAAGCTACCGATACTGTCCCATGGGCAGTCTTCATCTATAATGTCTCATGGGTAATCTACATAGTTACTGAACCAGCTATGTACACTATCCCACAGATAGTCTAAGTAGATACTGAACCAACTATCTACACTGTCCCATGGGTAGTTGACAAAGATACTGAACCAAGCATCAGCACTGTCCGATGGTTTATCTACATAGATACTGAACCAAATATCTACACAGTCCCAAAGATAGTCTACATAGATACTGAACCAATTACCTGCAATGTCCCATGGGTAGTCTACATAGATAATGAACTAACTACCTGCACCTTCCCATGTTTAGTCTACATAGATACTGAACCAATTATCTGCATTGTCCCATGGGTAGTCTACATAGATACTGAACCAAATATCTGTAGTGTCCCATGGGTAGTCTGCATAGATACTGAGCCAACCATCTACACTGTCACATGAATAGTCTACAAAAATACTGCACCTGCTATCTACATTGTCCAATGAGTAGTCTACATAGATACTGAATCAGATATCTACACTGTCCCATGGGTAGTCTACATAGATATTGAACAAGCTACCGACACTTTCCCAAGAGTAGTTTAAATAGATGCAGAACCACCTAACTACACTGTCCCATGGGTAGTCTGCATAGAAACTGAAACAACTACGTACACTGTCCCATTGGTAGTCTACAGAGTTACTGAACCTGCTCTCTACATTGTCCCATGGGTAGTCTACATATGTACTGAAACAAGTATCTACTCTTTCCCATGGGTAGTCTACATAGATACTGCACCATCAAACTGCACTGTCCCATGGATAGTCTACATAGATACTGAACCAGCTATCTACACTGTCCCATGGGTAGTCCACATAGATACTGAGGCAACTATCTGCCCTGTCCCATGGGGTGTCTACATAGATACTGAAGCAACTATCTGCCCTGTCCCATGGAGTGTCTACATAGATACTGAACCAACTATCTGCACTGTCCCATAGGTAGACTACATAGATACTGAACCAGCTATCTACACTGTCCCATGGGTAGTCTACATAAATACTGAACCAACTGCCTACACTGTCCCATTGGCAGTCTATGTCGATACTGAACCAACTACCTACACTGTCCCCTGCGTATTCTGCATAGATACTGAACCAACTATCAGCATTGACCCATGGGTGGTCCACATAGATACTGAACAAGCTACCTACACTGCCCCATGAGTAGATTACATAGATACTGAACCAACAACCTGCACTGTCCCAAGGGTAGTCTGAACAGATACTGAACCAGCTATCTACACTGTCCCATGGGTAGTCTACATAGATACTGAACAAACTACCTGCACTGTCCCATGGGTAGTCTACATAGCCACTGAATCAGTTATCTATACTGTCCCATGGGTAGTCTACATAGATACTGAACCAGCTATCTATACTATCCCATGGGGAGTCTACATAGATACTGAACCAACTATCCACACTGTCCCATGGGTAATCTACATAAATACTGAGCCAGCTATCTACACTGTCCCATGGGTAGTCTACATAGATACTGAACCAGCAATAAACACTCTCCAATAGGTATTCTAAAGAGTTACTGAAACAACTATCTACACTGTCAAATGTGTAGTCTACATACATATACAACCAACTATCAGCCCTTTCACATGGGTTGTCTACATAGATACTGGACCAGCCATCTATACTGTCCCATGGGTCGTCTACATAGATACTGGATGAGCTAACTATGCTATCCCATGGGTAGTCTACATAGATACTGAACTATCTACACTGTCCCATGGGTATTCTAAATAGATACTGAAGATATGATCTAGACTGTCGCATGGCAATTTTACATAGCGACAGAACCAAATACTTTCATTTTCCCAAGGGTAGTCTAAATACATACTGAACCAGCGATCTGTTCTGTCCCAAGACTAGTCTACATAAATATTGATCCAGCTGTCTATACTATCCCATGGGTGTTCTAAATAGATACTAAACCAACTGCCTACACTGTCCCATGGGTGTAACATCGATACTGATCGAACTACCTACACTGTCCCATGGATAGTCTACGTAGTTACTGAACCAACTATCTACACTGTCCCATGTGTAGTCTATACAGGTACTGAAACAGCTATCTGTACTGTCCCATGGGTAGTCTACACAGATACTGAAACAACTGCCTACACTGTCCCATGGGTAGTCTAAATAGCTACTGAGAAAGCTACCTACAGTGTCCCATGGTTGGTCTACATAGATACCGAACAAGCTATCTACACTGTCCCATGGGTGGTCTCCATAGATACTGAACAAGCTCTCTATACTGTCCCATGTGTAGTCTACATAGCTACTGAACCAACAATCTACACAGTCCCATGAGTATTCTACATAGTTACTGATCCAACTACATACACTCTCCCATGAGTTGTCTATATAGATACTGAACCAGCTATCTACACTGTCTCCTGGGTAGTCTACATAGATACTGAACCAACTATCTGCATTGTCCCATGGGAAGTCTACATAGATACTGAACCAAATAAATGCAGTGCCCCATGGGCAATCTATATAGATACTGAACCAGATATCTATACTGACCCATGGGCAGTCTACAAAGATATTGAACCAACTATCTACACTGTCCCATGGATAGACTACATAGATACTGAACAAGGTATAGACATTGCCCCATGGGTAGTCTACAAAGATACTGAACCAAATATCTACACTGTCCCATGGGTAGTCTACACAGATACTGAACAGGCTACCTATTAGGTCCCATGGGTAATCTCCATAGATACAGGACCAGCTATCCACAGTGTCTAATGGGTAGTCTACATAGGTAGTGAACCAGCTATCTATATTCTCCCATGGGTTGTCTAAAAAATGCTGACCAAGCTATCTGCACTGTCCTATGGGTAGTCTGCATAGAAACTGAACCAACTAACTTACACTGTCCCATGGGTAGTCTATAAAGGTACTCATGCAGCTATCTACACTATCCTATGTGTAGTCTACATAGATACTGAACCAACTATCTACACTGTCCCATGGATAGTCTACATAGATACTGAACCAACTATCTACACTGTCCCATGGGTTGTCTACATAGATACGAAACCAGTTATCTACACTGTCCCTTAGGTATTCTACATAGATATTGAACGAGCTACCTGTACTGTCCCATGGGTAGTCCAAATAGATACTGAACGAGCTATCAACACTGTCCCATGGGTATTCTACATAAATACTGAAAAAGCTATCTACACTGTCCAATGTGTAGTCTATCTAGTTACTGAACCAACTATCTGCACAGTCCCATGGGTAGTCTAAATAGATACTGAACCAGTTATCTATACTGTCCCATGGGTAGTCTACAAAGCTACTGAACCAACTATCTACACTCTCCCATGGGTAATCTACATAGATACTGAACCAACTTCATATACTGTCCCATGGGTAGTCTTCCTAGATATTGAAGCAGCTATCCTCACTGTCCCATGGGTTGGCTACATAGATAATGAACCAACTAACCTCTTTGTCCCATGGGTAGCCTACATAGATACTGAATCAGATATCTATACTGTCCCATGGGTAGTCTACATAGATATTGTTCAAGCTACAGACACTGTCCCAAGGGTAGTCTAAATGAATGCAGAACCAGCTATCTACACTGTCCCATGGGTAGTCTACATAGAAACTGAACCAACGACCTACACTTTCACATTGGTAGTTGAAATAAAAAATAGATTTGCCTTCCAAAACTAGGCTTTATTAACTTTAAAATCTGCAGCACATCTTCCCACATCCAGTCCCAACCAAAGCTGGAAAAGAACTGAATTTAAGGTGGCCACAACACATCATGTGATCATCAACTACCAATGAGATTACAACATATATCCCAAGGCAGTTAACAAACAACCAATCACAATACTTTTACTAAACAAGGAATAATCACCACATTCACCCCTCCTTTTAAAATATACTCCAACCTAAATAACCTTTACAATTTATAATTAATTATTTACAACTAAAACTATGCACAACAAGAATAAAACTGTTCACATGACACAATACTAAGTGAACAACAACAAATAGTAACATTGCACATAAGTATTAAGAGTATCTCAACTAAAACAATATACTATAATATTTCAACAATTTTAAAACATTACTATCAATTTACAAGTCCATTTTCAATCGGTCGACCAGATATCTTGTTCGTGTCGACCTTCTTAACCTTGGTGAAATTCCTTGCCCTCCCACACCAGAAGACACAGAAGTATCTTCAGCAGGAAGGCTATCCATATCCCGATTTTCAACAGTTTCCGGATTAGAAATCCCATCAGAAGTTAAACTGGGACGGTCATAAACATCTATCAAGGGCTGACTAATAGAAGTATAATTATCTGCAATCGGAATGGAAATGTTCATAGTATCTGTAACAGCATCCACATTATCTGAATCATGACTATTGTTAATATCCTCAGAAGAGGGCTGGCCCCCACAAGGAGCCAAGTCTTTAATTGGAACAGTACTTTCTTTCCCATCTTGGAATCGAATATGAGCATATTGGGAATTTGCCTCCAACAGCTCCACCTCCTCCACCAAAGGATCATATTTTGACAATCTAACATGGCGTCGAAGCAGCACAGGTCCCTGCATAGTAAGCCATGAAGGTACCGAATATCCCGTAGTAGATCTACGTGGATAGTTAAAGAGCCTTTCATGGGGGGTCGCATTAGTAGCCGTTGAAAGCAATGATCTAATGGAATGCAGGGCATCAGGCAGTACCATTTCCCACTGTGTATTCTTAAGGTTCCGGGATGTCAAAGCCAACATAACTGCCTTCCAGGTCACCCCATTGTATCGTTCGCACTGTCCATTACCCTGGGGATTATACGGGGTAGTTCTACTAGTAGAAATTCCCCGACTCTGAAGGTATTTCTTCAACTGGGAAGACATAAAAGAAATTCCCTGATCCGAATGGATATACGCAGGCATCCCAAAGATGACAAAAAGTTGAGTCAAACATTTAATAACTGTAGCAGCTGATACATCTGCACAAGGAAAAGCAAAAGGGAACCTTGAAAACTCGTCCACAACAGTAAATATATATCGGTTTTGAGTAGTTGAAGGAAGAGGTCCCTTAAAATCGACACTCAAACATTCAAAAGGAGAAGTAGCCTTTATAAGATGAGCTCGTTGAGGCTTAAAGAAATTCTGTTTACACCGAGCACAGATAAAACATGATGAAGTCATCCGCTTGACATCTTCAACTGAAAAAGGCAAGTTCTTATTGCGTACAAAGTGTATCATCCTCGTAACCCCAGGATGACATAAGGCATTGTGAAGATTAATAAGCGTATCTCCGTGAATCACAGAACAATAAGCCCTCGACAGCGCATCAGCAGCAACATTATCCTTCCCCGGACGATAAACTATGTCAAAATGGTAACATGCCAACTCAATCCTCCATCTCATTATTTTATCATTTTTAATCTTTCCAAAATGCTTAACATCAAACATAAAGGACACAGATTTTTGATCAGTTACCAACGTGAAATGTCGCCCCGATAAATAATGTCTCCATTTACGCAATGCTTCCACTATTGCGTATGCCTCTTTTTCTATTGAGGAATGTCTTTTTTCACTATTATTCAAAGTACGTGAGAAAAAGGCCACAGGTCTTCCATTTTGGTTCAAAGTAGCCCCAATTGCAAAATCCGAAGCATCCGTCTCAATCACAAAGGGAACCTGCTCATCAATGGAATGCACAACTGCTCCTAAAATATCCTTTTTAAAATTCTCAAAACATGTCCTGGCCTCCAATGATAGAGGATATGTCGTAACCCGAATAAGAGGCCGGATCTTCCGTGAAAAATTTGCAATCCAATTAGAATAATAAGAAAACAGTCCAACAACTCGTTGCAAAGCCTTAGAATTAGTAGGACAAGGTAAATCGATCAATGGTCGCAGACGTTCTGGATCTGGTTTAATCTTATTTCCCGAAATAATATACCCCAATAGATTTACCTCAGTAGTCGAAAAGATACATTTCTCTTTGTTAAAAGTTTAACCAACTTTTTCCGCAGCTTGAAGGAATCTTTTTAAATTAGAATCATGCTCCACCCTTGATTTGCCACACACTGTGATGTCATCTAAGTATGAAAAGGTGTCAGAGAGGGAGTTATCACTTATGAAAGCATCCATTGCCCGTTGAAAACAAGCAACACCATTAGTAACACCAAATGGTATTCGGCAAAACTGATACAGCTTTCCACCAGCCTCAAAGGCCGTATATGGTTGATCCTTCTTAACAATAGGAATCTGATGATAAGCACTCTTTAAATCAATAGTGCTAAAAACTTTATACTGAGATACTTTATTGATAAGCTCATCAATCTTAGGCAAAGGGTACGCGTCTAATTGAGTATACCTATTAATAGTTTGGGAATAGTCTATCACCATTCGTTTCTTGTGTCTCTCATTAGTCGTGACAACTACCTGTGCTCGCCAAGGTGAACAACTAGGTTCAATGATTCCTTCCAATAAGAGACGTTGAACTTCAGAATTAATAAATTCTCTACCCTGACTGCTATATCTTCTTGACTTGGTAGCAATTGGCTTACAATCCGACATCAAATTGGAAAAAAGTGATAATGGAGGAATAGATAAAGAGGTTAATCCACAAATAGATAAAGGTGGCTTAGTCCCTCCAAATGAAAGACTAAGAGACTCGTGTAACTGAAGCACATCATGTCCAATCAAAATATCTGCACAGAGATTAGGCAAAACAGATAGGCGTATATCAGTATACGTATTACCTAGAAGAACCATTTTCACAAAGCAACAACCAGCTATTTGTGAAGTAAGGGTCGGCTGAGCCATACACACCTGATACATAACAGGCAAAATTTTCAAATGCTTCTCCTTCGCAAACTGAAGGCTTATAAAACTCTCAGTGCTGCCCGTATCTATAAGGGCCTTCACTTCCAACCCATTAACTTGAGCCGTAACTATAGCTTTGTTTAGGCCATGAGCAAATGCAGCAGAAATTGATGCAATAAACGCCCTATCTAAAGGCTGAATAGTCACAGAGGAGGAGGTGGTAGAGGAGGGCCCTCCCACACCAGGAGAGGAGGAGGTAATTGAACCTGATGATTTGCACACGCGTGCATAATGACCTCTCTTGCCACATTTACTACACACAGCCTCCCGAGCAGGACACTTCAGACGAGGGTGCCGGATATTCCCACAAAAATAACACTTCTGAATCCTGGAGGCAACAGCCGCCGAAGTAGAAACTGTTTCAGAATCTAGTAAACCACTCCCATTAAGTCCACATAATTCCTTTTCATCCGAAACTGCCGAAACCATAGTCGCAGGCCGATTAAAAAGAGCATAAGAATCCGAACTTCTCTGAGCCACATCCAATGTGGAAGCTTGCTCAAAAGCACTTTTAAGATCCAAAGTCTTATTTTCTAACAACCGCTGACGAATTGATCTAGACAGTAATCCATTAATAAAAGCATCCCGTACCGATTCTTCCTTAAATTCTTCAGTCGTCATGGCCTTATAATTACAGTTAACACTAAGGCACCGAAGTGCTTGTAAATAAGTATCCAAAGATTCTCCCACCTGCTGCCTACGGGCAGATAGAAGGTGATGTGCAAATACCTCATTCTTTAGTTTAACAAAAATCTTTTCCAATGTAGAAATAGCCACTTCATAAGTTTTACAGTCCAAAATATATTTAAAGACATCCGGAGCAATGTAGTTGATCAGCATATTCAGCTTATTTAGAGACTCTTGATCCAACACGCCCAAAAAGTTTTTAAATGTACAATACCAATGTTTCCATTTATCATCCACTCCAGCAGAATTGGGGTCAGCCTTGAATCGTTCTGGTTGAAGATATCGCTCCATTCTAACATAAAGTTAATAAATTGAAATAAAGAATAGATTTGCCTTCCAAAACTAGGCTTTATTAACTTTAAAATCTGCAGCACATCTTCCCACATCCAGTCCCAACCAAAGCTGGAAAAGAACTGAATTTAAGGTGGCCACAACACATCATGTGATCATCAACTACCAATGAGATTACAACATATATCCCAAGGCAGTTAACAAACAACCAATCACAATACTTTTACTAAACAAGGAATAATCACCACAGTAGTCTACATAGTTACTGAACCTGCTATCTATATTGTCCCATGGGTAGTCTACATAGATACTGAACCAACTATCTACACTATCCCATGTGTAGGCTACATAGATATGAATCAACTATCTACACTGTCCCATGGGTAGTCTACATAGATACTGAATCAGCTATCTACACTAACCAATGGGTAGTCTACATAGATATTTAACCAACTATCTACAATATCCCATGGGTAGTCTACATAGATACTGAACCAGCTAGATACGCTGTCAAATGTGCAGAATAAAGAGTTACTGAAACAGCTATCTGCACACCCCCATGCTTTGTCTACATAGATAATGAACCAGTTAACAACATTGTCCCATGGGTAGGCTACGTAGATACTGAAACAGCTCTCTACACTGTCCAATGGGTAGTCTACATAGATATTGAAACAACTATCTACACTGTGCCATGGGTAGTCAACATATGTACTGAAACAAGTATCTACTCTTTCCCATGGGTAGTCGACATAGATACTGAACCAACTACCTGCACTGCCCCATGGGTAGTCTACATAGATACTGAAACAGCTATCTACATTGACCCATGGGTAGCTGATGGGCCTTCAATAACCACAAAACTAGAAGTTATAGACTTAAACAAGTTGGCTTTTAATCACTAAGATCAGAGCTAACATCTCAACACGCCGACTGGTTCACAGGAATGAGTCATACAGATCCTGGGAACTTTATGTAAGAGAAGTCAGGGGTGGAGCCAAGAGCCAAGACCTGGAACCTCCCAGGTTAGTCGGGAAAGAGGAAGTGAAACTATACACAGTGGGGGAGGGTAATATACATGAGTGCAAAACGAATACAGGATCAAGACAAACAGATTTCATTACATTCACCCCTTCTATAGATTTAGTCCATCGGGGTGATGTTTCTTAAAAGTTGGTATAAGTGAGTCTGTCAGGAGGTTTTGCAGTTCTCAGTGATCGGCGCAAAGCCGGTTGGGGTGCCTCTAGGGGAGTGGAATCTGGTTGCTCCGCTGTCCGGGCCTCCGCAGTGTCTTCCAGGTTATCTGCAGTGTCCTCCAGGTTAAAGTTGGGTTTTGATACCTCTGGGTGTCCTGTCTCTTTGTAGTGTAGGTCTTCATCGGCTAGTCTCCCATCGTTCTCTCCGCTCCCCGAGGGAGCGAGGACTTTTATGGAAACAGTGTCCTCTCGCCCGTCAGAGTGTTTGATATAGGCGTACTGAGGGTTTGCATGGAGGAGCTGTACCTTTTCCACAAGGGGGTCCGTTTTATGGCCTCTCACGTGCTTCCGCAATAGTACTGTCCCCGGAGACGTCAGCCACGCGGGTAGAGATAAGCCCGAGGTGGATTTCCGGGGTAAAACGAACATCTTTTCGTGAGGGGTAGCATTAGTGGCAGTACATAACAGAGACCTTATGGAGTGGAGCACGTCTGGGAGGACTTCCTGCCAGCGGGAGGTCGGAAGGCCTTTTGACTTTAAGGCTAATGAGACAGTCTTCCAAACAGTAGCATTCTCCCTTTCCACTTGCCCATTACCCCGGGGGTTGTAGCTAGTGGTTCTGCTAGTGGCTATCCCCTTCGAGAGCAAGAACTGGCACAGCTCGTCACTCATGAATGACTTCCCCCTATCGCTGTGTATGTAGTTCGGCATGCGAAACATGCAGAATAGATTACAGAGACACTTGATGACCGTGGCACTGGTCATGTCTGGGCAGGGAATGGCGAAGGGGAAGCGGGAATATTCATCAATGATATTGAGGAAGTATACGTTACGGTCCGCAGAGGGAAGGGGTCCCTTGAAGTCCAGACTTAGGCGCTCGAATGGCCGTGTGGCTTTGATAAGGTGTGCACAGGTGGCCTGTAGAAACGAGGCTTGCATTCCGCACAGATGCGGCAGGCTCAGGTCATTGCCCTGACCGCCTCGATGGAGTGGGGCAGATTGCGGGACTTTATAAAATGGTATAGTCGGGTGACCCCTGGGTGACAGAGGTCGTTGTGGAGACCCTGTAATTTGTCCGTATGAATGCTGGCACACATTCCCCGCGATAGGGCGTCTGGGGGTTCATTAAGTGCTCCCGGCCTGTACATAATATCATAGTCGAACGTGGATAGTTCGATCCTCCACCTGAGTATTTTGTCATTCTTGATTTTCCCCCTTTGTTTGTTATTAAACATGAAAGCCACCAACCGCTGGTCGGTGAGCAGGGTGAAGCGTTTGCCGGCTAGGTAGTGTCTCCAGTGCCGCACTGCCTCCACTATAGCCTATGCCTCCTTCTCGACAGAAGAGTGTCTGATTTCAGGTCCCTGAAGGGTTCAGGAGAAGAAGGCCACAGGTCTCCCAGCCTGATTGAGGGTCGCAGCTAAGGCAAAGTCTGACGCATCGCTTTCGACTTGAAAGGGAATGCATTCGTCCACTGCACACACTGCAGCCCTTTCAATGTCCTGTTTAATACTGGTGAAAGCCTCCCGAGCTTCAGCTGATAGTGGGAAGGACGTCGATTTAATGAGGGGTCGGGCCTTATCAGAGTAATTGGGCACCCATTGGGCATAATACGAAAAAAATCCCAGGCACCATTTTAAAGCTTTGGGATTGTGTGGCAGGGGCAGTTCCTTTAGGGGGCGTAATCGGTCAGGGTCCGGTCCAATTACCCCATCTTCCACCACACAGCCGAGGATACAGAGACGGGTTGTGTTGAAGACACATTTGTCTTCGTTGTAGGTTAGATTCAGCTTTAGGGCAGTTTTTAAAAATCTCGCAAGATTTAGATCGTGGTCTTGCTGGTTGTGCCCGCAGATAGTGACATTGTCCAGATAGGGGTAGGTAGCTTGTAGTTTATTCTCGTCAACCATGTGGTCCATCTCACGTTGGAAGACCGAGACCCCATTTGTTACCCCGAAGGGCACTCTGAGAAAATGGTAGAGGCACCCGTTCGCCTCGAAGGCGGTGTATGGGCGGTCCTCCGTTCTAATGGGGAGCTGGTGATACGCGGATTTGAGGTCGATAGTCGAGAAGACTTGGTATTGAGCAATCTGGTTGACCATTTCTGATATGCGGGGTAAAGGGTAGGCGTCCAGCTGGGTATAAATATTAACAGTCTGGCTGTAGTCAATTACCATCCGTTTCTTTTCGCTATTTTTAACTATGACTACTTGGGCACGCCACGGGCTTGTACTGCATTCAATAATGCCTTCCCGCAGGAGTCTGTCCACTTCCGCCTTGATAAAGTGTCTGTCTTCCAGACTGTACCGTCTACTTTTGGTCGCTATGTGCCTACAGTTCGGAGCGAGATTAGCGAATAAAGAGGGCGGGCTGATTTTTAAGGTTGATAGGCCACAGACTGTGAGTGGCGGCTGAGACCCGCCATGTGCTAGCGTGATACTTTCGTGGTGGCACTGGAAGTCCAGGCCCAAGATTACATTAACACAGAGTTCTGGCATCACGAGGAGTTTAAAATCCTTGTAGTCCGTGCCTTTTACAGTCAGTGTTACCACACAGTAGCCCAAAATGTCCGAAGTGTGGGGCTTAGCAGCTATAGCAATTCTGCTCCGTGTAGGGGTTACCGTTAATGAGTGCCGCCGTACCAGGCTAGGGTGGATAAAACTCTCGGTACTCCCACAGTCAATTAAACATTTTGTTAAATTCCCGTTTACCTGTATGTCCATCATGGATTTTGTCAACGGGTGTGGCCAGGATTGATCCACCGTGATCGAAGCCACTGTTGGGCCCTGGGCGGCCGTTGAGTCGGGAAAAGATGGCGGATCCCAAGATGGCAGCCCGCACAGCACGCACGAGTCGGTGACGGAGTTGGAAATCAGATTCCCCCTGCAGACTCTGCTAAAATGCCCCTTTTTCTTATACTTGAAGCATGTAGCGTCCTTCGCTGGGCATCGTTGTCTGGGGTGCTAGGCCTGGCCGCAGAAGTAGCATTTCGGGCCTCGAGACATTGCTGCTGTAGTAGGACTCCTGGGTGAACTTCTGTCTGGGGACTCCGGCGGCGTAGAGCTGGTCTGAGACATGGATGGGGAAGATGGCTGATTCCAAGATGGCGGCCCCCTCGGCGCGCACGAGGCAGTGAGGGCCGCATGGCCGGAAGAATAAGAGTCAGAGTTTCTCTGGGCCACGTCCAGCGATCGCGCAGTGGCCACTGCCTTTTTTAAGTCCAGGACCTCCTTCTCCAGCAGTCTCTGCCAGATATAATTCGATTTGAGGCCCGTGAGGAAGGAATCGCGGACCAATTCATCAGAGTACGCGTTGGCCGTCACGGCCTTGCAGTTACAGTCCCGGACCAGGTCCTTTAGGCTCTGTATGAAATCGTCCATTGATTCCTCTGGTCGCTGCCTGCGTGTAGCCAGCAGATGTCTGGCATACACTTCATTTACTGGCCTCTGGTATGGGGCCTTCAGGATAGTGATGGCCTCCGTGTAAGAGGTGGCGTCCCGGATGAACGAATAAATCCGATGACTTACGCGAGTAGTCAGTAGACTCAGTTTATCTACCTCGCTAGCGGATGAGGCCCCCGCGAAGAGTTCGAAGCATTTGAGCCAGTGTCTAAATTGATTTGATGCTTCAGCAGAATGTGGATCCAAGTCCAGACGCTTTGGTTTTAGGAGTCAATCCATCCTAGTATTCTTTAGTGATTAAAATTGATGGGCCTTCAATAACCACAAAACTAGAAGTTATAGACTTAAACAAGTTGACTTTTAATCACTATGATCAGAGCTAACATCTCAACACGCCGACTGGTTCACAGGAAGGAGTCATACAGATCCTGGGATCTTTATGTAAGAGAAGTCAGGGGCGGAGCCAAGAGCCAAGACCTGGAACCTCCCAGGTTAGTCGGGAAAGAGGAAGTGAAACTATACACAACGGGGGAGGGTAATATACATGAGTGCAAAACGAATACAGGATCAAGACAAACAGATTTCATTACAGTAGCCCATATAGGTACTGAAGAACTATCTGCCCTTTCCCGTGGGGTGTCTACATAGATACTGAACCAACTATCTGCACTGTCTCATGGGTAGTCTTCATCAATACTGAACCAATTACCTACACTGTCCCCTGTGTAGTCTGCATAGATACTGAACCAACAACCTGCACTGTCCCATGGGTAGTCTACATAGATACTGAACCAACAATCTGCACTGTCCCTTGGGTAGTCTATGTAGATAGAGGACCGATTATATGCACTGTCCCATGGGTAGTCTACATAGATAATGAACCAGCAATCTGCACTGTCCCATGGCTAGTCTACATAGATACTGAAGCAATTGCCTACACTGTCCCATGGGTAGTCTACATTGATACTGAACCAACAATCTGCACTGTCCCATGGGTAGTCTACGTAGATACTGAAAGAATTATCTGCACTGTCCCATGGGTAGTCCACATAGATACTGAACCAACCATCAACACTGTCCTATGGGTAGCCTACATATATACTGACCAAGCTACCTACACAGTCCCATGGGTAGTCTACATAGATACTGAACCAGCAATTTACACTGTTCCATGCATTGTCTAAATAGATGCTGAACCAGATATCTGCATTGTCCCATGGGTAGTCTGCATAGAAATTGAACCAACTATCTACACTTTCCCATGGGTAGTCTACATAGATACTGAGCCAGCTATCTACACTGTCCCATATGTAGTCTACATAGATACTGAACGAGTTATAAACATTGTCCCATAGGTATTCCAAAGAGTTACTGAAACAACTATCTACACTGACCCATGTGTAGTCTACATACATACAGAACCAACTATCTGCCCTGTCACATGGGTAGTCTACAGAGATACTGAACCAACTGCCTACACTTTCCCATGTGTAGTCTGCACAGATACTGAACCAACTATCTACACTGACCCCTGGGTAGTCTACATAGATACTGATCCAACTATCTGCATTGTCCCATGGGTAGTCCACATAGATACTGAACAAGCTACCTACACTGCACAATGAGTACTCTACATAAATATCTGCACTGCCCCATGGGTAGCCTACATAGATACTCAACCAGCGATCTACACTGTCCCATGGGTATTCTAAATAGATACTGAACCAGCTATTTATACTGTCCCATGGGTAGTCTACATAGATACTGAACCAGCTATCTATACTATCCCATGGGTAGTCTACATAGATACTGAACCAACTATCTGCACTGTCCCATGGGTATTTTACATAGATACTGAACCAACTATCTACATTGTCCCAAGGGTAGTCTACATACATACTGAACCAGCTTGCTATACTGTCCCAAGACTAGTCTACATAGATACTGAACCAGCTATCTATACAGTCCCATGAGTAGTCTACATATATACTGAACAAGCTATCTATACTGTCCCACGGGTAGTCTACATGGATACTGAACTAATTATCTACACTGTCCCATGCGTATTCTACGTAGATACTGAACCAACTATCTACATTGTCCCATGGGTAGTCTACATATATAATGAACTAGCCATCTATACTGTCCCAAAGGTAGTCTACATATATACTGAACCAGCTATCTACACTGTCCCATGATTAGTCTACATAGATACTGAACGATCTATCTATACTGTCCCATGGGTAGTCTAAATAGATACTGAACGAGCTATCTACACTGTCCCATGGGTGTTCTACATAGATACTGAACAAGCCATCTACACTGCGTAGAATTCGCAAAATTGAACATTGTCCTATAAGGGTCTATTGGCAGAAAAGGCCTTAATTTTTAAAGACTGTTTTAAAAAGAAGCCCAGAAAAAGGGACACACAAAATGGCCACCAGACCCCGTGACCAGCTTTTGGGACACTTTAAAATGGTTCCTGCAGTCCCCAGACAGCTTTTGTGGATTAATCCCACAGTAGGTTCTGGAAGGCAGTTTCAGGGAAAACGAAACCAGACAGAGCCCCATACATATAGATTGGATGCAGATCCGATCAGATCGTCCTGTAGATAAAGGCCATCTAAATGTTTACCCAGACAAAGGGGGACAGATTCAAGTTCGAAGAAGGACATTAAAGACAATACAGGGTCATTCCAGACCAGAGATGGCAGTTACCGGCCATCCCGAAGATACTTTAAAAACAAAGAATACTCCGCTGTGGTACAAGCCCGCCATAAGTTAAACAAAGACTAACCTGGATTTGGCGGGAGATAAGGGCCTCCATGAAACACTATAACTGGAGTCCTGGGGTAGCCATCGGGAGCTTTTAGCTTTTTGGGAGCTTTTGCAGCGTTTGCAGTGTTCGGTACGCTTCTTAGCCTTGGGAAGGCTTGACATCGGAGAAGGTGGTTCGAAGAAGAAGAAGGCGAGACCCGGGGTAGTCATTGGGAGATCATCAACAAAAACCCCGGGCCGTTGACAAGAAGAAGAAGAAGACGAGACCCGGAGTAATCATCGGGAGATCATCGACAAAAACCCCGGGCCGGTGACGAGAAGAAGAGAGGATGAAACGACCCATAGCGTCGTGTGTAAAAGCACGGAGAAAAACGAGTTGCGGGCAAAATGATGGTCAGCGCGTCTTGCTGAAGAGAGAGATGCCATCAGCCTGGGCAGCCGCTGCACCTACAGTCCACTGGCCACGTGGAGACAGGACGCCTGAGAGGATCAAAACGCAGACTTCAAAACCTCTATGTTTCTAACTGGGATTGGTGAGCATGTTTCTGGCCCCTCGTAATCTAATCTAGCTAGGCTTAGGGGGTGGGCATTTTGGGTATAATTTAACAATGAGTTGTCCCTCGATGTTCTGTGTGTTTCCCTATTTCAGGATGAACCTTGTAAAACATAATACGCCTGTAGATATGTTGGTTAGTACTGTATAATGATTTGTTTTTCCCTCCCATGTACCTTATTGGCTGATATTCAATTTTTCCTTTGTGCAATAACATTTCATTTTGTTTCATTAAACTTTGCTCTATAGAGTATTCTCTGCATTGCAGTTCCTGCCTCAAAGTCCAGTGTATAGAACTTAAGGGGTGAGTGGGTCGAACCACTCGGTGAATTACTTTGCAAGAGAGCGAGGCCTCTAGAGCGAGAGAGAGAGAAACCTCAGCGATCGAAAACCCCTTACAGAAAATGGCGGCCACGGCAGGACACTGGCAGCAGGATTGCAATGTATTAGACCCAGGTTTAAATGGATGAAATGTTATGGATGAGAGGATAGCAGATTATGTTTTTGGCAAGGTGAATCTCACTAAGCAGTGGATTTCCGATCTCTTACTGGATGGGCGTCCGGTAGACGCAGCCATCAGGTGGACAGAGAGCAAAGAACATAAGAAGTCAGTCGAGAAGGCAGTGTGGCTGATGTGCTACAAAAGACAAGTCCAGATTTTGGACAAAGTCGTTGCAGCGCAGGCAGCCAAGATTAAAACCCAGGCTTCAGAGATAGAGGAAAAGGCCATGGGTGGGGAAAAGCTCATCGCAGCGCTTCACGCGCTGAATCAGGAACGCCAAACGGTAGCCAGCCAACATCAGGCTAAAATAGAGTACCTGGAATGTCAGGTTACTGAGGCAAAGTTGCACAAAGCGAGAGTACGGGAGAAAAGCGCCCGCCTCGCACAACAGCTAAGAGCGCAGGAGGAGAGAGTAGTAGAGGTCAAGGCAGCTTACAAGCTGGCCATTGAGAACGGGTTTGAGGGCGCAGGCCACGGCCCCTGCCAGAAGGCGTTAGAAGACCTAAGAATGGCCCTGGCAAAGGCAAAAGGCATGGTATGCCTCGTAAGCCCAAAAGCGAGTCAAATAGACTTCCTGAAGGAATCCAAAAGGCCGATTCCACACGAAGTAGTTGTGGCACCAGCCACTAAACCCTCAGCACCGCTGAGCTATATAGTGAGGTTTGGCCCAAAGGGGGGGTGGTAGAAGGGGAGGAAGCCGAGGTAGAACCGGAGGAGGAACAACCCCTGGTAGTGAAGCCGGAGCCGTCACCAATATGTCCTACTCGGCACCAGAGGTACGGTCCCGTCGATGCAAATGGCGCGGATGGACCCCTCCTGAACCAGATTGTGTTGCCCCACGGTGCCCAACAACTCAGAGCGATGGTGAGCCACCTTCCAAAACTCACCGAGAAGGGAGATCCCTCAGTCCATTTCAGGGAGATAGAGGAGACAGCTGCCATCAATGATTGTGATGATCCTGAACAGGTGAAGCTGTTGCTGTACTCCCTGGATAGCACAATCCTTCAGTGCTTCTCAGATGGGAGTAAGAGGGGACGGAAAGTTTATGTGGAACTTAGGGGCGAGGCCCTGGAGGTTATGGGGGTTGACGATGGCAATCCGTTCCTCCGTGTGGAAGGGACTGTGCAGCTAACTGGAGAGCCCCCACGGGTTTTCGCAGAAAGGCTGTGGCCAGTGTATCAGCGCAGCTCTCCGGGCATGCCTGAGCGGGTCGCAATGAATGGTGTTCAGTGAGTTCATTGGCTCCGCTGCCTGGTTCCCAACAGCTTACCACAGATACAGGCCCAAGCCAAATCCTGGTTTGACCCCCAAGGTCCCGGTACCACAGAGGAGACAGTGCTCCGACAGCTCACAATTGCATACAAGAATTGCAGGAGTCAGGAGGCACCTCCCTCTAAGGGAAAAGTGCATGAGGCAAAACCCGCAGCCCCAAGCAAAAAGGAGTGGCATCAGGAGGGGAATCGCCCTCCCCAAGCCAAGCTCAATTGCTACGGGTGTGGGAAGGATGGACATTGGCGCAGGAACTGTAAAAATCCGTGGAAGGATAATAAGGGAAGATCTCCCACAGCCCAAGCCCAAGCCCAGACCGCCGCCCCAGAAAAGGGAACCGGTGCAGCTATGGATCCCTCTGCAATAGAGTCAATTTTAGAGACAATGCGGTCTCTTATGATCTCGCAGGGGAGGGTAGTAGTCACCACCGGTCCTGTCGTTCCCGCAGCCCCGATCATTTCACGCCAATGACTGGAGCCCGCGCAGCCCGTTTACCTATGTCCGTTGCGATATGATTTATGGAGACGACCCCTCGTGGAGATGGAGGCAGAAGAGGTAAAAGGGACCTATCTGGTGGATACGGGGGCATCGTGCACTGTGATCCATGCAGCTAACCCTACCACCTCACCTCTGTCCACCGGGGTTCCATATGTTCTGTCGGGCTTCACGGGCAAAGAACGGGCTGGCGCATTCTCCATCCCTCTCTCCATTCATTTAGGACCACTCCGCACCATGTGGAAGTGTGTACTGATGAAGTGGGAGATGGGGGGTGGAACAGGGATCCTTGGGTCCGATTTCTTAGTAGAACACGGGATTCTCCTGGACCTTAGAAATCACTGTCTCTGAGGAATGAGTACGGGTGAGAAAGGAAAAAGGGGTTTCAAGGTGAAGCCAAAGAAGGCACGGATCGGCCAGCAGGAAGTAAAATTCCTGGGTCTGACCATCCGCGCTGGAGAGAAAGCCATAGACAAGGCCAGACGGGAACCGGTACAAGACCCACCAGTCCCCACCACTTGCGTAGAGGAGGTGCCCCAGCACACTAAATGGTTTCACATAAATCAGTGCAAACTATTTAAGCCGGGTGCAAAAGAGCCAACAACCGAAGCCAGGTCTGAGGGTAAAAATCCTCAGCCTGAAGCGTGCAAAGAGTCACAGACCACACAGGCTGGAACCGCAGCCTGCTTAAGGGGAGGAGCTATCCTGCCCACCTGGGAGGGTTCCCCATTGGCCTGGGACTTGGACGGGGAAGAGCCCGAATAGCAAGGCCCCGCCCTCGACACGATTCTGGAGGAGGTGGAGTCGGAGGACGGAGGTTCCGCCCTCGACTCAAGCTTAGGGGAGGTAGAACTTGGGGGCGGAGATTCTCCACCTGTAGGGACAGGTAGGGAAGAGTCGTCCGCCACAGACCCAAATCCCAAAGGGGCAGAACCTGAGGGAAGGGAGCCGAAGCCGACAGTCATGGAGAAGCCACGGACTGTGAGGGCTAAGGTCCCAACCAAAGGTCCACTCGCAAAGGGAGCCTCGCCCGAAGTACCCCCTCGCAGGTCGTCTGACCCGAGCACAGTTAGGGGGGAGCCCGAACAGCTAGGCCCCGCCCTTGACACAATTCTGGAGGAGGTGGAGTCGGAGGATGGGGGTCCCGCCCTCGGCTCAAGCGTAGGGGAGGTAGAACTTGGGGGCGGAGATTCTCCACCTGGAGGGACAGGTAGGGAAGAGTCGTCTGCCACAGACCCAAATCCCAAAGGGGCGGAACCTGAGGGAAGGGAGCCGAAGCCGGCAGTCGTGGTGGAGCCATGGGCTGTGAGGGCTAAAGTCCCAACCACAGGTCCACTCGCTAAGGGAGCCTCGCCCAAGGCACCCCCTCGCAGGTTGTCTCGAACGCCTCAGCCAGTAAAGCCCTGGCCCGATTCCCCCTACTTCAGCAGACACCGACTTGGGAAATCCCTAGAAAGACGCAGTCCCCAATTGGCAGCAAAAGGCTGCATGGGACTCAAGCCATAGGTCAGTGGGGCCCCGCCACAGGGAGCGGTGAGCTGCAGCCCGAAGAGGGATTAGGTAGGCCGCCCGGGGTCGGGCAGCGCTGTACATAAGTTTAGTTAAGTTTAAGGTTGGTTAAATATAAGGTGTGTAAATTTTTAAGGTGATGGGTGTTATAAGGAATAGTTTTAGAATCTGCCCAGCATGTGTGTTTGTTTTGGATCGAGGTCGAAAGACCGATCATGCCTTCACCTAGGCCAGAATCTTTCGGCAGCCTAGCTGTATCGTTTAATCTGTTGCAGGAACCAAAAGCACTATGGAAAGGATTCTCATCGTGTTCGAGGTGATCGGTTGTAGCTTGGCCTATCGGGGCTACACCAAGGACTCCATCGTATATGGATGTTCCTGGGACACAGCCCCCATCGTGACTGATGGGACAGGAGTACGGGACGTTGAAGAAACAGCCACCTACTTCCACGAAGGGAGGTGGCCAGGATGGCTGGGGTCGAACTCTACGGAATACTCCAGCCAGTCCGGGTTCGCATACAGAGAGACTTATCTAATGTGTCCCAGGGTGAGGATCATTGCACCCAGAGTCAGCGTCACCGTCGGAATGAAGATTTGTTTGGTATGCCATGGACATGTTCCTTTGGACAGATGGTGGTGGCTCTGGAAGCTGAGCAAGACCATGAAGAACTCCATGGTCGAGTGGGAGCGACTGGGTAACAATACCCATCGGACTATTATGGGGGCTCATGGGGGATTGAGTGTCTGTTGGGACAAATAGTGGGAACCAGATGAGGGGATTTACATCTGTATGTGGGGTTCAGAACGCGTCTGCCCCACAGACATCTCCATCTTTTTCCAAAGACAGTGGCAGGATGCTGGGAAAGGGATGAGGTGGGACGTCAGCACACGGCGTGCGGAGTCCCATACTCTCCGATCCCGGTGAATGCCACTGAGCTCATCACCTGCCCCCGCAAGCCCCTGCGCACGATTCCGGTAGCCAAAGCCCGCAAGGAAGGGTGCCACACTACTACCAAAGGACCCGGGAACGGATTGGTATTAGTGCCCACAGGTCAGGTGCTGTACCAAGGGGTGCACTATGTGGTGGCCTCGGTGATTTTAAACCTCACCGAGGTGCGATTGCCAGAGTGGTGCCCCAAGGAAATGGAGCAATTGTATCAGGTCCTGTTAACAAACATGTTCAGACAATTTTATGAGTTCGACTTTGCCGATGTCGAAAGAACCGGATTGTACACCACACCACACGAGGTCTTGGACAGGGTAGGGAGACAAAGAAGGGGTACAGTCAATGATATTTTTACTGCTTTTAACACAGGGACATCCGTCATCAACACTCTGGATGACGTGGAGCTGCAGACTCAGATCAATGGTTTAAAAGGGCGGTTAAGAAAGATACTGATGGATGAGAATAAGGTAGTGGGTTCTGAGTTACATGAGGACCAGGCCATGACACTACACTTAAAAGAAATCATAGCTGAGCTGGAGAAACACGCTAAAATGGTAAATGCTCTCATCAGAGAGGATCGGAATGCATCAGATCAGGCTGCGCAGAACGAAGCATGCGTGCTGTACGGGGCGTGGTTACTGGGTGAGGGCCGCAGTAATCTGGAGGATTTAAAACAAGGTTTGGTCCCCTCCTGGATTGGCAATAAGCACCTCGCAGCCCTCCACCCTTTTGAGAATGCATTAAGTCCGTGGCAGCTCAGACTAGCTTCAGAGGCCTACCCAGTCCCAGTGGACTGTGGGCGGTCTAATCACACCATTATGGGTATAGTGGTAAGAATGCTGGTTATGGGAAAGACAGCTAAATCCGCGCCGATATACAGGGTGGAGAACATTGGAGTCATTCAAGGGGGTGCACAAATTCGCTATACAGCGGCCCCACCTTACGTCATTCGATGGGAGCATGCAATGACGGGTACCGACCTCTCGGGGTGCCGGAGCTGGGGAGCATACATCATCCTGTGTCCCCAGCACACGAATGCCTATTCGAAACCACAGTGCGGGTTCAGAACTGCTGGCGCGAAGCCTATAAATTGCACCATGGAGGCAATGGCACGAGGCCATGTGCCCCTGCAGGTGGCATATATAGGAGGTGGGACATACTGTGTCACCACTGCAGTACCCCACTACCAACATGGACAGCACGGCTGGTGTCCGGTCAGTGACAGCAGTTTCTGCTTCAAACCCAAGGCAGAAGTTCAAGTGGCCCAAGAGCGAATTGTCCCCATTCCTGAACCTTCCACTGTTCATAGATACATAGAAATACATAGAAGATAGGAGCAGGAGTAGGCCATTCGGCCCTTCGTGCCTGCTCCGCCATTCGATGAGATCATGGCTGATCCTTTAATTCAGTATCCCGTCCCCGCCTTCTCTCCGTAACCCTTAACCCCTTTTGCCCGTAGAAATATATCTAATTCCCTCTTAAATATATTTAATGAGCTGGCGTACACTGCCCTCTGTGGCAATGAGTTCCACAGGTTCACCACTCTCTGAGTGAAGAAATTCCCCCTCATCTCTGTCCTAAATGGTTTAGCCCTTATCCTTAAATTATGTCCTCTAGTTCTGTTCTCACCCGCCAAGGGAAACATTCCTTCTGCATCCAGTCTGTCTAGACCTGTCAGAATTTTATACACTTCTATGAGGTCCCCTCTCAATCTTCTAAACTCCAGTGTGTACATCCCTAAACTACATAGTCTCTCCTCATAGGTCATTCCCGCCATTCCTGGTATCAGCCTGGTGAATCGCCGCTGCAGCCCCTCCATGGCAAGAACATCCTTCCTCAGATGAGGCGACCAAAACTGTACACAGTACTCGAGGTGTGGTCTCACCAGTGCCCTGTACAGCTGCAGCAAGGTATCCCTGTTCCTGTATTCTAACCCTTTTGCTATGAAGGCCAGCATACCGTTTGCCTTCTTGACCGCCTGTTGCACCTGCATGCTCGCCTTCAGTGACTGGTGTACAAGAACACCCAGGTCTCTCTGTACTTCCCCCTCTCCCAATCTATTGCCATTTAAATAATAATTTGCCCTCCCGTTCCTGCACCCAAGGTGGATAACTTCGCACTTGTCCACATTATAGTGCATCTGCCATTTATCCGCCCAATCGCCCAGTCTGTCCAAATCGCTCTGGAGCTTCCTGGTCTCTTCCTCTGAGCCCACCCCCCCTCCTAGTTTAGTGTCGTCTGCAAATTTGGAAATGCTGCATCCGACTCCCTGATCCAGGTCATTAATGTAAATTGTGAACAGCTGGGGGCCCAGGACAGATCCCTGTGGTACCCCACTTGTTACTGCCTGCCATTCAGAAAATGAGCCGTTTATTCCAACTCTCTGTTTTCTATCTGACAGCCAGTTCCCTATCCACGCCAAAACTTTCCCCTTTATCCCATGAGCCTCAATTTTCCATGCTAATCTTTTATGTGGGACCTTATCGAAGGCCTTTTGGAAGTCCAGGTACACCACATCTACTGGCTCTCCCCCATCTATTCTACCAGTTACTCCCTCAAAAAATTCCAATAGATTAGTCAAGCACGATTTACCCTTTGTAAATCCATGTTGACTCTGTCCTATCCTGTCCCCATTTGCTAAGTGCTCCGCTATTTCATCCTTAATGATGGACTCCAGCATTTTGCCCACAACTGATGTAAGGCTTACAGGTCTGTAATTACCTGCTTTTTCCCTACCCCCCTTTTTGAATAGTGGGGTAACGTTAGCTACCCTCCAATCCATCGGCACTGTTCCCGAGTCTAATGAATTCTGAAAAATCATCCTTAGTGCATCCGCTATCTCTAGGGCCACCTCCTTCAGTACCCTAGGATGCATGTTATCAGGCCCTGGGGATTTGTCCACCTTCAATCCCTTTAGCTTCCTTAACACCATATCCTTAGAGATATTGATTTGCGTCAGTTCCTCCTTTGCCAATGTCCCTATTTTTCCCGATATCCCAGGGAGGTTTTTTGTGTCTTCCTTCGTAAAGACTGACCCAAAGTATGCATTTAGTTGATCTGCCATTTCCTTATTTCCCATTATATATTCCCCCGTATCTGACTGCAATGGACCAACTTTGGTTTTCACCAGTCTTTTCCTTTTGATATATTTATAAAAGCTTTTGGAGTTAGTTTTTATATTTTCCGCCAGCTTGTTTTCGTAAGCTATTTTGCCCCTCTTGATCATGCCCTTTGCCCTCCTTTGCTCTATCTTAAACTGTTCCCAATCTTCCGCTCTGGCGCTTTTTTTGGCTATTTTATACGCCCTATCTTTGGATTTTATGCTGTCTCTAATTTCCCCTGTTATCCACGGTTGAGTCACCTTTTTAGATTTCCTTTTATGCCAGATTGGTATAAACAATTTTTGCAATTTTGTCATTCTATCTTTAAATGTTTGCCATTGTTTATCTACCTCCAGTCCTCCCAGGAACGTTGTCCAATCAGACCTACTCAGTTCCCATCTCATGGCATCATAATTCCCCTTGTTTAAATTCAGGACCTTAGTCTCTGAGTCAATTTCTTCGCTCTCCATTTCGAGTGAGAAATCGATCATGTTATGATCGCTCTGACCCAAGGGTCCCCGTACAACAAGATTACTGATTAGTCCCTTCTCATTGCACAGTACCCAGTCCAATATAGCCTGTTCCCGAGTTGGTTCCTCGACATATTGATCCAGATAACCATCCCTTAAACACTCAAGGAATTCCTCCTCCTCATTATTTTTACTGATTAGGCTAGTCCAATCTATATGTAAGTTAAAGTCACCTATGATGACAGCTGTGCTCTTATTGCACGCTTCTCTAATTTCCCTCGTGATGCCCTCCCTAACCTCTATTTTACTATTTGGAGGCCTATATACCACTCCTATTAATGTTTTTCGCCCCTCGCTATTTCTTAGCTCCACCCATATAGATTCTGTATTAACTGAGTTAATATCCTTCTTTTCAATTGCATTTATCCCCTCTTTTACTAGCAATGCTACCCCTCCTCCCTTTCTTTTTTGTCGATCCTTCCTAAATACTGAATACCCCTGTATGTTAAGCTCCCAGCCCTGCTCACCCTGCAACCATGTTTCCGTAATCCCAATTAGATCATAATTATTAACCTCTATTTCCACAGCTAATTCATCTACCTTGTTCCTGATGCTTCTCGCATTAAGGTATAAAACCCTCAGGCTTTTTTTATGCTCACATTTTTTATGAATTAGTTTGGCCCTTTGTTTTTTGTTCCTCACCCTTTTACCATTTATTTCTGTCTGCCTTTCACTTTCCTCTATTTCACTACATAGGTTTCTAGCCCCCTGCCATACTAGTTTAAATGCTCCCGAACTGCTTTATCAAAAATTACCCCGAGAACATCAGTTCCATCTCTGCACAGGTGTAGACCGTCCCTTTTGTATAGGTCACACCTACCACAAAACTGGTTCCAATGCCTCAAAAATTTAAAACCCTCCCTCTTACACCACTGCTCAAGCCACGTATTTAGCCTAACTATCCTGTTCTCTGTACTCTTACTAGCACGTGGCACTGGTAGTAATCCAGAGATTACTACCTTCGAGGTCCTACTTTTTAGCTCACTGTCAAAGAAAATTTCACCGATCTGCAACGATTCGTTGCACATTTTGGCTATATCATTCACCCTCTCCCTGAACACCTCACCAAGATATTAAAAGCTGTTGCCGTTTCACAGAAACATTTTTACACGCTGCAGCAGAAGACTTTAGAAATAGGGGCAGGCATATTAGATATAGTGACCCCACAGTGGTGGGACCTGTTTACTAATATAGAAGTCCCTTCATGGATTAGGATAGCCTCCCACATCCTCGCAGTATGTCAGATTTTTATCGAGATTTATTTATTCTTTGTACATTGTAAGAGGGACAAACGTTTCCAGAAGTATGAGAACAGGGGAGAATGGAGGGAGCATTATGTGTGGGTAGACGAGGAGTCACCCGTTTGAATTTTTGCTGCTATGTATAGAGTTAAAGTTTCCCTCCTCTATTTGTTGATCATATTCATGCGTGATTTTGTGTGTATTTTCTTTCTTTATTATTTTTATTGAAGTTTATTATGTGTGTTGTTGTTAATAAAAATAATATGTATGAACCAGGTGGTGTAGGGGTATTAGGCCCCTCCACACCTGGAAATGTGTGTGTCAGATTTTAAATCCAATATATTGCTATCTATAGATGCTTAATGTACGCTGTGGGTTTTCTCTGAAATGGGAAATGCATGTGTCGTGGGTCATAGATAGTTAAATACAGGGGATGGTTTGATTATGGAGAGTCAGAAAATTTTGCTCACCCAGAATTATGATACTTCAAGCAAGTTATAGTATCATCAGGGAGGACTGTAGAATTCGCAAAATTGAACATTGTCCCATAAGGGTCTATTGGCAGAAAAGGCCTCAATTTTTAAAGACTGTTTTAAAAAGAAGCCCAGAAAAAGGGACACACAAAATGGCCGCCAGACCCCGTGACCAGCTTTTGGGACACTTTAAAATGGGTCCTGCAGTTCCCAGACAGCTTTTGTGGATTCAGCCCACAGTAGGTTCTGGAAGGCAGTTTCAGGGAAAACGAAACCAGACAGAGCCCCATACATATAGATTGGATGCAGATCCGATCAGATCGGCCTGTAGATAAAGGCTATCTAAATGTTTACCCAGACAAAGGGGAACAGATTCACATTCGAAGAAGGACATTAAAGACAATACTGAGTCATTCCAGACCAGAGATGGCAGTTACCGGCCATCCCAAAGATACTTTAAAAACAAAGAATACCCCGCTGTGCTACAAGCCCGCCAAAAGTTAAACAAAGACTAACCTGGATTTGGCGGGAGATAAGGGCCTCCATGAAAAAGTATAACTGGAGTCCTGGGGTAGCCATCGGTAGCTTTTAGCTTTTTGGGAGCTTTTGCAGCGTTTGCAGCGTTCGGTACGCTTCTTAGCCTTGGGAAGGCTTGACATCGGAGAAGGTGGTTCAAAGAAGAAGAAGAAGGCGAGACCCGGGGTAGTCATCAGGAGATCATCGACAAAAACCCCAGGCCGTTGACGAGAAGAAGAAGAAGACGAGACCCGGGGTAGTCATCGGGAGACCATCGACAAAAACCCCGGGCCGGTGACGAGAAGAGAGGACGAAAAGCCCCACAGCGTCGTGTGTAGAAGCACGGAGAAAAACGAGCTGCGGGCGAAATGATGGTCAGCGCGTCTTGCTGAAGAGAGAGATGCCATCAGCCTGCACAGTCGCTGCACCAACATTCCACTGACCACATGGAGACAGGACGCCTGAGAGGATCAAAACGCAGCCTTCAAAACCTCTATGTTTCTAACTGGGATTGGTGAGCATGTTTCTGGCCCCTCGTAATCTAATCTAGCTAGGCTTAGCGGGTGGGCATTTTGGGTATAATTTAACAATGAGTTGTTGTCCCTCGATGTTCCGTGTGTTTCCCTATTTCAGGATGAACCTTGTAAAACATAATATGCCTGTAGATATGTTGGTTAGTACTGTATAATGATCTGCTTTTCCCTCCCATGTACCTTATCGGCTAATATTCAATTTTTCCTTTGTGCAATAACATTTCATTTTGTTTCATTAAACTTTGGTCTATAGAGTATTCTCTGCATTGCAGTTCCTGCCTCAAATTCCAGTGTATAGAACTTAAGGGGTGAGTGGGTCGAACCACTCGGTGAATTACTGTGCAAGAGAGCGAGGCCTCTAGATCGAGAGAGAGAGAGACCTCGGCGATTGAAAACCCCTTACAACTGTCCAATGTGTAGTCTACATAGACACTCAACCAACTATCTGCACAGTCCCATGGGTAGTCTACATAGATACTGAACCAGCTATCTACATTTTCCCATGGGTAGCCTATTTAGATACTGATAGCTACCTAAACTGTCCCATGGTTAGTCTACATAGGTACTGAACCAACTATCTACACTGTCCCTTGGGTAATCTGCATAGATACTGAACCAACTACCTACAGTGTCCCATGGGTAGTCTACCTAGATATTGAAGCAGCTGTCTGCACTGTCCCATGGGTTGTCTACATAGGTAATGAACCAAGTATCCACCTTGCCCCATGGGTAGCCTGCAAAGATACTGAAAAGCTACCTACACTGTCCCATGGTTAGTCTACATAGGTACTGTTGAATCTGTGATTCTTAAAGTATGATGTTTCCCAATAACTAGACGGAGGCTGTAGCTTAACAATCAACAGGTGTTTACTGGAGGAGGGTAGTCTAAAGACTAACAGTACAGAGGCATGTTCAAGGCTTATATACAGGTGTGGTCACTGCCGGTACAACAGTATACAGGAGCTGTAAAAGTAGTTCTCTCTTAAAGGTACATACACTACAGGTACTGAACCAACTATCAACACTGTCCCTTGGGTAGTCTGCATAGATATTGAACAAATTATTTGCACTGTCCCATGGGTAGTCTAAATAGATACGGAATGAGCTACATACACAGTCCCATGGGTTGTCTACATAGATAACGAACCAGCTATGTAAACTGTCCCATGGGTGTTCTACATAGTTACTAAACCAAATGCCTACACTGTCACATTGTTAGTCTAAATAGATACTGAAACAACTACCTGCACGGTCCCATGGTTAGTCTACATAGGTACAGAACCAACTACCTACACTGTCCCATGGGTAGTCCATCTAGATATTGAAGCAGCAATCTGCACTGTCCCATGGGTTGTCTACATAGATAATGAACCAACTATCTACACTGTCCCATGGGTGTTCTACATAGATACTGATCCAACTACCTACACTGTCGCATGGATAGTCAACATAGTTACTGACCCAAATATCTACACTGTCCCATGGGCAGTCTATATAGATACTGAAACAGCTATCTATACTGTCCCATGGGTAGTCTACACAGATACTGAAACAACTGCCTACACTGTTCCATCAGAAGTCTAAATAGCTACTGAGCAAGCTATCTATACTGTCCCATGGGTAGTCTACATAGCTACTGAACCAACTATCTACACTGTCCCATGAGTATTCTACATAGGTACTGACCAACTACCTACACTGTCCCATGGGTTGTCTATATAGATACTGAACCAACTATCTGCATTGTCCCATGGGCAGTCCACATTGATATTGAACAAGCTACCGATACTGCCCCGTCAGTAATCTATATAGATACTGAAGCATCTACCTACCCTGTCCCATGGGTAGTCTACATAGGTACCGAACCAACCATCAACACTGTCCCATGGGTAGTCTACATAGATACTGAACAGGCTACCTAGACTGTCCAATGGGTAGTCTACATAGGTACTGAACCAGCTATCTACACTGACCCATGTGTTATCTAAGTAGATGCTGAACCAACTACCTGCAATGTCCCATGGGTAGTCCACATAGATACTGAACCAACTATCTGCACTGTCCCATGGTTTGTCTACATAGATAGGGAACCAGTTATCTACACTGTCCCATGGGTAGTCCACATAGATATTGAACCAAATATCTACACTGTCCCATGGGTAGTCTACATAGATATTGAACCAAATATCTACACTGTCCCATAGGTAGTCTGCATAGATACTGAATGAACTATCTATACTGTCCCATGGGTAGTCTAAATAGATACTGAATGAGCTATCTACACAGTCCCATGGGTATTCTACATAGATACTGAACAAGCTATCTACACTATCCAATGTGTGGTCTACATAGCTACTGAACCAACTATCTGCACATTCCCTTGGGTAGTCTACATAGATACTGAACCAGCTATGTACACTGTCCCATGGGTAGTCAATATAGATAATGAAACAGTTATTTATACTGTCCCATGGGTTGTCTACATATATACTGAACCAGCTATGTACACTGTCCCATAGGTAGTCTACATAGATACTGAACCAGCTATCTCTACCGTCCCATGGGTAGTCTACATAGGTACTGAACCAACAATCTACACTGCCCCATGGGTGTTCTACATAGATACTGATCCAACTACGTACACTGTCCCATGGATACTCTACATAGTTACTGAACCAACTATCTACACTGTCCCATGGGTAGTCTACACAGATACTGAAACAACTGCCTACACTGTGTGGTAAACCACTGTTGTTAGTATTGTTGTTCACTGTTAGTACTGTTGTTCACTCTTGCATATTGTTGTACTTGTCTGTGCATGCCTCAGCTGACTCCGCCCCTGGCTCCACCCTCATGGCTGGGTATAAAGGTCGCTGCTCAGAAGCCTCCAGCCCTTTTGGATACCAGGCAACCACAAGAGGCATGCTCTGTTCTTTGGTAATAAAAGCCTGTTTATTACTTTCTCAATCTCCAGTCTTTTGTAGCAATTGATAGTGCATCAATTTTATTACCAAAGTTAAATGTTGGCTGCGGATGCTGATCAACCGATGGCGCAAAACGCTGAGCAGCAGGCGCTGCTGCGAGCCCTCAGACCAACATGCCTGGACCTAGACCCCCAAGAAGCGGGTTCGTCGACTAAATTCGCACAATGGCTGCGTTGCTTTGAGGCGTATCTGGAAGCCTCGACCGTGACTCTTGATGAAAATAAACTGAAAATCCTGGCCTCGAAGGTGAGCCACCAAGTCTATACTTTAATCCAAGATGCGACGACCTACGCGGCGGCTATCGACCTACTGAAAGGGCAGTATGCACGCCCGGTTAACACGGTCTATGCCAGGCACCTTTTAAGATCTCGCAGACAGCAGCCCGGGGAATCGGTGGAAGCCTTCCTACGGGCACTGCGGGTACTCGGACGCGGCTGCGACTGCAAGGAAGTATCGGCCGCGGCACATGCGGAGGGATTGATACGAGACGCTTTCGTTGCGGGTCTAAGGTCCGACTACTCCCGGCAGAGGCTGCTGGAGAAGGGTGAAATAGACCTGACAAAGGCAGTGTCCCTCGCGCTCTCGCTCGACGCGGCCCACAGAAATATGGACGCTTTCTCCCCTCATCGCCCCGCGCCGTGGACGCCGCAATCTTGGGCCATGGGACCGCCACCTCCGACTGCTGCAGCGATGTCCAAGGCACAAAAATGCTATTTTTGTGGCCAAGCTAAACACCCTAGAGCACGCTGCCCCGCGAAGAATGCTACCTGCTCCGGCTGCGGGAAGAAAGGTCACTACGTTAGCGCCTGCAAAGGGAAGACCGCTAACGCCAGCAGCGCTGCGTGCGAACCGTGGGCGCAGCCATCTTGTCCGCCATCTTGGGCTCCCCCAGCCGCGTGGGGATCGGGACCGTGGGCGCCGCCATTTTGTCCGCCATCTTGGACGCCTCCGACTTCAACCACGGGGGAGCCGGACTCAACCACCGCCTCATCTGACGACCACATCGACTCGCTCGACCATACGCTGGCCTCCGTGACGCTGGACCAATCTCTCCCTCATCAACTGTCCAGGTCCATGATGGATATTACGGTAAACGGCCGCGCCACTACCTGCCTTTTTGACAGCGGGAGCACGGAGAGCTTTATCCACCCCGACACGGTGCGCAGTTACTCTCTCCCGGTCCTGCCGACGCGCCATCGGATCTCTTTGGCTTCCAAAGCCCAGTCAGCGGACGTCGGTGGCTACTGTGTAGTGACCCTTTCAGTAAGGGGCACAGAATACAAAAATTTTAAACTTCTGGTCCTGCCCCATCTCTGCGCTGCCGTTCTACTGGGGTTGGATTTTCAGTGCCACCTTAAGAGTGTCACATTAGCGTATGACGGACCCCTCCCCCCACTCACAGTCTGCAGCCAGCAGCTTTTAAATCGCCCGCCGTGCACCATTTGCAGCCTCTCCACCCTTAAAGTCCCCCCCCCTCCTTGTTCGCTAACCTCACCCGCGACTGTAAGCCCATCGCTACCAAAAGCAGGCGTTACAGTGTTGGGGATAGGAGCTTCATTAAATCCGAGGTAGCGAGACTCCTGAAGGAAGGGATTATTGAAAGTAGCACCAGCCCATGGCGAGCACAAGTGGTGGTAGTGAAGACTGGCGAAAAACAGCGCCTAGTTATTGACTACAGCCAGACGATCAATCGCTACACCCAACTAGATGCATACCCACTCCCCCGCATATCTGACATGGTCAATCAGATAGCACAATACCGGGTGTTCTCGACGATTGATCTGAAGTCGGCATACCACCAGCTCCCCATCAGGGCTGAGGACCGCCAGTACACAGCTTTTGAAGCTGACGGTCGGCTCTATCACTTTCTCAGAGTTCCCTTCGGCGTCACCAACGGAGTTTCTGTCTTCCAACGGGAGATGGACCGGATGGTTGACCAGAACGCGCTCCAGGCCACTTTCCCATATCTAGACAACGTCACCATCTGCGGCCACGACCAGCAGGACCACGACGTTAATCTAGAGAAATTCCTCCGGACGGCCCAGCGGCTGAATCTCACATACAACAAAGACAAATGTATGTTTCGTACTACGCGCCTCGCTATTCTTGGCTGCGTAGTGGAGAACGGAGTCATCGGCCCAGACCCCGATAGAATGCGCCCCCTTATGGAGCTCCCCCTCCCCCACTGCCAGAAAGCACTGAAGAGATGCCTGGGGTTTTTCTCTTACTATGCTCAGTGGGTGCCCAACTATGCGGATAAAGCCCGACCCCTCATCAAGTCCGCCTCCTTCCCCCTGACAGCAGAGGCCTGTGCAGCCTTCACTCTCATAAAAGGAGACATTGCGAAGGCCACAATGCACGCTGTGGATGAGTCCCTTCCTTTTCAAGTGGAGAGCGACGCATCCGACTTTGCCCTAGCTGCAACCCTTAACCAGGCGGGGAGACCCGTGGCCTTTTTCTCAAGGACCCTCCAGGGCCCCGAGATTCGACACTCCTCTGTCGAAAAGGAGGCCCAGGCCATTGTGGAAGCCGTGCGACATTGGCGGCATTACCTGGCCGGAAAACGATTTACCCTGCTCACTGACCAGCGTTCAGTGGCTTTTATGTTTCATAATAAGCAGCGGGGCAAAATCAAGAATGACAAGATCTTAAGGTGGAGAATCGAACTCTCCACCTACAATTACGATATCTTGTACCGGCCCGGGAAACTCAATGAGCCCCCAGATGCCCTATCACGTGGTACGTGCGCCAACGCGCAGGTTGATAGGCTACAGACCCTCCACAATGACCTCTGCCACCCGGGGGTCACCAGGTTCTTCCATTTTATCAAATCCCGTAACCTGCCCTACTCCATCGAGGAGGTCAGGACCATGACCAGGAACTGCCAGATCTGTGCCGAGTGCAAGCCGCATTTTTATAGGCCAGACAGAGCGAGCCTGATCAAAGCCACGCGCCCCTTCGAGCGGCTGAGCATCGATTTTAAAGGGCCCCTCCCCTCCTCTGACCGCAATGTGTACTTCCTCAATATAATTGATGAGTACTCCCGTTTCCCGTTTGCCATCCCTTGCTCGGACATGACCAGTACCACGGTCATTAAATGTCTGAATGACCTCTTCGCCTTGTTCGGTTTCCCTAGCTATATCCATAGCGACAGGGGCTCATCTTTTATGAGCGACGAACTTCGGCAGTACCTGCTCGCGAGAGGCATTGCTACAAGCAGGACCACCAGCTACAACCCCCGGGGTAACGGCCAGGTGGAAAGGGAGAATGCGACAGTCTGGAAGGCAGTCCTTTTAAACTTAAAATCTAAGGGCCTTCCGACCTCCCGCTGGCAGGAGGTCCTCCCTGCGGCGCTCCATTCCATTCGGTCGCTGCTCTGTACACCCACCAATGCCACTCCTCACGAGAGAATGTTCTCCTTCCCCAGGAAGTCCACGTCGGGGATTTCGCTACCAACATGGCTGACTTCTCCAGGTCCTGTCCTACTGCGGAAGCACGTGAGGACCCATAAGGCGGACCCCCTGGTCGAGAGGGTGAGCCTCCTCCACGCCAACCCGCAGTATGCTTACGTGGTGTACCCGGACGGGCGGGAGGACACAGTCTCCATTCGAGACCTCGCACCTGCAGGTGCTCCTGAAACACCCTCTTCGCCACCCACCGCTACTCCTGCCTACCCCCAGGACACAGTCCCCGCACGAGACCTCGCACCTTCGGGTGCCTCTGAGAGACCACCATTGCTACCTCCCATTACCCATGCTCTGACCCCTGTAGACGGCATGCAGCAGCCCCAGGGTCCGCCACCTGCTACACCTCCTCTGAACGAGACACCGGGTTCAACGTTGGATGCTGCACCATCACCGCCGCTGCTGCGACGCTCAGGACGGCTTACAAGGCCTCCTGATAGACTTCAGTACACGAATTTTTAGTGCACTTCACCCCGCCGGACTCAATTCTAAACAAGGGGTGAATGTGGTAAACCACTGTTGTTAGTATTGTTGTTCACTGTTAGTACTGTTGTTCACTCTTGCATATTGTTGTACTTGTCTGTGCATGCCTCAGCTGACTCCGCCCCTGGCTCCACCCTCATGGCTGGGTATAAAGGTCGCTGCTCAGAAGCCTCCAGCCCTTTTGGATACCAGGCAACCACAAGAGGCATGCTCTGTTCTTTGGTAATAAAAGCCTGTTTATTACTTTCTCAATCTCCAGTCTTTTGTAGCAATTGATAGTGCATCACACTGTCCCATGCATATTCTAAATAGCTACTGAGCAAGCTACCTACACTGTCCCAGGGTTGGTCTACATAGATACCGAACCAGCTTTCTACACTGTCCCATGGGTGTTCTCCATAGATACTGAACAAGCTATCTATACTGTCCCATGCGTTGTCTACAGAGCTACTGAACCAACTATCTACACTGTCCCCTGGGTATTCTACATAGGTACTGATCCAACTACCTACACTGTCCCATGGGTTGTCTATATAGATACTGAACCAGCTATCTACACTGTCCCCTGGGTAGTCTACATAGATTGTGAACCAACTATCTGCATTGTCCTATGGGTAGTCCACATAGATACTGAACCAAATAAATGCAGTGCCCCATGGGCAGTCTACATAGATACTGAACCAGATATCTACACTGTCCCATGGGCAGTCTACATAGATATTGAACCAACTATCTACACTGTCCCATGGGTTGTCTACATAGATTATGAACCAGTTATCTACACTGTCCCATGGGTAGTTTACATAGATATTGAACCAAATATCTACACTGTCCCATGCATAGTCTTCATAGATACTGTAGAATTTGCAAAATTGAACATTGTCCTAGAAGGGTCTATTGGCAGAAACTTTTAAAGACTGTTTTAAAAGAAGCCCAGAAAAAAGGGACACACAAAATGGTCGCCAGACCCCGTGACCAGCTTTTGGGACACTATAAAATGGTTCCTGCAGTCCCCAGCTTTTTGTGGATTCAGCCCACAGTAGGTTCTGGAAGGCAGTTTCAGGGAAAACGAAACCAGACAGAGCCCCATACATATAGATTGGATGCAGATCCGATCAGATCGGCCTGTAGATAAAGGCCATCAAAATGTTTCCCCAGACAAAGGGAAACAGTTTCATATTCATAGGGGGAATATCAAGCACCGTTTAAGACATCAGAAGGACATTAAAGACAATACAGGGTCGTTCCAGACCAGAGATGTCAGTTACTGGCCATCCGAAGATACTTTAAAAACAAAGACTACCCCGCTGTGCTACAAGCCCGCCAAAAGTTAAACAAAGACTAACCTTGATTTGGCGGGAGATAAGGGCCTCCATGGAAAAGTATAACTGGAGTCCCGGGGTAGCCATCGGGAGCTTGTAGCTTGTAGCGGGTAGCTTCTTGGAGCTTGATCGGTAGCTTTTTGAGCTAGCTTGCTTTTTCGAGAGCCGAGGAGGAACATCGATCCGGAGACCAGCCAAGAAGGTGATTTGAGTCTGCGTCCCTCGCCGGGGTAACTATCGGGAGATCATCAACAAAGCCCGGGCCATTGATGATACGAATGACAGCAGCCCTTCAGAAGAAACCTATCTGAAAATGGTAAACCAGCTGGGCTCTGCGAAGAAACCTATTTGACCATGATCAAATAGGTGGTCTCCGTCCACGCTGCCGTCCAGGCCTGCCAGCATCCAGCCTGTCCGTGACCTTCACCTCGAGGAAGAAGAGAAAGTGTCGCAGTCCGCAGCGTTGACCATGTGGAGACAGGACGCCTGAGAGGATCAAAACGCAGACTTTTCAAAATCTTATACTTTCTCATTGGATTGGTGAGCATGTTTCTGGCCCCTCATAATCTGATCTAGCTAGGCTTAGGGGGTGGGCATTTTGGGTATAATTAATTATGAGTTGTTATCCCTCAATGTTCCGTGTGTTTCCCCATTTCGAGCTGATTTTTGTAAAGTATAACATGCCTGTATATATGTTGGTTAGTCCTGTATTATGATTTGTTTTTCCCTCTCATGTACCTTATTGGCTTACATTCAATTTGTTCCTTTATGCAATAAATTTCATTTTGTTTTCATTAAACCTGATCTATAGAGTATTCTCTACATTGTAGTTCCTGCCTCAAAGACCAGTGTATAGAACCTAAGGGGCGAGTGGGTCAAACCACTCAATGTTTTACTGTGCAAGAGGGAGAGGCCTCTAGGGAGAGAAACCTCTGCAATCTGAAAACCCCTTACAATACTGAACCAGCTTTCGATACTGTCCCAAGGGTAGTCTATATAAATACTGAACCAATTATCTACACTCTTCCATGGGTAGTCTACATAGATATTGAACCAAATATCTACACTTTCCCATGGGTAATCTACCTAGATACTGAACCAGCTATCTATACTGTCCCACAGGTCGTCTACATAGATACTGAACCAAATATCTACACTGTCACATGGGTAGACTAGATAGATACTGATCCAACTATCTACACTGTCCCATGGTTAGTTTACATAGATACTGATCCAATGGTCTACACTGTCCCATGGGTAGTCTACATAGATACTGAAAAAGCTAACTACACTGTCCCATGGGTAGTCTACATAGATACTGAATCAACTATATACCCTGTCCCATGTGTAGTCTTCATAGATGCTGAAACAACCTTCTACACTGTCCCATGGGTAGTCTAAAGTGTTACTGAAACAACTATCTGCACTGCCCCATGCGTAGTCTACATAGATACTGAACCAGGTAACTAAATTGTCCCATAGGTTGTCTACATAAATGCTGAACCAGCTATCTACACTGTCCAATGGGTAGTGTACATAGATACTGAACTAACTATCTACACTGTCTAAAGGGTTGTCTATATAGGTACTGAGCCAACTACCTGCAATGTCCCAATAGGTAGTCTACTTAGATACTGAACCAAGTATCTACGCTGTCCCATGGGTAGTCTACATATATACTGAACCAACTATCTACACTGTCCCATGGGTAGTCTACACAGATACTGAACCAACCATCAACACTGTCCCATGGGTAGTCTACATAGATACTGAACAGGCTACCTAAACTGTCCCATGGGTAGTCTACATAGATACAGAACCAGCTATCCACACAGTCCAATGGGTAGTCTACATAGGTACTGAACGAGCTAGCTACACTGTCCCATGGGTTGTCTAAATAGATGCTGAACCAGCTATCTGCACTGTCCCATGGGTAGTCTGCATAGAAACTGAAACAACTACCTACACTGTCCCATGGGTAATCTGCATAGGCACTAAATCATCTATCTACACTGTCCTATGTGTAGTCTACATAGATACTGAACCAGCTATATACACTGTCCCATAGGTCACCTAAAGAGTTACTGAAACAACTATCTGCACTGCCCCATGCGTAGTCTACATAGATAGTGAACCAGCTAACTAAATTGTCCCATGGGTAGTCTACATAGATACTGAACCAACTATCTACACTCTCTCAATGGTAGTCTACACAGATACTGAACCAGCTACCTAAACTGTCACATGGGTAGTCTACATAGATACTGATCCAGCTATTTACACTGTCCCATGGATAGTCAACATACATACTGAACAAATTATCTGCACTGTCCCATGGTAGTCTACATAGATACTGATCCAACTAATTACACTGTCCCCTAGGTAGTCTAAATATTTAATGAACCAACGATCAACACTGTCCCATGGGTAGCCTACATAGATACTGACCAAGCTACCTACATTGTCCCATGGGTAGTCTACATAGATACTGTACCAGCTATTTACACTGTCCCATGGATAGTCAACATACATACTGAACAAATTATCTGCACTGTCCCATGGTAGTCTACATAGATACTGATCCAACTAATTACACTGTCCCCTAGGTAGTCTAAATATTTAATGAACCAACGATCAACACTGTCCCATGGGTAGCCTACATAGATACTGACCAAGCTACCTACATTGTCCCATGGGTAGTCTACATAGATACTGTACCAGCTATCTACACTGTCCCATGGGTTGTCTAAATAGATGCTTAACCAGCTATCTGCATTGTCTCATGTGTAGTCTGCATAGAAACTGAACCAACAAACTGCACTGTCCCATGGGTAGTCTACATAGATAATGAACCAATTATCTGCACTGCCCCATGGGTACTCTAAGTAAATACTGAACCAGCTATCTACACTGGCCCATGGGTAGTCTACATAGATAATGAACCAACTATCTACACTGTCCCATCGGTAGTCTACATAATGAACCAACTAACTACACTATCCCCTGGGTAGTCGAGATAGATCCAGAATCAAACTTCAACACTGTCCCATGGGTAGCCTACATAAGTACTGACCAAGCTATTTTTGATTACACTCGTGAGGCCTAGACCCCATTAATTGAGTGACTGTTCCGAGTCTTTACGTGGCTCATCCACGGATTCATATCTAGCGACTACACACAGACCAGCGAAAGGCCGGGTACTCAGATGTTAAATAGACGGGGAAATATCTATGTCATAGATCGGTGACCACTGGCTAATGAATTACCAAGCATTGCTTTCACCACAAAAATAGGGTGAGGTGTCACTGGTTAGGGATCTTAACTTCATACCCTTAAAATGGCATTCTCGCTCATAGCCGTAGCTGAACGACCCCGTGTCACTAGCCCCTTTTAACGTGAATAACAAAATATCCAAAAACCAAAATGTGCACCAATTATAACGTATGGGCAATACACCAAGGATCAAATATCGTTAAATATTTGTAGCATTTCCAATGTTAGTGCTAATGTTAAGCTGGATGTCTGCTTTGAGAAGGTAGTATACCTTTCGATCTTCAGAAACTGCATAAGCGAATTATTTAATTCAAGCCATTTACCTCTGGCTCCCATAACAAAGCTGAAAAGTTCGATTGATGCACCCTTCGTCATTTCTCTGATCAATGATTCGAGATGTTTATATTTTCTTACTTCCTCGGCCCACGCTTTTTCGAGCGCCTGGTTGTTATCCTCGAAACGTACGGTCACGTCCACCACCGCCACTTTATCGTTTTTTGTGAAAAGGATGTCTGGTTTCCACAATTGTCCATCTTGTGTTACGAATCTGGGCTCCGAATGTATCTTCCACCCGTATTTGGACACGAATTCTTGTAGCTTTTCCTGGATCTTATTATGGCATTTTATTCTCGCGTTCTTCACCGAGGGGCATCTTCCTGATATGTGCACCAGTGACTCGCTCGCCAATGAGCAACGTCTGCAAATTTTAATCGTATGTTTGCGACCATATGATAAAGTTAACCTCGTAGGATATAGGTTACACTTCAGCAACAGTCCGCTAATGTATTGAGATTGTTTTCGGATGTACCCAGAATTCATCCAGGAGTTTGATATTCTGTCGTCTCTATAGTAACGAATGCCGGATCCCTGGCATTGAAGTCTTGACCACCTCTCGAATTCCCATTTCCTCCAATCGGCGTATCGATTAACTGGTTTATCGGCTTTTGTTCCGCAGATAGCCCTCATCATCTCGTCCAACGTTGGTTCCTTAGATCCGGATCCCTGCGTATCCTGGTTCGACGACTCTTCATTCGTCTCCTCCGGAATACTTGGTAATCCGAAATGATGGTTATCTTGTGGAGGTTGAGATGAAACAGGTTCCAAAAACCTTTCGATCTCCATAAGGACATTCAAATTTCTAAGTCTTCCGATGTTTTCTTGATTGTTTTTTCCATAATATTGGAAGGATGCTTTGATGATTATATCTTCGGAATTTTCGAGGGAATCAAGCTTTCTAATTGTTGCAGAGGGGATTTGGATTTCAAGCTTGGGGAGCCCCAGGCCACCGTCTCTGCATCGCGCATATAATATCCCGTCCATAATTTCTGTTGGGAGATGAAGAATCTCCTTTATTGCCTTTTTAATCGTTAAGTCCAAATTAATTAATGTATTCTGAGATACTTCAGTTAATATCAAATGATAATAGATTCGTGGGATCATATGGGTTTTCAAAATTTCGATCTTTTGTGTTGGTTTTAATTCTTTTTTCTTTAGGTTTTCCACCCAGGTATTGAGTTTAGCCCCATGCTTTAACTACACTTTCCCCTGGGTAGTCTAGATAGATCCAGAATCAACCTTCAACACTGTCCCCTGGGTAGCCTACATAAGTACTGACCAAGCTACCTACACTGTCCCATGGGTAGTCTACATAAATACTGAACCAGTTATCTACACTGTACAATGTGTAGTCTACACAGATACTGAACACATGATTTGCACTGTCCCATGGGTAGTCTACATAGATACTGAACCACCTATCTACACTGTCCCATGGGTAGTATACATAGATTACAAACCAGCTATATAAACTGTTCCATGGGTGTTCAACATAGATACTAAACCAACTGCCTACACTGTCCCATTGTTAGTCTAAATGAATACTGAAAAAACTACCTGCCCTGTCCCATGTGTAGTCTACATAGATACTGAACCAACAATATACACTGCCCCATGGGTGTTCTGCATAGATACTGATCCAAGTACCTACAATGTCACATGGGTGGTCTACATAGATACTGAAACAACAATCTACACTCTCCCATGCGTAGTCTACGTAGCTACTGAACAAATTATCTGCACTGTCCCATGGGTAGTCTACATAGATACTGAACCAACTGACTACACTGCCCCCTAGGTAGTCTACATATTTACTGAACCAACGATTAGCACTGTCCGATGGGTAGCCTACATAGATACTGACCAAGCTACCTACATTGTCCCATGGGTTGCCTACATAGATACTGATCCAGATATCTACACTGTCCCATGGGATGTCTACATAGATACTGAACTAGTTATCTACACTGTCCCATGGTTAGTCTACATAGATACTGAACCAACAATCTGCACTGTCCCATGGGCAGTCTACGTAGATACTGAACCAATTATCTGCACTGCCACATGGGTAGTCTAAGTAAATACTGAACCAGCTATCTACACTGTCCCATGGGTAGTCTATATAGATAATGAACCAACTGCATACACTGTCCCTTCAGTACTCTACATAGATACTGAACTAACTAACTACACTTTCCCCTGGGTAGTCCACATAGATCCTGAACCAACCTTCAACACTGTCCCCAGGGTAGCCTAAATAGATACTGACCACGCTACCTACACTGTCCCATGGGTAGTCTACATAAATACTGAACCAGGTATCTACACTGTCCCATGGGTAGTATACATAGATACCGAACCAGCTATATAAACTGTTCCATGGGTGTTCTACATAGATACTAAACCAACTGCCTACACTGTCCCATTGTTAGTCTAAATAGATACTGAAAAAACTACCTGCCCTGTCCCATGTGTAGTCTACATAGATACTGAACCAACAAACTACACTGCCCAAAGGGTGTTCTGCATAGATACTGATCCAAGTACCTACAATGTCACATGGGTGGTCTACATAGATACTGAACCAACAATCTACACTCTCCCATGCGTAGTCTACGTAGCTACTGAACAAATTATCTGCACTGTCCCGTGGATAGTCTACATAGATACTGAACCAAATGACTACACTGCCCCCTAGGTAGTCTACATATTTACTGAACCAACGATCAGCATTGTCTGATGGGTAGCCTACATAGATACTGACCAAGCTACCTACATTGTCCCATGGGTTGTCTACATAGATACTGAACCAGGTATCTACACTGTCCCATGGGATGTCTACATAGATACTGAACCAGCTAACTACATTTTCCCATGGGAAGTCTACATAGATACTGAACCAGCTATCTACACTGTCCAATGGGTAGCCTACATAGATACTGAACCAGCAATCTACACTGTCCCATGGTTAGTCTACATCGGTACTGAACCAACAATCTGCACTGTCCCATGGGCAGTCTACGTAGATACTGAACTAATTATGTGTACTGCCACATGGGTAGTCTAAGTAAATACTGAACCAGCTATCTACACTGTCCCATGGGTAAACTATATAGATAATGAACCAACTGCCTACACTGTCCCATCAGTACTCTACATAGATACTGAACCAACTAACTACACCTTCCCCTGGGTAGCCTACATAGATCCTGAACCAACCTCTATCACTATCCCAAGGGTAGCCTACATAGATACTGACCAAGCTACCTACACTGTCCCATGGGTAGTCTACATAAATACTGAGCCAGGTATCTACACTGTCCAATGTGTAGAATACATAGATACTGAACAAACAATTTACACTGTCCCATGCGTAGTCTACATAGATACTGATCGACCTATCTACACTGTCCCATGGGTAGTATACATAGATACCGAACCAGCTATATAAACTGCTCCATGGGTGTTCAACATAGAAGCTAAACCAACAGCCTACACTGTCCCATTGTTAGTCTAAATAGATACTGAAAAAAATACCTGCACTGCCCCATGTGTAGTCTACATAGATACTGAACTAAAAAGCTACACTGCCCCATGGGTGTTCTGCATAGATAGTGATCCAAGTACCGACACTGTCCCATGGGTGATCTACATATATACTGAACCAGCTAACTATACTGTCCAAAGGGTAGTCTACACAGATACTGAGCCAACTATCTACACTGTCTCAAGGGTAGTCTGCATAGGTACTGAAACAACTATCTACACGGTCCCATGGGTGTTCTACATAAATACTGACCCAACTACCTACACTGTCCCATGGGTTGTCTATATAGATACTGAAACAGCTACCTACACTGTCCCCTGGGTACTCTACATAGATACTGAACCAACTATCTGCATTGTCCCATGGGTAGTCCACATAGATACTGAACCACCTATCTATACTGTCTCAAGGGTAGTCTACATAGGTACTGAACCAACTATCTACACTGTCCCATGGGTGTTCTACATAGATATTGAACCAGCTACCTACACAGTCCCATGGGTAGTTTACATACAAACTGAACAAGCTACCTACACTGTCCCTTGGGTAGACTACATAGATAATGAACCAACCATCTACACAGTCCAATGTGTAATCTATACAGATACTGAAACAGCTATCTACACTATCCCATGGGTTGTCTACACAGATACTGAAACAACAGCCTACACTGTCCCATGTGTAGTCTAAATAGCTACTGAGCAAGCTACCTACACTGTCCCATGGTTGGTCGACATAGATACTGAACCAGCTATCTACACTGTCCCATGGGTGGTCTGCATAGATACTGAACAAGCTATCTATACTGTGCCATGCGTAGTCTACACAGCTACTGAAACAACTATCTACATTGTCCCATGCGTAGTCCATGTAGTTACTGAAGAAGCTACCTACAATGCCCCATGAGTAGTCTACATCTATACTGAACCAAATACCTACCCTGTCTCATGGGTAGACTAAATACATACTGAACCAAATATCTGCAGTGCCCCATGGGCAGTCTACATGGATATTGAACCAGAGATCTACACAGTCCCATGGTCACCCAACATAGATATTGAACCAACTATCTGCACTGTCCCATGGTTAGTCAATATAGATGCTGAACAAGCTACCAACACTGTCCCATGGGTCTTCTACATAGATACTGAACCAACTATCTACACTATCCCATGTGTAGGCTACATAGGTAATGAAACAACTACCTACACTGTCTCGACGGTACTGAACCAAATACCTGCAATGTCCCATGGGTAGTCTACTTAGATACTGAACGAACTATCTACATTGTCCCATGGGTAGTCTACATAGATACTGAACCAAATATCTACACTGTCCCATGGGTAGTCTACATAGATACTGAACCAACTTCCTGCACTGGCCCATGGATAGACTACATCGATAATGAACCAGCTGTCTGCACTGTCCCATGGGTAGCCTGCATAGATACTGAACCAACTATTTGCACTGTCCCATGGGTAGTCTACGTAGATACTGAACCAGATATCTACACTGTCCCATGGGTAGTCTAAATAGGTACTGAACCGACTATCTACACTGTCACATGAGTGGTCTATATAGATACAGAAGCAGCTATCTATACTGTCTCCTGAGTAGTATACATAGATACTGAACCAGCTATCTATACTATCCCATTGGTAGTCTACATAGATACTGAACCAACTATCTAAACTGACCTATGGGTATTCTACATAGATACTGAACCAACTATCTACACTGTCCCATGGCTATATTACAGAGATATGGAACAAAAAGTTTGCATTGTCCCATGGTTAGGCCAGATAGATATTGAAACAGCTATCTATACTGCCCCAAGAATAATCTACATAGATACTGAACAAGCTATCTATACTGTCCCATGAGTAGTCTTCATAGATACTGAACCAGCTATCTATACCGTCGCATGGGTAGTCTACATAGATACTGAACCAGCTATCTACACTGTCCCATGGGTGGCCTACATAGATACTGAACCAGCTATCTATACTCTCCCATGGGTGGTCTGCATAGATACTGAGCCATCTATCTACACTGTCCCATGGGTAGTCTATATAGATACTGAACCAGCTATCTATACTTTCCCATGGGTAGTCTACATAGATACTGAACCAGCTATCTATACTGTCCAAAGGATATTCTACACAGATACTGAACCAACTATCTACACTGTCTCAAGGGTAATCTATATAGGTACTGAAACAACTATCTACACTGTCCCATGGGTGTTCTACATAGATACGGATCCAACTACCTACACTGTCCCATGGGTTGTCTATATAGATATTGAAACAGCTATCTACACTGTCCCCTTGGTACTCTACATAGATACTGAACCAACTATCTGCATTGTCCCATGGGCAGTCCACATAGATACTGAACCAACTATCTACACTGTCTCAAGGGTAGTCTACATAGGTACTGAACCAACTATCTACACTGTCCCATGGGTGTTCTACATAGATATTGAACCAGCTATCTACACAGTCCCATGGGTAGTTTACATAGAAACTGAACGAGCTACCTACACTGTACCTTGGGTTGTCTACATAGATACTGAACCAACTATCTACACAGTCCAATGTGTATTCTATATAGATACTGAAACAGCTATCTACACTATCCCATGGGTTGTCTACACAGATACTGAAACAACAGCCTACACTGTCCCATGTGTAGTCTAAATAGCTACTGAGCAAGCTAAGTAAACTGTCCCATGGTTGGTCTACATAGATACCGAACCAGCTATCTACACTGTCCCATGGGTAGTCTACATTGATACTGAACCAACTATCTGCATTGTCCCATGCGTGGTCCACGTAGTTACTGAACGAGCTACCTACAATGCCCCATGAGTAATCTACATCTATACTGAACCAAATACCTACCCTGTCACATGGGGAGTCTAAATACATACTGAACCAAATATCTGCAGTGCCCCATGGGCAGTCTACATAGACACTGAACCAGATATCTAGACAGTCCCATGGCCAGCCTACATAGATATTGAACCAACTATCTACACTGTCCCATGGTTACACTATATAGATGCTGAACAAGCTACCAACACTGTCCCATGATTCTACTACATAGATACTGAACCAACTATCTACACTATCCCATATGTAGGCTACATAGATAATGAACCAACTACCTAGACTGTCTCAACGGTACTGAACCAAATACCTGCAATGTCCCATGGGTAGTCTACTTAGATACTGAACCAACTATCTACACTGTCCCATGGGTAGTCTATATAGATACTGAACCAAATATCTACACTGTCCCATGGGTAGTCTACATAGATACTGAACCAACTACCTGCACTGTCCCATGGGTAGACTACATAGATACTGTACCAGCTGCCTGCACTGTCCCATGGGTAGCCTGCATAGATGCTGAACCAACAATTTGCACTGTCCCATGGGTAGTCTACGTAGATACTGACCCAACTGCCTAAATTGTCCCATGAGTAGTCTACATAGATACTGAACCAACTACCTACATTGTCCCCTGGGTAGTCTACATAGATACTGAACCAAATATCTGCACTGCCCCATGGGTAGTCTACATAGATACGGAACCAGATATATACACTGTCCCATGGGTAGTCTAAATAGATACTGAACCAACTATCTACGCTGTCACATGGGTGGTCTATATAGATACTGAAGCAGCTATCTATACTGTCTCCTGAGTAGTATACATAGATACTGAACCAGCTATCTATACTATCCCATTGGTAGTCTACATAGATACTGAACCAATTATCTTAACAGACCCATGGGTATTCTACATAGATACTGAACCAACTATCTACACTGTCCCATGGGGATACTACAGAGATACGGAACCAAAAGTTTGCATTGTCCCATGGTTAGTCCAGATAGATACTGAACCAGCTATCTATACTGCCCCAAGAATAATCTACATAGATACTGAACAAGCTATCTATACTGTCACATGAGTAGTCTTCATAGATACTGAACCAGCTATCTATACCGGTGCATGGGTAGTCTACATAGATACTGAACCAGCTATCTACACTGTCCCATGGGTGGCCTACATAGATACTGAACCAGTTGTCTACACTCTCCCATGGGTGGTCTGCACAGATACTGAGCCATCTATCTACACTGTCCCATGGGTAGTCTATATAGATACTGAACCAGCTATCTATACTTTCCCATGGGTTGTCTACATAGCTACTTAACCAACTATCTACACTGTCCCATGTTTATTCTACATAGATATTGAACCAGATCTCTGCACTGTCCCATGGTTTCTTTACATAGATAATGAACCAACTATCTACATTGTCCTATGGGAAGCCTACATAGATACTGAACTGCTACCAACACTGTGTCATGGGTGGTCTACATAAATACTGAACTAACTATCTGCACTGTCCCATGGGTAGTCTACTTACATATGGAACAAGCTACATACACTGTCCCATGGGTGGTCTACATCGATACTGATCCAACTACCTATACTGACCCATTGGTTGTCTACATAGATACTGAACCAACAATCTACACTCTTCCATGTTTAATCTATATATATACTGAACCAGCTATCTACACTGTCCCATGTGTAGTCTAAACATATGCTGAAACAAATACCAAAACAGTCCCAGGGGTAGCCCTAATAAATACTGAGCAAGCTACCTACACTGTTCCATGGGTTGTCGACATAGATACTGAACCAACTGCCTACACTGTCCCATTGTTAGTCTAAGTAGGTACTGAACCAAATACCTACAGTGTCCCATGTGTAGTCTACACAGATACTGAACCAGCTGCCTACATTGTCCCATGGGTAGTCTAAATAGATACTGAACCAGCTATCTATACTTTCCCATGTGTATTCTACATAGCTAGTGAACCAACTATCTACACTGTCCCATGGGTGTTCTACATAGATAAGGACCAACTACATTCACTGTCCCATGGGTAGACTATATAGATAATGAACCAGCTATCTACACTGTCCCATGGGTAGTCTAAATAGATACTGAACCAACTACCTACAGTGTCCCATAGATAGTCTACACAGACACAGAATCAGCTATCTACACTGACCCATGGGTGGTCTAAATAGATACTGTACCAGCTACCTCCACAGTCCCATGGGTAGTCTACATAGATACTGAACCAACTGCCTACACTGTTCCATGGTTTATCTAAAAAATACTGAACCACCTAACTACACAGTGCATTCGTAGTCTACATAGATACTGAACCAATTATCAGCACTGTCCCTTGGATAGGCTACATAGATACAGAACCAACTGCCTACATTGTCCCATGGTTAGTCTTCATAGATAGTGAACCAACTAGCTACACAGCCCCATGGGTAGCCTTCATAGATGCTGAAGCAAATATCTACATCATCTCATGGATAGTCTATTTAGATACTGAACCAACGATCTACACCATCCCATGCCTAGTCTACATAGATACTGAACCAGCTATCAGCACTGTCAAATGTGTAGGCTATATAGATACAGAACCAACTATCTGCACTGTCCCATGGGTAGTCCATATAGATGCCGAACTAATTATCTATACTGTCCCATGGGTAGTCTACGTAGATACTGAACAAGCTACCTACCTTGTCCCATGGGTTGTCTACATAGGTACTGAACCAGCTATCTACACTGTGCCATGGGTGATCTACATAGATACTGAACCAACCATCTATACTGTCCCATGTGTAGTCTACATAGATACTGAACCAGCGATCAATACTGTCCCATGGGCATTTTACATAGATACGTAACCAACTATCCTCACTGTCCATTGGGTAGACTTCATAGATACTGAACCAACAAACTGCACTGTCCCATGAGTAGTTTACATAGATAATGAACCAACTATCTACATTGTCCCATGGGTAATCTACATACATGCTGAAGCAGATATCTATACTGTCCCAAGAGTTGTCTACATAGATACTGAACCAGCTATCTGTACTGTCCCATGCGTAGACTTCATAGATACTGAATGAGCTACCAATACTGTCCCATGGGTAGTCTACATAGATACTGAACCAGCTATCTACACTGTCCCATGGGTAGTCTACATAGACACTGAACCAGCTATCTACACAGTCCCAAGAGTAGACTACATAGATACTGAACCAGCTATCTATACTGTCCCATGATTAGTCTACATAGATACTGAACGAGCTACCTATACAGTCCCATGGGTAGTCTACATAGATACTAAACCAGCTATCTATACTGTCACATGGGTAGACTACAAAGCTACTGAACAACTATCTACAATGTCCCATGGGAATTCTACGTAGATACTGAATCAACTACCTACACTGTCCCATGGTTAGTCTACCTAGATATTGCTGCAGCTATCTGCACACTCCCATGGGTGTCTACATAGATAATGAACCAATTATCTACATTGTGCCATGGGTAGCCTACATAGGTACTGAACTGCTACCTACACTGTCCCATGGTTAGTCTACATAGATACTGAACCAACTATCTATGCTGTCCCATGGGTAGTCTACATAGATACTGAACCAACTACCTGCACTGTCCCATGTGTAGTCTACATAGATAGTGAACCAACTACCTGCATTGTCCCATGGGGAGTCTACATAGATACTGAACCAAATATTTGCACTGTCCCATGGGTAGTCTACATAGATACTGAACCAACTATCTACACTGTCCCATGTGTAGTCTACGTAGATACTGAACCGGTTATCTGCATTGTCCCATGGGTAGTCTACATAGATACTGAACCAACTATCTACACTATCCCATGTGTAGGCTATATAGATACTGGACCAACTATCTACACTGTCCCATGGGCAGTCTACATAGATACTGAATCAGCTATCTACACTGTCCCATGTGTAGTCTACATAGACATTGAACCAACTATCTACACTGCCTCGGGGCATTCAACATAGATATTGAAACATCTCTCTACACTGTCCCATGGGTAGTCGACATAGATACTGAACAAGCTACTGATACTGTCCCAAAAATTTGTCTAAATCGATGCTGAACCAGCTATCTGCACTGTCCCATGGGTGCTCTGCATAGAAACGGAAACAACTACCTACACTGTCCAAAGGGTAGCCTACATAGATAGTAAAGCAACTAGCTACACTGTCCCATGTGTAGTCGACATAGATAGTGAATCAACTACCTGCATTGTCCCATGGGTAGTGTACATAGATACTGAACCAAATATCTGCACTGTCACATGGTTAGTCTACGTAGATACTGAACCTGCTATCTACATTGTCCCATGGGTAGTCTACATAGGTACTGAACCAACTATCTACACTATCCTATGTGTAGGCTATATAGATAATGGACTAACTATCGACACTGTCCCATGGGCGGTCTACATAGATACTGAATCAGCTATCTATACTGTCCCATGTGTTGTCTACATAGACATTGAACCAATTATCTACACTCTCTCGGGGCATTCTACATAGATATTGAACCAGCTAGCTACACTGTCCCAAGGTTAGTCTACATAGGTACTGAACCAATTACCTGCAATCTCGCATGTTTAGTCTACAAAGATAATGAACCAGCTATCTACATTGTCCCATGGGTAGTCTACATAGATAAGGAAACAACTACCTGCATTGTCGCATGGGTAGTTTACATAGACATTGAACCAACTATCTACACTGCCTCGAGGCATTCAACATAGATATTGAAACAACTCTCTACACTGTCCCATGGGAAGTCGACATACATACTGAACAAGCTACCGATACTGTCCCATAGTTTGTCTAAATCGATGCTGAACCAGCTATCTACACTGTCCCATGGGTGGTCTGCATAGAAACGGAAACAACTACCTACACTGTCCAAAGGGTAGCCTACATAGATAGTAAAGCAACTAGCTACACTGTCCCATGTGTAGTCTACATAGATAGTGAATCAACTACCTGCATTGTCCCATGGGTAGTGTACATAGATACTGAACCAAATATCTGCACTGTCACATGGTTAGTCTACGTAGATACTGAACCAACTATCTACACTGTCCCATGGGTAGTATACGTAGATACTAAACCTGCTATCTACATTGTCCCATGGGTAGTCTATCTAGGTACTGAACCAACTATCTACACTATCCTATGTGTAGGCTATATAGATAATGGACCAACTATCGACACTGTCCCATGGGCAGTCTACATAGATACTGAATCAGCTATCTACACTGTCCCATGTGTTGTCTACATAGACATTGAACCAACTATCTACACTGTCTCGGGGCATTCTACATAGATATTGAACCAGCTAGCTACACTGTCCCAAGGTTAGTCTACATAGGTACTGAACCAATTACCTGCAATGTCACATGTTTAGTCTACATAGATAATGAACCAGCTATCTACATTGTCCCATGGGTAGTCTACATAGATAATGAAACAACTACCTGCATTGTCACATGGGTAGTCTACATATATACTGAACCAACTAACTACACTGTCCCCTGTGTAGTCCAAATAGATACTGAACCAACCATCAACACTGTCCCATGGGTATGCTACATAGATACTGAACCAGCTATCTACACTGTCCCATGGGTTGTCTAAATACATGCTGAACCAGCTATCTGCATTGTCCCATGTGTAATCTGCATAGAAACTGAACCAACTACCTGCACATTCCAATGGGTAGTCTACATAGATATTGGTCCAGCTATCTACACTGTCCCACGGGTATTCAAAATAGATACTGAACCAGCAAACTACTTTGTCCCATGGGATGTCTACATAGATACTGAACCAGCTATCTACATTGTCCCATGGGTAGTCTACATAGGTACTGAAGCAACTATCTACACTGTCCCAAGGGTAGTCTATATAGGTACTGAAGCAACTACCTGCAATGTCCCATGGGTAGTCTACATAGATATTGAACCAACTATCTACACTGTCCCATGGGTAGTCTACATAGATACTGAACCAACTACCTGCACTGTCCCAAGGGTAGTCTACATTGATACTGAACCAGCTATCAACACTGACCCAAACCAACTATCTACACTGTCCCATGTGTGTTCTACATAGATACTGATCCAACTACATACACTGTTGCATGGATTGTCTACATAGATACAGAACCAACTATCTACATGTCCCATGTGTAGTCTATATAGATACTGAAACAGCTATCTACACTACCCCATGAGTTGTCTACACAGATACTGAAACAACAGCCAACACTGTCCCATGTGTAGTCTAAATAGCTACTGAGCAAGCTACCTACACTGTCCCATGGTTGGTCTACATAGATACCGAACCAGCTATTTACACTGTCCAATGGGTGGCCTACATAGATATTGAACCAGCTATCTATACTGTCCCCTGAGTAGTCTACATAGATACTGAACCAACTATCTGCATGGTCCCATGCATAGTCCAAGTAGATACTGAACAAGCTACCTAAAATGCCCCATGAGTAATTGACATCTATACTGAACCAAATACCTACCCTGTCCCATGGGTAGTCTAAATACATACTGAACCAAATATCTGCAGTGCCCCATGGGCAGTCTACATAGATACTGAACCAGATATCTACACTGTCCCATGCTCCGCCTACATAGATATTGAACCAACTATCTACACTGTCCTATGGTTGGTCTATATAACTGCTGAACAAGCTACTGACACTGTCTCATCGGTCTTCTACATAGATACTGAACCAACTATCTACACTATCCCATGTGTAGGCTACATAGATAATGAACCAACTACCTACACTGTCTCGAGGGTAGTTTACATAGGTACAGAACCAAATACCTGCAATGTCCCATGGGTAGTCTACTTACATACTGAACCAACTATCTACACTGTCCCATGGGTAGACTACATAGATACTGAACCAACTACTTGCACTGTCCCATAGGTAGTCTACATAGATACTGAACCAGCTGTCTGCACTGTCCCATGGGTAGGCTGCATAGATACTGAATCAACTATCTACACCAGTCCCATGGGTAGTCTACATAGATACTGAACCAAATATCTACACACTCCCATGGGTAGGCTACATAGATACTGAACCAACTACCTGTATGTCCCATAGGTAGTCTACATACATGCTGAACCAAATATCTACAGTGTCCAATGGGTAGGCTGCATAGATACTGAACCAACTACTTGAACTGTCCCATGGGTAGACTGCATAGATACTGAACCAGCTATCTACATTGTCCCATGGGTAGCCTACATAGATACTGAACCAACTATCTACACTGTCCCATAGATAGTCTACATAGATACTGAACCAGCAGTCTGCACTGTCCCATGGGTAGGCTGCATAGATACTGAACAAACAGCCTGCACTATCCCATAGGTAGTCTACATAGAAACTGAACCAGCTGTGTGCACTGTCCCATGGGTAGGCTGCATAGATACTGAACCAACTAGCTGCACTGTCCCATGGGTGGTCTGCATAGAAACGGAAACAACTACCTACACTGTCCAAAGGTTAGCCTACATAGAGAGTAAAGCAACTAGCTACACTGTCCCATGTGTAGTCTACATAGATAGTGAATCAACTACCTGCATTGTCCCATGGGTAATGTACATAGATACTGAACCAAATATCTGCACTGTCACATGGTTAGTCTACGTAGATACTGAACCAACTATCTACACTGTCCCATGGGTAGTCTACGTAGATACTGAACCTGCTATCTACATTGTACCTAGGTACTGAACCAACTATCTACACTATCCTATGTGTAGGCTATATAGATAATGGACCAACTATCGACACTGTCCCATGGGCAGTCTACATAGATACTGAATCAACTATCTACACTGTCCCATGTGTTGTCTACATAGACATTGAACCAACTATCTACACTGTCTCGGGGAATTCTATATAGATATTGAACCAGCTAGCTACACTGTCCCAAGGTTAGTCTACATAGGTACTGAACCAATTACCTGCAATGTCGCATGTTTAGTTTACATAGATAATGAACCAGCTATCTACATTGTCCCATGGGTAGTCTACATAGATAATGAAACAACTACCTGCATTGTCGCATGGGTAGTCTACATATATACTGAACCAACTAACTACACTGTCCCCTGTGTAGCCCAAATAGATACTGAACCAACCATCAACACTGTCCCATGGGTAGTCTACACAGGTACTGACCAAGCTACCTACACTGTCCCATGGGTATGCTACATAGATACTGAACCAGCTATCTGCACTGTCCCATGGGTTGTCTAAATACATGCTGAACCAGCTATCTGCATTGTCCCATGTGTAATCTGCATAGAAACTGAACCAACTACCTGCACATTCCAATGGGTAGTCTACATAGATATTGATCCAGCTATCTACACTGTCCCACGGGTATTCAAAATAGATACTGAACCAGCAAACTACTTTGTCCCATGGGATGTCTACATAGATACTGAACCAGCTATCTACATTGTCCCATGGGTAGTCTACATAGGTACTGAAGCAACTACCTGCAATGTCCCATGGGTAGTCTACATAGATATTGAACCAACTATCTACACTGTCCCATGGGTAGTCTACATAGATACTGAACCCACTACCTGCACTGTCCCAAGGGTAGTCTACATTGATACTGAACCAGCTATCAACACTGTCCCATGGTTAGTCTACATAGATACTGAACCAGCTATCGACACTCTCCCATGGGTAGTCTACATAGATACTGAACCAACTATCTGCCCTGTCCCATGGGTAGTCTACATAGATACTGAACCAACTATCTGCCATGTCCCATGGGTAGTCTACATAGATACTGAACCAACTGCCTACAAATTCCCATGGTTAGTCTACATAGATACTGAACCAACTACCTGCACTTTCCCCTGGGTAGACTACATAGATACTGAACCAAATATCTGCACTGCCCCATGTGTAGTCTAAATAGATATTGAACCAGCTATAGACTGTCCCATGGGTTGTCTAAATAGATACTGAACAAACTACCTACACTGTACCATGGGTAGTCTACATAGATACTGAACCAGCTGTTTATATGTCCCATAGGTAGTCTACATACATACTGAACCTGCTATCTATACTGTCCCAAGAGTAGTCTACATAGATACTGCACCAGCTATCTACACTGTCCCATTGGTATTCTACATTGATACTGAACCAACTACCTACACTGTCCCATGGTTAGTCTACCTAGATACTGAAGCAGCTATCTGCACTGTGCCATGGGTTGTCTACTTAGATAATGAATCAATTATCTACATTGTCCCATGGGTAGCCTACATAGATACGGAACAGCTATCTACAATGTCCCATGTTTAGTCTACATAGGTACGGATCCTGCTATCTACACTGTCCCATGTGTTGTCTAATTAGATAAGGAATAAGCTACCTACACTGTCCCAAGGGTGGTCTAGATAGATACTGAACCAACTATCTACACTGTCCCATGTGTGTTCTACATAGATACTGATCCAACTACATACACTGTTGCATGGATTGTCTACATAGATACAGAACCAACTATCTACACTGTCCCATGTGTAGTCTATATAGATACTGAAACAGCTATCTACACTACCCCATGAGTTGTCTACACAGATACTGAAACAACAGCCTACACTGTCCCATGTGTAGTATAAATAGCTACTGAGCAAGCTACCTACACTGTCCCATGGTTGGTCTACTTAGATACCGAACCAACTATTTACACTGTCCAATGGGTGGCCTACATAGATACTGAACCAGCTATCTATACTGTCCCCTGAGTAGTCTACATAGATACTGAACCAACTATCTGCATGGTCCATGCATAGTCCACGTAGATACTGAACAAGCTACCTAAAATGCCCCATGAGTAATTGACATCTATACTGAACCAAATACCTACCCTGTCCCATGGGTAGTCTAAATACATACTGAACCAAATATCTGCAGTGCCCCATGGGCAGTCTACATAGATACTGAACCAGATATCTACACTGTCCCATGGTCCACCTACATAGATATTGAACCAACTATCTACACTGTCTCGAGGGTAGTCTACATAGGTACTGAACCAAATACCTGCAATGTCCCATGGGTAGTCTACTTACATAATGAACCAACTATCTACACTGTCCCATGGGTAGACTACATAGATACTGAACCAGCTATCTACATTGTCACATGGGTAGTCTACATAGATTCTGAACCAACTACCTGCACTGTCCCATAGGTAGTCTACATAGATACTGAACCAGCTGTCTGCACTGCCCCATGGGTAGGCTGCATAGATACTGAATCAACTATCTACACCAGTCCCATGGGTAGTCTACATAGATACCGAACCAAATATCTACACACTCCCATGGGTAGGCTACATAGATACTGAACCAACTACCTGTATGTCTCATAGGTAGTCTACATACATGCTGAACCAAATATCTACAGTGTCCCATGGGTAGGCTGCATAGATACTGAACCAACTACTTGCACTGTCCCATGGGTAGACTACATAAATACTGAACCAGCTATCTACATTTTCCCATGGGTAGCCTACTTAGATACTGAACCAACTTTCTACACTGTCCCATAGGTAGTCTACATAGATACTGAACGAGCAGTCTGCACTGTCCCATGGGTAGGCTGCATAGATACTGAACAAACTACCTGCACTATCCCATAGGTAGTCTACATTGAAACTGAACCAGCTGTGTGCAGTGTCCAATGGGTAGGCTGCATAGATACTGAACCAACTAGCTGCACTGTCCCATGGGTTGTCCAAATAGATACTGAAAAAGCTATCTAGACTATCCCATGGTTGTCTCCACAGATACTGAATCTACAGCCTACACTGTCCCATGTTTAGTCTAAATAGCTTCTGAGCAAGCTAGCTACACTGTCCCTTGGTTGGTCTACATAGATACAGAACCAGCAATGTACACTGTCCCATGGGTGGCCTACATAGATACTGAACCAGCTATCTATACTGTCCCCTGGGCAGTCTACATAAATACTGAACCAGATATCTACACTGTCCCATGGTCAGCCTACATAGATATTGAACCAACTATCTACACTGTCCCATGGTTAGTCTATATAGATGCTGAACAAGCTACCGACACTGTCCCATGGGTCTTCTACATAGATACTGAACCAACTATCTACACTATCCCATGTGTAGGATAAATAGATAATGAACCAACTACATACACTGTCTCGAAGGTAGTCTACATAGGTACTGAATCAATTACCTGCAATGTCCCATGGGTAGTCTATTAGATACTGAACCAACTATCTACACTGTCCCATGTGTAGACTAAATAGATACTGAACCAGCTATCTACATTGTCCCATGGGTAGTCTACATAGATACTGAACCAGCTATCTGCCCTGTCCCAGGGGTAGTCTATATAGATACTGAACCAACTATCTGCACTGTCCCATGGGTAGCCTACATAGATACTGAACCAATGATCTGCACTTTCCCATGGGTAGTCTACATCGATACTGACCCAACTATCTGCACTGTCCCATGAGAAGTCGACATTGATACTGAACCAACTAGCTGCACTGTCCCATGAGTAGTCTACCTAGATACTGAACCAACTATCTACACTGTCCCTTGGTAGTCTACATTGATACTAAAACAAATGTCTGCACTCTCCCCTGGGTAGTCTACACAGATACTGAACCAACTATCTGCCCTGTACAAAGCTTAGTCTACATAGATAATGAACCAGCTATCTACACTGTCCCATGGGTAGTCTACATAGATACTGAACCAGCTATCTACACTGTCCCATGGGTAGTTTACATAGATACTGAACCAGCTATCTACACTGTCCCATTGGTAGCCTACATAGATACTGAACCAGCAATCTACACTGTCCCATGGGTAGTCTACATAGCTACTGAACCAAATATCTACACTGTCCCATGGGTATTCTACATAGATACTGATCCAACTACTTACGATACCCCATGGGTTGTCTACCTAGTTATTGAACCAGCTATCTGCACTGTCCCTTTGGTTCTCTACCTAGTTAATGAACCAACTATCTACACTGTCCCATGGGTAGTCTATATAGATACTGAACCAGCTATCTACAATACCCCTATGTAGTCTACACATATACTGAAGCAACTGCCGACGCTGTCCCATGGGTAGCCTAAATAGATACTGAGCAAGCTACCTAAACTGTCCCATGTGTTGTCCATATAGATACTGAACCAGATATCTACACTGTCCCATGGGTAGTCTGCATAGATACTGAACCAACTGCCTACGCTGTCCCATGGGTAGTCTACATAGATACTGAGCCAGCTATCTGCTCTGTCCCATGGGTAGTCTACATAGATACTGAACCAACTATCTGCACTGCCCCAAGGGTAGTCTACATAGATACTGAACCAACTATCTGCACTGTCCCATGAGCAGTCTACATTGATATAGAACCAACTATCTGCACTGTCCCATGCGCAGTCTACACAGATACTGAAACAACTATCTACACTGTCCCTTGGTATTCTACATAGATACTGAACCAACAGTCTGCACTCTCCCATGGGTAGTCTACATAGATACTGGACCAACTATCTACACTGTGCAATGGGTGGTCTACATAAATAATGAACCAGCTATCTACACTGTCCCATGGGTAGTCTACATAGATATTGAACCAGCTATCTACACTCTACCATGGGTAGTTTACATAGAAACTGAACAAGCAACCTACACTGAGCCTTGGGTAGTCTACATATATACGGAGCCAGCTACCTACACTGTCCCATGGGTAGTCTGCATAGATACTGAACCAACTACCGGCACTGTCCCATTGGTAGTCTACGTAGATACTGAACCCACTGCCTACAGTGTCTCATGCCTAGTCTACTTAGATACTTAACCAACTACCTGCACTGTCCCATGGGTTGTCTACATAGATACGGTACCAAATATCTGCACTGCCCCATGGGTGGTCTACATAGATACTGAACCAGATATCTACACTGTCCCATGGGTAGTCTAAAGAGGTACTGAACCAAATATTTACACTGCCCCAATGATAGTCTATATAAATGCTGAACAAGCTATCTATACTGTCCCACAAGTAGTCAACATAAATACTGAACCAGCTATCTATAATATCCCATTGGTAGTCTACATAAATGCTGAACCAACTATCTAAACTGCCCCATGGTTATTCAACATAGATAATGAACCATATATCTACACTATCCCATGGGTATTCTACATAGATACTGAACCAACTATCTATACTGTCCCAAGATTAACCTACATAGATACTGAACAAGCTATCTATACTGTCCCAAGATTAACCTACATAGATACTGAACAAGCTATCTATACTGTCCCATGAGTAGTCTTCATAGTTAGTCAAGCAGCTATCTACACTGTCCCGTGGTTAGCCTACATAGATACAGAACCAGCTATTTACACTGTCCCATGGGTAGTCTACTTAGATATTGAACCAAATATCTACACTGTCCCATGGGTATTCTACATAGATACTGATCCAACTAACTACACTGTCCCATGGGTAGTCTACATAGATGTTGCCACAGCTATCTGCACTGTCCCTTGGGTTCTCTACATAGATAATGAACCAACTATCTACATTGTCCCATGGGTAGTCTACATAAATACTGAACCAACTATCAGCACTGCCCCATGGGTAGTCTACAAAGATATTGATCCACATATCTACACTGTCCCATGGGTAGTCTACTTAGATACGGAACAAGCTACATACACTGTCCCATGGGTGTTCTACATAGATACTGATCCAACTATCTATACTCTCCCATGGTTAGTCTATATAGATACTGAAGCAGCTATCTACACTATCCCATGTGTAGTCTACACATATACTGAAGCAACTACCGACACTGTCCCATGGGTAGTATAAATAGATACTGAGCAAGCTACCTAAACTGTCCCATGGGTTGTCTACATAGATACTGAACCAGCTATATATACTGTCCCATGTGTATTCGATATAGCTACTGAGCCAAATATCTACACACTACCATGGGTGTTCTAGGTAGGTACTGACCAACTACCAACACTGTCCCATGGGGAATCTATATAGATACTGAACTAGCTATCTACACTGTCCCATGGGTAGTCTGCACAGATACTGGACCAACTGCCTACACTGTCCCATGGGTAGCCTAAATAGATACTGAACCAACTACCTACAGTGTCCCATGGGTAGTCTACATAGCTACTGACCAACTATCTATACTGCCCCATGGGTAGTCTATATAGATACTGAGCCAGCTATCTGCACTGTCCCATGGGTAGTCTACATAGATACTGAACCGACTATCTGCACTGTCCCATGGGTAGTCTACATAGATATTGACCCAACTATCTGCACTGTCCCATGAGTGGTCTACATTGAAACTGAACCAACTATCTGCACTGTCCCATGCGTAGTCTACACAGATACTGAACCAACAGTCTACACTTTCCCTTGGTAGTCTACATAGATACTGAACGAACTATCTACACTGTACAATGGGTGGTCTACATAGATAATGAACCAGCTATCTAGACTGTCCCATGGGTAGTTTACAAAGATATAGAACCAGCTATCTACACTGTTCCATGGGTAGTCTACTTAGATAAGGAACAAGCTACATACACTGTCCCATGGGTGTTCTACATAGATACTGATCCAACTATCTATACTGTCCCATGGTTAGTCTATATAGGTACTGAACCAGCTATCTACACTATCGCATGTGCAGTCTACACATATAAAGAAACAACTTCTGACACTGTCCCATGGGTAGTCCAAATAGTTACTGAGCAAGATACCTAAACTGTCCCATGGGTTGTCTACATAGATACTGAATCAGCTATATATACTGTCCCATGGGTATTCAACATAGCTACTTAGCCAAATATCTACACTCTACCATGGGTGTTCTACATAGATACTGACTAACTACCAACACTGTCCCATGGGTAATCTTTATAGATACTGAACCAGCTATCTACACTGTCCCATGGGTAGTCTGCACAGATACTGAACCAACTGCCTACACTGTCCCATGGGTAGTCTAAATAGATACTGAACCAACTACCTACAGTGTCCCATGTGTAGTCTACATAGCTACTGACCAACTATCTACACTGCCCCATGGGTAGTCTATATAGATACTGAGCCAGCTATCTGCACTGTCCCATGGGTAGTCTACATAGATACTGAACCAACTATCTGCACTGCCCCATGGGTCGTCTACATAGATATTGAACCAACGATCTGCACTGTCGCATGGGTAGTCTACATAGATACTGACCCAACTATCTGCACTGTCCCATGAGTAGTCTACATTGAAACTGAACTAACTATCTGCACTGTCCCATGCGTAGTCTACACAGATACTGAACCAACAATCTACACTGTCCCTTGGTATTCTACATAGACACTGAGCCAACTATCTACACCATACAATGGGTGCTCTACATAGATAATGAACCAGCTATCTAGACTGTCCCATGGGTAGTGTACATAGATATAGAACCAGCTATCTACACTGTTCCATGGTAGTTTACATCGAAACTGAGCAAGCTACCTGCACTGTCCCTTGTGTAGTCTACATAGCTACTGAACCAGCTACCTACACTATCCCATGGGTAGTCTACATAGATACTGAACGAACTACCTGCACTGACACATGGGTAGTCTATGTAGATACTAAACCAGCTGCCTACCCTGGCACATGGGTAGTCTACATAGATACTGAACCAAATATCTACAATGTCACATGGGTAGTCTAAATAGAAACTGAACCAAATATCTACATTGTCACATGGGTTGTCTACTTAGATACTGAACAAGCTACCTACACTGTCCCATGGTTGGTCTACATAGATGCCGAAGCAGCTATCGACACTGTCCCATGGGTGGTCCACATAGATACCGAACCAGCTACCTACACTGTCCCATGGGTAGTCTACATAGATACTGAACCAACTGCCTACACTGTCCCATGGTTTGTCTAAAAAATACTGAAACAACTAATGACACTTTCCCATGCGTAGTCTACATAGATACTGAACCAATTATCTGCACTGTCCCATGGTTATTCTACATAGGTACTGAACCAACTGCCTACATTGTCCCATTGTTAGTCTACATAGATACTGAACCAACTAGCTATGCTGCCGCATGGGTAGCCTACATAGTTACTGAACCAGCTATCTACACCATCTCATGGATAGTCTACATAGATACTGAACCAACGATCTACACCGCCCCATGGGTAGTCTCCATAAATACTTAACCAGTTATCTGCACTGTCAAATGTGAAGGCTACATAGATACTGAACCAACTATCTGCACTCTCCCTTGGGTAGTCTACATAGATTTTGAACTAATTATCTATATTGTCCCATGGGTAGTCTACATAGATACTGAACTAACTGCCTACACTGTCCCATGGTTTGTCTAAAAAATACTGAAACAACTAATTACTCCATCCCATGGGTAGTCTCCATAGATACTTAACCAGATATCGGCACTGTCAAATGTGAAGGCTACATAGGTACTGAACCAACTATCTGCACTGTCCCTTGGGTAGTCTACATAGATGCTGACCTAATTATCTATATTGTCCCATGAGTAGTCTATATAGATACAGAACAAGCTACCTACATTGTCACATGGCGGGTGTTTGCTAGTGCTCTGGGGGAGGGTTTAAAGTAAAATGGCAGGGGTTTGGGAACCTGAGCAGGGGGACAGAGGAAAGGGAAACAAGGATAAAAGCAAAAGATAGAAAGGAGAAAAATAAAAGTGACAGTGAGAGAAATCAACATTTTAAATCAAACATGGCCACAGTAAGTAATAATTCTAATAGGTGTAAGAGAGTTAAAAAAACAAGCCTGAATGCCTTGTGTCTTAATGCGAGGAGCATTCGTAATAAGGTGGATGAATTAGCTGCGCAAAAAAGGTAAACAAATATGATTTGATTGGGATTACGGAAACATGGCTCCGGGGTGGCCAAGGCTGGGAACTCAACATCCAGGGGTATTCAATATTCAGGAAAGATAGGCAAAAAGGAAAGGGAGGTGGGGCAGCATTACTGGTTAAAGAAAGGATTAACACAATTGTAAGGAAGGATATTAGCTCGAGCCTGCTCCGCCATTCAATGCGATCATGGCTGATCATCCAAATTCAGTACCCGGTCCCTGCTTTCTCCCCATACCCCTTGAACCCTTTAACCTTAAGAAATATATCCAACTCCTTCTTGAATATATTTAATGTATTGGCCTCTACTGCCTTCTGTGGAAGAGAATTCCACAGGTTCACCACTCTCTGGGTGAAGAAATTCCTCCTCATTTCTGTCCTAAATGGCCTACCCCTTATCCTTAGACTGTGAGCCCTGGTTCTGGACTCCCCGACCATCGGGAACATCCTTCCTGCATCTAGTCTGTCCAGTCCTGTCAGAATTTTATAAGTTTCAATGAGGTCCCCTCTCATTCTTCTAAACTCCAGCAAGTACAAGCCCAATCGACCCAATCTCTCCTCATACGTCATTCCTGCCATCCGAGGTATCAGCCTGGTGAACCTTCGCTGAACTCCTTCCATGGCAAGAACATCCTTCCTCAGATAAGGTGACCAAAACTGCACACAATACTCAAGATGTGGTCTCACCAAGGCCCTGTACAACTGCAGCAAGACATCCTTGTTCCTGTACTCAAAACCTCTCGCTACGAAGGCGAACATGCCATTTGCCTTCTTAACCGCCTGCTGCACCTGCATGCTTACCTTCAGTGACTGGTGCACAAGGACACCCAGGTCTCGTTGCACTTCCCCTTCTCCCAATCTGCCATTCAGATAATAATCTGCCTTCCTGTTTTTGCCACCAAAGTGGATAACCTCGCATTTATCCACGTTATATTGCATCTGCCATGCTTTTGCCCAATCACCCAACCTGTCCAAATCATCCTGGAGTTTCTCGGCATCCTCCTCACAGCACACACGCCCATGCAGCTTTGTGTCGTCTGCAAATTTGGAGATATTACATCTAGTTCCCTTTTCTAGATCATTAATATATATTGTGAATAGCTGGGGCCCAAGGACCTATCCCTGCGGTACCCCACTAGTCACTGCTTGCCACTCGGAAAAAGACCCGCTAATTCCAACTCTTTGCTTTCTGTCTGCCAACCAGTTCTCTATCCAAGTCAATACCTTGCCCCCAATCATATGTGCTTTAACTTTACATGCTAATCTCTTATGCGGGACCTTATCAAAAGCCTTCTGAAAGTCCAAATACACCACATCCACTGGTTCTCCCTTACCTATTTTACCAGTTACTTCCTCAAAAAATTCCAGTAGATTAGTCAAGCACAATTTACCTTTTGTAAATCCATGCTGACTTTGTCAGATCCTGTCACTGTTTTCCAAGTGCTCTGCTATTACATCTTTTACAATGGACTCTAGCATTTTCCCCACTACCGATGTCAGGCTTACCGGTCTGTAATTCACCATTTTCTCTCTACCACCTTTTTTGAATAGTGGGGTAACATTAGCTACCCTCCAATCCATGGGTACTGTTCCGGATTCCATCGAATGCTGGAAGATGATCAGCAAAGCATCAAATATTTCTCGGGCCACTTCCTTAAGTACCCTAGGATGTAGATTATCCGGCCCTGAGGATTTATCAGCCTTCAATCCCGTCAATTTCACTAACACCATTTCCCTACAAATACTGATTTCTTTCAGTTCCTCCCTTTCATCAGACCCTCTGTTCCCCGATATCTCTGGGAGGTTATTTGTGTCCTCCTTTGTGAAGACAGAACCAAAATATGTATTTAATTGGTCTACCATTTCTTTGTTCCCCATTATAAATTCCCCTGATTCTGACTGCAAGGGACCTACGCTTGACTTCACCAATCTTATTCTCTTCACATATCTATAAAAGCTGTTACAGTCAGTTTTTATGTTCCCTGAAAGCTTACTCTCATATTCTATTTTCCCTTTCTTAATTAATCCCTTTGTCCTCCTTTGTTGAATACTAAACTGCTCCCAATCCTCAGGTTTACTGCTTTTTCTGGCCAATTTATATGTCCTCTCCTTGGAGCTTATGCTATCCATAATTTCCCTTGTTAGCCACGGTTGAGTCACCTATTTTGTTTCATTTTTTTGCCAAACTGGGATGAACAAATTCTGTAGTTCACCCATGCGATCTTTGAATGTTTGCCATTGCCTATCCACCGTCAACCCTTTGAGTGACATTCCCCAATCAATCCTACCCAACTCGCACCTCAGGCCATCATAGTTTCCTTTATTTAAATTCAGGACCCTAGTCTCTGAGTCAACAACTTCATTCTCCATCTTAATGAAGAATTCGATCATATTATGATCACTCCGACCCAAGGGGCCTCGTACAACAAGATTGCTAATTAATCCTTTCTCGTTACATAACACCCAGTCTAAGATGGCCTGATCTCTGGTTGGTTCCTCGACATATTTGTCCAGGAAACCATCCTGTAAACACTCTAGGAACTCCTAATCCACATTATTGTTACTAATTTGGTTAGCCCAATCTATATGTCGATTAAAGTCACCCATGATGACTGCTGTGCCCTTATTGCATGCTTCTCTAATTTCCCTTTTAATGCCGTCCCCAACATCCACATTAATGTTTGGAGGTCTATATACCACTCCCACTAATGTTTTCTGCCCCTTGGTATTTCTCAGTTCTACCCATACAGATTCCACATCATCAGAGCTAATATCCTTCCTTACAATTGTGTTAATCCCTTCTTTAACCAGCAATGCTACCCCACTTCCCCTTCCTTTTTATCTATCTTTCCTGGATATTGAATACCCCTGGATGTTGAGTACCCAGCCTTGGCCACCCTGGAGCCATGTTTCCATAATCCCAATCAAATCATATTTGTTTACCTCTATTTGCGCAGCTAATTCATCCACCTTATTATGAATACTCCTCGCATTAAGACACAAAGCCTTCAGGCTTTTTTTTTTAACGCTCTTACACCTATTAGAATTATTATTTACTGTGGCCATGTTTGATTTAAACCGTTGATTTCTCTGACTGCCACATTTGTTTTTCTCCTTCCTATCTTTTGCTTTTATCCTTGTTTCCGTTTCCTCTGTCCCCTTGCTCAGGTTCCAAACCCCCTGCCATTGTAGTTTAAACCGTCCCACAGAGCACTCGCAAACACTTCCTCTAGGACATCGATCCTGGCCCTGCCCAGGTGAAAACTGTCCAGTTTGAACTGGTCCCACCTCCCCCGGAACCGGTTCCAATGTCCCAGGAATTTGAATCCCTCCACCTTGCACCATTCCTCTAGCCACGTATTCATCTGAAATATCCTTCTATTTCTACTCTGACTAGCACGTGGCACTGGTAGCAATCCTGAGATTACTACCTTTGAGGTCCTATTTTTTAATTTACCTCCTAACTCCCTATATTCCGCTTTTAGGACCTCATCCCGATTTTTACCTATATCGTTGGTACCTATATTCACCATGACAACTGGCTGTTCACCCTCCCCTTCCAAGATGTTCTGCAGCCACTCTGAGACATCCTTGACCCTTGCACCAGGGAGGCAACCCACCATCCTGGAGTCTCGTTTGCAGCCGCAGAAACGCCTATCTATTCCCCTTACAATAGAATCCCCTATTACTATAGCTCTCTCCCTCTTTTTCCTCCCGTCCTGTGCAGCAGAGCCACCCCTGGGGCCAGGAAGTTGGCTGCTGCTGCCTTCCTCTGCTAAGCCATCCCCCCCAACAGTACTCAAAGTGGTGTAACTGTTTGAGAGGGGGATGTCCACAGGGGACCCCTGCACTACCTGCCTGTACCAAGTACTCTGTCTGTTGGTCACCCATTCCCTTTCTGCCTGTCCAACCTTTGCCTGCGGTGTGATCAACTGATCAAACGTGTTATTCACGACCTCCTCAGCCTCGCGAATGGTCCAGTATGAATCCAATCACAGCTCCAGCACCGCAATGTGGTCTGCCAGTAGCTGCAGCTGGACACACTTCCTGCACACATAGTTGTCGGGACACAGGAAGTGTCCCTGAGTTCCCACATAGCGCAGGAGGGGCATACAATGGGGCCGGGCTCTCCTGCCATGACTTACCCTTTAATTAATTGCAATTAAATTAAATCAAATCAATCCCACCAATTACACTACCGTTAAATAGTATATTTAAGGGCCCTGGTTTATAAACAGCCCCCGCTACACCACAGAGACTTTAGAAACTATAAACCACAGAGTTAAAGTTTATAAAGAGAGAAATACTCACCAACCAATCACTTACCTGCTTTCTGGTGACGTCACACTTCGATTACTTTTTACTTCTTTCCCTCTGAGATTGGAGATTGGTACACTCTGAGGCCTACCTGGTCTCTGGGGCCTTTTGCACAGCCGCCGCTCCGCGATTCCCGCCGAGATTTCGCCCGCTGATGCTCTGAGGCCTACCTGGTCTCCGGGGCCTTTTGTACTTCTGCCGCTCTGCGATTCCCGCTGAGATTTTGCCCGCTGACACTCTGAGGCCTACCTGAGTCTCTGGGGCCTTTTGTACTGCCACCGCTCCGCGATTCCCACCGAGATTTCGCCCACTGACGCTCTGAGGCCTACCTGGTCTGTTGGAGCCATTTGCACTGCCGCCGCTCCGCGATTCCTGACGAGATTTCACCCGCTGATGCTCTGAGGCCAACCTGGTCTCTTTGAGCCTTTTGTACAGCCGCCGCTCTGCGATTCCCGCTGAGATTTTGCCCGCTGATGCTCTGAGGCCTACCTGGTCTCTGGGGCCTTTTGTACTGCTGCCGCTCTGCGATTCCCGCTGAGATTTCGCCGCTGACGCTCTGAGGCCTACCTGGTCTCTTGGAGCCTTTTGTACAGCCGCCGCTCTGCGATTCCCGCTGAGATTTTGCCCGCTGATGCTCTGAGGCCTACCTGGTCTCTGGGGCCTTTTGTACTGCTGCCGCTCTGCGATTCCTGCTGAGATTTCGCCACTGACGCTCTGAGGCCTACCTGGTCTCTTGGAGCCTTTTGTACAGCCGCTGCTCCACGATTCCCATCGAGATTTCGCCCGCTGACATTCTGAGGCCTACCTGGTCTGTTGGAGCCTTTTGCACTGCCGCCGCTCCGCGATTCCCGCCGAGATTTCACCCGCTGATGCTCTGATCCCTACCTGGACTCTGGGGCCTTTTGTACAGCTGCCGCTCCGCGATTCCCGCTGAGATTTTGCCCGCTGACGCTCTGAGGCCTACCTGGTCTCTTGGGGCCTTTTGCACTGCCGCCACTCCGCGATTCCCACCGAGATTTTGCCCGCTGATGCTCTGTGGCCTATCTGGTCTCTTGGAGCCTTTTGCACTGCCGCCGCTCTGCGATTCCTGCTGACATTTCGCCCGCAGATGCTCTGAGGCCTACCTGGTCTCTGGGGGCCTGTTGCACTGCTGCTGCTCTGCGATTCCCGCTGAGATTTCGCCCGCTGACGCTCTGAGGCCTACCTGGTCTCTTGGAGCATTTTGCACTGCCGCCGCTCCACGATTCCCGCCGAGATTTTGCCCGCTGACGCTTTGAGGCCTACCTGGTCTCTTGGAGCCTTTTGCACTGCTGCCGCTCCACGATTCCCACTGATATTTCACCCGCTGACGCTCTGAGGCCTACCTGGTCTCTTGGAGCCTTTTGCACTGCCACCGCTCTGCGATTCCCGCCGAGATTTTGCCCGCTGACGCTCTGAGGCCTACCTGGTCTCTTGGAGCTTTTTTTACTGCCGCCGCTCCGCGATTCCCACCGAGATTTTGCCCCTGATGCTCTCACCCGAGGAATCAATCTAATGAACTTTTGTTACACCGCCTCTGAGGCAAGTACATCATTCCTAAGATAAGAAGACCAAAACTGTGCACAGTACTTCAGGTGTGGTCTCACTAAAGCTCTGTACAATTGTAGCAAGACTTCCTAACTCTTGTACTCCAACCGCCTTGCAGTAAAGCCCAACATGCCATTTGCCTTCCTAATTGTTGTGTCTGTACCTTTCTACCTAGACACAATCAGAACTCAGAACTCAGAGATTCAAACATGAAGTGCTTTATTCAAAAAGAAGGTTCTGGAGAGTACCTAACAAAGAGAGCTAAAGCTTAACCAAGAGAACAACCCCAACCATTTATCTGCTGTGACAGCACCACCACAGGTGGGAGGAGAACACACAATACATAACATATTCCTCCCCTCTTAAATGAAAGGTCCGCATTATTCCTCAACAGGTAAGTTACTTTCAATGCACTCAACTAACCAAGGGTAGAGGTAGACTGCCTCAAACCCCGACTTTACCCTGGGGTTTATTCTGCCACAGTCTTGTGGGTAAGTCACTAAGCCTACAGATCCAAGCGTCTTGGAGGCTGCTGCTCTCTGACAGGATACCGGCGGTCATCGCTGGCTTCCACAGCAGTAGGCATTGACACAAGCCTAGATAGATGAGGTGCCTGTGTCAGTCGAAAGTCAGGAGTTTGCACAGATGGAACAGTCTCTTTGGCTTCCTGTGTTGGAGAAGAGCACTGTGGCAAAGGATGCTGGTTTGCGGTATCATCCGGAAACAGTTCAGGCCAACCAGCCATTGGAGCTTCTGTGGCTGTCTCTGCTCCTAGCAACAGTTGATCTGTGTGTCTTCTCCAAAAGACGTCCTCAGCAGCCTCATCCATGTAAGACACAGGGCCCGTCTGCACGATCACCGTAGCAGGAACCCATTTCGGTCCAGTGTTGTAGTTTCGAGCTAGGACGTGCTCTCCAGGATGAAACCATCTCTCCTTGGCTCTTTTCTCTCTCCTTTCAACTTGAGCTTGTTGTTGACGATGGACAACCTGCTCTGTCCTTGGAAGTTTGAGTAAGTCAAAACTTGCCCGCAACTGCCTCTTCATCAGGAGCAAAGCGGGGGAAGTTTTGGTTATGGCATGCGGCTCGTTCCTGTAGGACAACAGGAAGCTGTTCAGACATTGGTGGATTGAGCCCTGACCTTGTGATGCCTTCAAGGTGTGCTTCAAAGTTTGCACGAACCTTTCTGCCAGGCCGTTAGTAGAGGGATGATAGGGCGCAGACCTGATGTTGGACACCATTCACATGCAGGAGGGTTGCAAACTCCTGTGATACAAATTGTGGACCGTTGTCGCTAACGAGTTGTTCCGGTGAGCCATAACGGCTGAACATCTCACCCAGTTTCTCAATTGTTTTCTCTGCCGTGGTAGACCTCATCACAGCGACCTCCAGCCACTTGCTACGAGTGTCCACAACCACCATAAACATCTTCTCTCTGAAAGGACCGGCGAAGTCCACATGTACTCGCTGCCACACTTCTTCAGGCCAATCCCAGGGGTGTAGGGTTGCCAGCTGTGGAACATTCTGGACCCTTTGACATGGGGAACATGTTTTGGCTTTCTCCTCAATATTTCCATCGAGACCTGGCCACCAGAAATAGCATCATGCCATTTCCTTCATCCGAACCATCCCACGGTGGCCTGTGTGAAGTTGTTGCAGTATAGGTTCCCTCAGAGGTGGCGGAATGATGATACGGCGTCCCCAAAGAAGACAACCTGCCTGGATGGAGAGCTGATTTATTTTTGAAACGTAAGGTTTCAAACTAGGAGAATCTCCTATAGCTCTCCCTCGAATGACATTGTCCATTACCTCAGACAGAACTGGATCGTTGTGGGTGTACCTTCGCACCTGAACTGCAGTGACAGGTGCTCCCTCCACTTGTCTAAAGTAGAAGATGTCTATCTGACGAGGCTCTGGGGGAGTAACAGGCAAGGGCAGCCTCGAGAGACCGTCTGCGTTGCCGTGGAAGTCTGATTTGCGATATGTGAAGTCGTCGGTGTGTCCTGACAACAGTAAAGCCCGCCTTTGCATCCTGCTTGCAGCAAGAGACGGAATTCCAGTGTGGGGCCCGAAGATTGAAGTCAATGGACGGTGGTCTGTCAGCAGTGTGAACCTTCTCCCAAACAGGTACTGATGAAATTTTCAAATTCCAAAAACGATTCCCAAGGCCTCGCGCTCAATCTGCGCACAGTTACTCTCGGCCTTGTTCAAGGTGCGTGATGCGAAGGCGATAGATTTCTCTTCTCCAAAAGGCATGATGTGGGATATGACTGCTCCCACACCATATGGTGATTCATCACATGCTAGCTGCATGGGTAGATTTGGGTCGAAGTGTGTCAGGACCTCCGACTTCAGCAATGCTTACTTTGCTTGGGCGAAAGCTTCGTTGCACAGTTCAGTCCATTTCCATGTTTTGCCTTGACATAGCAACTGATGTAACAGCTTCAGCAATGTTGCTAAGTCTGGAATAAACTTCCCATAGTAGTTAAGTAGCCCCAGAAATGAACGTAACTGGCTCATATTCTGGGGTGCTGGGGCCTCCACGATCGCCTTGACCTTTGACAGCGCCTTATGCAGGCCAGTAATGTCACACATGCCCCAGGTACTCAACTGAAGACTGAAAGAATTCACATTTGTCCTTACGAACTCTGAGTCTGTACTCTTTCAGTCGCTGTGGTGTCGCATTCAAGTTCAGAAGATGATCTTCCTCATTTGTCCCAGTGACAAGGATGTCGTCCAGGTAGCACTGGACTCCTGGCAGTCCACTCAAGATCTGATCCATTGCCCTTTGGAATAGAGCAGGGGCTGACGTAATTCCAAACGGAAGGCGGCAGTACCTGTATAGCCCCTTGTGTGTCACAATTGTCAGCAGCTCCTTTGATTTGTCATCGACATGCATTTGTAGATAAGCCTGGCATAAGTCTATTTTGCTGAACTTTTGCCCTCCGGCCAGGCCCATAAAAAGATCACCAATGAGGGGAAGATGGTACTGTTCCACAGACAGCACCGGGTTAATAGTCACTTTAAAATCCCCGCAGATTCGAACAGATCCATCCTTTTTCAGGACAGGAACAATGGGTGTGGCCCATTTGCTCACGCTCACAGGCTCCAGGACTCCATTCTCGACTAAGGCCTCCAAGTTAGCCTCAACTTTTGGCCTAATTGCATAGGGTACAGGTCGGGCTTTGTGAAATTTCGGCTTGCTGTCAGGTTTAATGTCCAGTCTCACGCTGATCTTTTTCATGCTCCCAAGTTCACCATTGAAGAGTTCTGCATGTTTGTTTAAAACTGCAGTCAGACCTGACTCCCCTTTTGACATCATGCGGACTGCAGGCCAGTCCAGTGTGATTTTCTCTAGCCACGCACGTCCCAGTAGAGATGGGTAATTTCCCTTTACCACATATAGTGGCAGTTTCACAGTCTGTCCGTTCAATTTAACTGTCAACTCAATGGTGCCTCTCATGGCCACAGGTTCGCCGGTATACGTCTTTAGCACAATGTTTGTTGGCTGAAGGGTAAGATGCTTTAGCATTTTGTTGTAGACAGTGTCTGAAACAAGGGACACAGCTGCGCCTGTGTCCACCTCCATCCGCACTAATTGTCCCTCCACCAGTGGCGACACCCAGTAGCCATTTGGACCACCTGCAACCGTCAGTATGTGCACCTCTTCCTCCTCAGAGGTGTCGCTCCCCTCTGTTTTGCTTGTTCCATCATACTGCACTGAATGAACACTCTTTTTCTTCTCTTGTCCAAATACAGACATTTTGCTTTCATGCTTCCCAGCTCTGTCTGTTCTTTCTTTACTTCTACAGGCACGTTCAATGTGACCTTTTTTGCCACAATTTCGGCATTCCAGCTCCGTACGCCAGCAGTCATTAGCGTGATGGCCCGTTTTCCCACAATGGTAACATGTGCTGTTCCGCGCACCTTTAGCTCAGACGACACCTTGTGAACTCTCCCTGTTGAACTCAACTGGTGAGCCTCCTTTTCCGCCATCTCCATGGAGACACTGACTTCAATGGCCTTTTCAAGAGTAAGGTTGTCCTCAGTAAGAAGGCGCTTCTGTGTGGCTACACTTAGCAGACCACACACAAGCCTGTCTCTAATGGTGTCATTCAGCACCTCCTTGAACTCGCAGTGTTCTGACAATCTTTTTAAAGCAGCAATAAACATCATCACTGATTCCCCCTCCTCTTGATTCCATTTGTGAAATCTAAATCTCTCAGCAATAACCAGAGGTTTTGGTGAAAAATGTGCTCCAAGAATTTCCACTAGTTGTTTATATGTTTTAGTTCCTGGCTTATCTGGCTGTACAAGGCTGCAAAGTAGATTGAATGTCTTTGCCCCCATTATACTTAAAAAGGTAGGCACAACCTTTTCATTTGCCACCACATTCGCCAAAACAAAATAGTCAAAACGTTCCGTATAAGCGCTCCATTGCTCCATATTTTCATCAAAATCACCGATGTTTCCTAATATAGTAGCCATCTCACATTTCAAATTTTAATTTCTGTTTACTCACTGCACCCGTAACGTTAATGTGATGCTGCAATCTCTGTTCCGAGTGTTTTGTAGTCGAAAACAAGAAAGTTCCCACAACGCAGATTCATCTGATCCTCATCGCCACTTTGTTGTATCTGTACCTTTCTACCTAGACACAATTAGAACTCAGAACTCAGAGATTCAAACATGAAGTGCTTTATTCAAAAAGAAGGTTCCGGAGAGCACCTAACAAAGAGAGCTAAAGCTTAACCAAGAGAACAACCCCAACCATTTATCTGCTGTGACAGCACCACCACAGGTGGGAGGAGAACACCCAATACATAACACTAATTGCTTGCTGTACCTGCATGCTAACTCTTTGTGTTTCCTGTACGAGGACACCTAAATCTCTCTGAACATTAACATTTAATAGCATCTCACCATTTATAAAATATTCTGTTGTTCTATTCTTCCTTCCAAAATGAATAATTCACATTTCCCCACATTATACTCCATCTCCATTTGAAGGAGACAGATTATTAAAATGTGAACCATTTTAACATTTTGGTGGGTAAAATGGTATTGACTTGAACTATTTCTAACATCTGACAGTAATTGAAAATCACATATCCCTCCACCTCATCCCACCAGGATGGCTGCAAGTAACAGATCTCATCAAATATGATGAGCTCTGATTGCATACAGCCAGCTCTATGTAATTATTACCTAGAGACTAACTGACCACAGGACAAAAGGATCATCACATATGCCTCCAGAATCACAGCTGGCTGAAGCCATTTTTCAAATGTGGATTTGCCTTAACTGTCTAAATTCACGGAAAGCAGACAGAAATTTGCACAATTAGCAAGCCCTAGTTCTGCACTCAGCCAACATAATTCGTTTCTTGAGTTACTGCTGATTCAAAAGCAGTCATTAGGAGGATGCTTGATTTGTTAACGGCCCAGTAATTCGGTTCCCAACGCATGAGTAAGCACCATGTACTCACGCGTGGGACCGATGGAATTGCCGGTTTTCTGCATGCACAGCGCATGCGCGGGAAACCGGCATTTCCGATCCTCTGCACCAAGGGGTTCAGAGGTCGAAAGCGTGCGCGCAGGAGTCTGCGCGTGCACACTGAAATTCCTTTTTTTTTACAGGGTTGCCCGTGCGATAAGGCCTCCAGTTTTTACGCGAGAAAAAAGCAGACGTATGTACTTAGTTTTAAAAGGTAAGTGGTCTATTAATTAAAGTTAGAATTTTTTTTCCACAGGTTTATTATTTTTAAAGACTTTACAGTAAGGTAAGTGTATTTTTAGACCCGATTTGTCAAAAAATTATTCTTATCAATAATTTGAATAATTGTTTAAATTCGTTTTTTACAGTTATTAATAGTTCACTTAATTAGTGGGATGTTTTTATAACTTTTATTTGAAGTTTAAGTACTGTTTTGGGTGCCCGGAGTTTTCATGAGTTTGACAGTTCTTACTATCAATCTCATGAATGAACTTTTGCAACCTCCGATTGGTTGCCCAGTGCTCACGTGATCCCAGCCAGCTCATCGAACTAACTACGCCGCTGGATCACGCAAGCACAGCGCGCCGGGAGCTGACCCGGGCCACTGACAGGAAATCCACTCAGGGCCAGGCTTCAACTGTCAGCACGCTAGGTCAGGGGCTTGCACCCGCGGGAAGCCCTCGACATCAATTTCTGGGCCATTATCTTTTGGGGCTGCATTGCAGTCCTTGCAGAGTTGAAAAGATATTTACAATCAAGGAAAACATCTTTGGTATGTATTTACCAATCTTTGATTTATAACTCTATAGAATTACGCAACTTCCTTGGGGACATCCTATTGATGTTGGTGTTGAATTTTACGTGAAAGTTTCTCCAATATCATCAGTATCCACATTCTCCTGTTTAGGTGCCAGTTAGCTATGGCATCTATAAATTACAATGGGCTGGCCCAAGACACTTTTCGCAACTAGTATTAATTCCTCTGTACTGCTGAATTACTCATGATCAGGAAATGTTGTACATGCCTGTGATACAGGTGCACCTAATGATGTACCAGTGAAATAAAGAATAGATTGGCCTTCCAAAGCTAGGCTTTATTAACTTTAAAATCAGCAGCATATCTTCCCACATCCAGTCCCAACTAAAGCTAGAAAAGGACTGAATTTAAGGTAGCCACAACACATCATGTGATCATCAACTACCAATGAGATTACAACACATATCCCAAGGCAGTTAACAAACAACGAATCACAATACTTTTACTAATCAAGGAATAATCACCACATTCACCCCTCCTTTTAAAATATACTCCAACCTAATAACTTTTACAATTAATTATTTACAACTAAACTATGCACGAGAATAAAACTATTTACATAACACAATACTAAATGAACAACAATAAAGAATGACATTACGCATAAGTATTAAGTATCTCTCAACTAAAACAATATACTATAATATTTCAACAATTTTTAAAACATTACTATCAATTTAAAAGTCCATTTTCAATCGGTCGACCGGATATCTTGTTCGTGTCGACCTTCTTAACCTTGGTGAAATTCCTTGCCCTCCCACGCCAGAAGGCACAGAAGTATCTTCAACAGGACGGCTATCCACATCCCAATTCTCAACGGTTTTCGGATTAGAAATCCCATCAGAAGATGAACTGGGACGGTCATAAACATCTATCAAAGGCTGACTAATAGAAGTATGATTATCTGCAATCGGATTGGAAATATTCGTAGTATCTGTAACAGCATCCACATTATCCGAATCATGACCATTATTAATATCCTCAGAAAAGGGCTGGCCCCCACAAGGAGCCAAGTCTTTAATTGAAACAATACTTTCTTTCCCATCTTGGAATCGAATATGAGCATATTGGGAATTTGCCTCCAACAGCTCCACCTCCTCCACCAAGGGATCATATTTTGACAATCTAACATGGCGTCGAAGCAACACAGGTCCCTGCATAGTAAGCCATGAAGGTACCGAACATCCCGTAGTAGATCTCCGCGGATAGTTAAAGAGCCTTTCATGGGGGGTCACATTAGTAGCCGTTGAAAGCAATGATCTAATGGAATGCAGAGCATCAGGCAGCACCATTTCCCACTGTGTATTCTTAAGGTTCCGGGATGTCAACGCCAACATAACTGCCTTCCAGATCACCCCATTGTATCGTTCACACTGTCCATTACCCTGGGGATTATACGGGGTAGTTTTACTAGTAGAAATTCCCCGACTCTGAAGGTATTCCTTCAACTGGGAAGACATAAAAGAACTTCCCTGATCCGAATGGATATACGCAGGCATCCCAAAGATGACAAAAAGTTGAGTCAAACATTTAATAACTGTAGCAGCTGATACATCTGCACAAGGAAAAGCAAAAGGGATCCTTGAAAACTCGTCCACAACAGTAAATATATATCGGTTTTGAGTAGTTGAAGGAAGAGGTCCCTTAAAATCGACACTCAAACGTTCAAAAGGAGAAGTAGCCTTTATAAGATGAGCTCGTTGAGGCTTAAAGAAATTCGGTTTACACCGAGCACAGATAAAACATGATGAAGTCATCCGCTTGACATCTTCAACTGAAAAAGGCAAGTTCTTACTGCGTACAAAGTGTATCATCCTCGTAACCCCAGGATGACATAAGGCATTGTGAAGATTAATAAGCGTATCTCCGTGAATCACAGAACAATAAGCCCTCGATAGCGCATCAGCAGCAACATTATCCTTCCCCAGACGATAAACTATGTCAAAATGGTAACATGCCAACTCAATCCTCCATCTCATTATTTTATCATTTTTAATCTTTCCAAAATGCTTAACATCAAACATAAAGGACACAGATTTTTGATCAGTTACCAACGTGAAATGTCGCCCCGATAAATAATGTCTCCATTTACGCAATGCTTCCACTATTGCGTATGCCTCTTTTTCTATTGAGGAATGTCTTTTTTCACTATTATTCAAAGTACGTGAGAAAAAGGCCACAGGTCTTCCATTTTGGTTCAAAGTAGCCCCAATTGCAAAATCCGAAGCATCCGTCTCAATCACAAAGGGAACCTGCTCATCAATGGAATGCACAACTGCTCCTAAAATATCCTTTTTAAAATTCTCAAAACATGTCCTGGCCTCCAATGATAGAGGATATGTCGTAACCCGAATAAGAGGCCGGATCTTCCGTGAAAAATTTGCAATCCAATTAGAATAATAAGAAAACAGTCCAACAACTCGTTGCAAAGCCTTAGAATTAGTAGGACAAGGTAAATCGATCAATGGTCGCAGACGTTCTGGATCTGGTTTAATCTTATTTCCCGAAATAATATACCCCAATAGATTTACCTCAGTAGTCGAAAAGATACATTTCTCTTTGTTAAAAGTTTAACCAACTTTTTCCGCAGCTTGAAGGAATCTTTTTAAATTAGAATCATGCTCCACCCTTGATTTGCCACACACTGTGATGTCATCTAAGTATGAAAAGGTGTCAGAGAGGGAGTTATCACTTATAAAAGCATCCATTGCCCGTTGAAAACAAGCAACACCATTAGTAACACCAAATGGTATTCGGCAAAACTGATACAGCTTTCCACCAGCCTCAAAGGCCGTATATGGTTGATCCTTCTTAACAATAGGAATCTGATGATAAGCACTCTTTAAATCAATAGTGCTAAAAACTTTATACTGAGATACTTTATTGATAAGCTCATCAATCTTAGGCAAAGGGTACGTGTCTAATTGAGTATACCTATTAATAGTTTGGGAATAGTCTATCACCATTCGTTTCTTGTGTCTCTCATTAGTCGTGACAACTACCTGTGCTCGCCAAGGTGAACAACTAGGTTCAATGATTCCTTCCAATAAGAGACGTTGAACTTCAGAATTAATAAATTCTCTATCCTGACTACTATATCTTCTTGACTTGGTAGCAATTGGCTTACAATCCGACATCAAATTGGAAAAAAGTGATAATGGAGGAATAGATAAAGAGGTTAATCCACAAATAGATAAAGGTGGCTTAGTCCCTCCAAATGAAAGACTAAGAGACTCGTGTAACTGAAGCACATCATGTCCAATCAAAATATCCGCACAGAGATTAGGCAAAACAGATAGGCGTATATCAGTATACGTATTACCTAGAAGAACCATTTTCACAAAGCAACAACCAGCTATTTGTGAAGTAAGGGTCGGCTGAGCCATACACACCTGATACATAACAGGCAAAATTTTCAAATGCTTCTCCTTCGCAAACTGAAGACTTATAAAACTCTCAGTGCTGCCCGTATCTATAAGGGCCTTCACTTCCAACCCATTAACTTGAGCCGTAACTATAGCTTTGTTTAGGCCATGAGCAAATGCAGCAGAAATTGATGCAATAAACGCCCTATCTAAAGGCTGAATAGTCACAGAAGAGGTAGTGGAGGAAGACCCTCCCACACCAGGAGAAGGGAAGGGAATTGAACCTGATGATTTGCACACATGTGCATAATGACCTCTCTTGCCGCATTTACTACACACAGCCTCCCGAGCAGGACACTTCAGACGAGGGTACCGGATATTCCCACAAAAATAACACTTCTGAATCCTAGAGGCAACGGCCGCCGAAATAGAAACTGTTTCAAAATCTAGTAAACCACTCCCATTAAGTCCACATAATTCCTTTTCATCCGAAACTGCCGAAACCATAGTCGCAGGCCGATTAAAAAGAGCATAAGAATCCGAACTTCTCTGAGCCACATCCAATGTAGAAGCTTGCTCAAAAGCACTTTTAAGATCCAGAGTCTTATTTTCTAACAACCGCTGACGAATTGATCTAGACAGTAATCCATTAATAAAAGCATCCCGTACCGATTCGTCCTTATATTCTTCAGCCGTCACAGCCTTATAATTACAGTCAACACTAAGGCACCGAAGTGCTTGTAAATAAGTATCCAAAGATTCTCCCACCTGCTGCCTACGGGCAGATAGAAGATGACATGCAAATACCTCATTCTTTGGTTTAACAAAAATCTTTTCCAATGTAGAAATAGCCTCTTCATAAGTTTTACAGTGCAAAATATATTTATATACATCCGGGTCAATGTAGTTGATCAGCATATTCAGTTTATTTAGAGCCTCTTGATCCAACACGCCCAAAAAGTTTTTAAATGTACAATACCAATGTTTCCATTTATCATCCACTCCAGCAGAATTGGGGTCAGCCTTGAATCGTTCTGGTTGACGATATTGCTCCATTCTAACATAAAGTTAATAAATTGAAATAAAGAATAGATTGGCCTTCCAAAGCTAGGCTTTATTAACTTTAAAATCAGCAGGATATCTTTCCACATCCAGTCCCAACTAAAGCTAGAAAAGGACTGAATTTAAGGTAGCCACAACACATCATGTGATCATCAACTACCAATGAGATTACAACACATATCCCAAGGCAGTTAACAAACAACGAATCACAATACTTTTACTAATCAAGGAATAATCACCACAACCAGCAATTGCAATGTGATTTGTTTACACTCCAGTGTTTGCTGTCATGGAGTTTGCAGGACCAGGTGGACTTGTTGCAGGTCCTGATCCCACTGTAGAATAATGTGAATTTTGACTGGCATATAAAGACAGAAGTTTCAGTCGCGTATGGAAGAAAACTATGGAATTTAGGAGACAATGGCCCTGAATTTGCGGCTAGCAGCGAAGTGAAAGTGTTCGCTGCTGGCCCCGAAGTACGCTCCGCACATTGATCTCGCAATCCCTGTGTTGAGAACTTCGGGTTTTCCGACCTTCAACGGAACTTAATGGGGATTCCCTTGTGCGAGCTGCTGTGATGTTAACAGGCTGTCTAAGCAGCCAATCAAAAGGCAGAATTATCACAGACAGTGAACAAGGATGTGAGTGAGCCCTTAAAATTATAACTTTTAAAAATAGTTAGAGAGAGCAAAAGAAAAATTGGGACTCTCACATGGGGAAAAGGCAAACCTGAAATAAAGATGAACAAACTTAAAAAAAAAAGTTTGAAAAAGTTTCATAAAAATTTTAATTTTAATTTAAAATGGACAAATTTCACACTGCACAAATAAAAATTAGTTTTCCAGGCCCTTAACATTTTGTTTAGCAGTAATAACGCTCTCAAAGCCCCAGTTATACCTAATCCCTTTGGGTCTAACTTTTAGTGGGGAATTTAACAGTGTAATTACAGCAGAAGAGACAAAGTTTTCCTCAGTTTCACTGATTTATGAGATTTCATTGACTGCCAGCTATGATGGGGGGGGGGCACAGCGCAGCCAGTTTCAGAGCTGTCATTGGCAGACCACTAAATCTCGAACTTGCGATCAGTTTCAAAGGCAATATGAGAGTGCACTCTGAAAGTACGCCGCCGTACCGACCGCATGTTCAGGGCCAAATATTCCATCCTCATTGTCTTCACTTCTTCACAGGTGCAATGGGGTAGCGTTTCTGCTTTGGGCGCAATCTGGGGCAAATTGTGACCAAAATTGCGCCCGTTTCGAAAAGTGTTTTTTTTGCCCCCCGAGTTTCTGCTGAAACTCATTTGCATATCGGCCAATGCAAAATCTGCCATGAACCAGTGCAATCGGGCAGCGATTCCAAACGGAATTTTTTTTAACAATGTGGCTTTAAAAAATATTCTTTAATATATTTAGGAGCGGTAACTTGGTGCAGTTTGACTAATGCAGCTGAAAACGGATTTATCACAAAAAATAAGCATTTTAAATCAACGTTAATCCACCACCTGTGACTAACCCGATTTTAAATTACTGAAAGACTTTTAAAACATATACACACCTATTTTCTAATTAGAATGGGGTACAGTCGTAAGTTCCTTAATAAATTAAAAAAAACTAATTCAAAACCTTTGAAAGTGTTCCTATTAGTGTCCTCGCGCCCAAAAGTTCCAGCTTAATTTTTGGAGCCTCCTCGAAGGCCTGCAAATGAGCGCAATTAGCGGAACCTCCCAATGGTGATTAATTCGATCTGGGGACGTGACCAGTTTTGCAGGCAGGGCCTCCTTCTAGCGCGATGTTTTTAAAACTAGCGCAAAAGATCGCGCAAACTTGATTTGCACTGAACGCAATTTGCACTTAAAATTCTGCGATCTTTTGCACTGGTTACTCTGATATCGAGGGAATTGCACCAAAAAAACAGTGCAATTGAGCGAAAACTGCAGGCCAATGTGCAGTGTCAGCATAATATATCTTAATGATGTAGTTCTATGGTGCGTGTGATTAAAAAATGTAGGTTTTTTTGTCTCATTTTGGCTTAGTGGCTTCTCCTTTAAATCCAATTACACTTAACTCATTGCAAATTACACCAATTTTGTTTGGTTATCTGTAAAGCATGAGGAGTCTTGCTAATTTTGAACAAACACAGGCTGTATTGTTTATTCAACTATATGTATGACAGCCAGTTATTTTCAAGTACATACAACAGTTCTTCAAATCTAGCAAGCCCTGGTAATAGCATTTTTGGGATATTTAAAGAAAATTACAGTATTGTAGGAATGTGTAGTTCCTATCCAAAAGACTGAGGTCCACTCAGGCGATCAAATAAATGAGGTTTAATGAAAACTAACAGAGTTTAACGGATAACTACAGGAGAACATTGAATATAGGTCTAGTCAGTTCGGAGGCTCCAAGAGGACTGCTTGGGCGGTCCCGTGGCTGACGTCATGATGTCATCACGTTTGTCCCGCCGGTGGGGGATCAGGTGATGGACGACGTGACGTCATCGCATTTACCTGCGCTATTAAAGTGATCGCGCTCTGTACATGTAAACAGTGAAAACAAAGATACATACTCAGGCTGTAGCTAACATATTATTAAAGGGAATTATATACAATTGATCAGAGTCCCTTAGTGGCTCCGCCACATGCACCCCCCCAGAATTGTCTTTAATAGCAAAAGTAAAAAGGCGAGGAGGTCTGACAAGCCTGTCAGATCGACTTCTGTAGCCTTGAAGTGGAAGCTGATGGATGGTGGGCGAGCTGGCGGGCAGTTGCGTTTGATCTGGCACGGCAACTATGGGCGGTCGGCCACGTTTCGGCGGTTGTGCGATCTCGACTAGGCGGTCAAGGTCCAAGTGAGCCGGCTTCAACCGGTCAACTGAAATGTGGTCCGGTTTACCTCTGACATCGACTGAAAATGACTTGTCTCCTGGCTCTATCACGCAGAAAGGACCAGTGTAAGACGGTTTGAGCGGGTCCCGATGAGCGTCATGGTGGATAAACACATAGTCGGCATTCTTCAGCTCAGCTGGGGCATGGGAGCTCTGCAAGCCGTGATGCGATGTAGGCACTGGAGCGAAACTTCTGGCTGCCTCCTGGTGTCTGACGAGCTGCTGGGATGCGGACCATGGCTCTGTTGGAGTTGGAAGGAAATCACCTGGCACGCGTAGCGGCTGGCCATATATGAGCTCCGCCATGGATGATTGAAGATCTTCTTTAGGCGCTGTACGAAGACCCAACAGGACCCATGGAAGCCTGTCCACCCAGCCCGCGCCTTGAAGGCTGGCTCACAGTGCGACCTTGAGCGACCTGTGGAATCGTTCGCACAGGCCATTCGCCTGTGGATGGTAGGCAGTGGTGCGATGTAGCTTGACTCCGAGCCCCTGAGCCACAGCGTTCCAGAGCTCCGACGAAAACTGCGGCCCACAATCAGACGAGATGTCCGCCGGCGCCCCGAAACGGGCAACCCAAGAGGAGATGAATGCCCTGGCAACGTCTGCGGAAGTGGTATCTGACAAAGGCACCACCTCCGGCCATCGAGTGGTGCGGTCCACCATTGTAAGAAGATGAGTAAACCCGTGCGAAGGCGGATGTGGCCCCACCAGGTCCACATGCACATGATCAAACCTACATTCCGGAACAGCAAAAGTGGCCAATGGAGCCTTGACGTGACGCTGCAGCTTGGCCTTTTGGCAGACCACGCAGGTGTTGGCCCAGTCGCGAACATCCATGTGCATGCCCCGCCACACGAATTTGGACGACATCAGCCGTTGTGAGACCTTCATGCCAGGGTGCGGCAACCCGTGTATGGCGTCAAAAACTTTTCGGCGCCAGGCGACTGGAACGATAGGGCGAGGATCTCCCACAGAGACGTTGCAGAGTAGCATAGTGCCCGCAGCGTGGAATTTGACGTCGGCCGCTTGGAGGCTAGAGGGGTTGGTTCTGTAAGATTTGACTTCCGGATCCGAGGCTTGATCCGCAGCCATGAGGGCATCGTCGATGCCGAGCTGGACTGCATGAACGGTCGCGCGGGAGAGGCAATCCGCCACCAGGTTGTCTTTACCGGACACATGCTGAATGTCAGTGGTGAATTCTGAGATAAACGTCAACTGACGTTGTTGCCGAGCTGACCACCGTTCGGCGGTCTTGGCCATAGCGAACGTTAGTGGCTTATGGTCCACAAAAGCCGTGAACGGACGACCCTCCAGCAAGAACCAGAAATGGCGGATGGCCAGAAAAAGGGCCAGCAACTCCCGGTCGAGCGTGCTGTACTTCCGTTCGTTTCGCCGTAGTTGACGGCTGAAAACTGCCAGTGGTTGCCACGTCCTATGCACCCACTGTTCCTGCACTGCGCCGATGGCATAGTCTGATGCATCAGTGGTAAGGGCAATGGTAGCACCTGGCAGCGGGTGTGCCAGCATGGTTGCGTTGGCTAAAGCGCCTTTTGTGTCAACGAACGCCCGGTCCATGTCGACCGTCCAGCTGATCGGATCCTTGCCGGACTTGTCCATGAGGGCCTCGTACAGGGGCTGAATGAGCAGAGCTGCATTAGGGTCGAGCCGGTGATAAAAATGAACCATCCCAAGGAACTCCTGCAGGGCCTTGACGGTCTGCGGGCGCGGGAACGAAGTAACTGCCTCCACCTTCATTTGCAGGGGAATTGCGCCATCCGATGTGATGCGACGGCCTAAGAAATCAATCTGCTGCAGGCCGAACAGACACTTGGCCAGGTTGATGATCAAACCGTGTTGGCTGAGGTTGCTAAAGTGGGTGCGCAAATGGCAGATGTGCTCCTCTTTATTCGGGCTGGCAATGAGGATGTTGTCGAGGTAGACGAAAAGAAACTTGAGGTCCCGAAGCACGGAGTCCATCAAGCGCTGGAAAGCCTGTGCAGCATTCTTCAATCCAAACGGCATCCGCAGAAATTCAAACAGGCCGAATGGGGTGATGACTGCAGTTTTCGGGACATCTTGCGGGGACCTGGTGGTAGCCACGGACAAGGTCGACTTTTGAAAAAATGGTATTTCCCGCCAAATGGGCAGAGAAATCCTGAATATGAGGGATCAGGTACCGATCAGGAGTAGTGGCGTTGTTCAGGCATCGGTAGTGGCTGCAAGGTCGCCATCTGCCGCCAGGTTTCAGAACAATGTGGAGAGGCGAAGACCAGGGACTATTCGACTGGCGAATAATCCCTAGCTGCTCCATCATGTCGAACTCCGCTTTTGCAGCCGCAAGCTTGCCAGGTTCGAGGAGCCGGGCCAGTGCATAGACCAGGGAGCCAGTAGTGGTGATGTGATGTTCGACACCATGTTTCATGGCCGTGGAAGAGAAAGTGGGTCTGGTCAGGTCTGGGAAATCTCCGAGGAGGCGAGTGAAGTCATCCAGAGGTGGGAATGCACAGGAGACAGTGCGCGCCACGGTGTTACCGCGGTGGCACGGGATGGAGTGAAAAGTGGCCGCATTGATCAACCGGCGGTGCCGCACTTCCACCAGGAGGCCGTTGGCGCACAAAAAATCCGCCCCGAGGATGGCTTGAGAGACTTTGGCCTTGATGAAATCCCAGTAAAACCGCTGGCCGCCGAAGCACACCTGGACCCGCCGGCTTCCGAAGGTCCGAATGGCCCCGCCATTAGCCACCTGGAGGGAGGGGCCGTGCCCCCCGGCTTGTAGATCAAGATTTGACGTGGGTAGGATGCTACACTGCGCCCCAGTGTCGCAGAGGAAATGTCGACCAGATAGGGAGTCGTTGATGAAGAGGAGTTTTCCCGAATTACCGACTGCCATCGCAGCCGCGGGGCGCTCGTTACAACCGGTCCTCTTTCGACAGGGTGGCTGCTGTTTTTTGTTTTGAGCGAAAACCTGCAGGGAGGGCGGCAGCATCTTGCTTTCGCACCAAAACGGGCGTGGTAGAAGCACAACCCCGCAGGTTGAGGGGCTGGAGCAGCGTCCGTGGGGGATGGGTGCCTCGTGGCAGCACAGTACTGTGTCACCGCGAAGATCTTGTCCGCATCAGCGGCCAGCTCTGCGCAGTCTGTGACTTCCAACCTGGCTAGGGCAGCCTGAACTTGCTCCGGTAGCTGGCTGAGGAACAGCTCCCTGAAGAGGAAGCATTCCGGTTCGGTGCCCAGGAGCGTGAGCATTTGGCTCATGAGCTCGGACGGCTTGGAGTCCCCGAGGCCGGGCATATTGAGCAGCCGGGGGGTGCGCTCCGACTTCGTGAGCCCGAAGTCCTGTAACAACCATGCCTTTATCGTTTCATACTTGCGATCTTCTGGTGGATTACCAAGCAGGCTGACAATCCACGAGGCTGTGGCGCTATCGAAGGCGGGGACCACATGATAGTAACGGGTCTGATCCGCAACAATGTTCCTGATTGCGAACTGGGCTTCAGCCTGGATGAACCACGTGGCTGGCTGTTGCTCCCAGAACTGTGGTAGCTTCAAAGCAACGGCGTTCGATTCCATGTTCAGAAACTTCTGCGAAAACCATTCGCAAAAGTCGGGGTCACCAATGTAGGAATGTCTAGTTCCTATCCAAAAGACTGAGGTCCACTCAGGCGATCAAATAAACAAGGTTTAATGAAATCTAACAGAGTTTAACGGGTAACTATAGGAGAACATCGAATATAGGTCTAGTCAGTTCGGAGGCTCCATGAGGACTGCTAGGGCGGTCCCGTGGCTGATGTCATGACGTCATCACGTTTTTCCCGCCGGTGGGGGAATCACGTGATGGATGGCGTGACATCATCGCGTTTACCCGCGTTATTAAAGTGATCACGCTCTGTACATGTAAACAGTGAAAACAAAGATACAGACTCAGGCTGTAGCTAACATATTATTAAAGGGAATTATATACAATTGATCGGAGTCCCTTAGTGGCTCCGCCACAGTATGTTGTTTTAATGATTTTGTTTTAATCAAGGAAGATGATCCACAATGTAGGGTGGGTTCAGCATATTCATTATTTTTATATTATTATGCAAAGATGAGTTCTACTCTTTGAAATAAATGAATCCATTCGTAGTTGTTGTTCTGCATCTAAGCTTGTCTCACCAAGTGTTTCCTCAGTCTGCCTTCAGAGAGATTGAAGAAGCGCATGTGTGAAAGTCATGAATATCTCATTCAGAACACAGGTGGACACTATTGTTACACCTCTGGGTTATGCTATTGTATAGTGAGGCGTTGAGCAGTACAGACACAACCTGAAACATATGGCAATCGAACCACTTTCAGGAGTTACTAACAACATGAGACCTGCGAGAATATCTAAGGCATGATCCCAGACTTGTAACAGTAGAGTTCATGGCAGTTTCAGTGCAAAAAGTACAAGAAAAGAAACATTGGGAGTGACTTTTTGCCCACTTACCACCCTGTTCATGCTGGAAAACAGAGTGGTGGCCAAATGGAATTTCTTTAAAAATCTATCGCCCACTGGCAGCAAAAGGCCAACTGACTCGATTTTTGAGCTGGCTTCAATATTAGCGGCCAGCGTTCCTGCCTAAAACAGGCAGGAACACTCATTGTCAAGTACAAATAGACATAGCGTGTGCCACGCACATTCTGCCCATTGCTACTGACATATAGCGGTTAAAGGGGCTGCTGGAGGCTGCTCCCAAACACCCATAAATAATATTTAGCACCGATTTCTGTGGGACCTTCAGTAGCATAAATGCTTCGACCTGCCCCACAAATCCTCGGCACCAGTGCTGGTCGCTCAGTAACCAACAGTATTGCCTCCCTCCCTTTAAATGCTTATTTTGGCCTTGTTTCCACAGAGGAAATGCCGGATTCCCTGTTCCCAGATTGGCGAGCTGCCTGTCAGCACTGCCTGGCAGTTCACAGATCCTATTCAAATGAAATTTTAAACTATTAGCAAAGCATTACAGGTATGTCAAAAAACGAAGTTTGTGCTGAGTGTCTAATATGGGGGGAAAATTCAGTTGGTTAGCGCCTCCCATTAGCACCAGCAGCTGGCGCTAATGGGGCGCTGATGCAGTAGCGCCGGGGCAAGATGAATCCAGTGACGCACGGCAAATCCGATCTCCCCGTTGTACCGCTGGTATGAGGTACCACCGGGTACTTCAGCGCCAGGTAGATCGTGACATCAGTGAGCGTGCAATGCTCACTAGGCGCCCGATCTGCAAAATTGATTTTCGCCACCTACCTTAACACCTCAACCAGACAGCGACAGGGAGCGGAGGCGTACAGCTGATGGAAGTTGGATCCAGGGATGTTATTTAAAGGCACCACATTAATTACTCACAGCTGTCAGGGCAGGCTAGTTTCAGTGGCTTCTTGTCAGTTTCAGCCAGTGGAGCTGTTTGTATGAGTAATTTCAAGGCTCTTTTTTATCAGCTGTGTTCTGGCAAGTGCAAAGTTAGAAACATAGGCCTAGAAATTCACTATGGCCCCGCCAGCTGCCTAGCGCCCAAAAGTTAGCGATCGTCAGATATTCATTGTTAGCGCCCCAATTCGGAAGCGGGCGCTATACCAGGGTGTGCCCGCCTCCGCTTGGTGCGCTGACACTGAATATCAGCGCTCTTGGCGCCGCTGCGCCAGGCGCTGCACAGCAGCAGGCTGCGGTACTGCAGGCCTCCTCCTTCTCTTAAGGGGGAGCTGCCTGCAACGGGGAGATCGCCGCTGGATAGTGCCGGCAAATGAGCCCGGCACCACGGAGAAGTGCCGGGCTCGCGGAAAGCAGCCGGCAATGCCGCGGGGGGGGGCGTGGAGGAGGCCGGGGAAGGAGGTGCGGGCAGGCGGCCGCCGCAAAAGCGGCCGGCCGCACCTTCCGCTTTAAAGCGCCCCACTAAGGCAGCAGGACGGCCCCGTTTTCTGGTCGCTGTTTGCGGCCACTTCGGAGGAGGCGGCCGCAACTAAATATGGGGATCGGCGCGGTTTCGGGGCGGAACCGGGGCACTGCGCACACCGATGACGTCATCGGTGCCGGCGCAGCGCTAACGGCTACCGCCGCCAATACCGCTGCGCTGAATATCTGCGCAAACTCATTTTTGGCGCAAAATCACCCTTTAGGCGTTAACTGGGCGCAAAGCTGGCAGCGCCTTAATGAATTTCTAGGCCATAGAAACATAGAAAAATAGGAGCGGGAGTAGGCCATTCGGCCCTTCGAGACAGCTCCGCCATTCAATATGATCATGGCTGTACCTCTATCTCAATACCATATCCCGATCTCTCCCCAAACCCCTTGATGCCTTTTGTGTCTAGAAATCTATCCATCTCCTTCTTAAATATAAGATATAAGTTCCTACATTTATTGTTCAAAGATTCAAACTGTTACACTTAGCAACATTAATGGGCGCTGTACTGGCATATCTCCTCGCCCTCTATGATCTACCGTGGAGAGAGTGTAGGCAGCCAGAAATATGGGAACATGTGTGCAGAGAGATGAGGAGGGACACAAGGTTCTCACCAGGAGGCCTTACCCTCTGAGGGTATTCCGACAGTACCTCTCCTACCTTCAATTAAGCAAGGAGCAGTATATTAGACGGTTCCGCATCACCAAGGTGGTGGTCACAGAGCTGTGCCACCTCCTCCAAACAGGCCTCCAGCCTCACAACAGGATGACTTAAACTCCAGATCCCTTTTGCTCACCACATGTCCATCATACCATCGCTGTGTCATGCCATGTCACAGCATCCTCTTGGGTGCAAAGGTGAAATGAGAGAGACCACAAAATATTGAAAACTACATTAATAAATTTATGCATAAATATATCATACATATCACATTCATTCTATTAACTAATGACCCTTGTGCCTGCCATAGTTGAATAGCTGTCATTGTGTGCAAAGTGTGAGATGTGGGTGTGGGTGTTGGTAAGTAGAGACTGTTGGTGCGTGAGTGCTGGGGGTGTGGTGCTTTGGGCAGCGTGAAGCTTCTGGTACAGATGGTGGTATGTAGCATTTGTTGAAGCATTCACCCTGACCACCCGACTGAGGTGGATCTGCCATGAGCACACCTGCTTCACTCCTCTGGCTCCTTCTCCTTGCTGAGGCAGCTGCACAGCCAACAATGCTGAGAATGAGGTGCTGCAGTATCACTGAACCTCCCTTTAAGTACTGGGAAAAGCCTGTGGCAATGATGAGTTGCAATTAGACTGCACCCGATATTGGTCCACCCTTTGAGTGTAATGCCACTGAGCTAGGCATTTAAGACTTGACTTAGTGACCCAATCTTTTCTTTGAGCAGTGAGAATGAATTTTGGGTGCAGTCTGAAGCAGTAGCGCCTGGTGCTAATTCTCAAACTTTTCTAAAGATACTGCCCATCCCTGGGCTATAATGAATTTCTAGTCCATGGTGTTTTAGCGTTAAAGTGTTTGCATTTTTTCCTCATAGCAATCCAAAGGATAACACAAGCTATGAAAGTGTAAAACTTTGGGCCATCATTTTCTATGGCAGGGCATCTAACGGTGTCTGCCATTAGTTAGACTTGCCCTTGCACATTTAGGTATTTAAAAGTTTTGCGTGGCATGTTGCTGAAAGTGTGAGCTGATAACATCGCAGCGAGGGAAACTGGGCATCTGGAACCTGAGTGAACAGAGCAAGCAACTGTGTATCTCCTTAACCAATCAGATTGAAAGATTGAGAAATGAACAGCGCAAGGACTGAGAAGGACGTGTAAGTCAGAGTGGGTGAATTCAATGTCAAATCAGGTACAGCAAGAGAAATAAAGATAAAGAAAGTTTGGATTAAGAGAGAGAAAAAAGAGACAAAGGAAAAGTAAAAATAAAAGAAAAAGGTTATATTTTTAAAATCTCCAACAACATTTAAAACCTGAAGGAATGAGACTCCACACTTGTAATGGTTAATGTTAGTGCCAGAGAGGTTGACTGGCAGTAATTAACATTTATAATGTCAGTAAAAGGGTACTGAGACTGAAATGGACAAGACTTAACATTCCAAAGTGATTATTTGCACCGCATTCTTGGCTTTCGATCCGGTCACGCATGCGCAATACCCAAAGGTGTCGGAGCTGCGGCCTGCACCGCCATGCTTTGCTCGGCTACGTGCAGAGTAGGTCAGGAGATCCATTGGTAGCCAGGGGAGGGGAGGAGAAGATTGGGGGGGGCGGGGAAGAGATGATTGAAGGGGAGAGAGAGAGGATCAGAGGGGGGAGAGAGGATTGAAGGGGGAGAGAGGATCAGAGAGGGGAGAGAGGATCGAAGGGGGAGAGAGGATTGAAGGGGGAGAGAGGATCAGAGGGGGAGAGAGGATCGAAGGGGGAGAGAGGATTGAAGGGGGAGAGATGATCAGAGGGGGGATAGAGGATTGAAGGGGAGAGAGGATTGAAGGGGGAGAGAGGATCGGAAGGGGGAGAGAGAGTGTCAAAGGGGGGAGAGGCGGAATCGGAGGGGGGAGAGGGGATCGGAGGGGGAGAGAGAGGTTCAGAGGGGGAAAGAAAGGCAATTGGAGCTGGGAGAGAGAGGATCAGAGTCGGGGAGAGAGAGGATTGGAGGGCAAAGAGAGTAGATCGAAGGTGGGAAGAGAGAGGATCGGAGGGGGGAGAGGGAATCGGAGGGGAGAGAGAGAGGGAATCAGAGGGGGTGAGAGAGGTATGGAGGGGGAGAGAGAGGATTGGAGGGGGGAGAGAGAGGAACGGGGGAGAGGGAAGGAATCGGAGGGGGGAGAGAGAGGATCACAGTCGAGGAGCGAGAGGGGATCGGAGCTAGGGAGAGAAAGGATCGGAGGGGGGAGAGAAAGAGGATTGGAGGGGGGAAAGAGAGGATCGAAGGGGAGAGAGGGGATGGGAGGGGTGAGAGAGAGAGAGGGGGATTCGGAAGGTGGAGAGAGAAGATCGGAGGGGGAGAAAGAGGATCAGAGTGGGTGGGGAGAGGATCAGAGTGGGGAGAGAGGGGATGGAATGGGAGAGAGTGACATAATCGGAGGGGAGAGAGAGGATCGGAGAGGGGAGAGAGATGTTCAGAGGGGGGAGAGAGAGGGAATCGGAGGGGGTAGAGAGAGGGAATCAGAGGGAGAGAGTGAGGATCAGAGGGGGAGAGAGAGGGTCAGGGGAAGAGAGAGGGAATCGGGGGGGAGAGGGAAGATCAGAGTTGGGGAGAGGATCGGAGGGGGGAGAGAGAGGGGGGATTTGGAGGATGAAGAAAGAGAAAGGGGGGACTCAGAGGGGGGAGAGAGAGAGAATCGGAGGGTGAAGAGAGGATCGGAGGGAGGAGAGTGAACCGAATGGGGGAGAGAGGAGAGGGGATCAAGGGGTGGGATGAGGAGAGCGGTTTGGATGAGGGGGAGAGAGGAGAGGGGATCAAAGGGGGAGAAGAGAGGAGCTCGTAGTGGGGAGAGAAGGTCAGTAACTCGAGGGGGGGAAGTGCACAGACAGAACAGTGGGGATGGGGGAAAGAATGTGATCCAGTTCTAAAGGGGGGCTGGCGGGATCTAATTACACATTCCAGACAAACTGCTGGGTGTGTCATATCCTCCAAGAGGACCAATCAGAAATCTGGTCTTGTCCTCCAAGGGGATCAATCAGAACTTTGGTGTTGCAAATATACACTGCCTTAACTTTCTATGGCGATCTTAGTTCGTATCTTCTGCACAAATACAGCAATTTCACGCCATTCAATGCATTTCAATGGTAAGCCAGACAGCAAAATGCCGTTTTCAAAAATCTAACAGCAGAGCACGCAACTCTGACAGTAACTTTTGGATATTCATGTTTAACTGCGCATCTAGCCCTCGCCTGAAGTTGCTATACTATTTGCGCATAAATAACAGTGAGTGTCATTAGCCTCACCATCATTTTAATAGCAAATTATGGCTCCTTATATTCTCAATGCCTATGACTCAACACCTGAAGCAGACAGGAAAATGTATAAAAAATTGAGGGAAACTTCACACAGTGCCTGAAACTACAACCAGTTCCCAGCGTGAGGAGAGTCCTGCTAACACAGTGACTCCAAGCCATCTAACATGGTACAAGATTTCCAGGGTATGCTCACACAATATCCTGCAAAATTAATCAACCGGGGAATGCACCATCTGCTCCTCTAACTCTAGTTTATTGCTCGTCTCTCATCTCCTCCGCACCACCATCAGAGGCCGCATCTTCAATCATCTCCCCCTGCCCTGTGGAGCTCTCCTCCTGTACTTTGCTGCTTCTCTCCTATCCTTTAAAAGCCTCTTAAAAACTTACCTCTTCAACAATGTAAGTTTCAGTTGTGGCTCAGTGGGCAGCACTCTCTAGGTGGGAGGGGCTAGGAGTGAGCCAGGTGTGACTGGTTGCCTAATTGCAGCTAGGTGTTGGAGGAAGTTTTGTAAAAAGTTGGTGGAGGGTTTTGGGGTGTTGTTTTCAGGTTTTGGGGCCTTTTTGGCCCACAAAAAACAGCCAGATGGCTGCTGAGGGGTCCGGAGTGCCAGGCCCCTCAGAGGACAATATTCCCGAGAGGAATTTTATTCGGGAAGAAACTGTGGTGGGAAGGGGAAAAAAAAGGCCCAAAGATTTGGGCCGGGACCTCAGGAGGTTTGGTAAAGAAAATACGGTGGTGGTGCAATGTGAAGATAAGAAGATTCGAGCCTGGGATATAATCCAGGCGGTTCATGAGGACTGTGGTGAGGGAAGCTGTTTTGCCTGCCGAGCAAAACCAAATGTGGGATTTGAGGTGACGGTCAGTGGCCGTGAGGAGGTGGAAAAACTGCTGCTCAGTCTGAAAGTTGGGGAGAATTTTTGGAGGTGACTCTGCTATATTCAGAGGAGGTGGTGGTTTCATTTTTGAACTTGCCTGTGTACATCGAGGACGAAGTGCTGAGCAAAAAGTTGGAGTCGTGGGACATTAAAATCTGTTCCGAAATAAAGAGGAGGTACTGTCCGGGAACACGGGTAGCAGACGGAACCCGGTATGTAAAGGTGCGGTTCCCAGAGGGGGTGAGGTCTTTGCCGTACAGTATGAAGTTCGAGACACTGGAAGGAGTACAATACTTTCGTGTGCTGCACGATAACCAAGTAAAAGTGTGTTACTATTGTCTGGGACATGACCATCTCGTGAGAAACTGTCCTGATTTGTATTGTTACAATTGCTGTGAGTCGGGACATATCGCTGGAGCTGCAAGGCGGAGAGCTGTGGGGTGTGTCGTAAAGGCCCCGCCCGCTGTGAGTGTGTGGCAGAAGGGAGCGAAATGAGTGATGAGGAGATGGGAGAAGGAGCAGGAGAGGAGTGTGGAACGGCCGGAGGTGCGGTGCAGTCGGAGGACACAGCCGGTAAAATGAAGGAAAAAGGAGCACAGGAAGAGGCAGAGGTTGGCGGAGCGGAGATCGAGATGGAGATGGCGGAAAACACGGCGAGTGCTATGGAGGGGAACAAAGAGAGCAGCGGGCAGCAAGGGTCGAGTGCAGACTCGAGCCTTAATGCAGTTCGGCTCCCCCTGGGGAGTTTGGTGTCTGCGGGGGGAGAGGAGGCAGGAGCGGGGTGTGTGGTGGAAGTGAGTGCTCCGGGGAAAGGCGGGGAGTCGGATATTTTGGTGAGCAGGAGGGGGCAAGGCGGGGAGAGGGTGCAAGAGGCAGGAGCCTTAAAGGGACAGCAGAATGGGATCGGCGAGATAGAGACGTCAGAAGGGAACAATTTAGGTGCGCCATTGTCCCATGGAGTGAGGGAACAAGGTGCAAGGGTCAGAGGTAGAGACGTGGTCGAAGGGGGCGGCACAGTGGGAGAAACTGCGATAGCAGGAAGACTCTCTATGGGAGATGAAGTATCTGATGGGGAGCAGGATTATGTATCTGATGGGGAGCAGGCACAAGGGGTTGCAGAAGAGCTTGAGTATGAGGAATTAGAGGGGGACAGAGACATGGAAGTCGGGGATGGGGTGGCATCATGTGGAAAGGGAAAGGTTAGTGAGGGGCAGAAGGAGGGAGAAAGGGCAGCTCCTGGGCCCAAAGTTAATGCAAGGAAGAGGCTGAAACAGCAGGGAGGGGTCAAACAGGAGGGGAAAAAGAGCCGGAGGCTGCAGGAAAAAGCAACAGCTGGCCGAAAAGTTGAGAAGGAGCATGAGAGGAGGGAAGAGCCAGAGATTAAATGATGGGGAGATTATTGGGCATACTTCCCTTCTTTGGAGCCATGATTACATTGGTCTCGATCAATGTGAACGGACTGAGGGGTGAGAAGAAATTGCAGCAGTTGTTGCAGGGTTTTAAAGGCACGGACTTGTTGTGTCTGCAAGAAACCTTTTGGGATGAGGATATTCTAGAAAGAGTTCAGAAGGTTTGGAAGGGAGAGGTGTTTGCAAGTTGTGCAAACAATAACCGTAGAGGGGTCGCTGTTTTGGTGAGTCCATCCATAGAAGAGAACGTTGCCTTGGTGGACAAGGACACTGAGGGGCGATTTTTACGGCTAAGGGTAAAATTGGAGGGATTTAATTGTGATCTTTTTAATATCTATGCACCGAACGACCATTGCAAGCGTCGCGAGTTTTATCGGGGGTTATTCACTGAAGTGGCAGAGGTGGAAAATCCTTGTATAGTGGGGGATTTTAATGTATTTTTATCTTGGATGGACATTTCAGCCCAGATGACCTTTAAAGAGGATAACTCCAGAGGGATGATTATAAAAATGATGGCAAATTTAAATTTGAGAGACTTATGGAGGGACCGGAACCCCATAAAAAGGGAGTTCTCCAGAGCAGGTTGGGTGGGTGATGTTTTAAAACAGAGCTGAATAGATTTTGTGTTAATGCGGGAAGGGTTAAGTTCGGAGGTGATGGAGATTTATTATAAAAAAGTATTTTTTAGTGATCACTCGGCTTTGGTTCTTAGAATTAGGAACAGCAGAGTTAAGATCGGTTCAGGGGTGTGGATTTTAAACAATCAATACCTAAAGGAAAGTGCTTATAAAGAAGGGATTATAAATATAATAAAGAATGCTCAGAAGGAACTTTTGTTCTTGAAAGAAAGAAGAGTTTGGTGGGACAATTTCAAATATGAGGTAAAAGTTTTTTCGGTACGTTATGGGAAAAAGAGGGCGGCAGCTAACCGGCATCGAGAAGAGAATATAAACAAAAGGTTTACGGATGTCTGTAAAGCAGTTGACGGAGGGGATAAGGGAGCTGAGACTAAGTTCCGGGTGCTAAAGGAAGAGTGGGAATTATTGCAAGCTGAAAAATGCAAGGGGGCCATTCTCCGTGCAAAGGCTAGAGATGCATTCGAGGGCGAAAGATGCACTAGATATTTTCTAGAGCAAGAGAAGCTGTGACAGAGATTATCGTTAATTGAGGAGTTGAAGGTTGGGGAGAAGATCATTCATGAAAGTCAGGAGATTTTGGAGGCAGCTAGCAGCTTTTATCAAGAGCTATATACAAAAGAAGACATTTCCAATTTGGAGATGGAGAAGGTTGCTGCTTTTATTGAAAAGGGTTTAAAGGAGGATGAGAGAAGCATGTGTGATAAAGAAGTAGGATTAGCGGAAATAAAAATAGCAATAAGTGGAATGAAGGGGGGGAAAAGCCCAGGGTCTGATGGACTAAGTGCAGAATTTTATAAGGAATTTTTCGAGATTTTAAGTCCATTGCTCTTAGAAGTTTTTAAGGAAATTAAAATTGAGGGAAGGCTGGCCCCATCTATGAGGAGAGGTATCATAAGCTTAGCTTATAAAAATAAAGGGGATAGACGGGATCTGAAGAATTGGAGGCCCATCACACTATTAAATGTGGATTATAAGATCTTGGCAAGGGTTATGGCAAATCGTTTGAAGGAGGTGTTACCGGAGATAGTTTGGCCCTCTCAGTCCTATGGAGTCATAGGCCAGGACATCGCAGACTCTGTGGTCTCAATCCGAGATGCGATAGAACTCATGGAAGAGAGTGGGAGGGAGGCTTATGTATTAACGATAGATCAAGAGAAAACCTTTGATAGGGTCTCTCATGAGTTTTTATTGAAGGTTTTGGTAGCATTTGGTTTCAAGGAAAATTTCATTCAGTGGATAAGGATTTTTTATTCAAACATATTTAGCTGTTTTAAATGTAATGGTTTTTTATCTAAGTATTTTCCGATACAGAGATCAGTGAGACAGGCTTGTCCCCTGTCCCCACTGCTGTACACATTGGCAGCAGAACCATTAGGTTACATGATGCGAAAGAAACAAGGTGTAGTTGGGATTGTGGTACCCAGTGTGTTGGTGTTGGTGATACACCAATATGCAGATGACACAACCTTAACATTGAGAAATGGGGAGTCAGTGAGGAAAGCTATGGAGGTAGTGGAGAAATATTGTAGAGCTTCAGGTGCCAGAGTGAATTATAGTAAGTCCCAATGCCTGGTTGCAGGGAGGGGTAGGGGGGAATGGTTGGGGGAATGTCCCTTTAAGGTGGTGGCGGTTTTGGAAGTTCTGGGGGTGCATATGGGGTGCAAGAAAGACCGGGAAGAAGTGGATCGATTAAATTGGGAACCGAAGGTTTTGAAAATTAAAAAGATTTTGGGAAGATGGGAAAGAAGGTGGTTGAAAGTGCAAGGAAGAGCGACAGTGGTGTCTGCTCTCCTGCTATCTAAGCTATGGTACTTATTGATGGTGGAGGATATTCCTGAGTGGGCAGAAAAGTCCATACGAGAGGCTTGTGTGAGGTTTTTATGGGAAGGGAAACCAGCCTTGGTGGCTTACAATACCATCATTGGACGAAGAAATCAGGGAGGACTCAACTTCCCAGATATTGATTTGAAGAAAAAATCCTTTAGAATCAAATGGGTGAAGAGATTTCTTCAGAAGTCAAATTCAAGTTTTTGGAAGAGTTGTTTAGAGCATTTTTTTAAACAAAGTGGGATAGGAGGGCAGGGGATATTGTATATGGAATACAATAATATGTTTTTGAAATCGATTAAGCTTCTCCCTAGGTTTTATAAGGGGGTTGTAGAGACTTGGGCTCAATTTTTAAAAAGTGTGCAGTTTATGCCCAAGGGGGCTGAGGAATTTTTAGAACAGCCCTTATTTTTGAACAGGTGGGTCAACATCAAAGGAGAGGTTTTATTTAATCAAGCTTTTATAAAAGCTGGGATTATATCGGTGAAAGATGTATTATACGAGGTGATTCCAGGTTGGTTGCCGGAAGCGATAGTGAGGGACATGGTGTGGGAGGAGGATCAGGAGGTAGAAGGAAAAGCAATAGGAATCATGTGTGAGAAGATTGTGAGGGCAATGCCACAGGATTGGATGGAAGAAATAAATGCGGAAATCTCCAAAGGAAGTAAAATGCGTCCTGCTTTTCCAAGCTTTGTACTGGAGAAAGGGGGAGAGTTAGTCCAATTTGACAACTGTAATACTCGAGATTTCTATGAGGTATTCAGAGAATGGAGATTCAAGACACCTGCTGGTCAGGAGTTTTGGCAGAGTATATACCCACAGCTGGACTTCAACAGGATTTGGAAGGGAGTGTGGGCGAATTTTAAGTGCCCAGAATGGATTGAACTGGATTTCAAATTGGCTCATAACCGGATTTTTACCATGACGGTCTTGTGCAAGATTGAACGAGTGGAGGCGGCAACTTGCCCAATGTGTGGGACACAGGATGAGACTCTGTCCCATTTACTGGTGTTATGTCCGCAGTTAAATGACTTTAAATACTATGTTCGACAGTTGTGTGAAGCTTTTTTGCTGGGTGGGGACCGAACAGCGAGAATGGGAATCCCGTGGGACTCAATTTTGAGATGGGGATTGCAGGAGAGTCTGCCAGAGTCTAGCGGAGCGGCAATTCATTTAATGTTCAGTTTGGCTAGATTCGTGATTGTGCAAAGAAGGAATGCTCTGTTTTTTAAGGGGAGGAGAATCAATCTAAAAGAGTATTTTAAATATAAGCTAAAAGACCATTATAAGGCTCTGTGGATGTTTTATTCAGAAAGGAATTTAAGGACAGTATTTTACAACCAATTTTTAAAGTACAATCGATTAATATATGTTACAGGTGACAAATTAAACTTCAGGTTTTGATGTTAAAATGTGGTGGCGGCATGGCTGTGCAGGGCAGTGGAATTGATTTGTATCATACAATGTAATGATCACGATGTTGTAAATGTTCTTAATGTTCAATAAAGTATAATAATAAAAAAAATTTAAAAAAAAGTTGGTAGCACTTCTTACCTCTGAGTGAGATGGTTGTGGGTTCAAGTCCCACTTCACGAAACTTGCAGCACATAAATCTAGGCTGACACTCCAGTGCAATGCTGAGGGAGCGCTGCGCTGTTGGAGTGTGCTGTCTTTCAGATGAGATGTTAAACCAAGGCCCTGTCTGCTCTCTCAGTTGGGTGTAAGAGATCCCATCACATTGTTTCAAAGAAGAACAGGTCCTGGTCAATATTTATCCCTCAATCAACAAAAACAGATCATTATCACATTACTGTTTGTGAGAGCTTGCTGTGTGTAAATTGGCTGCCGCATTTCCTACATTATAACAGTGACTACACTCCAAATAATACTTCATTGGCTGTAAAGCGCTTTGAGACGTCCGGTGGACGTGAAAGGCGCTATATAAATGCAATCTTTCTTTCTTTTGCATTTTGACTCTTTCATCCAAGTTAAAGGCACTACATAAATACAAGTTGTTAATATTGTGATTGCATCACCTGTGACTTATAAAATAAATCGAGCATCCCTTTAGTTAAATGATTGTTGAGGAAAAAATTTAGGGCCAAAAAATATAATTGTCAATCCCCACAAATTGTTCCTTCTGTCACACAGAACGTTTGTACATATATATATTTCATCACATAGGAACAGAAGGAGGCCATTCAGCCCCGAGTCTGCTCCGCCATTCAATTAGATCATGACTGATCTGCATCGTAACTCCATTTACCTGCCTTGGTTCCATGAATCAGATGGCAGTGTTCAGTGCTGCCACCTAAATCTCCACAAAATTGCAGTAGCAGGCATTGCAAAAATAAAGAAGTCTTTTTTTGGTGATTTTATGATAAAAATTTATAATATTAGAGTGAAACCCCGGTTCTTGTCACTTTTGTTGGCCAGGAAGGAGAAAATGAGAGTCAGCAGAATCCACGTTTATTATTTTATTAACGGAAGAAATCTGTAACCATTTCAAAGTCATGGAGATTTGTCAGGCAGTGTCTTCCCCTTCTAAGTCTATGTTGGCTGTTCCTTATTAAGCGATACTTCAGCAGCCTGCCCTCTTACAATACATTCCATTATTATATCTATCAGTGATGTTGGGCCATTGGGCCTGTAAGTGACTGTCTCTGATTTTCACCCTTCATGGTCTGAATCCTGCAGAGTCTCACCAGTACCCAGAGACTCTTCCCAAAGTATATACCATCGGGCCCAACGGCTTAGCGATCTAGAGTTCCTCAATAATAATATGACATAAAACCACACGAGGCACATTTGGTATTATACCTTATATAGCAAAAAAATTAAATTGTCCTTATATTTTATGGTTTTAACGAGCTAGGGTAAATCCGTATTAAAAATTGCATCAACCAGCTGTGTCCTTCGTTTTTCTGAAATTTCCTTTATTCCATGACAAAGTGAGTCTGTGAAATGGCTAATAAATGTCGCAGGCTACAATGTAAACAGCTCCAGTCAACTTACTCAAAGTGCCTGTCTGACCTAAATATATTTCTGTTGCTCTATAGCCATGTCTGGTTGCCTGAATCACAGCCCTTTGCTTGTTACCATGGAACCCTCTGGAGGGCAATTTGATGTGAATTTAACTTGCTGCTGGATATCTAAAACTAATTTCCAACTATTGTCAGGTGTTAAAAAAAACAGTGACCTGGAAATTCATCTCGTGCGGTGATGGAAAACGGGCGGTATCGGATCGTCCGCCCGTTATACGCAGCACCTGATGTTCCGTCTGAACTCAGTATCAGGCGCTGCCTATAATGTCCGGCCGTTCCGATACCGACCATTTCGCACCACCACCCGAGACAAATTTCCAGGCCACACTGTTTGAAAAGTGCACCAAAAGGAGACATGAGGGGTAATTTTGCACTCACAGTGGAAGCCAGACTCAGAGGAGGTATAAGTTGGTGTTCGGACTACAATAATGTAACTTCAGTTCTCTGACTCGCACATCCTGTGAGAGTGCCTCCCTATGAGTAGCAAGGGAAATTGGAATCACCTTTATAAATACTAGGCCATCATCCCATGTTTACTGAAATGTTAGTCTGCAGAGATTAAAGATCATCCTCAAAGAGACTGCATCTACATCTATAAATGTAGCCTTGTAGCTTTTCTAATCGTAATAAGGCAACATTTCTACAGTGGTTCCCCAATCTTCCACCGTAACTTTGATGAAAGATTAATGGAAACGCCATAAAACAGCGGAAGCTGGAGATAGGAGAACCCCTGCAAAAATTCTAACCCAGTGCTTCTACATGGCGCAGGAATGGATAGAGCTCCATAAACAGAGTACTTAGTACAGGCCAAGTACAAACAGCGGAAGGAGTGTATGACAAACCAAGCAATCCACCCACTCTTCGCTACAACCACTACCTGCCCCACCTGTGGCAGAGTCTGTAGATCCCATATAGAACTCATCAGTCACCTTAGAACCCACAATATTGGAGTGGAAGCAAGTCATCCTCGACTCCAGGGGACTGCCTAAGAAGAAGAGAAAAAGACATATATACCACCAGAAACTGTCATTCTAAGTACTTGTCGCATGAAGCTTGTAGCATGTAGATTTTTAAAAAACATTTAATTTAGTTTGTATGTGTAGTGTCCGAGTATCAATAATACACGGACTGCAGGAGAACAATAATAACAGGTATTTACTGAACAGAGGGTACTCTTTTTTTTTTTTTTTTTATTTGGACCCAAAAAAAACCAATTCGACTGTAAATAAACAAAAGTTCAACTAAAGCTTAACAAATCAAATTAAAATTTGGTTTTCCGTGTTGATGATGCACTCCAGTCCCCGCGGCGCCCACCGGTCGCGGAAATACTCAAGCGCACCGGCGGACACCGCGTGCTCCATCTCCAGGGCCACCCGGGCGCGAACATGGCCGTGGAAGAGATGCAGGCAATCCGGCTGGACGACCCCCTCGACCGCCCGCTGCCTGGACCAATTGATGGCTCTTTTAGCCAGGCCCAGGAGCAGGCCCACAAGGAGGTCCTCCAACCTGTCCGCTCCCCTCCGCACCGGGTGACCGTAGATCAAGAGCGTGGGACTGAAGTGCAACCAAAAATCGAGGAGCAGCCCCTTCAAGTAGTGAAAGAGGGGCTGCAACCTCTCACAATCCATATAAACGTGAAACACGGACTCCTCCAGGCCGCAAAAAATGCAGGCGGCCTGGGAGTCCGTGAACCTACTTAAAACCTTATTGCACGGGACCGCTCCATGCAACACCCTCCAGGCCAAGTCCCCGATGGAACAAGGGAGGACTCCCGCATAGAGAGCCCTCCATTGGGGACCTCCGCTACCGCCGGTCGGCAAAACGCCACGCCAAGGCGTGTCCGGACGGTAGACGAAGATGGCAAAGTGGAGAGTGTGCAGGAGCAGCCCGTACAGGAAACCCCTCCGCGCGGAATGAAAAGGCACGGAGGGTATTTCCTCGAGACGGCTCAAGTTGTGAGGCGCCGGTTCCCGAAGGGAGTTTCGGGGCCGGGCGCCGATGAGGAATTCCGTCCGAACGGGGGTAAGCTCGGACGGGATCGCCCCACGTGCTTGAGCCGCCTCGATACACCTAGTGGAGTCGGGGCCCAGTGCCGCTTTTACCGATTCGATGGTTTCGACCGCGAGCTGGACGTTGGCCCAGGACAGGCGCCGCGCCAGCTCCTCCGGCGCCATCCAGCCCGCTCCTCCGCCATCGAGCAGGTCCTCGACTCTAGTCACCTTGCCAGCCACAGCCCTACCCTCCGCCAGCCGCCCGAACCCGTGTTCGTGGAGGTGCGGATTCCTGAGCAGCGGCTCCCGAAGGAGAGCCGCCGCTCCTGACGGGGGAGAGCTCCGCCTGGAAGCGACGTAGTTCCAAACCCATAGTAGTTCCTGGTAGAAGACAGGCAGCTCCCGCAGGCCGGCACGCCTGCTGCCCACTTTCGCAAACAGGAGCTGCGTGTCGTAATTGAGGCCATGCAGCTGGCGGAAGAAAAACGTCGCCAGCGCACACCATCTCGGAGGATTCTCGACGTACAGGTATCTCTGCAGCGTCTGAAGACGGAAAGTCGCAGCCTGGGTGCGAAGGCACACCAGCGCCTGACCGCCCTCCCTAAGCGGGAGACACAGAACCGCGGCAGAGACCCAGTGCTTCCTTTTGTCCCAGAAGAAGTCGATGAGCTTCTTCTGAATCTTGGCGACAAACGCAGGGGGAGGGATCAAAGTGACCAACCGGTACCACAACATGGCGGCCACCAGCTGGTTTATGACCAGCGCTCGACCCCTGTAGGACAACACTCGGAGCAGTCCTGTCCAGCGTCCTAGGCGAGCGGTGACTTTGGCCTCCAGCTCTTGCCAGTTCGCCGGCCAAGCGTCCTCGGCAGGGCTAAGGTAGACTCCCAAATAGAGGAGGTGCGTGGTGCTCCAGGCGAAAGGCCTGAACTCCTCCGGCAGGGAGTCCACCCGCCACTGACCCACCAGGAGTCCGGAACATTTCTCCCAGTTGATCTTGGCGGAGGATGCGTCCGAGTAAATCTGCTGGCATTCCCGCATCCTCCGCAAGTCAGCGGGATCCGTGACCGTGAGGAGCACGTCATCGGCGTAAGCCGAGAGGACCACATCCACGCCCGGCCCTTGCAGAGCCAGTCCCGTCAACCTCTTCCGCAAGAGGCGCAGGAAAGGCTCCACGCAAATGGCATATAACTGACCGGACATGGGGCATCCCTGACGCACCCCCCTCCCGAAGCGAAGGGGCGCCGTCAAGGACCCGTTAACTTTAATCAGACACTCCGCGGCGGCGTACAGAAGTCGGATCCGGGCGACGAAATGCGTCCCGAACCCGAATGCGCGCAGAGTCCCGAAGAGATACTCGTGATCCACCCTGTCGAACGCCTTCTCCTGATCCAGGGAAAGGAAGGCGACCGACAGACCAGCCCTCTGGGAGTGGTGGACCAGGTCCCGGACCAGATGGATGTTATCGTGGATGGTCCGGCCCGGGACCGTGTAGGACTGGTCGGGGTGGATCATGTGGGCCAGCACGGTGCCAAGGCGAGCAGACATGGCCCTGGCAAAGATTTTATAGTCCGTGCTGAGGAGGGAGACCGGGCGCCAGTTCTTAAGGAGGCGGAGATCGCCCTTCTTAGGCAGCAGGACAATGACCGCCCTGCGCCAAGAGAGGGGCATCTCCCCGGTCGCCAGACTTTCCCCCAGGACCCGCGCGTAGTCGCCCCCCAAGACGTCCCAGAACGCCCTGTGGAACTCCACGGTCAGCCCGTCCAGCCCCGGGGACTTTCCCCTAGAGAGCTGGCGGAGGGCGCCGGTCAGCTCCGCCAGACTTAGCGGAGCGTCCAATTTTTCGGCGCCCTCCGGGCCAACCTTAGTCAGGTCCTCCCACAAAACTCTGCGCGCATCCTCGCTGGACGGATCCGGAGAGAACAGAGCCCCGTAATAGGCGCGGGTCTCCGCGCTGATTCCCTCCGGATCCGAGACCAGAGATCCGTCGTCGGCCAGCAGCCCCAAGAGCTGCTTACGGACCCCCCGTCTTTTTTCCAGCGAGTAGAAGAAGGGGGAGCCGCGGTCCAGGTCCCGCAGGAGCTGGATCCGCGACCTCACGTACGCGCCTCGGGACCCGACGAGCTGCAGGTCCTTCAGCGCGCCCTTCTTCTCTTCGTACACCTTCCGCAGGGCCGGGTCCTCGACGACCTGACCGAGACGGGACTCCAGGTCGAGCACCTCCTTCTCCAACCGCCCGACCCGGGCCTCCCGCCTCTTGGTCGACCCCTTCGCGTACTCCTGACAGAAGAGACGGATGTGAGCCTTGCCCACATCCCACCATAGCCTCAAGGAGGGGAAGCCCCCCTGCTTCCTTCTCCAGTCGGCCCAGAATCGACGAAACGAATCCCGGAACCGTGCGTCCTCCAGCAGCAGGTTGTTAAAATGCCAGTACATGGACCCCCCCCGCGCGCGCAGCGGAGCGAGCTCCGCCCACACCAGGTGGTGGTCCGTGCACGGCACCGGCCGCATGGAAGCTGCCGGAACGCAGGAGACGAACGCCCGGGAAATGTAGAGGCGGTCGATTCTGGACCTTCCTCCCCCAGACCTCACGCTAGTGAAGGCGCTGGAGTCGGGGTGGAGATTTCGCCAGACGTCCACCAAGTCGAAGGACCCAACCAGGTCCCTCAACTTCTCCATCGCCGCCGGGCTTCGCGGGGGACCCGAACGGTCCCTCGCCTCGAGGGTGCAGTTAAAATCCCCCCCGAGGATGACGCACTCGCCCACGTCGATGGAGCCCAAGAAAGCGGACACTTCTTCGAAGAAGCGCACTTGCTGCGCACTGGTCTGAGGGGCGTACACGTTCACTAGATGGAGCGGCACGCCCCCCAGGCGAACAGTGACATGGAGCAAGCGGCCCGGCACGTGCTCCTTGACCCCCAAGATCTCCGGCTGAAAATGCGGGGCCAGCAAGATAGCCACCCCGCTGGAATTGTTGGAGAGGTGACTCATGCTGACCCCTCCTTGCCACTCCAGGAGCCACGTGGCTTCGTCTCCCGGAACGGTGTGGGTTTCTTGCAGGAAGCACACCGCATACTTCCCGTCCCGAAGGACCGAGAAGTTATTGAATCTGCGGCGCGCCTCCCTGCTGCCGTTGATGTTGAGGCTGGCTATGGTTATCTTCATGTCAGAAGCATAGTGCAACCTCTACCTACACCTAACGGGGCGAGGAAGCGCAGCCGCTGGTCCGCCGCCACTTCCTCAGCAGCCCAGTGAGAAACGTTGTGAGCCGACGCAGCTCGAGCGGGTTCACACCCTCGTCCACGCCCAAGATCTTAACGGCGGCGCGGACGGAATCGATGAGCAGCGCCAGCTCCGACCACCTGTCGAGGGCCAGCCGGACCTTATTGCGCTGACCCAGGCACGTGGCCATAAAATCCCGGAGTTCCCTTACGGAAATGAGGGGAGACTCGGCAAGGGGCACGAGGTCATCCATCGCCACGTCGGCGCTGGAGTCCGAATCGTCCTCCGTGCCCATCACCGAGTCCCCATCCTCCTCCAGGGGGTCGTCACCAGCGGCCGACCCGTCCGCCGCGCAGTGCGAAGCGAACGACTCGGCCGCGCCAGCCAGCCCCGCCTCCGCCCGGATCCCACCCCCAGGATCGGCGGCAGAGGATTTCTCCCTGGGCTCCTCTAGGGGTGCCGGGCCAGAAGACGGCGGCGGTTCAGAGCTCCCCTCCGCCTCAGACGCCGGAACGACCGGAGAAACCGGGGAGAGAACAATTTCCAGCTCCTCCAGTACGTCCGGCACCAGAGACGCAGCCAGGGGGCCATCCTCCTCCCCGCCACCAACCTCCGACCCAGCGGACGGGGGGTTTTGAATTAAAAGCTCTACCAGGACGAGCATCCCCTGGGAGACGTCCGGGTCGCATTGGGCGAGCTCATTATCCTCGAGCTCGCCCGACCCAGCCCCCAGGCTGCCCGACCCGGCGAGTGGTAACGACACCGATAAAAGGTCAACTTCAATTACTGCCGCGGGTTGTTCTGCAACCCCCCCCCACGGGCAGGGTCTCATCCTCATCCCCGGGAGGCACGTGCTGGACAGACACATCTGCCTCAGCCTCCCGAGGGACAGGCGACCCCTGCCGATCGCTGGTGATGACGACAGCGCTGGGGGGGCGGGGGGGGCGCAGTACCCGCGGCGGGCGACGACTCCCCCTGCTCGGAGGGACCTTCCTCCTCCCGGTCCTCCTCCTCATCCAGGGGGTCGCGCCTTCTTTTTAGCACGGAGGGAGCGAGGGAGACCTCCATGTCTGCAAAGGCCTCCTCCTCGACTCCCTCCGGCGGAGCAGGTTTGTCGGGTTCCTCGGGCCCGAGCCCGGCCGCAGGTATTGGCATTACCGCTGCGGCGGTTGCGGCCACAGGCTCGGGCACGGGGCCCCTCCCGCTCACATCTGCCCTGATCAACTCCGCGAGGAGCGCGGGTGTAAGGGGCTCAAGGGGCAAGGGCTCACCATCCACGGGGGGGCCTGCCCCAAGGTGCTTCTTTTTTCCCCGCGCCTTCTTTCCGGCCGGACACGCTCCCTCCCCCCCGCCGGAGGCCTTGGTGGCATCGGCCCCCGACGTCAACCGCGCATCAGACGTACTTGACGCGCGGGCAGATCCGGGGGGAAGGGCGGCGGCAGCGGCGTCAGCCTCGGCCGCACGAGATGATCCGGTGGCCTTGGAGGCAGGGCAGTTCCTCCTGATGTGCCCCACCTCCCTGCAGGCATGGCACCTCACACCGTCCGACGTCCAAAAGGCGCGGTAGGCGGTCCCCTCGTGGAGGACGACGAACGCCCCTTCAGTGTCCTCCTCCCGCGCCAGCTGGATAAACAGCTGGCGCCGGAAGGAGAAGACGTGGCGAAGGCTGGCCTCCCGGAAGCCGAGCGGGATGGGCGTGATCCCCGACCTCACCTCCCCAAGTTGTCGCAAATGGGGAAGGAGGAGCTCACCAGGAACATAGGGCGGGACGTTGGAAATAATGATCCTCTGCGCGGTGGCCTCGAGAGGATCCACCGGCAGGAAGGTCCCGCCCACGGTGAGCCCCTTGGCGACAGCCAGGGACACCGCCCGCTCCGACCCCAGGAAGAACACAGCCTTCCCATACATTTTCGAGGCCGCGACGATGGCTGAGGGGCCGACAACCCCAGCCATGGCCTTGACGCAGGCCTCGATGGTCATAGTGGGGTGAGTGTAGCTCTTCACCCCAAGCTTTTTCGTTATTAATCGAAAAGGTGACGGGGCAGCAGGAACAGCGGGAGCAGCTGTGGCTGTGGCTACCACTCTCGCATAGGTCCCGGCTGGCCCCGCCACCGGCGAAGATGCAGTCGCCATTCTGGGGTGCTTTTTTTAAGGGCTACACTCACCCCAAGTCACAGGCCTGAAGGTGTTAATGGCCTCGGTGTATATATATATATATTTTTTTTGTCCTCTATTGAGCAGAGGGAGCTGATTAAAATGAGGACACACCTCTCTCCTTATTGATTTAAATTGGGAGAGGAGCCCTCGCCCCTCTGCTCAATTGGCAATTAATAAAATAGATGAAACTAAGGTGCCTTAGAAAGACAGGCAGAGAGAGACAAAGAGAGAGAGAGAGAGGTGGGGGGGTGGGAAGGAGGGAGGCCGCAAAGGGCAGTGTTGCCACTCAGGATGGTGGGTGGGTGTAGGCAGGGTTGCACTCTCCGATGGAAAAAGTCTTTGGTGATGGTGGTCTTCTGGCAGGGGGAGAAGACGTCTTCACCTGGAAAAGCTGGAGAAGCCCAGGCTTAGTCCTGCAACAGGTCTTAACGATGTAATTAAATTAAATTAAGGACTTCACCTTGGGCAGCTCCAAGCTCTCCCAGGGCAGGCAATAGAAGGGATGCTAATTAGTGGTGTGTGTGGCCTAGCTTTTAACAAGAGCACACACACACACTACACCCCTTGATGATCCGGCCTTGCTTCTTCTTTTCTCCCCCCACCTAAAATACAAAGTCTTGGGAGAGTGCCCCAAATAACACCCACCTGTAGATGTTCCGGATGAAGTTTTCTTCCCTCCTTTCAAGCAGTTGGTTTCTCTCCCCTCTCTCCCTCTCCTGAAGTGGAGGCCAAATTGGGGAGGCAGTGATGGAAAGGCCTCTCCCCTGGTTGATGTTGATGTAGGCCTCCTTTCTCCTTTTCCTCCTCTGTCCTCTCTCTCCAGGCACCTCAGTTGATGTAATGATGGTGGAGTTGGTGATGGTGGTCCAACGTTCTCCTCCTCTTCCTGGTCAGGGGACCACCACTTTAATCCACTCTCCAAAGTCTGGCTGCTCCCTCTGCTCGTGCTTGCAGCTGAACAGAGGGTAACTTAAGACTGAAATACAGAAGCCTGCTATGGCTTTATATACAGGGGTGGTCACTGCCGGTACTGCAGTATAGAATCAGTTCTTCTCTTAAAGGTACATACACAACAATTCCTCCCCTTTTAGATAAACAGGACATAACATTCATTCAACAACTAAATAATAACTAATTACAATTACAATTTTCTCTGTACTATATACATCAACTGAAATAATCATTTATAAGTTCAGTCTTTGAGGAGGCTTCCTGATCCTGACTGGATAGCGCTTTTCTCGAGTATCCTGTTCTTGCGGCGGAGTTGATTCGGGCTCATTTTCATTGGTTGGTTCGTCAGCTTCCAATACCACTGCTTCTGAGGTAGACGCAATCTGTACTTCGGGTTGATTACCAGGTGCACCTGCTCATGGTATGGGTTTGGTTTGTTCCTGTGACTCTAGAATCTGGTCAGCATGGCATCTCATGATGCTCTCTCCAACGTCCATTGTGTACATTAGGGGTCCCTGCTGTGTGCATATCATTCCTGGCTGCCATTTTTCTGTTCGGTAGTCGCAGGCCAAGACTGGTTGCCCTATCTTGAAGCTCCTGGTTGGCTTCTCATTTATGTGCTGGAATTGCTTATCCTCAACATCTCGTCTTATGTTTGGTTTGAGCAAATCCAGGCGGCATCTTAGCCTTCGGTTGAAGAACATTATGGCTGGAGCTTGGTTGGTGACTGCATGTGTCGCATTCCGGTAAGCAAACAAGAAATTATCCACCTTGTGTTGTAGTGGTATGTCGTCATTATACATCGCATTTATTGCCTTTTTAAAGGTCTGAACAAACCTCTCAGCCAATCCATTTGTGGCTGGATGATATGGGGCAGATGTGTAATGTTTCACCCCATTATTCCTCAGAAACCTCCGGAAATCCTCTGACACAAACTGTGGCCCATTGTCGGAGCAAATCTGTTCTGGCAAGCCATTCCTGGCGAAGATGGTCCATAGGACTGCAATAGTTTTCTCCGTGATGGTGGAGGACATTTTGATGACATCTGGCCATTTCGAATGGGCGTCCACAGCGATTAGGAACATTGAGTCCATAAATGGACCAGCAAAATCAATGTGTGCCCATTGCCATGGAGATGTGGGCCACTCCCATGGATGTAGCGGGGCCTGTGGTGGAGCGTTTTGGACCTTCTGGCATCCTGTGCATCTCTTGGTCATATCCTCGATTTCTTTATCGATTCCCGACCACCACAAAAACGCCCTGACTAGGCTCTTCATTTTTACCCCTCCCAGATGACCCTCATGAAGCTCATTGAGCACTCTATCTCTCAACTTGGGTGGAATTACCACTCGGGATCCACACATCAAGGTCCCCCGGCACACTGACAGCTGTTCTCTCCTTGGCGAGAATGCTGGCAACAGTGAGTCGCCATGTGCTGGCCATCCCTTCACCGTCAAATCATAGACCCGAGAGAGTGTCGGGTCATTTCGGGTTTCCTTCTCTATACTTAAGTTTGTAACAGGTAGACATTCGACTATGGTCGCATGGAATATCTCAACAGGGTCCACTGCAGGTGCTTCCTCTACCATAGGCAATGGTAGGCGCGACAGCCCATCAGCGTTTCCATGCTGTTTCGTACCCTTGTACTCTATGTCGTACTGATGTGACCCTAGAAAAAGTGACAATCTTTGCAGCCGTTGCGCCGTCATCACCGGAACGCCCTTCTTTGGGTTAAAAATGGAGACCAGGGGCTGATGATCAGTCAGTAGGGTGAATTTCTGCCCGTGCAGATAGTGATTGAACTTCTTCCACACCAGGCTGAGGGCCTCCCTGTCAATCTGGGCATAGTTACACTCGGCTAAGGTTAACGAGCGCGACGCAAAGGCTATTGGCCTCTCTGAACCGTCAAGGAATTTGTGTGACAGCACCGCTCCGATGCCGTAGGGTGACGCATCACATGCTAACCGAATCGGTAGCGTTGGATTGTAGTGGGCCAATACTTCTTTAGATGTGATTAGGCATTTACATTTCTGAAAGGCACGCTTACACTCATCACTCCATTTCCATGTTACTCCAGTTTGCAGCAGGGCGTTCCGTGGGTGCAGAATTGTAGATAAATTCGGCAAGAACTTATGGTAGTAGTTCACCAACCCGAGGAACGACCTCAGTTGCGACACATTTTCCGGTGCTGGAGCCTTGACTGCAGCCTCAATCTTGTCCGGCGACTTATGCAACCCTTCCTCCTCAATCATGTGGCCACAATACGAGATTTGTCTCCTGAAGAACTCGCATTTGGGACGGTTGGCTCGTAGCCCATATTCCTGTAATGTAGTGAGCACCTGCTCCAGGTTGGCAAGGTGTTCACTGTCATTTTCGCCCGCAACCAGGATGTCGTCCAAATAGCACTGGGTCCCCGGGATCCCTTGCAGGACTTGTTCCATCACCCTCTGCCAAATAGCCGGGGCTGATGCTACCCCGAATACCAGTCGATTGTACTGGTAAAGGCCTTTGTGAGTGTTTATCGTGAGGTATTTCCTAGATGCTTCTTCCACCTCCATTTATAGATACGCTTGGGCCAGGTCAATCTTTGTAAAGCATTTCCCTCCAGATAGTGAGGCGAAAATATCTTCTATCCGTGGAAGTGGATATTGTACTGTGTGCAGAACTGGGTTCACAGTTACCTTGAAGTCCCCACAGATGCGAACCTTTTTCGGCTCCCCAGGCGTGCTGCTCAATGATTTCTTCATTACAGGAACGATGGGTGTGGCCCACTCGCTCCAGTCCACCTTGGACAGCAGACCCGAATGCTCCAGACTCTCCAGCTCTGCTTCAAAGGCTGGGCGCATCGCGTAAGGTACCGGTCTGGCCTTAAAAAATTTTGGGTTTGCGTTATCTTCGATTTTTATCATTGCCGTTACTCCTTTTAGAGTCCCAAGTCTTTATTGGAATACCTCTTTTGCGTCAATTAGAATTTTTGACAGTCGTCCAGGTGTGACGTCATCATCCTTTTTGTCAGTCACAGTTAGCGCCTGAATGGAATGCCAATCCAATTGTATTTTTCGGATCCATTCACGTCCCAATAATGGTGGTCCTCCATCTTATAGTATATATAGATACAGTTTCTGTGTTTCCTTGCCGTTGTATTTAACTGGCACCTTTATTTTTCCTCTGGGGTAGACTTTTTGCCCCGTGTATGTCTTCAATACAATGGACGTGTCCTTCAAGGGTATGTGTGAGAATAGCTGCTCATAGTCTCGTCGATTCATGACAGTTAGGGCTGATCCTGTGTCCAATTCCATCTTTACTAGGGACCCTGCTATCATGAGGGTGACCCAAATGGTTTGGTGATCCTCCTTTGCGATCACGTTGCGTAACTTTAGACAACTTAGTTACCTGCTCCCGGAGTCCTTATCACTCTCCTGATCTTCCGAACTACTGTCTGTCAATTTCTTTACTTTCTTGTACTTTTCCTTAGTAGTACTTGTAGTGTTGGTTTTCTTTGCCGACCTGCAGAGTCTTGCTATGTGTCCCATTTTCCCACATTGCCTGCATACTTTGTCCTTAAACCAGCAGTCCTTCTGATCATGGGTTGTTCTGCCGCAGCGATAGCACTTTTCTGCTCCATACGCCATTTCGTTAGCGCTGTATTCTTGTGGTTTCTGTTGTATTTCCGCAGCTCCCCGTGCTGCTGCTTCGTAGGATACTGCCACGCTGAAAGCCTGTTCTAGCGTCAGGTCCTTTTCCGAAAGTAGTCGTTTCTGGGTTCCTTCACTCTGGAGCCTGCAGACAAACTTATCCCGTAAGGTGTCTGCCAGTCCTGCTCCAAACTGGCAGTGCTTCGATAACTTGCGTAGTTCCGTAAGATAGTCAGCATTGCTCTCATCTTTCTGCTGGTTACTTTTATGGAACTTGAATCTTTCTGCTATCAGCAGCGGTGTAGGGTTTAGGTGTTCCTGTAAGATATTAACAATCTCTTCAAAACTTTTCTCCATTGGTTTAGCTGGGGTAATTAAATTTCGCAATGGGCCGTACGTTCTCACGCCCATCAAATTTAATAATACCGACACCTTCTTTCCATCGGCCACCTCATTTGCCTTGCAGTACACTTCAATTCTTTCCACATACGTGGTCCAGTCTTCTACCTCGTTGTCGAAAGCAGTGATGCTGCCACTTTTTGGCATCTTGGGTGATTTAAAATGGCGCCTCCCGCGCTTTTTCTTCTTCACCAATGGAATAAAATGGCGCCTCCCGCGCTTTTCCTTCTTCCCCTTGCTGCCACGCTGCTCCTAGCATTCTGCAGGGTAATGGCGGCGACCCGTGGCTTCGGCGCGTCTCACTTTTCCTTCCCCTTGTTTTATTTTCGCTACGCTGCCCGGTTCTTGAGCACTGACCGCACCCTGTGCGCTCCACCCTCTCTCTCTCTCTTTTCCTCCCGACGACGCTGCATGGCCGCTTTGCAGAGCCGCTCGATCGAGCTCGAGCCCGCCGCAGTCCGGAAGGGTCAGCGCACTACCTGCTACCAGCACGATTTGCTGGAACACCTTGACTGGGGAGCCAAGCCCAGCTCTCCACAGCCTCTCCTGCAACTCTCCGAACTCCGATGGATCCTTGGGCGGTTGCCCGCGTTCGACGCCCATTGCTCTGACTTCGACCTCCAAGCAGCTTCTTCTCAGGGAAAGATCCCCGTGAGGTGATGCAGTACTGCAGGTGAGTTCGAACCTGTTCGTCGCCAATGTAGTGTCTGAGTATCAATAATACACGGACTGCAGGAGAACAATAATAACAGGTATTTACTGAACAGAGGGTAACTTAAGACTGAAGTACAGAAGCCTGCTATGGCTTTATATACAGGGGTGGTCACTGCCCATACTGCAGTATAGAATCAGTTCTTCTCCTAAAGGTACATATACAACAATTTGCTGTGTAATTTTGATGATTGCACTTCATGATATTTAGCCTATGTCTTCCTGTTACTGTTCATTATTCTTTCTGTATAAATAAATCCAGCAAATGGTTCAGCCTGTCTGAAGTGGTTCAGCGGTGCGGAGAATATGATGGGCATCCTATATATTTTCCAAGTTACTGCAATCAGAATTAATTGTGTGACCTGGGCTATGCTAACCATTCACAACATGAGCTTCATTTTCATAAGAGATTCAATCAGCTTATGGAAGCTGTTGCCAAGCCATTTACATAAGAAAAAGGGAGTGTGAAAAGCCTGAACTGTAACACTTTGCAATCTGTTTCACAATACTAGAAAATACTGTCTGTATCAGTGAATAACCTTGGTAGTCATCAATGGTAGCATCTTAAAGGGACAAATACGTCAATGTTTCGGTTGAGATCTGTAACCAGAAGAAATTAGTTCAGATAAAATATGAACCCAATCTTACTCTTTCAGTTACTGGCTGGCCTGCTGAACATTTCTAGCTTTCTCTGTCTTCATTTCAAATTTCCAGCATTTGAGGTTTCCCTTTACTTCTCTACCCTTCAAGGTCTCTGTTTTTTTATCACATTTTATAAAATATGATGCACAAGCACCATTAGAGTCATTTCCGGCAAGGTAAAATTAGTTTCGAGCTTTTCCACCTCTGTAACATCACCCATCTCCAACCTTGCCTCAGCTCACCTGTTGCTGAAACTCTCATCCATGCCTTTGTTACCTCTAGACTTGACTATTCCAACACACTCCTGGCTGGCCTCCCACGTTCAACCCTACGTAAACTTGAGGTCATCCAAAACTAGGCTGCCCATGTCCTAATTCGCAACAAGTCCCGTTCACCCATCACCCCTGTGCTCGCTGACCTACATCGGCTCTCAGTTAAGCAATACCTCAATTTCAAAATTCTCATCCTTGTTTTCAATCCCTCCATGGCCTCACCCCTCCCTATCTCTGTAATCTCCTCCAGCCCCTCAACCCCCCGAGATATCTGCGCTCCTCTATTTCTGCCCTCTTGAGCATCCCTGATTATAATCCTTCAACCATTGGTGGCTGTACCTTCTGTTGCCTAGGCCCTAAGCTCTGGAATTCCCAACCTAAACCTCTCTGCCTCGCTACCTCTCTTTCCTCCTTTGAGGCGCTCCTGAAAACCTACCTCTTTGACCAAGCTTTTGATCATCTGCCCTAATTTCTCCTTTTGTGGCTCGGTGTCAAATTTTTTGTCTTATAATACTCCTGTGAAATGCCTTGGGACATTTTACTACATTAAAGGTGCTATATAAATACAAGTTGTTATTGTTGTTGTATAAACAAAGCAACTGACCAACCTGACAGATGTTGATCCATCCATCTCCAGTGCTGGCTTCTTGCTTCATTTGATTCTTTGTGACCCAATGAAACTCCTCTCTACCGAGCATTCTCCATTCAAATCATTATTTTTTCAAATATTTACCCACTTCCTCCTTAAAAGCTATTATGGGTTCTGCTTCCACTAGTATTTCTGACAGCACCTCCATGCCTCAGTAACTCTCTGTTTAAAAAGAAAAAGAAAAGAAAGAAAAACTGGTATTTATATAGCGCCTTTCACGACCACCGGACGTCCCAAAGCACTTTACAGCCAAAGAAGTACTTTACTTTTTAAAGCGGTTTCACTGTTGTAATGTAGGAAATGCAGCAGCCAATTTGCACACAGCAAGCTCCCACAAACAGCAATGTGATAATGACCAGATAATCTGTTGTAGTGATGTTGATTGAGGGATACATATTGGTTCAGGACACCGGGGATAACTCCCCTGCTCTTCTTCAAAATAGTACCATGGGATCTTTTACATCCACCTGAGAGAGTAGGCAGGGCCTCAGTTTAACACCTTATCTGAAAGACAGTTTGCCAACCTGAAAATGATCCATTTATCCCGACTCTGTTTTCTGTTAGTTAGCCAATCCTCTACCCATGCTAATATATTACCCCCAACACCATGAGCGCTTATCTTGTGCAGTAACCTTTTATGTGGCACCTTATCGAATGCCTTTTGGAAATCCAAATACACTACATCTACTGGTTCCCCTTGATCCACCATGCTCGTAACATCCTCAAAAAACTCTAATAAATTTGTCAAACACAATTTCCCTTTCATAAAACCATGTTGACTCTGCTTGAGTGTGTTATGATTTTCTAAATGTCCTGCTATTGCTTCCTTAATAATGGATTCCAGCTTTTTCCCAATGAAAGACGTTAGGCTAACTGGCCTATAGTTTCCTGCTTTCTGTCTCCCTCCTTTCTTGAATATGGGCGTTAAATTTGCGGTTTTACAATCCGCTGGGAGCTTTCCAGAGTCTAGGGAATTTTGGAAGATTACAACCAATGCATCTATTATCTCTGCAGCCACTTCTTTTAAGATCCTAGGATGCAGGCCATCAGGTCCAGGGGACCTGTCAGCCTATAGTCCCATTAGTTTTCCTAGTACTTTTTCTCTAATGATAGTGATTGTTTTAAGTTCCTCCCTCCCTTTTGCCCCTTGATTTTCCACTATTATTGGGATGCTTGTAGTGTCTTCTACCGTGAAGACAGATACAAAATATTTGTTCAAAGTCTTTGCCATTTCCTTGTTTCCCATTATTCCCCAGTCCTTTTTATATATTTGTAGAAGCTCTTGCTGTCTGTTTTTATATTTCTTGCTAGTTTACTCTCATAATCTATTTTCTTCCTCTTTATTTTTTTTTAGTCATCCTTTGCTGGTTTCTAAAAATTTCCCAATCGTCTGGCCTACCACTAATCTTCGCAATATTGTTTGCCTTTTCTTTCAGATTGATACCTTCTTTAACTTCCTTAGTAAGACACAAATGGTTCATGCTTCTCATAGAATCTTTCTTTCTCACTGGAATATAGCTTTGTTGAAAGTTATGAAATATCTCCTTAAAAGTCTGCTACTGCTTATCTACCATCTTACCTTTTAATCTATTTTCCCAGTCCACTTTAGCCAACTCTGTCTTCATACCCTTGTAATTACCTTTATTTAAGTTTAAGTCACTAGTTTCAGACCCAAGTTTCTCACCCTCAAACAGAATGTGAAATTTTCGCATGTTATGATCACTCTTCCCGAGAGGATCCTTTACTGTGAGATCATTAATTAATCCTGTCTCATTACACATTAGACTCTGGACTTGAACCAGCAATCTTCTGACTCAGAGGTGAGGGTGTTACCACTGAGCCACAATTGACACAGCTGAAAACTCTTCTAACTTCTTCCTTCATTCAATTAGTGTTGATATGGATGTAGAATTTCCTCTAAATGAGTTACACTCCTGTTGCACATTTAAAAAAAACCATTGCACCCACCTGTTGCCTCTAGAGGAAGATACAGATTCATTTCCTGGGTCTGTTCATTTGCATTCCCATTTTTTTTTTCATTGATGGGATGTGGGCGTCGCTGGCTGGCTAGCCTGCATTTAGTGCCCATCCCTAATTGCCCTTGAGAAGATGGTGGTGAGCCACCTTCTTGAACCGCTGCAGTCCATATGGTGTAGGTACACCGACAATGCTGTTAGGAAGGGAGTTCCAGGATTTTGGCCCAGTGACAGTGAAGGAACGGCGATACAGGTCCAAGTCAGGATGGTGTGTGGCTTGGAGGGGAACTTGTAGGTGGTGATGTTCCCATGCGTCTGCTGCCCTTGTCCTTCTAAGTGGTAGAGGTCGCGGGTTTGGAAGGTGCTGTTGAAGGAGCTTTGGCGAGTTGCTGCAGTGCATCTTGTAGATGGTACACACTGCAGCCACAGTGCACCGGTGGTGGAGGGAGTGAATGTTGAAGGTGGTGGATGGAGTGCCAATCAAGCGGGCTGCTTTATCCTGAATGATGTCGAGCTTCTTGAGTGTTGTTGGAGCTGCACTCATCCAGGCAAGTGGAGAGTATTCCATCACACTCCTGACTTGTGCCTTGTAGATGGTGGAAAGGCTTTGGGGAGTCAGGAGGTGAGACACTCGCCGCAGAATTCCCAGCCTCTGGCCTGCTCTTGTAGCCACAGTATTTATATGGCTGGTCCAGTTCAGTTTCTGATCAATGGTAACACCCAGGATGTTGATAGTGGGGGATTCAGCGATGGTAATGCCATTGAATGGCAAGGGGAGATGGTTAGAATCTCGCTTGTTGGAGATGGCCATTGCCTGGCACTTGTGTGGTGTGAATGTTACTTGCCACTTGTCAGCCCAAGTCTGAATGTTGTCCAGGTCTTGCTGCATATGGACACGGATTGCATCAGTATCTGACGAGTCTCGAATGGTGCTGAACAGTGTGCAATCATCAGCGAACATCCCCACTTCTGACCTTATGATGGAGGGAAGGTCATTGATGAAACAGCTGAAGATGGTTGGGCCTAGGACACTGCCCTGAGGAACTCCTGCAGTGATGTCATGTGATTGAGATGAATGACCTCCAACAACCACAGCCAACTTGCTTTGTGCTAGTTATGATTCCAACCAATGAAGAGTTTTCCCCTTGATTCCCGTTGACTTCAGTTTTGCTAGGGCTCCTTGATGCCACACTCGATCAAATGCTGCCTTGCTGTCAAGGGCAGTCACTCTCACCTCACCTCCTAAGTTCAGCTCTTTTGTCCATGTTTGGACCAAGGCTGTAATGAGGTCAGGAGCTGAGTGGCCCTGGCGGAACCCAAACTGGGCATCAATTAGCAGGTTATTGCTGAGTAAGTGCCGCTTGATAGCACTGTCGACGATGCCTTCCATCACTTTGCTGATGATTGAGAGTAGACTGATGGGATGGTAATTGGCCGGGTCGGATTTGTCCTGCTTTTTGTAGACAGGACATACTTGGGCCATTTTCCACATTGCCGGGTAGATGCCAGTGTTGTAGCTGTACTGGAACAGCTTGGCTAGGGGCGCAGCTAGTTCTGGAGCACAAGTCTTCAGTACTATTGCCGGAATGTTGTCAGGGCCCATAGCCTTTGCAGTATCCAGTGTCTTCAGCCGTTTCTTGACAGCACGTGGAGTGAATTGAATGGGCTGAAGACTGGCATCTGTGATGCTGGTGACCTCAGGAGGAGGCCGAGATGGATCATCCGCTCGGCACTTCTGGCTGAGGATAGTTGCCAATGCTTCAGACTTGTCTTTTGCACTCACGTGCTGGGCTCCACCATCATTGAGGATGGGGATATTTTTGGAGCCTCCTCCTCCTGTTAACTGCTTAATTGTCCACCACCACTCACAACTGGATGTGACAGGACTGCAGAGCTTTGATTTGATCCGATGGTTGTGAGATCACTTAGCTCTGTCTATCGCATGTTGCTTCCGTTGTTTGGCATTCAAGTAGTCCTGTGTTGGAGCCTCACCAGGTTGACACCTCATTTTTCAGTATGCCTGGTGCTGTTCCTGGCATGCTCTCCTGCAATCTTCGTTAAACCAGGGCTGATCTCCCGGCTTGATGGTAATGGTAGAGTGAGGGTGTAAGATTCGCAAAATTGATTTTGTATTAATTAGGGTCGAATGGCAGAAGAGGCCATGATTGTAAAGACTGTTTTAAAAGAAGCCCAGGAAAAAGGGGCATTCAAAATGGCCACCAGACCCCGTAACCAACTTATTGGGACACTTTAAAATGGTTCCTGCAGTCCTCAGACAGCTTTGTGGATTCAACCCACAGTAGGTTCTGGAAGCCGTTTTTGAGAAAACGAAACCAGACTTTAACTTATATACATATAGATTGGATGCAGATCCAGTCAAGATCAGCCTGTAGATAAAGGCCATCTAAATGTTTACCCAGACAAAAGGGAACAGTTTCATATTCATGAGAAGAGCATCAAGGACCCGTTAAGGACATCACCAGGACATTAAAAACAATGAAGGTTGTTCCAGACCAGAGATGTCCCGTTACCGGCCATCCCAAAGTATTTTAAAATATAATAACTACCCTGTTGTGCTCCCAGCCTGCCGAAATTAAAACAAAAGACTAACCTGATTTGGCGCGAGATAAGGTCTTCTGATGAGAAGTGTATCTGGGGAACCCGGGGGTAGCAAAAAGGACAGTCATCGTGGTGCTACCATCGCATGGGTGGCACCATCACTTGAAGAAGAAGAAGAAGGTGGTTCGAGCCGGCGTCCCGCCCCGGGGTAAAACATCGACCAACCCCGGGCCGTTGACGAAACGGGAGGTAATAAAAGAAATACTGAAGAAACCTATATGAAAGCCGGCTAGGGGCTTCCAACCGTGGTCAAGCAGATGATCTCCGCCGACATCCAGGCCAGCCAGTGTCCAGCCATCCCCGACCCCCACCTCAGGAGAGAGGTGTGGCGCAGCTCGCTGGGGCTCCACTAACCACGTGGAGAAAGGATGCCTGAAAGGATCCAAACGCAGACCTGTTTCAAAACTCTATACTCTTCCCATTGGATTGGTGAGCATGTTTCTGGCCCTTCATAATCGGATCTAGATAGGTAAAAGGGGGTGGTCATTTTGGGTATAATTAACATGAGTTGTTGTCCCTCGATGTTCCGTGTGTTTCCCCATTTCATGATGACTTTTGTAAAGTATAATATGCCTGTATCTATTTTAGCTAGTACTGTATTGTTATGATTTGTTTTTCCCTCCCATGTACCCTCTTATTTGCTTGCATTTGATTTGTTTTTCTTTATGCAATAAAATTCCATTTTGATTCATTAAACTTGGTCTACAAGAGTCTTCTCTGCATTGTAGTTCCTGCACCTAAGTCCAGTGTCGAGAATCTAAGGGGTGAGTGGGTCAAACCACTCAAGGTTTTTCTGTGCAAAAGAGAGAGAGAGAGAGAGAGAGGCCTCTGAGAGAGAGTAACCTCTGCGATCTGCGAACCTCTAGAGAGAGAAAACCCCTTACAAGGGATATGCCGGGCCATGAGGTTACAGATTGTGGTTGAATACAATTCTGCAGACATTGGTGTTCGACCAGTGTAAAATCAGTGCAATTAGCTGAACTACCAGGAATTTTCTGCACAGAGTTTAAAAACACAGTTTAGCCTGCACTCTTTAGCAGCAGACTGTGGGACAAACAGGTAAGTAACAGTGCTTGGCTAGTGCACTTCACTCTCTGATAATAACACTGCATGGCTTATTGATATTTTTATTACTCTTGCACACAATTATGACAACTCAAGCACCATCTGTGCCCAAAGAGCAGATGGGCTTGGCAACAAGCCAGAGAAGAATGCACAACTTCACTTATTCCGATCTCTAACCCCTCCTGGCGGGCAGTGAAGGCAGGACAAGTAAACGCTTGGGTGTCACCAAGTCACCCAGAATTATTGGTGAGGTACACAAGGTAGCACCCTGGGTACCAGCGCACTCTTCACCCTCTTAAAGCAACACTTGCTCAACCAATTCTTCGCAATACACCCTGGCTAAGGGAGCTCCAGCTCAGGCATGTTCATCCATTCTTAACTTCTATCCTCCTTAGCTGCAGGTCTTCCACAGCAACGGGCAGTGCAGGAGGAGAAAGATGATGATGGTGGTGAAGAGTATGGTGAGGGGACCAAGCCATCCAGGAGCCTCAGCTGCATGGTACTGACATGTCTCACAACAGCAGCACATGCCAAGCCTCCAGCCATCCCCTCACTGCACAAGTCTAAAGTGGAAGGTAACACCAAGTTACCAAGAAGCAAGCTGGCATAAGATGAGAGCCACCTCAGTCCCATGAGCCTCTCTAGAGTATGAGAAACCAATTACCTCCCATGATACTGGCTCCCAGATGGCACCCAGAATAAACATGGGAATAGGTTCCCAGAGGGAATGGCATCGTGTATCTGAGAAGCACTGACAATGCGTAGGGGGGGGTGGAGTTGGGGGAGTCTAAAAATCCGACAATGGTCTGGCCCTATGAGAAGCAGTAATAAGCAAGTCCAGGGTGTGCGGGGGCGGAGCATTTTAACCTAACCCATCCAGTAAGAAACTGACGCAAACAGATCAGCCACCCACTTTACTCACCACACAATTTTACTTCTCAGGTAAGTCCATGATTGAGAAAGAGAGGACAACGAGAGATTTCAGGTAAGCAGAGGCCTCAGTGATGATGTGGAGACATTAATCTTTTTAAAAAATGTACCTACTTTTTGGCGGCAGCCACGTGTATGCCCGGAAACCTGAGTGGAACAAGCCCGATTCATTATCTCTTAACATAAGAAGTATCCATGGCTATCTGCTCCTACTGTCTTCGCAGTGTCTGTCTGGAGGGCCGCCTGTCCCCCTACAGGTGCAGGACCTCTCTCCCCCTGTCCACCTTCTGCACTAAGGCCAGTTGTGCTGCGTCGGAGAAGCTTGGAACCCTCTCTCTGGTATGTTGTGCCATTGCCAGGTCAAACTCACTTCTGGAATGACTTCCAGCACCTGCTCGCGTCAAACTGAAACTCCCCTTTAAGAAGTGCAGGCTAGCTTTATGTGGCGCTGACTTCGCACGAACTTGGGCCCCGTACTGCGTATGCAGCCACTCAGCAATGCCATTAGTGCTGGGCTGCATGCTGCAATCATGTAAATTACCAGGCAGCACGAACGAATGGGCAGCGGTTGTTCGCACATCGCTTCTTTTTGAGGGGATAATTTCCTGAGGTTGATGCTTAATTTGCAATTAACGGTAAATAAAAAGCTAATTTAGTCCATTTCAAAATAGAATCTTATTGCCTGAGCAGTGAGATCATCAGACATTCAAAGCAGAATATGAGAAAGCATTGAAGAGGTTAGATTTTTCAATAAGGATTTAGTTTACTGCCTATTGAAGCTACAACTTCCAGCGGATCATATATTTTGCATTGCTATTGACACCCTAATTTACTTTAATCTCCTGAGGGAAGAGTTTAACTGCAGGAAAAGCCTCCCAAAAAAATTGTAAGCTATCTCCCTAAACCTTAAAGGCAGTCAAGCAATAAACTCTAAGATATCGATCTGACATTGTATACACATTAGTCAACCTCTAGTTGCATTCCGCAGATGACATTCTTGCACCCCCAGTAGGACTGAAGCCATAATAGTGTTCAATACAGTATTTGATCACCTGAATCTAACTTTATCCTTATAACCTTCAGTGTACTTCATTACCAGTTATGTGGCAAGCTCCCTTTTATAAAAAAGTTAGCTGACATTCTTAGCCACTTTGGTAGGAAAGTAATTGTCAAAAGTCAGACAGGCAATACGATATGTTTTATTCAATGTGCTTAGCAAAGTGAAAAATGTTAATATTGCAGTTTAAAACATTTTTTCCAGTTCAGACACCCAAGGTTAGATTTTTCAATAAGGGCGCAGTTTACTTCCAGAAGGTTAAAAATGGTTGCAAAGCTCACTTGAAGTGTGCTATTTGCACCTAAATTTCCACAGTCAGTCCATTATGATAATTATGCATAGCTCCAGCTGTAGGTTTGGACATATGCAGATAACACACTAATTCTGGTAGAGAAAAAAATTGCATGTAGATGATATTTACAGGAATGAGAACAAATGTCAAAATAAGTGGACAAAAATATTTGGGGGGAGAAATGTGGTATCTTAGCGCCTCCAGTTAATGCCTGGTGGGGCACTAACGGGATGCTGAGGTAGTAGCACTGTGGCGAGGTGAATCCAGCACTGCACGCCAAATTGGGCCCCCCCACGTAGTGCCGCTGGTACGAGTTAGCACCGGGGACTTCAGCGCCAGGCCGATCATGACGTCAGCGAGCGTGCAACGCTCACTGGGCACCCAATCTGCCAAATTGAGTATCATCCTTTGCCTTAGCGCCTCGTCCCGACAACGACAGAGAGAGGAGGCATCAAGCAGGCAGATGCCGAGTCCAGCGGCAATATTTAAAGAGATCAGTAGTAATGAGTCGCAGCTGTTAGGTTAATGCTGTTTCATTGCTTCCTTGTCAGTTTGAGATAGTTCAAAAGTTGAATTCAGTCATTCAAAGGTTGTTTAGTCTCTGAGGTGTTGCGGTTTCTAAAAGTTAGTTATATTGGCCCAGATATTACGATCCCTACGGGTGTGTACGAGCTGTGTACCCACCCGTAGGGACATCAGAAATGCTGGTTTCAGGCATGCACAGGGCATGCGCTGAAAACTGGCATTCCCGACCTGTCAAGAATGCTCTTGACAGATCCTCCGGCTGCCCTGGAGAAGGGTCTCTGCGGGCGGATAGTTCCGCTTTTTGGAGACCCGCTGCCCGCAGAAAACCCTTACAAGTCTTACGCCTGAATAAGAGTTGAAAAAAGTAAAAAAAAAAATTCACTGATTTATCATTTAAAAATACTTTTAAAAAGGTACGTTTATTTTTAGCCCCGTAAAAAACTTAAATTATTTTTTCAAAAAATTTAATTTTTGTTTAAATTGTAATTTCAAGTCATTTTAAAAATGTGGGCCGAGAAATTCAGTGGCCTGCGCCACCAGTTTGTGCCCAAAGAGGGCTTTTGCGCCACTGTGGAAACCTACCGCGATATTTAGCGGGGCGCTAATGGCGGCGTTAGCCATTAGCGCTGCGCCGCCACCGATGACGTCATCGGTGTGCGCAGCGCCCCGCTATCGCCCCGCTGGCCATATTTGGTTGCTGCCGCCTCGCCCGCGCCGGCCGCAAACAGCGACCAGTACACGGGGCCTACCTATGCCGGTACTGGGGCAAGTTAAGGTGGAGGTGCGGCCGGCCGTTTTTTCGGTGGCCGCCTGCCCGCACCTCCTTCCCCGGCCTCCTACACCCCCCCCCCGCGGCATTGCCGGCTGTTTCCAGAGAGCCCGGCACTTCTCCTTGGTGCCGGGTTCATTTGCCGGCACTCGCGAGCGGGGATCACGCTGCTGCAGGCACCTCCCCCTTAAGACTGAGAGGAAGGCCTGCAGTACCGCAGGCTGCCGTGCCGCAGCGGGTGGCGCTGCGGCACTTTGCACGCCGATATTCAGTTTCAGCGCCCCAAGCGGGGTGCCGAAACCCTTGTTTAGCGGCCGGCTTCCACTTGGGGCGCTGAAAGTGAATTTCCCGCTGGCGCAAGTGGCTCCGCGCGCAGCGGTAATTCCGGCGCCCAGGCGAGCTGGGCGCCCCTAACTGAATTTCTAGGCCGTGATTTAAAAAAAAATGTATTTAAAGTTTCACTGTGCTTTTTCATTGATCTTCATTCATATATTTGACAGGTCTTCCTGTCAAATGCCTGAAGGGAGATTCCCTTATGTGATTGGCTCCCCAGGGCCCACATGATCCCAGGGACGCTGCGATCTACATGCACCCCTGGGATACGTGGGCCCTGCACACTTGGAGTTTGGAGAGGCCCAGGAGCAGAAGCGTGTGCGTCCCGGGAGCCCTCAGGCAAGGGCGCAGATTTTTCCAGATCGCAACCCACCGCCCGCAGGAGGCCTGCAATCGGAAAATACGGGCCATTTATTCTCACAAAATATCAAAATGCAGCACTTCCTTACAATAATGGGAGCTGTACTGGCAGTCAACCTCACCCTGCAGGATCTAAGGCGGAGGGAACGGAGACAGTGAGAAAGATTGGAACATGTGGTCAGAGGGAGGAGGAGGACCATCAGGGCTCTCAACAGGAGAGGATCTTTTGACAGCAATTTTCATACCTCCAATTAAGCGAGGAGCAGTGCATTAGAAGGCTCTGCTTCACCAAGGAGCTGGTCACAAAACTCTGCCACATCCTGCAACCAGACCTCCAGCCTCAGCTCAGGGTGACCACGGCTCTCTCAGTGTCAGTCAAAGGTCAGCGTTGCCCTCAATTTCTTCACCAGCAGATTCTTCCAGTCTGCAACAGGAGATATAGTGAACATCTCGCAGTTCGCTGTCCATCGCTGCATCCGGGTGGTCACAGAAGCTCTCTACAGTAGGAGAAGGGATTACATTTCCTTTCCCATCACCAGAGAGAAGCAGGTCGAGCGTGCATGTGGCTTTGCCAGGATAGCGGGATTCCCCATGGTGCAGGGCACCATTGACTGCAGCCACGTGGCTTTATGGGCACCGCATAACAATCCTGAGATCTTCCATAACCGCAAAGGCTACACCTCACTTAATGTGCATTTGGTGTGCGATCACGCACAGTAAGTGAATGCCTGCTATCCTGGCAGCAGCCATGAAGCCTTCATCCTGTGCCAGACTGGTGTTCTATCAGTCTTCCAGCCACCACATCAAGCTCATAGCTGGCTGGTTGGAGACAAGGGGTATCCGCTCTCCACCTGGCTCATGACTCCCCTCCGCAACCGCAACACTCCTACACAGTACTCATATAATGACAGCCATGCTGCCACCAGGAACATCATTGAGCAGACCATCGGGTTGCTCAAGCAATGGTCCTGCTGCCTTGACCACTCGGGACGAGCCCTCCAATATTCACCGGAGAGGGTGTCCCATTTCACGGTGGTCTGCTGCATGCTTTACAATCTGGCCAACATGAGGGCCCAGCCCTTGCTAGCAGGGATTGGGGGACCACATGAGGAGGAGGAAGAGGGAGAGGAGGAGGAGGAGGACAATGAGGAGGATGAGGCAGATGATGATGATGAGGAGGAGGAGGAGGAGGAGGAGGAGAAGGAGTGACAGGAGCGAGGGAGGAGGCAGCCACTCAATCGGCCATCTGGAAGGACAGTTCATGACCGCATCATCAGACTGCAGTTCCAGTAAATTCAACCCCAGATTCCCGTTGCTCACCACATCCTCATCATTCCATCCCTGTCACAGGCCATATAACAGCGCACAGCTGAAATGAGAGACAGTAAAAAATTATCGAAAGTGAATTAATAAATTTATCAATAATCAGTGAACACATCTTTACAACAACAATATTTACTATTCACCCTTGTGCAATCCCTTAGTGCCTCTCGTTACTGTGCCTTTGCCTGCTCTAGTGCTTATACGAAGTATTAGACCAGTGGCTGCAGCACGGCCGGTGGAAGGCTGCTGTGTGTCCATGCGGGAGACTTCAGATGGCCTTGACCAGTTCTGGTGCTAGAAGGCCCGGCAGTAGACTGCACCACCTCAGCATGGGTGGCATCAGTCTGGACTGGCTGGATGACAGGCAGCGACCAGGGCAATGGCGGAGTGGCAGTGGTGGCAGCAGGAATGCTGTCATCCTGAGAGAGGACAACAGGCTCCTGTTCCACTGACCCACTGCCACCCCCTCGGAGCAGCACCTCAGCATCCCTAGCAATCTGTTGCTACAGAGATTGCTGGCCTGCTACGACACTGTGAAAGCCACGGGCGACAGTGGTAGACCCAGCCACGATGGCAGCAGTCAGAGCCTGTGTGGCATCAAGCTGAGACTGCATGAGAGCAGTCTGGGATTGGATGCCACCAAGCATAGACTGCATTACAGCACGAAGACATTGTGTCGCTTCTGCCTGTGCTGCAATGGAAGCTGCTAGATCGCCCATCACACGCGACATCAGGTCTGGGTCGCCACAGTCTGTCTGGGAGTCTACAATTCTTAGCAGACTGGAAATGATGGGCTCTATGGTGTGCGCAGAGCTCTGTGCAATGTTGGAGGTGGACTCCACCACGCTCCTCACCATTGCTGACAGGGTCTTGGAACCCTTGCCATTGCACCTATCATCTCCGTGTGCATGCCCATCACCCTTCTTCTAAAGGCTTCCCCATCGAGATCCTCATCTGATTCCTGTGCAGCAGATCTCGCGTGTAAACTCACCTTCCGGGGAGCTGGTCCTCGAGCTACCCTTTCTCCCTGGCCATGCTGCAGCCCGCTTGTTCCCGGTGCATCACCCTGTGCAGATCCCACTACTATACTAGCCTCTAAAGAATGTGTAGTGCCTGTCTCTGAGCTGATGTCTGTGAGTGAGACATGCAGTGACACAGTGTGTTCTTCCTCCTCCTCCTCTCCTGCCTTACTCTCTATGGTGCCCTCAGGGACAGGCTGCTCAGGTTCTTGCTCATTATCTGAAAGCATAAAGGCACAAGAGATGGGTTAAGATGAAGGGAGGGGGGCAGGAAGGGAGAAATGCATGCATACAGCATGATTAGCTGGAAGATGCAAAAGGCTTGTGGGGTGAGGGGGAAGTGTGATGTGAGAAGCAGTAGGGATGAACATACCGTTGTTCAACGTCGCCAGTGGCCACGGCGCCCACCACCTGGTGCCCAATAATCTCCAGCACTCTATTTTCCAGCGCAGACCGTGGTTGGGTGTTGGCTTGTCCCCGCCTGTGCACTCCTGCCCCCTCCTGTTGTGGGCCACCTTGGCCTGCAAGAGAAAGGAAAGTGATTAAGTGTGGAGCAATGTGTTTGGGAGATGTGCCTGCCATAGTTGAATAGCTGTCATTGTGTGTAAGGTGTGAGATGTGGGTGTGAGTTTTGGTAGGGTGTTAGGTAGAGATTGTTGGTGGCTGAGTGCTGGGGTGTGGTGCTTTGGCCAGTAAGTGCAGACTGTGCTTCAGACGGTGGAATGTAGTACTTGTTGAAGCATTGACTCACTCTGACCAGCTGAGTGAGGTTGTTAAATTTCTTCCTGCATTGTGTATGGGTCCTGGGGACCACAGTGTTGCCTGAGGCATGCTGGGCAGCCTCCCTCCACATGGCATGTAAGACTTGTGGCGGGGGCCACCTGCCACTTGCCGGGCGTCTCTCCACAGCGGACACCAACTCCTCCAATGCTTGGTCTGAAAATCTGCAGGCTCACTCCCTGGGTCTTGGATCTGCCATCATGACACCTACTTGAGTCATCTGACACCTTGGGCTTGGCCTGCTCCTGTTTGCTGATACAGGTTCAAAGCCAGCAATGCTGATAATGAGGCTCTGCAGCATCAATGAACTTCCCCTTTAAAAACTGGTTTGGGTGCAACACAGATCAGTATTTATTGAAACAAAAAGAAGGAAACAACTTAAAAATCGATACAGCACAGCTTGTGCCTGGTACAGCACTTCTGCTTAACGCCATACACTCAGTGTCCACTGGAGCACTCCTTGCTCAGTGCAACACTCCTTTAAATACAGCACTTTAAAAACAGCTACACAGTGTTTACCCAACACTTCTCTGCTAGGTACAACACTCCTTTATTAAAATATACAGCACTTTTAAAATACAGCCGCTCAGTGTCCACTGGAGCACTTCTCTACTCAGTGCAACGCTCCTTTAAATACAGCACTTTAAAAACAGCTACACAGTGTTTACCCAGCACTTCTCTGCTAGGAACAACACTCCTTTATTAAAATATACAGCACTTTTAAAATACAGCCACTCAGTGTCCACTGGAGCACTTCTCTACTCAGTGCAACGCTCCTTTAAATACAGCACTTTAAAAACAGCTACACAGTGTTTACCACAGCACTTCTCTGCTAGGTACAACACCCCTTTTTAATACAGTTTTAAATACAGAAACGCCTTGCTCACTACAGCACCTTTGCTTAGTGGCTTTTACTTGAAACAGCACTTTAATACAGCTACTTTCGGTGTTCACTGAAGCACTTTTCTGCTAGTGCAACACCGTCTTACTTAAATAGTGGGGGGGAGAGAAACGGACACAACGAGGGAAGATCGACTAAAATCACTGTTCTGACAAAATTCCCACTTAATTCCCACCCCTATACCTATTCTAAGTTGCCTTGTGAAAGGCCAGAAAAATATATGCTCACCAATGAAATTGCTTCCTCCATGCCCTGCGATCTTTGCTCTTCACTGCCCCGAAGTAAAAACACCCCAGTATTTTAAAAGTAAACTGCTGGTGTTCCACTTCTTCAGGCAGACTCCCACATTGTAGAGAGCACGGAGGCGAGGCCACAGAGAGAGATGCTCCTGAGAAGCTATCTTTTATACCCCAATTTGGGGCCCGCCCAAATCCGTATGTATCTGGGCTAAAACAAAAGGCATCCAAGCTGCACCATTGTCTAGGGTGGGTTTGAATAACAGTTGCAGTTTAAATGTGTCCATTGTCTGTGATGGCTATCGAATAAAGCTGCAGTGGTTTGAATGTGTCTTCATTGTCTGTGATGGGCCATCGAATAAAGCTATTTCCTTGATTGCTTGAGTAAATAGCCTTGAAGGTATTGTAAACAGAAAGTCATTGTCCTGTGGTCAACTGAAACTGCAGTCTCAAGTGGTTACTCCCTTGTGTACACAAAGTAGCAGTTTCTGTAAACACATCGATTGTCTCTGCAGGGAGGGGGGAGGAACTCCCCTTTGATTGGCACTTTTGACTGTTCCATTGTCCTTTTCTCACAGACACAAGCTGCTCTTTCCAAGTCCTTTTGTCTTCGGCCATGCGGTCTGACGGCCATTTTGATCCCTGGAATTTTAAAAGCATATCACCCAGGGATTCTTTAATCAAAATTAATCTTCGGAGCTGTAGGAAATTTTGAAATTATTGCGAAATCCTACAGTCCACCCTCGGATACTAAAACTTGCTTGTAGTATCCTTGCCAAAAATGAGCAATAATTTCTGACCCCCCACAAACAACCTTCCCTTATACTTAACTAAATCTATCTTTGATCCCCCGACACCTCCATCTCCCCTGCCCAGAGAGAATCGTAGTACGGCAGGCATCTATTGACAGAAAACCCAAAATTAATTAAATAATCAAAGCCTGGAGGGGGTCCTTCGCCCCTGCACCACTTATATTCATAATAAGTCAAGCATGGAGGGGGTCCTATGCCCCTGCACCGCTTGTAACATAATTTTAACATCTTTAAAGGGATTGTCACTCAGCCAACATATAGAAACATAGAAACATAGAAGATAGGAGCAGGAGTAGGCCATTCGGCCCCTCGAGCCTGCTCCGCCATTTGATGAGATCATGGCTGATCATCCAAACTCAGTACCCCGTACATGCCTTCTCCCCATATCCCTTGATACCTTTAGCTCTAAGAAATATATCTAACTCCCTCTTGAATATATTTAAAGACTTGGCCTCAACCGCCTTCTGTGGTAGAGAATTCCACAGGTTCACCACTCTCTGGGTGAAGAAATTTTTCTTCATCTCTGTCCTAAATGGCTTACCCCTTATCCTTAGACTATGACCCCTGGTTCTGGACTCTCCGACCATCGGGAACATTCTACCTGCATCTAGTTTATCCAGACCTGTCAGAATTTTGTAAGTTTCGATGAGATCCCCTCTCATTCTTCTAAACTCCAGCGAGTATAAGCCCAATCGACCCAATCTCTCCTCATACGTCATTCCTGCCATCCCAGCGATCAGCCTTGTGAATCTTCGCTGAACTCCTTCCATGGCAAGAACATCCTTCCTCAGATGAGGTGACCAAAACTGCACACAGTACTCAAGGTGTGGTCTCACCAAGGCCCTGTACAACTGCAGCAGGACATCCTTGCTCCTGTACTCAAACCCTTTCACTTTGAAGGCCAACATACCATTTGCCTTCTTCACCGCCTGCTGCACCTGCATGCTTACCTTCAGCGACTGGTGCACAAGGACACCCAGCTCTCGTTGCACTTCCCCTTCTCCGAATCTATTGCCATTCAAATAATAGTCTGCCTTTCTGCTTTCTGTTTTTGACACAAAAGTGGATAACCTCGCATTTATCCACATTATATTGCATCTGCCATGATTCTGCCCAATCACACAACCTGTCCAAATCATCCAGGAGTTTCTCGGTATCCTCCTCGCAGCACACACGCCCACCCAGCTTTGTGTCATCTGCAAACTTGGAGATATTACATCTAGTTCCATTATCTAGATCATTAATGTATATTGTGAATAGCTGGGGTCCAAGGACCGATCCCTGCGGTACCCCACCAGTCACTGCCTGCCACTCGGAAAAAGAACCGTTAATTCCTACTCTCTGCTTTCTGTCCGCCAACCAGTTCTCTATCCAAGTCAATACCTTGCCCCCACTCCCATGTGCCTTAACTTTACATGCTAACCTCTTATGCGGGACCTAATCGAAAGCCTTTTGAAAGTCCAAATACACCACATCTACTGGTTCGCCCTTATCTATTTTCCCAGTTACATCCTCAAAAATTTCCAGCAGGTTAGTCAAGCATGATTTACCTTTTGTAAATCCATGTTGACTTTGTCCGATCCTGTCACAGTTTTCCAAGTGCTCTGCTATTACATCCTTCATAATGGACTCTAGCATTTTCCCCACTACCGATGTCAGGCTTACCGGTCTGTAATTCCCTGCTTTCTCTCTACCACCTTTTTTGAATAGTGGGGTAACATTAGCTACCCGCCAATCCATGGGTACAGTTCCAGATTCCAGCGAATTTTGGAAGATGATCAGCAAAGCATCTACTATTTTTAGGGCCACCTCCTTAAGTACCCTAGGATGTAGATTATCAGGCCCTGGGGATTTATCGGCCTTCAATCCCGTCAATTTCCCTAACACCATTTCCCTACAAATGCTGATTTCTTTCAGTTCCTCCCTCTCATCAGACCCTATGTTCTCCAACATCTCTGGAAGGTTATTTGTGTCCTCCTTTGTGAAGACAAAACCAAAACATGCATTTAATTGGTCTGCCATTTCTTTGTTCTCCATTATAATTTCCCTTGCTTCTGACTGCAAGGGACCTACACTAGATTTCACTAATCCTTTTCTCTTCACATAGCTATAAAAGCTCTTACAGTCAGTTTTTATGTTCCCTGCAAGCTTACTTTCATATTCTATTTTCCCCTTCTTAATTAATCCCTTTGTCCTCCTTTGTTGAATCCTAAACTGCTCCCAATCCTCAGGGTTACCGCTTTTTCTGGCCAATTTATATGCCCTCTCCTTGGATCTTATGCTATCCCTAATTTCCCTTGTTAGCCACGGTTGAGTCACCCTTTTTGTTTTATTCTTAACCCAAACTGGGATGAACAACGTCTGTAGTTCATCCATGCTGTCTTTGAATATTTGCCATTGACTATCCACCATCAACCCTTTGAGTGACATTCCCCAATCAACCCTACCCAATTCGCATCTCATTCCATCGTAGTTTCCTTTATTTAAATTCAGGACCCTAGTCTCCGAGTCAACTACTTCACTCTCCATCCTAATGAAGAATTATATCATATTATGATCGTTCTGAACCAAGGTGCCTCGTACAACAAGATTGCTAATTAATCCTCTCTCATTACATAATACCCAGTCTAAGATGGCCTGATCTCTGGTTGGTTCCTCGACATATTGTTCCAGAAAACCATCCTGTAAACATTTTAGGAATTCCTCCTCCACAGTATTTTTACTAATTTGGTTAGCCCAATCTATATGTAAATTAAAGTCACCCATGATGACTGCTGTGCCCTTACTGCATGCTTCTCTAATTTCCCTTTTAATGCCATCCCCAAACTCCGTATTACTGTTTGGAGGTCTATATACCACTCCCACTAACGTTTTCTGCCCCTTGATATTTCTCAGTTCTACCCATACAGATTCCGCATCATCAGAGTTAATATCCTTCCTTTCAATTGTGTTAATCCCCTCTTTAACCAGCAATGCTACCCCACCTCCCTTCCTTTTTTGCCTATCCTTCCTAAATATTGAATACCCCTGGATGTTGAGTTCCCAGCCTTGGCCACCCTGGAGCCATGTTTCTATAATCCCGATCAAATCATATTTGTTTACCTCTATTTTCGCAGCTAATTCATACACCTTGTTCTGAATGCTCCTTGCATTAAGACACAAAGCCTTCAGGCTTGTTTTTTTATCACTCTCAGACTTAAATGAATTATTATTTACTGTGACCATGTTTGATTTAAACCGTTGAGTTCTTTGCCTTCTAATTTTGTTTTTATCATTCCTGTCTTTTGCTTTTTTCCTTGTTTCCCGTTCCTCTGTCTCCCTGCTCAGGTTCCCAGCCCCCTGCCACTTTAGTTTAAACCCTCCCCAACAGCACTAGCAAACACTCCCCCTAGGACATCGGTCCCGGCCCTGCCCAGGTGCAAACCGTCCCGTTTGTACTGGTCCCACCTCTCCCAGAACCGGTTCCAATGTCCAAGGAATTTGAATCCCTCCCCCTTGCACCATTCCTCTAGCCACCTATTCATCTGAAATATCCTTGTATTTCTACTCTGACTAGCATGTGGCACTGGTAGCAATCCTGCGATTAGTACCTTTGAGGTCCTATTTTTTAATTTACCTCCTAACTCCCTATATTCTGCTTTTAGGACCTCATCCCGTTTTTTACCTATATCATTGGTGCCTATGTGCACCACGACAACTGGCTGTTCGCCCTCCCCCTCCAAAATGTTCTGCAGCTGCTCCGAGACGTCCTTGACCCTTGCACCAGGGAGGCAACACACCATCCTGGAGTCTCGATTGCGGCCGCAAAAACGCCTACCTATTCCCCTTACAATTGAGTCCCTTATCACTATAGCTCTTCCATTCTTTTTTCTCCCAGCCTGCGCAGCAGAGCCACCCATGGTGCCAGGAAGTTGGCTGCTGCTGCCTTCCCCTGATGAGTCATCCCCCCCAACAGTATTCAAAGTGGTATATCTGTTTGAGAGGGGGATGGCCACAGGGGATTCCTGCACTACCTGCCTGCGCCTCTTACTCTGCCTGCTGGTCACCCATTCCCTTCCTGCCTGTACACCCTTTACCTGCGGTGTGACCAACTCGCTAAATGTGATATTCACGATGTCCTCAGCATCGCGAATGCTCCAAAATGAATCCATCCGCAGCTCCAGTGCCGCAATGCGGTCTGTCAGTAGCTGCAGCTGGACACACTTCCCGCACACATGGTCATCAGGGACGCAGGAAGCGTCCCTGATTTCCCACATAGAGCAGGAGCAGCATACTACGTGGCTGGGCTGTCCTGCTATGACTTACCCTTTAATTAATTAATTAAAATTAAATGAATCCCACCAATTTCACTTCAATTAAATGATATACTCAAAGGCCCTTGCTTAGTAGTAGTCCCCGTTACACAACAGAGACCTTAGAAACCACAAAATTTAAGTTTACAAAAATTTAGAAAGAAAATACTCACCAACCAATCACTTACCTGCTTCTTGGTGACGTCACACTTGGATTACTTTTTGCTTCCCTCTCCCGGAACCTGGATTGGTAAGCCACTTCTGGTGCTCCCTCACAGGTCCGCCACCTCTCCGCTCTCGGGGCTCTGGGCCTCGCTGCCTCGGGCTGCTCCTTAAATACCATCGCCGCCTCTGGTGCTCCCTCGCAGGTCTGCCGCCTCTTCGCTCTCGGGACTCTGGGCCTCACGGCCTCGGGCTGCTCCTTTTATCTTCCGCTGCCTCTGGTGCTCCCTCGCAGGTCCGCCACCTCTCCGCTCTCAGGGCTCTGGGCCTCGCTGCCTCGGGCTGCTCCTTAAATACCACTGCTGCCTCTGGTGCTCCCTTGCAGGTCCGCCACCTCTCCGCTCTCGGGGCTCTGGGCCTCGCTGCCTCGGGCTGCTCCTTTTATCCTCTGCCGCCTCTGGTGCTCCCTCGCAGGTCTGCCGCCTCTCCGCTCTCGGGGCTCTGGGCCTCGCTGCCTCGGGCTGCTCCTTTTATCCTCCACCACCTCTGGTGCTCCCTCGCAGGTCCGCCGCCTCTCCGCTCTCGGGGCTCTGGGCCTCACTGCCTCGGGCTGCTCCTTAAATACCGCCGCCACCTCTGGTGCTCCCTCGCAGGTCCACAGGCCAGCTTAATCCCTGGTTGGGCTGCCACAGGCTGCTCCCTGTGGCATGGCTGGACTGATTCCAGCTTCAAGTCCCTCGCAGCTTATGGCTGCTAGTTGGGGACCTCTGCCTTTTGGGCTCTCTCTGACTCGGGAGACCACCCTACTCCACTGGAAAGTGGGTGACCATACTTTCTTGGGCTTGGGTACCCGAAGAGATCTCCTAGGGAGTGTGGCTGGTGGGGCTACCCTGGCGAGCAGCCCCTTAGCTCGGGTCACACTCCCTGCTGGCTGGGGACCTCCTCCTTCGGGTCCCTCCCTGCTGCCGGTGGCTGAGAGCCTTCCCCTTCAGGTCTAAAACCTGGTTCAGGCTCTTCCCCGGAGTCCCACAAGAGAGGGGTAATCGCTCGGGCCAAGTGCTGGGGAGCTCCTACAATCCCAGCTGCCTGTCCCCCTGCCCCCTGCTTAAACAAACTGCATTGTTTGATATAACTGGCTGCCTACCAGTAATCCTGTTCAAAATCATGAATAGTTCCTCCCCTAACGCAAGCCACAGCGCTTGCCTGTGCAGCCTGTGAACTTGGACCTGCTGTGGGCTGGGGATTACTATTCTCAGGTTCACTCCCAGCTGCCTGTTTCTTTGCCTCCGGCTTAAACAACTTGCACTGATTCACATGGAACCATTTTGTGTGCCGGGGCAATTTTATCACATAGACCAAGGGGCTGGCTCTATCGACTATAATATAGGGTCCCATGTAGAGTGGCTCTAGACTCCTCACCTGGGCGTAGTTCCTAACCATGACCTGGTCCCCTATCTCCCACTGATGGCTCTTGTTGGGCTCAAGCAGCAACCGGTTATTCTGATGCTGCTTCCCCATACTACCTGCTGCCTGCCCATAAATTTGTTTTAGGCGCTCGAGGAGTTCTCGGGTGAACTTATCCCGATCTATTTCTTGAAGCTGCCCTTCCGTAAGGACTGGGGCTAGGACATGGGTGTGGGTCCTCATAACCCTACCAGTTATGAGTTCGTGCGGGGAATACCCTGTACTCTTGGACTGGCTGGCCCGGATCCCCATGAGGACTAGAGGCAGGGCATCTGCCCATTTTTGGGGTGACCCCACTGTCTCTTTCCTCAGCTTTTCCTTAATGGTGTGGTTCATGTGCTCCACAATCCCTGAGGACTGGGGATTGTGAGCTACATGCCACTTCCACTGAATACCAAGCAGCATGAGGGTGTCCTGCATGACCTGACCGGTGAAGTGGCTTCCCTGGTCGGACTCCACAAACTGGGGGAGCCCCCACTGTGAGAACACCTCCCGTACCAAGATCTTTGCAGTCCCCAGTGCTGTGGCTGATTACAGGGGAAGGCTTCCACCCATTTGGAAAACACGTCAACCAGGACGAGGCAGTATTTGTAGCCTCCCTGGATGGTGGGCAGGGGCCTGATGTAGACAATCTGGATCGACTGCCATGGTCCCTCTACCCTCCTAACGTGTCCCATGGGCACCTTCCTTCTGTGGGGATTGGGGTTATTTGCAGCGCACACGAGACAGCTAGCACAGAACTCGCAGATGTCCTCCCGGAGTCCTGGCCACCATCCCGCCTGTTCCACCCATTGCCAGGTGGTCTCAGGCCCGGGGTGTCCCACTCCCGGCCCCTCATTGGCCAGCTGAAGGAACTCCCTCCGGTGTTGCTGGGGTACTACCCACTGTTCATCTCTGAACAACATGCCTTCCCTTATGGAGAGTGGGGCTGCGCTGTAAGGGCCTTCTAACTTCCTGCCCTCCATTATTGCACTCGCCAGATAGGGACTGCAGGAGATCACCTGCCAGGGAAAACAGCAGCATTTTTGCTTGCTCCGCCTCATCGCAGTCATTTACACAAGCTGCTTGCTCTTTCTCCCTGAAGTGCAGAGAGGGGTCTCCCTTTTTAGTGAGCTTGTGGACGTGGCTAACCATGTCCCTGAGCTGGTGGGTGCCATACGGCACCAGAAACTGATTCTGGCTATCCCCTGGGTCATCTTCATCAACGGGCAGACCGTACCTCCGTTGTCGGAGGGGGTACACTGGTCCTGGTCCTGGCCTATCTAGCGGGGCCTGCTGTGCTTCCTCTACCTTCCCATCCTCCACCCCCCTTTGCTGCCAGAGCTCCCAAAAGCTCGGAGCCGTGGGTGGCGGTCGTGGGACCTCTGACTCCCTGACCAACCTTTCCCTGGGTGTTGCCAGTGGGGCGGTTTTACTTGGGTTGCCAGTAAAATCCGGCTGACCTGCCTTCAGGCTGATCAGACATATCATCCCCTTTGCTCCTTTTAAAGCTATATTCAGGCTTTCTATCTCTGCTCTACAGGGGCCATGATCTGTTTCCTCAAACCTTTGCTCCCAGGCCAGCATATATGCTGTCTTTACCTCCCTAACCTTCTCCTCCTGCTCTTTAAATTCTTGTATGAGGTGAGCATTCTCCTCCTGCACCCTCATCTCATTGCTCTTGGCCTCTGCAACTAGGCACTTCAGGTACTCGGTCTTGTGCCTCGTGTGGCTTTTGACCTCACTAAACTGAACTACCACGTGCTCTACCTTGTCCTGGTATTCCTCAAACTCCCTTTCCCTATCCCAACTCTCTGTCCTGGCTTCCCAAAGCCTGTGGGTGACTTCTCCAAGCCTGCGGGAACCTAACCACAGACAAACTAGTGGGATAAAAAGTAACCCAATAACTGCTGCTCTCTCCAGACTCAAACCACTGTCTGCCACATCGCACACCGTTGCCAATGGTCCGGCCGCGGTCACCATTTTGTAAGGAATTAGCACACGCTAGCGGGTTTGGGGTTATTTGCCTCTGGCCAGTCAGAAGCCTCTGAGCTGCTCCAGGGACCCCCTTGCAGTTTCGAAGCGCTCCCCTATTCCTGCTGGTTCTGACCGCAGGACTTATTCGGTAGCGATGTAGACAGAAATATGTGACTCGTGGTTTGGGTGCAAAACAGATCAGCATTTATTGAAACAAAAAGAAGGAAACAACTTAAAAATGGATACAGCACAGCTTGTGCCTGGTACAGCACTTCTGCTTAACGCAATACACTCAGTGTCCACTAGAGCACTCCTTGCTCAGTGCAACACTCCTTTAAATACAGCACTTTAAAAACAGCTACACAGTGTTTACCACAGCACTTCTCTGCTAGGTACAACACTCCTTTATTAAAATATACAGCACTTTTAAAATACAGCCACTCAGTGTCCACTGGAGCACTTCTCTACTCAGAGCAACACTCCTTTAAATACAGCACTTTAAAAACAGCTACACAGTGTTTACCACAGCACTTCTCTGCTAGGTACAACACCCCTTTTTAATACTGTTTTAAATACAGAAACACCTTGCTCACTACAGCACCTTTGCTTAGTGGCTTTTACTTAAAACAGCACTTTAATACAGCTACTTTCGGTGTTCACTGAAGCACTTTTCTGCTAGTGCAACACTGTCTTACTGAAATAGGGGTGGGAGAAACGGACACAACGATGGAAGATCAACTGAAATCACAGTTCTGACAAAATTCCCACTTAATTCCCACCCCTATACCTATTCTAAGTTGCCTTGTGAAAGGCCAGAAAAATATATGCTCACCAATGAAAATGCCTCCTCCGTGCCCTGCAATCTTTGATCTTCACTGCCCCGAAGTAAAAACACCCCAGTATTTTAAAAGTAAACTGCTGGTTTTCCACTTCTTCAGGCAGACTCCCACATTCTAGAGAGCATGGAGGCGAGGCCACAGAGAGAGATGCTTCTGGGAAGCTATCTTTTATACCCCAATTTGGGGCCCGCCCAAATCCGTATGTATCTGGGCTAAAACAAAAGCGATCCAAGCTGCACCATTGTCTCGGGTGGATTTGAATAAAGTTGCAGTTTAAATGTGTCCATTGTCTGTGATGGGCTATCGAATAAAGCTATTTCCTTGATTGCTTGAGTAAATAGCCTTGAAGGTATTGTAAACAGAAAGTCATTGTCCTGTGGTCAACTGAAACTGCAATCTCAAGTGGTTACTCCCTTGTGTACACAAAGTAGCAGTTTCTGTAAACACATCAATTGTCTCTGCAAGGAGGGGGGGAACTCCCCTTTGATTGGCAGTTTTGACTGCTCCATTGTCCTTTTCTCACAGACACAAGCTGCTCTTTCCCAGTCCTTTTGTCTTCAGCCATGCGGTCTGATGGCCATTTTGATCCCTGGAATTTTAAAAGCATATCACCCAGGGATTCTTTAATCAAAATTAATCTTCAGAGCTGTAGGAAATGTTGAAATTATTGTGAAATCCTACAAGCGCGATTCAGCCTGCCGGTAAATCTCAAACTTTTCTGAAGTTACCGCCCAATCCTGGACTATAATAAGAACATAAGGACATAAGATATAGGAGCAGGAGTAGGCCATTTGGTGCCTCAAGCCTGCTCCGCCATTCAATAAGATCATGGCTGATCTTCTACCTCATCTCCACTTTCCTGCACTATCCCCATATCCCTTGATTCCTTAATAGCCAAAAATCTATCGATCTCTCTCTTGTATATATTCAATGGCTGACCCTTCACAGCCCTCTGGGGTAGAGAATTCCAAAAATTCACCACCCTCTGAGTGAAGAAAATTCTCCTCATCTCAGTCCTAAATGGCCGACCCCTTATTCTGAAACTGTGACCCAACCAGAGGAAACGTCCTCCCTGAATCTACCCTGCCAATCCCTGTAAGAATTTTGGATGTTTCAAGAAGATCACCTCTCATTCTTCTAAATTACAGAGAATACAGGCCTAGTCTACTCAACCTCTCCTCATAGGACAATTCCCCCATCCCAGGAATCAGTCTGGTGAACCTTCATTGCACTCCCTCTATGGCAAGTATATCCTTCCTTAGGTAAGGTGACCAAAAATGTACACAATACCTCAGGTGTGGTCTCACCAGGGCCCTATGTAATTGCAGTAAGAGGTCTTTACTCTTATACTCAAATCCTCTTGTAATAAAGGCCAGCATACCATTTGATTTCCTAATTGCTTATCTGCATGTTAACTTTCAGTGATTTGTGTACAAGTACACCCAGGTCCCTCTGAACACCAACATTTCCCAATCTCACCATTTAAAAAATACTCTGCTTTTCTATTTTTCCTACCAAAGTGGATAACTTCACATTTCTCCACATTTTATTCGATTTGCCATGTTCTTGTCCACTCACTTAGCTTGACTATATACCCTTGAAGCCTCTTTACAACCTCCTCACAACTTACATTCCCACCTAGCTTTGTATCACCAGCAAACTTGGATATTTTATATTTGGTCCCCTCGTCCAAATCCGAAAGAGGATGAAAAAAACTTCCCAGAAATAGTGGAGAACCAAGGGTCTAGCGGGAATGAGGAACTGAAAGAAATTAGTGTTAGTAAAAAAAATAGCAGTGGAGAACTTAATGGGGCTGAAAGCCGATAAATCCCCTGGACCTGATGGCCTACATCCTAGGGTTTGGAAAGAGGTGGCTATAGAGATAGTGGATGCATTGGTTGTCATTTTCCAAAATTCCATAGATTCTAGAACGGTTCCCACGGATTGAAAGGCAACAAATGTAACACCACTATTTAAAAAAGGAGGGAGAGCAATAACAGGGAACTACCACTGTAGCCTGACATCAGTAGTAGGGAAAATGCTAGAATCTATTATTAAGGACATGGTAACAGGGCACTTAGAAAATAATAATCAGAGTCAACACAAATTTATGAAAGGGAAATCATGTTTGACAAATCTGTTAGAGTTTTTTGAGATTCTAACTAGCAGATTAGATAAGGGGGAACCAGTGGATGTGGTGTATTTGGATTATCAGAAGGCATTCGATAAGGTGCCACACAAGAAGTTATTACACAAAATTAGGGCTTATGGGATTGGGGGTAATATACTAGCATGGATTGAGGATTGGTTAACGGACAGGAAACAGAGAGTAGGGATAAATGGGTCATTTTCTGGTTGGCAGACTGTAACTAGTGGGGTGCCGCAAAGATTAGTGCTTGGGTCTCAGCTATTTACAATCTATATTAATGACTTAGATGAAGGGACCGAGTGCAATGTCATAGAGTCATAGAATCATAGGGGTAGAAATTCTGGATCACCCCGTTTGGGGCGCAATTATCGGCCGGGCGCAAAGTTTAGCGCCTGGAGCTAATTATCGCCTTCGACTGCAAACTTGGCTTCTATCGCCCCGGAGGTGATTGGAGCACTAAATCAGGCGCTACACACCTATCTAAAGGCGCTAATGCCGAGGAGCGAGATGCTACCTCAGAGCGCTGGCGAAGTGCATGTGAAGTCCGTCAGCAGTGGAACAGTCAGACAGCGGCAGCGACGGTGGCGGTGGCGGGAAATGCGAGTGGCGAGGCTTTAAAAGTCCCCCAGAGACCAGGCAGGTTTCACAGCAGCAGCAGCGGCAGCGGCGGTGGGAAGCGCGAGCGGCAAAGCTTTAAAAGGCACCTAGAGACCAGGTAGGCCTCACAGCAGCAGCGGCGGCAGGAAACGCGAGCAGCGAGGCTTTTAAAGGCCCCCAGAGGCCAGGTAGGGCTCACAGCGGCAGCGGCAGCGGGAAACATCAGCAGCGAGGCTTCAAAAAGCCCCCAGAGACCAGGTAGGCCTCACAGCGGCAGCGGCAGCGGGAAACACGAGCAGCGAGGTTTTAAAAAGCCCCCAGAGACCACGTAGGCCTCACAACGGCAGCGGCGGCAGCGGCGGCGGGAAACGCGAGCGGCGAGGCTTTAAAAGGCCCCCAGAGATGAGGTAGGCCTCACAGCAGCAGCGGCAATGGGAAACACGAGTAGCGAGGATTTAAAAGGCCCCCAGAGACCAGGTAGGCCTCACAGCGGCAGCGGCGGCGGCGGGAAACGCGAGCAGCGAGGTTTTAAAAGGCCCCCAGAGACCAGGTAGGCCTCACAGCGGCAGCGGCGGCGGCGGGAAACCTGGGCGTTCCTGATGGAATGGGGAAAGGCACGGGCAGAGGCCAGGGGGTAAGCACGGGACGGGGGAAGAGCAGCAGCCACGAGGGCGAGGAGCAAGAAGAAGACGAGAGGCCAGAGAATGCAATTGCTACCCGGGGCCTTCAGTTATACTCCTTCGGATGGCACTTATCTGCATGCAAAATCAGGTTAGTTCTTTGTCTTAATCTTGGCGGGCTATTTTAAATAACGGTAGCAATCTACACTAACTGTTCTTCGATGGCCGGTAATCGCATCTACTGGCCTGATAATTGACTTGTTTTGTTATTAATACATCTTAATGGGCCAGTCCAGCCTCGATGGCTTCCTAAAGCTGTTCCCGATTATTTATGCAAATTGCTTGATGGTCTTAAGTATAGGCCTAACTGGGTTTTGACCTGTCTCTGATTTGGCCTAATATATAATTTAAAGTCCTGTCTGGTTTTCAAAATGCAAAGTCTCTCTTCACAAAAACTGCAGCTTTGGTTTCGGTTTCTCCACAAGCTGCCTGTGCCGCAGAATCCAAGTTTTTAAAATCTCACAGGCTTTCTGCCATGAGGCGTGGATGCCATCTTGGGTACCCTTTTTTTTAAATGTTCATGCAGGGTCCCTTTTATTAATAATAACCTTTGGGGAAATGTAGAAATTTTGAAAATCTTACAGTATATAGACCTCCAAAGAGTAATGCAGAGGTCGGGGATGGCATTAAATGGGAAATTAGAGAAGCAAGCAATAAGGGCACAACAGAATGGGCTAACCAAATTAGTAACAATACTGTGGAGGAGGAATTCCTGGAGTGTATACGGGATGGTTTCCTGGACCGATATGTCGAGGAACCAACTAGAAATCAGGCCATCTTAGACTGGGTATTATGTAATGAGAAAGGATTAATTAGCAGTCTTGTGCGAGGCCCCTTGGGTCGGAGCGATCATAATATGATAGAATTCTTCATTAAGATGGAGAGTGAAATAGTTGACTCAGAGACTAGGGTCCTGAATTTAAATAAAGGAGACTACGATGGTATGAGGTGCGAGTTGGGTAGGATTGATTGGGGAATGTCACTCAAAGCGTTGACGGTGGATAGGCAATGGTAAACATTCAAAAATCACATGGATGAACGACAGAATTTGTTCATCCCCGTTTGGCATAAAAATAAAACAAAAACGGTGACTCAACCATGGCTAACAAGGGAAATTAGGGATAGCATAAGATCCAAGGAGAGGACATATACATTGACCAGAAAAAGCAGTAAACCTGAGGATTGGGAGCAGTTTAGGATCCAATAAAGGAGGAAAAAGGGATTTATTAAGAGGGGGAAAATAGAGTATGAGAGTAAGCTTGCAGGGAACATAAAAACTGACTGTAAAAGCTTTTACAGATATGTGAAGAGAAAAAGATTGGTGAAGTCAAGCGTAGTTCCCTTGCAGTCAGAATCAGGGGAATTTATAATGGGGAACAAAGAAATGGCAGACCAATTAAATACATACTTTGGTTCTGTCTTCACAAAGGAGGACACAAATAACCTCCCAAAGATGTCGGGGTACATAGGGTCTAATGAAAGGGAGGAACTGATAGAAATCAGTATTTGTAGGGAAATGGTGTTAGGTAAATTGATGGGATTGAGGGCCGATAAATCCACAGGGCCTGATAATCTACATCCTAGGGTACTTAAGGAAGTGGCCCTAGAAATAGTAGATGCATTGCTGGTCATCTTCCAAAATTCTATAGACTCTGGAACAGTACCCATAGATTGGCGGGTAGCTAATGTTAACCCACTGTTCAAAAAGGGTGGTAGAGAGAAAACGGGGAATTACAGACCGGTAAGCCTGACATCGGTAGTGGGCAAAATGCTAGAGTCCATTATAAAGGATGTAATAGCAGAGCACTTGGAAAAAGTGACCGGATCGGACAAAGTCAAAATGGCTTTACAAAAGGTAAATCGTGCTTGACTAATCTACTGGAATTTTATGAGGATGTAACTGGTAAAATAGCTAAGGGAGAACCAGTGGATGTGGTGCATTTGGATTTTCAAAAGGCTTTCGATAAGGTCCCACATAAGAGATTAGCGTGTAAAATGAAGGCACATGGGATTGGGGGCAAGATATTGACTTGGATAGAGAACTGGTTGGCAGACAGAAAGCAAAGAGTTAGAATAAACGACTCTTTTTCCGAGTAGCAGGCAGTGACTAGTGGGGTACCGCAGGGTTCGGTCCTTGGACCCCTGCTATTCACAATATATATTAATGATCTGGACGAGGGAACTAGATGTAATATCTCCAAGTTTGCAGACGACACAAAGCTGGGTGGGCATGTGTGCTGTGAGGAGGATGCCGAGAAACTCCAGTATGATTTGGACAGGTTGGGTGATTGGGCAGAAGCATGGCAGATGCAATATAATGTGGATAAATGCGAGGTTATCCACTTTGGTGTCAAAAACAGGAAGGCAGATTATTATCAGAATGGCAATAGATTGGGAGAAGGGGAAGTGCAACGAGACCTGGACGTCCTTGTGCACCAGTCACTGAAAGTAAGCATGCAGGTGCAGCAGGCGGTTAAGAAGGCAAATGGTATGTTGGCCTTCGTAGCGAGAGGATTTGAGTACAGGAACAAGGATGTCTTGCTGCAGTTGTACAGGGCCTTGGTGAGGCCACATCTTGAGTATTGTGTGCAGTTTTGGTCGCCTTATCTGAGGAAGGATGTTCTTGCCATGGAAGGAGTGCAGCGAAGATTCACCAGGCTGATACCTGGGATGGCAGGAATGCCATATGAGGAGAGATTGGGTCGATTGGGCTTATACCCGCTGGAGCTGAGAAGAATGAGAGGGGATCTCATCGAAACTTATAAAATTCTAACAGGACTGGACAGACTAGATGCTGGAAGGATGTTCCCGATGGTCGGGGAGTCCAGAATCAGGGGTCACAGTCTAAGGATAAGGGGTAAGCCATTTAGGACAGAGATGAGGAGGAATTTCTTCACCCAGAGAGTGGTGAACCTGTGGAATTCTCTGCCACAGAAGGCAGTAGAGGCCAATTCATTCAATATATTCAAGAAGGAGTTGGATATATTTCTTAAGGCTAAAGGGATCAAGGGATAGGGAGAGAAGGCAGGAACAGGGTACTGACTTTGGATGATCAGCCATGATCTCATTGAATGGCGGAGCAGGCTCGAGGGGCCGAATGGTCTACTCCTGCTCCTATCTTCTATGTTTCTATGTAACACAGGCACACTGGCGCCGGCCAGTTCTTAAAGGGGAGGGTAGATCTTGCTCTCCATCTAAATCCTACTCATTGCCACCTTAAATCTCGGCCTGGAGAGACCTGTACATCAAATCTGCTGGAAAGAACAATGGAGAGGCCCAGGAAAAGAGCTCAGAGTGCAGCCCCCATAGTCTCTTCTAAATCGATGCAAGGAAGATCCAATCAAAATGAACCTGCAAAGTGCTGCTCAGTATCCAAAACTCCTCAACACAGCGTTGAATATCTCCAGAAGTCTCTCTCTCTCACACAGAATGCGTGTTGCAAAATGTTGCCGACAAAGAAAGGCAGGAAGCGGTCGCCTTTAAATAGCACTGCCCCAGTCCCTTCCCGACTGCAAAATGCTCCCTTCAACATGTTGTTGCTAGCGGCAGGCGGCAAGGCAGGGGGCGCCACTCAATATCCGGTCCGGGGTGCTACCGACGCACTGCATGCTCGACTGACGTCGCAATCTGCAGGCGCAGGAGATCGTGGCAGTAGTGCTTAGCACTGTTGCAAAATGTCTGGTCAATTTCACGAGCGGTGCAAACATTGCCGCGCCTTAGCGCTGGTTGCTTTGTGCCCCATTAGCACCCTCTTAAGGCGCTAATGGGAGGCGCAAACCAAACAAATTTTTTCCCATAGTTTCATACGGCACAGAAGGAGGCCATTTGGCCCATCGAGTCCGTGCCAGCCCTCTGTAGAGCAATCCACTCAGTCACATTCCCCCGCTCTATCCCCGCAGCCCTGCAAGTTTATTTCCCTCAAGTGCCTATCCAGTCTCCCCTTGAAACCATTGTGTGTCTCCGCTTCCACCACTTCTGTCGGCAGCGAATCCCAGGTACTCACCACTCGCTGCATAAAAAACATTTTCCTCACATCCCCCCTGTATCTCATGCCCAAAACCTTAAATCTGTGTCCCCTAGTCCTTTACCATCCATGTATGGATCCAAATTTGCTGATGATATAAAGCTAGGTGGGAAAGTAAGCTGTGAGGAGGACACAGAGCCTGCAAAGGGATATAGACAGGTTATATGAGTGGGCAATAAGGTGGCAGATGGAGTATAATGTGGGAAAATGTGAGGTTATTCACTTTTGTAGGAAGAATAGAAAAACAGAATATTTTTTAAATGGTGAGAAACTATTAAATGTTGGTGTTCAGAGAGATTTAGGTGTCCTCGTACAGGAAACATAGAACGTTAGCATGCAGATACAGCAAGCAATTGGGAAGGCAAATGGCATGTTGGCCCTTATTGCAAGGAGTTTGGAGTACAAGAGTAAGGAAGTCTTATTACAATTGTACAGAGCTTTGGTGAGACCATACCTGGAGTACTGTGCACAGTTTTGGTCTCCTTATCTGAGAAAGGACATACATGCCTTAGAGGCGGTGTAACAAAGGTTCACTAGATTGGCCCCTGGGATGAGAGGGTTTTCCTATGAGGAGGGATTGAGTAGATTGGGCCTATACTCTCTGGAGTTTAGAAGAATGAGAGGTGATTTCATTAAAACATATAAGATTCTGAGGGGGATTGACAGGGTAGATGCTGAGAGGTTGTTTCCCCTGGCTGGAGAGTCCAGAACTAGGGGCCATAGTCTCAGGATAAGGGGTCGGCCATTTAAAACTGAGATGAGGAGGAACTTCTTCATTCAGAGGGTTGTGAATCTTTGGAATTTTCTACTCCAAAGGGATATGGATGCTGAGTCATTGAATATATTCAAGGCTGAGATAGATTTTTGGACTCCAGAGGAATTAAGGGATATGGGGATCAGGCAGGAAAGTGGAGTTGAGGTCAAAGATCAGCCATGATCTTATTCAATATTGGAGCAGGCTCGAGGGGTCGTATGGCCTGCTCCTGCTCCTAATTCTTATATTCTTATGTTTCACTCCCATTTCAGAAGAATACCTCCTACCTCACCAATGTGAATCTCCCCACTTTCCACACTAGTCATTCGTGTAGCTCTTGGATGGAAATTGGTTAAGGGGACACGTGTGAAGCACACATTAGACTTTTTGAATATATGTTCTCAATGTGACTGGCTCCCCACTGGGAGCATGAAAATTACCCCATTCACAATCATTCTGTGCTGTGAGCCCATGGCCATTAGCAGCTGGATATAATGTCCCAATTAAGTTTATGTAACATCCATATAGAGAACAGACTTTCCATTGATCTGGGTTGGATTTGAAACCAGGCAGAGAAGTGAAATGGCAACTTAATGTACAAGGGGTTATAGACATGGAACATACAGGAACACATTTTTATCTGCAATCAATTCAGTTTTGACCATTCCCTTAGATGCTTCCATTTGATTTTGTGTTATGGACTATTAATACAGCTTGTTTCAGGTCAGATCCTCAGCACAAGAGCAGATTTTGAAGAGAGGGAATCCTTCAGAATAAAAAGTAGCAAATTCCTTGTCACCAAGGATGCTGTTATCAAGACCTGGCAGTGTGTGGAGCCCCTCTGAAGCCTACACATCACTCAGTTTCGAGCAACAATGCAATGCATGGCCCTTTTACCAGCTTCCTCCCCTGTCCAAGCTATTCTAGCATTAGAGACTTGAAAGTATGGATGGTTTCTGCTCATCGCTATGATTCTGGCTTTGTTTTTATCTCTAAGGCTAACAGCTTGCTGATAGGTCAATTACAGCTTTCATGTGCTTCCAAAGCTTTCTGTTCAATTCCTGTGGCTGCTTCTAAGTTTGGGACCAGATGGAATGCATAACAAGCACAGCCATGGCTACCATGTCATTCTTTTCAACCATGGCAACAATTCCTTCATTACAACAATGACTACACATCAAAAGTACTTAATTAACTGTAAAGCGCTTTGGGACGTCCTGAGGTTGTGAAAGGCGCTATATAAATGCAAGTCTTTCTTTTTTCATTATGATAGCGTCTGTACTGCTGGCTTTGTCTCCTTACCTTGGTTTTCATTAAATGTAACAAAAGTTAGACCTACATACATCAATTTGTCTGTTACAGTTTCTTTCCATTAGTGAAGATTGCTAATTGTATTCAGCTTTTTTCATAGTTCAGCCGTGAAAATAATGAATCTGCAAGTGTTCAAAGAATTGCTCTTTATCTAACATTCAAAATCAATCATCTTCAGCTCTACATTTTTTAAATGTTCTTTTCCTGAGGCAAGATCCAAAAATGCATCTAGAATCATTTTTGTAATTACCAATTCCAGTCAAAATAATGATCATTTTTGGCCACCTAACTTATTCTGAAAGCTGTTCCTTAACATTTTAGCCTTAGTATGACAATGTTCCTCTTGTAGTTTTGTTTGATCATTGATAATGAATAACAATGAGGCTGTCAAATTATGTTTATAATGAATTATACAACAACGTGATGGATTTCAGACAATAAAAAAGTTGTGAAAAACATCAAAAATTCCGTACATTTTTGTCACCAACTCCAGCTCACTTTCAGAATCACAATTCTTCAAAAAAGGAAATAAACGTCCTTCAAAAATAACTCGCCGTGAGAAGGTAGTTCAAGAGTATATAAAAGTGATATTAAGGGAGTCAGCAGAGGTCCAGCATAGAGCAGAACAAGAGATATTGTAAAAAGCAACTCAGCCAAACGGTAGCATGATGTAGTAGCAAGTCTTGGTTTTTGGAGCATGGCGGAGGATGAAAATAAGGAATGGAAGAGAGTAAGGGAGGTCTACGACCTTTGAAGGAGGATTACTAGAATCCACCACAACTCCAGGCAGTGTGCAGTGCTGGTGACAGGCCAAGCAAAAAAATAAGGTAATTTTAAGGCAGCGTATATTTGCAACACCAAAGTTCTGATTGGTCTCCTTGGATGACAAGGTCAGATTTCTGATTGGTCCCCTTAGAGGATAATTCAAGCTAGCAGTTTATCCTCAGGTGCAAAGTGGGTAATAGCGAATCGGCAGCCCGTTTTACATCTCATCTCATTTTCTTTTTCATTAAAGTCAAAATCGTACGAGGTGTAAAAGCAGCTGTCGATTCACCAAAAATATAGATTTTTTAATTAACCCCAAAGTGTGGGAAGGCTACTCCTCACCAAAGAAGCCATGGTTGAATTGTGCCAACTCCTGTAACCAGAACTGCAACCAAGAAGTAGCATAGTAACAGTTACAGACAGAAGACCTGCGGTCCATTTAGCTCACCTATCTACAGTATTCCCTTGTGCATTTCTAATAACACTAAATCCTGTTTGTTGACAAGAGCCTGTCTAATTCATTCTTGAAACCCAATAAGGTTTCTTGTTCTATCAACCTTTTCGGTAACCTATTCCACATACTTACCATCATTTTAGCAAAAAAAATTCCTCCTTCATTTCCTATTTTTCTTTAGTTGTCCTTAATTTGTAAATATGACTCATTGGGCTAGAGCCCTGTTTTGGGGCGATAATTTTTGCAGGCGCGAAAGTATCGCCGGGCACTACACAATTGATTCCGACGGGAACTTCCGGTTTAGCGCTCCAAGAGGGAAGTGGAGTGCTAAAACAAATGCTACCACTTCCCTTAGAGTGCTAAAGGGAGCGAGAGGGTCAGTAGCGGCAGAGCGCTGCACAATTTTTACAGTTTTACAGGCTCCTTCCCTCCCTTAAAGGGAAGGGCCAATGCTGCGGTCATTGAAGGCTAAAGCTGACAATGGTTGTCAACGGCACCTGCGGTATATGCACAGCAGCCCCAAGCACTCTGAGAGTGCAGGGCTAATCAATCGTGGGCTGGAAAAATATCAAAATTCAGCACACTGGGGACATTATTAAATTTTGGCCGACCTGACCACCACTGCCTTTAATTAGCGCTCCCCAAGCAGCCAGCCGAGGTGACAACGCCTCCTGCAGCTGCCGTTGTTGACGCCCAGCAATGCTGCATGGGGCGGAAGTGGATTTTACATCAGGGGCGATAACGGGGCGCTGCGCACTGGATGACGGCACGATCTCCAGGGTGCAGGAGATCGAGGCAGTAAGCTTTAGCGCCAGCGCTTACCCGCCATGGAAGTTCGCGGGCATCGGTAATTTCGCTGCGCCCGGTCGGTAAGCCCTTAGCGCCCCATTATCGCCCCCGGAGGCGCTAACAGGAAGCGCAAAGGAGGCCAATTTCTTCCCCATTGTGCTTAAATTTTGTACATAGCAGAAAAGCTTACATGGATCCAATTTTAAACACTTCTATCATAGCCCCTCTCATTCTTCTCTTTTCAAGAGTGAAAATACCCAGGGTAGTCAATCTTTTCTCAGATGTCATTCCCTTAAGTTCTGAGACTATCCATGTAGATCTTCTCTGTACCCCTTCCAATAACTGAATATATTTTTGAAATAGGGAGATAAAAACTACACTCATTGCTCTAGATGTCGTCTCACCAGGGTCAAATACAGTTTGAAATCACCTCTCTGGATTTATTTGTTATACTCCTTGCTATGCAGCCTAATGTTCCGTTTCCTTCTTTAACACCCTGGGAACATTGTACTGATGGCTTTAGTGACCTGTCAATCATCACTGTAATATGATCACCCTGCTGCCAGAAGTGGTAAAAGTGACAACAGCACTCAACCTTTCTGCTATAGACTCCTTCCAGCTCCTTGGTAAGGCTCGCCACTGAATTACCCAGATCACAGGCGATTGGTTTCACCGTGCTGGTGAATACAGGCAGCAGCAAGAGAGGCTGACCAGCTGGCCACTGGCAAAAACAATTATGCATGTGTTTTCTGGAGAATGTCCCATATCTTAAAAGGAACATGAGTTCCACATTTATCATAGCATGCAGATAAGTTGAACACCAACAAAGCTTGAACTGAGTGTCGGTGAGCAGGTTATTGGTGAGTAGGTAGCTCTTGATGGCACGATTGATTACTCATTCCATCACTGTGCTCATGATCAGGAACAGGCTGATAGGGCAATAGTTAGGTTACATTTGTCCTTTTTTTTGTACATAGGACATATCTGGGCAACTTTCCACTTTGATGTTGCATAGATGTCATGTCATAACTGTATGGATATAATTTGGCAATGGGGTACCTAGTTCTGATGCACAGGTCTTCACCACTACAGTCAGGATGTTGCCAGGGTCCATACTCTTTGCTGTATCCTGTCAGAGATATAGGTTATCCATTCAAAGCATGGCCCATGACATGAAAATGCTATGCAAACCTCAAAGCCCCCAGCATACAAAGAAAAAGGTTCAAGAAGCAGAACATTACTGAGCAGACACTAACATGTTCAAACAAGGGTTCCAGTTTGTGGCCTATACTGAGTTGCTCCAAAATGAGTTGGTAGATTTTTGATGGTGTGCTGCATGCTGCACAACATAGCTGTCAAAAGGGACATACCTGATCACATCATTGATTGTGCCTCAATATCTTGACATCATCAGTGGCAGCATTCCTAAGCAACACATATTTGATGTCTCACGGCTGATGCCACTAATGCTGTATGTTGCTCACTGGTAGTCTGCAAAGCAGAGCACTCTTGCTTCATCACAGTGTCCATCTGGATGATAAAATTCACAACTGTAATGAAGCAAGAACCCAGCATTGTCTGTGAGGAGGTAAGTGCATCTCTTTATGCTCATAAAGTGTTCACCTGTTTATAGCCGATTTCATGAGGCCAGATTCAGTAATCAACTCAACAAGGTCCATGGCCGTGTTATGCCTTTGTTAGGCAGCACCCAGCCCTTCCCTTTTGTTCCCTCCACACCCATATGAAGAGATTCACCTTATGATTATTCCTCTAGATCTGTAAAAACCTCCAGAGGGCAGTCCCACTCAGCTAGACAACAGAGGAGAGGCGTTGGAGGAGGATGGTGTGGTCAACCATATGAAAGATTGCAGGCAGGTCGAGAAGGATGAGGAGGGACAGTGCACCATGGCCACAGTCACAAAGGATGTCATTTATGAATTTGATAAGGGCTGTTTTATTGCTGTGGTGAGACCGGGGGACACCTGATTAGAGAGGTTTAAACATGGAGTTGCAGGAAATATGAGCACGAATTTGAGAGACAACAACATGTTCGAGGACTTTGGAGAGGAAAGGGAGGTTGGAGATTGGGCTGTAGTTTGCAAGGACAGAGGAGTCAAGTGTGGGTTTTTTGAGAGGGGTGTGATGACGGCATATTTGAAAGGGAGGGAGCAGTACTAGAAGAGAGTTAACCATTTATAATATCAGTTAGCATGGGAACTAGAAAGGGAAGTTGGATGATCAGCAGTTTAGTGAGAATAGGGTCGAGAGAGCCCGAGGTGGATCTCATGAACAAGATGGGCTTGGAGAGGGCATGTAAACGGTTTTTGATCCTAGCCCAATTGCTAGACGGACGGTTCGAATCGCCCCCGCTTTACAAAAGTTCTATACCCGGGAATTATTATTCAGAGTGTAAATGAAATAAGTCACAGACAGGAATGCTTCGGTGAAAAATCAAACTTATATTTATTTGGTCTAACATACACTGGCTAAAACATGCACTACTAAACAAAATCACTGTCTCTGTGGAGAATAAAATCCAGGTTACAAACAACATACATACAGTACAAAACTGGGGACTATAACAAGCAGTAATTCCCTTGTTGCTATGGTGGACTCTAATTCCACCCCTACCAACAAATTACCCAGTCGCATAAACCCCTTCGCCTGGCTGAACCAAATGAAGCTCCTACCCTTGGAATAGCCCAAAAACTTCACTTCTGAGAAAACCCTGAGCACTTACAGCTCATGGGTTACCGGCTTGGGACACTTGAGACTATGCTTACCCGCACACGTGATCGGTTTAGATCGCTCCGCTCAGCGGCTTCTCTGGTACTTCTTGTTAAGTTGATCTTGTTGGAGCAGGAGCGAGAGAGAGAGAATGGTGGGAAAGGATCTATCTTTATAGGAGTCTGGCTACCCCTATCTTTCCAGCCAATCTTTAAAATCCTTTTGTTTCTAAGCTTAATCAGTGATGGGCCCCATCATCGGACCCATGAGTATTCCATGATTGGATTAATGGGACATATGTTTCTGTCTTTGTGTTGGGAAAAACTGGCTCCTCTTCGGCTGGCTAGACTAGTGGGTTCATTGTTCTGCTTCTCTTCTGAGATGGAGGTGAGAAGTGCTTTGCATATTAGAGTGGCTTTCCAATAAGTTCAAGTTCAATGGCCCCCTTCCTTTTTCCAGGACTGTCGGGCGAACCCATACATTCTGGATGACTGACAGTTCTTTTGTCACAGCCAACTGCCATGCATTCTCTGGAGTTTTAACAAACCAGTTCCCCACGCATCTGCACAGGGCGATCCCACCACAGGGAAAAACACCCTCAGTCCATAAAGTCCACAAAAATATTCTCGACTGAGTCCATTCTTCAAACAGAGATTTTGCGATCTCTTCAGTCCCCCGTTTGATGCTTTTCTTTCCACTAAGCATCACTCGACGAGAGAGCAAAGGCCAAAGTCTCCCACAAGTGAAGCTGTTTCCCTGATTTTACGTTTTAAACCCCAGAACTGTACCCCTTACTGCGTGTCATAGTTCCCTTCTACCGAGTCAAAACATCAGCGAAACGGCTTCTTAACACATTCAAATGGCTGGGTTCCAATTCCCACCGACAACCTTCAAGTCAAAATGCAGAACATTAATAAGATCCACAGGATGTTACCAAAAGGTCAATGCAACAGCGCACATTGCGCAATACAGAGTGTAAAAACTATAAACAGAATACAATACACTTGCTTACAGAACTTTGGTACATTACAAGTTTTGGCAGGGAGAAAACCATCATCAACATAAATCAATTACACCTTTCCGGATCGACCTAATACCCCTTGCCACCGCGCATGGAGCACCTGGCTCCGTCGCCTGCAGCTGGTGTAAAACAAGTAGCTTACAAGCAACAATTGTATGATAACTAATGCATGGGAACAGATGCGAATCCAGGGAGGAATCTTTATATTCAGACCAATATCCCACCATGGTGGCGAGACAATCCCTTTGATCTCCTCCCCCACTTCTGCTGTCTTTTACTCTAAAGGGTAAAAATGTTCCTGGGAGAGCTCAACGGTCTTTATTAACTCAGTGCAATTGGTTCTTTAACCCAGTGATCTGCATCTGGAGTTGTGCATCATCCATACTATTAATAATACCCGTTCCTGCACTGAACGCTGTGCTACATCAGTCCAGGTCCCTCTTCTCTGCCTCCCAGACCCCACACTACGCCCAACATTCAGATTATAAAGCTGTCCTTTCTCTACATTTCCATAGTCCAGTTCATAAAATTCCTGAAATATCATAGAAACATAGAAGATAGGAGCAGGAGTAGGCCATTCAGCCCCTCGAGCCTGCTCCGCCATTCAATGCGATCATGGCTGATCATCCAAATTTAGTACCCAGTCACTGCTTCCTCCCCATACCCCTTGATCCCTTTAGCCTTAAGAAATATATCCAACTCCTTCTTGAATATATTTAATGAATTGGCCTCCACCGCCTTCTGTGGTAGAGAGTTCCACAGGTTCACCACTCTCTGGGTGAAGAAATTCCTCCTCATTTCTGTCCTAAATGGCCTACCCTTTATCCTTAGACTGTGTCCCCTGGTTCTGGACTCCCTGACCATCGGGAACATCCTTCCTGCATCTAGTCTGTCCAGTCCTGTCAGAATTTCATAAGTTTCAATGAGATCCCCTCTCATTCTTCTAAACTCCAGTGAGTATAAGCCCAATCGACCCAATCTCTCCTCATATGTCATTCCTGCCATCCCAGGTATCAGCCTGGTGAATCTTCGCTGAACTCCTTCCATGGCAAGAACATCCTTCCTCAGATAAGATGACCAAAACTGCACACAATACTCAAGATGTGGTCTCACCAAGGCCCTGTACAACTGCAGCAAGACATCCTTGTTCCTGTAATCAAACCCTCTCGCTACGAAGGCCAACATACCATTTGCCTTCTTAACCGCCTGCTGCACCTGCATGCTGACCTTCAGCGACTGGTGCACAAGGACACCCAGGTCTCATTGCACTTCCCCTTCTCCCAATCTATTGCCATTTAGATAATAATCTGCCTTCCTGTTTTTGCCACCAAAGTGGATAACCTCACATTTATCCACGCTATATTGCACCTGCCATGTTTCTGCCCAATCACCCAACATGTCCAAATCATCCTGGAGTTTCTCGACATCCTCCTCACAGCACACACGCCCACCCAACTTTGTGTCGTCTGCAAATTTGGAGATATTACATCTAGTTCCCTTATCCAGATCATTTATAATATATTGTGATGAATAGCTGGGGTCCAAGGACCGATCCCTGCGGTACCCCACTAGTCACTGCCTGCCACTCGGAAAAAGACCCGTTTATTCCAACTTTTTGATTTCTGTCTGCCAACCAGTTCTCTATCCAAGTCAATACCTTTCCCCCAATCCCATGTGCCTTAGCTTTACATGCTAATCTCTTATGAGGGACCTTATCGAAGGCCTTCTGAAAGTCCAGATAGACCACATCCACTGGTTCTCCCTTATCTATTTTACCAGTTACATCCTCAAAAAATTCCAGTAGATTAGTCAAGCATGATTTACCTTTTGTGAATCCATGTTGATTTTGTCCGATCCTGTCACTGTTTTCCAAGTGCTCTGCTATTACATCTTTTATAATGGACTCGAGCATTTTCCCCACTACCGATGTCAGGCTTACCGGTCTGCCATTCCCCGTTTTCTCTCTACCACCTTTTTTGAATAGTGGGGTAACATTAGCTACCCTCCAATCATGGGTACTGTTCCAGATTCCATCGAATGTTGGAAGATTATCAGCAATGCATCTACTATTTCTAGGGCCACTTCCTTAAGTACCCTAGGATGTAGATTATCAGGCACTGGGGATTTATCGGCCTTCAGTCCCATCAATTTCCCTGACACCATTTTCCTACAAATACTGACTTTTAACAGCGCTTCATAAAGCTTCTCCGTCTTCCTCGGACACCACACAGGCAGATGGACTTCAGTCAGGTTCAGGATCACGGATGCCATGGCGTAGCGCACGTTCTGAAACAACACTTTGTCAGTAGGGATTAACAGCAACCCATTCCCTGGACCCCTGATGGTGGTGGCACACCAATCTACAGTTGTCAGTACTGTCGGGGCTCTGGGTGGGGGCTTCCTGGTGTATGAGATGAGCTCTGTGGCGTTGATGGTGTTTGGGGGCTTTGGGATCACACAGGGAGTCCACACTCCGATCCCAACCGATCCCACCCCCGGCGTCCTGCCATTGCCTGCTAAACGCAATCAACACGCCCGCTGGGCAGAACTTTATGCTCATGCTATTCGGCATGGGAAGGCTTCTTCCTTTACCGTAATACCTGCCACTCCTTATGGACCCGCTACCTTGTCTCCCTTAGCCTGCGTCTCCAGAAAAATCTTTAGGGCGGGATCCCGTGCCTGGAACATCTTTAGGTCCGGGACCAATGCTACCCCTGCACTCCCTTGGGTCCCACCTCTGTCTCTGATCACTGCTACCAGACTTGACCCATATGGATTCCAAAACGTGCCCGTACGATCACCCTCGTTGGCCAGCAACGTCGGCCTGCTGATTGCCCTCCGCATGGGTTTCTGTCTTAGAATGGGCCTTGTGTTTGTGGATGAAGTCTGCCCCCAAAATACCTATTCCCTCCCGCTCCCACCGCATCAGGACACATTTCCACTCCGTATGGAGTGTACCCAGATCGATGGCTAGCGGGATGGCGAAAGACCCGGTCTGTTCGTTCCCGGTGAACCCTACTAAGTTATATGGGACCCCGCTCGATAGAGGTGATGTGGTTGGGTTTTCCGCATAGAGCTTGAAGCTCCAGTGTCCAGCAGATAGGCCTCTTGCACCTTCTCCACCCCCATCTTCACGCACAGTCTCTTCCAAGCATCATAACTTAATGGGCACAGGTAAACGGGCTGAGAAGCCCCTAGTCATGGGTCGGGATTGTTCGGGGCAGATAGGAGTACGCTGCCTGCTGCCGCATCCACCTACCTTGCCCTGCCGGAAAGACTGCGCGGAGAGCAGCCACTAATACCGCAAACGGATCAGTGCTGCTTCCTGCCACAGCTGCGGCTTTCTGCACTGGTGCTGGAGGATTCCCTTACCCGCTCCTTTTGTCAGAGACTGGGCAGTCTTTCCTCCAGTGCCCTTTACTCCCACACCCATAACAACCCTGCTTCTTCTCTGAGCTACCCCCTTCCTGGCGCCACTCTCTTCTAACGTTGCCTCCACTAAGCTTTAACTCGTGTACTCTGCCCTTTGGTTTGTCATCCTCACCCCTACCATTCTTAAAAGAGAGAGTTAACTGCCGGATGACACTCTCTTCTGGGGATCCCTGGAATCGACCCACCCCTCTGCTTTGGCCTTGATCCTGGGCAGGCTGTTCGCCACCAGGGTTCTCAGCCAATGAGCCCTAGGCTCCCCCTGCAGTTGCGCCCAGTCGGGCACCCCCGCACAGGCACTCCGGTAGATGGGCCAAAGCCTGTCCGTGAAAGCCTGCGGTGCCTCCCCAGCTGACTGCAGTGTCCTTTCCACTTGGGAGAAGGGACTTCCATCATTGAGGCCCATAGCCTCTAGGATGTCATCCTTTATCCCCTCTAACATACCCTGCCCCCTCTTGCTACCCGCTGAGAGCGACTGGTACAACCTACTATCCAGGGAAAATAAAAGTAATTTGGCTGTCTCAGCTTCGTTACAATTATTGATCCCCCCCATCTACTCCACATCCGTAAAATGGACAGATGGGTCCCCTGTGCTGGTCAGTGTGGTCAGGTTAGAGACCATTGCCTGCAGCTGGGGGGTCATATACGTGACCATGAAGTCACTCTGCAGTGCTCCTTGCTCTTGACCGTCTACGGACACACCGTATTTCTGCTGCCAGACAGGGCACATGGGTCCTGGTCCCGGCACTTCGGGCGGTGGTCAAGCATCCTCCTCTGCCTCACTAGTCTCCTTATCTCCCTCCTGCTTTTCCTCATCTACCCGGGCCACTCCCGGAGCTTCCAAGCAGACCATCCCTTTGGCCTTAGATAGAGCATCGGTCAAATTCCGGGTCTGCTCCTGGCAAGGACCATGATTACCCATATCAAGCCCTCCAGTGCTGACGACTCTGTATGCCACCTGAATATCCTTCAACTGCTCTCCTAGCACCTTTACCTCACTCAACAAGTGAGCATTCTCCTCCCTAACCACCCTCTCGTTCCCCTTTGCCTCAGTTACCTGGCATTGCAGGAAATCGTTATGGTTACAGAAGGTTTCCTCCTGGCTTATTCTTCCCTGCTTCTCATCCCTTAGCTCCGTGCATAACCTGCTCCCTATTACAGCCCTTGCGTCTGACTGTGCCTCGGACTCCCTGATCTCTGCCTTTAACTTAGCCACCTGCTTATCTAGCAGTTGCACTTGTCTTTGTAGATAGATGAGCCATATCGCCTTTTCAATGCTGCGCCTATGCTCCTTGCCCTCCGTCCATTCTGCTGCTGCGTCCACCGGACACTCAGCACGCAACAAGCCTAGCACCCACTTCTTAGAGACATTACCCTTCTTATACACATATGAAGAAATCCTTTCCTCCACTTGGGATCTTTCGCCAGAAGCGCTGTCCATGACTGATTTACACTCCTTTAACCCAGGTTCTGCTGCTGGTCGCCAAGAGATGTAAACGGTTTTTGATCCTAGCCCAATTGCTAGATGGACGGTTTGAATTGCCCCCGCTTTACAAAAGTTCTATACCGGGAATTATTATTCAGAGTGTAAATGAAATAAGTCACGGACAGGAATGCTTTGGTGAAAAATCAAACTTGTATTTATTTGGTCTAACATACACTGGCTAAAACATGCACTACTAAACGAAATCACTGTCTCTGTGGAGAATAAAATCCAGGTTACAAACAACATACATACAGTACAAAACTGGGGACTATAACAAGCAGTAATTCCCTTGTTGCTATGGTGGACTCTAATTCCACCCCTACCAACAAATTACCCAGTCGCATAAACCCCTTCACCTGGCTGAACCAAATGAAGCTCCCACCCTCGGAATAGCCAAAAACTTAACTTCTGAGAAAATTCTGAGCCCTTGCTTACCCCCACACGCGGTCGGTTTTGATCGCACTGCTCGGCGGCTTTCTCTGGTACTTCTTGTTAGGTCGATCTTGTTGGAGCGGGAGCGAGAGAGAGAGAGAGAATGGTGGGAAATGATCTATTGTGGTAAAACCACCAATGAACTCCTGTACAAATGAATAACTGTCTTTAAAGCAATGTTACAGCACCTATGTCCGTTTGCTGAGTGTAAACAAGCTTTCTGTAAAAACCCTGAAACAACGCTGTAATGTATGTACCTTTAAGGGGGGGAACTACTTTTTACAGCTCATGTATACTGTAGTACCGGCAGTGACCACACCTGTATATAACGCTGAGTAGTAATCTGTACAGATCAGTTGCAGTCTGAGCCACGTTGAGTAAACACCTATTGTACCGTTCTCCACAGTCTGTGCCTTCTTATACATGGACGTAACATTGGCGACGAGGCAGGTTCGAACCTACCTGCAACTCTGCATCACCTCCTGGGAATTTGTTCCTGCAGATCAGTGGATTGGAGGTCAAGGCCAGAGACTCGGGCGTCGACCACAGGCAACCGCCCAGTCATCCAGCAGACACTCGAGAATTGCGGGGGAGGCTGTCGAGAGCCAGGCTTGGCTTTCCAGACGAGGTGGTCCAGCGAAATGGGCTGGCAACAAGTAGTGCGCAGACCCTTCCTGGACAGCGGCGGGCTAGAGCTCGACTGAGCGGCACAGCAAAGGGCCGAGCAGTGTTGACGGGAGAGAGAGAGAGAGGGCAGAGCGCACAGGGCGCAGCTTGTGTTCAGGAGCCGAGCAGCATCGGAGAGAGGGAGAGAGAGACACGCAGAAACCCGCGAGGCGCCGCCATTGCCACGAGGACCGCCGAGAGCGGCGTTGGCAGCAGCACAGGAGAAGCGCGCGAAACCTACAGGGCGCCGCCATTGCCACGAGAACCGCCGGGAGCGGCGTCGGCAGCAGTGGGGGAGGAAGGAAAGCGCGGGAGATGCCATTTTAAGCCATTGGGAGACGCCATTTTAAACCACACCCAAAATGCCGAAGAGTGGCAGTATCACCGCATTTGACAATGAAGTCGAAGATTGGACTACATGTGTCGAACGAATAGAGGTGTACTGCAAGGCAAATGAGGTGTCAGATGACAAGAAAGCATCGGTATTGTTAAATTTAATGGGTGCAAAGACGTATGGTTTATTACGAAATCTAGTAACCCCAACGAAGCCAATGGAAAAGAGTTTTGAAGACATAGTAACGATACTAAAGGAACATTTAAATCCCACACCGCTGCTGATAGCAGAAAGATTCAAGTTTCACAAACGGAACCAGCATAAGGATGTAAGGAATAACCCAGATTCTGCCTCGCCTCGCCACCAGAGGGCTCCATGAACTCTCTTAATTGTGTCCTTCTTTAATCATTATTGTATTCACCTGTGCATTGTTAGATGCCTACTATTTAAGTGGTGTTCACTTTATGTTCATTGCTCAGTCTTGAGTTTCACTGCCTGGTGATATCTCCTGCTAGCCTGTATTCTGTGCTGTTGTTATTTTGTTTATGTCAAGTAAAGTCTACCTTTGTTTTGCAACCTAACCTCTGCCTCAGTTTGCCTTACTGTAGCTGGGTCCACTGAGTTCCGGTCCTTACAGCAAGACTGAGCCAAAACATGGACCTAGCAGAGAAGGACCAATGGCTAAGACAAATTTCTGAACAGCTACAACTGATCTTGAACGAACTGCGGTGCCTCGCCACGGCATTCTCCCGAAGCCAGAATCGGCTGGAGGCCCTCGTCATTGCTTTCCATCAGAGCCAGAACCAGAGTCAGGTGATCCAAGCCGCTCCAGCACCGTTACCCGCTCCTACGGTTTTGCCTTCCCCTCTGAAAGAACCCCGATTACCTGCACCTGAGCGTTACGACGGTAACCCAGGAGGATGTCGAGGTTTCCTAACCCAGTGTTCCCTGGCTTTCCAACTGCAGGGTTCATTATTTCCCAGTGACTGTTCCTGAGTGGCCTACATCATTTCGCTACTCACCGGCAAGGCACTTACCTGGGCTACGGCCATCTGGGAACAGCAAACTCCGGCATGTTCAAACTACCAACTTTTCTCGGAAGAAATGAGAAGGGTCTTTGATCACCCTGTCAGTGGGAGACAGGCATCTAACAAACTGCTTCGGCTTTGCCAGGGGGCTCGTAGCGTTGCGGACTACGCTATTGAGTTTCGCACTCTCGCTGCAGAAAGCCAATGGGATTCGGAGGCGCTCATCGCCACTTTTCGCCACGGTCTCACAGATGAGATCAAGGACGAACTGGCTTCCAGGGATCCGGTGAGTGATTTGGAGTCTCTTTTTGATATCTCCGTTCGTGTGGATAATCGTCTCCGTGAGAGACGAAGAGAACGCCACTCCTTTTTCACCCCGCTTCCAGAGACCAGAGCCTTTCCTGCTTCGAAGCCATCTGAACCTCCGAGCCATCCCGAGTCCATCTTTGACCGATCCAGAGGAGCCCATGCAGGTAGGAGTAACCCGCCTCTCGCAGCCCGAACGTGATCATCGAATGAGAGAGGGATCTTGCCTCTATTGTGGGGAAGCTGGCCACTTTCGCTCTTCCTGTCCAGAGTTGGTGGGAAAAGCCAGGGCTCGTCCAGGACGGAGGGGCCTGAGATGAGCGTAACCATCCCTTCCGACCCCATTGTTTCTAGGGTTTTGCTGGCATCCTCCCTTTGCTGGGGCAATCAACAACATGATCTTAAGGCCCTGGTGGATTCGGGGTCCGATGGTAACTTCATAGATCTGGGGTTAGCTAAACAGCAAGATTCCCCTGACCCATCCTGATCACCCCCTCACTGTTGTTGCCCTGGATGGAAGACCCCTGGGCTCTGGAACCATTCACCATCATATTGCCCCCCTGTGTTTGGGCGTGGAAGGACAACATTTCGAGACCATCCAATTCTCCCTTATCCACTCTCCCGAGTTTCCATTAATTCTGGGTTACCCTTGGTTGGCCTGCCATAATCCTCGCTTGGATTGGGCCACCGGCCGGCTTACAGAATGGGGCTCCGCCTGCCATACTACCTGTCTTCGCGCCAAGTCTCCTTCCCAGCCCCAGGAGTTCCCATCACGCTCTGAATTGTCCCGAGTGCCACCCAAGTATGAGGATCTAAGAGGTCTTCAGTAAGGTTCGAGCCACATCACTTCCCCCTCATAGGCCATATGACTGTGCCGTTGACCTCCTGCCTGGGACATGCCCACCTAGGGGTAGGATCTTTTCCCTTTCTGCTCCTGAGACCGCTGCCATGGAGGAGTACATCCGTGACGCCCTCGCCGCTGGCTTCATCCGTCCGTCCACCTCTCCTGCTGGTGCCGGTTTTTTCTTCGTGAGTAAGAAAGATGGAGGTCTCCGTCCCTGCATCGACTACCGTGGCCTTAACCGGATTACTATAAAGAACCGTTATCCTCTTCCACTCATGTCGACAGCCTTCGAGCTACTTCAGGGAGCCACGGTCTTCACAAAATTGGATCTCCGCAACGCCTACAACCTCATCCGCGTCCGCGAAGGGGACAAGTGGAAGATGGCATTCAACACACCTACTGGGCACTATGAGAACCTGGTTATGCCTTTTGGATTGACCAACGCCCCTGCTGTGTTCCAGGCGCTCATCAACGACGATCTCCGAGACATGCTGAATCGCTTTGTTTTTGTCTACCTGGATGACATTCTCATTTTCTCCAAAACTCTTCACGATCATGTCCAGCATGTAAGACAAGTCCTGCAACTTCTGCTTAACAACCTCTTGTTTGTCAAGGCTGAGAAGTGTGAGTTTCACGTTTCCACGGTTTCATTTCTGGGCTTCATCATCTCCAGCGGCAACATCCAAATGGATCCTGGCAAGACCCAAGCTGTCCGAGATTGGCCACCACCCACCTCTCAAACAGGTGCAACGTTTCTTGGGGTTTGCTAACTTCTATCGGAGATTCATCAGAAACTTCGGCACCATTGCTGCCCCTCTCAACGCCCTCACCAAGACCGCCTCTACCCGGTTCAGTTGGTCCGCTGAGGCTGCGCAGGCTTTCGAGGATCTCAAGCGGCGCTTCACGTCTGCTCCTGTCCTCGTGATTCCAGATTCCGCACTCCCCTTCATTGTTGAGGTGGATGTCTCGGATATAGGAGTGGGCGCCGTTTTATCCCAACGGTCTAACGACAACAAACTGCACCCTTGCGCCTTTTTCTCTCGCCGACTCACTCCCGCTGAACGAAACTACGATATTGGGAACAGGGAATTACTTGCAGTTAAGTTGGCACTGGAGGAGTGGAGACATTGGTTGGAGGGGTCTAAACACCCATTCATTGTCTGGACTGACCATAAGAATCTGGCCTATATCCAGGAGGCCAAACGACTTAACTCTCGTCAAGCTCGCTGGGCACTGTTTTTTAATCGTTTTGACTTTGTCCTGTCATACCGTCCAGGATCCAAGAATCTCAAGCCTGATGCTCTCTCCAGGCAATTTGATCCACCCGAGCGGGAGAGACAACCAGAACCTATTATTTCTACTTCTCGAATTGTAGCACCGGTTCGCTGGGGGATCGAGATGCTGGTCAGAAAGGCGCAACAGAGGGAGGCAGACCCTGGCAACGGCCCACCCGGTCGCCTTTTTGTCCCCAACACGACTCGCTCACAAGTCCTGCAGTGGGGGCATTCATCGCGACTCACCGGTCATCCAGGCACATCCAGGACACTGGAGTTTCTTCGCAGAAGGTTCTGGTGGCCCACCATGGAGAAGGATGTAAAGGCGTTCGTGGCAGCTTGTGCCATTTGTGCACAAAACAAGAACCCTCGATCTCGCCCCCAGGGTTTGCTGCATCCTTTCCCCATTCCCACTCGCCCCTGGTCACACCTCTCGGTGGATTTCATCACAGGCCTTCCACCATCTCAAGGCAACACTGTCATTCTGGTCATCGTAGGTCGCTTCTCCAAAGCCTGTCGCTTTATTTCCTTGCCCAAGCTTCCCTCAGCCCAAGAGACAGCCGAGCTCATGGTCCAGCATGTTTTCAGGTTGTTCGATTTGCCCCTTGACATCGTTTCTGACCGTGGTCCACAATTCGCCTCCCGGTTTTGGAGAGCCTTCTACAAGCTCATTGGAGCTACTGTCAGTCTTTCCTCGGGTTTCCACCCTCAGTCGAACGGTCAAACAGAACGGATCAACCAAGACCTGGAGACGACCCTGAGGTGTCTTGTGTCCGCTAACCCTGCGACCTGGAGTCGTCACATCGTCTGGGCTGAGTACGCGCACAACACGTTGCGCTGCTCCCCCACAGGACTGTCGCCGTTCGAGTGCCAGTTCGGTTTTCAGCCTCCACTGTTCCAGGAGCAGGAGCTCGAGGTGGGGGTTCCGTCCGCGGAGAAGTTTGTCCAGCGTTGTCGGTGGACCTGGAGGAGAGCGGGGCTGGTCTTACAACGAGCTTCTCGACAATGGCAGATCCAGGCCAACAAGCGGCGCAGACCGGCTCCTTCATTCCGTCCTGGTCAGAGGGTCTGGCTTTCTACGCAGGATCTCCCGCTGCGAGTGGAGTCCCGCAAGCTGGCGCCCCGTTTCATCGGTCCCTTCATGGTGTTGAGGAAGGTCAACCCGGTGTCCTATCGTCTCCAGCTGCCCCGCTCCATGCGGATTCATCCTACCTTCCATGTCTCCCGGCTTCGGCCAGTGGCCAGCAGTTCCCTGGCGCCCGCCACGAGGCCTCCTGCTCCCCGCATCATCGACGGCCAGCCTGCTTACACGGTCCGTCGCTTGATGGACTCTCGCCGGGTTCGCGGGGGCCTCCAGTTTCTGGTGGACTGGGAGGGATATGGTCCGGAGGAATGCTCTTGGGTCCCGGACCGGGACATCCTGGATCGCGATTTAGTACAGAATTTTTTCGTCGTCACCATGGACCTTCTGGGGGAACGTCAGGGGCCGTTCCTAGGGAGGGGGGGTCCTGTAAGGAATGACCCAGATTCTGCCTCGCCTCGCCACCAGAGGGCTCCATGAACTCTCTTAATTGTGTCCTACTTTATTCATTACTGTATTCACCTGTGCATTGTTAGATGCCTACTATTTAAGTGGTGTTCACTTTATGTTCATTGCTCAGTCTTGAGTTTCACTGCCTGGTGATACCTCTTGCTGGCCTGCTAGCCTGTATTCTGTGCTGTTGTTATTTTGTTTATGTCAAGTAAAGTCTACCTTTGTTTTGCAACCTAACCTCTGCCTCAGTTTGCCTTACTGCAGTTGGGTCCACTGAGTTCCGGTCCTTACAAAGGATGAAAGCAATGCTGATTATTTAACAGAACTGCGCAAACTATCGAAACACTGCCAGTTTGGAGCGGGACTGACAGATGCCTTAAGGGATAAGTTTGTGTGTGGGCTTCAAAGTGGAGGAACCCAGAAACGGCTTTTATCTGAAAAGGACCTTACGCTAGAAAAGGCTTTCAGCATTGCGGTATCATATGAAGCAGCAGAACGGGGCGCTGCAGAGATACAACAGAGACCACAAGAATATGGCACAAACGAAATGTCATATGGAACAGAGAAGTGCTATCGCTGCGGCAGAACAACACACGACCAGAATGATTGCTGGTTCAAAGGCAAAGTGTGCAGACAGTGTGGAAAAGTAGGACACATTGCACGAGTCTGCAGGTCGGGAAAGAAAACCAGCAATAAGAAACCTACCAAAGAAAAGTACAAGAAGGTACATAAGATGACGGAGAATAGTTCAGACGAATAAAAGAGTGATAACGACTCCGAAAGCAGGGAACTGAGTTGTCTGAAACTACATAATGTGATCACAACGGAGGATCACCGAACCATTTGGGTCACTCTCAAGATAGCAGGAGTCCAGGTAAAGATGGAATTGGACACAGGATCAGCCCTAACAGTCATAAACCGACGGGACTACGAGCGGCTATTCTCACACATACCCTTGAGAGACACAAAAATTATTTTGAAGACGTACACAGGGCAAAAAGACTACCCCAAAGGAAAAATAAGGGTGACCGTTATATATATATAACGGTAAGGAAACACCAAAACTAGACCTGTATGTATTGCAAGATGGAGGACCACCATTACTGGGACATGAATGGATCCGGAAAATGCAACTGGATTGGCATTCCATACAGGCACTGACTGTGGCTGACAAAAAGGATGACGACGTCACACCTGGGCGACTGTCAAAGATCCTAACTGATGCGAAAGAAGTGTTCCAGCAAGGACTCGGAACACTAAAAGGCATGACAGCAACAATTAAAATTGAAGAAAACGCAAGCCCAAAATTTTTTTAAGGCCAGACCGCTACCTTATGCGATCCGCCCAGCCACCGAAGCAGAGCTGGAGAGTCTGGAACGTTCAGGTGTACTGTCCAAGGTAGACTGGAGCGAGTGGGCTACACCCATCGTCCCTGTGATGAAAAAGTCGTTGAGCAGCACGCCTGGGGTACCAAAGAAGGTTCGCATCTGTGGGGACTTTAAGGTAACAGTGAACCCGGTCCTTCACACCGTACAATATCCACTTCCGCGGATTGAAGATATTTTCGCCTCGCTATCTGGAGGGAAACGCTTCACTAAGATTGATCTGGCCCAGGCGTCTCTGCAAATGGAGGTAGAAGAAGCATCAAAAAAATACCTCCACAATCAACACCCATAAAGGTCTCTATCAATACAAGCGGCTGGTATTCGGGGTAGCATCAGCTTCGGCTATTTGGCAGAGGGCAATGGAACAAATCCTGCAAGGGATCCCAGGGACCCAGTGTTATTTGGACGACATCCTGGTCACGGGCGAAAATGACAGTGATCACCTTGCCAACATGGAGCAGGTGCTCACTAGATTGCAGGAATATGGGCTCCGAGCTAACCGCCCCAAATGAGAGTTTTTTAGAGAACAAATCTCATATTGTGGCCACATTATCAATAAAGAGGTGTTACATAAGTCCCCAGAGAAGATTGAGGCAGTAGTCAAGGCTCCAGCACCGGAAAATGTGTCACAACTGAGGTCGTTCCTCGGGCTGGTAAACTACTACCATAAGTTCTTGCCAAATTTGTCTACAATACTACACCCGCTGAACACCCTACTGCAAACTGGGGTGCCATGGAAGTGGAGTGACGAATGTAGACGAGCTTTCCAGAAGAGCAAAACACTAATCACATCGAAAGAGGTATTGGCCCATTACAACCCAGCATTACCAATTCGGTTGGCATGTGATGCGTCACCCTACGGCATTGGAGCGGTGCTGTCGCACAAATTCTCGGACGGCTCAGAGAGGCCAATAGCCTTTGCGTCACGATCAGTAACCTCAGCCGAGCGTAACTACACCCAGATTGACAGGGAGGCCCTCAGCCTAGTGTGGGGAGTGAAAAAGTTCAATCACTATCTGCACGGACAGAAATTCACCTTGTTGACTGATCACCAGCCTCTTGTCTCCATTTTTAATCCGAAGAAGGGCGTTCCGGTGATGACTGCGCAGCGACTACAAAGATGGTCACTTTTTCTAGGGGCGCACCACTATGAGATTGAATATAAGGGCACGAAACAGCATGGAAATGCTGATGGGCTATCATGCCTGCCACTGCCTACTGCGGAGGAAGCACCAGCAGTGGATTCTGTCGAAATATTCCATTCGACTATAGTTGAATACCTACCGGTAACTAACACTTGTATCGAAAAGGAAACCCGAAATGACCCGACACTGTCTCGGGTCTATGATTTGACGGTGAAGGGATGGCCAACACATGGTGACTCACTGTTGCCAGCATTCTCGACAAGGAGAGAACAGCTGTCAGTGTGCCGGGGGACCTTGGTGTGTGGATCCCGAGTGGTAATTCCACCCAAGTTAAGGGATAGAGTGCTCAATGAGCTTCATGAGGGTCATCGGGGAGGGGTAAAAATGAAAAGCCTAGCCAGGGCTTATGTGTGGTGGCTGGGAATCGATAAACAAATCGAGCACCTGACCAAGAGCTGCTCAGGATGCCAGAAAGTCCAAAATGCGCCACCACAGGCCCCTCTACACCCATGATAGTGGCCCTCATCTCCATGGCAACGGGTGCATATTGATTTTGCTGGTCCATTCATGGACTCATTCTTTTTAATAGCCGTGGATGCGCACTCGAAATGGCCTGAGGTCATCAAAATGTCCTCCACCACCACAGAGAAAACTATTGCAGTCCTATGGACCATTTTTGCCAGGAATGGCTTGCCAGAACAGATTTGCTCCGACAACGGACCACAGTTTGTGTCCGAAGAGTTCCGGAGGTTCTTGAAAAAGAATGGGGTAAGGCATTACACATCCGCCCCGTATCATCCAGCCACAAATGGATTGGCTGAGAGTTTCGTACCAAACTTTAAGAAGGCAATAAAGGCTATGTACAATGACAACATTCCGCTGCAGCACAAGGTGGACAATTTCCTGTTCGCCTACAGATATGCGACAAATGCAGTCACCAACCAGGCCCCAGCCATGATGTTCTTTAACCGAAGGTTAAGTTCTCGCCTGGATTTGCTCAGACCAAACGTACGAAGAGATGTTGAGAGTAAGCAATTCCAGCACATCCATGAGAAGCCAACAAGGAACTTCAATGTAGGGCAACCAGTCTTGGCCCACGACTACCGAACAGAAAAATGGCAGCCAGGAACGATATGCACACGGCAGGGCCCACTAATGTACACAATGGACGTTGGGGAGAGCATCGTGAGACGCCATGCTGACCAGATCCTAGAGTCACAGGAACAAGTCAATCCCATGCCTCGCCCATACGTACCTGGTGATGAACCCAATGTACAGGTAGCATCTACCCCAGAAACAGTAGCATCGGAAGCTGATGAACCAACCGACGACAGGGTGCCAGAATTGCCTCCACACCAAGAGCAAGACACTCGGGAAAGGCGCTGTCCAGAAAGGATCGGGAAGCCTCCCCAAAGACTGAATTTATAAATAGACTATTTTCAGCTAATGTTGCATGTTAAAAGTGTTAATTGTAATTAGTTTGATATTTAATTGTTAAATGAGTGTTATGGTACTGTTAATCTAAAAGGGGAGGAATTGTAATGTATGTACCTTTTTAAGGGGTTGAACTACTTTTTACAGCTCATGTATACTGTAGTACCAGCAGTGACCACACCTGTATATAACGCTGAGCAGTAATCTGTACAGATCAGTTGCAGTCTGAGCCACGTTGAGTAAACACCTATTGTACCGTTCTCCGCAGTCTGTGTCTTATACACGGACGTAACAAACGCGATGACGTCATCACATTGGTCACGTGATGTCCCAAGTGGCGGGAAACGTGATGACGTAATTGTAAAGTCTGTAGGTTGTGCAGTAAATAACTTCAGAGACTTTAGAAGTACAAACAAAACAGGTCTTTACTATTCAGAGGTCTGGGCGATTTCTGCCCTAGTTAACGTATCACAACCCTTATATACTGGTGTGGTCACTATCGGTATTACAGTATACATGAGCCAATAGATAGTGCCACCCTAAAGTAGTGCTCTTAAAGGCGAACGGTTACATTCTATAGTTCCCTTAAAGGTAAACGGTTACATACACAACACTCCTCCCTTCCTAGCTTATTACTTACAGAATCCCGTTAAACATACAATCTTCAACTTTATATAAACAGTTTGCAGATATACTCTCGATGGAGTCAACGTCATATAACAATTTACAGATATACTCTCAGTGGAATCAGTTTACAGGTTCAGTCTCTGTGGGAACAGTTCATAAATTCAGTCTCTGGTATTAATTCGTTCCAGACAGCATCCTCCATAGCCTTTTTTTTTTTTTTTTTAACAGCTTGTACTTTCGTCCTGTTGAACCAGCAGTGCAGACTTATACAACCCACTGGCTGTCTTGATAATGTCCCTGGATTTTTTTTTACAAATTTAGCACCTTTCGTAGTGTTCGGACTGAGGTAGTAGAAGTAATAATATTTTAAACAGTTATTATTTTCTGCTTCTTCTTTTTCTTTTCTGCCTTTTTGAAACTCTCCGAGCTCTTTTCCCGGCTGCCATCTGTAGCGCCACCAACTCTCTATGTTCCTTAGACCTTAAGTGCTTCCTCAGGATTTCAGCACTTTGGGAGTTCCCATCACAATTTGGGCAGACCACATCCTCATAACATTCGGTGTCACTCAACAGGTCAAAACCCTTCTTCAAGCAATCATATTCATCCTGCTCTTCCTCGGATGTCTGCCCTTCCTTCCCTCCTGGCCTCATTTGTGCGTTCAATCCTTTCCCTTCCTTCAGGGATTTCGTTATCAGGCTATTTAATCCTTCTACTGAAGTAGCTGTTTCCCCATTCTCCTGTTCCCCTGGACGTAATTCAGCGTACTCCTCCATTTCATCCATCATTTTCTCCAATGCTTTCATCTTCTCTTCCTCTTGTACTTTGGCTTCCAGTGCTTGGAGAAGTTGCGCCTCGATGCTCTCTAGCTCATGTTCAGGGCCCATTCCCAGTTGAAACTGTTCTTCAAGTCGGTCAACCTCGGTAATTGCCGCCTCATATTTGTCTTGGGCTTCCTTCCATATTTTTATGAGTTCTGCCATGTCTTTCACCTCTACATCCTCATCTATGTATGGAACTTCTACCGATGAATCTGTCTTGGCCCTGAGCTCCTCAAGAATTTCCTGCAGCCTTTGGACTTCTTGCTCATGTTCAACCTTTAGTTGCTCATATACTTCCAACGAAACTAGCTTTTCGGAGGTTGCTGAGTTAACCCCCTCCAGAATTGTAGTCTGGGCCTGTTCATACTGTTTTTTCAACTTCTCGCACTCTGCTTGTAAGGAGTCGTAGAGAAGAACTGGAATAAAATCCTGGCTTCCTGAAGATTCCTCTTCATTTGTTTCTTTCGCAATTTCCTGTTGGAGTTCAGCCAAGGCTGCTATGCTATCTGCCTCTCGAAGTCTCACTGCCATCAACTCTTCTTTATTCTTGCAGTCCATCTCAGCCATTTCCCGTTTACTTTCATTTAACTGAGTGAGTAGTCCCTTATTTTGGGCTGAGAGATATTGCACCTTCTCATGTAGACCCTTGCACTCCTTCTCTGCTTGACATAGCTGATTACCGCTGATTTGGTTCTGCGTTTCAAGTTCCAACATCCTTTGCTTAGCTTCTTTCAGTTTCGCCCCTATAAGCTCCTCTTGCAACATGGCCACATTATTCTCATCAGGTAAAGAAGCGTTTCTCTTTTCCATGTCCAAGATTTGTTTCCGCATCTCCTTAAGAGCACCCTGTGATTCAACTTCTCTTAACTTTGCCTGCACTAGCTCCGTCTCTAATTGCAGAACAAAATCCTCAGTGCAGCGTGATTTGCCCTTCTGCTGTATCTCTAGATCATGCAAATATTCTAACCCCTGAACATCATCAGGGAGATGTGATCGGTAATTGGTCACGATGGCTCTATGGTCGCTCTCTGCTTGAGCCAGTAGGTTCTGTTGTCTTTCCAGACTCTCCCATTCGGTGTCATAGAACTTTTTCATTGTTTTCATCTCTTGTGCGAGGCGGTAACTTAATTGTTCTAATTGTTGTTGTACTTTGAAATAGCGTTGAGTTCGAGCCCGGTGTTCCTCCGTAATGCATATGTCTGTAGCTTGAACAGACTCAGAATTCTCTGTCTTTATGCACGCCATCGATTTTCCAACCTTAGTCTGTGAGTTAATGTTAACCTTGTTTTTCATACATAAGCTGGACTTATCATCTTCCGGCTCAGAGTCTGAGCTGCTTGTCTGCACCGAGTCCTCACTCGTCATTGCTTGTCGGTAGTGCCATTCCATGTCTATTTTCTTGATCCACTCCCGTCCTAGAAGTGGTGGTCCTCCCTCAGGTAGTACGTACAAATTCATTCTTGGGTGTACTTTACCCCTATCTCTCACCTTGACTCTTATTTTCCCCATGGGGTATACGCGATGCCCCGTGTATGTCTGTAATACGAACTTGGTATTTCTTAAGGGTATGTGAGAGAATAGTCGGTGGTAGTCCTTTTGGTTGATGACTGATACAGCTGATCCCGTGTCCAGCTCCATTCGTACTTGGACTCCAGCTATTTTTAGTGTGACCCAGATCGTCTGTAGATCAGTTACTTTACCCACATTGTGGATTCTCAGACTATCCAACTCCTGGCTGTTTGGGTCTGAGTCTGAATTTTGTTCGTCTGAACTCTTTTCAGCCACCTGATGCACCTTGTTGTACTTTTCTTGTGGTGGTGGCTTCCTTTGTTTGTTGGTCTTCTTTCTGGACCTGCATACCTTCGCGATGTGACCCAGTTTGCCACATTTCCTGCACTCTTGATTCTTAAACCAGCACTGATTCTGGTCGTGCGTTGTCTTTCCACAACGGTAGCATTTGGAAGTGCTTGCAGTAATTTGATCCTTCAGCACTGCTACGATCTCTTCGAAGGTCTGGTCCACTGGTTTAACTGGTGCTATTAGATGTTTCAAGAGCCCGTATGTTTTTGCTCCCATCGAATTTAACAAAGTTATTGCCTTGGCGTATATGGCTACGCAATATATTCCTATGCATTCCCCATACGTGGCCCTGTCTTCTATTTCAGCATTAAAATCATTAATATTTCCTCGCTTAGGCATCTTCTTCTCTTTCCGAGAACACCACAAGTATTGCTTTACTTATTTCTTGTTTCTGAAAATTCTAATTAATTTTCTAAGATGGCGGTTTCCCGCTTCTGCCTTCTTCCCCAGCGGTTTTCCCGCGAAAAATGGCGGCTTTCCCGCGCTTCTCGCTCTCCCCGCCCACTTCAATGGCGGTTTTCCCGCGCTTGGCGGTCTTCACCCGGTCCCCCGACGCCGTCTGTCAGCCCGAGTGCGGCCCTTATCTATAATGCGATCGCTGGATCGCGAAGCGGCTGCCGGCCCTTATCTGTAGATCCGATCGCTCTCGCGGCTCTCGGCCCTTATCTGGAGATGCGATCGCTGGCTTGCAACGCCTCCCGCTCGGCTCTGGCTCCCCCGCTCGCGCGGCTCTCGGCTCTGACACTCCCGCGCCTACTCGCAGGCTCAGCGCTTCGTGGCAGCGGTTGCTGCACGGCTTCTCACATTGCCCGCGGTCCGGCTGTCACCCGACGCCGTTGGACCCGAATGCTTTGCCCTTCTCCTCCAAATACTTCTACCCCGTTTTTTTTAAATTTATTTGTTTTAACTACTCACAGTCTCTTCGGCCGCCTTGTTTTAGGCTGATTGGCTCGCTCAAGATGTGGTAGCAGGGTAATCTGTGCCTGTTGCTGCCGCAGCTTTGCTGTTAATCTTCCAGCTTCCAGTAAGTACTATACTTTTAGTAGACGGAGCCTCGTGTTTTCTTTTTGAAGCTCTCTGCTACTGGTTAGTCTTGCCGCAGGGTACGATCGGACTCGTCACCACTGTAAAGTCTGTAGGTTGTGCAGTAAATAACTTCAGAGACTTTAGAAGTACAAACAAAACAGGTCTTTACTATTCAGAGGTCTGGGCGATTTCTGCCCTAGTTAACGTATCACAACCCTTATATACTGGTGTGGTCACTATCGGTATTACAGTATACATGAGCCAATAGATAGTGCCACCCTAAAGTAGTGCTCTTAAAGGCGAACGGTTACATTCTATAGTTCCCTTAAAGGTAAACGGTTACATACACAACAGTAATGATGTCAGAGGTGGGAGGTTCTGGGTTCAGACCTCGTGGAACAAGCTACTGTATAGACCTGTTTGCTGTTGCTCCTGCATGTTTTTGTTTTGTTCACCAGTTTAATTAAATTCGGTTAATTTACTGAACTGACTCGACCTCAGCGATTTGGATAGGAATCCGTTGATTCCTACATTGGTGACCCCGAATCTTCGCGGACAATTTTTGCGGAGGCAAGCTCAAGAACAAGATGGATGTAAATGCAGCGAGTTTGAAGCTCCCTCAATTTTGGGAACAACAGGCAGCTTCCTGGTTCGTTCAAGCGGAGGCTCAGTTCCAACTGCGAAACACAGTGCTGGATCAGACCCGTTACCTTTATGTGGTCTCCGCACTGGACAGCTCGACGGCTTCCCGCATTATCAGCCTGCTGGAGACCATGCCCATGGAGAACAAGTACGAAACGCTCAAGGCACGCCTCATGCAAGTATTCGGTCTCACAAAGGCGGAGCGCGCACGACGCTTGCTCGCATACCCCGGGTTAGGCGATGCTAAGCCTTCCGAGTTGATGAGCCACATGCTCACCCTCCTCGGGTCTGAGCCGCAGTGTTTTATATTTCGTGAACTGTTCCTGAGCCAGCTCCCTTAGCAGGTACAAGCAGCCCTGGCCAGGTCGACGGCTACGGACGGTGTGGCGCTCGCGGCCGAAGCCAACACCATTTACGCGGTGATGCAACAGTATTGCGCCACCACGATGCGCCCCGCCTCCAAGAACCCCGCCTCGGCACCTCCACAGACCAGCCTTTGCTACTACCACGCCCGTTTCGGTCAGAAAGACAGATGCTGCCGACCCCCGTGTAAATTCGTGCCGCCGGCACCGAGAAAGCGGCAACACCAATTGCGTGACTGGAAGGGAAGCCCCGAGGTCGGTTTCGCCTCCACAATGACAGTTGGTGATTCCGGGAATATCGGAGTCGCTCCGACAGGATTGTCCGACCTCCTCTGCGATTGACTTTGATGATTAAAGACACTTCTGGGGGGACGCATGTGGTAAAACCACCAATGAACTCCTGTACAAATGAATAACTGTCTTTAAAGCAATGTTACAGCACCTATGTCCGTTTGCTGAGTGCAAACAAGCTTTCTGTAAAAACCCTGAAACAACGTGATGACGTCATGACGTCAGAGGTGGGAGGTTCTGGGTTCAGACCGCGTGGAACAAGCTACTGTATAGACCTGTTTGCTGTTGCTCCTGCATGTTTTTGTTTTGTTCACCAGTTTAATTAAATTCGGTTAATTTACTGAACTGACTGTAGGGGGTTTCTCTTGCTTGCTCTAGTCTCCTGCCAGGCTTCTTGCAATAATTGCCCTTGAGTGGTTCGACCCACTCTTCCCTACGGTTCTAGACCTTGGACTTAGGTGCAGGGAACTATAGTGCAGAGAAAACTCATTGGCCTAGAAATTGGGTTCTGGCGTAGGCAGGGCTTTAGCGCCGGAAGTTAGTGCCGGCGCTAAGTCCCCCTGCGCGCGCCAAAAATTCAGTAGTGCCGCGCCCAAACGGCTGCCGGCGCTACTGAAGGGTCTTTACGGCGGTACATCGGCGCTAACTGCCGTTTCGCGCCGCAATTCCGGCGCTGCGGCACCCGATGCGGTGCGGCAGGCTGGGGACGTGCAGGCCTCCTCCTCCCGTTAAGGAGGAGCTGCCTGCACCCGGCCGCGGCCCGCGCAAATCAGCTTAAAAATGAGCCCGGCACCTCGGACAAGTGCCAGGCTTGCATCTGTTCCGGGGGGGGGGGGGGAGAAGAAGTCCGGGGAGGGAGCTGCGGGCAGGCGGCCGGCGGGAAAGTGGCCGGCCGCCGCGGGGCCTTTAATGCGCCGGCGCAAACTGGAGTAAGGCACCTCTGACAGAACGTTGCTTGCGGCTGCCACGGGCGAGGCGGCCGCAACTCAATTTCGGAGTTCGGGCGGGTTACCACGGCAACCGGGACGCTGCGCACACCGATGACGTCATCGGTGCCGGCGCAGCGCTACCGGTGCAACGCCGATTTAGGGCCCCAGGGAATTTTTAAACTGGCCATAACTCTGGCGCTAGTCCCTCTAGCGCCTCAAAAGCGGCGCTAAGGCAACTGAATTCCTAGGCCAATAGACCAGGTTGAATAGCACGGAATGGATGCTTTTATTAAACAGTTTGCAGCATTATAAAATACATGTCATAAGCACAGATTAAAGCTACTACAAGCATGCACACATCTATGAACTTAACTCTATGGAAATGGGGAACACACGGCACATCGTAAAAGGGGTGACACATTACAACTACCCTTAACCCCCTCCCCTAGACCTAACTAAGTTTCGACTTGAGGAACTTGGGATCATGCTCACCACTTTCAGAATTGCGAAAAGGGGTTCGCAGCCTTTTTGGCACAGCTTTCCGTCGTCACGTGGATTTGGAAACTTCTGGCGCAGCTTGTTTTACTCTTGGTTCTCCCGTGATGAGGCTGCCGATACAGCCTTGGTGAGCGCTCGCCATGGCTGAATCCGTTACCGACGTGATGTTGAAGCACTGAATGCACCTGTGAGAATCTGTTACCGATGGGATGTTGAGGCACTGGAGTGCTGGGCCCGGAGTGTCCTTTTTCTCCGGCCTGGATCGTCGTTTTTCCCGAGGGTGTCTTCTCCTTCGGCCTGGGTCATCGATGATCTCCCGACAAAAGTACCCGGGCCACCCTCGTCGTCTTCCCGTCGTGGCCGATCCTTGCCTGGCCGAACACCGACCACGTTCCGAAACCGAAGTGCTGCCTTAACCGAAGAGTCTGTCCCGAAGCGTTGAAGAAATGAAAACCGAAGTGAAGCTACTGATGGACCTTTCAATCCATAGTTATACCTTTTTGGGACATTCTTATCTCCCGCCAAATCATAGTCCTCTCTTTGTAATATTTTTGGTGGGCAGAATTCTCTGCAGGGGCGTTTTGTCTTCATAACGGGAGCCGGTGATAGCTTAACTGGCCTTCCTGGGCCGATAATGTCTTTGCTTTGTCACCGTAACTTGGTTTGTATATTGATCGGTCTGGAGATTGCCCTGGATGGCTGTTAAACGGCTTTTCTTTGTACAGTAAATGGGTTTAAGTGTTCGTTCAATTGTCCGCCCATTTCTTGATGGGCCTCATCCTGCTACCCAAAACTGTCCTGTACTTATAATCTAATCAATATGTATGCTCAGTTCCCTGAGTTTCGGTTTCCCGAAACTGGTTTTCGCGGGCTTAATGGCCTCAATCCACAAGCCTGTCTGACTTGCAGTAACAGAAATTCAAATGGTCCCAGAAGCTGGTCACAAGGTCCGGCGGCCATTTTGTGTGCCCTTTTATCAAAGGCTTCTCTGTACAAGCTTCTTTTGGTCAATAAAACTGTCTTATTAACCCTATTTTACTGCATGATTATTAATGAAAATTTCGAATCTTACAGACTCGACCTCAGTGATTTAGATAGGAATCCGTTGATTCCTACACTATCTTTGTAGGAGTCTGGCTACCCCTATCTTTCCCACCAATCTTTAAAATCCTTTTGTTTCTAAGCACTCCGGTGCTTAATCAGTGATGGGCCCCATCATCGGACCCATGAGTATTCCGTGATTGGATTAATGTCCCTAGGTCTGGGACATATCGTTCGGTCTTTTTGTTGGGAAAAACAGGCTCCTCTTCGGCTGGCAGAGGCTAGTGGGTTCATTGTTCTGCTTCTCTTCTGAGATGGAGGTGAGAAGTGCTTTTGCATATTAGGGTGGCTTTCTAATAAGTTCAAGTTCAATGGCCCCCTTCCTTTTTCCAGGACTGTCGGGCAAACCCATACATTCCGGATGACTGACAGTTCTTTTGTCACAGCCAACTGCCATGCGTTCTCTGGAGTTTTAACAAACCAGTCCCTCACGCATCTGCACAGTGATCCCACCACAGGGAAAACACCCTCAGCCCATAAAGTCCACAAAAATATTTTCGACTGAGTCCATTCTTCAAACAGAGACTTTGCGATCTCTTCAGGCATGAGAGAAGATAGGAGGTAAACTAGAGAAAATGCGAGCTCAAGGCAAGGGCAGGGGGCAACCTTGGGGGAAGTTTGGCCCAGTGGGCTAGGGGAAGGGAGGGATGCAGCAGAGGCAGCTGAATGGTGGTCTCAATCTCAGTGACAAAGCAGTCCATGAGCTCCTCACACTTGATGTTGGAGGGGAGGGTGGAGAGGACAGGGAAGAGGAGTTTAAGAAGACGGTAGGTGGTGGAGAAGAGAAGCCAGGGGTTATCTTTGCATTCCAGGATGATTTTGGTTTGTGAGTAGTTTTGGCAGAGGAGAGCAGGACCCAAAAGTGCTTTATGTCATCCAGCCAGATCTGGCGATGAATGGCTCAGCCAGTTGTCCACCATAAATGTTCAATTCCGCATCCCTTAACTATAGATCATTAAGTAGCAATCTTACACGTGCTTTCCAATTGGCATCTCAGTTGTGAATTTCCTTTTGCTCACCTAATGACCCCGAGCTAGCAGAAAGCACACAAAGGTAAATTCTTCGATCCCATGCTCCCAACAGGGAACAGAGCTCGAAAGGACTGTGGGTTGGACAATTGGCACACAGTATTGCAGCCGTGCTTACTTTGAGCAAGCTCCCCATTGGAAGCACAGGATTGGTCAACTTACCTTACAGAGTAAAGTTTAGTTTTCCTGTGAGTACATTAAAAAAGGGCATACATTTTAATACCCATTTAATGCACAGCCTCTTTACTCATTTGAACTTCTCATTGGCAAAAGAGGTTCAAACTGATTTCTGCACCCACCAGACTTTGCTGCAATCCTTGGGATACTTTCCTCAGTTCACTGATTTTAGCAGTGCTATCCTGTTTGTACTCATCTGCTTTTTATGAAAATGACCAAATAGAATGAATAATACTGTGTAAATTTTCCAGTACTGTGCATGACAGGAGTGTATATTGGGAAATTGCACACACGCATCCAGTAATTTACCATCTCTTAGATTTAATATTGATACTACACTCGTGTTGCTTAACCATTTTCTTTTCCAGTCAATCTCTAAATGGTTACTCTAACGTTTCCCACATTACAACAGTGACTACACTTCAAAAGTACTTCATTGGCTGTAAAACACTTTGGGATGTCTGGAGGTCATGAAAGAACATAAGAACATAAGAAATAGGAGCAGGAGCAGGCCATTTGGCCCTTCGAGCCTGCTCCGCCAGTCATTAAGATCATGGCTGGTCTTCTACCTCAACTCCACTTTCCTGAACTACCCCCATATCCCTTGATTCCCTTAATATTCAAAAATCTATCGATCTCTATCTTGACTCAATGACTGAGCCTCCACAGCCCTCTGTGGTAGAGAATTCCAAAGATTCACCATCCTCTGAGTGAAGAAATTCCTCCTCATCTCAGTCCTAAATGGCCTAATCCTTATTCTGAGACTGTGACCCCTGGTTCTAGACTCCCCAGCCAGGAGAAACATCTTCCCTGCATCTACCCTGTCAAGCCTTGTAAGAATTTTGTATGTTCCAAAGGCACTATATAAGTGCAAGTGTTTCTTTCTTTCTTACTAATTAGTATCCTGGGTACTTTAACTGGTATATTTCAACAACGGTCAGCAGGCTTTTGCCATCTTTCAGTAACAATTAACAAATCTTTCCAAAAGTAGTCACAAATCTGGTCAAAGGATCTTCCCTTAAATTGCATTTGAATTCTGTTGGTCACAAAATCAATATGCACTGAATCCTGAATCATGTCTCTGGCTCCATGTAAGGAAGCTGCAAGTGAACCTTCTCCGTTTGCTACCTCACAAATATTCATCAATTATCTGTCCTCTATCTCCAAAAAGCTCCTAATTGGTTCAATCGGAAACAAATCTCATGAAGAAATTTCCCTTTGGTTCAGCTAAAAGAAATTGCAGTTCGGGAGAATTTTATGGAAATTTATGGAGTATATGTTGTTTTTTTTAATCAAATGTAGTATTTAGGTTATGCTGCACTATAATAATTAATGACTGGTTGGATATTTGGTAACACGCTCATTGATAAATGGTTGCTCATCTTACAGTTAGTTACCTTACAGGTTAAGTGATGGCTCCATAGAGGTGAAACTACTCTCAGTGTTGTCCGTAGCAAATGCATTAGCATGATTATGTGAAATCCCTTTGTGTGCTACTTCAATGCTTTTGTTAACTTATTTACTTTAAATGGGTTATGCCTCTGTTATTCTCTACAGCGAGAGAAATGTAATTTGAATATGGGAATTTCTTTGTGTGCTGATATCACACAGCCTGATTACACTATGTTAAACTATTACATGGGTAACAGACCAATATTTGAGTGTGCAGGTTTGCGGAGCCCCTCTGTTCAGCAGCATTCCCTGAATCTCTCAACTGCAGGATACAAGGCAGTGATAATTTACAGGAAACGTTGTGCTATCCGGCACCGGGACCGAGCTGCTGCCGTTCCCTCAAAACTGCCGTACACTCCAGAGCTAATGTTGAAACATACGGAGATTTTCATCTCTGTATGAATCAACAAACCCTGGCCTAGAAATTCATTGTAGCCACTTTTGGGGCGGTAAAGTCGGGCGGCCGCTAAAGTTTGCGCCCGGCGCAAAATCGAGGCCACTTCTCCGATATTCATTAGCTTCGCCCTAAGAGTTTGCTCGAGCGCTAAAACTGGCGCTGCACGCCTCTCTTTAGGCGCTAAGCCGGAGGTGCTGAGCGAGAGCGCCGAGGCTGGGCGCAGCGCAGGTGCGGCCATCTTGTGATTGTCAGCAGACACCCTGGCGCCGGCCAGCTCTTAAGGGGGAAGGGTCGACTTGGTCTGCTGCCACGCCCTGGATAGTGGAGCCCTCCAGCTAGGCCTGAACACTGCTGTTGAACCCAAATAGCGCCTGAAGCCATGCAGAAGGCCCGTGAACGAGCGCAGTGCTTCTCAGAGCTTGATCTGAGTGTGCTGGTTGGTGCTGTGGAGAAGAGGCGCCATATTTTGTACCCGGACAATGGCAGGAAGGTGCCGGGCCGCGTCTACCGGAGAGCCTGGAGGCATGTCGCCAGCAAGGTGTCAGCCAACAGCGAGGTCCCCAGGAGCGGTGTCCAATGCCGCAAAAAGTTTAATGACGTCACTCGGATTGTCAGGGTGAGTACCCTTTCCAGTGACCTCCTCATCCTTGCATGTGCACCTCACATTATGGGCAAAGGGACCTGAAAGCCCTAATGGCCAGCCCTCATGCAGCAGCTATGGGACAGGCATGAACATCAATTGCACATTCTGCACTTAACACACTGGCCAAGCTATTCCACCATGGGAGGCAGTGCACACAAGATCAGGGCGACACACACTGGCCAGGCTATTCCACCATGGGAGGCAGTGCACACAAGATCAGGGCTACACACTGTACTTAGAGGCCGTCCTTTCACTTGCAGGCCAAGCTGGCCAATAATAATAAGAGCCGGACTGCGACCGGGGGAGGCCGACCCCAGATCCAGCCACTCACCGAGCTGCAACATCGCGTGGAGCGCATCATGGGTGGCCGGGTGATTGGCCCCGTTGCATGTGGAGAAGCCGACCCTGTTCTGGGCACCAATGGTAAGGACATCACCTTTTGGACCTCTCTCGTCCCACTTGCGCATCAGATCTACATCCTTTGCCACTGTCCGACCAATGCGCTGAATGCCACCACTCATGCATCCCTCGCTGACACCCTCTCCTCACTCTAAAGCTACTCTTGTGCCTTCCTGCTTTCAGATGGTGAGGAGGAGGTCCCTGAACTTGCCAATGACAGCCCCTCAGAAGAGGAGGAGGAGGAGGAGAAGCAAGAGGAAGGCGGCACATCAGGGGAACCCTCAGCCGCGGCAACCCATGCGAATGTAGGGGACACGTCTTCCCTGGAGGGGAGCGTGGCGGAAGTGTCAGAGGGGAGGGAAGCTCATGGGACCTGCGGCCTGCAGAAACACGGGAGGAGGGTGGAAGCTCAGCGGCCTTCTCCCCAGAGGGGGGAAGGGTCGGAGGGGAGTCCAATTGCTGAGCCCAGCGGCATCCAGCAACGCAGGAAGGGTCGGCCAGCTCGGCGGCCTTCTCCCCAGAGGGGGGAAGGGTCGGAGGGGAGTCCAATTGCTGGGCCCAGCGGCGTCCAGCAACGCAGGAAGGGTTGGCCAGCTCGGCGGCATTCTCCCCAGAGGGAGAGTCCGGCCTCCAGTCCGGAGATGGTCTTCGCCGAGGAGATGGGATGCCTCAAGGACTTGTCCGCGGACTCAGAGCGCCGGCACATGGAGCTCATGGGGGTAGTGGCACGGTTGCCTGAGGCCATCGCGTCCCTCTCTCGGAGTGTGACCGACGTCGGGGCCTCACAGGCCATCAGTTTGGCGGAATTCGGGGCAGATCAGGCAGCGAGTCGGGCGGCATTCGAGGCAGATCAGGCAGCGAGTGGGCAGCTGATCAGTGGTGCCGTGCAGTCACTGGGTGCTCTGATGAGGTTACTGAACAGGGCAACACGGGCACTCACTGCTGCCACACTCGCTGTGTCAGCCATGCATCGCCAGGGCACCCGGTGCGCTGCAGCAGCACAGCGGTCTGTCCCTCGGCAGATTGGTGCGCATGCTGCAGTGCTGGCCTGGGCGAGTGCCAGTGTCTCAGGCAACCGGCGAGCGCCTGCCATCCGCCAGCTTGCCCCCATTCCTCCAGCCGCCACTGCCACTCCCCCAGTGGAGCTGCCAGGAGCTGCTGCAGCGACTGATGCTGGCCAGCCACAGCTACAGCATTCAACAGCCGCCCGCTCGACGGCCAGACCTCGACTAGGCCGACCCCCAAGGGCATCTGCCGTCATGAGATGTGCCCCTCAGGAGCCTGCCCCCAGCCTTGCAGCAGCCAATGGCCTTACTTTGAGGAGGAGCAGCAGGGCGGGCAGGGGCCACACAAAGATGGCCAACGCATCGCCCTAGCGGGCCAAAAAGTCGAATGTGTGGCCAGTTGTGTTTGTTTTTTGAAGGCCGAGGATGTGATGTTTGTTTTTTACGAAGGCCAAGGATGACGGCCATTTTAGTTGCACTGTTTTGTTAATCCTCTCCAGGTTGTGGGAGCGAGTAATGTGTTTGAGTGTTTTTTGGGGGTTTCGTCTGTTTTTGGTTTTCATGTGGGAAGGGCCCTGAGTTTGTACAATAAAGCATTTTATTTATTAACATTGTCCATGTTTGATCTTTGAAGTGTTTGTTGCCTTAACCGGCTGAGGGCTTGCTGAGCGGCTGCAATCATGTTCTTTCATTGGCACAAGCCATTCCCTGACAGGGGGCCTAGAAGTGACGTTCAATAAGCCGCTGACGGGCGGCCCTTGGACCTTCTGCCTCCCTCCTGGGCTGGTACTCCTTGTCCTCCTGCTCCTCATGCTCCTCCTGCTCCTCCTCCTGAGGTGGTGGTCCAACGTGAGGTGGCAGTGCCTGAGTCCTGCGGATAGCCAGGTTGTGCAGCATGCAGCAAACGACGACGAATTGGGAGACTCGCTCCTGCGAATACTGGAGGGCTCCCCCGGAGCGATCCAGACAGCGGAACCATTGCTTGAGGACGCCGATTGTTTGTTCTATGATGTTCCTAGTCGCTTGATGGCTCTCGTTGTATGCCTCTTCAGCAGGGGTCGTGGGCGCGCGGAGCGGGGTCATGAGCCAGGTACACAAAGGATAGCCTTTGTCTCCGATAAGCCATCCTCTTGGGTGAGGCTGTGCCTGGAACATGTCAGCCACAGTTGTCTGTTGCAGGATAAAGGCATCGTGGCTGCTGCCTGGAAAGCGGGCATTGACAGCTAGGATGCGCTGCCTGTGGTCACACACCAGCTGTACGTTGAGGGAATGGTAGCCCTTCCGGTTGCGGTAATCCTCGGCATGCTCCAGAGGTGCCCGCAAAGCACCCTGCACCATGGGGAAGCCCGCTATTCTTGCAAATCCCACTGCACGCTGCTGCTGCTTGTCCAGGGTCATGGGGAAGGAGATGAATTGATGTCTCCTTCTAAAAAGGGCATCGGTCACCTGGCAGATGCAGCAATGCACAGCGAACTGGGAGATGTTAGCGATGTCCCCAGCAGCGGATTGGAAGGAGCCGGTGGCATAGAAGTTGAGAGCCACCGTCACCTTCACTGCCACCGACAGAGACGTCCTGCGCATCAGCTGTGGCTGCAGATCTCTGTGCAGCAGCTGGCAGATGTCTGCAACCACCTCCCTTCTGAATCGCAGCCTCCTAACACACTTCGCGGCAGACATGGTCAGATAGGAGGACTGCTGGCGGTATACCCTGGGTGGGTAAGGCCTCAGTTGGCGACGCCTGTTGCCCCCTCTGCGTCTAGCCAGGGCTGCCACTCTCTCACGGCATCTGTAAGCCCTTCTGGCATAAGGCTGAAAGTCAGCGTTGGCACCCAATGCAGCCCCCATTATATGCTGGCAAACACTGAGCTCTCAATGAAGGCAAAGATAATTGCTAAGCTCTGGCCTGAGCCAAAAATACCTGTCCTAGTGTTGGTCCAAACCAGTAAGCTCTCCTCCTTGGTCTCTCTCCAAAAAACCGTTGCACAAGAGTGAATGCTGCAAAATGGCTGGCCTTTATACTGCAGGGTAAGTGCCCTTTAATTAGCGCTCCCCGCGGCCCGCCTCAGCTTTGTACCGTTCCACTTCACAGTCATTAGGGCCGCCCGGCGCACAATGGGCCGGCGCGAGTGAAGTTCCGGTTCGGGGCGCACAAAGGGCGTTGCACGAGGAAATGACGTCATGATCTGCGCGCGCAGCAGGGCGTGCGCTAAGACTTTGCGCTGGCGCTAAATGTGTACTGAAGTTGGGGCGAGGCGCAGATCGCGCTGCGCCCGGGCGCTAAGCGCCTAGCGCTCGAGATCTACTCCTCCTAAGGCGCTAACGGCTGGCGCGCCCAACTGAATTTCTAGGCCCCTGTTTCTTAGCAACAGCCTCTAAACAGTCGGCAAGTGTCTCTGTAGTGTCTCTAGCTGAAGCTGTTGCTTAGCTACAGATGTTGCAGAGCTTGACTGTTCAAAAAAGGCAAAGAAAAGAAACAAAAAGAATAAAAAACGGCCAGTGTGTCGCCCTGATCTTGTGTGCACTGCCTCCCATGGTGGAATAGCCTGGCCAGTGTGTCGCCCTGATCTTGTGTGCACTGCCTCCCATGGTGGAATAGCTTGGCCGGTTTGTTAAGTGCAGAATGTGCAATTGATGTTCATGCCTGTCCCATAGCTGCTGCATGAGGGCTGGCCATTAGGGCTTTCAGGTCCCTTTGCCCATAATGTGAGGTGCACATGCAAGGATGAGGAGGACACTGGAAAGGGTACTCACCCTGACAATCCGAGTGAGGTCATTAAACTTTTTACGGCATTGGACACCGCTCCTGGGGACCTCGCTGTTGGCTGACACCTTGCTGGCGACATGCCTCCAGGCTCTCCGGTAGACGCGGCCCGGCGCCTTCCTACCATTGTCTGGGTACAAAATATGGCGCCTCTTCTTAACAGCACCAACCAGCACACTCAGATCAAGCTCTGAGAAGCGCTGCGCTCGTTCACGGGCCTTCTGCATGGCTTCAGGCGCTATTTGGGTCCAGCAGCAGTGTTCAGGCCTAGCTGGAGGGCTCCACTATCCAGGGCGTGGCAGCAGACCAAGTCGACCCTTCCCCCTTAAGAGCTGGCCGGCGCCAGGGTGTCTGCTGTCAATCACGAGATGGCCGCACCTGCGCTGCGCCCGGCCTCGGCGCTCTCGCTCAGCACCTCCGGCTTAGCGCCTAAAGAGAGGCGTGCAGCGCCAGTTTTAGCGCTCGAGCAAACTCTTAGGGCGAAGCTAATGAATATCGGAGAAGTGGCCTCGATTTTGCGCCGGGCGCAAACTTTAGCGGCCGCCTGACTTTACCGCCCCAAAAGTGGCTACAATGAATTTCTAGGCCAAAGTTTCCTATATTGAGGAAAATTAACCTGGCTAAAGGAGGAACTTGGAAGCCTATTGAATAAAAGAGACAGGGGCTTCGAGATACAAGGATTCAAGAAGCAAGGTGAGCCATGAAAGGCTTGAAGGCATCAAGCGGGAAAAATTCGGTTGGTTGCGCCACCCATTAGCGCCTAAAGAGGCCGAGAAGTGGGGCGCTAACCAACTAGCGCACGGGCGCAGTGAACTCTGCGCCTCTTCCATATTGAACGGATATTTAGTGCCGGCGCTAAACCTTAGCGCCCGCTCACTGGCGCACGCAGATCATGACGTCATTTCAGTGTGCAACGCCTTTGGGTCGCCCCGGTCCGGAAATTCAGTGGCGCCCCCCTCCGTTCTGCCTGGCGCTAACAAGGACAGGTTAACTGGAACGTTTCCCAGTCGCTGTCGGGCTCAGGGGGCGCTCTTTAAAGGGGACTGTTCTGGATTATTAGTGACAGCCATTTTTGGACCACAACTTCTTTGAGAGAGAGAGAGAGTTGCTCAGCTACACACGGAGAGCCATTTCTGCAGTGAGCCAGCGCTGGCAGAGGAACTTTAGCCTTCTGAACAATACTTTGCAGTTGGTGAGCTTCTCAAACAGCATAACTTTCAGTGCGCAATTACGATGGGGGCTGCATTGGATGTGAATGTCGTGCTTCTCAATCATATTGACAGGGCACAGAGATGCAGGGATAGAGTGGCAGGCATGGCCAGACGGAGAAGGGCCTACAGACGTCGCCCCACGAGACCTTACGCCGCCAGGGTTTTCCGCCAGCAGTTTTCATATATCAACATGTCAGAGGAGCAGTGTTTCCAAAGGCTGCACTTCAGTAAGGAGGTGGTCACTGAGCTCTGCCACCTGCTTCAGCCAGATCTGCAGCCTCAACTAAGGTGCAGGACATCTCTGTCGGTGGCTGTGAAGGTTACTGTGGCTCTAAACTTCTATACAAGCAGCTCCTTTCAGGCCGCTACTGGGGACATTGCCAACATCTCACAGTTCGTGGTGCATTGCTGCATCCGTCAAGTAACTAATGCCCTCTTTAGAAGGAGATGGCACTACATCTCGTTCCCGATGACCCCAGACACGCAGCGAGAGCGCGCAGAGGGCTTCGCAAGGATAGCGGGCTTCCCCATGGTGCAGGGTGCCATTGACTGCACGCACGTGGCTTTGCGGGCGCCTCTAGAGAACGCGGAGGATTTCCGCAACCGAAAGGGGTTCCATTCTTTGAATGTGCAGCTGGTCTGTGACCACCGACAGCTGATACTCGCTGTGAATACCCACTTTCCAGGCAGCAGCCACAACGCCTTCATCCTGTGCCAGACTTCTGTGGCAGACCTTTTCGAGGCCCTGGCTCACCCAGGAGGCTGGCTTCTTGGTGACAAGGGCTAACCTCTGTGCCCCTGGCTGATTATCCCGCTCCGGTCCCCCAGCAACCCTGCTGAAGAATGTTACAATGAGAGCCATCAAGCGACCAGGAACATCATTGAGCACACAATCGGCGTGCTGAAGCAACGGTTGAGCTGTCTGGACCATTCCGGAGGAGCCCTTCAGTACTCACCTGAGCGAGTCTCCCACTTCGTGGTTGTGAGTTGCATGCTGCATAACCCGGCAAGCCTCAGGACCCAGCCAATGCCACCAGACATTGAAGCACCAGCAGAGGAGGAGGAGGAGGAGGAGGAGGAGCAGCAGCAGCACCAAGATGGGAGGGAGGCACAAACTGCAAGGGCTGTCTGTCAGAGGCTTATAGCAAGTCGCTTCTAGGCCCCTCTCAGGGAATGCTTGCTGCCATTCCAAGAACATGAATGGAACTGTTCTGCTACCCCTAAGCCGGTCAAGGGCAAAATTTGTGCAAAGAACAGACATGGCCATTGTGAATAAAGAAAGTTGTTTATTTAACAAAATGTGCTTCCGTCACGCATGACAAAGCAATGGCAACAAAAAGCAAAACAAACAGACTGCCACATAAGTGCCTCTCACATCCGGGAGACTGTCCAAAACATAAGGGACTCTCACACCCGGGAGACTGTCCAAAACATAACTAACATTCAGACCAGCATCCTCGGCCTTGCATGAAACAAATAACAGGAATCAGCAGCACCTTCTACTTTTTTCCCCTCGATGGTGATCTGCTTCCCTTTCCGCATTGGCCCCTTCCCGCCCTGCAGCTCCTCCATAATGGGACCCCAGTGCCTGCAGTAAGGCTGGGGGAGGCCTGCTGACTGTCCGAAACGGCAGATGCCCCTGAGGGATGGCCTGAACGAGCTCCGGGCATGGAGGGCCCGGCTGCTGACTGCTCCAACTCTGCATAGGCGGAAGCAGTCTGTCCTAAAGGTGGTGGCAGCTGCAGTGGAGACGTGCCAGTGGTGGCATCAGGAATGCTGTCATCCTGAGAGCGGACAGCAACTCCCTGGTCGGCCGACATACTGGCACTCTGATGGGGCAGCACCGCAGCATGCGCAGCAATCAGCTGGTGCACAGATTGCTGGCCTGCTGTGATGCGGCAAGGGCCCCAGGGAATCCTGCCCGATCCAGCGAGGGTGGCAGCAGTCAGTGCTCGCATGGCCTCAATCTTCGTCTGCATGAGACCAGTGAGTGACTGCGTGGCAGCACTCAGCACTTGCGTGGCAGGTGCCATTGCTGCGCTGAAGCCCTGAACAATCCTTGCCAGTGCTGTGCCGAAGTCCTGCACACTCCTTGCCTGTGCTGCGCTGAAGTCTTGGACACTCCTTGTCAGTGTCTCAATGGATTCGGGCATCCTTCCCACTGCAGCCATGAGCTCAGTGTGCCTCAGCCCAGCCTGGGCACTCATTTCAGCGAGGGCACGCACCTCTTCAGCGTTCTGTGCAGCAGCACTCGCGGCCCGACTCGCCCTCCGGGGAGATGGCCCCCGAGCTTCCCTACCCGCCTTGCGTTGCTGCAGGCCGCTGGGACCTGGAGCTGGATCCTCCTCAGAGCATTCCTCCCTGCTCCCCTCCAGGGAAGGAGTCTCCCCAGTCTGGCGATGGGCTGGCTCGCCTGAGGGTTGAACGGATGGTCCGGCTTCCTCCTCCTTGTCGCCTCCGGAGTCAGTCGCAGTGGCAGCTTGAGGGCCCACCTCCCGAGCTGGTGATGCAGCATCTGAAAGCAGGGAGGTTCAAGAGTGGCTTTAGCGAAAGGACAGGGTGGCAGCAAGGGATGCATGAGTGCTGCAATGCTCTGAATTGGGTCGAGAGTGAAAAAGCATGCTGGTGTGGGGAACAAGTGGAAGGAGAGAGGTCAAAAAGGTGATGACCTCACCATCGCTGTCCACAATCCAGAGGCGACAGGGCCAGTCTTCCGGCTTGCGATGATCTGGTTGACTCGCTCCACCAGGTCTGTAAGGATTTGTAGGTGAGGCCGGCCTCCTCCGGTCCGAAGCTGTTGCCTGCGGTTACTCGCCAGCTTGGCCTGAGAGAGAAAGGACGGGGTGTGATGAAACATGCTGCCCTGATCTGGCATCACATGCCTCCCATGGTCGAATAGCCCTTACATTATGCTGCCCTGATCTGGCATCACATGCCTCCCATGGTTGAATAGCCCTTATATTATGCACTGAGCTGAACGTGCGTGTGTGTTTCCAGAAAGGGCCATGGGTGCTGGATGACAGCTGGCCATTGGGGCTTCGCGCACCCTCTGGCCATAAAGTGAGGTGCAGATGGAGGGAGGAAGATGATTCTGAAAAAGGCACTCACCCTGACGACCCGAGTGAGGTCGTTGAACTTCTTCCTGCATTGCACAGGAGTCCTGGGCACCATGCTGCTGGAGGTGACTCTTTGGGAAACCTCCCTCCAAGCTCTGCGGTATTCGGTTTGTTGAGGCCTCCTGCTATTCTCCAGGTACAGCACAGATCGCTGGCGCTCCACCGTGTCAACCAGAGCATCCAATGCCCCCTCGCTGAAGTGCTGCGCTCTCTCCCTGGCCCTCTCCATGTGGTTGAAGTTTTGCCCACCACAGGTAGGTTGCTGCCGATTTTGAGGCCTACAAGGTGCAGAGTGTGGCTGCAGATGATAATCGATCTGCCCCTTTAAGAGCTGGCCGGCGCCAGCGTGTCTGGGTGAAATCGATAATTGACGGCACCTACGCTGCGCCTGCCCGCGGAGAAATTTCGTCGCGCCGCCAGGTTAGCGCCTTAAGACTACCGTGCAGCGCCTGATTTAGCGCCGCAATCACCTTCAGGGGCGCTGCAACCCAATATCGCTCGAGGTGGCAATAAATTGCGCCTGGCGCTAAACTTTGCGCACTGCCAATACTAGCGCCCCAAACGGGGCGATACCGAATTTCTCCCCCCAAATGCTTCTGTCAGCATAGAGTGAGAAAGGGGGCCTCCAAGGCAAGTATGGGAGTGGAGCAGATTGAAGGCAAAGTGTGGGAGGGGATGAGGACCTGAGGCGCGGGTAAGCTGGAAAAGGAAAGCCTATTCTGGGCATCACATTTTAAGAAGTATACCAAGGCCTTGGAGAGGGTCCAGAGGAGATTTACTAGAATGGTACCAGGGATGTGGAGAGACTAGAGAAGCTGGGATTGTTCTCCTTGGAGCAGAGAAGAAAGGATTTAATAGAGGTGTTCAAATTTATGAGCAGTTTACATAGCGTACATAGGGAGAAGCTGTTTCCAGTGGGAGGAGAGTCAGTAACCAGAGGACACAGATTTAAGATAATTGGCAAAAGAGCCAGAGGAAAGATGAGGAGAAATGACTTCACACAGCCAGTTGTTATGATCTGGAATGCACTGCCTGAAAGGATGGTGGAAGCAGATTTGATAGTAACTTTCAAAAGGGGATTGGTTATATACTTGTAAAGGAAAACTTTGCACGGCTATGGGGAAAGAGCTGGAGTGTTGGACTAAATGGACAGCTCTTTTAAAGAGCTGGCACGGGCCCAACTGGCTGAATAGCCTCCTTCTGTGCTGCATGATTCTATGATAAATATCATGGGGGTAGATTTGAACTCTGAGCAAGGTCCCAGTGGAAAACCGCTCTGGCGAGTTGAGTTCCTGGCAGAGGCAGCAGGAGGTGGCGTTGATTTTAACCGGCAGGACTTATGTAAATGTAGCCAACCACTTCCTGCTGTAACGTGTGTGAAAAGGATGGCGAGCAGCTGCTGACAGGTGAAGAGTGGGTGGCCCTTTGCTGCCCGCTTGCTTCCAGGTAAGTAGCAAGGAGGGGTTTCAGAATGGTCACACGGGAGGTGGGGGCCCTTCCCTACTCAGGCCCTGATTAAAACTGCAGTGGGGTTTTATTGACATGATGAGATCCAGATTTGCATATATTTGCGAGACCCCCCTGCTCCAGGTGGGCACCTCATCAGCCTGCAAAAGCCTAGAGGTTAATGGTCAGGGTCTGTGCAGGTAAATAACCTGCCCATTTTTAACTGGTGGACCCCGATTTTAACTCCAGATGGATTCCCCGCTCAGGCCTGAGTTAAAATTACAGTCGGGTCTCAATGATGTCATCGGGCCGCAACATGCATATGTAAAGAAGGACCCTGTTGACTCCGGATGCCTGTCCTTGCTGCCTGCTCAGGAGAGCAGGTTAAAATTGCAGATGTTCCAATCATGGCGGCTTTCAGGCAGGTAAGAGCCAGGGCGATTTTAACTGCCCGCCCACCAGGTTTCTGCTGAGCGAGTAGAGTGTTTCCACCATGTGGTTAGGGTTAAAATCAACACCATTATCTATTCTTTTTAACAGTGAGTTAAATTCTAGTGTTGCAACACTACCATCTGTTACTGTGCCACCTAGATGATCCTGTAACAAGAGGCAGTGCATGAAACCTCTGATTTAATTAACAAGAAAAATTAAAATAGATGATGGTATATAACCATAATGAATTTAGATCAGACAGCCACAAACTGAAAAGAAGTATTATTCAGCCTTGCTTGCTTTAACACATTGAAGTTTATAGAAAGGGCCAATCATAAATATCAGTGAATTAATTTCCTCTGGTGGCTCACTGGTTTTGATCCCAACTGATCTCTTTAACAGCAACCCCCATCATTCATTTCACATTGAAATTCCAACCAGCACAGGACTCTGCAGGTAGCAATTAAGGGGTACATTTCACAATTCAGTTTTTTTTCTGTGGAGTCTCACTTGACAGGAGGGCAGATCAGATTGGGGTCAGCAAGACCCAATTCACAGCCTTCCAAATTATTATTCCAAGTTATTAATTTTATCCCTAGACGCCCTAAGCTGCAGTGAAAGTGCATAATACGAGCCCCTTTTCATGGCTTCTCTTCTGTGATCTTCCTGTTAGCTGTGCTCTTATTAATACTTCAGCAGTAGTCAGTTTTCTAACAGATTTGCAGATGACGCTCATTAGCTTTTGTTTCAACATAAACACTCCCACCATGTGCTGAAGCCAAAAAAAAATTAAAAATCCAGCACTCCAATTTGAGGCGAGATGGCCGAGTGGTTAAGGCAATGGGCTACTAATCCATTGTGCTCTGCATGCATGGGCTCAAATCCCATTCTTGTCATTACTGAGTTAAATGTTTGATGCAGATTTTCTTTCTTTATCTTCAAAATCCACAAGAAAAAATATAAATAAAAAAAACCCAAAATAGATGCCTTTACCCTTTAAGTTCTCCTTCACACGCAGTGGTTACATCAACTCTAGTTAGACAACAACAACAACTCATATTTATATAGCGCCTTTAACATCGTAAAACGTTCCAAGGCACTTCACAGGAGTGTTATAAGACAAAAAACTTGACACCGAGCCACATAAGGAGAAATTAGGGCAGGTGACCAAAAGCTTGATCAAAGAGGTAGGTTGTAAGGAGTGTCTTAAAGATAGAGAGAGAGCTAGAGAGGCAGAGAGGATAAGGCAGGGAATTCCAGAGCTTAGGGCCTAGGCAGCTGAAGGCACGGCCACCAATGGTTGAGCGATTATAATAAGAGATGCTCAAGAGCACAGAATTAGAGGAGCGCAAATATCTCGGGGGGGTTGTGGGGCTGAAGGAGATTACAGCAATAGGGAGAGGCGAGGCCATGGAGGGATTTGAAAACAAGGATGAGAATATTGAAATCGAGACGTTGTTTAACCGGGAGCCAATGTAGGTCAGCGAGCACAGGGGTGATGGGTGAACGGGACTTGGTGCGAGTTAGGACACGAGCAGCCGAATTTGGGTTGACCTCAAGTTTACATAGGGTAGAATGTGGGAGGCCAGCCAGGAGTGCGTTGGAATAGTCAAGTCTAGAAGTAAAAAAGGCATGGATGAGGGTTTCAGCAGTGGATGAGCTGAGGCAAGGGTGGAGATAAGCGATGTTACAGAGGTGGAAGTAGACGGTCTTTGTGATGCAATGGATATGTAGTCACATATCAGTAACCCAATGATGATCTGTAATTTAACAGATTTTGTCACAGATTGCACCAGTGTATCGGACTGTCGGGCAAGCAAACACAGCTTTGACACATTGTATAAAGACTATGGCCTAGAAATTAGGGAATGCTGGAAACTGTAGGATTCGCAAAATTGAACTTTATATTATAAAGGGTCAAATGGCAGAAGAGGCCATGATTTTTAAAGACTGATTTAAAAGAAGCCCAGAAAAAGGGGCATACAAAATGGCTGCCATACCACGTGACCGGCTTATTGGGACATTTTAAAATGGTTCCTGCGAATCCTCAGACAGCTTTGTGGATTCAACCCACAGTAAGTTCTGGAAGCCGTTTCTGAGAGAACGAAACCAGACCCCCACATATACATATGGATTAGATGCAGATCCAGTCAAGATCGGCCTGGAGACAGAGGCCATCTAAATGTTGACCCAGACAAAAGGGGACAAATTCATATTAATGAGAACAGCACCAAGGACTAGATAACGAGATCAGCAGGACATTAAAAACAATGAAGGTCATTCCAGACCAGAGATGGGCCTTTACCGGCCATCTAAAATATTTTAAAATATAATAACTACCCCGCTGTGCTCCCAGCCTGCCAAAAGTTAAACAAAGACTAACCTGATTTTGGGCAGGAAGTGGAAGCTTCTGAAGGAAAAGTATAATTGGAAGAGACTCGGGGAGGAATTCAGTCAGTTGGTTGGCTTTCCAGCTTTCCAGCTTGCAGGCCTCCCCAGCTTTTGAGCTGGGTGAAGAGGATTTGCTTCGGGAGAAAATCAGCGGGACTCCTCTCCATCGACAGAGAGGAAGGAGAAGAAGACCAAACCACGATCAAGAAGACCGTTCGAGCCAGCGTCCCGCCCGGGGTCAAACATCGGGAGATCATCGACCAACCCCGGGCCGTTGACGAAAACGAGAGGCCCTCTCCCAGCTCGGGAGAAGAGACAAAAACAAATGACAGAACCAGCCGGTGCCCAGCTGCCCCCGACCCCCACCTCAGGAGAGAGGTGTGGCGCAGCTCGCTGGGGCTCCACGATCCACGTGGAGACGGGACACCTGAAAGGATCAAACGCAGACTGGTTCAAAACCTTGCACTTCCTAGTTGGATTGGTGAGCATGTTTCTGGCCCTTCACAATCAGATCTAGATAGGTTTATGGGGGTGGCTTTAAGGGTACAATTAACATGAGTTGTTGTCCCTCGATGTTCCGTGTGTTTCCTTATTTCATGATGATTTTTGTAGCGTATAAGATGCCTGTATTTGCATTAGTTAGTATTGTGTCATTATGATTTGTTTGTGTTTTTCCCTCCCATGTACCCTCTTATCTGCTTGCATTTGATTTATTTTTCCATATGCAATAAAATTTCATTTTGTTTCATCAAACTTGGTCTACAAGAGTTTTCTCTACATTGTAGTTCCTGCCCCAAAGTCCAGAGTATAGAATCTAAGGGGCGAGTGGGTCGAACCACTCAAGGTTTTACTGTGCAAGAGAGAGAGGCCTCTAGAGAGAGAAACCTCTGCGATCTAAAACCCCTCACAAAACCTGCCGATAACATTGGCGGCCAAGGATAACGGCCGCCAGCCGAGAGAACGCAGGCAGTACCGGCATTTTTGTACTGCCTGCTCACTATCATCAGCCTGGCGGTGATTTTCTAACGCAATGCTCTCTTTGCCATGCTAATCGCAGACGAGGTCAATGGTCGCCTCTGTCTCCCGCTCGCAAAGTTGGGGAACGGGGAAGAAAGGAGCGACCCGAACAGTTGCCCTACGTGCTCCAAAAATATTAGCTGCCACCCGATTTTTGTCGATTTTTTATTTGTTTATGACATGATTGCAGATAAAAGAGATCCTTTAACAGATCATCTTCACTCGTTGCAATGGAGTTCACCCATTGATTGATTGGTAAAAACAGATGGTTGATTCGCTTTGTATAATTCATGTAGGCTCAATAACGCACTGTAAGGCCACGGATAAGGTATCTGTCATCTTGTTTAAGGAGGCAGACAAGTTGACATCCAAAGTCTGCATGGTCGTTTGAGAACCGTGCTTGAAGCCCTGTGGAGGCGGCCACTCTCTCCATGGCAGACATTCTCACAACTCTGTGCTCCACCAATCATCTTCACTATTGTGGAGAGTGTGCGTGACATGTCCATCAGTACCTGGCTAAGTTGCTGATGCACCTCCTCCTTCTCAACAATAGCCGCCGGGGTTCAGCATTCGTGTCCAGCTGAGAAAAACTCGGAGAGGATTATGTCCCCTGAAGTGGACTCTCCACTGCTGTCCCTGCCACCAGTGTCTGCTCGTGCTCACTTGTGGGTTGTTAATCACTAGGTGAAAAGCGAACGGCGCAGCCTGTGTCGGAGCAGTGAATGACTGACCGCAACTTCAAGATTTCTGCATTTATCTGTGCATGCGCTAAACCCTGCAGTTGCAGTTAGTTTCAGAGGGGGAATGGCGGTGAATGCTGACAGTTTTGTCGCCATTAGCCACCGCAAAATCCGGGCTATCAAAAATTCACCAGAGCTCGCCATCTCTTGGGTAAGTTTAAATAACCTTAATATTCTTTTGTTCACCGTGATATGTTCAAGTTGAAAGTTTTCCCTTCAAATGAATTTCAAAGGCCTAGAAATTCATTGTAGCCACTTATGGGGCGTTAAAGTCCGGCGGCCGCTAAAGTTTGCGCCCGCCGCCAAATCGAGGCCACTTCTGCGATATTCATTAGCTTCGCCCTAAAAGTTTGCTCGAGCGCTAAAACAGGTGCTGGACGCCCCTCTTTAGGCGCTAAGCCGGAGGTGCTGAGCGAGAGCGCCCAGGCCGGGCGCAGCGCAGGTGCGGCCATCTCGTGATTGACAGCAGACACTCTGGCGCCGGCCAGCTCTTAAGGGGGAAGGGTCGACTTTGTCTGCTGCCACGCCCTGGATAGTGGAGCCCTCCAGCTAGGCCTGAACACTGCTGCTGGACCCAAATAGCGCCTGAAGTCATGCAGAGGGCCCGTGAACGAGCGCAGCGCTTCTCAGAGCGTGATCTGAGTGTGCTGGTTGGTGGTGTGGCGAAGAGGCGCCATATTTTGTACCCGGACAATGGCAGGAGGGCGCCGGTCCGCGCCTACCGGAGAGCCTGGAGGCATGTCGCCAGCAAGGTGTCAGCCAACAGCGAGGTCCCCAGGACCGGTGTCCAATGCCGCAAAAAGTTTAATGACCTCACGCGGATTGTCAGGGTGAGTACCCTTTCCAGTGACCTCCTCATCCTTGCATGTGCACCTCACATTATGGGCAAAGGGACCTGAAAGCCCTAATGGCCAGCCCTCATCCAGCAGCTATGGGACAGGCATGAACATCAATTGCACATTCTGCACTTAACACACTGGCCAAGCTATTCCACCATGGGAGGCAGTGCACACAAGATCAGGGCGACACACTGACCAGGCTATTCCACCGTGGGAGGCAGTGCACACAAGATCAGGGCGACACACTGGCCAGGCTATTCCACCATGGGAGGCAGTGCACACAAGATCAGGGCGACACACTGGCCAGGCTATTCCACCGTGTGAGGCAGTGCACACAAGATCAGGGCGACACACTGGCCAGGCTATTCCACCGTGGGAGGCAGTGCACACAAGATCAGGGCGACACACTGGCCAGGCTATTCCACCATGGGAGGCAGTGCACACAAGATCAGGGCGACACACTGGCCAGGCTATTCCACCATGGGAGGCAGTGCACACAAGATCAGGGCGACACACTGGCCAGGCTATTCCACCATGGGAGTCAGGGCACACAAGATCAGGGCGACACACTGTACTTAGAGGCCGTCCTTTCTCTTGCAGGCCAAGCTGGCTAATAATAGGAAGAGCCAGACTGCGACCGGGGGAGGCCGACCCCAGATCCAGCCGCTCACCGAGCTTCAACATCGCGTGGAGCGCATCATGGGTGCCCGGGTGATTGGCCCCGTTGCATCTGGAGATGCCGACCGTGTTCTGGGCACCAATGGTAAGGACATCAATGTTTGGACCTCTCTCGTCCCACTTGCGCATCAGATCTACATCCTTTGCCACTGTCCGACCAATGCGCTGAATGCCACCACTCATGCATCCCTCGCTGACGCCCTCTCCTCACTCTAAAGCTACTCTTGTGCCTTCCTGCTTTCAGATGGTGAGGAGGAGGTCCCTGAACTTGCCAGTGACAGCCCCTCAGAGGAGGAGGAGGAGGAGGAGCAAGAGGAAGGCGGCCCATCAGGGGAACCCTCAGCCATGGCAACCCATGCCAAAGTAGGGGACACGTCTTCCCTGGAGGGGAGTGTCGCGGAAGTGTCGGAGGGGAGGGGAGCTCATGGGACCTGCGGCCTGCAGAAACGCGGGAGGGGGGTGCCAGCTCGGCGGCCTTCTCCCCAGAGGGGGGAAGGGTCGGAGGGGAGTCCAGTTGCTGGGCCCAGCGGCGTCCAGCAACGCAGGAAGGGTCGGGCAGCTCGGCGGCCTTCTCCCCAGAGGGAGAGTCCGGCCTGCAGTCCGGAGATGGTCTTCGCCGAGGAGATGGAAAGCCTCGAGGACTTGTCCGCGGACTCGGAGCGCCGGCACACGGAGCTCATGGGGGAAATGGCACGGTTGCCTGAGGTCATCGAGTCCCTCTCTCGGAGTGTCACCGACGTCGGGGCCTCACAGGCCATCAGTTTGGCGGAATTCGGGGCAGAGCAGGCAGCGAGTCGGGCGGCATTCGGGGCAGATCAGGCAGCGAGTCGTGCGGCATTCGGGGCAGCTCAGGCAGCGAGTGGGCAGCTGATCAGTGGTGCCGTGCAGTCACTGGGTGCTCTGATGAGGTCACTGAACAGGTCAACACGGGCACTCACTGCTGCCACACTCGCTGTGTCAGCCAGGCATCGCCAGGGCACCCGGCGCGCTGCAGCAGCACAGCGGTCTGTCCCTCGGCAGATTGGTGCGCATGCTGCAGTGCTGGCCCGGGCGAGTGCCAGTGTCTCAGGCGACCGGCGAGCGCCTGCCATCCGCCAGCTTGCCCCCATTCTTTCAGCCGCCACTGCCACTCCCCCAGTGGAGCTGCCAGGAGCTGCTGCAGCGACTGATGCTGGCCAGCCACAGCTGCAGCATTCAACAGCCGCCCGCTCGACGGCCAGACCTCGACTAGGCCGACCCCCAAGGGCATCTGCAATCATGACATGTGCCCCTCTGGAGCCTGCCCCCAGCCTTGCAGCAGCCAATGGCCTTACTTTGAGGAGGAGCAGCAGGGCGGGCAGGGGCCACACAAAGATGGCCAAGGCATCGCCCTAGCGGGCCAAAAAGTCGAATGTGTGGCCAGTTGTGTTTGTTTTTTGAGGCCGAGGATGTGATGTTTGTTTTTTACGAAGGCCGAGGATGACGGCCATTTTAGTTGCACTGTTTTGTTAATCCTCTCCAGGTTGTGGGAGCGAGTAATGTGTTTGAGTGTTTTTGGGGGTTCCGTCTGTTTTTGGTTTTCATGTGGGAAGGGCCCTGAGTTTTTACAATAAAGCATTTTATTTATTAACATTGTCCATGTTTGATCTTTGAAGTGTTTGTTGCCTTAACCGGCTGAGGGCTTGCGGAGCGGCTGCAATCATGTTCTTTCATTGGCACAAGCCATTCCCTGACAGGGGGCCTAGAAGTGACGTTCAATAAGCCGCCGACGGGCGGCCCTTGGACCTTGTGCCTCCCTCCTGGGCTGGTACTCCTCGTCCTCCTCCTCCTCATGCTCCTCCTGCTCCTCCTCCTGAGGTGGGGGTCCAACGTGAGGTGGCAGTGCCTGAGTCCTGCGGATAGCCAGGTTGTGCAGCATGCAGCAAACGACGACGAATTGGGAGACTCGGTCCTGCGAATACTGGAGGGCTCCCCCGGAGCGATCGAGACAGCGGAAGAATTGCTTGAGGACGCCAATTGCTTGTTCTATGATGTTCCTAGTCGCTTGATGGCTCTCGTTGTATGCCTCTTCAGCAGGGGTCGTGGGCGCGCGGAGCGGGGTCATGAGCCAGGTACACAAAGGATAGCCTTTGTCCCCGATAAGCCATCCTCTTGGGGGAGGCTGTGCCTGGAACATGTCAGCCACAGTTGTCTGTCGCAGGATAAAGGCATCATGGCTGCTGCCTGGAAAGCGGGCATTGACAGCTAGGATGCGCTGCCTGTGGTCACACACCAGCTGTACGTTGAGGGAATGGTAGCCCTTCTGGTTGCGGTAACCCTCGGCATGCTCCAGAGGTGCCCGCAAAGCCACATGCGTGCAGTCAATGGCGCCCTGCACCATGGGGAACTCCGCTATTCTTGCAAATCCCACTGCACGCTGCTGCTGCTTGTCCAGGGTCATGGGGAAGGAGATGAATTGATGTCTCCTTCTGAAAAGGGCTTCGGTCACCTGGCGGATGCAGCAATGCACGGCGAACTGGGAGATGTTAGCGATGTCCCCAGCAGCGGATTGGAAGGAGCCGGTGGCATAGAAGTTGAGAGCCACCGTCACCTTCACTGCCACCGACAGAGACGTCCTGCGCATCAGCTGTGGCTGCAGATCTCTGTGAAGCAGCTGGCAGATGTCTGCAACCACCTCCCTTCTGAATCGCAGCCTCCTTACACACATCGCGGCAGACATGGTCAGATAGGAGGACTGCTGGCGGTATACCCTGGGTGGGTAAGGCCTCAGTTGGCGACGCCTGTTGCCCCCTCTGCGTCTAGCCAGGGCTGCCACTCTCTCACGGCGTCTGTAAGCCCTTCTGGCATAAGGCTGAAAGTCAGCGTTGGCACCCAATGCAGCCCCCTTTATATGCTGGCAAACAATGAGCTCTCAATGAAGGCAAAGATAATTGCTAAGCTGTGGCCTGAGCCAAAAAGACCTGTCCTAGTGTTGGTCCAAACCAGTAAGCTCTCCTCCTTGGTCTCTCTCCAAAAAACCGTTGCACAAGAGTGAATGCTGCAAAATGGCTGGCCTTTATAGTGCAGGGTAAGTGCCCTTTAATTAGCGCTCCCCACGGCCCGCCTCGGCTGTGTACCGTTCCACTTCACAGTCATTAGGGCCGCCCGGCGCACAATGGGCCGGCACGAATGAAGTTCCGGTTCGGGGCGCACAAAGGGCGTTGCACTAGGAAATGACGTCATGATCTGCGCGCGCAGCAGGGCGCGCGCTAAGACTTTGCGCCGGCGCTAAATGTGTACTGAAGTTGGGGCGAGGTGCAGATCGCGCTGCGCCTGTGCGCTAAGCGCCTAGCGCTCGAGATCTACTCCTCCTAAGGCGCTAACGGCTGGCGCGCCCAACTGAATTTCTAGGCCAAAGTATTTAAACTAGAATTCTAGATAAATTTCCTTCACAGCTTTTTTTGTAGATAGAAAACTGAACATGACGAATGACTGCTTGAGACATTCTCACAGTGCAAATAATATTGTGGACACAGAAGCAAAATACTACGGATGCTGGAAATCTGAAATAAATCCACAGATGCTGCCAAATAGTGTGGAGAGTTCAAACAGTGAGAAGTGCATGTGTGGGAAGACGAGGCTGAGGGAGGGGTAAGAATGAGATTGCAAGGAGATTTATTCTGCATGCAGAACATTCTAGAGAGCTGCATCTTGTTTTGAATTGGTTAATTAGAGAGCCTGGTATGGCTGTATTTGTAAGATGTGATCTATCCAGGCATCTGATGTGCTGCTACAAGATTCCTATAGTGTGTTCGATAATGATCTAGTTGGCTTGATGGGCCACATTGTGTCTTTTCTCAGCTGCTGTTCATGCCTATCTCAATGGTATCATGAATCAGGGCTCGAAAGGCTGTCTTTGGTCTCCTAAAACCATCCTTGCTGTCAGAATTCTCCTTCAAATAGCCTTGGCACAGAGGATTGTAATAAAATCAAAGTATCATGATGGCTACTTGGGAATTAGGTATTAACTTGTGTTGGTGGTGCCTGACCATCTGCACATTCATGCAATGGAATCCCTTGCAGTTCATGAAGGTCACGGGATTGTGTACAGGCTGCAAGGGTGCTATCAATAGCCCATAGGAGTTTGAGGAATTGTGTGAGGTGAAAGAATTGCTAGACCCTCTCATTCTACTCCTGAGTTTCCAGGGGAAAACTGGTAAGACTGTTTGCGCTGGCAAATATTACATCAGTGACCTGCTTGATACACATGTGTGGTGGATTGACTAACGTTGTGGTAGCCTGGAAGGAGCCTGAGGCATAATATTCCAGGATTATGGTGACCTTGCCAGTCACTTGCAGTGCCATCCCACTTAGGGACATTGTTTGCAGGTCAGATTCAAGCAGATAGCACAACTCCGCTGCCGCCTTGTGGTGAAATGGGAACAAAGGCAGTTTTTCCCAGACAAATCCAGGTAGGTGTACCTGGGCTGCATGGGTAAGAGTAGATGTGGGTAGCCCATCACTGGCACAATTGAACCTGCCTTTCATTTCTTTCTTCCTTCTCCATATAACACAAAATAACCATTGGCATTTCCCAATCAAAATTTGGATTGCACCATTTATAAATCTTGCTGCCAAAAACCTGGGACAAAAAATCTTCAAAGATAAATGACCTGCCAAAAATTAATTACAAAACACAGCCCTCACCAGCCCAAGTCCACTTTCATACATGCTCCAAATAAACATGCAGCAGCAGCCCTTTAAATAGTGAGGCCCTGAATTTGTGTGGGCCTGAACAACACACACCTGGCAGTAAACCATAGGCAGTGCAATGTAAGGCCCACAAATTGGGCTGGGACGCACGTACACCAGGTCCCAACATGTTTGGGGGGCAGGAAGCAGCTGTTTAGAGCAGAACCTTCGTCCACCCCAAACATGTCCCTTGGTGTCACAGGAGATGTGGCTAGGAGGAAGGTGTTCTCAATTTGGAAATTTCCCCGGACTTGGCCTGCAAGTAGTCCGGTGGATGATATGCCCAAATGAATGAGATGCACCGACCAGCATTTCCGGCAGAGGAAGTGGGGCCCACCAGGGGATGCAGATCTGAGTCCTGGCCAGAACTCCTAAAAGATTATTTTCAAGTTTTTTTTTTCAACCACTAAATGGGGAACCCGCAGGGTTGCCAGGGGTAATGTCTCATGGGGGCAGTACCCATCCTGCAATGGCTTGCCTATGCAACATTGCCGACTTCCCTTCTACGGTAGGTGTCTGAGACGCAGGCATAGTAGTGGGGGTGTCACCAGTAATGTGGGAATGAGGACTCTCTTCCAGACCCCAGAGAATTCCCAGTGGGTGCATCCCCTCATTTACACAGCAATTGCAAACCCATGCATTTTTGGCCTTTGATTTCCTGTAGGCCCAGAACATGCCCGACCCTGATCGTTCATTTTATATGTGCAATCTAAGTCTATAGCACGTTTCCTATGTGAAAATCTGGGAATCATTTCTCTGCTGATTTACATCTCATTAACATTCACTGTAATATTAAAATAGAGCTCCCACAGGTTCTGTCTGATAGCACCTTAGGTGGCCTAAAAAGGCCAGCCAGAAGACCACAGGTGGAGCACATGGACGGAGCTCTGGCAAGAGCGATCTCCAGCCCTTGGTTGTCCATTCCAATCTGAGGCCATCTGTCATTAGTAACCTCTGTGTGTGAATTGTCATTATAAACCAACGGGTTTTTAGTAACAGAATTTAACTCTGATATTGCTGCATTTTTGAGGAGAGGCAGCAAAATCTCAGTGCAGTGGGAGCAGAGGGGTAAGATGTCAGTCGGAATCCATTCCTGCCCTTTACTGGCAGCGATCATAATATTACAGAATTCTTCATTAAGATGGAGAGTGAAATATTTGACTCAGAGACTAGGGTCCTGAATTTAATAAAAGGAAACTACGATGGTATGAGGTGCCAGTTGGGTAGGATGGATTGGGGAACGTTACTCAAAGGGTTGACGGTGGATAGGCAATGGCAAACATTAAAAGATCGCATGGATGAAGTACAGAATTTGTTCATCCCTGTTTGGCATAAAAATAAAACAAAAAGGGTGACTCAACCATGGCTAAAAAGGGAAATTAGGGATAGCATAAGATCCAAGGAGAGGACATATAAATTGGCCAGAAAAAGCAGCAAACCTGAGGATTGGGAGCAGTTTTGGATTCAGCAAAGGAGGACAAAGGGATTAATTAAGAAGGGGAAAATAGAGTATGAGAGTAAGCTTGCAGGGAACATAAAAACTGACTGTAAAAGCTTCTATAAATATGTGAAGAGAAAAAGATTGGTGAAGTCAAGCCTAGGTCCCTTGCAGTCAGAATCAGGGGAATTTATAATGGGGAACAAAGAAATGGCAGCCAATTAAATACATACTTTGGTTTTGTCTTCACAAAGGAGGACACAAATAACCTCCCAGAGATGTAACGGAACATAGGGTCTAATGAGAGGGTGGAACTGAATGAAATCAGTATTCGTAGGGAAATGGTGTTAGGGAAATTGATGGGATTGAAGGCCGATAAATCCCCAGGGCCTGATAATCTACATCCTAGGGTACTTAAGGAAGTGGCCCTAGAAATAGTAGATGCATTGCTGGTCATCTTCCAAAATTCTATAGACTCTGGAACAGTTCCCATGGATTGGAGGGTAGCTAATGTTACCCCACTATTCAAAAAAGGTGCTAGAGAGAAAACAGGGAATTATAAGCCTGACATCGGTAGTGGGGAAAATGTTAGAGTCCATTATAAAAGATGTAATAGCAGAGCACTTGGAAAACAGTGACGGGATTGAACAAAGTCAACATGGATTTACAAAAGGTAAATCGTGCTTGACTAATCTACTGGAAATTTTTGAGGATGTAACTGGTAGAATAGATAAGGGAGAAACAGTGGATGTGGTGTATTTGGACTTTCAGAAGGCTTTCGATAAGATCCCGCATAAGAGATTAGCGTGTAGAGTTAAGGCACATGGGATTGGGGGCAAGGTACTGACTTGGATAGAGAACTGGTTGGCAGACAGGAAGCAAAGAGTTGGAATAAATGGGTCTTTTTCCGAGTGGCAGGCAGTGACTAGTGGGGTACCGCAGGGATCAGTCCTTGGACCCCAGCTATTCACAATATATATTAATGATCTAGACGAAGGAACTAGATGTAATATCTCCAAGTTTGCAGACGAAACAAAGCTGGGTGGGCGTGTGTGCTGTGAGGAGGATGCCGAGAAACTCCAGTATGATTTGGACAGGTTGTGTGATTGGGCAGATGCATAGCAGATGCAGTATAATGTGGATAAATGCGAGGTTGTACACTTTGATGGCAAAAACAGGAAGGCAGATTATTATCTGTATTGTAATAGATTGGGAGAAGGGGAAGTGTCCTTGTGCACCAGTCGCTGAAGGTAAGCATGCAGGTGCAGCAGGCAGTTAAGAAGGCAAATGGTATGTTGGCCTTCATTGCGAGAGGGTTCAAGTACAGGAACAAGGATGTCTTGCTGCAGTTGTACAGGGCCTTGGTGAGACCACATCTTGAGTATTGTGTGCAGTTTTGGTCGCCTTATCTGAGGAAGAATGTTCTTGCCATGGAGGGAGTGCAGCGAAGGTTCATCAGACTGATACCTGGGATGGCAGGAATGATGTATGAGGAGAGAGTGGGTCGATTTGTCTTATACTCGCTGGAGTTTAGAAGAATGAGAGGGGATCTCATTGAAACTTAAAAAATTCTAACAGGACTAGACAGACTAGATGCAGGAAGGATGTTCCCGATGGTCATGGATTCCAGAATCAGGGGTCACAGTCTAAGGATAAGGGGTAAGCCATTTAGTACAGAGATGTTTCTATGTTTCTATTCCAAACTGGGAGGGGCTGTACTGGCACATCTTCTGACCACCTCCATCCATCATGCCATCAGTTTTGGAGACAGGGGCAGTTAGGATGAGGAGGAATTTCTTTACCCAGAGAATGGTGAACCTGTGGAATTCTCTACCACAGATGGCAGTTGAGGCCAATTCATTAAATCTATTCAAGAAGGAGTTATATATATTTCTTAAGGCTAAAGGGATCAAGGGATATGAGGAGAAGGCAGGGACAGGGTACTGAGTTTGGATGATCAGCCATGATCTCATTGAATGGCAGAGCAGGCTCGAGTGGCCAAATGGCCTAATCCTGCTCCTATCTTCTATGTTTCTATGTTTCTATTCCAAATTGGGAGGGGCTGTACTGGCACATCTTCTTACCACCTCCCTCCATCATGCCATCAGTTTTGGAGGCAGGGGTGGTTAGGATGCCAAGCTTCCCCAGAAATTCCACCAGTTTTTCCCATCCCATGATTATCAGTGAGCATGAAGCAGGCTTACTTGCTGTGTGAGGCCTCTACAGTAGGCACCTCATTCCTGTATCCAAATGACAATTGGTCCAGGAGAGACTGATTGCTGTTCGGATAGTGGCAGGCTATAGTCTTGAGACTTACACTAGACCAACCTTCATGAAGTGGCAAGATACTGCTATGAAATCCCACTAGCTCCACAGGACAAGTGTGACAGGAGCTGAGATAATGGAACAACTGTCCATCCCTAATGCTCATTCCTGTGATTTGGGATGAGGGCAGGGCATGAACAAATGTAAGTGCTGCCCCGCACACTTGCGGCAGCAGAGCAAGGCTTCAGGAATTTTGATTCCCTTTTTCTGTTTATTTACCCAAGTAAATTGCAGAAACAATGACATTTATGTTGAAATGTGTCATTTTATCACTTGCACACTGACATTAGAAAACTACTAGGCACTTAGTCTGAGTAGTAAACAAGGCTTTAATCAACTGTTTTTCAACATGGAGATCTAGTTGTGTCCTTCACTAGTTCTTGTTAAAGAATGTCCTGCACAAGCTGGGCCCATGCCTGAGTATTTATACTCTCCCTGGACAGTGCCACCAGCAGGCCACCTAGTATTACTTCATAAGTCATTTCCACATGAATGACAGAGTCATGTCACACGTAAATTCATCATGAGAGAAAAAAAGCTGAACGGACCGGTGTCAGGAGCCATGTCATGAGTGGACAATCCTTGTCACCCAGTAGCCAGCCATTGACTTGCTGTGGCAGTTCAAATACAGGTGGAACAGAGGACTGCCACAGAAGGGAGGAATTGTGACAAGTGCCAGGATATCGGGCATTCACCTGCATGATGCGCTGCCTGTGGTCGCACACCAGCTGCACATTGAGGGAGTGGAATTCCTTTTGGTTGATGAAAATGGCAGAGTGCATATGAGGCGCACGCAAGGCAATGTGCATGCACTCAATGGCACCATGCACCATGGAGAAGCCTGCAATCCGTGCAAACCCTTGTGCTCTCTCTGCTTGTCTCTGGCAAGAGGGAATGAGATTAAACTGTTTCTCTGTGTATTGAGAGCCTCAGTAACGTCCCTTATGCAGCAGTGTACTACAAACTGCGAGATATTCCTTATATCTCCAGCAGCAGCCTGGAAGGAACCAGATGCATAGAAGTTAAGAGCCACAGTCACCTTGACAGCCACAGGCAATACTGTCCTTGCGCTGCCTTGAGGCTGCAGTTGTGGCTACACCAGTTGGCAGATTTCAGTCACAACCTCTTTAGTGAAGTGAAGATGTTGCAAGCATTGGTCCTTGTTGAAGTTGAGATAAGAGAATTGCTCCCTAAAGACCTTTTGCGGATATGGCCTCCTGCTGAGAGCCCTTCTTCCCTCCCTGCCATCCCACCCTCGCCTCCTCCCTCTTCCAGCAGCTTGTCCTGCTCTGCGTGGCCTCTCTTCATTCTCCCAGTCATGCTCAATTCCCAGAGGAAGCCCTACCAGGTCACCCATATCTGGAAGCAACTTGTTTCAACACAAGCTTTTAAATGAACAAAAAAGTATTTCAGCATCAGTCAGACCCTGTAAACTACTCAAACTGTAGGCAAGTATAAGAAAGCTCCAAAAACACGTACAATTGCACCTGCAGCCAGAAGAAATATTCCAGCAACTAACCTGGAAGTATTTCACGATCCCTTTAAATAGCGCTGGTGGGGGGTCCTTCATTCCATTAAACATTGCATTTAGCTGTGTGAGGATAAGACAGGGCGGTGGCTAGAGTGTGGAGTTCAAAAATGGCAAAGCTGGCGTCAAATCAGCATTGCACACTGATTGGCATTATTATCTCACTGCTCTACATGCTGCAGGTGGTCATTAGGCACCCACGTGCAAACCCCTTTACCAAGATGGCGTCCTGCGCACTTCCCGCCGGAAGTGCACGCGTGCATCTCAGACCCCAATTTCAATCTTAACGTGGCCATGTAGCGCCTAAAAGACGGGTGCTACAAGGCCTAAATTAGCCCCCAGTGCTCCTTTAACCTCAGCTTATCATGTGCTTTGCTCATTGTGAACACCTGCCTCCTAGCGTTATTTCCCGAGTTTAAATAAGGAACTGATAGCATGTGCAGCACTGTCTCCTCAACTTTCTCATTATGTTGTTTACTGGATCTACTTGGGTTGCAAAGCTGTGTTTATACTAAGCTTCACAGTTCCTCACTTTAATGGCGTTTTTAGATTAACTGCAGTGCTGAGCTGCTTAGCCGGAGTATTTAGTTGTCCTGCGCTGGTCAGTATTGCTATTGTTAGTTTTGATAATTCTCTTGCTGTCAATGAGGTGGATTGCAGCAGTGAATTCTTCTGCATCATCACTTGATTAACACTCTTACAGTCAGGGCTACATTCATTCACTGCACTGCCAAAAGAATCTCAGGTAATATATAAATCTTTCACACTTACAAGTTATGTAAGGGCAGAACTAGGTTAGATGCCAGGCGGTTCTTGATTTCCCAGAGAACAATAGACCTGTGGAACAGGCTGCCACCTCGTGTGGTGAATACTGATTCGCTGAATTCCTTCAAGCGAGAGTTGAACCTGTTTCTGGCTGGGGCGGAGATCACCTCACACCTCATAGGTATCCTGTAATATAAATCAAAATCTATTTGGTCTCCTGGACTGGTTTTGATTGCTTCATGGTGTTGGAGAGGAACTTTCCATTTAATCTGTGTTTTTGCCTCTCCCAGGAGATCACCCTGGGATCCATAAGGCATCACAACTGTGTGGGACATGCTGGATGGACCAGCAGGTCTGTTCCTGTCTGTGATTTCCATATGTTCATATATTCAAATGTTCAAACTGGTAGTTTAGGCTGTACAACAATGCTTTCCACACTACTCGTCAGGTCCATCTCAGATCATGGCTTCTTACTTATGCATCTCCTTTATCATTACTTTAAGTGAACGTGTGGGTGAATATGTTGTCACACACCAGACCCCCAGCTTGCCTTGCACTGGAACGTTTTGAAGCTTTTACATGAGTGTCTTTTATTGTAGAGCAGAGAACGATAATAATATTTGAATAATGTTCGTTTTTGGGGGAGGGGGACTGGCAGAGTCCAATAACAATTATGAGAATTAGCTTATTATTGCTTTACTCATGGGTACTCGGGGATCTGGAATGTGGTCAACATGGTCCCATTCTCAGACAGGGAGTGGTCAGGGAGTGGAGTACAGTGGGTGGGGAGGCAAGGCAGAGGAGGAGTGGCCAAGAAGCAGAGCACAATAGAGAAGGCTGTCCCATGATGAGAGATTGTGTAGAATGGGCCTATACTCTCTGGAGTTTAGAAGAATGAGAGATGATCTCATTGAAACATACAAGATTCTGAACGGGATTGAAATGGTAGATGCTGAGAGGCTGTTTCCCCTGGCTGGTGTGCCTAGAACTAGGGGGCATAGTCTCAGGATAAGTGGTAGGCCATTTAAGACTGAGATGAGGAGGAATTTCTTCACTCAGAGGGTTGTAAATCTTTGGAATTCTCTCCCCCAGAGGGCTGTGAATGCTGAGTCTTTGAGTATATTCAAGACTGAGATAGATAGATTTTTGGACTCTAGGGAAATCAAGGGATATGGAGATCGGGCGGGAAAGTGGAGCTGAGGTTGATGATCAGCCATGATCTTATTGATTGGTGGAGCAGGCTCGAGGGGCAGTGTGGCCTACTCCTGCTCCTATTTCTTATGTTCTTATGTTCTTAGAACAAGGGAGCACAATCAAATGGGGGCAGGGCAGGAAATGAAACATTATGTTATGCTAGGGTATGGGATACAGGGGGGGGTGGGGAATGACACACAACAGGAGTTTGGAGGACATGAGGGCGGCATCTGGGGAGTGGAGCACAGTGTGGGGGGAGGGGGGGCGGGATGGGGGAGGGAGTGTTGGTGGCTGGAGACAGGCAGGACCGGGGAGTGGAGCACACTGATAGAAGGGAGGTTTGTTATAGTTTTCCTTCGGGTAACTATTTCCTTTGAAAGAAACTCAAATAACTAAGCAGAGCGATGAAAAGTGCCACAGTTTCTTTAATGCAGTCATAGCCCCTGTACCACACAATTACCACCTAGAATATTTTCTAAAAGATGCTTCAAGCTAAACAATAGAGCAGAATATCAGGCTGGTGTGAATGGTTCCATAGGTGAATAATAGCATACCAGAGTGAAGAAATTGAGCAGGCATCTATTTTGCCATCTCAAGTCCTCTTGCCTGTTCCATACAAGATTTTAATTGTGTGTAGGGGGTGGCGTGTGGTGGTGTTTGGCGTGTACGCCCAGTCAGTTATGCCTCTGACTGTTTTGTGAGCGGTTCGAATCGCTCCCACGCCCCTGGGTTCTAGACACCGGACTTAGGTACAAGGCGGCGGTACAGAGAAGACTCGAGTAGACAGGTGGTTGGATGTAAACAACAACCAAGATTTTATTGAAGAGGAAAAAACTGATACAATCTTATGGAAAATTACTAGTGTACACTTCTACAGGCAAAAAATACAAAAGAATAATAACTATACTTATACAGGGAATGGGGAACACACGGCACATCAAGGGAAAACAACTATCTTAACAATCCCCTTATCATTCTCCCACCCCATATACCTAACTAGATTAAGCTATGAGGGGTCAGAACTTCATGCTCACCAATCAAAAGGTTTGTTGGACTCAAAACAGCGGTGGGGTTTGGGGTTCGCTCTTGGTGCGCTCTGGAGCCTGCCATCGTCGCGTGGTCTCCGGGCGCTGCAAGGGCATTGTCCAGGTTCGAGTACCCCAAAGTTAAAGTCTCTGTCTGGGTACTTTACCTTGCAGGGATGATTCTTTGTCGACAGCCGCCAGTTTGAGTTGGTGTACAGATATTCGAAGGTTGGCCGAAGCTGAAGGCCCGATAATTCGAAGCCTCCCCTCAGTTCGTCTCCTCAGTTGGTCTTCTTCAGCCGGTCTTCCTCAGGTGGCCTTCCCTCCGGTGGTCTTCCCTCCTCCCCTCGTCGCGTCCTACCTTGCCTGGCCTGAATTGTCCGTGTCTGCCCGACCCGGTGCCAGGGCGATTCCAGATGGAGTGGGAAAAGGCACGGGCAAAGGCCAGGGAGTAAGCGCGGGATGGGGAAAGAGCGGCAGCCACGAGGGTGAGGGGCCGAAGAGCGGAGAGAGAAGAGAAAAGCAGAGCGCCATTGCTACCCGAGGGCCTTCAATTATACCTTTTTCGAAAACCCTTATCTGCACGCCAAATCAGGTTAGTTCTTTGTCTTAATCTTGGCGGGCAATTTTAAATAATAGTAGCAATCCATACTAACTGTTTTTAGATGGCCGGTAATCGCATCTACCGGCCCGATAATTGACTTGTATTGTCATGAATGTTCCTTGATGGGCCTGTCCAGCCTCGATGGCACTGTTAATCTGTTTCCGATAATATATGTAGACTGCTTGATGGCCTTAACTATAGGCCTAAACTGAATTTAGATTTGTCTCCAATTTGGTCTAATGCATAATTCAGAGTCCTGTCTGGTTTCAAAATACAAAGTCTCTCTTCACAGAAAACTGCAGCTTTGGTTTCGATCCACAAGCTGTCTGCGTTGCAGAGTCCATTTTAAAATCTCACAGGCTTTCTGCCATGAGGCACGGACGCGATCGTGGGTACCCTTTTTGATTTAAAATGTCCACGCAGGGTCCCGTTTATTAATAACAGCCTTCAGGGAAATGCAGAAATTTTGCAAATCTTACATTCTCCCCTGTGATACTAAAACTTGCTTGAAGTATCATACGTTTAAGGTGAGCAAAAAATTTTCTGACCCTCCATAGTCAACCTTCCCCTGTAATTATCTATCTAATATACCCACGACACATGCACTTCCCATTCCACGAAAATGTAGTGTACATCAGCATACAGAGAGTAAAATTACAGACCTTACACACACATCCAAGCATGGAGGGGTCCAACACCCCTGCACCACTTGGTACACATATCTTTATTAAACCGCGTCGCAACAAAACAACAAAAGAAAAAACCTTTATTAAAAATAACAAACACAAAGAAACAACAATCCTTTACTTATAATACAGGGAAAAGACTTAAACCGGCGTATCTCCCTCCACCTTTACATAATGTTCTTTCCAAATCCTCTGGTTTCGGAATTCTGACCGCCGACCTTTTCCCTTACACTGGATACAAACTAAATACAACACTATCCCTAACTGGCAAACCACGAGAATGTGGGAAGCCAGTCTGATCCACGAAGGGACCTTTATATTACTGAAAATGTTCCACCAGGGTGGAGTCACAATATCCAATATCTTAGTCCCTATCTCTACTGTTTTCTGTTCGAGTGTATAAAAATGTTTCTGCGAAACTATAGCGGCTTTGAGTATTTTGGTCAGATGTTCAGGGAGAGGGGGAATTTCGTAGCCAAAGTGCGCTACGTACTCTTGCAAATTCGTAAAATTCTCCTTCACAGTGAGGTGAACAGTGGAGGGTTCAGGAATGGGGACAATTCGCTCCTGGGCCACTTGAACTTCTGCCTCGGGTTTAAAACAGAAACTGCTGTCACGAACTGGACACCAACGATGCTGTCCATGCTGGTAGTGGGACGCGCCGGTGGTGACGCAATATGTCCCACCTCCTATATATGCTACCTGCGGGGGAACATGGCCCAATGCCACTGCCTCCACGGTGCAATTTATAGGCTTCGCGTCAGCAGGTCTGAACCCACACCGCGGCCCCGAAAAGGCATTCAAGTGCTGGAGACACAGGATTGTGTGTGCTCCCCAGCTCCGGCACCCTGAGAGGTCAGTACCTGTCATAGCGTGCTCCCACTTAATGACGTAAGGCGGGACCGCTGTGAAACGAATGTGTGCACCCCCTTGAATGACTCCAATGTTCTCAACCCTGTATACCGGCGTGGGTCGGGCTGTCCTACCCATGACTGGCATCCTAACTACTACTCCCATGATTGTGTGGTTGGACCGCCCACAATCCACGAAGACTGGATAGGCTTCGGAGGCTAGCCGGAGTTGGCACGGGCTCAATGCATTCTCAAAAGGGTGGAGGGCTGCGAGGTGCTTGTTGCTAATCCAGGAGGGGACCAAACCCTGTTTTAAATCCTCCAGGTTACTGCGGCCCTCGCCCAGTGGTGACGCAATATGTCCCAGTAACACGCACACCTCATTCTGCGCAGCCTGGTCAGAAGCATTTCTGTCCTCCCTTATGAAAGCATTCACCGTCTTTGCGTGCTTTTCCAACTCGGCTATTATCTCTTTTAAATGGACCATCATGGCCTGGTCCTCATGCAACTCCGAGCCCACTACCTTGTTCTCATCCAGTAATATCCTCTTTATCTGTATTTTCAAACCGTTTATCTGGGTCTGCAGCTCTATGTCATCCAAGCTGTTGTTGACAGAGAACCCAGTATTAAACACAGTAAAAGCATCATTCCATACTCACCTTCTTTGTTTCCCTGCATTACCCAAAAACTCTCGGTGTGTGGTGTAGAGTTCGGTCTTGTCCACGTGGGCAAAATCGAACTCGTAAAACTTCTTGAACATGTCCTTTAATAGGGCCTGGTACAACTGCTCTGTTTCTTTGGGGCACCACTCCGGTAAATGTACCTACCATGAGATTTAAAATCACGGAGGCTACCGCGTAGTGTACCCCCTGGTACAGCATCTGATCGGTGGGGACTAGTACCAACCCATTCCCTGGTCCCTTGGTGGTGGTGGAGCAACCTTCCCTGGATAACCGCGCCGCCTGCGCCGTGGGCGGGGCACAAGCTCAGTGGCATTGACTGGGATCTGGGTGTATGGGACCGCACACACCTTCATGCTGGTATCCCACCTTATCCCATCCCTGGCGTCTTGCCACTGCCGGTGGAAAACAATGGATATGCCTGCGGGGCAGACCGTCTCTGACCCCCACATACAGATGTAAATCCCTTGATCTGGTTCCCACCACTTGTCCCAACACACGCTTAGTCCTCCATGAGTCCCGGTAATCGTCCGATGGGTGTTGTTTCCCAACCGTTCCCACTCGACTTCAGGGTTCCTCATGTCCTTGCTCAACTTCCTGAGCCACCACCACCTACCCAGTGGAATGTGTCCTTTACACGTCAAACATATTCTCTTTCCAACGGTGATGCTGACCCTCGTGGTAATGACTCATACCCTGGGGCACAGGAGGGAGGCTTCCCCGTACGTGAATCTGGTTTGGCTGGAGTACTGAGACGAATTGGACCCCAGCCGTCCCTCGTGGAAGTAGACAGCGATTTCCTCCGCATCCCGCTCACCGCTCCCATCGATCGCCAGGGGCGCCTTGTCTCCCGAACACCCGTAGATGTGGGAGTCCTGGACGTCGCCCCTCCTCTCCACACTCATCCCAATCAGGGCGAATAGGATCACGATCCATTCCATCCCGAAAATCTTTCTGCAAAAAGATGTAAAAACATGCAGCCAGGTCCCCAAGAGATTCTCTGGCTTGGTGAAGCATGGTCGGGTCCCGCGACCTCGACCCAAATATGCACGCTTAACAGACTACTTAACTTAAAACTACCCATCACCTTATTTAACTTAAATTATAAATACCCAAACTTAAGCTAAATAATTACTCGTTCTTAAAACTTAACTTGAACTAAAACTATATAACTCCGCCGCCCGTCTCCGGGTGGCCAGGCTAATCCCTGGTCAGACTGCAGCTCGCTGCCACCCCCGGCGCGACCGCACGGTCCTCCGCTGTTGGTCCCTCGCAGCCCGTGGCTGCTGGCTGAGGAACTCTGTCCTTGGACCTCTCCCTGACTCGAGGGGCGGCCCTTGGTAACTGGAGCGCTGGTGACCATGGCTTTCTCAGCTGGGGCGTCCATGGGGACCTTCTAGGGGCTTTGACGGGTGGGGCTTTCTGGGCCGCTGGGCCTTTTACCCGAACCGCTGCTCCCCCAGGCTTGACCCCTCCCGAACCTGGGCTGGGGGCAGGTACCTTTTCGCAGCCTGCTGCTGCGAGCTGACAGTCTCCACCCACAGGTCCCATGGCTGGGTCTGGGGCGGGATTTTCGACCTCAGGTCCCTCCCTCTCTACACCTGGGTTAGGGGCGGGGTTTTTGCCCTCAGGTCCTTCCCCCTCATCTGGATCCCAGAAGAGTGGGGGAGGGTACAGCATCTGATCGGTGGGGACTAGTACCAACCCATTCCCTGGTCCCTTGGTGGTGGTGGAGCAACCTTCCCTGGATAACCTCGCCAGCGAACGAAAATGAAAGGGGCAATCGAAAGTCATGTAGTCGATGCGGTACACAGCATACACCAAGAAAGTGTCCAGCATATGGTAAAACATGCAATAGTTGCAACAAAAACAACCATTATGCCCGTTGCTGTAAGAACCAAACGCAACAAAGCAAGGTCCATGCAGTAGATGAAAGCGAGATAGAGGAGTTCAATGTAGATGTTGTGTCTGAAAACAAAGAAGAAAAAAGAGACTGGATGTTGACACTAAAAGTGAATGACATACACATTCCATTTAAATTGGATACTGGAGCACAAGTTAATGTGATAGCAGAGACTGATTTTAAGAAAATTAGACCCAGACCAAAGATACATGGAATAAAAGTGAAAGTGACAGGATACTCAGGTGCTGATATACCAGTGAATGGAAGATGCATTGTCAAAGTGACACACAAGGACAGAGAGCACACGCTAGCATTAATCGTGGTGCCAAAGGATGTGCAAGCCATACTAGGTTTAAAAGCCTGTGAGAGACTGAACCTGGTAAAGAGAGTCCTCATTGTGGAAAGCGAAGGAGAGACAGTCTATGATGAGCTCATGAAAGAGTACAATGACCTATTTAAGGGTCTAGGCTGCCTGCCAGGAGAACACAGGATCAGAGTAGATAAAAGTATGCCAACGGTCATACATCCATGCAGAAAAGTTCCGTTTGCTCTTCAAAAGCAACTGAAGGCAGAGTTGGGCAGGATGGAAAGCCTGAACGTGATTCAGAAGATAGATGAGCCAACTGAGTGGGTGAGTTCCCTCGTCGTTGTGGACAAAAAGAATGGAAAGCTCAGAATTTGCCTGGATCCAAGAGATCTAAACAGAGCAATAAAGAGAGAGCACTTCAAGCTTCCGATACGTGAGGAAATCATGGCACAGTTTGCAAATGCAAAGTATTTCAGCAAGTTAGATGCATCATCAGGATTTTGGCAGATGAAGCTGGACGAGGCAAGTTCAAGACTGTGCACGTTCAACAGTCCTTTTGGCAGATACAGATTCCTAAGGTTACCATTTGGCATTGCCTCAGCTCCTGAAGTGTATCACAAAACTATCCATATGATCTATGAGCACCTGGAGGGAGTTGATACATCAATGGATGACATCATAGTATGGGGAACCACGAGAACTGAGCATGACGAGAGACTGAAAAAAGTGCTGGAAGCAACAAGGAAAACAAACCTGAAGCTGAATAAAGAGAAATGCCAGCTCGGGGTGACAGAACTGACATTCGTGGGAGATATCCTTAGCAGTGAGGGCATCAGACCAGATCCCAGAAAGGTGTCCGCCATTGAGAATATGCCAAAGCCACAATGCAAAAAGGACGTGCAGAGGTTTAATGGAATGATCAACTATATGGGTAAATTCATATCCAACCTCTCAGAAAAGATGGCGCCACTGAGAAGACTAACTGAAAAGAACATAGAATGGGAATGGAATCATGAGCATGAGAAGTCATGGAGTGATCTAAAGAAATTGCTCACAGAGGAACCAGTTCTGAGGTTTTATGACCCAGCGAGACCCATCAAGATATCATCAGATGCATCACAGAGTGGGCTCGGTGCCGTTCTTCTGCAAAAATATGACTACTGGCAACCTATTGCATATGCATCGCGCTCAATGACAGATGCGGAGACGCGATATGCTCAAATAGAAAAGGAGCTGCTCAGCATCACATACGCCTGTGAAAGATTTCACCAGTTTGTGGCAGGACAAGCAATCAGTGTAGAGACTGACCATAAGCCCTTGATTGCATTGTTCCAAAAGCCACTAAATAGCTGTCCGCTTAGAATACAAAGAATGATGATCAGGCTGCAACGCTATACACTGAATGTTGCGTACACACCGGGTAAGCTGATGTATACAGCAGACGCGTTGTCCAGAGCTGTTGACCCAAGTGAGCCCGCAAACACCAAAATGGATGAAAAAGTGAATGCCTACGTGGACATGATCACAAGTGCACTGCCCATAGCAGATGCAAAAATGGAGCTCATAAAGAATGAGACAAACAAAGATGAAACAATGAGACGACTGAGGAAAAGCATCTTGGATGGATGGCCCAACATGAAGCAAGACTGCTCACCTGACATGGCAGAGTACTGGAACTGCAGGGCGGAACTATCAGTGGTCGAAGACATCATCTACAAAGGAAGTAAAATAGTTATCCCAAAGAGTCTGAGAAAAGAGATGCTAAAAAGGATCCATGGAGGACATCTGGGAATCGAAAAGTGTAAGAAAAGAGCACGAGAGGTGATGTACTGGCCACGAATCAACCAAGATGTGACAAATGAGGTGTCAAACTGCACAATATGCCTGAAATATCGAGCAAGCAATCCGGTAGAACCACTAAAGCCACACCCAGTGCCAGACAGACCTTACCAGAAGGTAGGCGCTGACCTATTCGTATGTCAAGGGAAGGACTATCTTGTAGTCACAGACTATTACTCCCTGTATCCAGAGGTTTGTAGACTGTACACCACCACTGCAGATGCTGTGATAAGATGTATGAAAGCCATATTCTCCAGACATGGCATGGCAAGCGAGGTCTTCACAGACAACGGACCCCAGTTTTACAATGCAAGTTTCTGACACTTTGCCAAAGAGTGGGACTTTGTCCACACAACGTCAAGTCCTCACTATCCACAGTCCAATGGACTAGTGGAAAAATCGGTCCAGACAGTGAAAAGACTGATGTACAAGGCAAAAGACAGTGGAACTGACTTCTACCAGAGCATGCTTGTATACCGCACAACGCCGCTCGAGTCTGGTAAGTCACCAGCCCAACTCCTTATGGGACGTCGGCTAAGGTCAAACCTACCCATCCCGGAGAACCTCCTGAAAACAAAAGAGGGGGAGAAAGTGAGGAAGTTCAAAGAACAACAGAAAGAAAAGCAAAAGTACTACTATGACAGAGGAACACAAAACCTACCTGAACTCCACACTGGTGACCAAGTAAGGTTCAAAGACAAAACAAACATATGGACTCAGAAGGGAACTGTCCTGAGTGAAGTTCAACCAAGATCATACACCATTCAGACAGATGAGGGTGCTGTTCTGAGAAGAAATCGTTGAGATCTTCTCATGGGACCAGCCACAGCAAGTCAAAAGACTGATACTGTTGAACAACCTGATCACACAGCAGGTCAAAAGACTGATACTGTTGAACAACCCGATCACACAGCTGAGAAACCATCATCTGAGGTAACAACTCAGATTCAAGGACAATCAATCAGAAAATCCTCAAGACACGTGAAGCCTCCTGAGAGACTCATTGAGCAAATTTAAGGACTATTGTTATAGAAGGAAGTAATGTTATCTTATTCTTTCTTCAAGTTCCAGTGTATTTACATATTTCATGTGAACACAAAGCAAGGTTAAAAAACCTTGATCATGATAATGATAAGGTAGTTCATTAAGTGTTACAGTTAAAATGCAGATTAATACAAAGAAAACATGTTGTTAGTTAAAAGTAAAATACTTTTGTTTTAAGAAAAGGAGATGTAATGATATCAGCAAATAGTGATGATATTTGCCTGTTTGATTTTGATGCCTTACCAGCATGTTTGCATGTATTGATTACTTATGCCTGACCAGCAGAGGTCATGTGAGAGACAAGCAGAGGAGTTTAGGGTCAGTTTTGCTTCAGATGGATTTCTAACATGATGTCTCCTATAAATGCTGTTAACTGAGTTGAACATACTTTAGATAAAAAGTCATTCTCTTTCATAAATGTCTCGTCATTGAACCCACAAAGAAATCAATACAGGTGGTCTCAGGCCCGGGGTGTCCCGCTCCTGGACCCTCATGGGCCAGTTGAAGGAATTCCCTCCGGTGCTGCTGTGGCACAACCCAATGTTCCCCCCGGAACAGCATACCCTCTTTAACGGAGAGAGTCGCTGTGCCGTACGGACCTTCTATCTCCTTTCCCTCAGCTATGGCTTTGAGGACGGGGTCTTGGGCTTGGACTGTCTTAAGGTCTGGGTCTAACGCTACTCCTACACTCCCTTGGGTCCCGTCCCTACCTCTGACCGCCGCCCTGGGTCTGGACCCAAATGGGTCCCAGAAAGTGCCTGTGCGGGCAGCCTCCTTGGCGAGCAAGTCAGCCTGCTGGTTGCCCTGGGTTCTGTGGAGGAATGGGCCTTCACCTTGTGGATGAAAACCTCCCCTTCCTCCCCCACTGCTGCCAGGATCTTTTCCAGTCGGGGCTTTACTGTGAGTGGTCTCCCGTCAGCGGAGGTATATCCGCGGCGGGACCAGATGGCCAGGTACTCCGTACATGAATTGCACGTGAACATGCTGTCTGAGCAAATCGTGTAGGGGGTGGGGAAAATTTCGGGGTGTGTAACGACGTACACCACTGCGGACAGTTCAGCCTGCTGGGCGTTCATGGTGCTGGGGAGCTTAATCGCCAGGGCAATGTTTGCCTCTGGGTCATAAACTCCACGCCCCGTGAGACGCTCGCCAGCAGATACCGTGCTTTAACCATCTACATAGATTTTGCGGCCTGTGGGATGTATCCCGGCCCGTAAACCTATGTTTACTTCCCAAACCCCTTCAATGGAACACCGGTGGGCTGTTCCAGGATATACCATGTTAGCTGCGAGCTTTGGCTCACAGAGACCCTTCACCTTCAGATCCATCTGTGAGAGGAGCAAGGTCCAGCGGGCAATGCGGGCACTGCTCACTGTCCCATCCTTGATCCTCCAGTCCAGAAGCATCTGGGTAGCTGTGTGATGGGTGAGGAGGTGCCTGTGAAGATCAATGATCTTTTCACAGCCCAATGTGTGGCCAAAAGATGCCGCTCACAATTGGAATAGCTCCTTTCTACATCAGGGAATATCCTGGAGGAGTAGACCACCGGCCGCAGCCGGCCATGCCGCTATTGGAGCAGCACTGCACTCAGGCTGTCCCCGCTGGCTGCTACCTCCAGGAAAAACTCTTTCCCCCCATCTATGGCCCCTAAAGCTGGTGCGGTCTGCAAGTCCTTCTTGAGCCTGACAAATGCTGCTTGGCAACCCTCCTCCCAAAGCCACTCCACTCCCTTGTGTAGGAGTCGGAGCAGAGGGGCTGCGGTGGCTGCATAGTCCTCAATGAAGTCTCTACAGTACCCGGTTAGCCCTCGGAACGACCTCACACCCGTTACTATGTTAGGGACCGGTAGTTCTTGTACCGCCTCCCTCCTAGCCTTATCTATGGCCCTTTCTCCAGCGCACACGGTCAGACCGAGGAATTTCACCTCCTGCTGGCCGATCTGCGCTTTCTTGGGATTTACCTTGAAACCCTTCTGTCCTAACAGCTCCAGCAGTTCGGCCAATAGCGGGCCATGCTCCTCTTTTGAATCAGTGAACAGGAGCAGGTCATCTACATATTGAACCAACTGTCTGGGCTGGATAAAATCCTTCAAACTGTTGGCCATGCACTGATGGAAAATGCTGGGGCTGTTGTGGAAGCCCTGTGGCAAACAGTTCCACGTGTGCTGTTGCCCGTTAAGTGTAAAGGCAAACTTGTACTGATCCTCCCTCCTTACAGGGATGGACCAAATCCCCTTTGAAATATCCAGCGCTGTGAAAGTGGTCGCGGATGCTGGAATACTCCCGATGAGGTCGGCAACTGCTGCTACTGTGGGTGCGCAGGCCGGGATGTTGCTATTGAGCACCCGATAGTCCACCTTGGCCCTCCAGGAATTGTCCGGCTTTCTGACCGGCCATAACGGAGAATTCACGTGGGTAGCTATCGGTCTCCGAACTCCCTGCTGTACTAACGAGGACATGGCTGCTTCCATGTCCGGCTCTGCTTCCCTGGGGAAGTTATACTGTTTCTGTGGTCGGGTCATGGGGTCCCCGTCTACGCTGACCTCAAACCCTGTGACCCTCCCGCAGTCGTGTTTGTGAGTGGCAAAAGTGGCCAGGTGGGCCTGCATAAATGCTTGGAACTCTGGTGGGGTGTTGCTGACCATGAACCCGAGGTTATAATCCTCTATTTCCACCTCTGTAACATTATCCGTCTCCGCCCTGCCTCAGCTCATCTGCTGCTGAAACCCTCATCCATGCCTTTGTTACCTCTAGACTTGACTATTCCAATGCACTCCTGGCCAATTCCCACATTCTTCCCTATGTAATCTTGTGGTCATCCAAAACTCGGCTGCCTTTGTCCTAACTCGCACCAAGTCCCATTCACCCATCACCCCTGTGCTCACTGACCTACATTGGCTTCCGGTTAAGCAACGCCTCGATTTCAAAATTCTCATCCTTGTTTTCAAATCCCTCCATGGCCTCGCCCCTCCCTATCTCTGTAATTTCCTTCAGCCCCACAACCCCTAGAGATATTTGCTCTCGTATGATTCTGCCCTCTTGTGCATCCCTGATTATAATCGCTCAACCATTGGTGGCCGTGCCTTCTGTTGCCTAGGCCCTAAGCTCTGGAATTCCCTCCCTAAACCTTTCTGCCTCACTCCCTCTCTTTCCTCCTTTAAGTCGCTCCTTAATGCCTAACTCTCTGACCAAGCTTTCGGTCACCTGCCCTAATTTCTCCTTATGTGGCTCGGTCTCAAATTTTCTGTCTTATAATATTCCTGTGAATCACCTTGGGACATTTTACTCCGTTAAAGGCGCTATATAAATACAAGTTGTTGTTTTTGTGTGACATTATTGTGACGATCAGTGGTTCTCCGGTTATACTACCTCGCTGGGCATAAATTTGGTAGCTCTTTAAAAGACATCAGTTATGAGCAAATCTCATTTCCAACGTTTTTCTGTGTGTGAAGGATGGGTGGTGCAGTGTGTTAGAACAATTGCCCTGAAAATCCTCTTGGATGCGATTTCAGTAATTACACAGCTTGTGCAGGGTCAGTGGGAGGTGCTGTCATTTAAATATTCATGGCAGACACCTGTGCCACTAGGAATGCAACTCTGGTGCCTGACAGCCCACAAAAGCTGGACAGTCTGGTGTCTGCTGCCTGTCCTACGAACAGACAAACATACGGAAATGTCCGTCAGGAAAAGATCAGTTGGTCCATCTAGCCTGTCCCACACAGTCATGATGCTTTATGCATCACGATTAGACACGCTCTACCTATCAGGAGCCAAAGGATCTGCTGGGGAAGAGGTGAAAAACCAGATCAAAACCCTCCGTAAAAAAGATTTTGTCGTCACTTCCACTGCCTTTGTTAGGAGGCTAGTAATAACAATTATTTAAAAAATGTCATTGATATGTTAGAGATCTAGACTGCAACCCAGGCCTGGATGCCCAGATGGGCCCCACTTCTGTCGGGTCGTAGCAAATATGCTTCTCTTCACCCAGTGTACCGACCGCCATTGTTACCCCAGATCTGAGAGGCTGAACATGTGGGAATTCCCATTGTAGGGAGTTGCTGCCCCTAGCCCTGCCACTGCCCCCTTCTCATTACTGACCTTGTAAGGGGCAGGCATTCAGAAACTCAGTGCAAATCCAAGTCCTGGCCTACTTTGCAGGCACTTCCAGTAGAAGTGCACCAGAAGGGCTGTGGAATTTTGGTCCCACTGAGCTTTAACCTCTGGACCATGTTCAAGTCCAACCCAAACCCATTTGATGAAAGCGCCCCTATTGGTTTCTGTAAAGGTCCCATGTGAAATTGGTTTCAACATTCACAAATCCTCAGCATAAGGACTAGCCATATTTAAGCACTAATTTAGTAAGTTTTTTTTTATTCGTACATGGGATGTGGGCAACGTTGGTAAGACCAGCATTTGTTGCCCATCCCTGATTGCTCTTGAGAAGGTGGTAGTGAGCCTCCTTCTTGACAACTGAGTGGCTTGCTAGGCCATTTCAGAGAGCAGTTAAGAGTCAACCATATGTGGTAACTGTTATGTCTGACATTGGTGATAGGTACTCGATTGCCTTGGCCTGAGCACATGGAGTTTGATAGTGCTGTTATCATTGTATTGTGTATAGGTATTCGATTGCTTTTTGCCTGAGAGTGTGTGTGTGGATCAGCCATTAAAAAGCAACATGAACTGAGCTCTGCTTACGTCCTCTGGATTATCTTTGCAAACGCAACATTTGGTGATGAGGATGGCTGAAATCTCTCTTCCACCACCTCCTCCATTCCTTGCACTGCCAGGTGAGCCCCCGATCCCATGGGTTCGCTGGTTACAGTCCTTTGAAACCTACCTCATTGCTCTTGGACTAGAAACTGTGAGTATGGCTCGGAAAAAGGCACTGTTACCCCATTGCTTGGGAGTGGAGGGCCAGCGTGTTCTTGGGGCATTATGCACAGCAGACTCAATTCAAACGTACGATGTGGCTGTGGCTCTGTTAAGCACACACTTCTCTGCCCCACAATGTGCCCTCCTACGGCGATTCATTTTTAGACAGCGTCACCAACTTCCCGGCGAGTCGGTGCATCAATACGTGGCTAATTTGAGGGGGTTAGCTAGCTCATGCAAGTTTGGTGCGCTACAAGACGAGATGGTGCGTGATCAACTAATAGAGCACACCAACAACGTGAGAGTGCGTGAAAGACTGTTACTAAAGTCCGACGATCTGTCGTTGTCACAGGCAGTTAACATTGCCTTTCAAGTGGAGTCTGCAGCCGAATGTGCAGCGAAACTAGCACACACACCCAGTGACGGCGCCCTCAGCCCCGACAGCCCTGACACTGTAATGCTCGCGCGACGGCAGCAATGCACGCTACCACGGCAACAGTGTGGAAACTGCGGATCTCGTTCACATGCTACCAGAGCGCAGAATTGCCCCACGCGCGGCCAAGCCTGTCGCAATTGTGGAAAACAAAATCACTTTGCCAAGGTCTGCCGCTCTGCCCCTGTTGCTACAGATGAACACTCTCAGTCCTCAAGCAGTTGGCCTATAACTCACAACGTGAGCTCTGGGCCAGTAGTGGCTTTCAAGTCATGCACAATTAACCTGAATGATGTTTGCATCCCTCTGTTATTGGATACCGGTGCCAGCGTCTCACTGCTGAATGTGGACACATTCAAATGCTTTTTCAGCTCCCTGTCACTCTCTGCGCCCTCCACTGCCCTTTGCGGGTATGGTAATTCAAAAATTGGACTAGTGGGCTCAGTCAAGCTCACTGTACGCTATGGAACAAAAGTTTTGCCAGATTTTTGTTTTCATGTGGCACGCCAAGGAGCTAACCTGATGGGACTGGATCTTTTCACTGACCTTGGTTTTTCTCTCTTGGACACCGGCGGGTCTGCGATTCTGCACGTCGCCTCACCGTGGCGCCAAACATGGCCAGCACTCTTCGAGGGTCTGGGCTGCCTGACTGCCTTCACCCACCAGCCCATGGTTGACTCCACCATTACCCCTGTCATTCAGCCACTGCGCCGCATCCCACTTGCTCTCCGTGACGGGGTCACAGCTGAACTAAAGCAGCTACTGGAAGCTGGCATCATCGAACCAGTTGATGCCTCCCCATGGGTCTCCAAACTGGTGGTCGCAACGAAAAAGTCAGGTGGTCTACGCGTCTGTGTCGATCTTCGAGCAGTGAATAAGGCTGTAATCCCTGACAAATATCCACTGCCCATGTCAGAGGAACTCACAGCGCAGTTATATGGTTCCATCCTGTTCTCGAAACTGGACCTTCGACAGGGCTATCTACAGGTTCCCCTCCACCCCAGCAGCAGGGACCTCACTGCTTTTGTGACACATGCTGGCATCTTTCAGTACACCAGGATGCCATTTGGACTTAGCTCTGCACCCAGCTGCTTCCAAAGGTGATGTCCTCTGTGCTCGCGGGCATTCCTGGGGTGGCCATCTACCTGGATGACATCGTCGTGCATGGACCCTCAACCTCCACTCACGACGAACGCCTTCACAGAGTTTTCACGGCTCTAGCAAAACACAAGCTCACACTGAATGGCGAAAAGTGTGTCTTTGCTGTTTCAGAGATCGAATTTGTGGGGTTTCGGTTGTCGGCTGATGGTATATCCCCACTCCAGTCAAACGTGGATGCCATTCACAGCATCCCAGAACCCAGCTCTGCAGCACAGGTTGCCTCCTTCCTTGGCATGACTGGGTACTACCTGAAGTTTTTGCCCCAGTACTCAGCCACCACAGCCCCACTGCGCCAGCTCCTGCGAAAGGATGAGCCCTGGGTGTGGTCACAAGCCTGTACGGAAGCTGTTCACCTCCTCAAATCGCAGCTCACGTCGCCTCCAGTGTTGGCTCACTTTGACATCGCCAGCCCCACCCTCGTCACCTGCGACGCGTCCGCTGCAGCTGTGGGGGCAGTGTTATCGCAGATACAGAATGGAGTGGAGAAACCAATCGCCTTTGCCTCCCGAGCCCTTAGCCCCACCGAACAGAAGTACTCAGTAGGTAAGCGTGAGGCACTGGCGTGCGTCTGGGCATGTGAGCGGTGGCACCTGTACACGTATGGCCATGCCTTCACCCTGCGAACCGATCACCAGGCTCTCACTGCCCTGCTGTCAACATCCGGCACAGGCCACAGACCACTGCATCTACACCACTGGTCTGACCACCTCCGCCAATACAATTTCAGTCTCCAGTTCACACCAGGATGTGACAATGTTGTTGCAGATCTGCTCTCCCGCACTGTCTCTGCCCCAGCCCCACTCGTCGGGTCTGACCATGTGGAACAGGATATCGTCCAGATGCTGCACACGCCTCTCCAAACCACAGTCTCTCTCCAGGAGCTCAAAGAGGCCTCTGAACAGGATCTGGCCCTCTCCCAGCTGTGCACCTTCATCAGAGATGGCTGGCCTCGCAAGGTGCCTGAGGAACTGTCTGCCTACTCCAGAGTTAAAGAGGAGCTCTCCTGCTGGAATGACTCCTGTGTTGCACGTGGGCTCTGCACTGTGGTCCCAAGTGCCCTTCGTGCGCGTGTTTTATCCATGGCGCATGAGGGCCACTTGGGCATAGTGAAGCTCAAACAACGATGCCGAGACCTAGTGTGGTGGCCGGGTATCGACAGGGAAATCGAGGCCCTGGTCAAGGACTGTGCAGCCTGCCTTGTAAGTGGCAAGACTGGCCACCAAGCTCCTCCACCCCTGCAACCCCTTGCCTGGCCCTCTCAGCCCTGGGAGCACCTGCAGCTGGACATCTGCAGGGAGATCCATGGTGTCCCCCACCATCAACAGTTCCTAGTGGTGACCTATGACCTGCACTCAAAATGGCCAGAGGTCACTGCCATGGGCTCCGTCACCTCTCGGGTCATCATTGATATCCTTGAGTCCCTCTTCTCCCACTGGGGGCATCCAAAGGCCATTACCACAGACAATGGCCCCCAAATGGTCTCTTCGGAACTCTCCTCTTACCTTGAGAGCAAGGGCATCCGTCACATACGCACAGCGTACTACCACTCCGAGTCAAATGGGGGGGTGGAGTGTTTAACCAGACACTGAAAAATGGCCTCAGAGCACACCTATCCCAGGGGTGTGCATTTGACAAGGCCCTCCTCCACACACTGCTGCACTACAGAGCCTCCCATCATTCCACTACTGGGGTCTCACCCGCATCCCTCATGCTAGGCCGTGAGCTCATGCTGCCCCTTGGCAGGCTCCGCCCCTCGCTAGCTCAGAGCCCTGCTCCACCGGCTCAAGCCACAGTCGCTAGACAGCAGGCGAAGATGAAACTCCACTTCGACCAGTCGAAGAGGGCCAAGGCACCCAACACCTCAGTCTCCGATTGGGTCAGAGTCCGCAGGCCTCACCGCAACAATAAGATGGCGTCATTCTGGTCCTCCCCTCTCCAAATCAGCCGCCAACTTGGACCAGCCACTTTCTGCCTCACTGACGGCTCTCGGTGGCATGACAGCCGCCTTTGGAAGGTGCCAGCACCCCCTGATGCGGGATTATATGGACCTAATCCCCAAGCCTTACCCCCAGAGTGGCTCAGCCAGCCAACCCTCAAGCAGATATTGTGCCTCAGCCTGCTCCTCACCAGTCCCAACTTCGGCCTGCTTTTCACCAGCCCGCACCCCGGCCTGTTCATACACGTTCTCGCCCTGGCCACCTACAGGACTTTGTCACTACATTTCATGTTTGAAATTCTGTGAGGGGGGAGGAAATGTTATGTCTGACATTGGTGATAGGTACTCGATAACCTTGGCCTGAGCACATGGAGTTTGATAGTGCTGTTATCATTGTATTGTGTATAGGTATTCGATTGCTTTTGTGTGTGTGTGGATCAGCCATTAAAAAGCAACATGAACTGAGCTCTGCTTACGTCCTCTGGATTATCTTTGCAAACGCAACAGTAACTTTACGCTGCAGCTAACCCCCTATGAACTGGTCCTGAACCAATGTGCTAAAACTGTTGACCGGTAATTTCTTGAATATTCTGACTCTGACTTTGATCCATTTTTTTTTCATCAGCAAAATGTACGAAATGTCACAATGTTAAGTTAGCTTCTGCACTGTGATTGCAGTTGGATTAGATACTAAGAACCTGATTTTAAAGGTTGTTTGGGTATGGTACGTGCAAGCACCGAAGTGGGCGGTACATCTGGGGAGTCCGGGGACTCTCCACTGTCTCCTCTCCACTTCCCTGTCCACCTTTAAGACCCTCCTTGAAACCCATCTCTTTGATCAAGCTTTTGGTCACCCCTCCTAATCTCTCCCTATTTGCCTCAGCGTCCATTTTTCCTTATTTCTCGGTGAAGCACCTTGGATATTTTTCTACAGTAACGGTGTCATAGAAGTGCAAGTTGTCAGTGTTGGCATTATTGTAAAATAAGTAAAGCCCCAGTGAAAATTACAGAAACAGTCTTCGTAATTCCAGAGATGATTTTAACATCTGAAAACAGAGCCGCAGTGTGTCAGTGCTGGCGCTGTCCTGTCAGAATGCTGCAGTTAATAGGATTTTATTTGTTGCTTTTGCTTTTGGGAAACTAACATCTTATTTTGTCTGACTGAATTTTTCTCATGTTGGCCCTGGAGAGCAGATACAGCAAACTGATTCTGGAATTGATTAAGCAGTCAGTTGCAGAGTTAGACCAGCACCACTACACAGTGGGTATGAATGTAATGGTTTAAAAAGCTGCCACTAGCAATCAATGCCACAAAGTTTGGATGAATGCAAGTTCAGACCTTGCTTCATCTAGTTCCCAATCTTGAAGTGGAGGGAACTCAGTGGAAGCTGTGGGGCAGGGAAAACTGTTCGATGTAACAATGTTTATCTAATGGTCATTGGCAACTTCCACTACAATATAATCACTATATTTCACCTTAAAATCAATGAGAGATGTAACATAGCAACCTGTACTGTACTGATGGGACAAGCTTACCACTAGCATGGAACAGCCACACTTGATAACATTTCAAACAGGGAAAGTCACTTTTGGACCACTTAGGACATTCTTATTGCAGTTCATCACATGATAATACAAGTAAGTTGATTATCTTTGTGCCTGTATGTAAAAATATTTTCTTAATTTTAATTTCATTAATTTTCATTATTTTTTCATATTTTCATCTCCCTTTCTTTGGGATCGATTTTAACCCTACCCACCTAAAGGAAAAGAGGTAGGTGCACAATTAAAAACAAGCAGGTTACTTACCTGCTCAGAACTCGACTCTCTCCCGCTGTCTCCAATATAAACCTGCTGCTGGATGAGGTGCCTGCGAAACGTGGCAGGAGCCTGTTTAATTAATGCAAATCAGGGTCTTATTACTTCAATAGGATCCTAATGGGATCTTAACCGGGGGTTGAGCAGGGATCACACAGCAGCTTTCCCACTAGGCTGAAGCAGGTTGGGAACTCGTGGGAAGGAGGAAGAGGCTCTCCAGGCAAGTTGAGGATTTGCTTTGTGGGATACGGAGGAGCAGGAATGCTCTGTGCACGTTTCCTGCCTGTTGCAGGCTTGGTGGCTACAATCATCATTGGCCTCCTCCTGCCTCTGGGAAATTAACTCGCCAGAACGGTTTCCCACCGAGATAAAATCTAGTCTTTGTCTGGCTCAGCCGAGAGGGCTGGTACAGGCTACTGTCAATGCCCCATATAGTTGTCCAGGAGGCATCAGAAATTACTCTTACCCTTCCCAGTTTTCCCTAGCCCATGCTGGAGATGCCACAGCTTCCACTCAGTCCCCTCCGCTAGGCGATTGGGAGCTGAATGAAGCAGGGCTTGAATCTGGATTCATCCCAGCTCCGTGGCACTGATTGCTAGTGGCCGCTTTTAAAAATGAATGAATACAACATCAAATATTCTGTATTTTTGCATACGAGTGAGTGCCACAGTAACATTGGGCCAAGATCTCCTCTGTGCGCTATGTATAAATTAATTCTAAATCTGTCTGTAAAGAAGCGGCTTGCAATTTTGTTACACATAAAACACAGATGAAATCTTCCCCCAATTGTACTCCGATTTAAGAGGGAGAAATTAATTAGTAGCTGGGAACATCAATGTTTTGTAAACTGCCTGGAGCAAAGTAATGTTGGATTTGTATAATAAGTCCTCCCGGGAAGGTAAGAATAAAAGGACAGCATTTCAGAATTTTAACATGAAAGGAAACTATCCAGCATATGAAAGATCAAAGCACTACTTTTATATTTTGCTTTCTCACTGAAGCTAATTGATATTCTTCACTTATGAGCATCTGATTTTTGAACTATAGCCGTGGATAAAGGAATATCTGATCCCAAGTTCAGAGTTCCATAGTGCTATTCCCATTCATACCCACTGTGCATAGATTATTGATAGATAGTTGTCAGCCTGGCTCAGTGGGTAGCGCTCTTGTCTCTGCATCAGAAGGTTGCGGTTTCAAGTCACACGCAGGACACTTGAACACATTAAACTCGGCTGACACTCCAGTGCAGTACTGAGGGAGCGTTGCACTGTCAGAGGTGCTGTCTTTTGGATGAGATGTTAAACCGAGGCCCCGTCTGCGTGTGAGAGATCCCATGACATTATTTCAAAGAAGAGCAGGGAGTCCTGGTCAATATTTATCCCTCAATTAACATCACTAAAACAGATTATCTGGTCATTATCACGTTGCTGTTTGTGGGAGCTTGCTGTGCACAAATTGGCTGCCGCATTTCCTACATTAGAACAGTGACTACACTTCAAAAGTACTTTGAAGGCTGTAAAGAGCTTTGGGGTATCCTGATGTTGTGACAGGCACTTTTTAAATGCAAGTCTTTCTTTCTTTCTTCCTTTCTTCAAACCCAAACATAAGTCTGATCCAAGGATCAGAATGCGAGGTCAGTTTACATTTGTCACGGTTAACTTCATTTATATACCATTTTATGAGTGTGAAATGTGTGTTGGGGCTTTAGATGTATTTCTTGGATTCACTGGGCTGGACTTTCCTTTAAGGAGTAGAGAAGTGGGAGTGGAACTTCTGCCTGGCTTGCTGATCCTGCACCAACCCCATCCCATTTCCCTGGGTCGAAGGTTATGCCCCAAGCATGGTGGTCTCCCGACAGGGTAACTGCCCCCAAAATTCAATTCAATTTTATTTGTCATATATGCAGCAGACATGTGTACTGCACAATGAAATGTTGATTTTTACGAGTCCTCCCAACATTGGAATAAATATGGCATAACAATGATAACAATACTAATAGAAATACAGTAATAATAAATAAAACAACAGTAATAAATAATAATAAATTATACGTTCATGAGTCTTATGGCCTGGGGGTAGAAGCTGTTTCGAAACCTGCTGGTACGAGACCGTATGCTTCAGTATCTCTTGCCGGATGGGAGCAGGGTGAAGAGGTTGTGGCTGGGGTGGCTTGCGTCTTTAATGATTCTCAGGGCCTTCCACCCGGCACCTCTCGGGGTAGATATCCTGGACAGCAGGTAGTTTAATTCCTACAGTATGTTGTGCAGCTTTCACCGCCATCTGTAGAGCCTTGCGGTCTGTGGCGGTGCAGTGGCCATACCAGGTAGTGATGCAGCCGGACAGGATACTCTCGATGGTGCACCGGTAGAAGTTGGTGAGAATCTGGGGGGCCATTCCAAATTTCTTCAGTCTCCTGAGGAAGAACAGGCGTTGGCATGCCTTCTTCGTTACGACGTCGATGTGATATGACCACGTTAAGTCCTCCGTAATGAATACACCCAGGACTTTGAAGGGAACCCACCAGCGACCCCGAGGGCAATGCCAGGGATGGTGCAGCAGAATTGCCACCTCAGCACCACAAAAGGTGAGAACTATATTAAACATGCTGAAGATTGGAAGAACTGCTCCAATGAAAGCCTTAGCCAAGATCGGGGCCTTCGGCAAAAAGGTTTGGGGGCAAAATGGATGGAAGTGAGGCTTCTACAAGGTCCTCTCTCACCATGGGAGGACCTCAGGGATTATTACCGCTTCCCAGGGCCTACCACTACCTTCCACATGGCAGTTCCAGGACACAGAAAATCGACCGGGACTGGGCCCCACCATTTGCAGCGGTCTTGTCACAGATGAGGGGAGGGAAATGCAACTTGGACGGTGAGGCCAGTCCAGTATCTCAGATCACTCCTATAGGTGAACCCTTGCTCTCTATGACCCGGACCTGCCCAATATCTAGATAATTTGTAGCGAACTCAGTGATCAAACAGAAAATCCTCGTAACTATATTTCAACTACTGGTTATATCACCTGTCTTCTTATGCTCTTCTTCAATTTTGGAAGCAATAAAATAAACGATCCATTAAGCTGTATCTTTGACTATAAACTGCCAACAGATTTATTAACAAGTGAGCGGATAAGCAATGACACGCTGTAGATTTTCAATAGTTACAAGCTTAGCTGCCCATCCTTAGTAAATAACAGTTGCATCTGCTGCACTAAACTGCAATATAAAGTGGAGCAGACAGAGAGTCCCAGAATATTGTTATTTAAATAGAGTGTCTTGTTAACCATCTGTGGTGCCTCTCTCTGGACACAAATATCCACTCCCTCCACAACCCGCACACTGTCTGCAGTATGTACTATCTACAGGATGCATTGCAGCAATTCACAATGATTTTAATAGGGCCTCCCAGTCCCACAACCTCTACCACCGAGAGGGACAAGAGCAGCAGGATCATGGGCGTACCATCACCTGCAAGTTCCCCTTGAAGTTACACACTATCCTGACTTGGACTTATATCACCACGCCTTCATTGTCACTGAGTCAAAATTCTGGAATTGGCTACCTAATATCAGTGTGGCAGCATCATCACTGTAAGGAGTGCAGTGATATAAGCAAAAGACTGCTACCCCTTCTCAGAGCAACTAGGGATGGACAATAAATACAACCGTGACAGCGTCAACCACCTTCCAAGAACAAAGATAAAAAATTGGACTGCTCAATGTGAACAAAGCAGACTAATAAATATGACTGGGACAAACAATGTTTAACTTTGTGTTCTTTAAACTCAAATAGAGTCGTTATTCAAACTTGCATACAAATAAAATCCACAAGGTTCTGGTATTTGAACTGAATGGTTTGGCCCCTCCCTCAGATATCTAGCCAAACATATTGGCTGAGATTTTCCATCCTCCCTCTGCCAAGGTTTTACCAGAACTGGGGTAAACAAGGATGAGAAATGGGCCTGGCTCTTAATTTGCTGCCAGAGGTGATGGGTGCTTTACAATATAGAGAGCCATATATGATCTGGGGACTTAAAGGCGTAGAAGAACCTAGAATATTGTGGAAATACCACCTGGCTTCGTATGCCTCAGTAGAGACAGAGGTTTACAGAGATAGGTGCTGGAGGTTGAATTGGAGAGAGAGGAGGCCGCTATTAATTTAAGGCCTTACTGCCACCATCCTACGCCTACCTCCACCTTCCAATAGGCGGTACTAGGGAGCGGCAGTAAGAAGGGCAAGCGGGAGCAAAATGGGTTGGAAAGCCAGGCCGTACCCCCTCCCCAGTGTTTACATGTGATAGATGGGAAAGGGGCAGCCGGAGGCGGTCCCAGCAGGGGCAGACGGAGGGAAACAGAGCTCAGGCTGGGGAAATGGCAGTAGGCCTGGTCATCAGGATGTTCCCAATTTACCACCACAGTCCTTTCAGGTGAGTTTGCAGAGGAATCATTATTGATTATTATTGATTATTGTTTTTTGTAAGGGGGGGCGGGGTGGCATTATGCAGGTCCTACCCGCAATGCACACATCAGTCATAGTACAATATCTGCTTCATCACATTAATTCTGCACTACAGTTTAGATAATGGAAGGGAAATTATTCATTTACTTGAAACATTAAAATAGCTACTGCATGACTTGCTGACAACATGTTAAGAAGATGTTGATACGTACTTTCCAGTAGAATAGGCTTCATTAATTAATTTCTCCGATTTTGCAAAGTATAAATCACGTTTAAAAACCCAGGGAGTAGCAGGGCTGCCTTTTGTGTATTTTACCAGGTGTGCAGCTAAAGCGCCCTGAAGAATCTCAGACTCCCTTAAATAAGTCGCAGGCATTTTTTTCATATATTAAAGATTTTTGGTGTTTCTGCAACATCCAAAGCTTGGCTGCAGTGCATCTTTTATTGTCCCACTAGTGGTTTTGAATTACATTTCTTTATTTAGGTTAGTAAATAGTCGTCATATTTTGTTGCAGAGACTGACATGATATGATGATCAATGTGACAGTTAATTAAATAAATCTAGAATAAAAAGCTAGTGTCAGTAATGGTGACCATGAAACTACCAGATTGTTGTAAAAACCCATTTGGTTCACTAATGTCCTTTAGGGAAGGAAATCCGTCGTCCTAACCCGGTCTGGCCTATATGTGACTCCAGACCCACAGCAATGTGGTTGACTCTTAACTGCCCTCGGCTCACCATCACCTTCTCAAGGGTAATTAGGGATGGGCAATAAATGCTGACCTTGCCAGCAATGCCCACATCCCATGAGCGAATAAAAAAAAATGTTAAAATGCCATTTATTACTTTCCTTATAAGTTAGCAACCTTATGGATGTTCTAATGGAATTTTCATCCGGGAATGCTTTCACTTAGAACAATGTTTTGCTTAATTTCAGCTGACCGTGTACATTTTTAAGGAACTTTTCAAACAACCTTTATATTGATTTGTGTATTACATCTTGCACAATCCACATTTACCACATTGTCCAGTATCAGATATAGATTAAAGCTGAGCCAAAACACAATTTTATCACTAAAATATAAGATTTTCCAGTGAAGTTGCATCGGCTTTCCAGCATAACTCAGGGGCATAAAAGAGTGTGGGATGCCCAGTGGACTGGAACTTCGCTGTTTCTGTAACCATCTTCCAACACCTGTCCCACTGGAAGCCCTGCCCCTTTGAGGGCAGTAGTGATAGAGTGACATTGCACATCATCATCTTCATAATTACCCCCATAGCAGCGCTTATAACACCAGGATGTTACTGACATTCAGCATTGCTAAGACTCGTGGAAGGGGTTTTTAAACTTTACATTTCTCTCCCCACCCTCCTGCCAGTGAATGCAATCGTTCACAGTGTGATTCATGTCTCGATGAACTTTTCCACACCAGCAGAATTTGCTTAATATTTCACTGTGGCCAGACTTCTTCTCTGCACAGGCTATTTAAGCAGCTGCTGATGCCCAAATCCTGTTGCAGCTAGGAGCTTCCACCCTTCCCCACCCGGGTTGTGTCCCTGCCAAAATTATTCAAAAATTAGGCTGATCCTGGACAGTTAACCAGGGTCAGTGGTTCAGGTGGTAGCGGTGGAATTCCCATCCTTCCACACTTATGGTGGCATAGCAGCAAAAGGAGAAAGTCGAGGATCGCATGTGGAAGGCAATGTGCTGATATGTTTCTCTGGAAACTAATCATTTTGTTTTGGATGGGAGCTAATTTGGAACAGGCTGCAAAAATATAAATTTATTACGCTTAGATTTTAAGGTGATTGAAAAAAAGTGGTCAAGATAATTTCATCAAGATGGGGAGCAGAATTTGTTTCCCACTTTGGAGGACTCATGTAAGTGAGGCCACTGATATTGGTTTCAATCAAAAAATGGTCAGAATCGCAGAAATCAATCAGCAAAACCTAGATAAAACCCTTGAATTCCATGTAATAAAATAGAAACATGGAAACATAGAAGATAGGAGCAGGAGTAGGCCATTCGGCCCCTCGAGCATGCTCTGCCATTCAATGCGATCATGGCTGATCATCCAAACTTAGTACCCTGTCCCTGCTTTCTCTCAATACCCCTTGATCCCTTTAGCCTTAAGAAATATATCCAACTCCTTCTTGAATATATTTAATGTATTGGCCTCTACTGCCTTCTGTGATAGAGAATTCCACAGGTTCACCACTCCCTGGGTGAAGAAATTCCTCCTCATTTCTGTCCTAAATGGCCTACCCCTTATCCTTAGACTGTGACCCCTGGTTCTGGACTCCCCGGCCATCGGGAACATCCTTCCGGCATCTAGTCTGTCCAGTCCTGTCAGAATTTTATAAGTTTCAATGAGATCCCCTCTCATTCTTCTAAACTCCAGCAAGTACAAGCCCAATCGCCCCAATCTCTCCTCATACGTCATTCCTGCCATCCCAGGTATCAGCCTGGTGAATCTTCGCCGAACTCCTTCCATGGCAAGAACATCCTTCCTCAGATAAGGCGACCAAAACTGCACACAATACTCAAGATGTGGTCTCACCAAGGCCCTGTACAACTGCAGCAAGACACCCTTGTTCCTGTACTCAAACCCTCTCGCTACGAAGGCCAACATGCCATTTGCCCTCTTAACCGCCTGCTGCACCTGCATGCTTACCTTCAGCGACTGATGCACAAGGACACCCAGGTCTCGTTGCACTTCCCCTTCTCCCAATCTATTGCCATTCAGATAATAATCTGCCTTCCTGTTTTTGCCACCAAAGTGGATAACCTCACATTTATCCACGTTATATTGCATCTGCCATGCTTTTGCCCAATCACCCAACCTGCCAAAATCATCCTTGAGTTTCTCGGCATCCTCCTCACAGCACACACGCCCATCCAGCTTTGTGTCGTCTGCAAATTTGGAGATATTTCATCTAGTTCCCTTGTCTAGATCATTAATATATATTGTGAATAGCTGGGGCCCAAGGACCGATCCCTGCGGTACCCCACTAGTCACTGCTTGCCACTCGGAAAAAGACCCGTTTATTCCAACTCTTTGCTTTCTGTTTGCCAACCAGTTCTCTATCCAAGTCAATACCTTGCCCCCAATCCCATGTGCCTTAAATTTACACGCTAATCTCTTATGCGGGACCTTATCAACAGCCTTCTGAAAGTCCAAATACACCACATCCACTGGTTCTCCCTTATCTATTTTACCAGTTACATCCTCAAAAAATCCCAGTAGATTAGTCAAACACGATTTACCTTTTGTAAATCCATATTGAATTTGTCCGATCCTGTCACTGTTTTCCAAGTGCTCTGCTATTACATCTTTTATAATGGACTCTAGCATTTTCCCCACTGCCGATGTCAGGCTTACCGGTCTGTAATTCCCCGTTTTCTCTCTACCACTTTTTTGGCTAGTGGGGTAACATTAGCTACCTGCCAATCCATGAGTACTGTTCCAGATTCCATCGAATGCTAGAAGATGATCAGCAAAGCATCAACTATTTCTAGGGCCACTTCCTTAAGTACCCTAGGATGTAGATTTTCAGGCCCTGGGGATATATCGTTCTTCAATCCCATCAATTTCCCTAACATCATTTCCCTACAAATACTAATTTCTTTCAGTTCCTCCCTTTCATCACACCCACTGTTCCCCAACATCACTGGGAGGTTATTTGTGTCCGCCTTTGTGAAGACAGAACCAAAATATTTATGTAATTGGTCAGCCATTTCTTTGTTCCCCATTATAAATTCCCCTGATTCTGACTGCAAGGGACCTATGCTTGACTTCACCAATCTTTTTCGCTTCACATATCTATAAAAGCTTTTACAGTCAGTTTTTATGTTCCCTGAAAGCTTACTCTCATATTCTATTTTCCCTTTCTTAATTAATCCCTTTGTCCTCCTTTGTTGAATCCTAAACTGCTCCCAATCCTCAGGTTCACTGCTTTTTCTGGCCAATTTATATGTCCTCTCCTTGGACCTTATGCTATTCCTAATTTCCCTTGTTAGCCACGGTTGAGTCACCTTTTTTGTTTTATTTTTATACCAAACTGGGATGAATAAATTCTGTAGTTCATCCATGCGGTCTTTGAATGTTTGCCATTGCCTATCCACCGTCAACCCTTTGAGTGACATTCCCCAATCTATCCTACCCAATTCGCGCCTCAGACCACCGTAGTTTCCTTTATTTAAATTTAGGACCCTAGTCTCTGATTCGACTACTTCATTCTCCATCTTAATGAAGAATTCGATCATATTATGATCGCTCCGACACAAGGGGCCTCGTAGAACAAGATTGTTAATTAATCCGTTCTCGTTACATAATAACCAGTCTAAGATGGCCTGATCTCTGGTTGGTTCCTCGACATATTGGTCCAGGAATACCATCCCTTAAACACCCCAGGAATTCCTCCTCCACAGTATTGTTACTAATTTGGTTAGCCCAATCTATATGTAGATTAACGTCACCCATGATGATTGCTGTGCCCTTGTTGCACGCTTCTCTAATTTCACTTTTAATGCCATCCCCAACCTCCGCATTACTGTTTGGAGGTCTATATACCACTCCCACTAACGTTTTCTGCCCCTTGGTATTTCTCAGTTCTACCCATACAGATTCCACATCATCAGAGCTAATATCCTTCCTTACAATTGTGTTAATCCCTTCTTTAACAAGCAATGCTACCCCACCTCCCTATCCTTTTTGCCTATCTTTCCTGAATATTGAATACCCCTGGATGTTGAGTTCCCAGCCTTGGCCACCCTGGAGCCATGTTTCCGTAATCCCATTCAAATCATATTCGTTTACCTCTATTTGCATAGCTAATTCATCCACCTTATTACAGAAGCTCCTTGCATTAAGACAAAAAGCCTTCAGGCTGGTTTTTCTAATGCTCTTACACCTATTAGAATTATTATTTACTATGGCCATGCTTGATTTAAACCGTTGATTTCTCTTACTGCCACCTTTGTTTTTCTCCTTCCTATATTTTGCTTTTATCCTTGTTTCCCTTTCCTCTGTCCCCTTGCTCAGGTTCCCAACCCCCTGCCATTTTAGTTTAAACCCTCCCCCAGAGCACTAGCAAACACTCCCCCTAGGAAATCGGTCCCGGCCCTGCCCAGGTGCAAACCGTCTGGTTTGAACTGGTCCCACCTCCCCCAGAACCGGTTCCAATGTCCCAGGAATTTGAATCCCTCCCCCTTGCACCATTCCTCTAGCCACCTATTCATCTGAAATATCCTTCTATTTCTACTCTGACTAGCACGTGGCACTGGTAGCAATCCTGAGATTACTACCTTTGAGGTCCTATTTTTTAATTTACCTCCTAACTCCCTATATTCCGCTTTCAGGACCTCATCCCACTTTTTACCTATATTGTTGGTACCTATATGTACCACGACAACTGGCTGTTCACCCTCCCCTTCCAAGATGTTCTGCAGCCGCTCTGAGACATCCTTGACCCTTGCACCAGGGAGGCAACACACCATCCTGGAGTCTCGTTTGCGGCCACAGAAATGCCTATCTATTCCCCTTACAATAGAATCCCCTGTTACTATAGCTCTCCCCTTCTTTTTCCTCCCGTCCTGTGCTGCAGAGCCACCCCTGTTGCCACGAAGTTGGCTGCTGCTGCCTTCCTCTGGTAAGCCATCCTCCCCAACAATACTCAAAGTGGTGTATCTGTTTGAGTGGGTGATGTCCACAGGGGACCCCTGCACTACCTGCCTGTGCCTGGTACTCTGTCTGTTGGTCACCCATTCCCTTTCTGCCTGTCCAACCTTTGCCTGCGGTATGAGCAACTGATCAAACGTGCTATTCATGACCTCCTCAGCCTCGCAAATGGTCCCGTATGAATCCAATCGCAGCTCCAGCGCCGCAATGCGGACTGCCAGTAGCTGCAGCTGGACACACTTCCTGCACACATAGTTGTCAGGGACACAGGAAGTGTCCCTGAGTTCCCACATAACGCAGGAGGAGCATACAACGGGGCCGGGCTCTCCTGCCATGACTTATCCTTTAATTAATTGCATTAAATTAAATCAAATCAATCCCACAATTACACTACCATTAAATAGAAATAGAATTTGACTAGTTCATCATAAACCAGTGACATTGGAAATAATTGACCACCTGAATATTAAAGGTGAGCTCACTGGCTTTCGATTTTGACAGAAATATGGATTGAATTGTGGAACCCAATCCCCAAAATATTGGATTTAAAATATCACAATCCCATACAATATAAATGGATTCCAAATTATTCAGTTGTCATAAGCCATTGCTCCAACAGTAAAACAACAAGAACTTTTACAACTAAACTATGGATGATAGCAGAAACTGTTCGGGAGGAAAGACAATCTTATCAAAAATATGAGGAACACCATCTCATCTTTGTCTTGGATGTTTTGCATTCCTCTATTTTGATCATTTCATTGAGCAACTCCAGAGTGATTTGACAAAGGGTCAACATCTGGACTGCTTCTGTTCTCTCTACAGAAGCTGCCTGATTTGCTGAGTGTCTCCAGCATTTCCTGTTCTGGCTTCATAACTAGGACATCTCTCCTGTTTGCATGCAGTTTTTTTGCCATTAACCTTCCACTTCACTTGCCTCCATTTTTGGAGCTGTGTTTTGTTTCTATTTCTTTCGCCTTTTCACTGCCTCACTTAGCTCCTTTTGTTGTTCGCTGAGATGATCTTTACACATCATCCACCAGTCTTCACCTCTTTCCAGCTTTGCAAAGAATCTGTTTGGTGGCCAGTTAAACTATTAACTGCCATTTTGTGACAGGAGTCAGCACTCCTGACTCTTGACTTTTACCAGTTGCATGTTCTTCCTCCCCATCCCTACTATTTTGCTCAAACCTACAAACGAGCTCACCTATCTTCTGCTTAATTCTGAATGGCCTACAACTGAAACCTTTAACAGTCTTTTCTCTTTTCCGATCCCTTCGGTACTTCCATCATTTTCTGTCATGTAGCGGGTGGCGTGTGCCCAGTCAGCTCTGCCCCTGACTGTCTCTGAGCAGTTCGAATCGCTCCCACACCCCTGGGTTCTAGACACCGGACTTAGGTACAGGTGGTGATACAGAAAATAGAGTAGACAATTGGTTTGGTACAAAAAAAATGTAATTTTTATTAAAGGCACAACAATATTACAACACTGGAAGAATCACTAGAATAATTACAGGCATATAAAATTACACTTATTTGGGAATGGGGAACACACAGCACATCGAGGGAACAAGCAGATTAAAAATCCCCCTACCCTTATCCCACCCCCAATACCCAACTAGATTAAGCTATGAGGGGCCAGGGATTTATGCTCACCAATGGGGTTTCCTTGACAGTTCGAAACCTGTCGACTAAGCTGGTTCTGGTTTTGGGCTTCGCTCTTGTTGTCCCAGGGCGTGGCGGTGGAGTCGTCTATGTAAAGTACCCTCCTTTTCCTCCATTAGAGAAATGGTGTAAAATCTTTGTTGAGTACTTTACTTTGCAGAAATGGTTGTTCTTCTGGTGGTGGTTTAGTCGCCGATGGTTTTGTTGCGGCTGGGGTTCGGTTGGCGGTTATATTGTTAGCTTGATTTTCCTACCCATGCTTCAAACGCCAGCTTATAACTAGGCCGGAGTGTGAGCCTGCTCATCCCCAACGCTTCTTTTTCGCTGCCCTTCTCTGCTTATCGGTTTTTGCCATTCGTCTCGTCTCATCTGCCCAGTTGTGGCCCCGTGTGTCCTGTGCGCATTCGAGTCGGGTCCCGTTCTCCTCCCGCGTTTGGCCCCTGGTGTTGTAATGGGCGTCCTCGGTGTCGAGCAGCATGGGGAGGGAGGAGAGGAAGAAGAGAAGCAAGCGAAGAGACCTTGGCTACCCGTGGGCCTACAATTATACTGGTTTTTCACCCCTTATCTGCACGCCAAATCAGGTCAGTCCTTTGTCTAATTTTGGCGGGCTCGTCTAAAGTGATTACAGTCATCCACTTTAACGGGTTTTGGGGCGGTTGTCTCCGTGTTTAATGGCTTCAATATCCTGGCTGTTTGTTATTTATGAAATTTAATCATCTTTTCCTGGCTTGTTAGCTACGTTGAGCTGTTACTGATTATTTATGCAAAAAGTTAATAGCCTCAAGATTAGGTCCATCCTGACTTGATCCGTTCCAAGATGAGGAATGCATATTCTGTGTTTACCTAGCTGTCTGGCTTTAGCTTTCACAGATCCATGCATGTTGGGTTTCGTTTCAGGATTTGAAAGGGCCTGCCTTTTGCAGGGCCTTGCTTTTTAAAATCCTGCAGGCCTTGGTCACGAGGTTTCAGAAGCCATTTTGGGTACCCTTTTTAATAACTTGTCCATGCAGGGTCCCTTTATCCATAACTTTTGGGCAATGTGGGAATTTTGAGAACCCTACAGTCGGCACTGTTTATAAATGCATCCAGTATCCAAACAAGATAATAAACAGCAGCTGGCAAAAGGGATCAAGAATAGTGAAATGAGGGGGACAATAACAAGCAGTTTGAGTGAACAAAAGCATAAGAGAAGATGAATGCAATTTGAACAGGACCTAAAATGATTCTGAGCTAGTAGCAGAGGAATAGAAAAAGAGGGAGATTTCAGCCATCCTGGAAAGTTGCAAGTGAGTGAGATGTGAAAGGAGCAGGATCAAACTTGAATGAAGCAAACCAGACAGCTGAGAACAAAAAGCTTTGGTACTGAAAACTGTGAACCTTAAGGTACCACACTAGTCACAAAACTTGCAAAGGATATCAAGGATCACACTAAAACCTTTTACAAATATATTAAGAGAAAGATGGCATGTAAGGCTAATGTGAGGCCCCTTAAAGACAGATGCCGATCATATTGTCATTGAAAATAAGGAAATGGCAGACTTGCTAAATATTTACTTTGTATCGGTCTTCACAGTAGAGAATGAGGATAAAGTACCCGAGATACCAGGAAAGGTAAAATTAAATTAAGGGGAGGAACTTACTAGACTTAATAAAAGTTTAAAAAATGATAATGGTGAAAATAATGAGACTAAAGATAGACAAATCTCCAGGACCACCCCAGGGTATTAAAAGAAGTAAGTGAGGAAATTGTAGATGCAATTTAGTCACGCTCCTCTTAAGCTCTCTCGACTCAGGAATTGTCCCCTTGGATTGGAAAATTGCCAATGTCACTCCATTATTTAAGAAGGGTGGGAGAGAGAAACCAGGAAATGATAAACCTATTAGTGTCACATCTGTCATGGGGAAGTTACTAGAATCTGTCATTAGGGACAGAGTGACTGAACATTTGGACAAACAAGAACTGATCAGAGAGCCAGCATGGGTTTATAAAGGGTAAGTCATGTCACTAACATGGTAGATAAGAGAATGCCTATGGATGTTGTTTAAATGGACTTCCAGAAGGTATACAACAAGGTTCCACACAAGAGACTGTTAGCAAAAATGAAAGCTCATGGATTTGGAGGCAACCTATTGACATGGTTATTGAATTGGTTATGAGGTCGGAAACAGAGAGTAGGGACAATGGGCAGGATTTTCATTGGGCCGCGGAGGTGGGATTGGAGGCGTGTGGGGGGTTAAAATCCCAAAATCGGGGGGCACGAACTCATCCCGCCCCCAACCCGCCTCCATGCCAGTTTCAAAGGAGGCGGGTACCCGCCCCGCACTGGGACCCGCCTCCCCGAGGCGGGAAGGGGATTACTGCCAATTAACTGCTTGTTAACAGGTAGTTAACAGGCAGTTTTTAGCCTAATCCCTATTTTTATCCCTGAAGTGTGGGATTCCCGACGGCTCCAAACCACGCCAAGTTAGCGAGGCGGGCAGTCGGGCTGAAGGACTTGGAGGGTTCGAGATGTCAGTGTTCAGGTGAGTGATGGGTGCATGAGTGCAGAGGTGTTTGGTGTGTTTAAAGTGTTTAAAGAAGTTTTACTTACCTTTACAGCCTTCCTTCCTTCAGGTCTCAGGAGTCCCTCATCTCACCGGCACAGAAAGCAGAATGGCCGCGATCTGTCAAAAATTGCATCATTCAGCTTTCTGTTCCGGAAAGATCTCTAAATCATCCTGAGAGGAAGGAATTAACTTAGAGTACAGATTGTCAGTGTTTGACAGCTTTAAACAGCTATGAAATGCTGATATTTCATCTGTCAAAAGTTCTTAACAGATGAAATATCAATCTGTGATGTCACCTGTTGCCAGGTGGCCCTTAATTAGCCTGCTGATCCCGCTGGGCAGGCTCAACAAGATCAATCAAGTCAAAATTGCGTGGGTTGGTTAGAACTCAATGGAGGTGGGACTACGACCCTGAAATTTGTAGTCCCACCTCCTATCCGCCTCTTGAATGAAAATCCAGCCCAATGTGTCTGTTCTCCAATAGGCAAGATGTGACCAGTGGTGTCCTCCAGGAATCTACTAGGGCCTCAGCTTTTCACTATATTTATCAATGAATTAGATGAAGGAATAGAGAGCCATATATCTAAGTTTGCTGACAACACTAAGTTAGGTGGCAGAGCAGTGTAGATGCAAGCATTAAGTTACAATGAGACATTCGTAGATTAAGTGAGTGGGCAAAACTGTGACAGATGGCGTTCAATGTGGGAAATGCAAGGTCATTCAATTTGGACCTAAGAGCGGTAGATCAGAGTATTTTGTAAATGGTGAGAAGTTAGGAACTGCGGAGGAGCAGAGATATTTAGGGCTCCATATACAGAAATCACTAGAAACTAGTGGACAGGTACAAAAAATAAGCAAAAAAGCTAATGGAATGTTAGCCCTTATCTAAAAGGGGCTGAAATACAAAGGGGTAGAAGTTATGTTACAGTTGTACAAAGTTCTGGTTAGACCACATCTGGAGTACTGGCTGCGATTTTGCTGACCTCAGTGGGTCCGTGGTGGGTGACGTCGGTGGCGGGTCCCAACCCCGCTGCTGGCTCCATCCCAGCCTCTGAAATGAATTTCCCTTGATTGGGCTTGTTAAGTCCGTCCACCGCATTTGCCGGCCAATTAGAGGAAGCGGGTCTGCTGGCATCATTTGATGATGCGTCATCAGCCGGTTTCCTTAAAGGGACCATGGCCAACTTTATTTTGACATTTGTGCTGTCAGTGTTCTACAGCATTAAGGTGCTGCAAACACTGACAATGACTACACAGAGGTGCAGGGCTGCACCCAGACTCTCCCATGACTGTTCCTGGGACTAGGGACAGGGTCACTGGCAAGGCTTGGAAGCTAAGCAGAGCCAGGCCTGGTTAGTACCTGGAGGGGTAACCATCAGGGAAGACCAGGTGCAGAAGGTCACGGAAGGAGCCCCGAGGAGGGGCGGTTGGTGAGAAGGTCACGGGAGGGGCGGCTGGTGAGCAGGCCCGGGCGTTGGGCTGAAGATTGTCGGACAGGAGGAATGGTGGAAATGGAATGGCAGCGCGCACAGACGCAGCGGCTTTGCTTCTCCCAGGGCGGTGCTATTTACGTTTAATGTTAATGTTATTTGTACTGGACTCATGGGAGCTTGCAAGATCACATTTCGTTGTTCATGTACTTGTGCAATGACAATAAAAGTTGAATTATTATTGAATTATTATATGCTTATAGAGGGAGTCACAGCATGCAGGGAGGTCCTCTTCCCTTCCCATGGGCAGAAGAGACCTCCCCAGGAGAACACAACAGCCTGGTTGCACATTGCACAGGAGGGCACAAGCAGAGATGTGTTCTGGAGGACCTGGGTGCAGTGCCACAAATGTTTCAACCTCAACCTGCTGTGTCACTCATCACATCCCCATGACTCTGCCTTCCCTACCCTACTCCTGCACATCCTTACTCACACCAACTTACCTTGCACCTCCACCCATCCCTCTCTATCAGCGCTGACAGACCTGACATTGGGGAAAGGCGTGTGGTGGCGGGTTCACAGCGGGGTCCTAAAACATCAGGGAAAAAAAACACTTTCCCACCCGACCCACCACCAATTGCGCCCACTGACCCCCCAGAAAATCCAGCCCACTGTGTTCAGGTCTGTGCACCGCACCTCAGGAAGGATATAATGACCTTGGAGGAGGTTTAGCACACATTCACCATAATGATACTGCGGCTAAAACGGTTAAATTATGAGGATAGGTTGCATAGTCTAGGCTTGTATTCCCTTTAGTATAGAAGATTAAGAGGTGATCTAATTGGGGTGTTTAAGATGATTAAAGGATTTGATAGGGTAGATAGACAGAAACTATTTCCTCTGGTGGGGGAGTCCAGAACAAGGGTGCATAACCTTAAAATTAGAGCGAAGCCGCTCAGGAGTGATGTCAGGAAGTACTTCTTCACACAAAGTTTAGCGGAAATCTGGAACTCTCTCCCCCAAAATGCTGTTGAGGCTGGGGGTCAATTGAAATTTTCAAAATTTGTGATTGATAGATTGTTAGGCAAGGTTATTAAGGGACTTGGAACCAAGGCGGGTAGATGGAGTTAGGATACAGATCAGCCACGATCTAATTGAATGGCAGAACAGGCTGGAGGGGCTGAATGGCCGACTCCTGCTCCTATATCCCACACTGACTTTATTTCAAGGCTGAAAGCTAATTTTTCTTCAGGTTTTCCTCATAACTCAGTCTTTTGGCTCTTGTGCAGTGGAAGAATGATGTATCGGTCCTGCTGATGTGTTTTCGTTGCTGAGGCATAATCTTACCTCAACACATTTAAATAATTATGTTTTAATGTGGCAACATCTTAGCAGATAAAGCCTGCAAGAGTAGCTGAATTGTATATATATATACTTCAATTTATACAACATTTCTAGCATTTCAACTGGGAGTTCATTCCTCTGCCAAGCAGCAAGATTGAGAAGGTAACTAGCCAATGCTTCCTTATGTCCTTAATATATTATAATGAACAGACCAATGCAAGTAAAATTAATAAGAACGAGTTGTGTTGAAGCACAAAGTCATTCCAAAAATGTTGTGTGACGCAGATTACGTTAAGTAAGCAGCCAGTATTTCTCATACTTAAAAAATAAAAATCACAAATGACTGCTTTCATAAAATATACATCAGGAGATGGATAGAAAAAGCAACAAGAAAATCGGAACTCAAATTACCTCAGGAAACAAATTGATGTTACGCCGGTGCCCGGGGCACACTTTGTTGCCATGGTAAATTAAAGCATGAATCAATGCCATCTTGCTAAAATGATTGTTCCAAGAGGAGGAATTTCATGTATGAACTGTGACTTTGTCGGTGTGGTCTTGCACATTTAATGAAAGAAGAAGCTGGTGCAAGCCTTCTATCATCATACAAGCCAACCCTCGGGCAAATTCTTCACCCATGCCTATCGTGTGTGTACTCCGCCAATCCAAATATCAGATTGAGCACTGATTTGTTCCATTTATTATTGAAGGCAATGTGCAGCAGTCCAATACATGTGCTTCGTTCGTGAATTGACACAGAACATCAGGTGGGTACGATTCCTTAATGACAACAATTAAACAAGACCACAAGCCGAATCTCTACAGTACACCATCCACAGCTAAAAAAAGAATATCCAATTCTGTTGGGGTATATCTGATCTGAATTACAAGTTAAAAAAAACCCAGAAAATCCTTACCAGAACTTACAGAACAGAAAACAGATTATGTAAAGAAAGATAGGCCGAGATTTTCCGGGGGGTCAGCAGGCGCGATTGGTGGCGGGTCGGGTGGGCAAGTGTTTTTTGTCCCCAGCGGGTTATGACCCTGCTGTCAACCCGCCATCACACGCCTTTCCCCGATGTCGGGTCTGTCAGCGCTGAGCAGAACCGACACACAGCGGCGAGGAACCCAATTCAGGTAATTATGAACTTATTTAGAGATCATTAAGAATACATTTGAGCGCACCCTTTCATTTTACATGCTCACCCGTGGGGTCCTAACTGCTCGGGGATCATGTCTGTTCCGCTGAGGTGGGAGTTCAGTGACCATTGAATCAGCTGTTGAGTTGACAGCTTCATATGTACAGTAAAAGCTCCCACCTTATAGAGATATCGTCCCTCAGCCACAACCTCTTTCTCACTTCATTTCCACAACAGATTCACCATGCTGCAAGTCTTTACACAAGTCTCCATCCAATCTGACCTCATTACCTCTCTCACCATTGACAGATCGCTTCTGTCATCTCTACTTCACCTGCCATCTATTCCATCAGCATGGGTGCACTTTATACTCTCTCACCTTGGTCCTCAGAATCCCACCGTGATCAGTTCCAACACCAGCAGCACCCAAGTACACCAGCAGCACCAACAACAACACCAACGCTCTCCGCAATCAACTGATGCTGCACAGGATAGAGGGCATTAGCACCTAACCACATTGCTGCCCAGGAGGCCAGGGATGGCCTCACCATGGCCAGATTTACTTCACTTGACACCCTGGCTGCCACATGATGCGCCAGGTTGGCACCACCCCACACCAACACCATAAAACATCCCTACAATGCCCAAGCCATTCCTTTCACACTCATTGCCATTGCAGGGGGTACCGTTATGTCTCACCATTCACTGCAACTCACTAAGCCACTTCCAAAGATGCACACAAATCTGTCCAAGAACTCGAGGTGTTGAAAATAAAGGTTTCAATGTTTGACACCACATTAACAGAAACTTTACATGAACATTGCATAAAACACCCAAGTGCCTACCCTTGTGTGTTAGTTGCTCTGATTGCACTAGGATGAGGGTGAGTGTGAGGGGTGGCTTGTGAGATGGGGATGTGATAAAATAGATAGAGAGGGATGGGTGGAGCCGCCACATGCCTTTCCCCGATGTCGGGTCTGTCAGCGCAGATAGAGAGGGATGGGTGGAGGTGCAAGGTATGTTGGTGTGAGTAAGGATGTGCAGGAGTAGGGTAGGGAAGGCAGAGTGATGGGGATGTGATGAGTGACACAGCAGGATGAGGTTGAGTGTGGCTTTGTACTAACGTTTCGTGATCTGCTGAGATCATTAAAACGTTTGTGCCACTGCACCCAGGTCCTCCTGACCATATCCCTGCTTGTGCCCCTCTCTGCAATGTGCAACCAGGCTGTGTCAATCTCCTGGGGAGGTCTCTTCCGTCCCTGGGAAGGGAAGAAGATCTCCCTGCATGCTGTGACTCCCTCTATAAGCATATGGAAGGAGTCATGGGAGAGCCTGGGTGCAGCCCTGCACCTCTGTTCAGTGATTGTCAGTGTTTGCAGCACCTCAATGCTGTAGAACACTGACAGCAGAACTGTCAAAATAAGGAAACGCATCATCAAATTATGCCAGCAGACCCACTTCCTCTAATTGGCCGGGAAACGCGTTGGGCGTGCTTAACAAGTCCAATCAGGGGAAATTCATTTCAGAGGCCGGAATGGAGCAGGCAGCGGGGTCGGGACCCGCCATCGACATCGCCCGTCACGGGCCCACCGAGATTAGTAAAATTGCGGCCATAGGAAAGCCTATTAAACTGAAATGCATACATGAGCACTCCAGCAGTGCAATTGAAGTAGCTATGGGTGAGATCGAAACATATCATGGGGTTTTATTAGACTTGACATTCAACATGTCTAACCACTGCAAAGTAACAATGAACACAGCAAACAGAATGTTGGACACTACAGCTAAAATTGTAGAATATAAGCCAGAGGAAATCATGCTCAAGCTGTATGGGGCTCTGATCAGGCTGATCAATTCTGGTCACGGAAACAGAAAGGGAACAGAAAGCTAACATGCAGGTACAGCAAGCAATTAGGAAGACAAATGGTGTGTTAGCTTTTATTGCAAGAGGGTTGGAGAATAGGAATAAGGAAGCCTTGCTGCAATTATATAGGCCATTGGTGAGACCACACCTGGAGTACTGTGTACAGTTTTGGGCCTAGAAATTTGATATCGATAAAAAACCTGCTGGTGCCACCATGGGCCAGTGTGAACTGCCACTGAAAATGATGGCACTGGCAGGACCGGTAAATTGGTGCTTTTGGCAAATTAATAATAGCCCAGGGCTAAACTCACCACTCTAGTAGCGTTACTCCAGCCGCGGGTGTCGGCGGGAGGCGCTAGCGGGAAGCTTAAAAAGGCTTCAGAGACCCAGGTAAGGCCTCAGGCCGCGGGTGTCGGCGGGAGGCGCGAGCGGGAAGCTTAAAAAGGCTTCAGAGACCCAGGTAAGGCCTCAGACCGCGGGTGTCGGCGGGAGGCGCGAGCGGGAAGCTTAAAAAGGCTTCAGAGACCCAGGTAAGGCCTCAGACCGCGGGTGTCAGCGGGAGGCGCGAGCGGGAAGCTTAAAAAGGCTTCAGAGACCCAGGTAAGGCGTACCAGTCTCCAGTCTCCGAAGTCAGAGGGAAGGAGAGAGGTAAAAAGTAATCCAAGTGTGACGTCACCAGAAAGCGGGTAAGTGATTGGTTGGTAAGTATTTCTCTCTTTTTTAAGCTTAAACTCTGTGGCCTAGAAATTCATTACAGCCACTTTTGGGGCGGTAAAGTCGGGCGGCCGCTAAAGTTTGCGCCCGGCGCAAATTCGAGGCCACTTCGCCGATATTCATTAGCTTCGCCTTAAGAGTTTGCTCGAGCGCTAAAACTGGCGAAGCACGGCTCTCTTTAGGCGCTAAGCCGGAGGTGCTGAGCGATACCGCCGAGGCCGGGCGCAGCGCAGGTGCGGCCATTTCTTGATTGACAGCAGACACCCTGGCGCCGGCCAGCTCTTAAGGGGGAAAGGTTGACTTGGTCTGCTGCCACGCCCTGCACACTGGAGCCCTCCAGCTAGGCCTGAACACTGCTGCTGGACCCATATAGCGCCTCAAAGTATGGAGAAGGCCCATGAACGAGCGCAGCGCCTCTCAGAGCTTGATCTGAGGGTGCTGGTTAGCGCTGTGGAGAAGAGACGCCATATTTTGTTCCCAGACAATGGGAGGAAGCCGCCGACCCGCGTCTACCGGATAGCCTGGAGGCATGTCGCCACCAGGGTGACATCGAACAGTGAGGTCCCCAGGAGCGCGGTACAATGCCACAAGAAACTAAATGACCTCGCCAGGATTGTCAGGGTGAGTACCCTTTCCAGTGTCCTCCTCATCCTTGCATGTGCACCTCACATTATGGGCAAAGGGACCTGAAAGCCCTAATGGCCAGCCCACATGCAGGAGCTATGGGTCAGTCATAAACATCAATTGCACATTGTACACTTAACACACTGGCCAGGCTATTCGACCATGGGAGGCCGTGCACACAAGATCAGGGCTACACACTGGCCAGGCTATTCGACCATGGGAGGCAGTGCACACAAGATCAGGGCTACACACTGGCCAGGCTATTCGACCATGGGAGGCAGTGCACACAAGATCAGGGCTACAGACTGGCCAGGCTATTCGACCATGGGAGGCAGTGCACACAAGATCAGGGCTACACACTGTACTTAGAGGCCGTCCTTTCTCTTGCAGGCCAAGCTGGCCAATAATAAGAGGAGCCGGACTGTGACCGGGGGAGGCGGACCCCAGATCCAGCCGCTCACCGAGCTGCAACAGCACGTGGAGCGCATCATGGGTGCCCGGGTGATTGGCCCCGTTGCATCTGGAGATGCCGACCCTGTTCTGGGCACCAATGGTAAGGACATCATTTTTTGGACCTCTCTCGTCCCACTTGCGCATCAGATCTACATCCTTTGCCACTGTCCGACCAATGCGCTGAATGCCACCACTCATGCATCCCTCGCTGACGCCCTCTCCTCACTCTAAAGCTACTCTTGTGCCTTCCTCCTTTCAGATGGTGAGGAGGAGGTCCCTGAAGTTGCCAGTGACAGCCCCTCAGAAGAGGAGGAGGAGGAGGAGCAAGAGGAAGGCGGCCCATCAGGGGAACCCTCAGCCGCGGCAAGCCATGCCACTGTAGGGGAGACGTCTTCCCTGGAGGGGAGCATGGGGGAAGGGTTGGAGGGGAGTCCAATTGCTGGGCCCAGCGGCGTCCAGCAACGCAGGAAGGGTCGGCCAGTTTGGCGGCCTTCTCCCCAGAGGGAGAGTCCGGCCTCCAGTCCGGGGACGGTCAACGCCGAGGAGATGCGCCGCCTCGAGGGCATGTCCGCGGACTCGGAGCACCGGCACACGGAGCTCATGGGGGTAGTGGGACGGATGCCTGAGGCCATGCAGTCCCTGTCTCGGAGTGTCACCGAATTCGGGGCCTCTGTGGCAGCGACTGGCCAGGTGATCAGTGGTGCCGTGCAGTCACTGGCTGCTCTGATGCAGTCACAGAACAGGGCAACACGGGCACTCACTGCTGCCACACTCGCTGTGTCAGCCCGGCATCGCCAGGGCACCCGGTGCGCTGCAGCAGCACAGCGGTCTGTCCCTCGGCAGATTGCTGCGCATGCTGCAGTGCTGGCCCGGCCGAGTGCCAGTGTCTCAGGTGACCAGCCATCCGCCAGCTTGCCCCCATTGCTCCAGCCGCCACTGCCACTCCCCCAGTGGAGCTGCCACGAGCTGCTGCAGCGACTGATGCTGGCCAGCCACAGCTGCAGCATTCACCAGCCGGCCCCTCGAGGGCCAGACCTCGTCTAGGCCGACCCCCAAAGGCATCTGCCGTCACGACATGTGCCCCTCAGGAGCCGTCCCCCAGCCTTGCAGCAGCCACTGGCCTCACTTTGAGGAGGAGCAGCAGGGCGTCCAGGGGCCGGCAAAGTTTGCAGAAGGCATCGCCCTCGCGGGACACAAAGTAGAGGGTGCGTCCAAATGTTGTGTTTTTTGGTATGTTAGTTTTTTGAAGCCATTTTTGTTGACATCTTTTGTTAATCCTCCCCAGGTTGTGGGAGTGAGTCATGTGTGTGAGTGTTTTTTGGGGGTTTCGTGTGTTATTGGTTTTCATGTGGGAAGGGCCCTGAGTTTGTACAATAAACCATTTTATTTATTCACATTGTCCATGTTTGATCTTTGAAGTGTTTGTTGCCTTAACTGGCTGAGGGCTTGCGGAGCGGCTGCCATCATGTTCTTTCATTGGCACAAGCCATTCCCTGACAGGGGGCCTAGAAGTGACGTTCAATAAGCTGCCGACAGGCGGCCCTTGGACCTTCTGCCTCCCTCCTGGGCTGGTACTCCTCGTCCTCCTCCTGCTCATGCTCCTCCTGCTCCTCCTCCTGAGGTGGTGGTCCAACTTGAGGTGGCAGTGCCTGAGTCCTGCGGATAGCCAGGTTCTGCAGCATGCAGCAAACGACGACGAATTGGGAGACTCGCTCCTGCGAATACTGGAGGGCTCCCCCGGAGCGATCCAGACAGTGGAACCGTTGCTTCAGGACACCGATTGTTTGTTCGATGAGGTTCCTGGTCACTTGATGGCTCTCGTTGTATGCCTCTTCAGCAGGGGTCGTGGGCGCGCGGAGCGGGGTCATGAGCCAGGTACACAAAGGATAGCCTTTGTCCCCGATAAGCCATCCTCTTGGGTGAGGCTGTGCCTGGAATATGTCAGCCACAGTTGTCTGTCGCAGGATAAAGGCATCGTGGCTGCTGCCTGGAAAGCAGGCATTGACAGCTAGGGTGCGCTGCCTGTGGTCACACACCAGCTGTACGTTGAGGGAATGGTAGCCCTTCCGGTTGCGGTAATCCTCGGCATGCTCCAGAGGTGCCCGCAAAGCCACATGCGTGCAGTCAATGGCGCCCTGCACCATGGGGAAGCCCGCTATTCTTGCAAATCCCACTGCACGCTGCTGCTGCTTGTCCAGGGTCATGGGGAAGGAGATGAATTGACGTCTCCTTCTGAAAAGGGCATTGGTCACCTGGCAGATGCAGCAATGCACGGCGAACTGGGAGATGTTAGCGATGTCCCCAGCAGCGGATTGGAAGGAGCCGGTGGCATAGAAGTTGAGAGCCACCGTCACCTTCACTGCCACCGACAGTGACGTCCTGCGCATCAGCTGTGGACGCAGATCTCTGTGAAGCAGCTGGCAGATGTCTGCAACCACCTCCCTTCTGAATCGCAGCCTCCTAACACACTGCGCGGCAGACATGTTGAGATAGGAGAACTGCTGGCGGTATACCCTGGGTGGGTAAGGCCTCACTTGGCAACACCTGTTGCCCCCTCTGCGTCTAGCCAGGGCTGCCACTCTCTCACGACGTCTGTAAGCCCTACCGACATAAGGCTGAAACTCAGCGTTGGCACCCAATGCAGCCCCCATAATGTGCTGGCAAACACTGGGATCTCAATGAAGGCAAAGAGAATTGCACAGCTCTGGCCTGAAGCCAAAAAGACCTGTCCTAGTGTTGGGCCAAAGCAGTAAGCTCTCTTCCTTGGTCTATCTCCAAAAATCCGTTGCACAAGAGTGAATGCTGCAAAATGGCTGCCCTTTATAGTGCAGAGTAAGTGCCCTTTAATTTGTGCTCCCCGCGGCCCGCCTTGGCTGTGTACCGTTCCACTTCACAGTCGTTAGGGCCGCCCGGCGCACAATGGGGCGGCGCGAGTGAAGTTCCGGTTCCGGGCGCAAAAAGGGCGTTGCACGACGAAATGACGTCATGATCTGCACGCGCAGCTGAGCGCGCGCAAAGACTTTGCGCCGGCGCTAAATGTCTAATGAAGTTGGGGCGAGGCACAGATCGTGCTGCGCCCGGGCGCTAAGCGCCTAGCGCTCGAGATCAGCTCCTCCTAAGGCGCTAACGCCTGGCGCAGCCAACTGAATTTCTAGGCCTGTGGTTTATAGTTTCTATGGTGCGATATTCATCATCTAAAATCGGGGCGGAGGGTATTTAAAAATAATATTAATAAATGTAATTAATTACATAGAATGGGAGATCAGCTGATGTGTTGCTGCTGCAATATGTGGACACCATTGATGCTCACGGTGATCACATTTGCAGTAAGTGTTGGTTGCTCGAGGAATTCCGGCTCCGTGTTGAAGAGCTGGAGTCCGAGCTTCAAACACTGAGACACATCAGGGAGGGGGAGAGTTACCTGGACTCTGTATATCAGGAGGTAGTCACACCAATTAGATTAATTAATTCAGATGTAGCCCGTGGCCAGGGTCAGGATGGTGTGACTAGAAGTGAGGCAGGTACGGGGATCCAGGAGGTAGTGTTGGAGGAGCCGCAGCCCTTGTTCTTGTCCAACAGGTTTGAGGCTCTTACTCCCTGTGAGGATGGGAACAGGGACTGCGGGGAGGATGAGCAACCTGGCCACAGCACCGTGGAGCGGGGGGCCATTCAAGTGGGGGAGTTAAAAGAAATATTGTAGTGGTAGGGGATAGTATCGTTAGGGGGATAGATAGAGTTCTTTGCAGCCAAGAGCGAGAGTCCCGAAGGCTGTGTTGCCTGCCCGGTGCCAGGGTTAAGGACATCTCCTCTGGGCTGGAGAGAAACTTGGAGTGGGAGGGGGAGGATCCAGTTGTCGTGGTCCATGTTGGTACCAACGACATAGATAGGACAAGGAAGGAGGTTCTGCTGAGGGAGTTTGAGCAGCTAGGGGCCAAATTAAAAAGCAGAACCACTAGGGTAATAATCTCTGGATTACTACCTGAGCCACGTGCAAATTTGGCTAGGGTAGATAAATTTAGAGAGTTAAATGCGTGGCTCAAAGACTGGTCTGGGAGAAATGTGTTTTGCTTCCTGGGACACTGGCATCAGTACTGGGACAGGAGAGAGCTGTTCCATTGGGACGGACTTCACTTGGCCAGTGCTGGGACTAGAATCCTGGTGAATCGACTAACTAGGGCTGTAGAGAGGGCTTAAAACTAATTAGTGGGGGGGAGGTTTTAAGAGAGCGAAAAATAAAAATGACAGCGGAGAAGGCAATAGAGCAAGGTAGCAGTGGGGGAATTAAAAAACAGAGCGTGTCAGGAAGGGACAGAATGCATAATAATAAAGGTAAAGTAGTAAAAGGGGTAAAAGCAGGAATAAATTGTCAGAAAGCATATTTGAAAATTCTTTATCTGAATGCACGCAGCATTCTTAACAAAATTGACGAGTTGACGGTGCAAATAACTACACATGGGTATGATCTGGTGGCCATTACGGAAACATGGCTGCAAGATAATCATGAATGGGAACTAAACATACAAGGGTATTTGACAATTAGGAAGGACAGACAGGAAGGAAAGGGAGGTAGGGTTGCTATGTTAATCAAGGATGGCATCACTGCAATAGTCAGGAATGATATTGGGTCAAAGGATCAGGATAGTGAAACAGTTTGGGTGGAGATAAGGAATAATAAGGGGAAAAAGTCACTAGTGGGCGTAGTCTATAGGCCTCCTAACAGTTGCAACTCTGTTGGTCGGAGTATAAATCAGGAAATAGTTGGGGCTTGTAATAAGGGAACAGCTATAATCATGGGGGATTTTAACTTTCATATTGACTGGTCTAATCAAATTGGGCATGGCAGCATTGAGGAAGAGTTCATAGAATGTATTAGGGATGGGTTCCTTGAGCAGTATGTAACTGAACCAACCAGGGGGCAGGCAATCTTAGATTTGGTCCTGTGTAATGAGACAGGATTAATAAAAAATGTCCTAGTAAAGGATCCCCTTGGAATGAGTGACCATAATATGGTTGAATTCCAAATTCAGTTTGAGGGTGAGAGAGTTGGATCTCAAACCAGCATACTAAGCTTAAATAAAGGAGACTATGAAGGTATGAGAGTAGAATTGACTAAAGTGGACTGGGAAAACAGATTAAAGTGTAAGACGGTACAAGAGCAGTGGTCTACATTCAAGGAGATATTTCACATCTTTCAAGATAAATATATTCCACTGAGGAAAAAGGGGAGTAAAAGAAAAGACAGCCATCCGTGGCTTAGCAAAGTAATAAAGGATAGTGTTCGACTGAAAACAAGGGCATATAAATTAGCCAAATCTAGTGGGAGGGTAGAAGATTGAGAAGCATTTAAAAGCCAGCAAACAATAACTAAAAGATTAATTAAGAAAGGGAAGATAGATTATGAAAGTAAACTAGCAAGAAATATAAAAACAGATAGCAAGAGTTTCTACAGCTATATAAAAAGAAAAAGGGTGGCTAAAGTGAACGTTGGTCCCTTAGAGGATGGGACTGGGAAACTAGTGGTGGGGATCATGGAGATGGCAAAGACGCTGAACAAATATTTTGTATCAGTCTTTACAGTAGAGGACACTAAAAATATCCCAACACTGGACAAACAGGGGGCAATGGGGGGGGGGAGGAGATAAACATGATTAAAATCACTAAGGAGATGGTACTCAGTAAAATAATGGGACTTAAGGTGGATAAATCCCCCGGACCTGATGGCCTACATCCTAGGGTCTTGAGAGAAGTGGCGGTAGGGATTGTGGATGCATTGGTGATCATTTTCCAGAACTCCCTGGACTCAGGAAAGGTCCCGGCAGATTGGAAAACTGCTAATGTAACACCCTTATTTAAGAAGGGAAGTAGACAAAAAGCTGGAAACTATAGACCAGTTAGCCTAACATCTGTGGTTGGCAAAATGTTGGTGTCCATTATTAAGGAAACAGTAACAGAGCATTTGGATAAACATAGTTTAATCGGACAGAGTCAGCATGGTTTTACGAAGGGGAAGTCATGTTTGACAAATTTGCTTGAATTCTTTGAGGATGTAACATACAGGGTGGATAAAGGGGAACCAGTGGATATAATGTATTTGGACTTCCAAAAGGCATTTGACAAGGTTCCACACAAAAGATTACTGATCAAGATAAAAAATCACGGGATTGGGGGTAATATACTGGCATGGGTGGAAGATTGGCTATCTAACAGAAAACAAAGAGTTGGAATAAATGGTTCGTTCTCGGGCTGGCAATTGTAGGGGGTTTTTTCCTGCTCTCTTGCCCGTTCTGGCCCCCTGCCAGGCTTCGTGCAAGAATTACCCTTGAGTGGTTCGACCCACCCCCCCTACGGTTCTAGACCTTGGACTTAGATGCAGAGAACAGTAGTGCAGAGAAGAGGACTCAATAGACCAGGCTGAATAGCACGAAATGGATGCTTTTATTTTTGAACAGTTTGAAGCATTACAAAATACATGTCATAGGCACAGATTAAAGTAACTACAATCATGCACAAATTTATGAACTTGACTCTATGGAAATGGGGAACACACGGCACATCGTAAAAGGGGAAACACATTACGATTTCCCTTAACTCCCTCCCCTATACCTAAACTAAGTTTCGACCTGGGGAACTTGGGATCATGCTCACCACTCTCGAAATCGCGAAAAGGGGTTTGCAGCCTTTTTGACACCGCTTCCCATCGTCACGTGGATTGGAAGCTTCTGGCGCAGTCGATATTCTCTCCTCCCTCGAGGCGGTGGGGTAGACCCAGCCTCGATGAGCGCTCGTCAAGGTTGAGATCCACTAGGCCTGTCGTGGATTTTTGTTCGTGGAGTAGACCTAGATGCAGGTTATGCACATGGGAGAATCTTGTGGCATCGATCGCCGGTTCTCCAGAGGGTTTCTTCTCCGTCGGCCTGGGTCGTCGATGATCTCCCGACCCCAGTACCCGGGCCACCCTTGTCGTCTTCTCGTCGTGGCCGAGCCTTGTTTGGCTGAACACCGGCCACGTTGTCCTTTTTCCGAAACCGTCCGTCTTTAAAAAGACGAAAACGTTTTCATCGATCTGCCGAAGTGGAAGAGGCGCCGATCCGGGCACCGTCCGCCCTTCGTTCGTTCCTCGTAGAAGAAAGTTCTTGAAGAAATGGAAGCCTGAAGTCGCCCAACAAGAAGCCGTAGCAGTGAAGAAGTAACTTAGATGGACTTTCAATCCATAGTTATACTCTTTTGGGACAGTCTTATCTCCCGCCAAATCATAGTCCTGTCTTTGTATTAATTTTGGCGGGCAGAGATCTCTGCAGGGGCGCTTTGTCTTGTAACGGAGCCGGTGCTAACTTGAACTGGCCTTCCTGGCCGATAATGTCTGTTAATGTCCTTTGCATTGTCACCGCGGCTCGGTTCGCATATTGATCGGTCCGGACATTTTCCTTGATGGCTGCTAAACGGTTTTTCCTTTGTACAATAAATGGGTATAAGTGTTTTTACATTGTCCGCCCATATCTTGATGGGCCCCATCCTGTACTTATAATCCATTGAATATATATGCTGTTGCTCTGAGTTTCGGTTCCCAGATACTGGCTTTCGCGGGTTTACTGTCTTCAATCCACAAGCCTGTCTAGCTTGCAGTAACAGAAATAAACTGGTTCAGAAACTGATCACGGGGCCTGGCGGCCATTTTGTATGCCCTTTTATCAAAGGTTTTTCTGTGCAAGCTTACTTTGGTCAATAAACAGTCTTATTTTATCCAGTTTTCTTGCGTGATTTTTGCTGAAAATTTTCGAATCTTACAGGCCCCCCTGTGATACTGATAGCTTGCTTAAAGTATCAATCCTTGATGAGCAAATTTTCCCTGATTCCCCAGATCCAAACATTCCTGGCACTTAACTATCTATGCCCCTCACGACACATGCAGTTCCCATTTCCGGAGAAAATGAAAATTACCTCATGCACATTTGGAATCATAGACAGCAAATCTTAAACTATAACACCTTCACCTGTCAGATGGGCAGGGGTTGATACCCTTTTGCGCCATCTGCATACACCTTTTATTAATCAAAACTTAATAACGACTAATAACATAACAATACTTAATTCCTTATAACCCAAACCAAACGCAAAAGAAAACACGGATGTTCAAAAGAGAAACAAAAACCAAAAAAAAATCTTAAAATGGATGGACTCTTAATCTTCTACTAGCAGCTTAAAGTGGGGTGTCTTCTTCCCCCATTCGCACATAGCGTTCTTTCCATTCGCCCGCGTTCTCGTGCCTCTGGAGGCGTTTGCCTCTCTTACAATGCACGAAGAGCAAAAATATCACAATTAAAACCTGACATCCTACTAGGATATGGGATGCTATTCTAATCCAGGCTGGGATTTCTATGTTGGTGAACAAGTCCCACCATGGTGGGATGGTTATGTCCAATATGTCTTTTCCTATCTCTAAAGTCTTCTGCTCCAGTGTGTAGAAATGCTTCTGCGAAATTATAACGGCTTTTAAAATCTTGGTGAGGTGTTCGGGAAGAGGGGGAATGACATAACCAAAATGCGCGACAAATCGTTGTAAGTCTGTGAAATTCTCTTTGATAGTGATGTGTACGGTGGAGGGCGCAGGAATGGGAACAATTCGTTGTTGTGCCACTTGAACCTCGGCCCTGGGTTTGAAGCAGAAACTGCTATCACCGACCGAACACCACTCGTGTTGTCCATATCGGTACTGAGGCGCTGCAGTGGTGACGCAGTATGTCCCACCACCGATATATGCTACCTGTGGGGGCACATGGTCCTCTGCCATTGCCTCCATGGTGCAATTCACCGGCTTCGCGCTAGTGGTTCTGAACCCGCACTGTGGTTTCAAAAAGGCATTCAAGTGCTGGGGACACAGGATGATGTGTGCTCCCCGGCTCCGACATCCCGAGAGGTCGGTGCCTGTCATCATACACTCCCATCTGATGACGTAAGGCGGGACCACTGCGTAACGAATGTGTGCGCCCCCCTGAATGACTCCAATGTTCTCTACTCTGTATACCGGGGCGGGCTTTGCTGCGGGACCCAACACCGGCATTCTTACTACTATTCCCATAATAGTGTGATTCGAATGTCCGCAGTCCACTGGAACTGGGTATGCTTCTGCGGCTAGCCTGAGCTGGCACGGGCTTAATGCATTCTCAAAAGGGTGGAGCGCTTGCAAGTGCTTGTTGCTGATCCAGGACGGGACCAAACCCTGTTTTAAATCCTCAAGATTACTGCGGCCCTCGCCCAATAACCACGCCCCGTACAGCACACAGGCCTTGTTTTGCGCAGCTTGATCGGACGCATTCCGATCCTCCTGAATGAGTGCATTTACAGTTCTCGCGTGTTTCTCCAGCTCAGCAATTATGTCCTTAAAGTGTAGTGTCATGGCCTGGTCCTCATGCAACTCAGAACCCACTACCTTGTTTTCATCTGTCAATATGTTCCTTAACTGGGCTTTTAAACCGTTGATCTGTGTCTGCAGCTCCACGTTATCTAGAGCGTTGACAACAGATGTCCCGGTATTAAAAGCAGTGAATATGTCATTTACAGTACCCCTTCTTTGCCTCCCGACTCGATCCAAAACTTCTGGCGGTGTGGTGTATAATTTGTCTCTGTCGATGTCGGCAAAGTCAAATTCGTAAAATTGTCTAAACATACGGGTTAACAGGACCTGGTATAATTGTTCCGTTTCTTTGGGACACCACTCCGGCAATCTTACCTCAGTGAGATTTAAAATCACTGAGGCCACCGCGTAGTGTACCCCTTGGTACAGCACCTGACCGGTGGGTACCAATACTAAACCATTCCCGGGTCCCTTGGTGGTGGTTGGGCACCCTCCTTTCTGGGCTAGTGCTACCGGAAGCGTGGGCAGGGGCTTGCGTGGGCGGGTGATGAGTTCAGTGGCGTTCACCGGAATAGGGGAGTATGGGGCTCCGCACGCTCGAGTGCTAACATCCCATCTCATCCCCTTCCCTTCACCCTGCCACTGCCTCTGGAAGAAGATGGACACGCCCTTGGAGCAGACGTGTCTCGAACCCCACATACAGACATATATTCCCTCATCTGGTTCCCACCATTTGTCCCAACACACACGTAATTGTCCGTGAGTTCCCGTAATAGTCCGATGGGTATTATTACCCAGTCGCTCCCACTCGACCGTAGAGTTTCTCATGTCCTTTCCCAGCTTTCGTAGCCACCACCATCGCCTTGGTGGTACGTTCCCATTGCACACCAGACAAATCCTCTTTCCCACGGTAACGCTGACTCTGGGCGCTAGGATCCTCACTCGAGGGCACGTTAATGAAGTCTCTTGGTAGGCAAAACCGAAATTGCTGGAATATTCCATAGAATTCGTTCCCAGCCAACCTGGCCATCTCCCTTGGTGGAAGTAGGTGGCGGTTTCCTCTATCTCTCGCTCCCCCGTCCCATCCGTTGCGATGGGGGCCGTGTCCCCGGAGCACCCGAAAATGATGACGTCCTTGGTGCGGCCTCGGTAGGCCCACCCGCACCCGATCGCCATGAACGCGACGACAATCCTTTCCATCGTATCCCAGGTTTCTGTAACCAACAAAATGATGTAGCCGGGCTCCCGATAGGTGCTGGCCTAAATTAATTGGACGCGCGGGTTCCTGGACCCCGCTCCCTAACAAACACACATACCGGGCAGACCTCAAAATTGTACTCTTAACACCATATACTTTACATTCCTTAAACTATGACCATAATTACCTAACTTAACTTATGTACAGCGCCGCCCTCCGTGGGGCGGCTTTCCGAATCCCTGTGAGGTCTGTCGTGTGCCACACCCTGCGGTGGGGCTGCATTGATCTTTGGCTTCGATCCCCCGCAGCCTGTCGCTGCTGAACGGGGATCATGTCTTCCTGGGGCTGCTTTAAACCGTGGTTGGGAAAGATGGGGAGAATCTGGCCAAAATTTTCTGGGCTGGGGCGCTTGAGCCGACCTACGAGGGGCTGCTTTGGGTTGGGCTCCCGGGGCCGATGGACCGGGGGTTGTGACTGTTACCGTTACAGCCTGTGGTTCCTCCACAGCTGCCGGCTCCAGCTCCCCTCGCTCAGGCTCCGCCCCCCCGGGGTCGGGATCTGTGGCTTCTGACTCCACCTCACCTGTCCCTACAGGTAACGAGTCTCCGCCCCCACTCCCTACCTCCCCCAAGCTTGAGTCGAGGGCGGGACTGCCGTCCTCTGACTCTTCCTCCTCCGTGATTGGGTCTAAAGCGAGGTTGAGCTGTTCGGGCTCTCCCCTGCCTAAATCCCATTCAAAAGATGAGAACTCCCACTCCAATGGGATGGCCTCTCCCTTCACGCAGGCTACTGCTCCAGCCTGTGTGGTCTGTGACTCTGTTACAGGCTGAGGATCTTTGTTCTCAGACCTGGTCCCCTTTGGTGGCCCTTGTGTATCCGGTTTAAACAGTTTACACTGGTTGATGTGAAACCATTTGGTACGTCGGGGCGTCTTCACTGCATAAACCATGGGGCTGGCCTTGTCTACAATGCTGTATGGCCCCATGTACAGTGGTTCAAAACTCCCTACCCTGGCGTAGTTTCGGACCATGACCTGGTCTCCGACTACCCACTCTTGTTGTTTCCGAGGTTCCAACAACAGTTTATTTCCCTGGTGCTGTCTTCCCATGTTCCCAGCCGCCTGTCCATAAATCTGTCTCAGGCGCTCCAAGAGGGTTTGGGCGAATTTGTCCCGTTTCACCTCTCGGAGCTGGCCCTCAGTGAGCACCGGGGCTAGCACATGGGTGGGTGTTCGCATGATCCTTCCCGTGCTTTTGGACTGGCTGGCTCGGATCCCCATGAGGACTAAAGGCAGGACCTCCGCCCATTTCTGGGGTGAGCCCATTGTCTCTTTCCTCAGCTTTTCCTTGAGGGTCCGATTCATACGCTCAACAATCCCGGATGACTGGGGATTGTATGCTACGTGCCACTTTCCCTCAATGCCCAAGAGCATGAGGGCATTCTGCATTACTTGACCGGTGAACTGACTCCCTTGGTCGGACTCTACAAAACGGGGGAGTCCCCACCGTGAGAACACTTCCCGAATCAAGATCTTAGCAGTACCCAGTGCCGTAGCTGTTCTGCACGGGAAGGCTTCTACCCATTTGGTGAACACATCTACCAGGACAAGGCAGTACTTATAGCCTCCCTGGGCGGCGGGCAGGGGCCCTATGTAGTCGACCTGAATCGACTGCCATGGTCCCTCTACCCTCCTGATGTGCCCCATGGGCACCTTCCTTTTGTGGGGGTCTGGGTTGTTAGCAGCACACACAAGACAGCTTGCGCAGAACTCACGGACATCGTCCCGAAGTCCCGGCCACCATCCCGCCTGCTCCACCCGTTGCCAGGTGACCTCAGGTCCGGGGTGTCCCGCTCCTGGACCCTCGTGGGCCAATTGCAGGAATTCCCTTCGGTGCTGCTGCGGCACAACCCACTGCTCCTCTCGGAACAGCATACCGTCTTTGACTGTGAGGGCTGCCGTACTGTACGGACCTTCTACCTGTTTGCCCTCTGTGATGGCTTTTAGGACTGCTTTTAGGGCGGGATCCAGGGTTTGGACGGTCTTTAGGTCTGGGGGCGGTGTCACCCCTGTGTTCCCGGGAATTCCCTCCCTGCCTTGGATCGCCGCCACGGGTCCGGGTTCGTATGGGTCCCAGAGAATGCCGTTGCGGGCACCCTCCCTGGCTAGCGCATCCGCCTGCTGGTTGCCCTGACTGCGGGGTTCTGTAGTGGAGTGAGCCTTCACCTTATGGATGAACACCTCTCCTTTCTCCCCCACAGCTGCTAGGATCTTCTCCAGCAAGGGCTTAACTGTTAAAGGCCGCCCGTCCGCGGAGGTGTACCCGCGTCGGGACCAGGTGGCGAGGTACTCTGTACACGAATTGCACGTGAACATGCTGTCTGAGCAAATCGTGTATGGGGTTGGGAAAATCTCGGGGTGGGTAACCACGTACGCCACCGCGGACAGTTCAGCCTGCTGCGCGCTCATAGTGCTGGGGAGCTTAATTGCCAGGGCAATGTTTGCCGCAGGGTCATAAACTCCACACCCTGTGAGTCGCTTGCCGTCAGCTACAGTGCTAGAACCGTCTACGTAGATCTCGCAGCCTGTGGGATGTATCCCGGCCCGTAAACCTATGTTAACTTCCCATACCCCTTCTACGGAACATTGATGGGCTGTCCCGGGATATGCCATATTGGCTGCGAGCCTTGGCGCGCAGAGGCCTTTAACTTTGAGATCCATCTGGAAAAGGAGGAGGGTCCAGCGCGCAATCCGAGCGCTGCTTACGGTCCCATCCTTAATCCTCCCGTCCAGAAGCATCTTCGTGGGGGTGTGATGGGTGAGGAGCGTAATGGGAGAGGTCCCTGTGAAGATCACTGATCTGTTCACAGCCCAATGCGTGGCCAGGAGATGCCGTTCGCAATTGGAGAAACTCCTCTCCACATCCGTGAGCACCCTGGAGGAATAAACTACTGGTCTTAGCTTGCCGTGCCGCTCTTGGAGCAGCACTGCGCTCAGGCTGTCCCCACTAGCGGCTACCTCCAGAAAGAACTCCTCTCCCCCATCTATGGCCCCTCGGGCTGGCGCGGTCTGCAGATCTCTTTTCAACTTCTCGAATGCTGCCTGGCACCCCTCGTCCCAAGACCACTCAACTCCCTTGTGTAAGAGTCGAAGTAGCGGGGCCGCTGTGGCAGCATAGTCCTCGATGAAATCTCTGCAGTACCCGGTCAATCCCAAAAAGGACCTTACACCCGTTACTGTGTTGGGAATCGGCAGATCTTGTATAGATTCCCGTCTGGCCTTATCTATGGCTCTTTCCCCAGCGCGGATGGCCAGACCCAGGAATTTAACTTCCTGCTGGCCGATCTGGGCTTTCTTTGGGTTTACTTTGAAACCCTTCCTTTCTAACAGTTCCAACAATTCGGCTAACAGTGGGCCGTGCTGCTCCCTTGTATCTGTGAACAGGAGTAAGTCGTCCACATACTGCACTATCTGGTTGGGCTGGCTGAACTCTTTCAAACTCCCCGCCATGCACTGATGGAAAATGCTGGGGCTGTTGTGAAAACCCTGTGGTAAGCAGTTCCAAGTGTACTGTTGCCCTTTGAAAGTAAAGGCAAACTTGTACTGGTCCTCCCGCCGCAGCGGAATGGACCAAAAACCGTTCGAGATGTCCAGCACCGTGAATGTGGTCGCCGATGCTGGAATACTCCCTATTAAGTCTGCAACTGCTGCTACCGTGGGCGCGCAGGCTGGGATATTACTATTGAGGACTCTGTAGTCCACCGTGGCTCTCCACGAATTGTCCGGTTTCTTTACCGGCCATAATGGGGAGTTCACGTGGGTGGCTATCGTCCTCAACACGCCCTGCTGTACCAATGAAGATATTGCTGTCTCTATGTCGGGTTCTGCCTCCTTGGGGAAATTATACTGCTTTTGGGGTCGGATCATGGGGTCCCCGTCTACGCTGACTTCGAACCCAGTGACTCTCCCGCAGTCGTGCTTGTGGGTGGCGAACGCGGTCAGATTTTCTGACACACGCGCCTGCAATTCCGTTGGGACGTTTGTTACCATGAGCTCGAGATCGTAACCTCCTGATGGCTTCATAGTGCACAGGGCCCCCTTTTCTTCCTTCCCCGGGATTACGACTACCTTACCTAAACCGCCCTCGGCTCCCCAGAGACAGTGATTTCTCAGGTCCACGAGGATCCCGTGTTCCACCAAGAAATCAGCCCCGAGGATGCCTTTTCCCCCCCCCTCATTCCACTTCAATAGGATGCACGTCCATGTGGTGTGGAGCGCTCCCAACTGAATGGAGAGCGGGAGGGAGTACGCGCCAGCCTGTTCTCTACCTGTGAAACCCGCTACTAAATATGGAGCCTGGGCGGACAGAGGTGAGGCAAAAGGTTTGTCCGTGTGGATCACGGTACACGAAGCTCCCGTATCCAACAGGTAACTACCCCTTTGTTTCTCCACCTCCATCTCCACCACAGGTCTTCTCCAAGCGTCATAGCGGAGCGGACACAAGTAGACGGGCTGCGCGGGCATCAGTCATTTAGGTGTTTCGGCTGGGGTCTCGGGGGCGATAGGGCTTTTAGCAACCGCTACCTTCCCCTGCCAGGTCATCAGAGACCGCATAGTCTCCAAGGCTGACTCGATCGCAGCGGGGTCCACAACCGCACCACCCCCTTTATTCGGGGCAGAGGCTACGGTTGGGTTCTGGACTGGTGTTGGGGCAGCGGCCTGCACTTGTGGTTGTGCTGGTGTTGGGTAAACTCTCGGGCCGTTGGCGACTCGGGCTTGGGCTTGATCTTGGGCTGCGGCGAACGCTCTCTCCCTCTTATCCTTCCAAGGATTCCTACAGTCCTTGCGCCAATGACCCTCCTTCCCACACCCGTAACAACTGCTATTGGCTTGGGGATGGCGATTTCCCTCCTGACGCCATTCCTTTTTAGCAGAGGCTGCGGGTCTCACCTCATGCACCTTTCCTTTCACAACAGGCGTTTTCTTGCCCTTGTTGTTTCTATAACTGATCGTGAGCTGATCTAGTACTACTTCCTCCGTGGAGCGGGCGTTAGTGGGGTCAAACCATGCTTTGGCCTGTTCCTTCACTACTGGCAGGCAACCTGCTACCAGTCACCGAAGCCAGTGAGCCCTTTGTTCGCCATCCAGCCCGGCCCTGGCCGGCCCGCCCGGGCAGCTGCGCCGATACACTGGCCACAACCTGTCGGCGAAAACCCGTGGGGGTTCTCCCTCTAGCTGCACTGTCTTTTCTAAACGGAGGAACGGAGTTCCGTCCCCCTCTCCCATGATCTCCAGAATCTCATCCCGTAGCAACTCATAGTCCCTGTGCCCTCTCTTGCTCTCGTCAGGGAGACACTGGAGGAGCGAACTGTCCAGGGAGAACAGCAGCATTTTAGACTGTTCAACCCCGTCGCAGTCATTGACTGCTGCGGTCTGCTCCACGTCCCTGAAATGCACGGAGGGATCTCCTGACTCGGAGAGTTTTGGGATGTGACTTATCATCTCTCTTAGCTGTCGTGCGCTATGAGGCATTATGATCTGACTCTCAAGGGGTCCGTCATCGCCATTTTCTTCATTTGGACCGAGCCTCCGGTGTCTCGTTGGACACATCGGCGCCGGCCCCGACTCTACTGTCTGGGGTTGCTCTACCTCAGGGCTCTCTTCCTCTACCGTCTCCGTCTCCTGTCCCGGAGTCCAAGACTCCTCATAGGCAGGAGGCGCAGAGGGTTCGGGGGTTGGTACCCCAACTGCCTCTTGTGGAATCGGTCTTTTGGATTCCTTGGCTAGCAACAGCTGACTCGCTGGTGGATTTATGAGACACACCAACCCGTTTGCCTTCGCTAGGGCCTTTCTCAGGTCCTCTAGCTCCCGGCGGCAAGCGCTGTGGTCGGTGTTCTCAGATCTATCCTCCATGGCCATCTTATATGCTGCCCTGGCTCCCAGGAGCTTTTCCTCTTGGGCATCTACTTGTTTGGCTAGACGGAAACACCTCTCTCTCATTCTACCTTCACTGGCCTTGGCCTCAACGACCTGCCATTTTAAATATTCTACCCTGGTTTCGTGGCAGCGAATTACAGAGCGGCGTTCCTGATTCAGCGCGTCAAGCGATTCAATCAGTTTTTGACCTCCCGCAACCTTTTCCTCTACGTCTTTAAGCAAGCCGTTGATCTGGACTGTCTGTGCTGCAACTACCTGGTCCAAAAGCTGGACTTGCTTCTTGTAGCACATCAGCCAGACCGCCTTTTCTACAGATTTCTTATGCTCTCCACCCGCTGTCCACTTGATGGCTGCGTCTAGCGGGCGCCTATCCCTTAGTAGATCAGATATCCATTGTTTTGTGAGGTTGACTTTTCCGAAAACATAATCTGCTATTCTTTCATCCATCACATTTCGTTTATTCAGATCTTGATCTAACACACTACTTTCCTGCTGCCAAGGTCCTGCCGCGGTCGCCATTTCTGTAGGGTTTTTTTTCCTGCTCTCTTGCCCGTTCTGGTCCCCTGCCAGGCTTCGTGCAAGAATTACCCTTGAGTGGTTCGACCCACCCCCCCTACGGTTCTAGACCTTGGACTTAGATGCAGAGAACAGTAGTGCAGAGAAGAGGACTCAATAGACCAGGCTGAATAGCACGAAATGGATGCTTTTATTTTTGAACAGTTTGAAGCATTACAAAATACATGTCATAGGCACAGATTAAAGTAACTACAATCATGCACAAATTTATGAACTTGACTCTATGGAAATGGGGAACACACGGCACATCGTAAAAGGGGAAACACATTACGATTTCCCTTAACTCCCTCCCCTATACCTAAACTAAGTTTCGACCTGGGGAACTTGGGATCATGCTCACCACTCTCGAAATCGCGAAAAGCGGTTTGCAGCCTTTTTGACACCGCTTCCCGTCGTCACGTGGATTGGAAGCTTCTGGCGCAGTCGATATTCTCTCCTCCCTCGAGGCGGTGGGGTAGACCCAGCCTCGATGAGCGCTCGTCAAGGTTGAGATCCACTAGGCCTGTCGTGGATTTTTGTTCGTGGAGTAGACCTAGATGCAGGTTATGCACATGGGAGAATCTTGTGGCATCGATCGCCGGTTCGCCAGAGGGTTTCTTCTCCGTCGGCCTGGGTCGTCGATGATCTCCCGACCCCAGTACCCGGGCCACCCTTGTCGTCTTCTCGTCGTGGCCGAGCCTTGTTTGGCTGAACACCGGCCACGTTGTCCTTTTTCCGAAACCGTCCGTCTTTAAAAAGACGAAAACGTTTTCATCGATCTGCCGAAGTGGAAGAGGCGCCGATCCGGGCACCGTCCGCCCTTCGTTCGTTCCTCGTAGAAGAAAGTTCTTGAAGAAATGGAAGCCTGAAGTCGCCCAACAAGAAGCCGTAGCAGTGAAGAAGTAACTTAGATGGACTTTCAATCCATAGTTATACTCTTTTGGGACAGTCTTATCTCCCGCCAAATCATAGTCCTGTCTTTGTATTAATTTTGGCGGGCAGAGATCTCTGCAGGGGCGCTTTGTCTTGTAACGGAGCCGGTGATAACTTGAACTGGCCTTCCTGGCCGATAATGTCTGTTAATGTCCTTTGCATTGTCACCGCGGCTCGGTTCGCATATTGATCGGTCCGGACATTTTCCTTGATGGCTGCTAAACGGTTTTTCCTTTGTACAATAAATGGGTATAAGTGTTTTTACATTGTCCGCCCATATCTTGATGGGCCCCATCCTGTACTTATAATCCATTGAATATGTATGCTGTTGCTCTGAGTTTCGGTTCCCAGATACTGGCTTTCGCGGGTTTACTGTCTTCAATCCACAAGCCTGTCTAGCTTGCAGTAACAGAAATAAACTGGTTCAGAAACTGATCACGGGGCCTGGCGGCCATTTTGTATGCCCTTTTATCAAAGGTTTTTCTGTGCAAGCTTACTTTGGTCAATAAACAGTCTTATTTTATCCAGTTTTCTTGCGTGATTTTTGCTGAAAATTTTCGAATCTTACACAATCAGTAACTAGTGGTGTTCCGCAGGGGTCAGTGCTGGGACCCCAACTCTTTACAATCTATATTAACGATTTGGAGGAAGGGACCGAGTGCAACATATCCAAGTTTGCTGACGATACAAAGATGGGAGGGAAAGCAGTGAGTGAGGAGGACATAAAAAACCTGCAAAAGGTCATAGACAGGCTAAGTGAGTGGGTAGAGATTTGGCAGATGCAATATAATGTTGGAAAGTGTGAGGTTATGCATTTTGGCAGAAAAAATCAAAGAGCAAGTTATTATCTAAATGGAGATAAACTGCAAAGTGCTACAGTACAAAGGGATCTGGGGGTCCTGGTGCATGAAACACAAAAAGTTAGTATGCAGGTGCAGCATGTGATTTGGAAGGCCAATGGAATCTTGGCATTTATTGCAAGGGGGATGGAGTATAAAAACAGGGAAGTCTTGCTGCAGTTATACAGGGTATTGGTGAAGCCACACCTGGAATACTGCGTGCAGTTTTGGTTTCCATATTTAAGAAAAGATATACTTGCTCTCGAGGCGGTTCAGAGAAGGTTCACTCGGTTGATTCCAGAGATGAGGGGGTTGACGTATGAGGAAAGGTTGAGTAGGTTGGGACTCCACTTATTGGAGTTCAGAAGAATGAGAGGTGATCTTATCGAAACATATAAGATTGTGAGGGGGCTTGATCGGGTGGATGCGGTGAGGATGTTTCCACTGATGGGTGAGATTAGAACTAGGGGGCATAATCTTAGAATAAGGGGCAGCCCTTTCAAAACTGAGATGAGGAGAAACTTGTTCACTCAGAGGGTAGTAAATCTATGGAATTTGCTACCCCAGAGAGCTGTGGAAGCTGCAACATTAAATAAATTTAAAATGGAGATAGACATTTTCCTAGCAGATAAGGGAATTAGGGGTTATGGGGGAGAGGGCAGGGAAGTGGACGTGAGTCTAGATTCAGATCAGCCATGATCCTATTGAATGGCAGAGCAGGCCCGAGGGGCCGTATGGCCTACTCCTGTTCCTATTTCTTATGTCCTTATGTTCTTATGAGGCCCCAATGTAGTGTGGCCGTAGCATCATTGCAACAAGAACAACCTTCTCTTAAAGCAAGGCTGTCATTTCAGAAAGCAGTTCGGTCCCTTAAAGGGGAACTACCTTCAGAAATAAAAAAATTAAAATTATGTAAATATAGGCAGTTTTTAGCCCTTACAGCTCAACCGCCTTCTGAAAAGCAATTAACATTAAAATGAATTCCCAAATGGGAGTCTACAGCTCTTAAAGCTGAATTGCCTTCCATGCCTAAAAAAATGGGAAAAGTGCTTCAGCACTAACACAAATGGCTCAGCAAGCCAGGGAAGGTCACCAGGGACTCACACGCAGCACTCCAGCTTTGTGCAGGGGGTCAACACTGCAAGAGAGGTCCTCTACCCACAGGAGCCAGGAGGCCCTCCAGAAAGAAGGATGTGGGACCAGATCACTGAGGCCGTCACTGCCAGCAGTGTCGCCCCCCACGACCTGGCTCCAGTGCCCAAAGAAGCTTCATGACCTCAGATGAGTGGTCAACGTCAGTGAATGCATCTTCAAAAGCCGTCTCTTACTAACTGCACCACTAGCCTCAGACACTGCTCAATGCACAACACCCACCACCAATCAATCACCTACCAACAATCTGTACCAAACACGAGGCACACCTCCCATTCCTAGCTTCACCTCACAACCTTGGAGGAGACGGTGCTGGCCATTCTTGGCAGGGGCATGGCTGAGCCCTTGGCCAGCAGCGGGGCTGAAAGGATACAAGATCCTGGTATCCTCATACGTTATCCTCCTTCTCGCATGCACCTGTTGCTTTCCCACCACAACTCCACCCTTGTGCCTTCCTCATTTCACGCACCCAAGAATTGCAGCCTGCCCAACCAATGGTTGATCAAGAGGAGGAAGAGGAGAGTGAAAATGAAGAAACATCGTCACTCGATTTCACATTCCCAGCCAGCAGCTCCTCGAGGTCGTCCTGCAAGGTCATCTGCAGTCTCCCATTGAAAGTCAGCAGCCTTCCACCAGCCATGCTGCAGCCACTGGGGTCGCACTGCGTGACATCACTAGGACAGGCAAAGGCACACACAAGACAGTCACTAAGGGAATGCACAAGGGTGATGAGTTGATTTCTTGATGTCATATTGGATGGATAGATGTATAAAGTTGGATTGGAAATGTTGTCTTGTGGTGGCTTTTATTTCAGCATTGTGGCCAAGAGGATGCTGTGATGGTCAGGAACAGAGGGAATGTTTGTGTGGGACAAATGTTGAAAGGGGACTTGGGGTTGTGGTCACTGGTACCGCAGGCGGATGATTCCCTCCCGGATATCCCGGCCAGAAAGGGGCTGTCTGGGCTGCATCCTTCCTTCTGCTTTCTCCTCTTCTGCTTCCTCCTCTTCGGCTTCCTCCTCTTCAACTTCTTCCTCTTCTGCTTCCTCCCCTTCTGTGTCTTCCTCTTCTCGGTCTTCCTCTTCCCTCTGCGAGCAGATGCTGTAAATCTGAAATAAAAGCATAAAATGCTGGAAATGCTGAGCAGGTCAGGTATTATCTTGACCTGAGACATGAACTGTTTCTCTCTCCACAGATGCTGCCTGACCTGTTGATTATTTGCAGCATTTTCTGTCTTCTCAGAGACCTTCCTTTACCATTCGAGGCTTTGCAAGCGTCCAGCAGCACTCCCTGCACACTTAAAAAACCTTTAACATGTATTGCAGCAAGCCACTACTAAATTATGGAAAGAAAGAATAAACTTGCATTTATATAACACAATGTCCCCAAAATACTTCACAGCCAATAAATTATTTCTGAAGTATAGTCACTAATTTATTGGCAAATACAGCCGTTAATTTGCACCATGCAAGGCCCCACAAGCAGCAGCAAGGTGGCATTAGTTGAGGGAAGAATTTTGGCCAGAAAACCTGAAGAATTCCCAATATAGCATGTTGGGATATTTTAAATCCATCAGCACAAGCTGACAAGGACTTTGTTTAATTCATTATCTGAAAGACAGTGCCTCCCACAATACAACACACCCTCAATACTGTGCTGAGGTTCAGCTTAGACTATGGACTCGAGCCCAGGAGTGGAGCTTGAAGATATACTCTTCTAAGTCAGAGGCCAGTATGCTATCACCAGGCCAAGCTTATGCAGTCGATATGACTTAACTAATGAAATATAATAAAGAATAGTCAGCATGAATTTCAAAAGGGAAGGTCATGCTTGACCAACCTTATTGAATTCTTTGAAGAAATACAAGAAAGAGTAGACAAGGGTAATGTATTAGATGCACTCTGGGTAGAAGCACAACTGTTGTCTCTCTCTCTCTCTGACTAATGTCAGAGCATCTGGAGTCAGAGAACAAATAGCAGAATGGATAGCAAACTGGCTACAAAACAAAACAAAGAGTAGCGGTGAAAGAGAGTTAAACATAGTTATTCAAACTGGCAGAAGATGGGAAGTGATGTTCCACAGGGATCGGTGCAGGGACCACTGCTGTTCACCAATTACATAAACAATTTGGACTCAGGGATCAGAAATGCAGGAGGTAATTTTAACCTCAAAAAATGGGTGGGTTTTGTTTGGGTGGGAGGTTAATAACTTAAAAAAACTGAAACCGGAACCCAGCCCGCATCAAACCCGCCCACTTCCGGTTTTAACAGAGGCAATACAGGGGGTGGGCAAACAATTCGCTCACAGGAGGCGGGCTGGTCAGTGAAACCTATTAAGGAGGCTGCGTGCCTCCATTTTAACAGGGAATCTATGTTTAAACACAGTTGGCCAGGTTTCCCTGGCCTTGGGAAACCTGGCAGGTAAAAGGAGGGGAGAATCATAGAATCATAGAAGCTTAAAGCACAGAAGGAGGCCATTTTTCCTGTTCTGGGTCTTTGAAACAGCTTTGAAAGAGAAGGGCCGGATCGATAAGGTAAATGCCTTTACAGCACCGCATGTGGGCCAGGAGGAGCAGGAGTGTTTCCTCCAGGCCCAACACAAGTGCCAGGCAATGACTATCTCCACCAAGCGAGAGTCTAATCACTGCCTCTTGACATTCAATGGCATTACCATCGTCGAATCCCCCACCATCAACATATTGGGGGTCACCATTGACCAGAAACTTAACTGGGCCAGCCACATAAATACTGTGCCTGCAAGAGCAGGTCAGAGGCTAGGTATTCTGCGGCGAGTGTCTCACCTCATGACTCCCCAAAGCCTTTCCACCATCTACAAGGCACAAGTAATGATTGCGATGGAATATTCTTCATTTGCCTGGATGAGTGCAGCTCCAATAACACTCAAGAAGCTCGACACTATCCAGGACAAAGCAGCCCGCTTGTTTGGTCCCCCATCCACCACCTTAAACATTCACTCCCTCCACCACCGGCGCACCGCGGCTGCAGTGTGTACCATCTGCAAGATGCACTGCAGCAACTCACCAAGGCGTCTTTGACCGCACCTCCCAAACCCACAATCTCTACCACCTAGAAGGACAAGGGCAGCAGGCGCATGGGAATACCATCACCTCCAAGTGCCCCTCCAAGTCATACACCATCCTGACTTGGAATATATCGCTGCTCCTTCATCGTCGCTGGGTCGAAATCCTGGAACTCCCTCCCTAACAGCAATGTAGGAGTATCTTCACCACACGGGCTGCAGCGGTTCAAGAAGGTTCTCAAGGACAATTAGGGATGGGCAATAAATGCTGGCCTTGCCAGAGATGCCCACATCCCAGGAACAAAGGAAAAAAACAAGCTTACCTATAAACCCACCCCAATGATCTGTCTGGCCACCACCCCCGTGACCAGACCTCCCCCACCACCATCTGCCTACACTCAACCACATTCTACCCCCCGACCACCATCTCCTCCCCCTCACCCTGTGATCGGACCCCCCCAACCACCATTTCCCTGTAAGAATCCTGAGAAATCCCCATTTCAGTTTCCCACATACTAACATAGACAAAATTAAGTAAGCATTATTAGTTGTAGGTTTAAGTTTGTATTATGGAACTGTTACACAATGCATGGCGATTCTTGAATAATCATGTTTTTAAACTAGTGCAATATGGCCTGGGTTGACCCGGTTACATTTAAATTGGAAAAAACAAGGCGTTGGGCTTTGCTTGAGCAAATATTAAAAATACAGACCTCAGCAAGCCTTGTTAGCAAAGTGGCAGTCAGTCTGTGGGAAAAGCTGAAAGAATTAATGGAATTCAGGGCTGAGATAAGAGGCAGGGACTGTAAGATTGTTATGAATGACATGTTAGTTGTTTTTTGAATACTTGTTTTGATATCTTATAACCTTTAATATCTTATAATCATCAATAATAGAGCTTTAATCGTGTGTAAGGATTAAATGTAGAAGTTTGTAATCATCAACTGCCTGCAATGATAACCTGAATTATGTATAACCTGTAACCCTTTTTCTTATGCTTAAACATTCTGTGAGTAGGCTGTAACCAGACAACCTGGGGTGAGCAAGAGATTGCCATGGTCGAATGGCCTGGGAACCAAGGTTAGCTGTAGTTTCCATTGTGCTGGAATGTTATAACATCCGCAGTGAAATAAAAACAAAGGCCAACAGCAGGGGCTTTATCTCAACCTGTGGAGGCATCTTCCTTTTGTGTTGCCATAACTACCCCAGATATGAGTCTTGATCGTCAGAAACAGATGATGTTAGAGTGTCATCAAACCAAAAACCTGCGTAAGCCAGGGTGCTGTGAACGTGGCATCTTTATGATTGGATTTTGGGTTTGGGTGTCAGCCAGTGATTGGATCAGGAGGACTCCGTAGGTTTTGAATGAGAGTAAGGGTACAAGAATTGGGTCATAACAGCCACAAAGTGTAGAAGATTTCAGGAGTAGAAGAATTCAGGAAGAATAAAGGAGACACCCGGGAGACGGATAGATAGAGAGAGAGAGACAACAGTTGTGCTTCTACCCAGAGTGTAAGTGGTAATATAAGTCTCAATTATAAACTGCTTCCCAAATATTATATTGTACTAAGTCTTGCTTGTGCTGAATAAAGTTAAATCACTGTCCCCAATATGGGTGAACCTCAAATCATTTGGAGCCTGGGTCCCTCTGGGATCTTATATCCCCCACCCACGATTTCTCCCCCCTACTAGACCCTCGACAGTGATGTCTCCCTACTTGCTGCTTCACTGCATCCTCCTACTGCATGCTTTCCTGTCTGACAGGCAACCAGCAATCAACTTCAGGCGAGAAACCTGGAGAAAAATGTAAAGTACGTCCGGGTTTCCCATTCATAACTCCCTCCACCAATTCGAACCGCTCAGGGAGTCAGAAGCAAAGCTGACCACACACACCACCCCTTACACCTGGAACGGGCGGACAGACGTTGAGGCAGAACGGTGGTCTCGGATGGATCCCTGCAACCTGCGGCAGTGGTCTCTTCCTCTTTGATCATCTCCCAAGGCTGGCAGAGGTGTTAAGCTGAAGCTAGCATGAATCTACCTTGGGGAAGCTCTTCCCCTCTCCGCCTATTTTCCTTTTCAGCTGCCCGTTTATATACATTATTTCGGGGGGCCGGTGGATACCTCGCATCAATCATGTGTTTAATCACTTTTACCCATTCAATTGTCTAATTACAGAGGATTAGGTACCTATGGCAAACCCCTCCCAGACTCATGAGATCATCTCTCTGCTTATCTTTGTTTGGACATCTTGCTACCTTCTCCTGGACAGTTTGTTTATCATGAGGCTCCTTACTCAACCTCTTATCAGGCCCAGCCAAACCTACTTGAAGGCCTGTTCTGTGTTATGTCCTTGTAACGAGCTCTCTGTGAAAATCTTTATCTGACATGATTAGAATTGTTCTGCGTCATCAACTCAGGCAGACTGTTAAGCTAGGGAAACCAGTATTTTATTATAAGACTATTATTTCTTACAATTCCCAATTTCTTCCAACTCACAATTTCTTACAATTCCCCACCTTGAGAAGGAAATATCCATATTGACTTCTTACAATTGGCTCTTGACTAATCTAGCTATTTCTAAGTTATCAGCCCGTTTCCCTAACTTCTTGATCAGACGCCACAGGTAACGTGCCAATATCATTAGAATCATTAGCACAAACCCTTAAGCTTTCACCAAGAATAGAGCAAGCATTCTCAACCAGGGAATTTGACTAACATTGCAGACTGATTCATACCAGTCTCGTTCTCCTAGATTCTGGTTTTCCTGCTCTATTTCCTCATTTTGTTGAGCCAGATGTTTTTCTGAGGTGCTAGTTCTGCCTAAATTTGACTCGAGGCTTAAGGACAGTGGGGGCAATCATGTGGCCAAACTGGACCACAGCCTTAAGGGCTTAGTTTTGCATGGAGATGTTAATTCTCAGCTCTGTGATGTTGTGGGTTGAGACGGGAAACAGGACATGACTCCCTATCATAGTCATTTGGGTAGGCTTAAAACAGAAAGTAGGATCCCAAATAGGGAATTTCTTGCTCCCATGTTTCATTATCCTGGCATTGGTCATAACGCAGTATTTTCCCTTCTGAAGGTTTGCATATTTTATGCTGTTTGCTCCCCACCTCTGGACACTCATGTCATAGGTGGGCGACTCTGAATCCAGGTTGAAGCCACAGGCTGGCCTTCCTGGATTTCTTACATCACAGCGGCATCCCACAATCCCAAATTGTCTTGTGTCTGATTCTTCACTAGAAAATCCTTCACCCTCTTTTCTTTAGCTGATCAAAGTATGCTCGGTACCCCATTTGACATAACCTTTGCAGGAGGGGGGGATGTTCCCGAAGTGGAGTATGACAGGCACTATCTCGTACCTTACATCATTATATAGCCATTTATAAGTGCGGGTGACCACTAATCCACTTGCTGGCTCTTTTTCCAGTAGTGGGCATTCTTCTATTCTAGTGCTATTCCTTCCCTGGGCTTCTTTTTTCCATATCTTAATTTGTTGAATTATTCCTTGCCTTGTGCCTGGATTGTTTTTGCCCAAGGGTTTGGTGTTAAAACATCCCACCATTCCTTGATGCCTTTTACTCATCTTTGGCCAGTTTAGGGGATCCTTGTGTTGTCCTAGGTAGGGGACCCCTATGCTTTTTGGGGTGATCCTGACCAAATCCATGAATCTGAACCCGAAGTCTTCCCATTTTCCATTTCCCAGTTGGAACCTTGGTGTTACCTTGATGTCATTTTTAGTACATTGGCACACTACCTTCAACCCTTCTCCATCCTGTACCCATATCACGGCTGGTTTGTCGGTGCTGCGTCCTTCTCAGCCACAATAAGTACAATGGACAGTCATATTACACCTGTCCTCTGGGATTTCCCAAATGTCGTCTTGATTCTCATGGTTGTTCTGTGTGGTCGTATTAGTGGGCCGTATGGTCAATCCATGCTTTATGATGATGACCATTGGCTGGATGACGCCGATGAGTACTGTCAGTTCTATCGCAATCTTGAGTGGAGCCATCCTGTGTCAATCTGCAAACAGAAATTGTGGAATATTTATTCTTCTACAGTTTTGAACTAATTGATCTGGTTCCATTTGGGTCTCTTTGTCCCCTTTTTATCTGGGATCTGGATCAAGTTCACAGTGGGGCTGGCTCTGTCCACAATTGGACAGGGTCTCACCCACTTAGGTTCAAAGGCATGCTCCTTCTTTAGATTGTTTAGGAACATGACCACATCTCCCTACTGATATTCAAATGGCTGAACCTTTTTGTCAAAGTATTTTTTGATTTTTTGTTGACTTTTCCCAGCGTGCCAGGCCATGAACTCATTCATCTTCTGAATGTGGTCTAGCTAGCCATTTCTGGTTGGCCATCCCCTGCAAGAGTGGAGTGAGAGATGGAGTGGGGAGGTGGACAGGCGTCCTCATTAACCATCCCATCATAGCCGGGTAAGGTGAAATACCTGTGCTGCTATGTGGGGTTGCTCTCATGGCCATCAGGCACAGGGGTAGCATGTTAACCTATTGTGTGGGGCGGTCTGCACTTAATTTTTTGAGCATTGTTTTAAGGGTTCGGTTGCCCCTTTCCACCACCCCTGATGATTGTGGATGATGTGCCATGTGCAACTTATCGGTGATTTTCATGAGTTGTTGGAGCTCGTAGACCACCTCACACAATAGTAGTGTTGCTGCTGTGAGGGCGGTGTTCATCTTACAGGGAAAGCCTTAATCTATCGTGTGAATTTGTCTATCAGAACCAGACAATATTTGTAGCCTGAGAGTGTCATGGTGAGAGGGCCTTTCAGGTCTATCCGAATGTGCATCCAGGGCCCGTCTGGCGGTGGGGGGGAGGGGGGTGTTGTTGCAATAGTACCCCACTGGGTTATGCTGGAGACATGAAAGGTACCTCTGAGTTCTGATCTCAAATGCTCCTTCACAGCCCGGGTACCAGGCCATGGTGGATAGTTTCTCCAGGGTGGTTTTTGCTGAATAATGACCTCCTACGGGGTGAGTATGCAATAATTCAAATAATTTGTCTCCCATAGCCGGGGGGGATGCAGGTAACGCAAACACTAGGGGTGTCACCATACATAAGGATGGGTGGCGGGGTGCCAATTGCATCCTGGTAGAGGGAGGTGAGCTGGGCCCGAGGGGTCGGGACCGGCAATGGCTGGCGCTGTTGGTGCCATGCGATGACAACTGAGTAAGGGTCATATGCATCTTGCAAGGAGGCTAGGTCATTGACTGGGCATACAGCTGATACAGGTAGCGGGTCGAGTTCCTGGGGTTTTTCCCACATAGGGGCATCTATGGCAGCTTGCTTTATGGCCTTGTCTGCCATAGAATTACCCTTGGCGAGTGGTTCTGTGGACCAGGAGTGTGCGATAACTTTGCCTACATAGACAGGCACCATTCGCTCTTGCAATACCACATCTAGGATCCAAAATAAGACGGCGTGCAGCAAGGCTTTACCGTCGGTAGTACAAAAATTATTCTGCGCATACAATGGTAAGGGCAGCAGGGTGTTGATAGCATAGGCACTGTCAGACCAAATGTTAATGCTTTGAAAACTGGCAACTTGGATGACATTGATGAGTGCAGACACCTCAGCGTACTGTGCAGAGTGAAGGATGCATCTGTGCTGAATAATCTCGTTCGGTAGGATGATGGCGAGCCCTGTACACGGTTTGCCGTCTTTGTTAAACGATGAGCCGTCGATGAAGGCATCCAGTGCCTCTTTAATCGGTCCTGCCTGGACCGAAGGGGTGTTGAAGTTTAATGGGGGAAGGGGACATTCATGCAGGGGTCCGTCGTACAGGAGACACTGAGGCAGCAAAGCAGTTTGTTTGGGAGTGACTTCCAAGTCGCGTTGAGTCAGTTCCAATGTCCAATGGCTCAGCCGAGCTGATGACACTAGCATGTCCCCTGGTCGGAGCAGCAGATTCAGGGGAGTGTGTGGACTGTGCAGTATCACTCTGTTGAACCCCGTGATGCAGGTTTGACAGCCCAGAACATGGCAAACAAGTGTCTTTCGCAGGCAGAGTAAGTCAGTTCAGCCCCCCTTAGGATTCTGGAAGCACACGCAATGGGTAGTAATCTGCCCTGGTTTTCTTGGCATTGGATAGCAGCCAGGGTTTTCTCTGTGACTCCCACTTCTATGAGGAAGGGCTTGTCGGGATTAGGTGAGATAAGACATATGGCCTAGATGACAGCTGTCTTTAATTATGTTACTGCTTCCGCGCACCCCTCAGTCCAACCAGGCTGGACCTGGTCGCCATCACCTTTAAGTAGTTCATAAAGTGGTGCCGCAGTATCTGCGAATCGAGGGATGAAGGTCCACTGATACCCCAGCAGCCTGAGAAAAGAACGCAGGGCAGTCTTTGAGGTGGGCAGGGGCAGACTTTGGATGGTCTCAAACTTAAGCTGGTCTGGGCTGATGCCGGACGATCTGATCCAGACGCCTAAAATGGTGACAAAACCTTGCGCCAATTGGGCCTTACACGGGTAGACCTTCAGTCCAGCTCCCACAAGTAGCCGCAATAGTTCTTGTAAGTTGGATGCGGCTTGTGGTGGCAAGCAGGAAGATCATCAACTTATTGAAGCAAGCAGGAGGGCTGTGAAAAGCTCCTCCGGACCCCTGCCAAATGTTTGTGGAAAATAGTGGGGGCATTATGGAACCCTTGCGGCAGACACGTCTAGGTATAACTCTGGTCCTCAAAGGTAAACACAAATTTGAACTGATTCTCCTGTTTTACTCGGATACTCCAAAAAACATTCGAGATATCAAGGGTGGAGAAGACAGTACTGCCATTGGGAATCTGGGAGAGTAGGGTGTGACATAATAAAACTCACTACGCACTTGGTTCGAGTATAAAGCAAGGCTTTAATCAACTTGTTTCAAAACATGGAGGTCTAGTTGTACTTCACTAGTTCCTGTCTTACAAAATGTCCCTGGGCAATCTGGGCCCACGCCCAAGTATTTACACTCCTTGGACGGCGCCACCAGATGGCCGTCCAGTGATATTTCATGAGTCGTTTCTTCATGATGATGAGATTTATAACATTCTTCCTGCCTAAAAGATTTGGAAGTCCGACCACTTCCTCCTAATGGATTAGGCAGACCACGAATAGCCGCAGTCTTTTAAATCTTTGTTTATGGCTGGAAGGCACGTCTCCCCAAACCATGTCTTGATCCCTGGGCCGCTTGATCCGTACTGGTAAATAGACAGGGCCCGTGTCACCTTGATTGACCTGAGGGAGACTGGGGAGATCATGACTCCGTGTGCGGGTCCCCACAGGCGCAGAGCTGGCTTAATCTTGTTTGATAGCCGGGGATTGACCGGCGTCCTGGCTTCGGGTGGCCATCCCACGGGGAGCGCTCGGCTCCCTGAGTAGATCCGATGGCGTAGCTGGCAGATCTCTTGATGTCCCAGGTAGGGCGTCATCTTCAAAGGAGTGCAGAATGTCAGCATCATTACCGTGGGTCCCTCTATCAGTTGGGTCTGTGGGACTGGTTGGACAGGGAGCCAGATCTCAGAGCGAAACGGTGGACTCCAGGCCATCAGGGTACCGCACGTGTGTGTACATGGGATTAACGTCCATGAGTTCCACCTTGTCGACGAGGGGATCGTTTTTGGAAGATCGAACGAATCTTCGGAGCAGCATGGGGCCGGGAGCTGCCAACCATGACGGTAGGGATGTCCCATGAGTGGAGCGATGCTGGAACCTGAAGAATCGCTCGTGAGGCATGACATTGGTGGACATAGAAAGAAGAGACCTGATGGAATGCAACACGTCTGGGAGCATAGTTTCCCACTGCTGGTCTGGCAGCTTGCGTGACCTCAGTGCAAGACGAACAGCATTCCAAATGATACCGTTGTATCTCTTTTGTGTTGTTTGTGGAAATCCTGTCCCAGGAGCTCATCACTACATAGGTTTTTGAGCACCCCGAGCCGGGTGGAGAAATAAGTGCGGCCATTGAGAATAAGGTCGACAAGACAAAAGCCAGAAGAGTTGGTGGTCAGTGTTGTCAGAGCCATTGCAATTTCCCTGTCTGAGGGGTAAATACGCAGTTTTAACTTACTGACAGACACTCGCTAATGAAGTTGTCAGAGCTGCATGAGTCGATTAGTGCGCTCAAAATGTGTCCATTTACCGAAATCTTTGTGGCTGCATGGGACAGACTTTGGGGGAAAACAGCTGTGATGGGAGGAGGAGCAGTTTTACCCTTGACAGCTGTAACCTTAGTAGTGGTTCTTTGGGGAGGAGCAGCTTCATAGATAACAGCTGTAACCTTAGTAGTGGCTCTTGGGGGAGGAGCAGTTTTATAGATAGTAGCTGCAAAACTAACAGGAGCTCTCGACTGGTATACCTTAGAAAAGTGACCTTTCTTGCTGCAATGATTGCAGGTTGCGTTATGAGCAGGACAAAATTTCCTATAATGGAACGCACCTCCACAGAAGAAACACTTCCTTCCAGATTGCCAAGATGCCGCTAGGGCCGGGTCGTCATCAGTGAAGGCTTCTTGGGTAGGGTTGTCATCCGTTAGGTTAGAGTCATCATCAGTGAGGGCTTCCGCCCGAGATCTATCGAAGGAGTCATTAAAAGTGATAGCAGTGCACGAGGTAAAAGATAGGTATCTTCATTCCTCTTTGCTAAGTCCAGGGAACATGCCTGGTCATAGGCAACCTGTATCTCAAGGGTATTATTCTCCAACAGACGCTGGTGTATGAAGGGAGGCGCAATCCCTTTAATAAAGGAATCATGACTTAACTCCTCCTGGTACTGCTCAGCTGTGACAGCTTTAAGATTACAATCTTTGCTGAGCCTTCGAAGTTTCTACAGGAATTCATCAAGTGATTCCCCGGGTTGTTGTCGAGTTGTGGCCAGTAGATGCCGAGCAAAAATTTTGTTTGGTGCCTTAACATATAGTCGCTGTAATATTAGGATAGCGGAGTCATAGTCTACACAGTCTTCGATATAGTCAAACACATGAGGAGATACATAATTGGCAAGTATCTCTAACTTATCAGGCACATTCTCACCACACACCCTGAGGAAGTTGCTGAAGGTATAATACCAGTGTTTCCATACCTTAGCAGTTGTAGGTGAATTCAGGTCCAGGTCAAGATGGGCGGGACTGAGTAGTTTGCCTATGATGGATTGATTACTACACCGGAGTTCCCTTCTGCAGTTGAAGTCATAGCTGGCTGTTCCCGAAATCACTCAGAGCGTGGAGTCAATATCAAGTTGATTAAATTGACATAATAAAACTCACTACACACTTGGTTCGAGTATAAAGCAAGGCTTTAATCAACTTGTTTCAGAACATGGAGGTCTAGTTGTACTTCACTAGTTCCTGTCTTACAAAATATCCCTGGGCAAGCTGGGCCCACGTCCGAGTATTTATACTCCTTGGAAGGTGCCACCAGCTGGCCATTCAGTGTTATTTCATGAGTCGTTTCTTCATGATGATGAGATTTATAAGAGGGTGGGTGTCTCCCGAATGAGAGAGCACATGCAGGGGTGACTGAGTTGAGTTTACGATAGTCAATAGTCAGTTGCCAGCTGTCATTCGGTTTACTAACCAGCCAAACTGGGGAGTTGGTCGTGAACGTGCCTTTGCGAACAACACCCTGCTTTAACAATGTCTCGATGGTTGCTCGAATATACGGTATACTCTCGGCTGGGTAAGAGCACTGCTTCACGGGAGCATGTATCGGTCCATTAATTTCTTCAGGTCCGGTCATGCTTCATGGGTCGCGAATACACTCGGCACCAACTCTAGGATCGCCTGCACCTCTGGGTCATCAGAGGTGGCGGGCCCGTACTCCTCAACAGCTTAAGGAAGCCATCGAGGCTGGACAGGCCGATTAGAATGCATTAATAACAATACAGCTCAGACATCAGGCCATTAGGTGCGATAAACGGCCATCTAAAAACAGTTAGTTTAGATTGCTGTAATTATTTAAAACAGCCCGCCAAATTTGGAACAATGAACTAACCTGATTTGGCACGCAGATAGGGGATGAAACAACGGGTATAACTGCAGGCCCCGGGTAGCAATCTCTCTCTCTGCTCTCTCTTGCGCTTGGCCCTCGCTCTTGGTTCCTGGCTCACTCGTGCCCTGGCCTCGTGGCGGGTCTCTCCTCGCTCCCCGTGGTGAGTTGTCAGCAGTAAAGGATACCATATCAACAGCCGAGGAGGGGAACGAGACCCGAGTCCCTCGTCATCTGGGACGCCCAGGCCGCAAAAAGGGGTGAGATGAAATTTGAGCAGGTAGCCCGAGACGGGACAAATAGAGATGAAGAAGATGATAAAACTCGATAAGGGCAGAGCAGGGCAATGAAAAACGTATCGATAAAGACCAAGCGCCGAGTTATAAGTTGGCGCTTGGGAAGACAAACATCTTGTTGAACACTGTAACGCAAGTATCTATACCACGACGAATATACTGGTGTTTGACGCATGGGTAACAAAATCTAAACGACAAAGACTGTTAACTGTCCGATAAACATAACGTTACCGCCAACGACCGCCCGAGGGAGAAGAAGAGGAGAACCCATCGGGACGAGACGACGACAGTAGCAGAGGAGAAGAAGGTGCGTCGCAGTAGCAGCTCCCAGTCAGTGCCCCTGAAGACCATGTGGCGACAGGGTACCTAAGAGGACAGAGAACCAAACCTCAAAATCTGCATTTCTTTAACAGTTGGCTTTGCTTTGGATTGGTGAGCATGAATTCTAGCCCCTCATAGCTTAATCTAGTTAGGTATAGGGGGTGGGATAAGGATAAGGGGATTGTTAATATAGTTTGTTTTCCCTTGATGTGCCGTGTGTTCCCCATTCCCTGTATAAGCATAGTTACTTTGTATTTGCCTGTACTTTGTGCTAGTAATTTCTCATAAGACTGTGTTAATTTCTGTTTTAATAAAATCCTGGTTTTCTTACATCCAAACCACCTGTCTACTCGAGTCTTTCTGTATCACCGCCTGTACCTAAGTCCGGTGTCTAGAACCCAAGGGGCGTGGGAGCAATTTGAACCGCTCACAGAACAGTTAGGGGCATAACTGACTGGTCGCAAGCGCCACACCCGCCACCACCCCTTACAGAATGGCGACCGCGGCAGGACACCAGCAACAGGGTTGCGATACAGTAGACAATGGTTCGGATGAGCAAACCATGATGGAGGAGAGGATTTCTGATTATGTGCTTAGCAAGGTGAATATCACAAAGAAGTGGATCACCACTCTGTTAAAGGCGAGGCATCCGGTAGACGCAGCAGCTAAGTGAACAGAGGGAAAGGAACACAAGAGATCCTTAGAGAAGGCAGTTTGGCTGATGTGTTTTAAAAAGCAGGTCCAGCTTTTGGACAGGCTCATTGCAGCACAGGCAGTCGAGTTAAGGGAGTCAGCCCTAGAGATCCAGGATAAGGTTCTAGCGGGAGAAAAGTTATTAGCAGCTTTGCAGGCCCTAAATCAGGAGAGAGTGCATTTAATGGACAAGGCCCAGTTGGAATACCTACGGTGCCAAGTCACTGAGGCCAAGGGAAATGAGTTAAGGTTGCGGGAGAAGGACGCCCGATTGGCAAGGCAGATTAGGGAACAGGAAGAGAAAGTACAGGAGGTAAAGGCCGCTTACAAGCTAGCGAGCGAGCAGGGGTTTGAGGAGGCAGACCACGGCCCCTGTAAAGAGAGGATAGAGCCAGGCCCTCCGGAAGGCAAAAGGCATGGTATGCCTCATAAGCCCAAACGCAGGCCAGGCAGATTTTATGGGGAACGAGGGGAGGACAGTTCCAACATCACCGGTAGTGCCCAGGGACGACCCGGTTGAGAGAGAGGAGATCTCACGACCACCACCCGTAGTGCGAAGTTTCAGCAAGGTTTGGCAGCAAGGCGGGGTGGAGCCAGAGGTGGAGGCGGAGGTGGAGCAACCCCCGCCAGAGAGGTCGGAGCCAGTATGATGTGCCCAGCACGGCATCGGAGGTTCAGCCCACCCGCCAATGGCGACAATGAGAGACCCCTCCAAAACCAGTTTGTATTACCCTTTAACACCCAACAGCTTAGGGCTATGGTCAACCATATCCCGAAGCTCTCCGAAAAGGGAGACACCTCGATCCACTTCAGGGAAGTAGAGCAGGCAGCCAGCGTCAACGACTGCGATGACGCTGAGAAGGCCAAGATGCTGCTATTCTCCCTGGAAAGTAGTCTCCTCCAATCCCTCTGACAAGTGTAAAAGGGGGCAGAGCGGGTACGAGGAGCTTAGAAATGCAGTTCTGGAGGCCATGGGGATGAATGAGGGAAGTCCTTTCTCCCGTGTGGAGCAGACAATCCAGCTCCCAGGGGAAACCCCGCAGGCTTTTGCGGACCGGCTGTGGCCGGTGTACCGGAGAGCCTGTCCGGGGATGCCGGACCGAGTGTTCCTGAACGGGGATCTCCTGGCCCATTGGCTCCATTGCCTGGTGGCGAACAGCTTGCCACGGGTCCGGCCAAGGCAGAAGTCTGGTTCGACCCCAAAAATCCCCAGACCACCGAACTTACGGTAATTCGGCAGCTCACTCTGGCGTACAAAAATGGTAGGGGAGCCGATGCACAGCCACCCAAGGGAAAGGTGCATGAGGTAAAACCCGGACCGGGTAGGAAAGAGTGGCCCCAGGAAGAGAGTAACCCCCCCAACACAAAGACCAATTGTTACGGGTGTGGGAAGGATGGTCACTGGCGGAAGGAGTGCAAAAACCCTTGGAAGGATAACAAGGTAAAGAATTCCACAGCCCCAGCCCAAAAGGCAGGGGCAGGGATCCCTTCTGCAGAGGTCGAGTCACTTTTGGACACCATGAGGTCCTTATTGACTGGCCAGGGGAGAGTAGCAGCCGCCACCGGTGTTTTCACCCCATCAGCCCCATCCAACCCACAGCCATGACTAGAGCCAGCGCAGCCTGTTTACCTGTGTTCTCTCCGATATGATGAGTGGAAAAGACCCCTTTTGGAGATGGAGGTAGAAAAGGTGACGGGGACCTATCTGTTGGACATGGGGGCATCATGCATCATGGTCTACTCAGCTAACCCCACCACCTCACCTCTCTCTAACGGGGTCCCATACAGTCTGTCAGCGTTCACGGGTAAAGAACAGCCTGGCTCGTTTTCCATCCCGCTCGCCATTCGGTTAGGACCGCTCCGCTCCAAGTGGACCTGTGTCCTGATGAAATGGGAAGTGGAGGGTGGAAGAGGGGTCCTGGGGGCCGACTTTATTGTAGGCCATGGGATCCTAGTGAATTTGAGAAATCATTGACTTTGGGGGGCAGGTAAAGTAAAGAACAGGGAGGTAGTTGTAATCCCAGGAAAGGAAGGGAAGGGGACCCTATGCATCATGAAACCCAAAGAGGATTATAACCTCGAGCTTATGGTCAGCAATACCCCACCAGAGTTCCAGGCATTTGTGCAGGCCCACCTGGCCACATTTGCCACTCACAAACACGACTGCGGGAGGGTCACTGGGTTTGAGGTCAGCGTAGATGGAGAACCCATGGCCCGACCACAGAAACAGTATAACTTCCCCAGGGAAGCAGAGCCAGACATGGAAGCAGCCATGTCCTCGTTAGTGCAGCAGGGAGTTCTGAGAACGATAGCTACCCACGTGAACTCTCCACTGTGGCCGGTCAGAAAGCCGGACAATTCCTGGAGGGCCAAGCTGGACTATCGGGTGCTCAATAGTAACATCCCAGCCTGTGCACCCACAGCAGCAGCAGTTGCCGACCTCATAGGGAGTATTCCAGCATCCGCGACCACTTTCACGGTGCTGGATATTTCCAACGGGTTTTGGTCCATCCCTCTAAGGAGGGAGGATCAGTACAAGTTTGCCTTTACGTTTAAAGGGCAACAGTACACGTGGAACTGCTTGCCTCAGGGCTTCCACAACAGCCCCAGCATTTTCCATCAGTGCATGGCCAATAGTTTAAGAGATTTTAGCCAGCCCAGACAGTTGGTCCAATATGTAGAGGAACTGCTCCTGTTCACTGATTCGAAAGACGAACATGGCCAGCTATTGGCCAAACTGCTGGAGCTGCTAGGGCAGAAGGGTTTCAAGGTAAACCCAAAGAAAGTGCAGATCGGCCAGCAGGAGGGAAAATTCCTAGGCCTGACCGTGCGCGCTGGAGAAAGGGCCATAGATGAGGCTAGGAGGGAGGTGGTACAAGAGCTACCGGTCCCCAACACAGTAACGGTTGTGAGGTTGTTTCTAGTACTGTAGACACTTTATTGAGGACTATGCAGCCACCGCAGCCCCTCTGCTCGGACTCCTTCTCAAGGGAGTGGAGTGGCTTTGTGATGAGGGTTGCCAGGCAGCATTTGTCAGGCTCAAGAAAGACTTGCAGAACGCACCAGCTCTAGGGGCCATAGATGGGGGGAAAGAGTTTTTCCTGGAGGTAGCGGCCAGCGGAGACAGCATGAGTGCTGTGCTGCTTCAAGAGCGGTACGGCCGGCTGAGGCCGGTGGTCTACTCCTCCAGGATATTCACGGACGTGGAAAGGAGCTATTCCAACTGTGAGCGGTACCTCTTGGCCACACATTGGGCTGTGAAGAGATCACTGATCTTCACAGGAACCTCTCCCATCACCCTCCTCACCCATTACACACCCACCCAGATGCTTCTGGATGGGAGGATCAAGGATGGAACAGTGAGCAGTGCCCGCATTGCCCGCTGGACCTTGCTCCTCTCACAGATAGATCTTAAGGTGAAGTGTCTCTGTGAGCCAAAGCTTGCAGCCAACCTGGTATACCCTGGAACAGCCCACCGGTGTTCCATTGAAGGGGTTTGGAAAGTAAACATAGGTTTACGGGCTGGGATATATCCCACAGGCCGCGAGATCTATGTAGACGGTTCCAGCACGATATCTGCTGGCGAGCCTCTCATGGGGTGTGGAGTTTATGACCCAGTGGCAAACATTGCCCTGGCGATTAATCTCTCCAGCACCATGAGCGCCCAGCAGGCTGAACTGTCCGTGGTAGTGTACGTCATTACACACCCCAAAATCTTCCCCACCCCCTACACGATTGGCTCGGACAGCATGTTCACGTGCAATTCGTGTACGGAGTACCTGGCCATCTGGTCCCGCCGCGGATACACCTTGCCGACGGGAGACCCCTCACAGTAAAACCCCTGTTGGAAAAGATCCTAGCAGCAGTGGGGGAGGAAGGGGAGGTTTTCATCCACAAGGTGAAAGCCCTTTCCTCCACAGAACCCCGCGGCCAAGGCAACCAGCAGGCTGACTTGTTCGCCAAGGAGGGTGCCCGCACAGGCACTTTCTGGGACCCATTTGGGTCCAGACACATGGCAGCGGTCAGAGGTAGGGATGGGACCCAAGGGAGTGTAGGGGTAGCATTAGCCCCGCACATTAATACGGTCCAAGCCCAAGACCACGTCCTCAAAGCAGTCCTCAGTGCAGTAACTGAGGGAAAAGGGGTAGAGGGTCCATACGGCACAGCAACCCTCTTCGTCAAAGAGGGCATGCTGTTCCGGGGGGAACAGTGGGTTGTGCCATAGCAGCACTGGAGGGAATTCCTTCAACTGGCCCATGAGGGTCCAGGAGCGGGAAACCCCGGGCCTGAGACCACCTGGCAGCGGGTAGAACAGGCGGGATGGTGGCCGGGACTCAGGGACAATGTCCGTGAGTTCTGTGCAGGCTGTCTTGTGTGCACTGCAAATAACCCCGACCCCCACAAAAGGAAGGTACCTATGGGACACGTCAGGAGGGTAGAGGGACCGTGGCAGTCGATACAGGTCAACTACATCGGGCCCCTGCCCACTGCCCAGGGAGGCTATAAGTACTGCCTAGTCCTGGTGGATGTGTTTACCAAATGGGTAGAGGCCTTCCCCTGCAGAACAGCCACAGCTCTGGGTACTACCAGGATCCTAGTCCGGGAAGTGTTCTCGAGGTGGGGACTACCACAGTATGTGGAGTCCGACCAAGGGAGCCATTTCACCGGACAGGTGATGCAGAATACCCTTATGCTGCTAGGCATCGAGGGGAAAAGGCACGTGGCCCACAACCCCCAGTCATCGGGGATTGTAAAATGCATGAACAGGACCCTGAAGGAAAAGTTGAGGAAGGAGACGGTGGACTCGCCCCGTAAATGGGCCGAGGTCCTACCGCTGGTTTTGATGGGGATCCGGGCCAGCCAGTCTAAAAGTACCGGGTATTCCCCGTACAAGCTAATGACTGGCAGGGTTATGCGGACCCCCACCCATGTACTAGCCCCGGTGCTCACGGAGGGTCAGCTCAGGGAGGTAAACCGGGACAGGTTCGCCCAAAACCTCTTTGAGCACCTGAAGCAGGTCCATGAGCAGACGGCTGGGAACATGGGAAGGCAGCATTGGGGTAACCGATTGCTGCTCGAACCCAGAAAGCACCACAAGTGGGAGGTAGGAGATCAGGTTATGGTAAGAAGCTATGCCCGAGTAGGAAGTTTGGATCCATTGTACATGGGGCCCTACAGCATTGTAGATAAAGCCAGCCCCATGGTATACGCCGTGAAGGTGCCCCGGTGTACAAAATGGTTTCATATCAACCAGTGTAAGCTATTCAGACCTGAAAGGGGAAAACAACCAGTTGGGGTAAGTTCTGAGGAGAAAGATCCTCAGCCTGCAGCAGGAGCGAGTTCACAGACTGCACAGGCAGGCGCTGTGGCTTGCTTAAAGGGAGGGGCCATTCCGCCCATTGATTGGGACACTCCCCCACTCTTCTGGGATCCAAACGAGGGGGAGGGACCCGAGGGCGAAAACCCCACCCCCCAACCCAGGTGTAGAGAGGGAGGGACCTGAGGTCGAAAACCCCACCCCGGACCCAGCCATGGGACCTGGGGGCGGAGACTCTCAGCTTGCAGCAACAGACTGTGAAGAGTTACCTACCGCTGGCCAAGGTTTGGAGAGGTCAAGCCTGAGGGAGCGGCGGTTCGGGTTAAAGGCCCATCAGCCAAGAAAGCCCCACCAGCCAAGGCCCCCAGAAGGTCCCCACGGATTCCCCAGACAAGAATGCCATGGTCACCAGCTCTCCAGGTACCAAGGGCCGCCCCTCGAGATAGGGGGTGGTCCAAGGACAGAGGTCCTCAACCAGCAGCCACGGGCTGCGAGGGACGGTGCGGCCACGCCGGAGGTAGCAGTGAGCCGCAGCCCAACCAGGAATTAGCCTGGCCGCCCGGAGACGGGCGGCGGTTGTACATAGTTTAGGTAGTTTAAGTTTGGTTATTGTTAAGTTTAAATATTTAGCTTAAGTTTGGGTGTTTTAGCTTAAGTTAAATAAGGTAATGGGTAGTTTTAGATTAAGTGGTAATCTTTCAAGAGTGTTTATATTTGGGTCGAGGTCGCAGGACCCGACCAGGCTTCACTAAGCCAAAGAATCTCTTGGGGACCTGGCTGCAAGTTTTTGTATCTTTTTGCAGAAAGACTTTCAGGATGAAGGGGATGGTAGTCCTATTCGCCCTGATTGGGATGAGCGTTGGAAGGTGAGGCGATGTGCAAGATTCCCACATCTATGGGTGCTCAGGAGACAGGGCGCCCATAGCAACTGACGGAAGCGGTGAATGGGATGCGGAGGAGACCGCCGTCTACGTCCACGAGGGAAGGTGGCCAGGATGGCTGGGGTCCAATTCGTCTCAGAACTCCAGCCAAACCGGATTCACGTACGGGGAGGCCTCCCTCCTGTGCCCCAGGGTACAGGTCATTACCACAAGGGTCAGCATCACCGTTGGAAAGCGTATATGTTTAACGTGTAAAGGACACATTCCTCTGGATAGGTGGTGGTGGCTCAGAAAGCTGAGCAAAGATAGGAGGAATACCGAAGTCGAGTGGGAACGGTTGTGGAACAATACCCACCGGATGATTACAGGGACTCATGGAGGAATAAGTGTGTGTTGGGACAAGTGGTGGGAGCCAGATCAAGGGATTTATATCTGTACTAGCTGAAGTGCCCGGCGGTGCTGAGGCTTTTTCGAGGGAATGTTGTTGTTGGAAGAGAGAGAGAGAGCGACTGGGGGGAAGAGAGAGCGACTGGGGGGAAGAGAGAGAGCGACTGGGGGGAAGAGAGAAAGCGACTGGGGGGAAGAGAGAGAGCGACTGGGGGGAAGAGAGAGCGCGACTGGAGGGGAGGGGGGAGGGAAGAGGGGGAGGGGAGGGGGAGGGAGGGGGAGGGCGGGGGGAGGGGAGGGAGGGGAAGGGCGGGGGGAGGGAGGGGGAGGGGGAGGGGGGGAAGGGAGGGAGGGGGGAGGGCGGGGAGAGGGAGGGGGGAAGGGAGGGCAGGGGGGGGAGGGAGGGCGGGGGGCGCCCCCCCCGAGGGTCGCGGCCCCCTGAGGGTCGTGCCCCCCTGAGGGTCGCGCCCCCCGAGGGTCGCGGCACCCCCTCCCCCCCGATGTCGCGGCCCCCCCCCCCCCCCGAGGGTCGCGGCCCCCCCCCCGAGGTGAAGACCGCCGATTGCGCGCGCAGCAGGAGCTGAGACGCGGCGTCTCTCTCGGCCGGCGGGCCCGGTTGCCAAGGCAACCGTGACGCTGACCAAGCCAGAGAGAGAGACGCCGCGTCTCAGCTGCTCCTGCTGCGCGCGCGGCACCCCCCCCGAGGGTCGCGGCCCCCCCCCCCCCCGAGGGTCGCGGCCCACCCCGCCCCCCCCCCCCCAGGTGAAGAGCGCCGATTGCGGCTGTGCGAGACGTCCGGCGGGCCCGGTTGCCAGGGTAACGCTGGACGCTCAGCAAGCCCCGCCCCCCGGCCGAGCCAGAGACGTCTCAGCTCCTGCTGCGCGCGCACCCTAGCGGCGCTGGGCTGAGGCTCGGCCCTCCAGCCTTCGAGTGGGGCCGGGAGGTGCCTAGCTCGGGCGTGGGTGCGGAGGAGACGCCGAGGCTTCTAGGCCTACCTGGAAAAACGGGAAAGGTAGGAAAATTAATGAGATTAAATAAGTTAATTACTTTCTAAATCATTTTTTTTTAAAACAATGTGTTTTAAAAGCAACGTTTTTTTTTAAGACGCAGAAAGCGGGAAAAAGAAAGGAAAAGTTTGGAATCAAGATGGCGGCGACTCACCTCGGTTCAGAACGATAAAGCCCGGCCACACGAGCACCGATTGGCCCGGCGGCACACGCCAGCAACCCGGCGTACGATTGGTCGAGCTCGCGGTCACTCTGTCACTAATGAGCGGATAATGAGATGCTAATGAGCGGAACGTTGAAGGTTTTTGGGATACCGCGGGCGGGATTTTAGCCCGGCCGAAATGTAAATACGCTTAAAACCGTCTCGGAAGCGTAAGCTTTCTTTGGAGGTAACGCGCGCGTAGGTACGCCCTGTAACTTTCGAGTGCATACCCATAAGCACACGCGATGACAGACAGACAGATAGACAGATAGACAGACAGACAGAATGACAGAAGTACCGATTTATATATATAGATGTGGGGGTCAGAGAGGGTCTGCCCCGCAGGCATATCCATTGTTTTTCACCGACAGTGGCAAGATGCTGGGGAGGGGATGAAGTGGGACACCAGCCTGAAGGTGTGTATGGTCCCGATCCCAGTCAATGCCACTGAGCTTGTGCCCCACCCACGGTGCAGGTGGCGAGGTTACCCAGGGAAGGTTGCCCCACCACCACCAAGGGACCAGGGAATGGGTTGGTACTAGTACCTACTGATCAGGTGCTGTACCAGGGGGTACACTACGCGGTAGCCTCCGTGATTTTAAATCTCACCGAGGTACATTTACCGGAGTGGTGCCCCAAAGAAACAGAGCAGCTATACCAAGCCCTATTGAAGGACATGTTCAAGAAGTTTTATGAATTCGATTTCGCCCATGTGGACAAGACAGAACTGTACACCACACACCGAGAATTTTTGGGTAATGCAGGGAGACAAAGAAGGGGTGTATGGAATTATGTTTTTACTGCGTTTAATACTGGGTCCTCGGTCATCAACCGTTTGGATGACATAGAGCTACAGACCCAGATAAATGGTTTAAAAACACAGTTAAAGAAGATATTACTGGATGAGAATAAGTTGTGGGCTCGGAGTTGCATGAGGACAAGGTGATGACGGTTCATTTAAAGGAGATCATAGCGGAGTTGGAAAAGCATGCAAAGATGGTAAATGCCCTCATAAGGGAGGACAGAAATGCTTCTGACCATGCTGCGCAGAATGAGGTGTGCGTGCTTTACGGGGCGTGGTTACTGGGCGAGGGCCGCAGTAAGCTGGAGGATTTGAAACAGGGTTTACTCCCCTCCTGGATCAGCAACAAACACCTCACAGCCGTCCACCCATTTGAGAATGCATTAAGCCCGTGCCAACTCTGACTAGCCTCCGAAGCCTACCCAATCCCCGTGGATTGTGGACGGTCCAACCACACAATCATGGGAGTAGTAGTTAGGATGCCGGTCATGGGTAGGACAGCCTGACCCGCACCAGTACAGACGGTGGAGAAATTGGAGTCATTCAGGGGGGTGCACACATCAGTTTCACAGCGGTCCCACCTTACGTCATAAAGTGGGAGCACGCTATGAGAGGCACTGACCTCTTGGGGTGCCGGAGCCGGGGAGCACACATAATCCTGTGTCCCCAGCACTTGAATGCCTATTCAAAACTGCAGTATGGGTTCAGAGCTGCTGGCGCGAAGCCTATAAATTGTACCATGGAGGCAATGGCACAAGGCCATGTTCCCCCGCAGGTAGCATATATAGGAGGTGGGACATATTGTGTCACCACCGGTGCGTCCCACTACCAGCATGGACAGCATAGCTGGGGTCCAGTTAGTGACAGCAGTTTCTGTTTTAAACCCGAGGCAGAAGTTCAAGTGGCCCAGGAGCAAATTGTCCCCATTCCTGAACCCTCCACTGTTCACCTCACTGTGAAGGAGAATTTTATGAATTTGCAGAAGTACGTAGCGCACTTTGGCTACGAAATTCCCCCTCCCTGAAAACCTTACCAAAATACTCAAAGCCGTTATAGTTTCGCAGAAACATTTTTACACTCTAGAGCAGAAAACAGTAGAGATAGGGACTAAGTTATTGGATATTGTGATTCCACCCTGGTGGAACATTTTCAATAACATAAAGGTCCCTTCGTGGATCAGACTGGCTTCCCACATTCTCGTGGTTTGCTAGTTAGGGATAGTGTTGTATCTAGTTTGCATCCAATGTAAGTGAAAAGGGCAGTTGTTAGAGTTCCGAAACGAGAAGATCTGGAAGGAACATGATGTGAAGGTGGAGGGAGATATGCCTGTTTAAGCCTTTTCCTTGTATTTTGATTAAAGATTGTTGTTTTTTTGTGTTTGTTCTTTTTAATAAAGGTTTTTCCTTTTGTTTTGTGACGCGTTTAATAAAGATGTATGTGTACCAAGTGGTGCAGGGGTGTTGGTCCCCTCCATGCTTGGATGTGTGTAAAAGTCTGTAATTATTCTATGTGTGCTTATGTACACTACATTTTCACAGAATGGGAAGTGCATGTGTCGTGGGTATGTTAGATAGGTAATTACAGGGGAAGGTTGACTATGGAGGGTCAGAAAAATTTTGCTCACCTTGTAAGAATGATACTTCAAGCAAGTTTTAGTATCACAGGGGGGAGTGTAGGATTCGCAAAATTTCCACATTTCCCCAAAGTCATTAATAAAAGGGACCCTATGGACATTTTTTAAAAAAGGGTATCCAAAAGATGGCGTCCGCACCTCATGGCCAAAAGCCTGCAAGATTTTTAAAGCTTGGAATCTGTGGTAGCAAAAGCAGCTTGTGGGGAAATCGAAACCAAAAATGCAGTTTCTGTGAAAAGGACTTTGTGTTTTAGAAAAGCAGAGAGCGAACATTGAATATGCATTAAGCCAGATCGTAGACACGTCAGAACTAGTTAGGCCTATACTTGAGGCCATCAAGTTGTCTGCATTAATAATCAGAAACAGCTTAAGGAAGCCATCGAGGCTGGACAGGCCGATTAGAATGCATTAATAACAATACAGCTCGGACATCAGGCCATTAGGTGCGATAAACGGCCATCTAGAAACAGTTCGTTTAAATTGCTGTAATTATTTAAAACAGCCCGCCAAAATTGGAACAATGAACTAACCTGATTTGGCGCGCAGATAGGGGATGAAACAATGGGTATAACTGCAGGCCCCGGGTAGCAATCTCTCTCTCTGCTCTCTCTTGCACATGGCCCTCGCTCTTGGTTCCTGGCTCACTCGTGCCCTGGCCTCGTGGCAGGTCTCTCCTCACTCCCCGCGGTGAGTTGTCAGCAGTAAAGGACACCATACCAACAGCAGGGGAGGGGAACGAGACTCAAGTCCCTCGTCATCTGGGATGCCCAGGCTGCAAAAAGGGGCGAGATAAAATTTGAGCAGGTAGCCCGAGACGAGACAAATAGAGATGAAGAAGATGATAAAACCCGATAAGGGCAGAGCAGGGCAGCGAAAAACGTATCGATAAAGACCAAGCACCGAGTTATAAACTGGCACTTGGGAAGATGAACATCTTGTTGAACACTGTAACGCAAGTGTGTATGCCACGACGAATATACTGGTGTTTGACGCATGGGTAACAAAATCTAAACGACAAAGACTGTTAACTGTCCGATAAACATAACGTTACCGCCGACGACCGCCCAAGGGAGAAGAAGAGGAGAACCCATCGGGATGAGACGATGATGGTAGCGGAGGAGAAGAAGGTGTGTCACAGTAGCAGCTCCCACACCGCACCCCTGAAGACCTCATGGCGACAGGGTACCTAAGAGGACAGAGAACCAAACCTCAAAATCTGCATTTTGTTAACAGTTGGCTTTGCTTTGGATTGGTGAGCATGAATTCTGGCCCCTCATAGCTTAATCTAGTTAGGTATAGGGGGTGGGATATAGATAAGGGGATTGTTAATATAGTTTGTTTTCCCTCGATGTGCCATGTGTTTCCCATTCCCTGTATAAGTATAGTTATTTTGTATTTGCCTGTACTTTGGAAAAGCAGATAGCGAACATAAGACATAAGACTGTGTTCATTTCTATTTTAATAAAATCCTGGTTTTCTTACATCCAAACCACCTGTCTACTCGAGTCTTTATGTATCGCCGCCTGTACCTCAGTCCGGTGTCTAGAACCCAAGGGCCATGGGAGCGATTCGAACCGCTCACAGAACAGTCAGGGGCATAACTGGCTGGGCGCACGCACTACACCCGCCAACCCCCCCCCTTACAGTGGAGAAGTCATCTCTCGCTGAGAGGCCTGCAGGTGTCACAGGGGAGGTGGAGGTGGAGCCGCGGCAACCGGTCGAGCTCCCTGGCTAAGCTGCATGGCCCCTATCTCTGCCTCCATACTCTCCGGCTGCTGCTCGACCGAGTCAGGACCCGTCTGTCTTGGAGAACAGCGGAAATCACCGCCGCTGTCAGTCTCAATAGTGTGCTTATTGCAGCAGTAATGGGCATAGTGCCCTAGGTGATTGCAAAGAGAATAGCGTACCAGGACACTCTTCTCTGGCACAGGGGTTTTAGACGGCCCTGATTTCTGCCCGGGTAGTGGGCCCTTGATGGCTGCTATTTTAACTTTGGTGGGTACTCTGGGAATATTGGCACGGGTCTGCTCCCAAGCAGTCCCGGAATGGTTGTGCAGTTATTCCCAGGGTGTGCCTTTAGAGACATAAATGCCCAGCGCGTTACGGACTAATGGTTGGAGGCCGTTCAAAGAGAGGGTTTTGAAGCCCAGGGAGTTAAAGTTGTCCCCTCTGCCATCCCTAGTGTGCTGGAAGATGTCATGGAGCTTATGCGCGAAGGCATTCGAGCTTTTGATAGGACCCTGCTTGGTATTAGCCAGGAGCTGGTGGAAGTCGATGCCCTCCTCCACTAGTGTTCTACATAAGTCTATCTCAATATCCTGTATTGCGCCCTCACCCAGAATTTCCTGATCCACCTCTTGTTTTAATTCTGAGGAACACGCAGCCACAGAAGACGACCTGTTTAAGGTCGCCCCCTTGTAGTTCCTTAGTGACCTTAAAAATCCTCCACCGCTGCCTGAGGTCAAGGGAGCTGGTGTTCATGTCCACCGTCCCTAGGTCATCCTTTAACACTCTTGTAAAGGAATAAGCCATATTTCAGAAAAATACACCATCATATGAACAGCATTCTGATTTTATTAATACATGACATACTGGGTTTAAAAGTCTGAAAAGCCTCGGCAACACAGGCTGTGTCAATACAGGCTTTTGAGATGGGATGGTTTGATAACACAAAAGTTGTAAACACCACACGCTTTTCAAATGGGAATTGGTTAAAAATACTAAAACAATAGCTCTATTGAAATAGCAGTTTGGTGCTTCCAGAAGGTCTGGAGTTTGGGAGAAACACAATGGAATGTCCCAAGTAAAGTGCTAAAAACTTACACTTCAAACAGGAACACAGAATATTAAAAAAACACCTCCCTTTGTAAAAGTAACATCAAATGAAACAGGAAACACGATTATAATATAACCAACTAAGATGGCTAGGAAAACAAACACCCTAGTTGAAGTGCCCTTAATTTACATGTTGTAAATATGATACCAACAGAACACTTTGAAGATATGACTTCAATGGATACACCAAGCAATCACATAGTTTTTGTATTGAACTTGAAACACCACAGAGACAGGATTCTGTGGTTGTAACCAGTGGTTTTAGAATTGAATGGAAGTCCTTCGATAAGAATGGCATCAAAGAGATAAATCTGTAATAACAATTTTATGTGATAAGTTTTTGGAACACCTAAAGGTAGAGACATAATCATGCATGCAGCAGCTAAGTTGACAGTAAGTATAGAGAAAAGTCAACAGGAAGATGACTAGAGATAATTAGCTTACATCAGCAGAAAACTTCAAAGGCTAAACCACTAAAAATGGCATAAAAATAGAGCTTTTCAGATAGACAGTCAGAAGTTGCTGGAAAGGGGCAAAGCGACTCTCTCAAATTCAGAGGCACACTGTAAGTTTTTAACTCTGAGTCTCGGTGATCAAGTTACTTTTATTTTGATTTTGGGGATATTCTGGATTAGAATTAAGAAAAAGAAATGTAAAAATGTACGAAGTTAAGATTTGAGAATAAGTATCTCTGAGGATAAGAAATGTAAGCTATTTGTTTTTGAACAGTTAAAGTTGCGATTGACTCACAAGCTGTTAACTGTATTTTGGTTCTTAAATAAATCTATATATTTTAGAGTTGTCTCAAGTAGTATTTCTGTATCAAACTCGCAAACTCAATTTCTGTACACTCTTTTGTAAGGAGTTGCAGAATTCTGGGGGGGGGGGTTTCTGGACCCTCATAATATCCGGAATGTTTCAGTCCAGTTAAACCTATTAAAAGTGTTATCCAGAGGATGGTAACATCTTCACGTCATTCCTTTCCTTTAGGCCACTCCACTCTGACCTCAACTGTGGTAAGGGGCCTCGTCATTAGCAGTCGAGTAGGATTGGCTGTTGCCCACCTGGTGCTTAGGCTGGCATGCAGCATTGGCTCAGGTGACCACACACACCGGTATCATCATCCCATTTACCTTGCCATCCTTGAATGGTGGAGGTGGAGCAGAGGTCCTCAACTATGTTGTCCCAAGGGCCGGGATCTCTCGGTTTGGTTTTGGAGACAGCAGCCACCATTGCCCGCTGTTGGCCGATTTGTATCTGAAGCTGTCGGATTTTCGCAAAACATGAGGTGTGGTCTGCTTCAGGGAGGTGATGGTTTGGCGCCGGTCTAACACCCTCAGAGCCCCCTCGAATCTTCTAACTCCTCACCTAGTCTGGTATTCTGTGCCTGTAACTCGATATTTTGTTCTAGTATTTGTTCCAGCTTTTTCTGTGTATAACGCGCCCCGTCATGCGCTTCCTGTTCTCACCATAACTGATTGTGCAGGACAGCAATGCTTTCCTGCCAACCTTCACTTTCTTTTTGTAGCTTGTATACCACGGCCTAGAAATTCAGTTGGCTGCGCCAGCCGTTAGCGCCTTAGGAGGAGTAGATCTCGAGCGCTAGGCGCTTAGCGCCCGGGCGCAGCGCGATCTGCGCCTCGCCCCAACTTCAGTAGACATTTAGCGCCGGCGCAAAGTCATTGCGCGCGCTCATCTGCGCGCGCAGATCGTGACGTCATTTCGTCGTGCAACGCCCTTTGTGCGCCCGGAACCGGAACTTCACTCACGCCGCCCCATTGTGCGCCTGGCGGCCTGAACGACTGTGAAGTGGAACGGTACACAGCCGAGGCGGGCCGCGGGGAGCGCAAATTAAAGGGCACTCCTGCAGTAGAAAAGGCAGCCGTTTTGCAACACTCCTTCTTTGGGAGGAGGAGGAGGAGGAGGAGAAAGCCCTCCCCAAAAACACTAATACACTAGTCTCGGCCTGTCAAAAACAAACATCCACCCTCCCCCTTTAAGAGCTCACCGGAGCCAGAGTGTCTGCCGGCAATCAGCAGCTCGCTGCACCTGCCCTGCGCCCAACTTCCGGTGTTAGCGCCCCGGGCTGCCGGCTTAGCGCCTAATGATAGTCGTGCATCGCCTGTTTTAGCGCAGCAGCAACCTCTTAGGGTGATGCAACTGAATATCGGCGAAGGGGGCTCGACTTTGCACCGGGCGCAAACTTTAGCGGCCGCCCGACTTTACCGCCCCAAAAGTGGCTATACTGAATTTCTAGGCCCTCATCTTTTAACTCTCTGTTTTTCCTATTTAACGGTGGTCTGTAGGCCAAATTATCTCGGCCTTTTTCCAGCTTAAGCTTGCGTTTCTGGACATCCTCGGAGAGCCTGTCAAGAATGCAATCATAGTTCCCATGACACTCTAAGATTTTTAGAATGTCCATTGCCCCAGGTGCGCCTGGTCTTTCAGGTGTTTTCTCTGTCAGGCTATCTATCAACTGGTCTTGTGGTTTCAGGTCAGACATGGGCAAGGAAATTCCCTGCTGATTACCACCTACCTCCCTCAAATGATGAATCAGTACTCCACCATGTTGAACACCACTTTGAGGAAGAACTGAGGGTGGCAAGAGCATATAATGTGGGAGGAACTCACCAATCTACCTATAGCAGATACATCTGTCCATGACAGAATTATTCGGAGTGACCACCAGACAGTTCTTCTGGAGACCAAGTCCTGTTTTTACACAGAGGACACATTACATCATGCCATGTGCTACTACCACCGTGCTATGTGGGATAGATTAAGAACCAAGCTAGCAGCTCAAAATTGGGCAACAACAGCAGCAGAATTGTATACCACCACAGTCTGATACCTCATAGTGCCTCACTCCTCCATTCTTCTTCTCCTTAGGCAGTCCCTCGGAACCGAGGGTGACTTGTTTCCACATTAAAAATGAGTTTGCAGGTGACTGATTAGTCCAATGCGGGATCTACAGTCTCTGTCACAGGTGGGGCAGACGCTGGTTGAAGGGGCGGGTGGGTGGGGTGCTTGGGTTGATGTGCGCTCCTTGTGCTGCTTGCGTTTGTCTTCCGCTTGCTCCCGACAAAGAGAATCGAGGCGTTCGGCACCTTCCCGGATGCTTCTCCTCCACTTTTTTGCGGTGTTGGGCCAGGGATTCCCAGGTGTCAGTGGGGATGTTGCATTTTTCAAGGAGGATTTGAGGGTGTGTCAGGGTTGGGGAGCCACGGGGCCGTATAAATACGAGGCCGTGCTCTCCAGGCAAGGTAGGATCTGGACCCAAGTGCAGAAACCAGACAAGAGACAAATATACAGTACTTTGTTTGAACTTTACTAGATTTACACATAACCAGATTAACACAAGGGACACAGCAATATACATAACGAGAGACAAGAGAACTAGAGACAAGTTACAAGACAGCTAGTCAAGATAGGAACTCAGGACAGCTTCCATGAGGAAGCCCACTTGTCTATACTGAGCTTGCAACAAGCTACCACAAGGGGCAACCGGCTTGCCGAGGCACAACTCCAGACAAGCTACCCCGAGGGTAATCGGCTTATCAATGCAAGGCTCAAGACAAGATCCCAACGGCTCCCACATAGCAACACGCTAGTCCAAACAGCACCTTACCAAGACAAGCAGCTCAACAGAACAAGACTTAAATACATCTTAAATCCAGAGACAAGAACACAGACTTAGATACATAGCTCGAGAGAACTAGAACACAGATTTAGGTACATAACTCAAGAGAACTAGAACACAGACTTAGATACATAGCTCGAGAGAACTAGAACACAGACTTAGATACATAGCTCAAGAGAACTATGGCAGCCAGCTTGTGAAGGCAAGCTGCCATAGAGGAGAGGCTAGTCACAGAGAACCTAGTCAAGACAAGGAACATTGTCAAGACTAACTCCCTGGTTCACCCTAGTGAGGACTGAGCACTGAGTGAAACAACAACAGAACTTATATACCAAGAAAACCAGGTGCCAACCATAAACAGCTAACAGGCTGATTAAAAACTAACACAGGGTTAGGAACAATTAACACCAGAGAACGAGAAACAATTAACAGGAGACTGACAAGTGAAGGTGCCATCTAGAGGTTACAAAAAGGAACTGACTGGCACCCTCACAGGGTGTCCTTGAAGCGTTTCCTCTGCCCACCCGGGGCTCTCTTGCCGTGTCAGAGCTCTGAGTAGAGTGCTTGTTTTGGTAGTCTCGTATCGGGCATGCGTCCCGTCCATCGGAGCTGATCAAGCGTGGTCAAAGCTTCGATGCTGGGGATGTTGGCCTGAGCGAGAACACTGCCGTTGATGCGCCTATCCTGCCAATGGATTTGCAGGATCTTGTGGAGGCAGCATTGGTGGTACCTCTCCAGTGCTTTGAGGTGCTTGCTCTACATGGTCCATGTCTCTGAGGCGTACAGCAGGGCGGGTATCACTGCTGCTCTTAGTGCCAGGTTTGAGATCCTGGTCTTCAAACACTCTCTTCCTCAGGCGACCGAAAGCTGTACTGGCACACTGTTGGACTTCGTCATCGACATCTGCCCTTGTTGACAGCACGCTCCCGAGGTATAGAAAGTGGCCTTGTTGTGGATTTTGATAATCGAGGGGCAGTACTGTGTGGCGGGGGCAGGTTGTTAGAGGACCTTTGACTTACAGATGTTTAGTGTAAGGCCCATGCTCTCGTACGCTGCGGTGAAGGTGTTGACGATGGTTTGGAGTTCAACCTCCAAGTGAGCACAGATGCAAGCATCGTCTGCATACTGTAATTCGACGACAGAGGATGGGACAACCTTGGATCTGGGCTGGAGGCGACGGAGGTCGAACAGTTTCCCGTTTGTTCTGTAAATTAGCTTCACTCCAGCGGGGAGCTTATTGAGGGTGAGATGGAGAATTGCAGCAAGGAAGATCAAGAAGAGCATTGGTGCGATGACACAGCTTTGCTTGACCGTAGTCCGTAAGTGAATTGGGTCTGTGGTGGAACCGTTGGTCAGGATCACAGCTTGCATGTCGTCATGAAGCAGGTGGAGGATGGTGACAAACTTTTGTGGGAAGCCGAATTTGAGGAGGGCACTCCATAATCCCTCACGGTTGACAGCGTTGAAGGCCTTTGTGAGATCAAAGAAGGCCATGTACAACAGTTGGTGCTGTTTCCTGCATTTCTCTTGTAATTGACGCGCGGTAAAGATCATGTCCATTGTGCCCCTTAGTGGGCGGAATCCGCATTGCAACTCTGGGAGGAGCTCTTTGGCCACTGGGAGCAGGCGATTGAGGAGGATTCTTGCGATGAAGGCCGATAAATCCCCAGGGCCTGATATCTACATCCTAGGGTACTAAGGAAGTGGCCCTAGAAATAGTAGATGCATTGCTGATCATCTTCCAACATTCGATGGAATCTGGAACAGTACCCATGGATTGGAGGTAGCTAATGTTACCCCACTATTCAAAAAAGGTGGCAGAGAGAAAACGGGGAATTACAGACCTGACATCGCTAGTGGGGAAAATGCTAGAGTCCATTATAAAAGATGTAATAGCAGAGCACTTGGAAAACAGTGACAGGGTCGGACAAAGTCAACATGGATTTACAAAAGGTAAATCGTGTTTGACTAATCTACTGGAATTTTTTGAGGATGTAACTAGTAAAATAGATAAGGGAGAACTAGTGGATGTGGTGTATTTGGACTTTCAGAAGGCTTTCAATAAGGTCCCACATAAGAGATTAGCATGTAAAGTTAAGGCACATGGGATTGGGGGCAAGGTATTGACTTGGATAGAGAACTGGTTGGCAGATAGAAAGCAAAGAGTTGGAATAAACGGGTCTTTTTCCGAGTGGCAGGCAGTGACGAGTGGGGTACCGCAGGGATCGATCCTTGGACCCCAGCTATTCACAATATATATTAATGATCTAGACAAGGGAACTAGATGTAATATCTCCAAATTTGCAGACGACACAAAGCTGGGTGGGCGTGTGTGCTGTGAGGAGGATGCCGAGAAGCTACAGGATGATTTGGACAGTTTGGGTGATTAGGCAGAAGCATGGCAGATGCAATATAACGTGGATAAATGTGAGGTTATCCACTTTGGTGGCAAAAACAGGAAGGCAGATTATTATCTGAATGGCAATAGATTGGGAGAAGGGGAAGTGCAATGAGACCTGGGTGTCCTTGTGCACCAGTCGCTGAAGATAACCATGCAGGTGCAGCAGGCGGTTAAGAAGGCAAATGGTATGTTGGCCTTCATAGCAAGAGGGTTTGAGTACAAGAACAAGGATGTCTTGCTGCAGTTGTACAGGGCCTTGGTGAGACCACACCTTGAGCATTGTGTGCAGTTTTGGTCGCCTTATCTGAGGAAGGATATTCTTGCCATGGAAGGAGTTCAGCGAAGATTCACCAGGCTGATACCTGGGATGGCAGGAATGACGTATGAGGAGAGATTGGGACGATTGGCCTTGTACTCGCTGGAGTTTAGAAGAATGAGAGGGGATGTCATTGAAACTTGTAAAATTCTGGCAGGACTGGACAGACTAGATGCAGGGAGGATGTTCCCGATGGTCGGGGAATCCAGAACCAGGGGTCACAGTCTAAGGATAAGGGATAGGCCTTTTAGGACAGAAATGAGGAGGAATTTCTTCACCCAGAGAGTGGTGAACCTGTGGAATTCTCTACCACAGAAGGCAGTAGAGGCCAATTCATTAAATATATTCAAGAAGGAGTTGGATATATTTCTTAAGGCTAAAGGGATCAAGGGGTATGGGGAGAAAGCAAGGACCGGGTACTGAACTTGGATGATCAGCCATGATCACATTGAATGGCAGAGCAGGCTAGAGGGGCCAATTGGCCTACTCCTGCTCTTATCTTCTATGTTTCTATGTTTCTATGACTTTCCTTGTGGCAGACAGCAGGGAAAATCCTCTGTAATTACCGCAATCAGACTGCTCCTGCTCCTGCACATCCTTACTCACACCAACTTACCTTGCACCGCCACCCATCTCTCTCTATCTATATTATAACATCCCCTCTAACTCACCACCCCTCATACTCACGCTCATCCTAGTGCAATCAGAGCAACTAACAACACACAAGGTTGGCACTTGGGTGTTTTATCCAATGTTCATGTAAAGTTTCTGTTAATGTGGTGTCAATCATTGAAACCTGTATTCTCAACACTTTGCGTTCTTGGACAGATTTGTGTGCACCTTTGCAAGTGGCTTAGTGAGGTGTAGTGAATGGTGAGACATAACGGTACCCCCTGCAATGGTGATGAGTGTGAAATGAATGGCTTGGGCATTGTAGGGATGCTTTATGGTATTGGTGTAGGGTGGTGCCAACCTGGCGCATCATGTGGCAGCCAGAGTGTACAGCATCAAGTGAAGTAAATCTGGCCATGGTAAGGCCATCCCTGGCCTCCCAGGCAGCAATGTGGTTGTGTGCTGATGCCCTCTGTCCTGTGCAGCATCAGTTGATTATGGAGAATTTTGGTGGTGTTGATGTTGGTGCTGCTGGTGTGCCTGGTGCTGCTGGTGTTGGGGCAATCGTGGTGAGATTCTGACATCCAAGCTGAGAGAGTATAAAGGGCACCCATGTTGATGGAATAGATGGCAGATAAAGTTGAGATGACAGAAGCATTTTGTCAATGGTGAGAGCGGTTGTTCCAATGAGGTGACACTGGATAGAGTGTTTTGCTCCAAACACTTGCAACCTGCATAAAACTCAATCTGTGTTCCAAATGCAGTAAGCAACACCTTCTATGCTTGGAAAGTGATGAGCTGTGAGGTGGAAGCTTTTATAGTACATTTCAAGCTATCAAGTAATCAGCTGATTCAATGGCCATTCATCTCCTGCCTCAGCTTTACGGACCTGATCCTCGAGCAGCAAGGACCCCGTGGATTAGCACATAAATCCAAAGGTAAGCTAAAACGCATTCTTAATGATGCCTAAACAAATTCATAATGAGCTTAATTGGGTCCCCTTCCGCTGTGTGTCGGGTCTGCTTTGCGCTGACAGACCCAACACTGAGAAAGGCGCATGGTGGCAGGTTCACAGTGGGTTCCCGACCCGTAGTGAAAAAAAAAACACTTTCCCACCCGACCCACCACTGATCCCGTCCGTTGACATCCCTCAAAATTCTGGCCTATGTAATTTTCAGTCACTTATAATATAGACTTGTTTTATTAATTTAACATAAAAAAAATATTTTCTTTGGATTAAAAAGATTGACCAAAGATTTCTTTCAAGCTGCTCCAGTTCCACCATAGTAACATCACCAGTAGTGCAGTGGAAAGCCTGTTGATGCTCATAAACTAGGTTTCCGCCACAGGTCTGAGGAGGAGCAGGAGCCGCTCTGAGGAGTTTTCAAGCAACTGTGTTGATTATTTTTGTGTTCTGTGCTTTGCTTCCCCCCCTCGGTATGCTGATATTTTACATTTCACTTAAAAATGGCAGGTCAGCCCTGCCAGGGGATACAGCGTAGGGTGTCTTTCTTTTTATATTTCTGCATTGAATTGTTCCGCATGATTTAATGCATCCTGCTTTAGCTCATATCACAAATGTGAATTATTTGTGATTTAGAACATTTTGAAAATACACAGGAGGTTGATCAGTATCTAAAACATTTTCAGCTGCTAATTGACCCATTGTGCATTCTGTTTTTCCCTACATTACAACAGTGATGACATTTCAAAAGTACTTCATTGGATATGAAATGCTTTGTATATAGGAACACATAGGATCATAGGATCATAGGAATGGGAGGAGGCCATTTAGCCCCTTGAGCTAAATTTAGCCATTCAATGAGATCATGCCTGATCTTCAATCTAACTCCATATACCCATCCTTGCCCCATAATATCCCTTAATACCTTTGGTTAACAAAACTCCATCAATCCCAGATTTAAAATTAACAATTGATCTAGCATCAATGGCCATTTGTGGAAGAGAGTTCCAAACTTCTACCACCCTTTGTGTGTATAAGACCGGAGTTTTGCCAGCGCTCAGGGGGCAGGTTTGGAGGTGGGACATCCGGCAAAATTGCAAAGATTGACAGCGTGTAAGGGTTGGGGGCTTCTTTAAACTGGTATAAACTAATTTTCCTGGTCTTGCAGCCTTTGCCTGCACATAGACCAATTCCAATAAAACCAATTTTAAAACAGCGGTTCCGAATCACTACCCCTCCTTTAGTTCTGAGTGGAGGAACTTATAATTAATGATATTAAAACGGAACAAGTGGTTTGGATGAGAGAAAAAAATCAAGTTTTATTACCTAAATAAACTACAATCCAAAGAATAAACTGTATCACACGAACACAGTAATTACAGTAAAACTATATAACAGGGGGTTTCAGATGGCAAAAACAAGGGATACAATGGCTACAATGTTATTTAAACAATCTTAGCAATACCCTTAAATCACCACCCCTTAACTCCTGCTAGGTTGCCTTGTTGAGGAGTCAGACACTCTGCTCACCTGTGGTCCAGCGAAGTAAGAGAGAGAGATAGCTTCTCAGCATCTATCTTTATACCTGGTGAGGCCCCTGCTGTTCTGCCTTGCAAGGGCTGTGTGCAAAATTCCCCACCCAAAGGGTCCAATACACAAGAGAAAGCTGTGATTGGCTAACTCAGAGTGGTTGGACCGGATTAATGTGTCTTCCGGAGCTCCCTGGGCTGAAACAAAGGGGAAATACAACTGCTCTGTTGTCCAGAATGCTAGGTGATTTAGACCCATTCAATTGTTAAATGTTTCCCATTCAAGGTACAAAAGTATCTTCTGCAGTTTAGATGTATCCACTCGATATACAAACAAATGCCAATAGCATTCGATTGCTTTGTAAACAAAGCATTGTCCTTTGTCTTCGGCCATGTGGTGACAGCCATTTTTATCCCTGGAAATTTAAAAGCACAACGCCCAGGGATTCTTTAATCAAAAATTGATCTTCAGAACTGTAAATTATTGCGAATTCTTACAAGCGGGTCTAAAACCTGCTGTCAACCCTCCTCCAATCAATCTTCCCAAGTGTCGGGTCCCCAATTTGTGCATGGACCCGACACCTAGCAGTGGGAAGAGGATTATAGCCACTTAACTGCTTGTTAACAGGTTGTTAACAGGCAGTTAACAGGCTTTTTTCAATTTTGACACTTCTACTGCAGGCTTCCTGACGTCCAGACACCACGCCAGGTAAGCGTGGCATGTTGTGGGTCTGCTGTAATGTTTATGCATTGATGACAACTGCAGAAGTGGTGTGAAGGATCCAATGGTGCACTGGTGAGTTTCAGAGGTAAGAAAATGTTGGGAAATTCATTTTTAATGCATTTAGACTTTTCTGTAGGTAACAAGTTTTGAATTGTATGGGGTCGATTTTCCCGAAGCTGTCGGGAAGAAGGCAGGACTACAACTTTCGGGTTTTAGTCCCGCCTACATCAACGTCCAGCCAATCCGTGCGATTTTCCCTTGATTGACCTTGTTGAGCCCGCCCAGTGGGCTCAGCAGGCCAATTAAGGGCCACCCGGCAACAGGTGACATCACAGACTGCAATTTCATCTGTCAAGAGTTCTTAAAAGATGAAATATCAGTGTTTCACAGCTGTTTCAAGCTGTGAAACACTGACAGTCTGAGTTCTGACATGAGTCCATCTGCACAGACTCAGTTAGAACTCACATCGGCGCTCAAAGCTGAAGGCTGTCACTTTTCACAGATCGCAGCTGTTCAGCTTTAAGTGCCGGCTGAGTGATGGGCTCCCGACGGCTACAGGAAGAAAGGCTGTGAAGGTAAGTACAGGTAAGTAAAAGTTCTTTACACACTTTAGACACACCAAACACACTTACCTTTGCATTCATGCACCCATCACTCACCTCAGCGCTGACATCGCGACCCCTCCAAGTCCTTCAACCCGACGGCCCACCTGCTCTAACCTGGCATGGTTTGGAGCCGTCGGGAAACCCACACAAAACCCCTCAAAATAGGGATTAGGCTAAAAACTGCCTGTTAACTACCTGTTAACAGGCAGTTAATTGGCACTAATCCCTTCCCGCCTGGGGTCGGCGTGTCCCAGTGCGGGGCGGGTACCCGCTGCCTCTGAAAGTTGCGTGGAGCGGGGTTTTGGGCGGGATGGTGTCGGGACCCCCAAAATCAGGATTTCCCCCCCGCACATGCCTGAAACCCCGTCTGACAGCTCCATGAAAATCGACCCCTATGTGTAGTCCCACCTCATTGGGAAAACCTCTCTCACCAGTGACAGATCGCTTCTGTAACCTCACCTGCAGCTGCCACCTGTTCTAGCCTAAGGAGGGAGTCACTGGAGAGCCTGGGTGCAAGAGCTCACTTTTGTACAGTGATTGTCAGTGTTTGCAGCACCTCAATGCTGTCAAATACTGAAAAATTAACTGTCAAAAAAAATTGTGCATGGTCCCTTTAAGAAAACCAGCAGATGACGTGTCATCAAATGATGTCACCTGACACCGGCTTCCTCTTAATTGGCCGGCAAGCCCGCAGGGCGGGCTTAACAAGGCCAATTAATGTAAAATCACATCTGTGGGTCGGATGTAGTTGGGGGCGGGACTGGAACCCGAAAGGCAACTGACCCGCTCCCAAGCCGCCTCGAAGCAGAAAATCGCGGCTGTCGTGTTTCCTAATTTCACTCCTGAAAGTTCTGGCTCTAATTTTTAGACTATGCCCCCAGTCCTAGGCTCACCAATCAGTGGAAATAGTTTCTCTCTATCTACCCTATCAGTTCCACTTAATATCTTGAAAACTTTGATCAAATCACCCCTTAACCTTCTAAATTCCATGGAATATAACCCCAGTATGTGTAATCTCTCCTCATAATTTAACCAGCATTCACTGTTTGTTTTTACCTCAATAAATTATTTGCTACACTCAGTTATTTCCACATGGATATTTTTTAACTTGATCATTCCATCATAGCCTACATACAATTATATCTTCCGTTTAGCACTCGACAGTCTATGAAATCATTAGCTTACTTCTATAATTATTACCAGTAGAAAAGTAACAATGGAAAATTCATTCTATTGTGAGCTTAATGTTACATTTCTAATGATATTATCTCTTTTCTTTGTGTCTCAGATTGTACATTGTTTAAACCTGGTCTGAATGAGACTTAATTTAGGGTGAAGCTTACACATGTAATGGAAAATCATGATGGAGTAGGGTTTCTGCCAGTTTGCACTCATTTTATCTCTGAGGCTGACTGAGCTGGTGCGATAACAATAGTGTAGTAGATCAGGTAGTAGAGTTGGTCGACTTCATTGTACTTTGATTAGCATTGGAACACAGGTCCTTCCTCCTGAAGCACTATGTTGACTTCTTGATGAGGGTCTTGGCAAGGATGATTAAACGTACAGCTTAGAAAGACAACCGATAACTACATCCAAAGAAATATCCCTCTGTACATGAGTATTGATCAGCATCATTTATGTATGGATTATTCTGTACAGATAGATAGTATAACATGGTGGAGTGTGTTATATCCTTTAATTCAATCAAGGCAGTCATGATGATCTCACTGTTACAGTTCAGGCTTTCTCCCCAAATTGTTAACTTCCACTTATGGCAGGAAGGCAGTTTCCATCAGCAGACCAAGTCTCCTATGGCCCGAAACCTGAACCCTTGTGTATGTTGTCATGGAGATAGCGTTCCATGGGACCAACAATTACCCCTGCAATGCAATACTTTGCACTGGAGAAAATGTAGGATTATCACCATGTACTCCTGTTATCTCTGAGAGCTGGCAACTATCATTCTGTCAGACCATTCAAGCTCAGACCTCCTGTTTCATTATCCAGGGTGTGTTATTAAAAATAACAACAGAAAACGCTGGAAAAACTCAGCAGGCCAGGCAACATCAGTGGAGAGAGAAACAGAGTTAACGTTTCAGGTCAAAACCCTTCTTCAGAACTGAGAAAAAAGCAGGAAATGAAACAGATTAAAAGGCCAGTTTGGGGGCTGGGAAATGGGGGAGGGTATGAAAGAACAAAAGGGAAGGTCTGAAAGGTGAAGAGACAATAAGAGATATTCAAGACGAGACGAGATGGTAATAGGACAGCTAAAGAGACAAAAGATGGCTCTAGATGAAGTGTGAAATGCGCTGGCAGAATGAGAGACAGCTGCCATGTGGGTGAGAAAAAAAGAAAAAGGCACAAACCAAAGGTGTGGATAAAAAATATATAAAAATGTAATAGTGGCTGAGGTTATGATCTGAAGTTGTTGAACTCGATATTGAGTCCGGAAGGCTGTAAAGTGCCTAATCGGAAGATGAGGTGCTGTTCCTCAAGCTTACGCGAACGTCCATGGAAAAATGCAAGAGGCCGCGGATGGTGAGGTCTGAGTGAGAATGGAGCGGTGAATTGAAATGACAGGCGACCAGAAACTCGGGGTCACCTTTACAGACTGAACGGAGGTGTTCCGCAAAGCAGTCACCCAATCTGCGTTTGGTCTCCCCAATGTAGAGGAGACCACATCGTGAGCAACGAATACAGTATACTAGATTGCAAGAAGCACAAGTAAATCGCTGTTTCACCTGGAAGGGGTGTTTGGGACCCTGGACAGTGGGAAGGGGGGAGGTATAAGGACAGGTGTTGCATCTCCTGCGCTTGCACGGCAAGGTGCCGGACGAAGGGGAAGGGGAACGGGGGTGATAGAGGAGTGGACTAGGGTATCTCGGAGGGAGCAGTCCCTACGGAATGCTGAAAGGGGAGGGGAGGGAAAGATGCATTTAGTGGTGGGATCACGTTGGAGGTGGCGGAAATGGCGGAGGATGATCCGTTGAATGTGAAGGCTGGTGGGGTGAAAGGTGAGGACAAGGGGAACCCTATCATGGTTCCGGGAGGGGCAAGGGTGAGGGCAGAAGTGCGGGAGATAGAACGGACACAGTCAAGGGCCATGTCAACCATGGTAGAGGGGAATCCTCGGTTGAGGAAAAAGGAAGACATGTCGGAAGCACTGGTGTGGAAGGTGGCATCGTCGGAGCAGATGCGGCGGAGGCGGAGAAACTGGGAGAATGGAATGGTGGGGTGGGAGGAAGTGTAGTCCAGGTAGCTGTGGGAGTCAGTGGGCTTGTAGTGAATGTTGGCCAATAACCTATCCCCAGAGATGGAGACGGAGAAGTCGAGCAAGGGAAGGGAAGAGTCGGAGATGGACCATGTGAAGGTGAGGGAAGGGTGGAAATTGGAGGCAAAGTGAATGAAATTGTCTCGGTCAGGGCGAGAGCCTGGAACAAAGAGTGTTCCACATATCCCACAAAAAGGCAGGCATAGCTAGGACCCATGCGGGTACCCATAGCAACACCTTTAATTTGGAGGAACTGAGGAGTCAAAGGAGAAGTTGTTCAATGTGAGAACATTGCGTGTTATTAAAAGCTTAGTTATATGTCAAGGTCAGGATAGACTCTGTCAAAAGTACGGGCAGTTGGTAATCGTCAGTGATATACACCGTTTCTCTGGGGTTACCGTGAATCTTCTACCAAAGTTAGAGTGGATGATCAGAAAACCCCAGTCAAAATTCTACTCGGTTGAATAAGAAGGATAGAAAGGCCCAAAAATATAGCACACATCAGCAATAAGTCGTATGCACTGCCAGCACAGTGGGCAGAATGACCACTTCTCATTCCCACTTCCTCATATTGATGTACTGAGAACTTGTATATTTATTCTTTCGAAATTAACAATGGTTAAATTTCTGCTGTACTGATTAAAATCGAATTTCAAAGAATTAAAATTAAAAAGTTGACAAGGGCAGTGCGATCAAAGTGAAATAAAGCTCTCAAATAAAGGGAAGAGGGCTTCAGCAGAAAGACAACCAACCTTCGAGAAATGAATCTTGACCTGCTTGGGAGACTTGAGAGCAGTTGTAAATTTTGCAACATTAATGGCTTCAGATGACAGGACAGGAAAGTTTGTTTTGCCGACAGTAAAACTATGTGGAATCTGTGGCTTTGCTATTGTCTTGTCACAGGCAATTATCACTGATTTTGAAATATACCAAACAGTCCGAGGCCTGGGAAACCCGCCTACCCACAGTTAAATTTAAAAAGGTGGATCATCATGAGGCACGAAGAATCTTTATACTATTTAAAGTGCCAAACCGCCTCCTGGGAGCAGATTGGCTGCCCGCCACCACCACCCCACCCACCCCACGCCCCCTCCACCCCCGCCACCCCGCCAGTCCAAGTAGTCCACAGCTACCTGGACTACACTTCCTCCCACCCCGCCTCCTGTAAGGACTCTATTCCATTCTCCCAGTTTCTCCGTCTCCGCCGTATCTGCTCCGACGATGCCACCTTCCACACCAGTGCTTCCGACATATCTTCCTTTTTCCTCAACCGAGGATTCCCCTCTACCGTGGTTGACACGGCCCTCGACCATGTCCGTTCTATCTCCTGCACTTCTGCCCTCACCCCTGCCCCTCCCTCCCGGAACCACGATAGGGTTCCCCTTATCCTCACCTTTCACCCCACCAGCCTCCAGATTCAATGGATCATCCTCCAACATTTCCGTTACCTCCAAAGTGATCCCACCACCAAACACATCTTCCCCTCCCCTCCCCTTTCAGCATTCCGTAGGGACCGCTCCCTCCGAGACACCCTGGTCCACTTCTCTATCACCCCCAACAGCCCTTTCCCTTCGCCTGGCACCTTCCCGTGCAAGCGCAGGAGATGTAACACCTGCCCCTATACCTCCCCCTTCCCACTGTCCAGGGCCCTAAACACCCCTTCCAGGTGAAACAGCAATTTACTTGTACTTCTTGCAATCTAGTATACTGTATTCGTTGCTCACGTTGCGGTCTCCTCTACATTGGGGAGACCAAACGCAGATTGGGTGATTGCTTTGTGGAACACCTCCGTTCAGTCCGTAAGGGTGACCCCAAGCTTCCGGTCGCCTGTCATTTTAATTCACCGCTCCATTCCCACTCGGACCTCACCGTCCTTGGCCTCTTGCATTGTTCCACGGAAGCTCAACGTAAACTCGAGGAACAGCACCTCATCTTCCGATTAGGCACTTTACAGCCTTCCAGACTCAATATCGAGTTCAACAATTTCAGATCATAACCTCGGCCCCTATTACATTTTTACTTATATTTTTTTTTCCACCCCTTTGTTTTGGGTCTTCCTGTCCCCCCACTTTCCTTTTTTTCTCTCTCCCACATGGCAGCTGTCGCTCATCCTGCCAGTACACTTCACACCTAATCTGAGCCGTCTTTGTCTCCTCTGTCCTATTACCATCTCGTCTGGTTTTGAATACCTCTTAATGTCTCTTTACTTCTTTTGTTCTATCTTGCCTTCGATCTTTTTCATTTCCTTTCCAGTTTTGAAAAAGGGTTTCGACCCGAAACATCGACTCTAGTTTCTCTCCACGGATGTTGCTTGGCCTGCTGAGTTTTTCCAGCATTTTCTGTTGTTATTTCGGATTCCAGCATCTGCAGTATTTTGCTATCATCTTATTAATAAGGGACTCAGAAGGACAAGTTATTAACAAGGGTACCCTAAAAGGAAAATGGCTTTTGGACTTTATGGCAAAACCTGCAAGGTTAAAGGCAGGACCCTGTGCAGCACGTCAAGTTCAAAACTCAAAACTTGACATGCCCGGGCCTATGGAAGACAGCGTTGGGTTTGTGATTTCAAACCAGGCAGCTAAAGGAGACAGAACACGTATTCTTCCCTTTAAAACAAATCAACTCAGGAAGAGGCTTAATCTTGCACAAAGTTAAAACCCACCAAGACTATGCATATATAATCGCCTACAGTTCAAACTAGCTACCAAGCCAGGAAGACACCGATTTACATTATGCATAAACAAACGCCAAGACATTAAAGACCATTTAGCAATGGGACAACCACCCAAAAACCAGTTAAGGTGAACGACCATAATCACCTTAACGAGCCCGCCAAAAATCAGACAAAGAACTAACCCTGATTTGGCGCGCAGGTAACAAGCACAGAAATAGTATAATTGTAGGCCCGCCGGTAACCAAAGGCAAGCAAGCAGGTGGGCAGAAAGAGTGTGTGGCATTTGGGGACGAGCAGGCACACACTCAGGGCCAGGGACACGCGAAACTCAAAGAAACAGACGGAACATCATGGTGAGGAGACCCGGTGGGGCAGGCTCGACCAAAGACGATTAGGCCGCAACCGCAGCTTTACACAGAGACCGACCACGAGCATCGCAGTAACAAAGGGCCGGGTAAACCATACCTTCAGATCATTACCACTACACAGGTAATGATCCAGGCCACCACGACCGAGCCAACACCGAAGACCGCCAGCCGAACCCCAACCGCAACAAAAACTGCGGACTCCACCCAACTGAAGAATCTTCGCAGATTCTAAGACTGGGACCACGTGGAGACGGCAGGCCCCAAAGGACACAAAGAGCGATCCCCAAAATGCATCTGGCTTAATTGACAGGATTCGAACTGTCAAGAAGCCCCTATTGGTGAGCGTAATCCCTGGCTCTTGTAGTGCAATTTAGTTAGATATTGGGGGTGGGACAAGGGTAGGGGGATTATTAATGTGATTGTCCCTCATTGTGCCGTGTGTTCCCCATTCTTAATTAAGTGTATTTCTGTATGCCTGTAATCACTCCAGTAATTTAAGTGTGTAATTTTAAGTGTGTCTAAATAAAATACAGTTTTCTTGCACCAAACCAGTTGTCTACTGCAATTCTGTATCGCCGCCTGTACCTAAGTCCGGTGTCTAGAACCCAGGGGTGTGGGAGTGATTTGAACTGCTCAAAAACAGTCAGGGGCAAAGCTGACTGCACACGCCACCCCCTACAGAAATGGCGACCGTGGCAGAACTCCGGCAACAGGGGTGCGATACAGTAGACACTGATTCGGAAGAGCAAATTGTAATGGAAGCACAGGCAGCCGAGATACGGGAGTCAGCCCTGGATGCCCAAGCAAGGGCTCTAGCAGGGGAAAAGTTACTGGCAGGATTGCAGGCTCTGAACAAGGAAAGAGTGCAGTTACTGCAGGAGCATAAGGCCAGGCAGGAATACCTACAGTGTCAGGTCACCGAGGCCAAGAGCAATGAGCTGAGGATGCGGGAAAAGAATGCCCGCCCAGCAAGACAAGTAAGGGAGCAGGAGGAGAAAGTAAAAGACATAAAGGCAGCCTATAAGTTAGCGAGCGAGCAGGGGTTTGAAGATGCAGATCATGGCTCCTGCCAGGAACAGATAGAGAATCTAAGCCTGGCCCTAAGGAAGGCAAAGGGCATGGTGTGCCTCATAAGTCTGAAGGCAGCCCAGGTGGATTTTACAGGAAATGAGGGGAGGATGGTTCAGACACCACTGGTAGTGCCAAGGGATGACCCAGTTGAGGAGCAGGAGTTCCCACGACCGCCACCCGTAGTGCCAGGTTTCAGCAAGGTCTGGCAGCAGGGTGGGGTGGAGCTAGGGGTAGAAGCTGAGGTGGAAAAAGCCCCGCGAGAGAGGCCGGGACCGGGGCCAATGTGCCCGGCCTGGCAACGAAGGTTTGGCCCACCCGCTGAAGACGGAGAGGAGGGAGCCCTCCAAAACCAGTTCGTAGTTCCCTACGGCACCCAACAGCTTAGGGCTATGGTAAGCCATGTACCAAAGCTCACAGAGAATGGGGACCCTTCGGTCCACTTCAGGGAAGTGGAGCAGGCAGCCAGCATCAAAGAGTGCGATGATGCTGAACAGGCCAAAATGCTGCTATTCTCCCTGGAGAGTAAGCTCCTCCAGTCCCTCTCTGACCAGTGTAAGAAGGGACAGTGCGAGTATGAGGAGCTCAGGGAGGAAGTTCTTGAGGCCATGGGGATGAATCAGGGAAGTCCTTTCTCCCGGGTGGAGAAAACAGTGCAGCTCGCAGGGGAAACCCCGCAGGCTTTTGCCGACAGGTTGTGGCCGGTGTATAAGAGTGCCTGTACTGGGGCACCTAACCGGGCTAACCTGGACCAGGATCAGCTGGCCCACTGGTTCCGTTGTCTGGTGGCAAACAGCTTGCCACAGGTCAGGGCCAAGGCAGAAATGTGGTTTGACCCAAAGCATCCCCTGACTACCGAACTGACGGTGATCAGACAATTGACCGTAGCTTACCGGAATGGTAAGGGGACCGATGCACACCCACCTAAGGGGAAGGTGCATGAAATAAAACCCGGCCAGGGTAGGAAGGAGTGGCATCAGGAAGGGAATAACCCTTCCAGCACATAGCTTAACTGTTATGGGTGTGGGCAGGATGGTCACTGGAGGAAAGAGTGTAGAAATCCTTGGAAGGATAACAAGGGGAAGAATTCCTCAGCCCCAGCCCAAAAGACAGAGACAGGAATCACTCCCGCCATGGTCGAGTCATTTTTGAACGCAATGAGGTCCCTATTGACTGGCCAAGGGAAGGTAGCAGCCACTACCGGTGCTCTGACCCCATCCGCCCCATCCAACCCACAGCCCTGACTAGAGCCAGCACAGCCTGTTTACCTGTGTTCCCTCAAGTACGACTTATGGAAGAGACTCCTCGTTGAGATGGAGGTAGAAGAGGTAAAGGGGATCTATCTGTTGGACACGGGGGCATCATGCACCGTGATCGATTCAGCTAACCCCACCACCTCACCTCTAAATAACGGGGTCCCATACAGTCTGTCGGGATTCACGGGTAAAGAACAGGCTGGCTCATTTTCCATCCCGCTGTCCATTCGCTTAGGAACACTCTGCTCTAAGTGGACCTGTGTCCTAATGAAGTGGGAAGTGGAGGGTGGAAAAGGGATCCTGAGAGCCGACTTTATTGTAGGCCATGGGATCCTGGTGGATTTAAGGAATCATTGCCTATGGGGGAAATATAGGAAAGGAAGGCGGAGCAGTAGTCATCCCAGGGAAACAGGGGAAGGGGACACTGTGCACCATGAAGGCTAAAGATGGTTATAACCTCGAGCTCATGGTCAGCAATACCCCAAGGGAGTTCCAGGCATTTGTGCGAGCCCACCTAGCCACATTTGCCACACACAAGCACGATTGTGGGAGGGTCAACGGGTTCGAGGTTAGTGTAGATGGGGACCCTATGGCCCAACCACAAAAGCAGTACAACTTCCCCAGGGAAGCAGAGCCAGACATGGAAGCAGCCATGTCCTCCTTAGTGCAACAGGGGGTCCTGAGACCGATAGCCACCCACGTGAACTGTCCACTGTGGCCGGTTAGAAAACCGGACAATTCCTGGAGGGCCACCGTGGACTATCGGGTGCTCAACAGTAACATCCCAGCCTGTTCACTCGCGGTAGCAGCAGTTGCCGGCCTGATAGGAAGTATCCCAGCATCCGCGACCACTTTCACGGTGCTGGATATTTCCAACGTGTTTTGGTCCATCCCTTTAAGGAGAGAGGATCCGTACAAGTTTGCCTTTACTTTTAAAGGGCAACAGTACACCTGGAACTGTTTGCCTCAGGGCTTCCACAATAGCCCTAGCATTTTCCACCAATGCATGGCGAACAGTCTAAAGGGCTTCAGCCAGCCCAGGCAGCTGGTACAGTATGTAGATGACCTGCTCCTATTCACTGATTCAAGAGAGGAGCATGGCCCACTACTGGCCGAACTGCTGGAACTGCTCAGGCAGGGGGGTTTTTAAGTGAATCCAAAGAAAGCGCAGATCAGCCAGCAGGAGGTGAAATTCCTGGGCCTGACCGTACGCGCGTGGGAAAGGGCCATAGACAAAGCGAGAAGGGAAGTGGTACAGAAGTTACCAGTCCCCAGCACAATCATGGGAGTGCGATCTTTTCTAGGGCTAACCGGGTACTGCAGAGACTTTATTGAGGACTATGCAGCCACAGCAGCCCCTCTGCTCCGACTCCTACATAAGGGAGTGGAGTGGGTTTGGGATGAGGGTTGCCAGGCAGCATTTGTCAGGCTCAAGGAAGATCTGCAGACCGCACCAGCTCTAGGGGCCATAGATGGGGGGAAAAGAGTTCTTCCTGGAGGTAGCAGCCAGCGGGGACAGCCTGAGTGCTGTGCTTCTCCCAAGAGCGGCATGGCAGGCTGAGGCCGGTGGTCTACTCCTCCAGGATACTCATGGATGTGGAGAAGAGCTACTCCAATTGTGAGAGGCACCTCTTGGCCACACATTGGGCTGTGAAAAGATCGCTGATCTTCACAGGCACCTCTCCCATCACCCTCCTCACCCATCACACGCCCACCCAGATGCTCCTGGATGGGAGGATCAAGGATGGGACAGTGAACAATGCACGCATTGCTCGCTGGACCCTGCTTCTCTCACAGATGGACCTGAAAGTAAAAGGGCTCTGTGAGCCAAAGCTCGCAGCTAACTTGGTATATCCTGGAACAGCCCACCGGTGTTCCATAGAAGGGGTTTGGGAAGTGGACATAGGTTTGAGGGCCGGGATACACCCCACAGGCCGCGAAATCTATGTGGATGGCTCTAGCACAGTATCTGCTGATGAGCGACTCACAGGGTGTGGAGTTTATGACCCAGCGGCAAACATTGCCCTGGCAATTAAGCTCCCCAGCACCATGAGCGCCCAGCAGGCTGAACTGTCTGCAGTAGTGTACGTCGTTACACAGCCCGAAATCTTCCCCACCCCATACACGATTTGCTTGGACAGCATGTTCACATGCAATTTGTGTATGGAGTACCTGGCCATCTGGTCCCGCCGCGGATACACCTCCGCTGACGGGAGACCCCTCACAGTAAAACCCCTGCTGGAGAAAATCTTAGCAGCAGTGGGGAAGGAAGGGGAGGTTTTCATCCATAAGGTGAAAGCCCATTCCTCCACAGAACCCCGTAGTAAGGACAACCAGCAGGCCGACGTGCTAGCTAAGGAGGGTGCCCGCACAGGCACTTTCTGGGACCCATATGGGTCCAGTCCTATAGTGGCAGTCAGGGGTAGGAATGGGACACAAGGGAGTGCAGGGGTAGCTTTAACCCCGGATCTTAAGACGGTCCAAACCCAAGACCCCGTCCTCAAGACAGTCCTCAGTGCAGTGACTGAGGGAAAAAGGGTAGAGGACCCTAACGCACAGCAGTCCTCTCTGTGAAGGAAGGCATGCTGTTTAGGGGAGAGCAGTGGGTAGTACCTCCGCAGCACAGGAGGGAATTCCTTCAACTGGCCCATGAGGGTCCAGGAGCGGGACATCCCGGGTCTTGAGACCACCGGGCAGCGGGTGGAACAGGCGGGATGGTGGCCAGGACTCAGAGAAGACGTCCGCGAGTTCTGTGCAGCTGTCTGGTGTGTGCTGCTAACAACCCTGACCCCCACAGAAGGAAGGTACCTATGGGACACATCAGGAGGGTAGAGGGACCATGGCAGTCGATTCAGATCGACTATATCTGGCCCCTTCCCACCGCCCAGGGAGGTTATAAGTACTGCCTAGTCCTGGTAGATGTGTTCACAAAGTGGGTAGAAGCCTTCGCCTGTAGAACAGCCACAGCTCTGGGTACAGCCAGGATCCTGGTCAGGGAGGTGTTCTCGCGATGGGGGCTACCACAATATGTGGAGTCCGACAAAGGGAGTCATTTTACCGGGCAGGTCATGCAGAATACCCTTATGGTGCTCGGCATTGAGGGGAAGTGACACGTTGCACACAACCCACAGTCCTCAGGGATTGTGGAGAGGATGAACAGGACCTTGACGGAAAGGCTGAGGAAAGAGATGGTAGACTCACCTAGAAAATGGGTGGAGGTCCAACCGTTGGTCCTGATGGGGATCCGAGCCAGCCAGTCAAAAAGCACGGGGTATTCCCCACACAAGTTGATGACTGGCAGAGTTAAGCGGACCCCCACCCATGTACTAGCCCCGGTGCTCACAGAAGGCCAGCTCAGGGAGGTGAAACGGGACAGGTTCGCCAGGAACCTATTTGAGCACCTTAAACAGGTCCACGGGCAGGCAGCTGGGAACATGGGAAGGCAGCATTGGAGTAACCGATTGCTGTTAGAACCCCGAACACACCACGAGTGGGAGATAGGGGAACAAGTTATGGTGAGAAATTTTGCTGGGGTAGGAAGTCTAGCGCCGTTATACATGGGGCCCTACAGCATTGTGGACAAGGCAAGCCCCATGGTATACGCCATAAAGATGCCTCAGTGCGTCAAATGGTTCCACATTAACCAATGCAAATTGTTTAAGCCCAGAAAGGGGGACAGCCAGTTGGGGCAAGGTCTGAGGATAGAAATCCTCAGTCTGCAGCAGGAGCAAACTCACAGACTGCACAGGCAGGTGCAGTGGCTTGTTTTAAGGGAGGGGCCATCCCACCCACTGTTTGGGGCACTCTCCCACTCATCTGGGACTTAGACGAGGTGGGAACTGGGGGCGGAGACCCCCAGCCTGCAGAATTAAGCTGCAGAGAGTTACCTGCCCCTAACCCAGGTTTAGGAGAGGTGGGATGTGAGGGTGAGGACCCGCAGCCGGCAGTATCAGGCTACGTAGAGTTGCCTGCCCCTAGCACAGGTTTAGGAGAGGAAAAGCCTGAGGATAAAAATCCCCAGCCAGCGGTAGTGGAAAGTTCACAGACCGCACAAGAGGGGGCAGTGGCTCGTGTTAAAGACCCACCAGCCAGAAAACCCCCACCAGCCAAAGTCCCCAGAAGGTCCCCACGAACGCCACGGAGACAGAAACCGTGGTCAGCGGCTCCCCAGTTTAAAAGGGCAGCCTCTCGAGTCAGGGATCAATCTGAGGGCAGAGGTTCCCAGCCAGCAGCCGCAGGCTGCGAGGGACCAAAAGGACAGGACAAGACAGCCACACCGAAGGGAATAGTGTGCTGCAGCCCAAACAGGGATTAGGCTGGCCGCCCGGAGACGGGCGGCGGATGTACATAGCTTCTGTAATGTAATTTTGTTATTGTTAAGTTTGGGTGTTTTAGTTTTAGTTATAAAAAAGGTGATTGGTGTAAAGTCTGTGGGTTGTGCAGTAAATAAATACACAGACTTTTGAAGTACAAACAAACAGGTCTTTACTATTCAGAGGTCAGGGCGAATCTGCCCTAGTTATCCTGTAACATCACTTATATACTGGTGTGGTCACTGTCGGTATTACCGTATACAGAAGCCAATCAAATAGTGCCACACCTAAAGTAGTTCTCTTAAAGGTGAACGGTTACACTCAATCGTTCCCTTAAAGGTAGACGGGTACATACACTACAATCCTCCCTTTTTAGCTTATTACTTACAGGGTCCCCGTTAAACATACATATCTTCAACTTCACATAACAATTTACAGATATACTCTCGGTGGAGAACAAACAATTTACAGAGATAATTCCGGTGGAGTCAACGTCATATAAAACAGTTTACAGATATACTTTCGGTGGGAACAGTTCACAGGTTCAGTCTCTGCGGAAACAGTTCATAGATTCAGTCTCTGATCTTGACTCATTCCGAACAGCATCTCTTTGGTGTAGCCGGTTCACATGGCTAGCGTGACTCCTCCATAGCCTTTTACTTAACGTAACAGCTTGACCTTCCGTCCTGTTGAACCAGCAGTGCGGACTTTTACAACCAACTGGCTGTCTTGATAATTTTCGGGTTTTCAACTAATTTAGCTCCTTTCATGGTGTCCCGCCTGAGATGATAGTATTTTAGACAGTTATTATCTCCTGCTTCTTCTTTTTCTTTTCTGCCTTTTTGAAACTCTCGGAGTTCCTTTCTCTGTGGCCATCTGTAGCGCCATCAACTCTCTATGTTCATTAGACCTTAAGTGCTTCATGCGGATTTCTGTACTTTGGGAGTTTTCATCACAAACTGGGCAGACCAGATCCTCGTAATATTCAGTGTCACTCAATAGGTCATGATAGTATTCGGGGTCGTCCTGAGTTAGGCCAGTGAGGGGCCCTTCTACTTCCTTCTTATCCAACTGGACGTTAGCCGACGGTGGTTCCTTCTCTGACCATCTTTCTTGAAAAGACTTCTTCAAGCATTCATATTCATTCCGCTCTTCCTGGGATGTCTGCCATTCCTTCACGCCTGGCCTCATTTGTGAGTTCAATACCTTCCCTTCCATCGGGGATTCCGTTATCAGGCTATTTAATCCTTCTACTGAAGTAGCTGTTTCCACATTCTTCTGTTCCCCTTGACGTAATTCAGCATACTTTTGACATCCATGTGCAAGCTGTGTTGCCCCCTCAGCTCGCTCCGTGACTTTTGGAAGCTCCGAATTCTTTCCCTTTGAAACCTGAAACTCGTGTTCCCATTTTGGAGTCTTGTCCCTCAGCGTGTATAAGAGTTGGCTGGCCGTTAACTCTTCTACGGGGACACTGTGGATTAGCGCCTTCTCCATTTCATCCACCTTTCCCTCCAATGTTTTCACCTTCCTTTCCTCCGGTCCTTTGGTTTTAAGCGCTCGAAGAAATTGCGCCTTGGTGTTCTCTAACTCCTGATCAGGGGCCATTCCTACTGTCTCTGTGTTCCTTCCATTGACCTTTCCTTCCACTGCCCGGATTCCTAGTTGAATATGTTCTTCAAGTTGTTGGACCTCTGCCATTGCCGCCTCATATTTGTCTTGGGTTTCCTTCAATAATTTAACGAGTTCTTGGACATCTTGAATTTCACGTTCTGCTATGTCTTCCACCTCTAATTTTCCATCTACGGATGGAATCTCTACCGATGAGTCTGTCTTGGCCTGGAGCTCGTCAAACATTTCCTGCAGCCTTTGTAATTCTCGCTCATGTTCAAACTTTAGTTGTTCATATGCTTTCACTAAAACTAGCTTTTCGGAGGTTGCCGAGTTAACCCCTTCCAGGATTGTAGTCTGGGCCCGTTCATACTGTTCCTTCAACTTGTTACACTCTGCTTGCAACGAGTCGTAGAGATGAACTGGGATAAAATCCTGGCTTCCTGAAGATTCCTCTTCCTTTAGTTCGTTCTGTAAATAGTCTAGTTCCTGAACAGTTTCAGGGAGATGTGATCGGTACTTGGCCACGATGGCTCTATGGTCGCTCTTTTCTCGAGCTAGCTGTCTCTGTTGTCTTTCCAGGTTCTCCCAGTCAGTGTCCCAGAACTTTTCCATATTTTTCATCTCTTGTACGAGACGGTCACTCCACTGTTCTAATTGTTGTCGTACTTTGACATAAGTTTGAGTCCGAGCTCGGTGTTCTTCCGTCGTGGATGAATCCTTAGCTTGAACAGGCTCAGAATTCTCTGTCAACCTGGAGTTCTGCTCTGTAACTTTATTCTTCTTGGTGACATAAGTCTTTCTGCATGTCTTTGTTTCCTTCCCCATCGTCGGCAAGTCCCCTTTAGCCTTGTCATGCCTATTTGAATTGGTCTTATCGTCATCCATCTCAGAATCTGAGCTGATAGCTTGCACCGAATCCTCCTTCATTATAGCTTTTAGGTAGTGCCATTCCATGTCTATTTTCTTAATCCACTCCCGTCCTAGAAGTGGTGGTCCTCCCTCAGGTAATACGTACAAATTCATTCTTGGGTGTTCTTTCCCTCTATCTCTCACCTTGACTCTTATTTTCCCCATGGGGTATACATTATGCCCCGTGTATGTCTGTAATACGAACTTGGTATTTCTCAAAGGTATGTGAGAGAACAGCCGGTGGTAGTCCCTTCGGTTGATGACTGATAGAGCTGATCCAGTGTCCAGCTCCATTCGTACTTGGACTCCAGCTATTTTTAGTACGACCCAAATCGTTTGTAGATCAGTTTCTTTCCCCACATTGTGGATCTTCAGACTACCCAGCTCCTGGTTGTTTGGGTCTGAGTCTGAATTCTGTTCGTCTGAACTCTTTTCAGCCACCTTGTGTACCTTGTTGTACTTTTCTTGTGGTGGCTTCCGTTGATTGTTGGTCTTTTTCCCAGACCTGCATACCTTCGCGATGTGACCCAGTTTGCCACATTTCCGACACTCTTGGTTCTTAAACCAGCAGTGATTCTGGTCGTGCGTGGTCTTCCCACAACGGTAGCATTTTGTTGTGCTCGAAGTAATTTGGTCCACCCCGAGTGCCGCCGCCTTTAGCTGCATTTCGGCCGTTCCTTTCGCTGCAGCTTCGTGTGATGCAGCTATGAGGACAGCCCTGTCCAGTGTGAGGTCGTTTTCTTCCAGTAGTTGCTTCTGCGTTCCTTCTTTGGACAATCCGCATACGAACTTGTCCCGCAGTGCCTCTGTCAGATTCCCTCCGAACTGGCAGTATTTCGCTAGCCTACGCAGTTCGACCAAGTATTCCGCATTGCTTTCGTCTTTCCTCTGCGTTCTTGCGTAGAATTTGAATCGCTCAGCCAGCATCAACGGTGTGGGGTTCAAGTGGTCCTTCAGCACAGCCACAATTTCTTCGAAGGTCTGATCCGCTGGTTTAGCTGGTGCTATTAGATGCTTCAAGAGCCCATATGCTTTTGCCCCCATCGAGTTTAGCAATGTTATCGCCTTGTCGTCTTCCTCTATTTTGTTGGCTTCGCAATAGATCTCTATGCATTCCACGTACGTGGCCCAGTCTTCTATTTCAGAATTTAAATCGTTAATATTCCCTCGCTTAGGCATATTTCTTTCTTTGAAGCAGCACAGTATTTCTTTAAGTATTATTTATTATCTTTTTTTTTTCTAAAATGGCGGTTTTCCCGCTCTTCCCTTCTCTCTCTCTCTCTCTCTGCCCAATTCAATGGCAGTTAAGATGGCGGTTCTTTTCCCGCGAAAATGGCGGTTTCCCGCTCTTCCTTTCTCTCCCCGCCCACTTCAATGGCGGTTTCCCGCCTCTGTCGTCTTCTCCGCCTAATGGCGGCTTTCCGCGTTTCTCCCTGGTGTAAGGGGTACGCTTTCCCCACAGCGGACAGGTTCAGCCGCTGGGCTGGCTCTCGCACAGCTCCCCTTACTCGGCTCTGTCTTTTCCTCCCGCCCGCACGGCTCTACCGGCGCTGGGTACACCCCGTTAACGGAAGACAGTTCAGCCGCTGGACTGGCTCTCGCGCAGTCTCTCTCTCCCCGTGCTCGGCTCTGTCTCTCCCTCTCCCGCACGTTCGGTTCTACCGGCTCTGGGTACTCCGTAGGTGGAGAACAGTTCAGCCGCTGGACTGGCTCTCGCGCAGTCTCTCTCCCCGCACCCGGCTCTCACCCGCACGGTTCCCGTTCGCCTCCCCAGCCCTCTCGCAGACCGGTGTTTCCCTCCCCGGCTGCGGCTGGGTTTCTCCTCCCGCGCCTACTCGCAGGTTCAGCGCTTCGTGGCTGCGGTCGCTGCCCGGATTTTTCCCGCCGATCGCGGTCCGGCTGTCACCCGACGCCGTTGGACCCGACTTTTGGCCGGTACAGCTCCCCCTCGACCGAGGTCGAGTGCTCTGCCCTTCTCCTCCGGATACTTCTACCCCTTCCCCTACTCACAGTCTCTTCGGCCGCCTTGTTTCTTGCTGGTCGGCTCACTCCACACCGTGGTAGCAGGGTAATCAGTGCCTGTTGCTGATGAAGCTTTTGTTGCTAGTCTTCCAGCTTCTGTAAAGTACCACACTTTCTGTTGTTGTAGCCTCGTGTTTTCTTTTTGTAGCACGACGAGGGCGGTTGCCTCTCTTCGACGCTCTTTGTTACTTTGCTATTCTTGCCGCAGGGTACGATCGGACTCGTCGCCACTGTAAAGTCTGTGGGTTGTGCAGTAAATAAATACACAGACTTTTGAAGTACAAACAAACAGGTCTTTACTATTCAGAGGTCAGGGCGAATCTGCCCTAGTTATCCTGTAACATCACTTATATACTGGTGTGGTCACTGTCGGTATTACCGTATACAGAAGCCAATCAAATAGTGCCACACCTAAAGTAGTTCTCTTAAAGGTGAACGGTTACACTCAATCGTTCCCTTAAAGGTAGACGGGTACATACACTACAATTGGTAGTTTAAGTGTTATTGTTTTAAGAGTGTTTGTATTGAGTCGAGGTCGCAAGACTCGACTATGCTTTACCCAAGCCAGAGAATCTTCTCGGGACCTGGCTACATGCTCTTGTGTCTCTTTACAGAAGGGATTTCAAAATGAAGGGGGGCATACTCCTACTCACCCTGATAGGAATGAGCACTGGGAAGTGAGGTGATGTGGAGGACTCCCACATTTATGGGTGCTCAGGAGAGAGAGCACCGGTTGTGACTGCTGGGGGCGGTGAATGAGGCGTGGAGGAGCTCGCTATCTATTCCCACGAGGGAAGATGGCCAGGGTGGCTGGGATCTAGCTCCACCCGGTACTCCAGCCAGACCGGGTTCACCTACGGGGAGGCCTCCCTCCCCTGCCCCAGCATACAGGTTGTGGCCTCACGGGTCGGGGTCACTGAGGGAAAACGCGTGTGCCTGACCTGCAGGGGACAGATTCCCTTGGGAAGGTGCTGGTCGCCCAGGAAGCTAAGCAGAGACATGGGGGACCGTACAGCTGACTGGGAACGAATAGGGAACAACACCTACCGGAGGGTCACAGGGACCCAAGGGGGAACTAGTGTATGCTGGGAGAAGTGGTGGGAGTCAGAACAGGGAATTTATGTCTGCATGTGGGGGTCGCAAAGGGCCTGCCCCACAGGCATATCCATCATCTTCTCCGCATCATGGCAGGATAAGGGGGAGGGGGTGGAATGGGATTCCCACCTACACACCTGCATAGTCCCAAACTCACCAGCCCCAGTCAAAGCCACTGAACTCGTGGCACGCGCCCGAAAGCCCCTGCCCACGACTCAGACAGAAAGGACACACACAGAGGGGTGTCCTGCCACCACCAAGGGACCAGGGAATGGGCTGGTACTAGTGCCAACGGAACAGGTGCTATACCAAGGGGTTCACTATGCGGTAGCCTCCATGATTTTAAACTTTGCCGAGGTACACTTAACTGAGTGGTGCCCCACTGAGACAGAACAGTTATACCAGGCCCTGTTAAGAGAAATGTTCAGGAAATTCTACGAGTTCGATTTTACTGACGTAGACAAAACAGGACTATACACTACACACACTGAGTACTTTAGTAACACAGGGAGGCAAAGAAGGGGAACCTGGAATTATGTTTTCACAGCATATAACATGAGATCCTCTGTCATAAACAGCCTGGATGATATAGAATTGCAGACACAGATAAACGGTTTATAAACACAATTGCGAAAAATCTTAATGGATGAAAATACAGTAGTAGGCTCAGAGTTATACGAGGACCAGGCTATGACGGTCCATTTAAAAGAGATCATTGCTGAGCTGGAGAAGCACGCAAAAACTGTAAATGCCCTTATAAGAGAGGACAGGAATGCTTCAGATCAGGCTGCACAGAACGAGGTGTGTGTACTGTACGGGGCATGGTTGCTGGGCGAGGGCTGCAGCAACCACGAGAATTTAATACAGTTTTTAGTCCCCTCCTGGATCAGCAACAAACACCTCACAACCCTCCATCCATTTGAGAATGCATTGAGCCCGTGTCAACTCCGGCTAGCTTCTGAGGCCTACCCTGTCCCAGTAGATTGTGGGCACTCTAACCACACTGTCATGGGGATAGAAGTGAGGATGCCGGTCATGGGTGGGACAGCCCGACCCGCACTGGTATTCAGGGTAGAGAACATTGGAGTCATTCAAGGGGGTGCACACATCCGTTTTACAGCGGTCCCACCTTATGTCATAAAGTGGGAGCACGCTATGACAGGTACTGACCTCTTGGGGTGCCGGAGCTGGGGAGCACACATAATACAGTGTCCCCAGCACTTGAACACCTATTCTAAACCACAGTGTGGGTTTAAAGCTGCTGGCACACACCCTATAAACTGTACCATGGAGGTAATGGCACAAGACCATGTTCCCCCACAGGTAGCATATATAGAAGGTGGGACATATTGTGTCACCACCAGTGCGCCCCACTACCAGCTTGGACAGCATAGCTGGTGTCCGGTAAGTGACAGCAGTTTCTGCTTTAAACACGAGGCAGAAGTTCAACTGGCCCAGGAACGGATTGTCCCCATTCCTGAACCCTCCACTGTTCGCCTCACTGTAACAGAAAATTTCACCAGCCTGCAAAAATATGTAGCACATTTCGGCTACGAAATTCCCCCTCTACCAGAACATCTGACCAAGTTACTAAAAGCAGTAATCGTCTCACAAAAGCATTCCTACACGTTGGAGCAGAAGACAGTAGAGATAGGGGCCAAGATATTGGATATTGTGGTTCCACCCTGGAGGGACATTTTTGAAAATATAGAGGTCCCTTCATGGATTAGAATGGCTTTCCACATCCTCGTGGTTTGCCAGCTGGGAATAGTATTGTATCTGTTATGCACTCAGTGCAAGGGAAAATGCAAAACACTAGAATTCCGAAACCAAAGGACTTGGAAGAAGCATTATGTTAAGGTGGAGAGAGTTACACCTGTTTGAATTTTTTTGTATTTCTGAATAAAGATTCTTGATTTTTTGTGTTTTTTTATTTCAATAAAAACTTTGACGTGTTATTTTCAATAAAGATTTAAGTGTACCAAGTGGTGCAGGGGAGTTGGACCCCTCCATGCTTGGATGTATGTAAATAATTGTATTTTTGCCTATGTATGCTTATGCACACTACATTCTTTAAGAATGGGGAATGTGTGTGTCATGGGATTATAGATAGGTAATTACAGGGGAAGATTGGCTATGGAGGGTCGGGAATTTTGCTCCCCTTCGTAAGTATGATACTTGAAGCAAGTTGAAGTATCACAGGAGGCTGTGTAGTATTCACAAAATTCCCACATCTCCCAAGTTATTAATAAGGGACACTGAAGGACAAGTTATTAACAAGGGTACCCTAAAAGGAAAATGGCTTTTGGACTTTATGGCAAAACCTGCAAGATTAAAGGCAGGACCCTGCGTAGCATGTCAAGTTCAAAACTCAAAACTTGAAATGCCCGGGCCTGTGGAAGACAGCTTTGGGTTTGTGATTTCAAACCAGACAGCTAAAGGAGACAGAACATGTATTCTTCCCTTTAAAACAAATCAACTCAGGAAGAGGCTTAATCTTGCACAAAGTTAAAACCCATCAAGACTATGCATATATAATCGCCTACAGTTCAAACTAGCTACCAAGCCAGGAAGACACCGATTTACATTTTGCATAAACAAACACCAAGACATTAAAGACCATTTAGCAACGGGACAACCACCCAAAAACCAGTTAAGGTGAACGACCATAATCACCTTAACGAGCCCGCCAAAAATCAGACAAAGAGCTAACTCTGATTTGGCGCGCAGATAACAAACACAGAAATAGTATAATTGTAGGCCCGCAGGTCACAGACAGAAATCACAGAAACCACACAGTGCAGATAGAGGCCATTTCGGCCCATCGAGCCTGCACCGACACATATCCCACCCGATCCCCGTAACCCCTACACCAACACATATCCCACCCTATCCAAAGGCAAGTAAGCAGGTGGGCAGAAAGAGTGTGTGGCATTTGGGTATGAGCAGGCACACGCTCAGGGCCAGGGACACGTGAAACTCAAAGAAGCAGACGGAACATCATGGCGAGGAGGCACGGTGGGGCAGGCTCGACCAAAGACGACTAGGCCGCAACTGCAGCCTTACACAGAGACCGACCACGAGCACCGTGGTAACAAAGGGCTGGGTAAACCATTCCTTCAGATCATTACCACTACACAGGTAATGATCTAGGCCACCGCGACCGAGCCGACACCGAAGACCGCCAGCCAAACCCCAAACACAACAAAAACTCGATGACCAGACCACCACCAGAAGAACAAAACCCGAAGTTATCCACTCTACAAGCTAAAGTACCCCACAAAGACTTTATTCCCTATCTCTAATGGAGAAAAGAAGGTACTCATCCAGACAAATCCACAACCGCACCCTTACTGCATCTGCGGACTCCACCCAACTGAAGAATCTTTGCAGATTCTAAGACTGGGACCACGTGGTGATGGCAGGCCCCAAAGGACACAAAGAGCGAACCCCAAAACGCAACCGGCTTAATTGACAGGATTCGAACTGTCAAGAAGCCCCTATTGGTGAGCATAATCCCTGGCTCTTGTCGTGCAATTTAGTTAGGTATTGGGGGTGGGACAAGGGTAGGGGGATTATTAATGTGATTTTCCCTCGTTGTGCTGTGTGTTCCCCATTCTTAATTAAGTGTATTTTTGTATGCCTGTAATCACTCCAGTAATTTAAGTGTGTAATATTAAGTGTGTCTAAATAAAATACAGTTTTCTTGCTCCAATTCTGTATCGCCGCCTGTACCTAAATCTGATGTCTGGAACCCAGGGGTATGGGAGCAATTCAAACCGCTCAAAAACAGTCAGGGGCAAAGCTGACTGCCACACCACCCCCTACATAATACACCTCCAGAAAATGGAGTCAATACCCCATTTCTTCAGTTTCTTGTTGTAAAAGGAATGCTTCTGGGGCTGATTACATCAATTAATCTGAATTTCAGGAGAATCAGGCTATACCATCCCCTAAGCTGCAATCTGAGAAATACATTCTTACTCACTAAAAGAATTCTTGCAATTAAGCTGGCAATTTTCACTGGCATTTCTATTTTGCATTAATCTCTCAGAACCATTTAGCCTACACTTTCATTTTGGTACTGAAATAAAGAATAGATTTGCCTTTCTAATCTAGGCTTTATTAAATTTAAAATCCTGTAGCACATCTTTCCACACCCAGTCCCAACCAAAGCTGGAAAGAACTGAATTTAAGATGGCCACCACAAATCACATGACATCAACTACCAATGAGATTACAGCATATATCCCAAGGCAGGAAACAAACAACCAATCACAATACTTCTTACTAAACATAAAGAATAATCACCACATTCACCCCTCCTTTTAAAATATACTCCAACCTAAATAACCTTTACAATTTATAATTAATTATTTACAACTAAAACTATGCACAGACAAGAATAAAACTATTCAACATGGCACAATACTAAGTGAACAACAACAAATAGTAACATTGCACATAAGTATTAAGTATCTCTCAACTAAAACAATATAATATAATATTTCAACAATTATAAAACATTGCTATCAATTTAAAAGTCCATTTTCAATCGGTCGACCGGATATCTTGTTCGTGTCTGTGGTGTATGTGCCTTTAAGAGCAATTATGGTGTATGTGCCTTTAAGAGCCCCAGGTGTGCGTAATGCCGGTAATTGCCACTTGGACTATATAAGCCTGTGTATTGTGTATATCCTTTAGAAACCAACCCCCAGACTTGCTTAGTAAATACCTATGAACCAACTCCTGTCTTCAGTGTCTTTATCTACACACGGACACTACAGTGGCGACGAAGTGGAAATGGACTTACCTGCAATTCGGCAGCACCTCAAGGACATCGATTCCTCCAGCGTCCAGAAGACTCAAGGAAGTAAGAGAAACTGTGGTTTCACCAGCTGGCCAAGCTGGTGACAGGTACTGCGCTAATCCTTCCTGGGTGTCAGGCTGGAGCTCCAGCGGCGGGCTCTACAGCTGAGACAGGCAGTGAAATCGGAGGCAAGCAATAACGGACTGGAAGGGTGCACTCGAGAGACGGCCGGCGCGGCAAGCAGGTCAACGTTTAGACCTCCGTCGGGAACGAGTCTCCAACAATGAATAAACGGAAACCACAGTAAAACAGCGTTGTTATCGGTAGCAGCGGCGGGAAAGCTCGGGAAGCGCCATATCTTTTCTGAAATGCCTAAATCTGGTAATATTGAGGCTTTTGATGACGAAATAGAAGATTGGACCACATACGTGGAAAGAGTAGAGGTTTATTGCACTGCAAATGGAATAACAGATAAAAAAAAGCTTCAGTACTTCTGAACTTAATGGGCGCGAAGACATACGGGCTGTTACGAAATTTAATCACTCCAGCCAAACCAAAGGACAAGACTTTTAAAGAAATTGTTGATACCCTGCAGGAGCATTTAAACCCAACACCGCTGCTGATAGCGGAACAATTCAAGTTCTTCAAGAGAAATCAACACAAGAATGAAAGTAACGCTGATCACCTAACCGAATTAAGAAAGCTATCAAAGTACTGCCAATTCAGAGCAGGACTATCGGATTATCTTCGAGACAAATTTGTTTGCGGTCTCTTAAGTGAAGGAACACAAAAAAGACTGCTTTCTGAAAAAGATTTAACATTGGACAAAGCTTTCAGTATGGCTGTATCATACGAAGCAGCAGCAAAAGGAGCTGCTGAGATACAACAAGAGACACAGGACTTCGGCACCCATAAAATGACACAGGAGTTCGGAAGATGTTATTGCTGCGGCAGATCCACCCATAACCAGAGGGACTGCTGGTTCAAGGGCAAAGCATGCAGGCAATGTGGTAAGATTGGACACATTGCACGGGTATGCCAATCTGGACAAAATAAATCCACTGACAGAAAACAAAAAATCAATAAAGAAAAGTACAGGAAGGTACAAATGATGACGGACAATAGCTCCGAAGACCAGAATAGCGATAGCGACTCCGGAAACAAGAGACTAAGCTATCTCAAATTACATAATGTACTTGCCAAAGAGGATTACCAAACCATTTGGGTTACCCTCACAATAGCAGGGTCCCCAGTTAAAATGGAGCTAGATACAGGATCAGCTCTAACCGTAATAAATCGACGAGATTACGAGAGGCTATTTTCGCATATACCTCTAAAAGACACATCCATTATCTTAAAAACATATACGGGGCAGAAAGTCTACCCCAAAGGAAAAATAAGGGTGCCTGTGGTATACAATGGCAGGAAATACAAAAGTTGTATTTATACATTCTACAAGATGGTGGTCCACCGTTGTTGGGACGTGAGTGGATAAGGAAGATACGTTTAGACTGGCACTCCATTCAGGCACTGACGGTGACCAGTAAGGAAAAAAACAATGAAGACATCATACCTGAACGATTAAAAGATATCTTGGCCAACGCCAAAGAAGTGTTTCAAGAGAAACTAGGAACCTTGAAAGGCATCTCCGCCTCAATAAAAGTGGAAGATACAGCAATTCCAAAGTTTTTTAAGGCAAGACCGGTGCCATACGCAATACGTCCGGCAGTTGAGGCAGAGCTGAAGAATTTGGAAAAGGCAGGCGTATTATCCAAAATAGATTGGAGCGAATGGGCAACACCCATCGTTCCAGTCATGAAAAAAACATTGAAAAATAACTCTGGGGAACAGAAAAAAATTCGCATCTGTGGGGACTTTAAGGTGACTGTAAACCCGGTCCTTCACACAGTACAGTATCCTCTTCCGAGGATAGAAGATATTTTCGCCTCACTATCCGGAGGGAAACGTTTCACAAAAATTGACTTGGCACAGGCATATCTACAGATGGAGGTTGAGGAGACCTCTAAAAAGTATCTCACAATAAACACACACAAAGGCCTGTACCAGTACAATCGACTGGTTTTTGGAATAGCATCAGCTCCAGCTATCTGGCAAAGAGCTATGGAGCAAGTCCTGCAAGGGATTCCGGGGACTCAATGCTACCTAGACGACATCCTTATAACAGGAGAAAACGACAACAAGCACCTTCCCAATTTGGAGCAGGTGCTCACTAGGCTGAAAGAACGGGGCCTACGAGCAAATCGCCCCAAGTGCGAATTTTTCCAAAATCAGATATCATATTGTGGCCACATAATTAATAAGGAAGGGTTGCATAAGTCACCTGAAAAAATTGAAGCAGTTATAAAAGCCCCAGCACCTGAAAATGTTTCACAATTAAGGTCATTCCTGGGATTAATAAATTACTATCATAAATTTTTACCGAACTTATCAACTATTCTACACCCTCTTAATGATCTTCTACAGACAGGAGTGATTTGGAAATGGAACGAAGACTGTAAACGTGCCTTCCATAAATGTAAAGACTTAATCACATCCGAGAAAATTTTGGCTCATTACAACCCATCACTACCAATCAGACTGGCGTGCGATGCATCCCCTTATGGCATAGGAGCGGTATTGTCCCATAGATTCCCTGATGGCTCGGAACGGCCGATAGCTTTTGCGTCACGCTCATTGAACTCAGCTGAGCGTAACTATGCCCAGATAGACAGGGAAGCACTCAGCCTGGTATGGGGAGTGAAGAAATTCAACCATTACCTACACGGACAAAAATTTACCTTGCTGACTGACCATCAACCCCTCATCTCCATATTCAACCCTAAAAAAGGTGTCCCCATTATGACGGCACAAAGACTACAGAGGTGGTCCCTTTTTCTAGGGGCACACCAATACAACATTGAATACAAAGGGTCAAAACAGCATGGGAATGCTGACGGTTTATCACGCCTACTGTTGCCAATGATAGAAGAGGCACCTACAGTAGACCCAGTAGAGATATTCCACTCTACCATAGTGGAATGTCTACCGGTGACAAATTCTGCCATTGAAAGGGAGACAAGAAATGACCCTACTCTCTCACGGGTCTACGATTTAACAGTGAAGGGATGGCCAGCACATGGCGAACCACTGTTGCCAGCATTCTCGCAAAGAAGAGAACAGCTGTCAGTGTGCCGAGGAACCTTGATGTGTGGATCCAGAGTGGTGATTCCACCCAAACTCCAGGATAAAGTGCTAAAGGAGCTTCACGAGGGGCATCTGGGTGGAGTGAAAATGAAGAACCTAGCTTGGGCGTTTGTATGGTGGCCAGGTATCGATGGAGACATCGAAGACATGACCAAGAGCTGCCTAGGATGCCAGAAGGTCCAAAATGCTCCGCCACAGGCCCCTCTACATCCATGGGAGTGGCACTCATCTCCCTGGCAAAGGGTGCACATCGACTTTGCTGGTCCATTTATGGACTCAATGTTCTTAATCGCAGTTGATGCACACACCAAGTGGCCGGAGGTAATAAAGATGTCCTCCACCACCACGGAAAAAACCATCACAGTATTAAGGACCATATTTGCCAGGAATGGGCTGCCGGAGCAGATATGTTCTGATAATGGACCACAATTTGTGTCCGAAGAATTGAGAAAGTTCTTAAAGAACAATGGGGTAAAGCACTACACGTCCGCCCCATACCATCCCGCCACCAATGGATTGGCTGAAAGGTTTGTCCAGACCTTCAAGAAGGCCATCAAGGCCATGGGTAATGAAGACATAAAACTTCAGCACAAGGTGGATAACTTCTTATTTGCATATAGGAATGCAACGCATATGGTTACTAACCAAACTCCCGCCATGATGTTCTACAATAGAAACCTAAGATGCCGGCTGGATTTGGTCAAGCCCAACATCTGAAGGGACGTGGAGAACTGGCAGTTTCAGGGCATGAATGAAAGGCCAACTAGGGCCTTCCAGATAGGCCAACCGGTTTTGGCCCGGGACTACCGTACCAAGAAATGGCAGCCTGGAACTATCTGCACACGATTAGGACCACTGATGTATACCGTGGACATCGGAGACAGCATAATAAGGCGCCATGCTGACCAAATCATCAAGTCATCCGAAAAGGGACAACCTACACCACCACTCTATACATCTAACGATGAAGTAGAGATACCCATATCTACCTCCGATCCGGTGATACTGGAGCCCGATGAACCCGACACTGGCCTTCAAGCCGAATCAGCCTTGCCAGAAGAACCTACTACACCACCAGAAACTTCTACACCCCCGAGGCGTTATCCGGACCGAGTCAGGAAGCCTCCTGAGAGACTAACTTATAATTAATTAATACAGCAATGTATATTATTTTGCATATAACATGTAATTAATAATTACTTAAAATATGATGTACTAGTTAGCTAGAAGGGGAGGAATTGTGGTGTATGTGCCTTTAAGAGCAATTATGGTGTATGTGCCTTTAAGAGCCCCAGGTGTGCGTAATGCCGGCAATTGCCACTTGGGCTATATAAGCCTGTGTATTGTGTATATCCTTTAGAAACCCCCCCCAGACTTGCTTAGTAAATACCTATGAACCAACTCCTGTCTTCAGTGTCTTTATCTACACACGGACACTACAGTGTCGACCTTCTTAACCTTGGTGAAATTCCTTGCCCTCCCACACCAGGAGACACAGAAGTATCTTCTGCAGGAAGGCTATCCATATCCCGATTTTGAACGGTTTCCAGATTAGAAATCCCATCAGAAGGTAAACTGGGACGGTCATAAACATCCATCGAGGGCTGACTAATAGAAGTATAATTATCTGCAATCGGATTGGAAATATTCGTAGTATCTGTAACAGCACCCACATTATCTGAATCATGACTATTGTTAATATCCTCAGAAGAGGGCTGGCCACCACAAGGAGCCAAGTCTTTAATTGAAACAGTACTTTCTTTCCCATCTTGGAATCGAATATGAGCATATTGGGAATTTGCCTCCAACAGCTCCACCTCCTCCACTAAAGGATCATATTTTGACAATCTAACATGGCGTCGAAGCAGCACAGGTCCCTGCATAGTAAGCCATGAAGGTACCGAATATCCCGTAGTAGATCTCTGCGGATAGTTAAAGAGCCTTTCATGGGGGGTCACATTAGTAGCCGTTGAAAGCAATGATCTAATGGAATGCAGGGCATCAGGCAGTACCATTTCCCACTGTGTATTGTTAAGGTTCCGGGATGTCAAAGCCAACACAACTGCCTTCCAGATCACCCCATTGTATCATTCGCACTGTCCATTACCCTGGGGATTATACGGGGTAGTTCTACTAGTAGAAATTCCCCGACTCTGAAGGTATTCCTTCAACTGGGAAGACATAAAAGAACTTCCCTGATCCGAATGGATATACGCAGGCATCCCAAAGATGACAAAAAGTTGAGTCAGACATTTGATAACTGTAGCAGCTGATACATCTGCACAAGGAAAAGCAAAAGGGAACCTTGAAAACTCATCCACAACAGTAAATATATATCGGTTTTGAGTAGTTGAAGGAAGAGGCCCCTTAAAATTGACGCTCAAACGTTCAAAAGGAGAAGTAGCCTGTATAAGATGACCTCGTTGAGGCTTAAAGAAATTCGGTTTACACCGAGCACAGATAGAACATGAAGAAGTCATCCGCTTGACGTCTTCAACTGAAAAGGGCAAATTCTTACTGCGTCCGAAGTGTATCATCCTCGTAACCCCAGGATGGCATAAGGCATTGTGAAGATTAATAAGCGTATCTCCGTGAATCACAGAACAATAAGCCCTTGACAGCGCATCAGCAGCAACATTCTCCTTCCCCGGACAATAAACTATATCAAAATGGTAACATGCCAACTCAATCCTCCACCTCATTATTTTATCATTCTTAATCTTTCCAAAATGTTTGACATCAAACATAAAGGACACAGACTTTTGATCGGTTACCAACGTAAAATGTCACCCCGATAAATAATGTCTCGATTTACGCAATGCTTCTACTATTGCATACGCCTCTTTCTCTATTGAAGAATGGCTTTTTTCACTATTGTTCAAGGTACGTGAGAAAAAGGCCACAGGTCTTCCATTTTGGTTCAGAGTAGCCCCAATTGCAAAATCAGAAGCGTCCGTCTCAATCACAAAAGGAGCCTGCTCATCAATAGAATGCACAACTGCTCCAAGGATATCCTTTTTAAAATTATCAAAACATGTCCTGGCCTCCCATGATAGAGGATATGTCGTAACCCGAATAAGAGGCCGGATCTTCTGTGAAAAATTTGCAATCCAATTAGAATAATAATAAAACAGTCGAACAACTTGTTGCAAAGCCTTAGAATTAGTAGGACAAGGTAAATCAATCAATGGTCACAGACGTTCTGGATCTGGTTTAATCTTGTTTCCCGAGATAATATACCCCAATAGATTTACCTCAGTGGTCGAAAAGATACACTTCTCTTTATTAAAAGTTAAACCAACTTTTTCCGCAGCTTGAAGGAATCTTTTTAAATTAGAATCATGCTCCACACTTGATTTGCCACCCACTGTGATGTCATCTAAGTATGAAAAGGTGTCAGAGAGAGAGTTATCACTTATAAAAGCATCCATTGCCCGTTGAAAACAAGCAACACCATTAGTAACACCAAATGGTATTCGGCAAAACTGATACAGCTTTCCGCCAGCCTCAACGGCCGTATATGTTTGATCCTTCTTAACAATAGGAATCTGATGATAAGCACTCTTTAAGTCAATAGTGCTAAAAACCTTATACTGAGATACTTTGTTGATAAGCTCATCAATCTTAGGCAAGGGGTACGCATCTAATTGAATATACCTATTAATAGTTTGGGAATAGTCTATCACCATTCGTTTCTTATGTCTCTCGTTAGTCGTGACAACTACCTGTGCTCGCCAAGGCGAACAACTAGGTTCAATGATTCCTTCCAATAAGAGACGTTGAACTTCAGAAGTAATAAATTCTCTATCCTGACTGCTATACCTTCTTGACTTGGTAGCAATTGGCTTACAATCCGGCATCAAATTGGAAAAAAGTGATAATGGAGAAACGGATAAAGAGGTTAATCCACAAATAGATAAAGGTGGCTTAGTCCCTCCAAATGAAAAATGGAGAGACTCGTGTAACTGAAGCACATCATGACCAATCAAAATATCCGCACAGAGATTAGGCAAAACGGATAGGCATATATCAGTATACGTATTACCTAGAAGAATCAATTTCACAAGGCAACAACCAGCTACTTGTGAAGTGAGAGTCGTCTGAGCCATACACACCTGATACGTAACAGGCAAAATTTTCAAATGCTTCTCCTTCGCAAACTGAAGACTTATAAAACTCTCGGTACTGCCCGTATCTATAAGGGCCTTCACTTCCAACCCATTAACTTGGGCCGTAACTATAGCTTTGTTTAGGCCATGAGCAAATGCAGCAGAAATTGATGCAATAAACGCCCTATCTAAAGGCTGAATAGTCACAGAGGAGGTAATTGAACCTGATGATTTACATACATGTGTGTAATGACCTCTCTTGCCGCATTTACTACACACAGCCTCCCGAGCAGGACACTTCAGACGAGGGTGCCGGACGTTCCCACAAAAATAACACTTCTGAATCCTAGAGGCAACAGCCGCCGAAGTAGAAACTGTTTCAGAATCTAGTAAACCACTCCTATTAAGTCCACATAATTCCTTTTCATCCGGAACTGCCGAAACCACAGTCGCAGGCCGATTAAAAAAGGGCATAAGAATCCGAACTTCTCTGAGCCACATCCAATGTAGAAGCTTGCTCAAAAGTACTCTTAAGATCCAAAGTCTTATTTTCTAACAACCGCTGATGAATTGATCTAGACAGTAATCCATTAATAAAAGCATCCCGTACCGATTCTTCCTTATATTCTTCAGCCGTCACGGCCTTATAATTACAGTTAACACTAAGGCACCGAAGTGCTTGTAAATAAGTATCCAAAGATTCTCCCACCTGCTGCCTATGGGCAGATAGAAGGTGACGTGCAAATACCTCATTCTTTGGTTTAACAAAAATCTTTTCCAATGTAGAAATAGCCACTTCGTAAGTTTTACAGTCCAAGATATACTTATACACATCCGGAGCAATGTAGTTGATCAGCATATTCAGCTTATTTAGAGGCTCTTGATCCAACACGCCCAAAAAGTTTTAAAATGTACAATACCAGTGTTTCCATTTATCATCTACTCCAGCAGAATTAGGGTCAGCATTGAATCGTTCTGGTTGAAGATATCGCTCCATTCTGACATAAAGTTAATAAATTGAAATAAAGAATAGATTTGCCTTTCTAATCTAGGCTTTATTAAATTTAAAATCCTGTAGCACATCTTTCCACACCCAGTCCCAACCAAAGCTGGAAAGAACTGAATTTAAGATGGCCACCACAAATCACATGACATCAACTACCAATGAGATTACAGCATATATCCCAAGGCAGGAAACAAACAACCAATCACAATACTTCTTACTAAACATAAAGAATAATCACCACAGGTACTCATTAGGATGACAGGTTAGGCTTTGAGCTTGACTAATTAGCCCACCGCTAACCCCGGCAGATTTCCCAGGGTTAGCCCAATTTGAATTTTGTTTGGTAGGCTTATGCCTGCCAGAGCTTAAATGGACTGCCTTCCACCCAGACAGGAAGATGTGCTACAGCCTCGCAGCAACCAGCAAAATCTACCAGTGTGAGAGAATGTACTAATTGCCCCACAATCAATTGCGCTCACTGGAGTAGGCAATTTAAATTTTGAAGTACCTCCATCATCCCCTAGCAATGCTAGACGTCAGCATAGTGGTTGTGTTACTGGACTAGTAATACAGAGGCCTAGACTAATGATCCGAGAGACATGAATTCAAATCTCAGCTGGGGAATTTAAATTCAATTAAATAAATCTGCAAAAAAGAAACTAATGGTGTAACATGACCATTAATGGTGACCACGAAACTACCAGATTGTCGTAAAAACCCATCTGGTTCACTAATGTCCTTTAGGGAAGTAAATCTGCCGTCCTTACCCAGTCTGGCCTATATGTGATTCCTGACCCACAAAACTTTGGTTGACTCCTAACTGCCCTCTGAATTGGCCTAGCAAGCCATTTATTCAAGAAGGCGGCTCACCACCACCTTCACGAGGGAAATTAGGGATGGGCAATAAATGCTGGCCTTGTCGGCGACGCCCACGTCCCGTGAATGAATTTTTAAAAAGTCAGTGAAATGCTAGCATTCCTATTCCGCAGCATTGTTAAGGTGGTAAACAGTGAAAATGTGGCACATGACCATGGCCACCTTATTTGAATGTGGCTGCCTGCGTTTGGAGTAGACTCTTTCAGCATCTGCTGGAAATGCTGAAATGGAGGGGGATCTGGCAGGACTGGTCCCCATCCAATTTTTTGTCTCCACTGCCCCTTTACTACTGGAAGAGCAGTGGCAAACAGGAGGAAAATCCGCCTAGCTTTCTAACATTTATTTAGATATAATTAAATGTAGAGTAGAAGGTCTACTTTAGCAACAACAAAAACAACTTGCATTTATATAGCGCCTTTATCGTAGCAAAATGGCCCAATGCGCTTTAGAAACAAAATTTGATGCCAAGCCACAGAAGGAGATATCCAGAGAGATGACCAAAAGCTTGGTTAAACAGGTAGGTTTTAAGGAGTGTCTTAAAGGAGGAGAGTGAGGTAGAGAGGCAGAGAGATTTAGGGAGGGAATTCCAGAGCTTAGTGCCTAGGCAGCTGAAAACACGGCCGCCAATGGTGGAGTAATTAAAATAGGGGATGCACAAGGTGCCAGAATTGGAGGAGCGCAGAGATCCCAAAGGCTTGTAAGGCATGAGAAGGTTACAGAGATAGGGAGGGGTGAGGCCATGGAGGGATTTGAAAATAAGGATCAGAATTTTATAACTGAGGCTTTGACCCCAATGCAGGTTAACGAGCATAGGGGTGATGGGTGAATGCGACTTGGTGCGAGTTAAGACATGGACAGCAGAACTTTGGATGAGCACGAGTTTATGTAGGGTGGAAGATGGAGGCCGGCCAGGAAAACATTGGAATAGTCAAGTCTACAGGTAACAAGGGGATGGATGAAGGTTTCAGCAGCAGATGGGCTGAGGCAGGGTCAAAATCGGGCGATGTTAGAGGTGGAAGTAGGCAGTCTTGGTGATGGGGAGGATATGTGGTTGGAAGCTCATCTCGGGGTCAAACACAACACCAAGGTTGCAAAAAGTCTGGCTCAGCTTCAGACAGTTGCCAGGGAGAGGGATGGTATCGGTGGCCAGGGAACGGAGTTTGTGGCGGGGACCAAAGACAGTGGGGGTGATTTTAACTCAGTTGCGGGATGGTGTCGTGTTATCAGAATTTCGTGTTTCCTACATGAATCTAAATGGATGTGGGTGGTTGATGCAATTGTAGGATTCACAAAATTGAACTTTATATTATAAAGGGTCGAATGGCAGAAGAGGCCATGATTTCAAAGACTATTTTAAAAAAGCCCAGAAAAAAGGGGCATTCAAAATGGCCACCAAACCCTGTGATCAACTTATTGGGACACTTTAAAATGGTTCCTGCAAATCCTCAGACAGCTTTGTGGATTCAGCCCAAAGTAAGTTCTGGAAGCCGTTTCTGAGAGAACAAAACCAGACACCCACATATACATATAGATTGGATGCAGATCCAGTCAAGATCGGCCTGTAGATAAAGGCCATCTAACTGTTGACCCAGACAAAAGGGAACAGTTTCATATTCATGAGAAGAGCATCAAGGGCTAGTTAAGGACATCACCAGGACATTAAAAACAATGAAGGTCATTCCAGACCAGAGATGGCCCGTTACCGGCCATCCAAGAACAGTTTAAAATATAATAACTACCCCGTTGTGCAACAAGCCCGCCAAAACTTAAACAAAGACTAACCTGATTTGGCGCAAGATAAGAGCTTCTGGAAAAGAAGTATAATTGTGAGAACACACGGGTAGGGGACACAGACAGAAAGACGACACGCTCTTCAGCTTTCCAGCTTGCAGGCATGCCCAGTTTTTGAGCTGGGTAAAGAGGAGTCGCTTCGGGAGAAGGTCAGCGGGACTCCTCTCCATCGACGGACAGGAAGAAGAAGAAGACCAAACCGCCATCAAGAAGGTCGTTCAAACCGGCATCCCGCCCCGGGTTAAAACATCAGTAGATCATCGACCAACCCTGGGCCGTTGACGAAACGAGGGGCCCTCTCCAGGCTCGGGTGAAGAGACAAAATAAAATGACAGAAGCAGCCGGTGTCCAGCCGCCCCCAACCCCCACCTCAGGAGAGAGGTGAGGCGCAGCTCGCTGGGGCTCCATGATCCACGTGGAGACGGGACGCCTGAAAAGATCAAACGCAGACTGGTTCAAAACCTTGCACTTCCTAGTTGGATTGGTGAGAATGTTTCTGGCCCTCCATAATCAGGTCTAGATAGTGTAATGATCAGTAACCTGTCATTCTGGAATGGTACACTAGGTGGTGCTGTATGTATATAAGAGTGGGCTACCCACAATGCACTAGGCTACCCACAAGGCAGCAGTCAAGATGGAGGCCTCTACAGATATTGTACCGAGTCCACATGTGCTCAATAAAGTGTCTAGCAAAAGCTACCTGTTCTTAATATAAACGACTAGTTATTAATGAATATAACATGGTACCAGGATTGGTAAGATCTGCTGAATATTGTGCAACGCGACATGGAGAATTTGAAGCCACCAGAGCGTTTGAAACTCACAGGAAATGTCGACTACAATTGGCAGACTTTTAAACAACAATTCCAACTCTACATTGCTGCCATCGGGTACGGTACGAAGCCAGATGCAAGGAAAATAGCATTGCTGCTCACGGTTGCAGGCCCACAGGTGATAGAGGTATTTAATACATTTGTATTTAATCCAGAGGAGAACAGAGAAAAATTAGACGATGTGCTAAAGAAGTTTGATACACATTGCTCTCCCAAAAAGAATGAAACCTATGAGAGTTACATCTTCCATTCTCGGACACAGCAGCAAAATGAGACTTTTGATAGCTTTTTGACTGATCTGAAACTGAAAGCACAGACATGTAATTTCTCTGAGCTGAAAGCATCCATGATTCATGACCAGATTGTGTTTGGTATTCATGATAAAAAAGTCAGGGAACGTCTGTTGAGAGAAACCGAACTAACATTGGAAATTGCTGTGAAAATATGCCAAGCTAGCGAGCTAGCTCAAAAGCATGCCAAGACTTTCAGTGAAATCAATGATGATGCAATTGCAGTAAGTGCTGCTGTTGGTGCTGTGTCCTACAAGGGGAAGAAACATGGGCAGAACAGAAGTGAAAAGCAATCGGAGGAAGGAATTTTTAATTGTAAATGCTGTGGTTACAAACACCAGTGAAAACAATGTCCAGCGTTTGGAAAAATGTGCACAAAATGTCATGGAAAGAATCGCTTTGCCAAACAATGCTTTTCAAAAGTAAAAACTGTAATGTATGTACCTTTAAGGGGGAGAACTACTTTTTACAGCTCCTGTATCCTGTAGTACCAGCAGTGACCACACCTGTATATAAACCCTGAGTAGTGCTCTGTACAGTCAGTTGCAGTTTGAACCCTCATTCAGTAAACACCTGTTGATCGTTCCCTGCAGTCTTTGTCTGATTATTGAAGGACACCACATTAAGATACCCGGATCCAACATTGGCAACGAGAAAGATTCGAACCTACCTGCAAATCTGCATCACGTCCCAGGGATTCACTCCTGGAGAACAGTGGAAGGAGGTCGAGTCCAGAAGCACGGGCATCGCAGGGGAGGCTGTCGAGAGCCAGGCTTGGCTTTCCAGCCACGGTGGTCCAGCGAAACGGGCTGGCAACAGGTATTGCGCAGACCCTTCCCGGACAGCGGCGGCTAGAGCCGACCGAGCGGCACAGAAAAAGGCCGAGCAGCATCGACGGGGGAGAGAGAGAGGGCAGAGCACATGGGGCGCAGCCGGTGTTCAAGGGCCGAGCAGCGTCAATGAGAGAGAGCAGAGCACAGCCGGTGTTCAGGACCGAGCGGCGTCAACGGGGGAGAGAGGCGAGAGAGAGCAGAGCGCAGCCGGTGTTCAAGGGCCGAGCAGCGTCAACGGGGGAGAGAGGCACGCAGGAAAACGTGAGGTGCTGCCATTGCCATGAGGACCACAGAGAGCGGCATTGGCAGCAGCGCAGGAGCAGCGCACAAAACACACAGGGCGTCGCCATTTGCCAGGAGGACAGCCGAGAGTGGCGTTGGCAGCAGCACGGGAGACGCCATTTTAAGCTGCAGCGGTGAAGAAAGGAAAGCGCGGGAGATGCCATTTTAAGCTGCAGCGGGGAAGAAAGGGAAGCGCGGGAGACGCCATTTTAAGCCAGTCTAACCACACCAAAAAAAAATTTTTTTTTTTAAATGACGAAGAGTGGCAGTATCACAGCATTCGACAATGAAGTCGAAGATTGGACAACATATGTCGAACGCATAGAAGTATACTGCAAGGCGAATGAAGTGCCAGATGACAAGAAAGCGCTGGTATTGTTGAATTCAATGGGTGCAAAAACGTATGGCTTACTACGAAACCTAGTAACCCCAGAGAAGCCAGTAGAAAAGGATTTTGAAAACATCGTGTCAATTCTACAGGACCACTTAAACCCCACACTGCTGCTGATAGCAGAAAGATATGTTTCACAAAAGGAACCAGCATAAAGATGAAAGTAATGCTGAGTATTTAACGGAACTGCGCAAGCTATCGAAACACTGCCAGTTTGGAATGGGACTAGCAGATACTTTAAGGGACAAGTTTGTGTGTGGGCTTCAAAGTGAAGGAACCCAGAAATGGCTTCTATCAGAAAAGGATCTTACGCTGGACAAGGCTTTCAGCATTGCAGTATCACACGAAGCAGCCGCTCAGGGCGCTGCAGAGATACAACGGACACCGCATGAATATGGCACAAATGAAATGTCATAAGGAACAGTGAAGTGCTATCGCTGCGGCAGGACAACACATGACCATAATGATTGCTGGTTCAAGGACATAGTGTGCAGACAGTGTGGAAAAGTAGGACACATAGCAAGAGTCTGCAGGTCGGGAAAGAAAACCAGCAGCAAGAAATCTCCACAGGAGAAGTACAAGAAGGTACATAAGGTGACGGAGAGTAGTTCAGACGAACAGAAAAGTGATACAGACTCCGGAAGCAAGGAGCTGGGTTGTCTGAAACTAAATAATGTGATCAAAATGGAGGATCACCAAACTATCTGGGTCACGCTCAAGATAGCAGGAGTCCAAGTGAAAATGGAATTGGACACAGGATCAGCCCTAACAGTCATAAACCGAAGGGACTACAAGCGGCTATTCTCACATATACCTTTGAGAGATACAAAGATTGTCTTGAAGATGTACACGGGGCAAAAAGTCTACCCCAAAGGAAAAATAAGGGTGAACGTTATATATAATGGCAAGGAAACACCAAAAATGGACCTATATGTAGTGCCAGATGGAGGACCACCACTACCAGGACGTGAATGGATCCAGAAGATACAGATAGATTGGCATTCCATACAAGCACTGACTGTAGATGCCAAAAAGGATGACGACATCACACCTGGACGACTGTCAAAAATGCTAACTGATGCACAAGAAGTTTTCCAGCAGGGACTCGGAACACTAAAAGGCATAACAGCGACGACCAAAATAGAGGAAAATGCAAGCCCAAAGTTTTTTAAGGCCAGACCTTATGCGATCCGCCCAGCCGTCGAAGCGGAGCTCGAAGGTTTGGAACATTCAGAAGTACTGTCCAAAGTGGACTGGAGCGAGTGGGCTACACCCATCAGTCCTGTAATGAAGAGGTCGTTGAGTAATACGCCTGGGGAACCAAAGAAGGTGCGCATCTGTGGGGACTTTAAGGTAAAAGTGAACCCAGTCCTTCACACTGTACAATATCCGCTTCCGCGGATTGAAGATATTTTCGCCTCGCTATATGGAGGGAAAAGCTTCACTAAGATTGATCTGGCCCAGGCGTACCTGCAAATGGAGGTAGAAGAAGCCTCGAAACAGTACCTCACGATCAACACTCATAAAGGTCTCTACCAATACAACCGGCTGGTGTTCGGGGTAGCATCAGCTCCGGCTATTTGACAAAGGACAATGGAACAAGTCCTGCAAGGGATTCCAGGGACCCAGTGTTATTTGGGCGACATCCTGTTCACGGGCGAAAATGAGAGTGATCACCTCACCAACCTGGAGCAGGTGCTCACTAGATTGAAGGAATATGGGCTCCGAGCTAATCGCCACAAATGCGAGTTTTTCCAGAAGCAGATCTCGTATTGTGGCCACGTTATTGATAAAGAGGGGTTACATAAGCCCCCTGAAAGGATTGAGGCAGTAGTCAAGGCTCCAGCACCGGAAAATGTGTCACAACTGAGGTCGTTCCTCGGGCTGGTGAACTACTACCATAAGTTCTTGCCGAATTTGTCTACCGTACTACACCCACTGAACACCCTACTGCAAACGGGGGTACCATGGAAGTGGAGTGAAGAATGTAAACGAGCTTTCCAGAAGAGCAAAGCATTGATCACATCAAAAGAGGTGTTGGCTCATTTCAACCCAGCACTAACAATTCGGTTGGCGTGTGATGCATCACCCTATGGCATTGGAGCGGTGCTGTCGCACAAATTCCCGGACGGCTCGGAGAGGCCAGTAGCCTTTGCGTCTCGGTCACTAACCTCAGCCGAGCGTAACTACGCCCAGATTGACATGGAGGCCCTCAGCCTAGTGTGGGGAGTGAAAAAGTTCAATCACTCTCTGCACGGGCAGAAGTTCACCTTGCTGACTGACCACCAAACACTTGTCTCCATCTTTAATCCAAAGAAGGCGTTCCGGTGATGACTGCGCAACGGCTACAAAGATGGTCCCTTTTTCTAGGGGCGCACCAATATGATATCGAGTATAAGGGAACGGAACAGCATGGAAACGCTGATGGGCTATCATGCCTGCCACTGCCTACTGCAGAGGAAGCACCAGCAGTGGATCCTGTCAAAATATTTCATTCGACTATAATTGAATGCTTGCCAGTAACTAACGCTGGTATAGAGAAGGAGACCCAAAATGACCCGACACTGTCTCGGGTATATGATTTGACGGTGAAGGGATGGCCAGCACATGGCAACTCACTGTTGCCAGCATTCTCATCCAGAAGAGAACAGCTGTCAGTATGCCAGGGGACCTTGATGTGTGGATCCCGAGTGGTAATTCCACCCAAGTTAAGGGAGAGAATGCTCAATGAGCTTCACGAAGGTCATCTGGGAGGGGTGAAAATGAAAAGCCATGCTAGGGCTTATGTGTGGTGGCCGGGGATCGATCAGCAAATCGAGGACCTGACAAAGAGCTGCTCAGGATGCCAGAAGGTTCAAAATGCACCACCACATGCCCCTCTACACCCATGGGAGTGGCCCTCATCTCCATGGCAATGGGTGCATATTGATTTTGCTGGTCCATTCATGGACTCAATGTTTTTAATAGCCGTGGATGCGCACTCGAAATGGCCTGAGGTGATCAAAATTTCCTCCACCACCACCGAGAAAACTATTGCAGTCCTACGGACCATTTTTGCCAGGAACGGCTTGCCAGAGCAGATTTGCTCTGATAACGGACCACAGTTGTGTCCGAAGAGTTTCGAAGATTTATGAAAAGGAATGGGGTAAGGCATTACACATCCGCCCCGTATCATCCAGCCACAAATGGATTGGCTGAGAGGTTCGTACAAACCTTTAAAAAAGTAGTAAAGGCCATGTGCGATGACGACATTCCACTGCAGCATAAGGTGAACAATTTCCTGTTAGCCTACAGAAATGCAACACATGCAGTCACCAACCAGGCCCCGGCCATGATGTTCTTTAACCGAAGGTTGAGATCTCATCTGGATTTGCTCAGACCAAATGTACGAAGAGATGTTGAGGATAAGCAATTCCAGCACATCAATGAGAAGCCGACAAGGAGCTTCAATGTAGGGCAACCAGTCTTGGCCCGCGACTACCGAACAGAGAAATGGCAACCAGGAACGATATGCGCACAGCAAGGGCCACTAATGTACACAGTGGATGTTGGGGAGAACATTGTGAGATGCCATGCTGACCAGATCCTAGAGTCACAGGAACGAGTCAACCCCATGTCTCGGCCATACATACCTGGTGAGGAACCCAACGTACAGGTCGCATCTACCTCAGAAACAATAGCATTGGAAGCTGATGAATCAACTGACGACAGGGTGTTAGAATTGCCTCCACACCAAGAGCGAGACACTCGGGAAAGGCGTTATCCAGAAAGAATCAGGAAGCCTCCCCAAAAACTGAATTTATAAATAGATTATTTCCAGTTAATGTTGCATGTTAAAAGTGTTAATTGTAATTAGTTTGATATTTAATTGTTAAATGAATGTTATGGTATTGTTAATCTAAAAGGGGAGGAATTGTAATGTATGTACCTTTAAGGGGGAGAACTACTTTTTACAGCTCCTGTATCCTGTAGTTCCGGCAGTGACCACACCTGTATATAAACCCTGAGTAGTGCTCTGTACAGTCAGTTACAGTTTGAACCCTCATTCAGTAAACACCTGTTGATCGTTCCCTGCAGACTTTGTCTGATTATTGAAGGACACCACATTAAGATACCCGGATCCAACAAAAACTAAGAAAGGGCAGCGAGTTAATGTAATTGAGGGCACTGATTTAAGTGAGACATGTTTTGTGGGAATGGTGTCATGTGACAATATCAAAAAGGATACAGAAAATGTGCAGCCCTCAGGAGTTAACAATGCTGAACATAAAGTTAATGCAGTAAAAGAGGACAAATGGATGATCCCACTGCAGGTAAATGGAGCATTAGTTACATTGAAACTAGACACTGGGGCAAAAGCAAACTTAATCAGTATGAGTGACATTAACAATATGAAAGAAAAGCCCAAAATACAGAAAAAGTCAGTACTACTGAAGGACTATAATGGACAGAAAATAGATAGCTTAGTTTTTTGCAGACTTAAAGTGACAGTCAAAGACAAAGTGCATCATCTCATGTTTTCTGTTGTGGCTGAAGGACTTGATTCACTACTGGGTGACAAAGCTTGTGAGGACTTAGAACTGGTCAAGAGAGTCTACTGTATAAACTGTGCCATAAGCAGAGCAGATGACTCGGTGGATTCTGTAGTGAATAATTTCCAGGATGTGTTCAAAGGATTTGGAGTTCTACCATTCACTTACAAGATCCAGCTAAAGGAGGATGCTCAGCCAGTGGTACATGCTCCATGAAGAGTTCCAGCACCCCTGCGTGACCGGCTCAAGAATGAACTGGACAGAATGACCACACTAGGAGTCATCAGGAAAGTCGAAGAGCCAACAGGCTGGGTTAACTCCATGGTATGTGTAAAGAAAAAGAACAATGATCTAAGAATATGCATGGATCCAAAGGACTTAAATGCAAACATAAAACGTGAACACTACCAGATTTCCAAACGAGAAGAAATCACCAGTGAAATGTTAGGTGCCAGATACTTTACAAAGCTCGATGCCTCACAAGGATTTTGGCAACTAAAACTGGATGAAGAGAGCACCAAATACTGTACCTTCAACACACCATTTGGCAGGTATTGTTTCCTCAGAATGCCTTTCGGGATAATATCTGCATCTGAAATCTTTCATAGAGCGATGGAACACATAATTGAAGGTCTGGAAGGAGTTCGGGTCTATGTTGATGACATCATCATCTGGGGCTCCACACTGAAAGAACACAATGAGAGACTGACTAAAGTGCTACAGAGCATACGCCGGAATGGACTGAAGCTCAACAAAGCCAAGTGTCAGTTTGGCGTCCAGGAAGTCACTTTCCTAGGAGATAATGGCCCAGTAATTCCATTCCAAACGCGTGAGTAGGGTCGGGGTACTCACGCGTCTGGCCGGAGGAAATGCCGGTTTTCAGCATGCACAGCGCATGCGGAGAAAACCGGCATTTCCTGTCCTCTGAACGAAGGGGTTCAGAGGCACAGCGCATGCGACTGCACAGGCAGCGCGTGCGCAGTGAACTTCGTCGATTTCATTCATGGATTCAGTGAGGTTAAGTACTTACAACTTACACATGAAAAAAGCATGTGTAAAGTTGCTCCAGAGGCTGCGGAGGAAGATATATTTTATCGTGGAGCTTCTGAAAGGCAATATTTTTGTTTGGGAAAGGGAGGGAAGTTATTTTAAGAAATTATGAGGTAAGTTTTAAAGTTTAATTTTTTTTTTAAACTGGTTTTCAGTACTGTAGGTAAAAGGAGCAATTGTGGCTGTGTGAATTGAATTTGCTGTGTTTATTAAATGTGAAAATGACTGTTCTAAAATGAGTAATGTAACATTTCCAACATTTTTAAGAAAGAAACTTTTCATCAGTAATATATTCTTTTAAGTAATTATGTATGTATGTCCGTATATATTCCTTTACATATATGTATATATTCCTTTACTTATGTGTATGTATGTATGTATTTAATTATGATTTTCCAATAAGTTACTTTCTCTGAAAGTCATAATTAAATACATACATTCATACACATAAATAAAGGAATATATACATACATATACGCAAAGGAATATATACAGACATACATACATAATTACTTAAAAGAATATATTGCTGATGAAAAGTTTCTTTCTTAAAAATGTTGGAGTCATTTTCACATTTAATAAACACAGCAAATTCAATTCACATAGCCACAATTGCTTCTTCTACCTACAGCACTGAAAACCCGTTTTAAAAAACAAAAATAAACATTAAAACTTACCTCAGCATTTCTTAAAATAACTTTCCTCCCTTTCCCAAACAAAAATATTGCCTTTCAGAAGCTCCACGATAAAATGTATCTTCCTCCGCAGCCTCTGGAGCAACTGTACTCATGCTTTTTTCATGTGTAAGTTGTAAGGGCTTAACCTCACTGAAAGCATGAATGAAACTGGCGAATTTTACTGTGCACGCGCTGCCTGTGCAGTCGCACGCGTTCTGCCTCTGAACCCCTTTGTTCAGAGGACAGGAAATGCCGGTTTTCCCCGCATGCGCTGTGCATGCTGAAAACCGGCATTTCCTCCGGCCAGACACGTGAGTACCCCGACCGTACTCACATGTTTGGAACGGAATTACTGGGCCAACATTTTACATGTCAATAAAATGAAAAATTTAACAATTGCACGATTTGCCCCCTCGCATCTGCGACTGAGGGTCCAAGGAGGTGCATTGCGTAAGAGGTCATCGTTGTACGTATCCTCACACTGTTCCCTTTTGGGAACTGTATGAAGTGGTGGAAGGATTTCTAGCCACGTCAACGCTCCTTCCGTGACCATAACCATCTTCATACCAGCCATTAGGGTGGTTAGTCCTATGGCGTGAGGGTTTTACGGGCTCCCACAACCAATCTGAGGTGGGGGGGGCACCCACACCCACGGACGCAAGTATCCCGCTGGATGTCCACCCAGAATTTATAGTTGGAGCTCCAACTCCACTTGCCGGGACTGTCTGGAGCGGGGTTCGAAACCCTACTCCTTCTGGCCCAGCGGCGGGGATGCTTACCGCTACGCAAAAGGCCCACTCCATGCAAAAGGTGACACCCATACGTTTCCTGCGCCTTTTCCCTCCCCGTGACTGGAGCCCTATGCTGCCACTTGAAAGACCAAGCTATCATCTGTCCTTTTTGCGGCGCCTTTGACTTCTCATTACCAATGATGAGCAGGTGCTGCACCTGCACCTCGTTGAGGAGATTGCTGAGGTCATCATCAGTTCAATTGTGAGTTCTTTTAATGCCGTGAATTGTGCTCATTCCAGCCATTTCACGTTGCTAATCGGAGTGGGCCTTTGGCATAGCGGTAGGATCCCCGCTGCTGGGCCAGATGGGGTAGAGTTTCGAACCCCGCTCCAGACAGTCCTGGCAAGTGGAGTCGGAGCTCCGGCTCTAAATTCTGGGTTGACATCCAGTGGGACATTTGCATCCATGGGTGTGGGTGGCCCCCCTCCTCGTATAGCTTCTGGGAGCCCGTAAAACCCTCCCGCCATAGGACTAACCACCCTAATGGCTGGTTCAAAGATGGTTACGGTCACGGAATGAGCGTTAATCACGGCCTTAAATCCTTCCACCACTTCATACAGTTCCCCAAAGGGAACAGTGTGAAGACACATATGACGACGACATTGCTAAATAAATAAATGGAATGAAAAAAATTCTTTCAGGGCTTTTAAAAGTCTTTAAATTGCTTTAATTCTGTTTAAAACTACTTCAGATTCTTCAAAATAATGTAAACGTTTTTAAAAGTTTATAAAAGTTACCAAAAGCTTCATAAAAATACCAAAAACCTATTTGAAATGCTGCTCTGCATGTAAAAATGCTTTTCAGCTTGTGAGAAACATTGGGGGCGTGTCCTATTAAACTGAGACCTCAAGGGGCGTGTCTCACTTGCACTGCGCGCTACAGGCTTCGCGCTGGCTGCACTCCTGGGCAGCGTGATGTCAGACGCTGCCCGGGATTCTTCTCTTTCAAACAGGAATTCCAGGCGTCCCTGGAGGTGAATGGCAGGTGCGTCGAGTAAGTGCAGATCGGGGGCTTGCACGCGCGGCAAGCCCCCGACCCGAATATCTGCCCCAATTTATCTGGTAAAGGAATAGAGCCAGATATGGAAAAAGTAAACGCCATACTCAAAATGCCCCGACCCACTGACAAAAAAGGAGTGCTATGCATCATGGGGTTGATAAACTTCATTGGAAAGTTCATTCCTAACTTGTCAGCCAAGACAGCCTGTCTGCGAGACCTGCTACATAAAACAAATGAGTTTGAATGGACAGAAAGACATGAACAAGAGTGGATAAACCTCAAAACAGTGCTGACAACCACACCTGTACTCACCTTCTTTGACCAAACAAAAAGAATCAAAGTGTCAATGGATGCATCAAAAGATGGCCTAGGTGCGGTCTTGCTACAAGCAGAGGGTGAAGATTGGAAGCCTGTTGCCTATTCCTCCAGGTCTATGACTGATACTGAGTGTCGATACACCCAGATTGAAAAGGAATGTCTAGGCTTGGTAGTTGGACTAGAAAAGTTTCATGGCTACATATATGGTCTTCCCACCTTCACAGTTGAGACAGACCACAGCCCACTGGTTGCCATCATAAAAAAGAACCTGAATGAGATGTCTCCAAGGATTCAACGACTCATGATGAAGCTGCAAAGATATGACTTTGAACTGATCTACACACCAGGCAAATACATAGTGTTAGCAGATGCACTATCCCGAGCACCCACAATGAGTCATGTGAGCTCTACTGAAGAAGACGTGGATGTTCATGTGAGTATGGTCACTGCTGCGCTGCCCGTGTCAGGCACAAAATCAAAGCAAATAGCAGAAGAAACAGTAAAAGATACAATATTACAAACAGTAATAGAGAACATTCATCATGGTTGGCCAAAGGTTCCTGTCCAAAATATTTTCACATAAGGTCAGAATTGAGTGTCGCAAGTGGACTATTACTAAAACAGAACAAAATAGTCATTCCACAGGCCCTACATCAAGACATGCTCAAAAGGATTCATGAGGGACACCTCAGAATTGAAAAATGCAAAAGGAGAGCAAGAGACACTGTTTATTGGCCTGGCATAAATAAGGACATTGAGAACATGATAGGCAAATGTGAGACATGTCAGAAACACCAAAACAAACAAGCAAATGAACCAATGATAGTAGCTGACATACCAACAGCACCATGGCAAAAGGTTGGTATGGACCTTTTTCATTTAAATGGTAAAGACTATCTAATAGTGATTGGCTACTATTCTAACTATCCTGAGATGGTGCTGCTCTCAAGCACCACAGCAAGCAGTGTCATAATGCATGTGAAATCCATCTTCGCCAGACATGGAATTCCCAGGATTGCCATTAGCGACAATGGTCCGTGCCTCAACTGTAAGGCGTGGCAACAGTTTGCAGCACATTATGACTTTCAACACATCACATCCAGTCCTTTGTATGCTCAGTCGAATGGTAAGGCAGAGAAAGGTGTTCAAGTTCTCAAGCAGCTACTGAAGAAAGCGACAGAAAGCAAGTCTGATCCTTATCTCGCCCTGCTGAGCTACCGAGCCTCACCTTTAAACTCTGGTTCTTCACCTGCTGAACTCCTAATGGGTCACAAGTTGCGTACTACGCTACCCTGCTGTGCAAAAGAAAAGCAGAGTAAGGAACTGAGACAGAGACTTCGACTGTTAAAGCTGAAACAGAAATCATACTATGACAAGTCATCCAAAACTCTGAAACCATTGACAAGGGATGATGTTGTCAGGATTGAGGATCCAGATGCATGGAACAGAAAAGCTACAGTTCTTGAGGAAGTAGGACCAATGTCATACACTGTTAGAACTGAGGGAGGACAGATTCTCAGGAGGAACCGCCGTTCCCTCCTAAAAACACAAGAGACTATCGAAGAGCAAATCGATGACAATGCCGCAACTGAATCTTGTCACTCACCACCAGAACAATCTAACACAAATACACATACAGACTCTCATGAAAACACATCAGACTTACCTGTGCTGAGAAGATCCACACATGAAGTAAAAAAGCCTGATAGACTTAATCTTTGAGTATAAAGAAAACTACATTGAAAATATATTGACTGTTGAAGATGTTTATGTTGTTATTGATTGATATTGATTGATACTGATTTTGTTCAACCTCAAAGAAAGGGGGATGTAATGATCAGTAACCTGTCATTCTGGAATGGTACACGAGGTGGTGCTGTATGCATATAAGAGTGGGCTACCCACAATGCACTAGGCTACCACAAGGCAGCAGTCAAGATGGAGGCCTCTACAGATACTGTGCCTAGTCCACATGTGCTCAATAAAGTGTCTAGCAAAAGCTAGCTGTTCTTAATAAAAACGATTAGTTATTAATGAACATAGCAGATAGGTTTAAGGGGGTGGATATTTAAGGGTATAATTAACATGAGTTGTTATCCCTCGATGTTCCGTGTGTTTCCCTATTTCATGATGATTTTGTAGAGTATAATATGCCTGTATTTGCCTCAGTTAGTATTGTGTCGTTATGATTTGTTTGTGTTTTTCCCTCCCATGCACTCTCTTATTTGCTTGCATTTGATTTGTGTTTCCATATGCAATAAAATTTCATTTTGTTTCATCAAACTTGGTCTATAAGAGTTTTCTCTACATTGTAGTTCCTGCCCCAAAGTCCGAGTACCGAATCTAAGGGGCAAGTGGGTTGAACCACTCAAGGTTTTACTGTGCAAGAGAGAGAGGCCTCTAGAGAGAGAAACCTCTGCGGTCTAAAACTCCTTACAGAAAATGGCGACCGCGGCAGGACTCTGGCAGCAGGATTGCAATGTAATAGATCCAAGTTGGAATGGTCAAAATGCAATGGATGAGAGGATAGCGCATTATGTCTTTGGCAAGGTAAATCTCGCTAAGCAGTGGATTTCCAATCTCTTACTGGATGGGCGTCCGGTGGACGCAGCTATCAGGTGGACAGAGAGCAAAGAGCATAAGAAGTCAGTGGAGAAGGCAGTGTGGTTGATGTGTTACAAGAAGCAGGTCCAGAACTTGGACCGGGTCGTTGCAGCACAGGCAGCCAGGATCACAACCCAGGCAGCAGAGATAGAGGAAAAGGCCATGGGTGGGGAAAAACTCATCACAGCACTTCAAGCGCTGAATCAGGAACGCCAAGTGGTAGCTAGTCAACATCAGGCTAGGATAGAGTACCTGGAGTGCCAGTTACTGAGGCAAAGATCAATGAAATGAGGATCCGGGAGAAAAACGCCCGCCTCGCACAACAGCTAAGAGCGCAGGAGGAGAGAGTAGTGGAGGTTAAGGCAGCTTACAAGCTAGCCCTCGAGCACGGGTTTGAGAGCACAGACCACGGCCCCTGCCAAAAGACCATAGAGGACCTAAGAACGGCCCTGGTTAAGGCAAAAGGCATGGTGTGTCTCATCAGTCCGAAAGCCAGTCACATGGACTTTTTAAAGGAATCAAAACAGCCGATTCCAGCTGAAGTAGTTGTGGTACCAGCCACCGAGCCCTCAGCACCGCCGAGCTATAGTGAGACTTGGCCGGAAAAACACGGGGTGGTGAAAGAGGAGGTAGCTGAGGTGGAATGTGAGGAAGAACAGCCACTGGTAGCAAAGCCGGGACCGGCACCAATATGTCCCGCTCGGCACCAGAGGTTCGGTCCCAACGCCGCCAATGGCGATGTTGGACCCCACCAGAACCAGCTCGTGATGCCATACGCTGCCCCGCAATTAAGGTCCATGGTGAGCCACCTCGCATGACTCACATAAAGGGAGATCCCTCGATTCATTTCAGAGAGATAGAGGAAACAGCAGCTATTAATGACTGTGATGAACAGGAACAGGTGAAACTGTTGCTTTTCTCCCTGGATTGCACAATCCTTCAGTGCCTCTCAGATGAGAGTAAGAGGGGACGGAAAGGGTATACGGATCTCAGGGAGGAAGTTTTAGAAGTAATGGGAGTGGAGGACGGTAGTCCGTTCGACCACGTGGAAGGGACTGTGCAGCTATCTGGAGAACCCCCACGGGTTTTCGCAGAAAGGCTATGGCCAGTGTATCGATGCAGCTGTCCGGGCATGCCTGAATGGGTTGCAATGAACGACGAACAGCATGTTCATTGGCTCCGTTGCTTGGTTACCAACAGCTTGCCGCAGATACGGGCCCTAGCCAGATCTTGGTTTGATCCCCAGGATCCCGGTGTCACGAAGGAGATGGTGCTCCGCCAGCTCAACGTTGCGTAAAAAATTGTAGAGGTCAGGAAACACCTCCCCAGAAGGGAAAGATGAATGAGGCAAAACCCACAGCCCCAAGCAAGAAGGAGTGGCGTCAGGAGGGGAATCGCCCTTTCCAAGCCAAGCTCAATTGCTACGGCTGTGGGAAGGATGGATATTGGCGCAAGGACTGTAGAAACCCGTGGAAGGATAATAAGGGAAATTTTCCCGCAGCCCATGCCCAAGCCCAGACCGCCGCCCCAGCACCAGCCCAATCCCAAGCCGTAGCTCCTGCCCCAGCACAAGGAGTTCGTGCAGCTATGAACCCCGCTGCGATTGAATCAATCATAGAGACAATGCGGTCTCTGATGATTTCACAGGGGAAGATAGCCGTCACCACCGGTCTTGTCGTTCCCGAAACCCTGACTCCTGTGCCCAATTGACTAGAGCCAGCGCAGCCTGTCGACCTGTGTCCTCTAGAAAGACATGCACAGGAAGAGACCTCCTGTGAAATGGAGGAATACCTGCGTTGCCAGGTTGTGGAGGCTAAGTTGGTTGAGCAGGCTTTAAGGGAGGAGAACGCTAGGTTAACAGCGAGGGCTGGCAGTTTAGCGGATCAGCTAAGGGCTTGTAAATGGTTTCACATCAATCAGTGCAAACTGTTTAAGCTGGGTGCAAGAGTGTCAGCAACCGAAGCCAGATCTGAGGATAAAGATCCTCAGCCTGAGGCATGCAATGAGTCACAGACCACACAAGCTGGCGTTGTAGCCTGCTTGGAAGGAGAAGCTGCCCCGCCCACCTGGGGGGAGGCTTCCCCTATGGCCTGGCACTCGGACGAGGAGGAGCACGAACAGCAAGGCCCCGCCCTCGAAACGATTCTGGAGGAGGTGGAGTTGGAGGACGGAGGTCCCGCCCTCGACTCAAGCGTGGGGGAGGTAGAAATTGGGGGTGGAGATTCTCCACCTGTAGGGACAGGTGAGGAGGAGTCATCTGCCACAGGCCCAATTCCCGAAGGGGCGGAGCCTGAGGGGAGGGAGCCGAAGCCCACAGTCGTGGAAGAGCCACGGGCTGTGAGAGCTAAAGTCCCACCCGAAGGTCCACTCGCCAAGGGAGCCGACCCAAATCCCAAAGGGGCGGAGCCTGAAGGAAGGGAGCCAAAGCCGGCAGCCGTGGAAGAGCCACGGGCTGTGAGAGCTAAAGTCCCACCCGAAGGTCCGTTCGCTAAGGGAGCCACGCCCAAAGTACCTCTTCGCAGGTCGACTCGAACGCCTCAGCCGGTAAAACCTTGGCCCGATTCCCCCGTTCTCAGCAAACGCCGACTTGAGAAATCCCTGACAAAACGCAGTCCCCGATTGACAGCAAAAGGCTGCGGGGAACCCAAGCCACAGGTCATTGCAGCCGCACCGCAGGGAGCGGCGAGCTGCAGTCCAATCAGGGATTAGTCAAGCCGCCCGGGGACGGGCGGCGCTGTACATAAGTTAAGTTTAAGTTTTAAGTTTAAGGTGTGTAAATATTAAAATGGTAAGAGTTATAAGTAGTTTAAAATCTGCTCAGTATGTGTGCTATTTTGGATCGAGGTCGAAAGACCCGATCATGCCTTCACCTAAGCCAGAATCTCTCGGGAGCCTGGCGGCATTGTTTAATTTGTTGCAGGAGAAAGATGAGAGGGATCCTCGTCGCGTTCATGCTGACCGGATGGAGCTGGGCCTATCGGGGCCGCACTAAGGACTCCACCATCTATGGGTGCTCTGGCAGCAGAGGCCCCGTCGCAACTGATGGAACCGGCCCACGGGACGCTGAAGAGACTGCTGTCTACTTCCATGAAGGGAGATGGCCAGGCTGGCTGGGGTCGAATTCTACTGAATACTCCAGCCAGATGGGGTTCGCATACAGAGAAACGTCTCTGATGTGCCCCAGGGTGAGAATCATCGCACCAAGAATCAGCGTCACCGTTGGGAAAAGGATTTGTTTGAACTGTCTGGGACATGTATCTTTGAGCCGCTGGTGGTGGCTCAGGAAGCTGAGTAAGATCATGAAGTACTCCACGGTCGAGTGGGAGAGACTGGGTAACAACACCCATCGGACTATTATGGGGACTCATGGGGGGTTGAGTGTCTGTTGGGACAAATGTTTGGAACCAGATGAGGGGATCTACATCTGTATGTGGGATTCAGAACGCGCTTGCCCCACAGGCGTCTCCATCTTTTCCCAAAGGCAGTGGCAGGATGCTGGACAAGGAATGAGGTGGGACGTCAGCACCCGGGCGTGCAGAGTCCCATATTCTCAGATTCCAGTAAACGCCACTGAGCTCATCACCCGACCCCGCAAGCCCCTGCCCACAATTCCGGTAGCTAAAGCCCTCAAGGAAGGGTGCCCCACCACAACAAAGGGGCCCGGGAACGGATTGGTATTGGTACCCACGGGTCAGGTGCTGTACCAAGGGGTGCACTACGTGGTGGCTTCGGTGATTTTAAACCTCACCGAGGTGCGGTTGCCAGAGTGGTGCCCAGGGAAACGGAGCAATTATACCAGGTCCTGTTAACAAACATGTTTAAACAGTTTTACGAATTCGACTTTGCTGATGTCGACAGAGCCGAATTGTACACCACACCACATGAGGTCTTGAACAGGATAGGGAGGCAAAGAAGGGGTGCAGTAAATGATATTTTCACAGCTTTTAATACAGGAACTTCTGTCATCAACACACTGGATGATGTGGAGCTGCAAACCCAGATCAATGGTTTGAAAACACAGTTAAGAAAGATACTGACTGACGAGAATAAGGTAGTGGGTTCTGAGTTACATGAGGACCAGGCCATGACATTACACTTAAAAGAGATAATAGCTGAGCTGGAGAAACATGCCAAAATGGTAAATGCTCTCATCAGGGAGGATCGGAACGCGTCCGATCAGGCTGCGCAGAACGAAGCTTGTGTGCTATAAGGGGCATGGTTACTGGGCGAGGGCCACAGTAACCTGGAGGATTTGAAACAAGGTTTAGTCCCCTCCTGGATCAGCATCAAGCACCTCTCAGCCCTCCACCCTTTTGCATTGAGTCCGTGCCAGCTCAGACTAGCTTCGGAGGCCTACCCAGTCCCAGTGGACTGTGGACGGTCTAATCACACCATTATGGGTATAGTGGTAAGAATGCCGGTGATGGGTAAGACAGCTAAACCCGCCCCGGTATACAGGGTGGAGAACATTGGAGTCATTCAGGGGGGTGCGCACATTCGCTACACAGGGGTCCCACCTTACGTCATTCGATGGGAGCATGCAATGACGGGTACCGACCTTTCGGGGTGCCAGAGCTGGGGAGCACACATCATCCTATGTCCCCAGCACTTGAATGCCCATTCAAAACCACAGTGCGGGTTCAGAACTGCTGGCGCGAAGCCTATAAATTGCACCATGGAGGCAATGTCACAAGGCCATGTGCCCCCGCAGGTGGCATTTATAGGAGGTGGGACATACTGTGTCACCACTGCAGCGCCCCACTACCAACATGGAAAGCACGGTTGGTGTCCGGTTAGTGACAGCAGCTTCTGTTTCAAGCCCACGGCAGAAGTTCAAGTGGCCCAAGAGCGAATTGTCCCCATTCCTGAACCTTCCACTGTTCATATCACTGGTAAAGAGAATTTCACCGATCCCCAACGATTCGTTGCACATTTTGGATATATCATTCCCCCTCTCCCTGAACACCTCACCAAGATATTAAAAGCCGTTGTTGTTTCACAGAAACATTTCTATACATTGGAGCAGAAGACTTTAGAGATAGGGGCAAACATATTGGATATAGTGACCCCACCGTGGTGGGACCTGTTCACTAATATAGAAGTCCCTTCCTCGATTAGGATAGCCTCCCACATTCTTGTGGTGTGCCAGGTTATCATTGTAGTTTATTTACTGTTTGTACACTGTAAAAAGGTCAAACATTCGCAAAAGTACGAGAATAGAGGGGATTGGAGGGAGCATTATGTGTGGGTAGAAGAAGAGACACCCATTTAGATTTTTGCTGCTGTGTATAAAGTTAAAGTTTTCCCTCCCTCCTCTGTATTATTTTTGACATGTATTCATGTGCATTTTAATTTTCGTGTGTGTACTTTATTTTTCTTATTGAAGTTTATTAGATGTGTTGTTATTATTAAACGATAGTGTGTATGCACCAGGTGATGTAGGGGTATAAGGCCCCCCTCCACGCCTGCAAGTAAGTTGTCAGATTTTAAATCCACGGTATTGCCATCTATAGATGCTTAATGTACACTAGGTTTTTCTGAAATGGAAAATGCATGTGTCGTGGGGTCATAGATAGGTAAATACTGGGGATGGTTAGATTATGGGAAGTCAGAAAATTTTGCTCACCCAGAATTATGATACTTCAAGCAAGTTACAGTATCATCAGGGGGAGTGTAGGATTCACAAAATTGTACTTTATATTATAAAGGGTTGAATGGCAGAAGAGGCCATGATTTTAAAGACTATTTTAAAAGAAGCCCAGAAAAAGGGGCATTCAAAATGGCCACGAGACCCGGTGATCAACTTATTGGGACACTTTAAAATGGTTCCTGCAAATCCTCAGACAGCTTTGTGGATTCAGCCCAAAGTAAGTTCTGGAAGCCGTTTCTGAGAGAACGAAACCAGACACCCACATATACATATAGATTGGATGCAGATCCAGTCAAGATCGGCCTGTAGATAAAGGCCATCTAAATGTTGGCCCAGACAAAAGGGAACAATTTCACATTCACGAGAAGAGCATCAAGGGCCTGTTAAGGACATCACCAGGACATTAAAAACAATGAAGGTCATTCCAGACCAGAGATGGCCCGTTACCGGCCATCCAAGAACAGTTTAAAATATAATAACTACCCCGTTGTGCAACAAGCCCGCCAAAAGTTAAACAAAGACTAACCTGAATTGGCGCGAGATAAGAGCTTCTGGAAAAGAAGTATAATTGTGAGAACACACGGGTAGGGGTTGCAACACTCGTCAGCTTTCCAGCTTGCAGCCTGTCCAGCTTTTGAGCTGGGTAAAGAGGAGTCACTTCGGGAGAAGATCAGCGGGACTCCTCTCCATCGTCGGAGAGGAAGAAGAAGAAGATTAAGCCGCCATCAAGAAGACCGTTCGAGCCGGCGTCCCGCCCCGGGGTAAAACATCGGGAGATCATCGACCAACCCCAGGCCGTTGACGAAACGAGAGGCCCTCTCCAGGCTCGGGTGAAGAGACAAAATCAAACTACAGAAAGAACCATGGAGACAATGGGGGCCAGCCCAAGGCCCCTCTGACCGGGGTCGGGCCGACGATCCCCGACCCCGCCGACATCCAGGCCAGCCGGTGTCCAGCCGCCCCTGACCCCCACCTCAGGAGAGAGGTGAGGTGCAGCTCGCTGGGGCTCCACGATCCATGTGGAGACGGGACGCCTGAAAGGATCAAACGCAGACTGGTTCAAAACCTTGCACTTCCTAGTTGGATTGGTGAGCATGTTTCTGGCCCTCCATAATCAGATCTAGATAGGTTTAAGGGGGTGGATATTTAAGGGTATAATTAACATGAGTTGTTATCCCTCGATGTTCCGTGTGTTTCCCTATTTCATGATGATTTTTGTAGAGTATAATATGCCTGTATTTGCCTTAGTTAGTATTGTGTCGTTATGATTTGTTTGTGTTTTTCCCTCCCATGTACTCTCTTATTTGCTTGCATTTGATTTGTGTTTCCATATGCAATAAAACTTCATTTTGTTTCATCAAACTTGGTCTATAAGAGTTTTCTCTACATTGTAGTTCCTGCCCCAAAGTCCAGAGTACAGAATCTAAGGGGCGAGTGGGTCAAACCACTCAAGGTTTTACTGTGCAAGAGAGAGAGGTCTCTAGAGAGAGAAACCTCTGCGATCTAAAACCCCTTGCACAATTTTACTCTATTGGCCAATTGATTTCCAATGTGTGGGAAACCTTTGCAAATGGGTTTTTCATGACTGAAAGTCCCCTCCGATTACGTCATTATTGCTGCTGCATTTAAGATCCACAGCAAGCCTTGCTTCTTCTGCAGACTGCCAAGCTTCTTGACTGTGCAGTGTGAGGGAGCTGCAGCAAATATGACAAGTGGGAGGGCAAGAGAAGCTCCTCGCTTTGACAAGGTGGCACTGCAGGCATTATTGGATGGAGCTAGGGTCAACAGGGAGGTGTTCTTCCCTTCATCCGGGAGGAAGAGGCCTCCCACTCAGGCAAGGCAGTGTGGATGCAGGTGGCTGAGGAGGTCAACTTCTTGGGAGTCACCCACAGAAACTGGATACAGCGCAGGAAAAGATTTCATGACCTTCAGCGCACTGGAAAAGTGAGTATGAATTTCCCATCACCCTCAGTCTGATCCCCATTGCATTTCCTCACCAGCACTCAGCTTTAGCAATCTCTTCCTCCACATCCCACTTGACACTGACATCCATGCACCCTTACCCATTCCCTCTCTCTCTATGCTCACATTCACATAACTATTCGACCATGCAGCTCTCACACTCCCTATCACTCTGATGCTTTGAACACAACTGACAACACACAGGAAGGGCCCTTGATCTTGCAACCTCACTCCATCTTTGTCTCCTTCTAAGTATCTATGCTATGCAATCTCCACACTCACTCCTTCATTCTCACTCAACCTCCACTTGTCTCCCTCATTGCAGGAAAAGAGAACTCACAACAAAAGAGAGCGAGCCAGGACAGGAGGAGGGACAGCCTCAATAGCCCACCTGACCCCCTGGAAGGAGGCCATCCTGGAAATTATGGGAATAGAGGATGATTCGCGTGTGGGGGATGGACAGACGGGTGTAACACAGCAAGCTGGTGACAGAAAAGTTTCCCATCTCTCTCTTTGACATTGCATGAGTCGCTGATAATGATTGTGAAGCTGTAACAGATAGACTTATGAGCATCGGCAAAAAGCTATGTACATGTAGCCTTTGCATCACATCTCTGACTCTTTCCTTTACTCCCCCACAGGACGTTCACAAGCATCCATCCCCCCTAGCCAGGAAGAAGAGGCTGATCAGCCAGACTCCTCAGAGGAAGCTGCAACCCCTAAGGGTGCAGCGTCAGCAGAATTCAGCGCACCCAGCACCAGCGCAGACACTCACCACGGTGGGACTTTCGGGACATAGTGTAGTGATGTCACCTGGTGTATCACAGCTCACAAGTGAGCATCAGCAGATTGTGGAGACAGGGACAGCAGTGGAGAGTCCTAGTCGGAGGGCGCAGGACTCTGCCAGCTCGGCTCAGCAGCATGTCAACTCTCTGCCTCTGGGTCCATCCATAAGATCAGAGGTGATGGAACTCCAGGCACAGATGCAGGAGTCTCTGGCAGGTTTTGTCTCTAGGGTCGCTGCGATTGTGGAGCGAATGGAGGAGTCCATAGCAAACATGAGCAGAGCTTTTGTGGAGTCATTGGCGCATGAACGCATCACCACGGAAAGGATGGCTACCTCCGTGGAAAGGATTGCTACCTCCATGGTATGGCTGGCTACCAAGAGGAGAGGATGGCTACAGCCATGCAGGAGCTTAGTCGCCAGGGTATGGAAAACATGGTCATTGTTCAGAATAGAATGACATCTCTTGAGGAGCGATGGGCATCTATTGAACAGAGAAATCAGACTTTCATGGAAGTCCTTCTGAGTAGGACTGCCATTGCAGATACAGGTCCCCATGGCCCCCCTGATGTGCAGCAAGGTGCTCTCCAGCCACTTCCAGGCACTGGCCCCTTCTGGCCTGTGCAGCTTCAGGTGGGTGAGCAGCAGCCTGGCGCTCCTGCTGGTGCTGCTGTTGCTGGTGCTGCTGTTGTTCCTGGTTCTGCTGCTGCCGCGGCTGGTGCTCGAGCTCCTCTAACACCCAGATGGGAAGGAAATAAATGGCTCCCATGCTTCTGGTATATGCCTCCGTTGAGGAAGCGCTGAGTGAAGGTGGCGAGTGGGGTTTCCCAGGAGGTCACACTGGAGATGGATGCGAGGCTCCAACCTTCCACAAGTGTGGTTAAGCCTTCTAAAAGTTGCCCCAGACCTGAGACCACTAAGTCTTGCCACCTGCAAATCATGGCTTATCAAATCTCCTCTTTAATGGTTGACCTGCAGTTGATAGTTAGCAATCCAATAGTGCTCCCACCAGGTTCCACATTCGTGTTTCCCACCAGGCGTGCTTCATGTGGGAAAAGGGTTAAATTCGCAAGGGCCTTTCAAAATAGGATTATAGAGGCCAATTAGCGGTTGTTAAGGGCCTTAACGACCAGTCCCGCCTGTTGGATGCTGGACGGAGTCGTGACCATCAAACACGACTGAGTTAAAATTGCTCGGAGTCGGGAACCAGGCGGGGGGGGGGGTCCGGAGTCGGGAACCAGGCGGGGGGGGGGTCCCGCCCGCCAGTTTTTGTAATTTTATTTTGTAATTTTAACCCCCCGCATGCTTCCAAGCCCACCTCCACGGCTCAATGAAAATCGAGCCCAATGGCTTCAGTCTTCCCAATATTTAGTTGGAGGAAAGTTCTGCTCATGTCGGACAAGCAGTCTGACAATTTAGAGACAGTGGAGGGGTCGAGCGAAGTGGTGGTGAGGTAGAGCTGGGTGTCGTCAGCGTACATATTTTTTCGGATTATGTCATCGAGGGGCAGCATGTAGATGAGAATTAGAAGGGGACCAAGGAAAGATCCTTGGGGGACACCGGAGGTAATGATACGGGAGCAGGAAGAGAAGCCATTGCAGGTGACTCTCTGGCTACGATTCAACAGATAAGCATGGAACCAGGCGAGTGAAGTGCCACCCAGCTAGATGACGGAGGAGAGGCATTGGAGGAGGATGGTGTAGTCAACCATCTCGAAAGCTTCAGACAGGTCACATGTTGGGCAGATGACATTGGAGATCCCTGCACTTTTACCATCTTGCTGGAATGACCAAAGCATGGTATATCATTAATGACATGCATATGACTTGACAGGCCGCTAGTCCCAGTGTCACCCACTTCATGAAGAAAGGGTTCTACTCCATTAATATACACCTTGTCTATGATAATAGGTACAGAATCATACATAGGGATGGCTGTTACCTTGACAGTTGCCATGATTCATTCCTTTCAATCAATTCACAGTACCAACATTATTTCAAATGCCAGGAAGGCTAGTGGAAAATGTCTATCTACTGGAGTCATGAACACTTACCCTTTTTAGCTTTCCAAGGACAATACTTGAAGAGTGATATAATGAGGTGCATGCTGCTGCCAGGTCCTGGTAGGGCAGACTATTGCCATCCTGAAGCAAAGTTTCAGATGTCAGGGCTGATCAGAGGGAGTTCTGCAGTACAGAGCAGGTGTCCAAGATCATTCTTGCCACAATTTTACACAATTTCTCTCTGCAAATGGGTCTTGCTACAGAGCAGGCAGAAGATGGGCAGCAGCAACTGGAGGCAGAAAACCTGTTTGCACAAGGAATTGGTCACTTAGCAGGAGTTGTAGGCTCTAATAGGGAACACATTTAAAAGGGTGTGTAAAATCCAACACGCAATAAAAAAAAGAAGAAAATTAGTTTTGTACATGACTGCTCCCACCAATTGTAAGGATACAAGACTGCCTTCCTGACAGCTCAATGTGGCATCAATGCCCCCTTAATAATGCCACATTGTTGCGCCTCTCGAGCCAGTGCGAGTGAGAAACATTAACCAATGCCACCCCATTCTTTCTGGTTTCTTCTTAATCTCAGAATGGCTCTTTGTACATGCTGACTTGCATGCACTGCTTCAGCCATATGTTGCATATGTGTGTCTATATGTGGTTTTGGAAGACAGCAGATCGGTCAGTGTGTGTGGCTTGTTTTTGTTGTTGGGCAGATGGGCTCATGCCTGTGAATGAATTTAGTTAGTTAGTTAGGCCGCGATTTTGCCGGTGCTCAGAGTACGGGTTCGGAGGCGGGTCCGCTGTCAAAATCGAAATAATTGACAGTGGGTTTGGAACCCGCTCCGAACCCGCCTCCATGTAAGTTTCCAAAGTGTCGGGTCTGCGATTTCAGAACAGACCCGACATCAAGCGGCGGGGGGGGTCATTTAAGATAGTTAAATGCTTGTTAAACAGTTGTTAACTACTATTTTGCCAGCCTTTTTTTACTTTACAACATTTTTAACGGAGTTCACGTCATTCGGAGATCACGTCAGGTAAGTAGGTCATGTTCTATATCTCTCCCCGTAGCTGTGAATAGGTGACAGCTGTAAAAGTGGTATGAAAGCTGCTCACTTTCCAATGTCAGAAAGTTGAGCCTTCAGGACTTGGAAGACAATTTTGAGCTGCATGCAGTTTGGAGTAAACTCTCTATCCACTGTCACCTCCTTGGAGCAAGCTCTCTCACCACTGACAGATCACTCCTGTCATCTCAACTTTAGCTGCCATCTATTCCAGCCACATTGATGCTCTTCAAAAAATCTCACCTTAGTCCTCTGAATCCCTCCACGTTGAGCCCCAACATCAACATCACCAGGTACACCAACATCACCAGTGACAACACCAACCTTCTCCGCAGTCACCTGATGCTTCACAGAACACAGGGCATCAGCATCCGACAACGTTGTTGCCCGGGAGGCCAGGGATGGCATCACCATGGCCAGATTTACTACACTTGATGCTGTACACCCTGGCTGCCACATGGTACGCCAGGTTGACACCAACCCACACCAGCACCATAAAGCATCCCTATAATGTCCAAGCCATTCCTTTCACACTCATCACAATTGGGGGGTGGGGAAGTAATGTCTCAACATTCACTGGAACTCATGAAGACACTGCTAAAGGTGAGCACAGATCTGTCCAGTAAGGTAAAGTGTTGAAAATATAGGTTTATAGATTTCAATGTTTGACAACACATTAACAGAAACTTCACATGAACATTAGTTAAACCTACCCTTGGTGCCTACCCTTGTGTGCTGTTAGCTCGAATGCTTGCAGTAGGATGAGGGTGAGTGTGAGGGGTGACTAGTGAGATGGGGATGTGATAATGTAGATAGAGAGGGATGGGTGGAGGTGCAAGGTAAGTTGGTGTGAGTAAAGATGTGCAGGAGTAGGGTAGGAGGGAAGGCAGAGTGATGGGGATGTGATGAGTGGCACAGCAGGATGAGGTTGAGTGTGGCCTGGCAGTGATGTTTTGTGATCTACTGAGATCATTGAAAGGTTTGCGCCACTGCAGCCTTGCCCTCCTGACGACATCCCTGCTTTTGCCCTCTTGTGCAATGTGCAACCAGGCTGCGTTGGGGTCCTGGGGAGGTCTCATCCACCCATGGGAAGGGAAGAGAATCTCCCTGCATGCTGTGACTCCCTCCATAAGCATATAGAGGATGGAGGGAGTCATGTGAGAGCCTCGGTGCAGCCGTGCACCTCAGTGCAGTTCTTGTCAGTGTTTGCAGCACCTCAATGCTGCAGAACACTGACAGCAGAACTGTCAAAATGAATGTGGGCTTGGCCCCTTTAAGAAAACCGGCTGAAGACACATCACCAAATGATGTCATCAGACCCGCTTCCTTTTAATTAGCTGGGAAACACACAGGGTGGGCTTAACAAGCCCAATCTGCTTAAAATCACTTGGAGAGACTGGACTGGAGCCAGGAGCGGGACCAGGACCCACCAATCACCTATCCCATTGTGATCCCACCTCCGCTGGTGAAATCGCGGCCTTAGATTCTCCTCTACCTTATGCTTTCTGTCTATCTCTTGTCCACTGCTGTCTGACCAAGGCAAGATATTTGACTCTGTCAGAGTATCATCTTACCTTAAATCTGGCAAATCGTTGTTCTCCACAGTTGATGTTTGTATTTGCCCATCTGTAAGATACTGATCTTATCTCTGGGTCTTTTCCATATCAAAAGGTATTTTTTTACGTGGACAGTGCATTAGCCTGACACACAACCGTTACCAGGGGAACCGGTGGATTGCCTTTAGTTCAGTTCCTACCTTTCAACTTGTCTGGCTTGGGTGGTCCTGCCAGGAGGTATACTCTGGCCAGCATAACTCTTGGGGTCATTGGAGCATGCAAGCCTTCCCACCACGTCAAAGTTCTGTCCCTAAAGAGGACAGTGAGTGAATAGGGCAGTTTCACTGTACATTGTGGCATTATGAAGTACTTATTTCTGGAGTGTTTAGTGTGTAAATTCGCTTGAAAACCCAAGTAAAAAATGCAAGTGTAAAAGGCAGGTGGTGAATACAGGATATCAAGTTACAATTATAATAGTACTTTTGCGACAATGTAAGGCAGTTTTGGATGCGTATCAATGTGACAGTGCCAGTATAATTCGTGTTTCAATTCCCAATCTTACAGCTCAGTGCAGTGAAGCCAAAAGGTTTGAGACCCGCTGTTAGATCGGTGATTCTGAGGGTATGCTGTTTTTCAATAACCACACGGATGCTGTAACTTAACAACAAACAGGTATTTACTGGAGGAGGGTAGTCTCAAGACTGGGGGTACAGAGGCATGCGCAAAGCTTATATACAGGTGTGGTCACTGCCGGTACTACAGTATACAGGAGCTGTAAAAGTAGTTCTGTCTTAAAGGCACATACACTACAATTCCTCCCCTTTTAGATTAGTAGTACCCCTAATATTCAAATAACAATTAACACTTTAACATGTACATTAAACAACAATAGTCCATTTATAGATTCAGTCTTTGGGGCGGCTTCCTGACCCTTTCAGGATAGCGCCTTTCCTGAGGTTCTTGTTCTTGGTGCAGAGGCGATTCTGACCCCTTTTCATTGGGTAGTTCATCGGGTTCCACTGCTACTGGTTCTGAGGTAGATGCTACCGGTATGTCGGGTTCATCCCCAGGTACTCGTGACATGGGGTTGACGCATTCCTGTGACGCTAAGATCTGATCGACGTGGTGTCTCACAATGTTCTCCCCGACATCCACTGTGTACATTAATGGCCCCTGCCTCGTGCATATCGTTCCGGGTTGCAATTTCTCTGTTCGATAGTCACGGGCCAAGACTGGTTGCCCTACATTGAAGCTCCTTGTCGGCTTCTCATCGATGTGCTGGAATTGTTTGTCCTCAACATTTCTTCGCACATTTGGTCTGAGCAAGTCCAGACGAGATCTCAACCTTTGGTTAAAGAACATCATGGCCGGGGTCTGGTTGGTAACTGCATGTGTCGCGTTTTGGTAGGCTAATAAGAAATTGTCCATCTTATGTTGTAGTGGAATTTCATCGTCGCACATGGCCTTTATCGCCTTCCTAAAGGTTTGTATGAACCTCTCAGCCAATCCATTTGTGGCTGGATGATACGGGGCGGATGTGTAATGCCTTACCCCATTCCTTCTCATAAATTTTTGAAACTCTTCAGACACAAACTGTGGTCCATTATCAGAGCAAATCTGCACTGGCAAACCGTTTCTGGCAAATATGGTCCGTAGGACTGCAATCATTTTCTCTGTAGTGGTTGAAGACATTTTTATCACCTCAGACCACTTTGAATGAGCATCCACTGCTAGTAAGAACATTGAGTCCATGAATGGACCGGCAAAATCAATATGCACCCGTTGCCATGGAGAGGAGGGCCACTCCCATGGGTGTAGAGGGGCATGTGGTGGCGCATTTTGGACCTTCTGGCATCCTAAGCAGCTCTTAGTTAGGTCTTCGATTTGTTGATCGATTCCCGGCCACCACACATAAGCCCTAGCAAGGCTTTTCATTTTCACTCCCCCTGATGACCTTCATGTAGCTCATTTAGCATTCTCTCCCTTAACTTGGGTGGAATCACCACTCTGGATCCACACATCACTGTCCCCTGGCATACTGACAGCTGTTCTCTTCTGGATGAGAATGCTGGCAACAGTGAGTCGCCATGTGTTGACCATCCCCTCACTGTCAAATCATATACCCGAGACAGCATCGGAACATTGCGGGTCTCCTTCTCTATATCCGCATTCGTTACTGGCAATCGTTCAATTATTGATGAATAAAATATCTCGATAGGGTCCACTGCTGGTGCTTCCTCCACAGTAGGCAGTGGCAGGCGCGATAGCCCATCAGCGTTCCCATGCTGTTTTGTGCCTTTATATTCTATTTCATATTGATTCGCCCCTAGAAACAGGGACCATCTTTGTAACCGTTGTGCAGTCATCACTGGAAAGCCCTTCTTAGGATTAAAGATGGACACAAGTGGTTGGTGGTCAGTCAGCAAGGTGAACTTCTGCCCATGCAGATAGTGGTTGAATTTTTTTACTCCCCATACTAGGCTGAGGGCGTCCCTGTCAATCTGGGTGTAGTTGCGCTCGGCTGAGGTTAGTGACTGAGATGCAAAGGTTACTGGCCTCTCCAACCTGTCTGGGAATTTGTGCGACAGCACTGCTCCAATACCATAGGGTGATGCATCACATGCCAAACGAATTGGTAGCGCTGGGTTGAAATGGGCCAACACCTCTTTTGATGTGATCAATTCTTTACACTTCTGGAAAGCTCGTCTACATTCGTCATCCCACTTCCATGGTACCCCTGTTTGCAGTAGGGTGTTCAGTGGGTGTAATACCATGGACAAATTTGGTAAGAACTTGTGGTAGTAGTTTACCAGCCCGAGGAACGACCTCAGTTGTGACACATTTTCCAGTGCTGGTGCCTTGACTACTGCCTCAATCTTTTCAGGGGACTTATGTAACCCCTCTTCATCGATGACGTGGCCACAATACGAGATCTGTTTCTGGAAAAACTCGCACTTGAGGTGATTAGCTCGTAGCCCATACTCCTTTAATCTGGTGAGCACCTTCTCCAAGTTGGCGAGGTGATCACTGTCATTTTCGCCCGTGACCAAGATGTCGTCCAAATAACACTGGGCCCCTGGAATCCCTTGCAGGACCTGATCCATTGCCCTTTGCCAGATAGGCGGAGCCGAGGCTACTCCGAACACCAGCCGGTTGTATTGATAGAGACCTTTATGAGTGTTAATCGTAAGGTATTGTTTCGAAACTTCTTCCACCTCCATTTGCAAGTACGCCTGGGCTAGATCAATTTTGGTGAAGCGTTTACCTCCAGATGGCGAGGCGAAAATATCCTCAATTCATGGAAGTGGATATTGTACCGTGTGAAGGACTGGGTTCACTGTCACCTTAAAATCCCCACAGATGCGGACCTTCTTTGGTTCCCCAGGCGTATTACTCAATGACCTCTTCATTACAGGAACGATGGGTGTAGCCCACTCGCTCCAGTCCACTTTGGACAGTACTCCTGAACGTTCCAACCCTTCCAGCTCTGCTTTAACAGCTGGTCTGATCGCATAAGGCACAGGTCTGGCCTTAAGAAACTTTGGGCTTGCATTTTCCTCTATTTTAATCATTGTTGTTATGCCTTTTAGTGTTCCTAGTCCCTCCTGGAACACTTCTTTTGCGTCAGTTAGCATTTAAGACAGTCATCCAGGTGTGACGTCGTCATCCTTTTTGGCCTCAACTTTCAGTGCCTGTATGGATTGCCAATCTAATTGTATCTTCCGGATCCATTCACGTCCTAGCAGTGGTGGTCCTCCATCTGGCAATACATATATATCCATTTTAGGTATTTCCTGGCCTTTATATATCACTTTCACCCTTATTTTTCCTTTGGGGTAGACTTTTTGCCCCGTATACGTCTTCAAGACAATCTCTGTAGCTTTCAAGGGTATATGTGAAAATAGCCGCTTGTAGTCCCTTTGGTTTATGACTGTTGGGGCTGATCCTGTGTCCAATTCCATTTTCACTTGGACTCCGTCTATCTTGAGTGTAACCCAGATAGTCTGGTGATCCTCCATTTCGGTTACCTTATGTAGTTTCAGACAACCCAGCTCCTTGCTTCCGGAATTTGTGTCACTTTTATGTTCGTCTGAACCACTGTCCATCACCTGGTGTACCTTTTTGTACTTCTCCTGTGGAGATTTCTTACTGTTGGTTTTCTTCCCAGACCTGCAGACTCTTGCTATGTGTCCTGCTTTTCCACACTGTCTGCACACTTGGTCCTTGAACCAACAATCCTTCTGGTCATGTGTTGTTCTGCCGCAGCAATAGCACTTCCCTGTTCCATAGGACATTTCATTGGTGCCATATTCTTGTGGTCTCCATTGTATCTCTGCAGCGCCCCTTGCGGCTGCTTCGTGTGATACTGCCATACTGAAAGCCTTGTCCAGCGTAAGATCCTTTTCTGATAGAAGCCGTTTCTGGGTTCCTTCACTTTGTAGCACACACACAAACTTGTCCCTTAACGTATCTGCTAGTCCCGCTCCAAACTGGCAGTGTTTCGATAGCTTGCGCAGTTCCATTAGGTACTCAGCATTGCTTTCATCTTTGTGTTGGTTCCTTTTATGGAACTTAAATCGTTCTGCTATCAGCAGCGGTGTGGGGTTTAAGTGGTCCTGTAGGATTTCTACTATGCTTTCGAAATTCTTGTTCACCGGCTTCTCTGGGGTTATTAGATTTCACAGTAACCCATAAGTTTTTGCACCCATGGAATTTAACAAATCCAGTGCTTTACTAGCATCTGGCACTTCATTTGCCCTGCAGTACACCTCAATACTGTAATGTCTGTGTGTAATTGAGACTCAGACTGCAGAAGTTGGTTATAACAGGTGTTTACTAAATGGAGACAAAACTGGAACTACTATACAATGTTACTACACAGGCTTATATACAGGGGTGGTCACTACTGGTACTGCAGTATAGAGGGGCTGCAGAATATAGTTCCTTCTTCAAGGTACATACACTACAATTCCTCCCCTTTTAGCTAAACAGTACATAACATTCAATTAATAATTAAATAACATATTTACAATTACAGTTGCTATATACATTAGCTGAAGTTAATCAATTATAAATTCAGTCTTTGAGGAGGCTTCCTGATTCTGTCCGGATAACGCCTCTTTGGGGTATCAGGTTCTTCTGGCAAAGTTGATTCGGGATCAACGTCGTTGTTTGGTTCGTCTGCTTCCATGCACTGTGGGGTTTCTGTGATTCTGTGATTCTGTGAATATCACCGATTCTGAGGTAGATGCAATTGGTACTTCGGTTTCATCACCAGGTGTATAGGATCGTGGTGTAGATTTGACGTTTTCCAGTGACTCTAGAATCTGGTGAGCATGGTGTCTTACAATGCTCTCTCCAACGTCCATGGTATACATTAGAGGTCCTTGCCATGTGCAGATCGTTCCTGGCTGCCATTTCTCTGTGCGGTAGTCCCGGGCCAAAACTGGTTGACCTATCTTGAAACTCCTGGTTGGCCTTTCATTCATATTCTGAAACTGCCTGTTCTCCACATCTCTTCTGATGTTTGGCTTAACCAAATCCAAGCGGCATCTTAGTCTTCGATTGAAGAACATCATGGCTGGAGTTTGGTTGGTAACCGCATGTGTCACATTCCGGTAGGCAAACAAGAAGTTATCCACCTTGTGTTGTAGGGATATGTCTTCATTACACATTGTCTTGATAGCCTTCTTGAATGTTTGAACAAACCTCTCAGCCAATCTATTGGTGGCTGGATGATATGGGGCGGATGTGTAATGCTTAACACCATTGTTCTTTAAGAACCTCCGGAACTCTTCAGACACAAACTGTGGTCCATTGTCGGAGCAAATCTGTTCAGGCAGCCCATTTCTGGCGAATATGGTTCGTAAGACTGTGATAGTTTTTTCTGTGGTGGTTGAGGACATTTTTATTACCTCTGGCCACTTTGAATGTGCATCCACCGCAATTAAAAACATCGAGTCCATAAATGGACCAGCAAAATCAATGTGTACCCTTTGCCATGGAGATGAGGGCCACTCCCATGGAAGTAGAAGGCTTTGTGGTGGGGCGTTTGGGACCTTCTGGCATCCTGTACAGCTCTTGGTCATCTCTTCGATTTCTCTATCGATTCCCGGCCACCACACAAATGCTCTGGCTAAGTTCTTCATTTTTACCCCTCCCAGATGACCCTCATGAAGCTCATTGAGCACTCTATCCTTCAATTTGGGTGGAATTACTACTCTGGATCCACACATCAAGGTTCCTCGGCACACTGACAGCTGTCCTCTTCCCGGCGAGAATGCTGGCAACAGTGGTTCGCCATGTGCTGGCCATCCATTCACCGTTAAATCATAGACCCTGGAGAGTGTCGGGTCATTTCGTGTTTCCTTTTCTATGTTTGTATTCGTCACAGGTAGACATTCAACTATGGTCGAGTGGAATATCTCCACAGGATCCACTGCAGGTGCTTCTTCCGCCATCGGCAACGGTAGTCGTGACAATCCATCAGCATTCCCATGCTGTTTAGTTCCTTTGTACTCGATGTCATATTAGTGTGCCCCTAGGAAAAGGGACCACCTCTGTAGCCGTTGTGCTGTCATTATCGGGACGCCCTTCTGAGGGTTGAAAATGGAGAAAAGAGGTTGATGATCAGTTAGTAGAGTAAATTTCTGTCTGTGCAGGTAGTGATTGAACTTCTTCACCCCCCACACCAGGCTGAGGGCCTCTCTGTCAATCTGGGCGTAGTTACGCTCGGCTGCAGTTAACGAGCGTGACGCAAAAGCTATCGGCCTCTCTGAACCATCAAGGGATTTATGTGACAGAACCGCTCCAATGCCGTAGGGAGACGCATCACATGCCAGTCTTATCGGTAGTGATGGGTTGTAGTGAGCCAATACTTCTCTTGAAGTGATCAGGCCTTTACACTTCTGAAAGGCCCGCTTACATTCATCGATCCATTTCCATGCTACTCCAGTTTGTAGCAGGGCATTCAGTGGGTGCAGAATTGTGGACAAATTCGGCAAAAATTTATGGTAGTAATTCACCAATCCGAGGAATGACCTCAGTTGCAACACATTTTCAGGCGCTGGAGCCTTAGCTACCGCTTCAATTTTGTCTGGGGGCTTATGTAACCCCTCTTCATCAATCACGTGGCCACAATACGATATTTGTTTCTTAAAAAACTCGCACTTGGGGCAATTGGCTCGTAGCCCATGTTCTCTTAGTCTAGTGAGCACCTGCTCTAGGTTGGCAAGGTGTTCACTGTCATTTTCACCTGTCACTAGGATGTCGTCCAAGTAACACTGAGTCCCCGGAATCCCTTGCAGGACTTGTTCCATCGCTCTTTGCCATATAGCCGGAGCTGATGCAACTCCGAATACCAGTCGATTATACTGGTAAAGACCTTTGTGAGTGTTTATCGTGAGATATTTCCTAGAGGATTCTTCAACCTCCATCTGCAAATATGTTTGCACTAGGTCAATTTTTGTAAAACGTTTCCCTCCAGATAGTGAGGCGAAAATATCTTATATCCTCGGAAGAGGATACTGTACTGTGTGAAGGACTGGGTTCACAGTCACCTTGAAGTCCTCACAGATGCGAACCTTCCTTGGCTCCTCAGACTTATTGTTTAATGTTTTCTTCATGACAGGAACGATGGGTGTCACCCACTCGCTCCAGTCTACCTTAGTTAGCATGCCTGCATTCTTCAGATTCTCCAGCTCTGCCTCGACAGCTGGGCGAATTGCATACGGTACCGGTCTTGCTTTGAAAAACTTGGGAATTGCATTCTCTTCTATTTTTATCGAGGCGGTTACGCCTTTAAGAGTTCCCAGTTCTTGTTGAAATACCTCTTTAGCGTTAGCCAAGATTTTTGACAATCGTCCAGGTGTGACGTCATCATTCTTTTTACCATCCACAGTCAGTGCCTGAATGGAGTGCCAGTCTAAACTTATCTTTCTGATCCATTCACGTCCCAATAACGGTGGTCCACCATCTTGCAGTATGTACAGATACAATTTCTGTATTTCCTTGCCGTTGTATTCGACAGGCACCCTTATTTTCCCTCTGGGGTATACCTTCTGCCCCGTATATTTCTTCAAGACAATGGATGCGTCTTTCAAGGGTATGTGTGAGAATAGCCACTTGTAGTCTTGTCGATTCATGATGGTCAGAGATGATCCTGTATCCAATTCCATTTTGACTTGGGACCCTGCTATCATGAGGGTGACCCAAATGGTTCGGTGATCCTCTTTTGTGATTACGTTGTGTAGTTTGAGACAGCTTAGTCTCTTGTTCCCAGATTCACTGTCGCTCTTCTGGTCTTCGGAACTACTGTCCGTCATCTTTTGTACTTTCCTGTACTTTTCCTTAGTAGTCTTTTTGTTGTCGTTAGTCTTCTTCCCGGACCTGCAAACTCGTGCAATGTGTCCCATCTTTCCGCATTGCCTGCATGTTTTGTCCTTAGACCAGCAGTCCTTCTGGTCATGGGTTGTTCTGCCGCAGCGATAACATTTTTCAAATCCCCATGTCATTTCATGGGTGCCATATTCCTGTGGCTTTTGCTGTATTTCCGCAGCTCCCCTTGCTGCTGCTTCATACGATACTGCCACGCTGAAAGCCTTATCTAGCATCAGCTCTTTCTCTGAGAGTAACCTCTTCTGGGTTCCTTCACTCAGGAGTCCACAGACAAATTTGTCCCGTAGGGTATCTGCCATTCCTGCTCTGAACTGGCAGTGCTTTGATAGCTTGTGTAGTTCCGTAAGGTAATCAGCACTGCTCTCATCTTTATGCTCATTTCTCTTGTGGAATTTAAATCTTTCTGCTATAAGCAGCGGTGTAGGATTTAGGTGTTCCTGTAGGATATGAACAATTTCGTTAAAACTCTTCTCCATCGGTTTGACTGGAGTGATCAGGTTCCGCAATAGGCCGTACGTTCTTGCGCCCATTAAGTTTAGTAGTACCGATGCCTTTTTCTCATCAGCTACTTCATTTGCCTTGCAATATACTTCGACTCTTTCAACATACTTGGTCCAGTCTTCTATTGCATTATCGAAGGCAGTGATATTGCCAGTCTTCAGCATCTTGGAGATCTAAGATGGCGCCTCCCGCGCTTTGCCTTCTTCCCCGATTGAACAAAATGGCGCCTCCCGCGCTTTGCCTTCTTCCCCGCTGGATTAAGATGGCGCCTCCCGCGCTTTCTGTCTTTTCCGCTGCTGCCAGCGCTGTTGCTGGCGTTTTTATGCCTTGATGGTGACGCCCTATGGCCTTCGCGCGCGTCCCCCCTGCGTTGCTGCCAACGCCGCTCTCCGCGGTCCCCGTGGCAAACTGCAGCTCCTCGCGGCTTTCTGCTCTTCTAATTTCTTTTTCTTTTATTTTAATTACTGTTCCCGTTGTCAGAGCAGACCCTATGGGACACTTCCCTCCCTCTTCTCGGGTCTGTACACTGCCCGGCTTTGTAGCACCGGCCACGCCCTGTGTGCTCCACCCTCTCTCTCTCTCTCCTCTTCCCGACAACGCTGCTCAGCCCCATTGAAAAGCCACCCGATCGAGCTCGAGCCCGCTGCAGCCCAGGAAGGATCAGTGTACTACCTGCCACCAGCCCGATTAGCTGGAACACCATAGACTGTATAACCAAGCCCAGCTCTCGACAGCCTCTCCTGCAAATCTTCGAATTCGATGAATCAGAGGGCAGTTGCCCACGGTCGACACCCATTTCTTCTGTTTGTTTTCTTTTTCTTTTTGGATTTCTTCCTTCTGGCTTCGACCTCTAATAAATTCGCTTCAGGGATGGATCCCCGTCAGGTGGTGCAGAACTGTAGGTAAGTTCGGATCTGTTCGTCGCCAATGTAATGTCCATGTGTAATTGAGACATGGACTGCAGAAGTTGGTTATAACAGGTGTTTACTGAATGGAGACAAAACTGGAACTACTATACAAAGCTACTGCACAGGCTTATATACAGGGGTGGTCACTACTGGTACTGCAGTATACAGGGGCTGCAGAATATAGTTCCTTCTTCAAGGTACATACACTACAAATACGTTCCACATATGTCGCCCAATCATCGACTTCATTGTCGAACGTAGAGATACTGCCATTCTTCGGCATCCCTGGGTGTGATTTAACTGTCAAAAATGGCATCTCCCGTGCTTCCCCTTCTTCTCCGCTGGCACAAAATGGCATCTCCCGCTCTTTCCTTCCTTCCCGTGCTCACCCTTCTTCTCCGCTGCGGCTTGTAATAAGGGAACATCTATAATTATGGGGGATTTTAACTATCATATTAATTGGACAAATCAAATTGGGCAGGGCTGCCTTGAGGATGAGTTCATTGAGTGTATTAGGGATGGGTTTCTGGAGCAGTATGTAACTGAACCAACCAGGGGGCAAGCAACCTTAGATCTGGTCCTGTGTAACGAGACAGGATTAATTAAAAATGTCCCAGTAAAGGATCCCCTTGGAATGAGTGACCATAACTTGGTTGAATTCCATATTCAATTAGAGGGTGAGAAGGTTGGATCTCAAACAAGCGTGCTAAGCTTGAATAAAGGAGACTATGAAGGTATGAGAGCGGAATTGAGTAGAGTGGATTGGGAAAATAGATTAAAGGGTAAGACGATACATGATCAGTGGTGTACATTTAAGGAGTTATTTTACAACTTCAAAAAAATATATATTCCACTGAGAAGAAAAGGGTGTAAAAGAAAAGACAGCCATCCGTGGCTAAGTAAAGAAATTAAGGATAGTATTCGACTAAAAACAAGGGCATATAAGGTAGCCAAATCTAGTGGGAGGATAGAGGATTGGGAAAACTTTAAAAGACAGCAAAAAATAACAAAAAGATTGATTAAGAAAGGGAAGATAGATTATGAAAGTAAATTAGCAAAAAATATAAAAACAGATAGTAAGAGTTTTTATAGTTATAGAAAAAGAAAAAGGGTGGCTAAAGTAAATGTTGGTCCCTTAGAGGATGAGACCGGGAAATTAATGGTGGGAAATATGGAGATGGCAAAAACACTGAATGAATATTTTATATCAGTCTTTACAGTAGAAGACACTAAGAATATCGCAACACTGGACAAACAAGGGGCTAAAGGGGGGGAGGAGCTAAACACAATCAAAATAACTAAGGAAGTGGTACTCTGTAAAATAATGGGACTCAAGGTGAATAAATCACCTGGACCTGATGGCTTACATCCTAGGGTCTTGAGGGAAGTGGCGGTAGGGATTGTGGATGCATTGGTAATAATTTTCCAAAACTCCCTGGACTCGGCAAAGGTCCCGGCAGCCTGGAAAACTGCTAATGTAACACCCTTATTTAAAAAGGGCAGTAGACAGAAGGCTGGAAACTACAGACCGGTTAGCCTAACATCTGTGGTAGGTAAAATTTTGGAGTCCATTATTAAGGAGACAGTAACAGGACATTTGGATAATCATACTTTAATAGGCAAAGTCAGCATGGTTTTATGAAGGGGAAGTCATGTTTGACAAATTTGCTGGAGTTCTTTGAGGAAGTAACATAGTGTATTTAGACTTCCAAAAGGCATTTGACAAGGTGCCACACAAAAGATTATTGCTTAAGATAAAAAATCACGGGATTGGGGGTAATATTCTGGCATGGATAGAGGATTGGCTATCTAACAGAAGGCAGAGAGTTGGGATAAATGGTTCATTCTCAGATTGGCAATCAGTAACAAGTGGTGTTCCGCAGGGGTCAGTGCTGGGTCCCCAACTCTTTACAATCAATATTAACGATTTGGAGGAGGGAACCGAGTGTAACATATCAAAGTTTGCAGATGATACTAAGATGGGAGGGAAAGTAGTGAGTGAGGAGGACATAAAAAACCTGCAAGGGGACATAGACAGGCTAAGTAAGTGGGCAGAGATTTGGCAGATGGAATACAATACTGGAAAGTGTGAGGTTATGCACTTTGGCAGGAAAAATTGTAGAGCAAGTTATTATCTTAATGGCAAGAAACTGGAAAGTACTGAAGTACAAAGGGATCTGGGGTTCCTGGTGCACGAAACTCAAAAGGTTAGTATGCAGGTGCAGCAAGTGATTAAGAAGGCCAATGGAATGTTGGCTTTCATTGCTAGGGGGATAGAATATAAAAACAGGGAGGTATTGCTTCAGTTGTACAAGGTATTGGTGAGACCGCACCTGGAATACTGCGTACAATTTTGGTGTCCATACTTAAGAACGGACATACTTGCTCTCGAGTCAGTACAAAGAAGGTTCACTCGGTTAATCCCGGGGATGAGGGGATGGACATATGAGGAGAGGTTGAGTAGATTGGGACTCTACTCATTGGAGTTCAGAAGAATGAGAGGCGATCTTATTGAAACATATAAGATTGTGAAGGGGTTGGATCGGGTGGATGCGGTGAGGATGTTCCCGATGATGGGTGAAACTAGAACTAGGGGGCATAGTCTTAGAATAAGGGGCTGCTCTTTCAAAACTGAGATGAGGAGGAACTACTTCACTCAGAGGGTGGTAGGTCCATGGAATATGCTGCCCCAAAAAGCTGTAGAAGCTACATGATTACATAAATTTAAAACAGAAATAGACAGTTTCCTAGAAGTAAAGGGAATTAAGGGTTACGGGGAGCGGGCAGGAATTTGGACATGAGTCCACGTTCGGATCGGTCATGGCCCTGTGGGTAGCGGAGCGGGCCCTGGGGCCGTGTAGCCTGATCCTGCTCCTATTTCATGTGTCTAATTCTGTTAGATTCAGGAGGTGGTTCTGTGATAGTGGATTGGCGGTTAGGATCAGATCAGCCCTGATCTAATTGAATGGCGGAGCAGGCTCGAGGGGCCGATTGGCCTACTCCTGCTCCTATTTCTTATGTTCTTACGTTCTTATGTTCTTATGTTCTTCTAAAAATGGCATCTCCCGCGCTCTTCCTTCTTCTTATTTTTTTTTTTCTCGACACCGCTCGGTCTTGAACCCGGCTGTTGCTTTACCCACTCTCTCTCCGTTTTTTTTTTTTCCCGACGCCACTCGGTTTTCAACCCCCGGCTGCGCCCTGTGCGCTTCACCCTCTGTCTTACCCCATCGACGCTGCTCGGCTTTCTCTCCGCAGTCGGTCGGCTCCAGCTGCCGCTGCCCGGGAAGGGTCTGCGCTGGACCTGTTGTCAGTCTCTTGCTGATCGTCGTGGCTGGGGAACCAAGCCTGGCTCTCCACAGCCTCCCCTGTGATGTTCACTCTCTGCCTGACGACTGGGCGGTTGCTCGTGGTCGACGCCCGTGTTCCTGGCCTCGACTTTTTATTTTTTTAGTTGCAGGTAGATTCGAATTGACACTCGTCGCCACTGTTAGATCCGTGATTCTGAGGGTATGCTGTTTTTCAATAACCACACGGATGCTGTAACGTAACAACAAACAGGTATTTACTGGAGGAGGGTAGTCTCAAGACTGGGGGTACAGAGGCATGCGCAAAGCTTATATACATGTGTGGTCACTGCCGGTACTACAGTATACAGGAGCTGTAAAAGTAGTTCTGTCTTAAAGGCACATATACTACACCCGCCCAGGAGGTTGTTTCACAACAGTATCACTGTGCACCGTGTCCAGTAGAACCCCAGCCTGGTGTGAAGTCTTATTTTATTAAATGCTCATTGGTCTTTTGAATCTTCTGGGGACTTTACAGACTTGCTTTTCAATGTTGTTAATGCAAAGTGAAACTAAGCACTGACACCTATACACTCACAACAAGAAGAATTACCTTTTCACCATGGACGATCAATCCCTCTACACATCCATCCCCCACCAGGATGGCCAGAGAGCGCTCCGCTTCTTCCTTAAACAGAGGCCCAACCAGTCCCCATCCACCGCCACCCTCCTGGCTGAACTTGTTCTCACATTAAGCAAATTCTCCTTTGACTCCACTCACTTCCTCCAAATTAAAGGTGTTTGTAATGCACATACCTTTAAGGGGGGAACTACTTTTTACAGCTCATGTATACTGTAGTACCGGCAGTGACCACCACGTTGAGTAAACACCTGTTGTACCGTTTCTCCTGCAGTCTGTGTCTTATTATACACAGACACAACATTGGCGACAAAGCAAGTTCGAACCTACCTGCAACTCTGCATCACCTCCTGGGGATTCGTTCCCGGAGATCAGTGGATTGGAGGTCAAGGCCAGAGACTCGGGCGTCGACCATGGGCAACCGCCCAGTCATCCAGCAGAGACTCGAGAATTGCGGGGGAGGCTGTCGAGAGCCAGGCTTGGCTTTCCAGTCGAGGTGGTCCAGCGAAACGGGCTGGCAACAGGTAGTGCGCAGACCCTTCCCGGACAGCGGCGGGCTAGAGCCCGGCCAAGCGGCACAGCAAAGGGCCGAGCAGCGTCAACGGGGGAGAGAGAGAGGGGGCAGAGCACACAGGGCGCAGCTGGTGTTCAGGGGCCGAGCAGCGTCGAAGAGAGGGAGAGAGAGACGCGCACAAACCCACGAGGCGCCGCCATTGCCACGAGGACCGCCGAGAGCGGCATTGGCAGCAGTGCAGGAGAAGCACGCGAAACCTACAGGGCACCACCATTGCCATGAGAGCTGCCGGGAGTGGCATTGGCAGCAGCGGGGGAGGAAGGAAAGCGCGGGAGACGCCATTTTAAGCCATTGGGAGACGCCATTTTAAACCACTCCCAAAATGCCGAAGAGTGGCAGTATCACCGCATTTGACAATGAAGTCGAAGATTGGACTACATATGTCGAACGAATGGAGGCGTACTGCAAGGCAAATGAGGTGTCAGATGACAAGAAAGCGTCGGTATTGTTAAATTTAATGGGTGCAAAGACGTGTGGTTTATTACGAAATCTAGTAACGCCAACGAAGCCAATGGAAAAGAGTTTTGAAGACATAGTAACAATACTACAGGAACATTTAAACCCCACACCGCTGCTGATAGCAGAAAGATTCAAGTTTCACAAACGGAACCAGCATAAGGATGAAAGCAATGCTGATTATTTAACAGAACTGCGCAAACTATCAAAACACTGCCAGTTTGGAGCGGGACTAGCAGATACCTTAAGGGATACGTTTGTGTGTGGGCTTCAAAGTGAAGGAACCCAGTAACGGCTTTTATCTGAAAAGGACCTTACGCTGGAAAAGGCTTTCAGCATTGCGGTATCATATGAAGCAGCAGCACGGGGCGCTGCAGAGATACAACAGAGACCGCAAGAATATGGCACAAACGGAATGTCATATGGAACAGAGAAGTGCTATCGTTGCGGCAGAACAACACACGACCAGAATGATTGCTGGTTCAAAGACAAAGTGTGCAGACAGTGTGGAAAAGTAGGACACATAGCACGAGTCTGCAGGTCGGGAAAGAAAACCAGCAATAAGAAACCTACCAAAGAAAAGTACAAGAAGGTACATAAGATGACGGAGAATAGTTCAGACGAACAAAAGAGTGATAACGACTCCGAAAGCAGGGAACTGAGTTGTCTGAAACTACATAATGTGATCACAACGGCGGATCACCGAACCATTTGGGTCACTCTCAAGATAGCAGGAGTCCAGGTAAAGATGGAATTGCACACAGGATCAGCCCTAACAGTCATAAACCGACGGGACTACGAGCGGCTATTCTCACACATACCCTTGAGAGACACAAAAATTATTTTGAAGACGTACACGGGGCAAAAAGTCTACCCCAAAGGAAAAATAAGGGTGACCGTTATATATAACGGTAAGGAAACACCAAAACTAGACCTGTATGTATTGCAAGATGGAGGACCACCATTACTGGGATATGAATGGATCCGGAAAATACAACTGGATTGGCATTCCATACAGGCACTGACTGTGGCTGACAAAAAGGATGATGACGTCACACCTGGGCGACTGTCAAAGATCCTAACTGACATGAAAGAAGTGTTCCAGCAAGGACTTGGAACATTAAAAGGCATGACAGCGATGATTAAAATTAAGAAAACGCAAGCCCAAAATTTTTGAAGGCCAGACCGTTACCTTATGCGATCCGCCCAGCCGTCGAAGCAGAGCTGGAGAGTCTGGAACGTTCAGGGGTACTGTCCAAGGTAGACTGGAGCGAGTGGGCTACACCCATTGTCCCTGTGATGAAAAAGTCGTTGAGCAGCACGCCTGGGTACCAAGGAAGGTTCGCATCTGTGGGGACTTTAAGGTAACAGTGAACCCGGTCCTTCACGCCATACAATATCCACTTCCGCAGATTGAAGATATTTTTGCCTCGCTATCTGGAGGGAAACGCTTCACTAAGATTGATCGGGCCCAGGCGTATCTGCAAATGGAGGTCGAATAAGCATCAAAAAAATACCTCACAATGAACACCCATTAAGGTCTCTACCAATACAATCGGCTGGTATTCGGGGTACCATCAGCTCTGGCTATTTGGCAGAGGGCAATGGAACAAGTCCTGCAAGGGATCCCAGGGACCCAGTGTTATTTGGACGACATCCTGGTCACGGGCGAAAATGATAGTGATCACCTTGCCAACCTGGAGCAGGTGCTCACTAGATTGCAGGAATATGGGCTCCGAGCTAAGCGCCCCAAATGCGAGTTTTTTAGAAAACAGATCTAGTATTGTGGCCACGTTATCGATAAAGAGGGGTTACATAAGTCCCCAGAGAAGATTGAGGCAGTAGTCAAGGCTCCAGCACCGGAAAATGTGTCACAACTGAGGTCGTTCCTCGGGCTGGTAAACTACTACCATAAGTTCTTGCCAAATTTGTCTACAATACTACACCCACTGAACACCCGACTGCAAACTGGGGTGCCAGGGAAGTGGAGTGACGAATGTAGACGAGCTTTCCAGAAGAGCAAAACACTAATCACATCGAAAGAGGTATTGGCCCATTACAACCCGGCATTACCAATTCGGTTGGCATGTGATGCGTCACCCTGCGGCATTGGAGCGGTGCTGTCGCACAAATTCTTGGACGGCTCAGAGAGGCCAATAGCCTTTGCGTCACGATCACCAACCTCAGCCGAGCGTAACTACGCCCAGATTGACAGGGAGGCCTTCAGCCTAGTGTGGGGACTGAAAAAGTTCAATCACTATCTGCACGGGCAGAAATTCACCTTGCTGACTGATCACCAGCCTCTTGTCTCCATTTTTAATCCGAAGAAGGGCGTTCCGGTGATGACTGCGCAACGACTACAAAGATGGTCACTTTTTCTAGGGCTGCACCACTATGAGATTGAATATAAGGGCACGAAACAGCATGGAAATGCTGATGGGCTATCACGCCTGCCACTGCCTACTGCGGAGGAAGCACCAGCAGTGGATCCTGTCGAAATATTCCATTCGACTATAGTTGAATACCTACCGGTAACTAACGCTTGTATCGAAAAGGAAATCCGAAATGACCCGACACTGTCTCGCGTATATGATTTGACGGTGAAGGGATGGCCAGCACATGGCGACTCACTGTTGCCAGCATTCTCGACAAGGAGAGAACAGCTGTCAGTGTGCCGGGGGACCTTGATGTGTGGATCCCGAGTGGTAATTCCACCCAAGTTAAGGGATAGAGTGCTCAATGAGCTACATGAGTGTCATCTGGGAGGGGTAAAATGAAAAGCCTAGCCAGGGCTTATGTGTGGTGGCCGGGAATCGATAAACAAATTGAGGACCTGACCAAGAGCTGCTCAGGATGCCAGAGAGTCCAAAATGCACCACCACAGGCCACTCTACACCCATGGGAGTGGCCCTCATCTCTATGGCAACGGGTGCATATTGATTTTGCTGGTCCATTCATGGACTCAATGTTTTTAATAGCCGTGGATGCGCACTCGAAATGGCCTGAGGTCATCAAAATGTCCTCCACCGCCACGGAGAAAACTATTGCAGTCCTACGGACCATTTTTGCCAGGAATGGCTTGCCAGAACAGATTTGCTCCGACAACGGACCACAGTTTGTGTCCGAAGAGTTCCGGAGGTTCTTGAAAAAGAATGGGGTAAGGCATTACACATCCGCCCCGTATCATCCAGCCACAAATGGATTGGCTGAGAGGTTCGTACAAACCTTTAAGAAGGCAATAAAAGCTATGTACAATGACAACATTCCGCTGCAGCACAAGGTGGACAATTTCCTGTTCGCCTACCGGAATGCGACACATGCAGTCACCAACCAGGCCCCAGCCATGATGTTCTTTAACCGAAGGTTAAGATCTCGCCTGGATTTGCTCAGACCAAACGTACGAAGAGATGTTGAGAGTAAGCAATTCCAGCACATCCATGAGAAGCCAACAAGGAGCTTCAATGTAGGGCAACCAGTCTTGGCCCGCGACTACCGAACAGAAAAATGGCAGCCAGGAACGATATGCACACGGCAGGGCCCACTAATGTACACAGTGGACGTTGGGGAGAGCATCGTGAGACGCCATGCTGACCAGATCCTAGAGTCACAGGAACAAGTCAACCCCATGCCTCGCCCATACGTACCTGGTGATGAACCCGACGTACAGGTCGCATCTACCCCAGAAACAGTAGCATCGGAAGCTGATGAACCAACCGACAACAGAGGGCCAGAATCGCCTCCGCACCAAGAGCAAGACACTCGGGAAAGGCGCTATCCAGAAAGGATCAGGAAGCCTCCCCAAAGACTGAATATATAAATAGACTATTTTCAGCTAATGTTGCATGTTAAAAGTGTTAATTGTAATTAGTTTGATATTTAATTGTTAAATGAGTGTTATGGTACTGTTAATCTAAAAGGGGAGGAATTGTAATGTATATACCTTTAAGGGGGGAACTACTTTTTACAGCTCATGTATGCTGTAGTACCAGCAGTGACCACACCTGTATATAGCACTGAGTAGTAATCTGTACAGGCAGTTCCACTGTGAGCCACATTGAGTAAACACCTGTTGTACCATTTCTCCTGCAGTCTGTGTCTCATTATACACAGACACAACAGTGTTGCTATGGGAACCCGCATGGGCCCTAGCTACGTCTGCCTTTTCGTGGGATATGTGGAACATTCTTTGTTCCAGTCCTACTCAGGTCACCTCTCTCACCTCTTTTTCCGGTACATTGATGAATGTATCAGTGACGTTTCCTGCTCTCATCCTGAACTCGAAAATTTCATTCACTTTGCTTCCAATTTCCACACTTCCCTCACCTTCACATGGTCAATCTCTGACTCTTCCCTTCCCTTCCTCAACTTCTCTGTCTCCATTTCTGGGGTTAGGCTATCGACCAATATCCACTATAAGCCCACTGACTCCCACAGCTACCTGGACTACACTTCCTCCCACCCTGCTTCCTGTAAGGACTCTATTATTCTCCCAGTTTCTCCATCTTCATCGCATCTGCTCTGACAATGCCACCTTCCACACTAGTGCTTCTGATATGTCTTCCTTTTCCCTCAACCAAAAATTCCCCTCTACCGAGGTTGACATGGCCCTCGACCATGTCCGTTCCATTTCCTGCACTTCTGCTCTCTCCCCTTCCTCTCCCTCCCAGATCCACGATAGGGTTCCCGTTGTCCCCACCAGCCTCCATATTCAACAGATCATCCTCCACCATTTCTGCCACCTCCAGCATGATCCCACCACCAAATACATCTTCCCCTCCCCTCCACTTTCAGCATTCCAAAGGAACCACTCCCTCCATGATACCCTGGTCCACTCCTCAATCACTCCCAACACTCCCTCCCCTTCCCATGGCACCTTCCCGAGTTGTAACACCTGCCCTTTTATCTCCTCCCTTCCCACTGTCCAGGGCCCCAAACATTCCTGGTGAAACAGCGATTTACTTGTACTTCTTGCAATTTAGTGTACTGTATTCGCTGCTCACGTTGCGGTCTCCTCTACACTGGGGAGACCAAATGCAGATTGGGTGGCCGCTTTGCGGAACACCTCCATTCAGTCAGTAAGCATGACCCTGAGCTTCCAGTCGTCTGCCACCTTAATTCTCTGCTCCACTCCCACTCTGACCTCTCCATCCTCGGCCTCTTTCACTCTTCCAACGAAGCTCAAAGTAAGCTCAAGGAACAGCACCTCATCTTTCGATTAGGCACTTTAAAACCTTCTGGACTCAACATCGAGTTCAACAATTTCAGACCACAACCTCTGCCCCTATTTTTTCAAATGACAACTGTTGATGATTCTGCCATTCCCATTTACACATCTTCTTTTGTTTCTTTACTTGTCCCAGTCCCCACTGGTAGAACCAGATCATAGAATCACAGTGTTCCAATTTCTTTGCAATCATTAACAATTCAGCGAGGAGGTTCAGGGTTTGTAAAAGCAGGAGCTGGAACAATCGGATCAAACTGATTAAAACAAGTAGCATAGAAATTACTGTTGGCAATGTCAGCCTACAAACATTTCACACATTCAGATGACATTCCTTTGTCTCCTATCTAAATGCATTTCGAATGGGATAAAGCCTCAGTTAAAACAAGAAAGCGAGAAATGTATTTTAAGCGCACCGAGGATTTGTCCACTGATAGCATCGACAGTCATTTCTGAGCTTATATGTGGCAAGAAGGCATTGTTAAAATCTGGCAGGAGAGGAGGAATATCTAAGCATTCAATGACTTAGAAAGAGTCGCCAGATTCATGTCATTGAGTAAGAATCATCAACAAAGCAATTAATGAGCAGAGCATCAGATTAATGAGATGTATGGAGAGAGATTATGATCAAATTGAGCATTTAATGACCCCAGTAGTCTTCTAATATTTTCAGAGAACGTTTTGACATGATAAAATCACTATGCAATGCAAAATAAATTAAGCATAAACATTCAAAAACCATCAAAAAAGTTTAGTATTTTTTGGCTCACACCTATACATTATATAGGGCTGTCTTGTTCTCCACTTTCCCATTAGAAATCGGACAGGATAATGGCATAAAAAGTGCGGAGGACAAATTGGGTGGTAAGGCCTACTCCAAGCTAAATTTTCCGCTTTCTGCCCCTGCCAGGAGCACTGCTAATCATCCCTTTCATGCCTACCGCATGTAAATACCTGATCTCTCGTTCAGGTGAAAAAACATCACATTGGAAGATCTATTAATTAATTTTTAAGCAAGATGTAAATTAATTAAGAAGCAAAATAAATCAACAGTAAAGAACTGAATTTTAACCTTCTGGAAATGGTTCAGTCACTGTTCTAGCCATTCATACATGGGGGTGAAATTCAATGTCAGCCGGGCACAACATGCGATAGTAGATCAGCCACCTATTATAAAAAGGAAACCTATTATAAAAAGGAAAAGAAAGACTCGAATTTATATAGCGCCTTTCACAACCTCACCACTCTATCATAGACCTTCCCTTTTGTTCTTTCCTCCCCTCCTCTCTTTCCCTGCCTCTGTAATTGCTTAAAACCTGTTAAATCTGTAACATTTTCCAATTCTGATGATAGGTCATCAACCTGAAACATTAACTCTGTTTCTCTCTCTCCACAAATGCTGCCTGACCTGCTGAGTATTTCCAGCATTTTCTGTTTTTATTTTAGATTTCCAGCATCAGCAGTACTTTACTTTTGCATGTCTACAATCTGGCGGGAGTGTGACAAGCCACTGAGACTCTTGGATGGGAATCAGCCAGTCCAAGTTCTGCTGGTTAAGAACACTGCCCACTCCATTCCTTAGCTTTGTCCTAAACATGTAAGGGGTTTTCTCTCTCTAGAGATTTGCAGATCGCAGAGGTTTCTCTCTCTCAGAGGCCTCTCTCTCTCTCTCTCTCTCTCACATTTGCACAGTAAATACTTGAGTGGTTCGACCCACTCACCCCTTAGATTCTAGACACTGGACTTAGGTGCAGGAACTACAATGTAGAGAATGCTCTTATAGACGAGGTTTAATTAAAACAAAATGATATTTTATTGCATAAGGAAAAACAAATCAAATGCAAGCAAATAAGAGGGTACATGGGAGGGAAAAACAAATCATAACAATACAGTACTAGCTACAATGGATACAGGCATTTTATACTTTACAAGAGTCATCAAGAAATGGTGAAACACACGGAACATCGAGGGACAACAACTCATGTTAATTATACCCAAAATGCCCACCCCCTTAATCCTATCTAGATCTGATTGTGAAGGGCCAGAAACATGCTCACCAGCCCAATTGGAAACGTATAGGGTTTTAAAGTCTTGCGTTTTGATCCTTTCAGGTGTCCTGTCTCCACGTGGTTCATGAAGCCCCAGTGAGCTGCGCCACACCTCTCTCCTGAGGTGGAGGTCGGGGACGACTGGACGCCGGCTGGCCTGGATGTCGGCGGGGTCGGGGATCGCCTGCTCGACCCCGGTTAGAGGAGCCTTGGGCTGGCCCCCATTTCAAAAGGTTTCTTCTGTAGGTTTTTATTGTCTCTTCAACGGTCCGGGGTTGGTCGATGACCTCCCGACGATTACCCCGGGCCAGGATCCAGACTACCTTCTTGATGGCTGCCTTGTTTTCTTCTTCTTCCTCTCTGATGATGGAGCCACGCTGATCTCTTCAAAGCAGCACCTCTCTGTCAAATTCAAGCAGCTACGTGTCTTCTTTCTCCCTTTCTTTTCTTTTCTCTACCCCGGGTGTCTCCCAGTTATACTTCTCAATCGAGACCTTATCTCCCGCTAAATCAGGTTAGTCTTTTGTTTTAATTTTGGCGGGCTGGTTGCACAACGGGGTAGTTATTATATTTAAAGTACATTTGGGATGGCCGGTAAAGGGCCATCTCTGGTCTGGAATGACTTTCATTGTTTTTAATGTCCTGTTGATGTCCTTAACAGGTCCTTGATGCTCTTCTCATGAATGTGTAGCTGTTTTCCTTTGTTTGGGTAAACATTTAGATGGCCTTTACCTACAGGCCGATCTGGTTGGATCTGCATCCAATCTATATGTATATGTGTTCATGTCTGGTTTCGTTTTCTCAGAAACGGTTTCCAGAACTTACTGTGGGTTGAATCCACAAAGCTGCCTCAGGACTGCAGGAACAATTTTAAAATGTCCCAATAAGTTGGTCACGGTGTCTGGTGGCCATTTTGAATGCCCCTTTTTCTGGGCTTCTTTTAAAACAGTCTTTAAAATCATGGCCTCTTCTGCCATTCCACCCTTATAATACAATATTCAATTTTGCGAATCTTACAGTCCCCCCTGATGATACTATAATTTGCTTGACGTATCATAATTCTGGGTGAGCAAAATTTTCTGACTCTCCATAATCAAACCATCCCCTGCATTTACCTATCCATGATACATAGGCACAGCAGGCAGTGGAAACCAGTTTTCTAACCCAATCAGTAGGGGTGACTCATTTAGCTGTAAACAAACAAACAGTATAAAAAGACCAGTCCTAGTGCGAGCAAGCACTGAGTGTGAGTCATCAAAGAGTGCTCTGAGTTTGGGTAAGTGTGAGTTAGGGTAAGTGGGGTCTTAGGTGCTCTTTTCAAACTTTAACTCTGTGGGTTGGAGTTAATAAGGCCTTTCTGGTGCAGAGTGACTGTTGGTAAACCATTTAACTGGTGTAACTAGAGGGATTGATTTAATTTAAATCCAATTAATTAAAGGGGATACTAACATCTAAAATCGGGCAGAGGGTGTCCATAACTAACAATAAAAAATGTAATTAATTACATAGAATGGAGCAGGTGATGTGTTACTGTTGCGAGATGTGGGAGCCGGTGAACCCCATTGAGGCTCACAGTGATTACGTCTGTGACAAGTGTCTGCTGCTACAGGAACTCCAGCTCCGTGTTGATGATCTGGAGTCTGAGCTTCAAACGCTGTGACACATCAGGGAGGGGGAGAAGTACCTGGACTCTGTGTATCAGGGGTGGTCACACCTATGAAGTTAATTAATTCAGATGTAGCCCATGGTCAGGGACAGGACGGTGTGACTACGAGTGAGGCAGGTACGGGGATCCAGGAGGTAGAGCTGGAGGAGCCACAGCCCTTGATCTTGTCCAACAGGTTCAAGGTTCTTACTCCCTGTGGGGACAGGAGCAGGGACTGCAGGGAGGATGAGCAACCTGGCCACAGCAACGTGGAATGGGGGGCCATTCAAGAGGGGGGAGTAAATAGAAATGTTGTAGTGGTAGGGGATAGTATTATTAGGGGGATAGATAGAGTTCTCTGCAGCCGAGAGCGAGAGTCCCGAAGACTGTGTTGCCTACCCGGTGCCAGGGTTAAGGACATCTCCTCTGGGCTGGAAAGAAACTTGCAGTGGGAGGGGGTGGATCCAGTTGTCGTGGTCCATGTTGGTACAAACGATGTAGATAGGACTAGGAAGTCGGTTCTGTTAAAGGAGTATGAGCAGCTAGGGGTCAAATTAAAAAACAGAACCTCAAGGGTAATAATCTCTGGATTATTACCTGAGCCACGAGCGAATTTGGCTAGGACAAATAAAATTAGAGAGTTAAATGCGTGGCTCAGAGACTGGTGTGGGAGAAATGGGTTTTGCTTCCTGGGACACTGGCACCAGTACTGGGGCAGGAGGGAGCTGTTCCGTTTGGACGGGCTTCACTTGGCCAGTGCTGGGACCAGAGCTCTGGCGGATCATATAACTAGGGCTGTAGAGAGGGCTTTAAACTAACTAGTGGGGGGGGAGGTTCCTAGAAAGCAAATAATAAAAATGACAACAGAGAAGGTCATAGACTTAGGTAGCAGTGGGGAAATTAAAAACCAGAGCGTGTCAGGAAGGAGCAGAAGGTATGGAGTAAAAGGTAAAGTAATTAAAAGGGCAAAAGCAGGAACTAAGTGTCACAAAACATATTTGAAAGTTCTCTATCTGAATGCACGTAGCATTCGTAACAAAATAGACGAGTTAATGGCACAAATAACTACATATGGGTATGATCTTGTGGCCATTACAGAAACATGGCTGCAGGGTGACAATGCCTGGAAATTAAACATACCAGGTTATTTAACGATCAGGAAGGACAGGCAGGAAGGAAGGGGAGGTGGGGTGGCTATGTTAATAAAGAAAGGAATCACTGTAATACAGAGAAATGATATTGGGTCAAAAGATCAGGATAATGAAACAGTTTGGGTGGAGATAAGGAATAATAAGGGGAAAAAAACACTAGTGGGCGTAGTCTATAGGCATCCGAACAGTTGCAACTCTGTTGGACGGAGTATCAATCAGGAAATAGTTGAGGCTTGTAATAAGGGAACATCTGTAATTATGGCAGATTTTAACTATCATATTAATTGGACAAATCAAATTGGGCAGGGCTGCCTTGAGGATGAGTTCATTGAGTGTATTAAGGATGGGTTTCTTGAGCAGTATGTAACTGAACCGACCAGGGGGCAAGCAACCTTAGATCTGGGCCTGTGAAACGAGACAGGATTAATTAAAAATGTCCTAGTAAAGGATCCCCTTGGAATGAGTGACCATAACATGGTTGAATTCCATATTCAATTAGAGGGTGAGAAGGTTGGATCTCAAACAAGCATGCTAAGCTTGAATAAAGGAGACTATGACGGTATGAGAGTGGAATTGAGTAGAGTGGATTGGGAAAATAGATTAAAGGGTAAGACGATACATGATCAGTGGTGTACATTTAAGGAGTTATTTTACAACTTCCAAAAAAAATATATTCCACTGAGAAGAAAAGGGTGTAAAAGAAAAGACAGCCATCCGTGGCTAAGTAAAGAAATTAAGGATCGTACTCGACTAAAAACAAGGGCATATAAGGTAGCCAAATCTAGTGGGAGGATAGAGGATTGGGAAAACTTCAAAAGACAGCAAAAAATAACAAAAAGATTGATTAAGAAAGGGAAGATAGATTATGAAAGTAAATTAGCAAAAAATATAAAAACAGATAGTAAGAGTTTTTATAGTTATATAAAAAGAAAAAGGGTGGCTAAAGTAAATGTTGGTCCCTTAGAGGATGAGGCCGGGAAATTAATGGTGGGAAATATGGAGATGGCAAAAACACTGAATGAATATTTTATATCAGTCTTTACAATAGAAGACACTAAGAATATCCCAACACTGGACAAACAGGGGGCTAAAGGGGGGGAGGAGCTAAACATGATCAAAATCACTAAGGAAGTGGTACTCGGTAAAATAATGGGACTCAAGGCGGATAAATCACCTGGACCTGATGGCTTACATCCTAGGGTCTTGAGGGAAGTGGCGGTAGGGATTGTGGATGCATTGGTAATAATTTTCCAAAACTCCCTGGACTCAGCAAAGGTCCCGGCAGACTGGAAAACTGCTAATGTAACACCCTTATTTAAAAAGGGCAGTAGACAGAAGGCTGGAAACTATAGACCGGTTAGCCTAACATCTGTGGTAGGTAAAATTTTGGAGTCCATTATTAAGGAGACAGTAACAGGACATTTGGATAATCATAATTTAATAGGACAAAGTCAGCATGGTTTTATGAAGGGGATGTCATGTTTGACAAATTTGCTGGAGTTCTTTGAGGAAGTAACATATAGGGTGGAAAAAGGGGAACCAGTGGACGTAATGTATTTAGACTTCCAAAAGGAATTTGACAAGGTGCCACACAAAAGATTATTGCTTAAGATAAAAAATCACGGGATTGGGGGTAATATTCTGGCATGGATAGAGGATTGGCTATCTAACAGAAAATATAAAAACTAACTCCAAAAGCTTTTATAAATATATCAAAAGGAAAAGACTGGTGAAAACCAAAGTTGGTCCATTGCAGTCAGATACGGGGGAATATATAATGGGAAATAAGGAAATGGCAGATCAACTAAATGCATACTTTGGGTCAGTCTTTACGAAGGAAGACACAAAAAACCTCCCTGGGATATCGGGAAAAATAGGGACATTGGCAAAGGAGGAACTGACGCAAATCAATATCTCTAAGGATATGGTGTTAAGGAAGCTAAAGGGATTGAAGGTGGACAAATCCCCAGGGCCTGATAACATGCATCCTAGGGTACTGAAGGAGGTGGCCCTAGAGATAGCGGATGCACTAAGGATGATTTTTCAGAATTCATTAGACTCGGGAACAGTGCCGATGGATTGGAGGGTAGCTAACGTTACCCCACTATTCAAAAAGGGGGGTAGGGAAAAAGCAGGTAATTACAGACCTGTAAGCCTTACATCAGTTGTGGGCAAAATGCTGGAGTCCATCATTAAGGATGAAATAGCGGAGCACTTAGCAAATGGGGACAGGATAGGACAGAGTCAACATGGATTTACAAAGGGTAAATCGTGCTTGACTAATCTATTGGAATTTTTTGAGGGAGTAACTGGTAGAATAGATGGGGGAGAGCCAGTAGATGTGGTGTACCTGGACTTCCAAAAGGCCTTCGATAAGGTCCCACATAAAAGATTAGCATGGAAAATTGAGGCTCATGGGATAAAGGGGAAAGTTTTGGCGTGGATAGGGAACTGGCTGTCAGATAGAAAACAGAGAGTTGGAATAAACGGCTCATTTTCTGAATGGCAGGCAGTAACAAGTGGGGTACCACAGGGATCTGTCCTGGGCCCCCAGCTGTTCACAATTTACATTAATGACCTGGATCAGGGAGTCGGATGCAGCATTTCCAAATTTGCAGACGACACTAAACTAGGAGGGGGGGTGGGCTCAGAGGAAGAGACCAGGAAGCTCCAGAGCGATTTGGACAGACTGGGCGATTGGGCGGATAAATGGCAGATGCACTATAATGTGGACAAGTGCGAAGTTATCCACCTTGGGTGCAGGAACGGGAGGGCAAATTATTATTTAAATGGCAATAGATTGGGAGAGGGGGAAGTACAGAGAGACCTGGGTGTTCTTGTACACCAGTCACTGAAGGCGAGCATGCAGGTGCAACAGGCGGTCAAGAAGGCAAACGGTATGCTGGACTTCATAGCAAAAGGGTTAGAATACAGGAACAGGGATACCTTGCTGCAGCTGTACAGGGCACTGGTGAGACCACACCTCGAGTACTGTGTACAGTTTTGGTCGCCTCATCTGAGGAAGGATGTTCTTGCCATGGAGGGGGTGCAGCGGCGATTCACCAGGCTGATACCAGGAATGGTGGGAATGACCTATGAGGAGAGACTATGTAGTTTAGGGATGTACACACTGGAGTTTAGAAGATTGAGAGGGGACCTCATAGAAGTGTATAAAATTCTGACAGGTCTAGACAGACTGGATGCAGAAGGAATGTTTCCCTTGGCGGGTGAGAACAGAACTAGAGGACATAATTTAAGGATAAGGGCTAAACCATTTAGGACAGAGATGAGGGGGAATTTCTTCACTCAGAGAGTGGTGAACCTGTGGAACTCATTGCCACAGAGGGCAGTGTACGCCAGCTCATTAAATATATTTAAGAGGGAATTAGATATATTTCTACGGGCAAAAGGGGTTAAGGGTTACGGAGAGAAGGCGGGGACGGGATACTGAATTAAAGGATCAGCCATGATCTCATCGAATGGCGGAGCAGGCACGAAGGGCCGAATGGCCTACTCCTGCTCCTATCTTCTATGTATCTATGTATCTAGAAGGCAGACAGTTGGGATAAATGGTTCATTCTCAGACTGGCAATCAGTAACTAGTGGTGTTCCGCAGGGGTCAGTGCTGGGTCCCCAACTCTTTACAATCTATATTAATGATTTGGAGGAGGGAACCGAGTGTAACATATCAAAGTTTGTAGATGATACTAAGATGGGAGGGAGAGTAGTGAGTGAGGAGGACATAAAAAACCTGCAAGGGGACATAGACAGGCTAAGTAAGTGGGCAGAGATTTGGCAGATGGAATACAATACTGGAAAGTGTGAGGTTATGCACTTTGGCAGGAAAAATCGTAGAGCAAGTTATTATCTTAATGGCAAGAAACTGGAAAGTACTGAAGTACAAAGGGATCTGGGGTTCCTGGTGCACGAAACTCAAAAGGTTAGTATGCAGGTGCAGCAAGTGATTAAGAAGGCCAATGGAATGTTGGCTTTCATTGCTAGGGGGATAGAATATAAAAATAGGGAGGTATTGCTTCAGTTGTACAAGGTATTGGTGAGACCGCACCTGGAATACAGCGTACAGTTTTGGTGTCCATACTTAAGAACGGACATACTTGCTCTCGAGTCAGTACAAAGAAGGTTCACTCGGTTAATCCCGGGATGAGGGGATGGACATATGAGGAGAGGTTGAGTAGATTGGGACTCTACTCATTGGAGTTCAGAAGAATGACAGGCGATCTTATTGAAACATATAAGATTGTGAAGGGGTTGGATCGGGTGGATGCGGTGAGGATGTTCCCGATGATGGGTGAAACTAGAACTAGGGGGCATAGTCTTAGAATAAGGGGCTGCTCTTTCAAAACTGAGATATGGAGGAACTACTTCACTCAGAGGGTGGTAGGTCCATGGAATATGCGGCCCCAAAAAGCTGTAGAAGCTACATCATTACATAAATTTAAAACAGAAATAGACAGTTTCCTAGAAGTAAAGGGAATTAAGGGTTACCGGGAGCGAGCAGGAATTTGGACGTGAGTCTAGGTTCGGATCGGACATGGCCCTGCGGTAGCGGAGCGGGCCCAGGGGCCGTGTAGCCTGATCCTGCTCTTATTTCGTGTGTCTAATTCTGTTAGATTCAGGAGATGGTTCTGTGATAGTAGATTGGCGGTTAGGATCAGATCAGCCATGATCTTATTGAATGGCGGAGCAGGCTCAAGGGGCCGATTGGCCTACTCCTGCTCCTATTTCTTATATTCTTATGTACATGCATTTCCCATTTCAGAAAACCTACAGTGTACATAAAGCATCTATGGATGGCAATACATTGGGTTTAAAATTTGAAACACATTCTTCCAGGCGTGGAGGGGGGCCTAATACCCCTACACCACCTGGTTCATACACCTTATTATCTTTAATAATCACAACTTACTTAATAAACTTCAACAATAAAGAGCGAGATACACAAAATCACACACGAATATTAATCAACATAGAGGAGGAAGGGAAAATCTTTAACCTTATATATTGCAGCATAAATCTAAACGGGTGTCTCTTCTCCTACCCGCTCATAATGCTCCCTCTATTCTCCCCTGTTCTCGTATTTCTGTGAATGTTTTACCTTTTTACAGTGTACAAACATTAAATAAATCACAATAAAAATTTGACACACTACTAGGATATGAGAGACTATCCTAATCCAAGAGGGGACTTCTATATTAGTGAACAGGTCCCAACACGGTGGGGTTACTATAACCAATATGTCTGCCCCTATTTCTGACGTCTTCTGCTCCAGTGTGTAAAAATGTTTCTGTGAAACAACAACTGCCTTTAATATCATGGTGAGGTGTTCAGGGAGAGGGGGAATGATATGTCCAAAATGTGCAACAAATCGTTTAGGTCGGTGAAATTCTCTTTAACAGTGATGTGAACAGTGGAAGGTTCAAGAATGGGGACGATTCGCTCTTGGGCCACTTGAACTTCTGCCCTGGGTTTGAAGCAGAAACTGCTGTCACTCACCGGACACCAGCCGTGCTGTCCATGTTGGTAGTGGGGCGCTGCAGTGGTGACACAGTATGTCCCTCCTATATATGCGACCTGCGGGGGCACATGGCCTTGTGCCATTGCCTCCATGGTGCAATTTATAGGCTTCGCGCCAGCAGTTCTGAACCCGCACTGTGGTTTCGAATAGACATTCAAGTGCTGGGGACACAGGATGATGTGTGCTCCCCGGCTCCGGCACCCCGAGAGGTCGGTACCCGTCATTGCATGCTCCCATCTAATGACGTAAGGTGGGACCGCTGTGTAGCGAATGTGTGCACCCCCCTGAATGATTCCAATGTTCTCCAACCTGTATACCGGGGAGGGTTTAGCTGTCTTACCCATAACCGGCATTCTTACCACTGGTGTGATTAAACCGTCCACAGTCCACTGGGACTGGGTAGGCCTCTGAAGCTAGTCTGAGCTGGCATGGACTCAATGCGTTCTCAAAAGGGTGGAGGGCTGCGAGGTGCTTGTTGCTGATCCAGGAGGGGACTAAACCTTGTTTTAAATCCTCCAGATTACTGCGGCCCTCGCCCAGTAACCACGCCCCGTACAGCACACATGCTTCGTTCAGCGCAGCCTGATCGGACGCATTCCGATCCTCCCTGATGAGAGCATTTACCGTTTTAGCGTGTTTCTCCAGCTCAGCTATTATTTCTTTTAATTGTAGTGTCATGGCCTGGTCCTCATGTAACTCAGAACCCACTACCTTATTCTCATCAGTCAGTATCTTTCTTAACTGTGTTTTTAAACCACTGATCTGGGTCTGCGGCTCCACGTCATCCAGAGTGTTGATGACGGAAGTCCCTGTGTTAAAAGCGGTAAAAATATCATTTACTGCACCCCTTCTTTGTCTCCCTATACTGTCCAAGACCTCATGTGGTGTGGTGTACTATTCGGCTCTGTCGACATCTGCAAAGTCGAATTCATAAAATTGTCTGAACATGTTTGTTAACTGGACCTGATACAATTGCTCCGTTTCCTTGGGGCACCACTCTGGCAATTGCACCTCGGTGAGGTTTAAAATCACCGAGGCCACCACGTAGTGCACCCCTTGGTACAGCACCTGACCTGTGGGCACTAACACCAATCCGTTCCCGGGTCCCTTGGTAGTGGTGGGGCACCCTTCCTTGCGGGTTTTGGCTACCGGAATCGTGGGTAGGGACTTGCGTGGGCGGGTAATGAGCTCGGTGGCATTTACTGGGATCTGAGAGTATGGGACTCCGCACGCCCATGTGCTGACGTCCAATCTCATCCCTTGTCCAGCATCCTGCCACTGCCTTCGGATAAAGATGGAGACGCCTGTGGGGCAAGCGCGTTCTGAACCCCACATACAGATGTAAATCCGCTCATCTGGTTCCCACCATTTGTCCCAACAGACACTCAATCCCCCACGAGTCCCCGCAATAGTCCGATGGGTATTGTTACCCAGTCTCTCCCACTCGACCTTAGAGTTCTTCATGGTTTTGCTCAACCTGCGCAACCACCACCAGCGATCCAAAGGAACATGTCCGAGGCATTTCAAACAAATCCTTTTCCCGACGGTAACGCTGACTCTGGGTGCGATGATCCTTACTCGGGGACACATCAAAGAAGTCTCTCGGTACTTAAAACCGAACTGGCTGGAGTATTCCGTAGAGTTCGACCCCAGCCATCCTGGCCACCTTCCTTCGTGGAAATAGGTGGCTGTCTCCTCGACGGCCCGGGTGCCCATCCCATCGGTTGCGATGGGGGCTGTGTCTCCCGAGCACCCGTAGACCGCGGAGTCCTTGGTGTGGCCCCGGTAGGCCAAGCCACACCCGATCACCGCGAGCGCGACGAGCATTTCCTTCATCATCCTCTTGGTTCCTGTAACAAATTAAACAATACAGCCAGGCTCCCGAGAGATTCTGGCCTAGGTGAAGACATGATCGGGTCTTTTGACCTCGATCCAAGCCAACACACATACTGGGCAGATTCCAAGACTACTTACAACATTAATCACTTTAATATGTACACACCTTAAACTTAATTAACCTTAAACTTAACAAAAATGATGTACAGCGCCGCCCATCCCCGGGCGGCTTGCCTAATCCCTGTTTGGACTGCAGCTCACCGCTCCCTGTGGCGGGGCTGTAGTGACCTGTGGCTTGGGTTCCCCGCAGCCTTTCGCTGTCGGTTGGGGACTGCGTCCTGCTGGGGATTTCCCAAGTCGGCGTTTACTGAAGTTGGGGGGAGCAGGCCAAGGTTTCTTTGGCTGAGGCATTCGGGACGACCTGCGGAGGAGTACTTTGGGTGTGACTCCCATCGCGAGTGGACCTTCGGTTGGGACTTTAGCCCTCACAGCCCGTGCCACCTCCACGACCGCCGGCTTCAGCTCCCTTCCCTCAGGCTCCGCCCCTTTGGGTTTTGGGTCTGTGGCAGACGATTCCTCCTCACCTGTCCTTACAGGTGGAGGATCTCCTCCCCCAATTTCTACCTCCCCTAAGCTTGAGTCGAGGGCGGGATCTCCGTCGTCCGACTCCACCTCCTCCAGAATCGTACCAAGGGCGGGGTCTAGCTGTTCGGGCTCCCTCTCCTGTTCGGGTTCCCCCCCGATGGCGTTCGGATAAGGGGGAGGGCCTTGATCTTCGAGCTCCTCCTCGTCCGAGTCCCAAGCCATAGGGGAAACCTCCCAGGTGGGCGGGACAGCTTCTCCCTTCAAGCAGGCTGCGGTACCAGCCTGTGTGGTCTGTGACTTGTTGCACGCCTCAGGCTGAGGATTTTCACCCTCAGACCTAGCCTCGGTTGCTGGTTGTTTTGCTCCCGGCTTAAACTGTTTGCACTGATTGATGTGAAACCATTTAGTGCGCCGGGGCAACTTCACTGCGTATACCATGGGGCTGGCTTTGTTTACAATACTGTAGGGCCCCATGTACGGTGGTTCTAAACTACCCACTCGGGCATAGTTTCTCACCATGACCTGATCTCCAATTTCCCACTCCTGTGTTTTACGGGGTTCGAGCAACAGTCGGTTGCCCTGATGCTGCTTTCCCATGTTCCCAGCCGCTTGCCCATAAACCTGTTTCAGGCGCTCCAAGAGGGTCCGGGCAAACTTGTCCCGATTTACCTCTTGGAGCTGACCCTCAGGGAGCACCGGGGCTAGTACATGGGTGGGGGTTCGCATGACTCTTCCAGTCATTAATTCGTGCGGGGAGTACCCCGTACATTTAGACTGGCTAGCCCAGATCCCCATGAGGACTAGAGGCAGGACCTCCGCCCATTTTTGGGGCGAGTCCATTGTCTCTTTCCTCAACTTTTCTTTTAGAGTGTGGTTTATGCGTTCCACAATCCCGGATGACTGAGGATTGTGAGCCACGTGCCACTTCCCTTCAATGCCCAAGAGCATGAGGGTGTTCTGCATCACTTGGCCGGTGAATAGACTCCCTCGGTCGGACTCCACGAATCGTGGTAGCCCCCACCACGAGAACACTTCCCGGAACAAGATCCTGGCAGTACTAAGTGCCGTGGCTGTTCTACACGGGAAGGCTTCTACGCACTTGGTGAACACATCCACCAGGACGAGGCAATACTTATAGCCTCCCTGGGCGGTGGGCAGGGTCCCAATGTAATCGACCTGTATCGACTGCCATGGTCCCTCTACTCTCCTGATGTGTCCCAAGGGCACCTTCCTTTTCTGGGGGTCTGGGTTGTTTGCAGCACACACGAAGCAATTTGCGCAGAACTCGCGGACATCGTCCCGAAGTCCCGGCCACCATCCTGCCTGTTCTACCCGCTACCAGGTGACCTCAGGCCCGGGGTATCCCGCTCCTGGACCCTCATGGGCCAGTTGATGGAATTCCCTCTGGTGCTGCTGTGGCACAACCCACTGTTCTCCTTGGAACAGCATGCCTTCCTTGATGGAGAGGGCTGCTGTACCGTACGGGCCCTCTACCTCTTTGCCCTCATTGATGGCATTGATGACTGTTTTTAGGGCGGGACCTAAGGTTTGGACTGTCTTGAGGTCTGGGGGCAGTGTTACCCCTGTGGTTCCCTGAGTCCCATCCCTGCCCTGGATGACTGCCATGGGTTTGGACCCATAGGGATCCCAGAAAGTGCCGGTGTGGGCACCTTCCCTGGCTAGCGCATCCGCCTGCTGGTTACCCTGGTTGCGGGGTTCCGCGGAGGAATGGGCCTTCACCTTGTGGATAAAGACTTCGCCTTCCTCCCCCACTGCGGCCAGGATCTTTTCTAGAATGGGCTTTACGGTTAAGGGTCGCACGTCCGCAGAGGTATATCCGCGGCGAGACCAAATGGCCAGGTATTCCATGCACGAGTTGCATGTGAACATGCTGTCCGAACAAATCGTGTATGGGGTGGGGAAGATCTCGGGGTGGGTAACCACGTACGCCACCGCAGACAGTTCAGCCTGCTGGACACGCATAGTGCTGGGGAGCTTAATTGCCAGGGCAATGTCTGCCGTGGGGTCATAAACTCCACACCCTGTGAGTCGTTCACCAGCGGATACCGTGCTAGAACCGTCTACGTAGATCTCACGGCCTGTGGGATGTATCCCGGCCCGTAGACCTATGTTCACTTCCCATACCCCTTCAACGGAACATCGGTGGGCTGTTCCAGGATACACCAGGTTGGCCGCGAGCTTGGGCTCGCAGAGACCCTTTACCTTCAGCTCCATCTGCGAAAGAAGGAGGGTCCAGCGTGCAATGCGAGCACTGCTTACTGTCCCATCCTTAATCCTTCCATCTAGAAGCATTCGAGTGGGTGTGTGATGGGTGAATAGAGTGATAGGAGAGGTGCCTGTGAAGATCAAGGATCTTTTCACAGCCCAATGCGTGGCCAGGAGATGCCGCTCGCAATTGGAAAAACTCCTTTCCACATCTGTGAGCACCCTGGAGGAGTAAACTACCAGTCTCAGATTGTCGTGTCTCTCTTGGAGCAGTACAGTGCTCAAGCTATCCCCGCTAGCCGCTACCTCCAGGAAGAACTCCTTTCCCCCATCTATGGCCCCCAGGGCTGGCGCGGTCTGCAAGTCCCTTTTGAGTTTTTCAAATGCTGCCTGGCAACCCTCATCCCAGGACCATTCCACTTCTTTGTGTAGCATTCAGAGCAGTGGGGCTGCTGTGGCTGCATAGTCCTCAATGAAGTCTCTGCAGTACCCGGTCAGTCCCAAAAAGGACCTCACACCCGTTACGGTGGTGGGGATCGGTAGATCTTGCACCGATTCCCATCTGGCTTTGTCTATGGCTCTCTCGCCAGCGCGGATGGTCAGACCCAGGAATTTTACTTCCTGCTGGCCGATCCGTGCCTTCTTTGGGTTCACCTTGAAACCCTTTCTGCCTAACAGCTCCAATAACTCGGCTAATAGTGGGCCGTGCTCCTCTCTGGAATCTGTGAACAGGAGCAGGTCGTCCACATACTGCACTAGCTGATTGGGCTGGTTGAACTCTTTTAAACTCCCTGCCATGCACTGCTGGAAAATGCTGGGGCTCGTGTGGAAACCCTGTGGCAAGCAGTTCCAGGTGTACTGTTGCCCTTTAAAGGTAAAGGCGAACTTGTACTGGTCCTCCCTCCTTAAAGGGATGGACCAAAACCCGTTGGAAATATCCAGCACTGTGAACGTGGTCGCGGAGGCTGGGATACTCCATATCAGGTCTGCAACTGCTGCTACTGTCGGCGCGCAGGCTGGGATGTTACTACTGAGGACTCTGTAGTCCACCGTGGCTCTCCATGAATTGTCCGGCTTCCTCACCGGCCATAAAGGAGAGTTTACAGGGGTGGCTATCGGTCTCAACACGCCCTGCTGCACCAGTGAAGACATTGCTGTCTCCATGTCGGGCTCCGCTTCCTTGGGGAAGTTGTACTGTTTTTGGAGTCGGGCCATGGGGTCTCCGTCTACTCTGACCTCAAACCCGGTGACCCTCCCGCAATCGTGCTTGTGAGTGGCAAACGTGGTCAGGTGGTCTGACACGAATGCCTGCAGATCTTGTGGGATGCTTGCGACCATGAGCTCAAGGTCGTAGCCCTCTTTTGACTTCACGGTACACAGGGTCCCTCTTTCTCCCTTCCCTGGGATGACGACTACTTCGCCCGGTTTACCCTTACTCGCTCCCCAAAGACAATGATTTCTTAGGTCCACGAGGATCCCATGTTCTGCCAAGAAATCGGACCTGAGGATCCCCTTTCCACCCTCCACCTCCCACTTCATCAGTATACACCTCCACTTGGTGCGGAATGGTCCTAAATGAATGGAGAGGGGAATGGAATGTGCGGCAGCCTGTTCCTTGCCTGTGAAGCCCGACAGAATATATGGAACCCCGGTGGATAGAGGTGAGGTGATGGGGTTGTTTGCGTGGATCACGGTGCACGATGCCCCCGTATCCAACAGATAGATCCCCTTCACCTCTTCTACCTCCATCTCCACAAGGGGTCGCCTCCATATATCATATCGCCGCGCCCCCAAGTAAACGGGCCGTGCCGGCTCTAGTCACTTGGGTGCAGCGGTTGGGGCTGCGGGAGCGACAAGACCAGTGGTGGCAGCTATCTTCCCCTGCGCGATCCATAAGAGACCGCATTGCCTCTAAAATTGATTCAATCACAGCGGGATCCATAGCCGCACCGGCCCCCTTTGCTGGGACAGGAGCTGCGGCTTGGGCTTGGGCTTGGGCTGCGGGAGATCTTCCCTTATTATCCTTCCACGGATTTTTCCAGTCCTTGCGCCAATGTCCATCCTTCCCATACCCGTAGCAATTGAACTTGGCTTGGGTAGGGCGATTCCCCTCCTGACGCCACTCCTTCTTACTTGGGCCTGCGGGTTTTGCCTCATGCACCTTTCCCTTAGAGGGAGGTACCTCCTGACTTCTACAATTCTTGTAAGCTACGGTGAGCTGGCGGAGCACCGTCTCCTCCGTGACACCGGGACCTTGGGGGTCAAACCAAAATTTGGCTAGGGCCTGTATCTGTGGCAAGCTGTTAGCAACCAAACAACGGAGCCAATGAACCCGCTGTTCGTCGCTCATTGCAATCCGTTCAGGCATGCCCGGACAACTGCGCCGATACACTGGCCATAACCTCTCTGCGAAAACCCGTGGGGGTTCTCCAGATAGCTGCACAGTCCCTTCATCACGGACGAACGGATTACCATCGTCCACTCCCATAACTTCCAAGACCTCATCCCTGAGATCCGCATACCCTTTTCGTCCCCTCTTACTATCGCCTGAGAGGCACTGAAGGATTGTGCTGTCCAGGGAGAAGAGCAACATCTTCGCCTGTTCCGGATCATCACAATCATTAATGGCGGCTGTCTCCTCTATCTCCCTGAAATGAACTGAGGGATCTCCCTTTACTGTGAGTCTTGGGCGGTGGCTCACCATGGATCTTAATTGTTGGGCACCATAGGGCACCACGAGTTGGTTCAGGTGGGGTCCGGCATCGCCATTGTCGGCGTTGGGACCGAACCTCTGGTGCCGAGCAGGACACATTGGTGCCGGCTCCGGCTTTGCTGCCAGGGGCTGTTCCACCTCGGCTACCTTTTCTTCCACCACCCCCTTCTCGGGCCAAGCCTCACTATTGCTCAGCGGGGCTGAGGGTTCAGTGGCTGGTGCTACAACTACTTTGCATGGAATCGGTTTTGGGGATTCCTGTAAAAAGTCCATGTGACCGGCTTTTGGGCTTACGAGGCAGGCCATGCCTTTTGCCTTAACCAGGGCCGTTCTCAGGTCCTCTATGGCTCTTTGGCAGTGGCCGTGGTCTGTGCTCTCAAACCCGTGCTCGAGGGCCAGCTTGTAAGCTGCCTTCACCTCCACTACCCTCTCCTCCTGCGCTCTTAGCTGTTGTGCGAGGCGGGCATTTTTCTCCCATGATCTCGCTTCCTGAATCTTTGCCTCAGTAACCTGGCATTCCAGATACTCTATTCTAGCCTGATGTTGGCTGGCTACCACTTGGCGCTCCTGATTCAGCGCGTGAAGCGCTGTGATAAGTTTTTCCCCACCCATGGCCTTTTCCTCTATCTCTGCTGCCTGGGTTGTGATCCTGGCTGCCTGTGCTGCAACAACTCTGTCCAGAATATGGACTTGTTTCTTGTAACACATCAGCCACACTGCCTTCTCCACTGACTTTTTATGCTCTTTGCTCTCTGTCCACCTGATGGCTGCGTCCACTGGACGTCCACCCAGTAAGAGATCGGAAATCCACTGCTTAGTGAGATTTACCTTGCCAAAGACATAATCCGCTATCCTCTCATCCATAACATTTCGCCCATTCAAACCTGTGTCTAAACCATTGCAATCCTGCTGCCAGTGTCCTGCTGCGGTCGCCATTTTCTGTAAGAGGTTTTCTCTCTCTAGAAATTCGCAGATCGCAGAGGTTTCTCTCTCTCAGAGGCCTCTCTCTCTCTCTCTCTCACTTTTGCACAGTAAAACCTTGAGTGGTTCGACCCACTCGCCCCTTAGATTCTAGACACTGGACTTAGGTGCAGGAACTACAATGTAGAGAATACTCTTATAGACCAGGTTTAATGAAAATGAAATGATATTTTATTGCATAAGGAAAAACAAATCAAATGCAAGCAAATAAGAGGGTACATGGGAGGGAAAAACAAATCATAAAAATACAGTACTAGCTACAATGGATACAGGCATTTTATACTTTACAAGAGTCATCAAGAAATGGGGAAATACACGGAACATCGAGGGACAACAACTCATGTTAATTATACCCAAAATGCCCACCCCCTTAATCCTATCTAGATCTGATTGTGAAGGGCCAGAAACATGCTCACCAGCCCAATTGGAAACGTATAGAGTTTTGAAGTCATGCGTTTTGATCCTTTCAGGCATCCTGTCTCCACGTGGTTCGTGGAGCCCCAGCGAGCTGTGCCACACCTCTCTCCTGAGGTGGAGGTCGGGGACAGCTGGACGCCGGCTGGCCTGGATGTCGGCGGAGTCGGGGACTGTCTGCTCGACCCCGGTTAGAGGAGCCTCGAGCTGGCCCCCATTTCAAAAGGTTTCTTCTGTAGGTTTTCATTGTCTCTTCAACGGTCCGGACTTGGTCGATGACCTCCCGACGATTACCCCGGGCCAGGATCCAGACTACCTTCTTGATGGCTGCCTTGTTTTCTTCTTCTTCCTCTCCGATGATGGAGCCACGCTGATCTCTTCAAAGCAGCACCTCTCTGTCAAGTTCAAGAAGCTACGTGTCTTCTTTCTTTCTTCTCCTCTACCCCGGGTGTCTCCCAGTTATACTTCTCAATCGAGACCTTATCTCCCGCTAAATCAGGTTAGTCTTTTGTTTTAATTTTGGCGGGCTGGTTGCACAACGGGGTAGTTATTATATTTAAAGTACATTCGGGATGGCCGGTAAAGGGCCATCTCTGGTCTGGAATGACCTTCATTGTTTTTAATGTCCTGTTGATATCCTTAACGTGTCCTTGATGCTCTTCTCATGAATGTGTAGCTGTTTTCCTTTGTCTGGGTAAACATTTAGATGGTCTTTATCTACAGGCTGATCTGGTTGGATCTGCATCCAATCTATATGTATATGTGTTCATGTCTGGTTTCGTTTTCTCAGAAACGGCTTCCAGAACTTACTGTGGGTTGAATCCACAAAGCTGCCTCAGGACTGCAGGAACCATTTTAAAATGTCCCAATAAGTTGGTCACGGGGTCTGGCGGCCATTTTGAATGCCCCTTTTTCTGGGCTTCTTTTAAAACAGTCTTTAAAATCATGGCCTCTTCTGCCATTCCACCCTTATAATACAATATTCAATTTTACGAATCTTACAACAAGGCGTAAATGTTGGGATGAATTGCTCCCAAGTCGGTATCAAAGTCTACAACCTATTGACACAGTTAAAACATAGACTTAAATCCTATTGAAAACGCCTATCTGCGCCTGCAGGTTCCATCAGTCTCCTGCCAGAGTTGCAGTGGGAGTAGAGCCTCATAGGATTGTCAGAGTCATTGTTCTTTTTTTCAGTAACTTTTTCGTCCTTTTCTAATGTTCATTTTCTGTGTTTCTTTTTTAATTTTTCCTGTTTTTTCCCTTTCTTGGCATGCGAGCAAGTGAGTGATGCTTATATTGAATCAAAAGCAGTTAAACATCTGCAAAATCACCAACAAAGTAATTATAATTGAAGCATTTATCATAGACTCTCACCACAGCTCAGGGAACAGCAATGCATCAGTCCATAACCGGTTAGCTAGTCAATTTAAAATTAATAATGGAAGCTACTTTTAAAGTACCCAATTCACAGCATTTCATTATTGTAATGGTACATGACTGAAATAGTGCAAGATAAAAGAAGGCATGCAAAGGAGTCCGGCCAACACCAGATCTAAACTGCTGGCACCTGCCATGATACCACTGACCTGGTACATCTACTTGGCAATGACCAAGGGGAACCTCTTCTTCACAGGTTTCCAGTCGGCAGAGAGACAGTCAGCAGAGATGGGCCATCTGCTGCAAGAACACATTCAGCCAATCTTTAGTATAAGAAGGGCACTGTCATGCCAGCTGCAACATCTATCCTATTATTTCTGGCAACCTGCCAATTTTTTTCAATATTTGTAATCTTTATCTTAAATTTGTATCTATTAAGGGTTTCATTATTCTGTAATTCTGGGAAAGTGCTAATTTGTGGACAAAGTCATGCTTTCTTATGCGTAGTCTGCAGGTGTCCAAAGTTATTGTTTCTAGTGCGCTCACAGGCGTAGACTAATCAGAATTAAAAGCCAATTCGGTTTTACTCCTTTAGGTAAGTTTATTTTTAAAGTGGTTAAAATACCATGAGGGAGAAATTCAGTATCACCCCATTTGGGGCGCAATTATCGGCCGGGCGCAAATATTAGCGCCTGGCGCTAATTATCACCTCCGACTGCAAACTTAGCTTTAATCGCCCCTGGAGGTGATTGGAGCGCAAAATCAGGCGCTTCACACCTGTCTTAAGGCGCAAAGGCCGAGGAGCGAGGCGCTACCTCAGAGCGCTGGCAAAGCTCATGTGATGTCAGTCAGCAATGGAACACAGACACAATGGCGCCGGCCATTTCTTAAAGGGGAGGGTTGATCTTGCTCTCCATCCACATCCTGCTCATTGCAGCCTTGAATCTCGGCCTGGAGAGACCTGTACAAGAAATCTGCTGGAAAGAACAATGGAGAGTCCCAGGGAAAGAGCTCAGAGTGCAGCCCCCACAGTCTCTTCTAAATCGATACAAGGAAGGGCAAATCAAAATGAACCTGCAAAGTGCTGCTCAGTACCCAAAACTCCTTCACACAGCGTTGAATCTCTCCAGAAGTCTCTCTCTCTCAGAATGCGTGGTGCAAAAATGTCACCAACAAAAAAAGGCAGGAAGCGGTCACCTTTAAATAGCGCTCCCCCAGTCCCTTCCTGACTGCAAAACACTCCCCTCAACCTGTCGTTGCTAGCAGCAGGCGGTAAAGCAGGGGGCGCCACTCAATATCCAGTCTGGGGTGCTACCAGGGCGTTGCACACTCGACTGACGTCACGATCTGCCGACACAGGAGATCATGGCGTTAGTGTTTAGTGCCGCCGCAAAATGTCTACTTAATTTTTTGAGCGGCGCAAACATCGCCGCGCACGGGCGCTAGTTGCTTTGCGCCCCATTAGCGCCCTCTTAACGCACTAACGGGAGGTGCAAACCAACTGGATTTTTCCCCCAATATTCCATAGCTCAGGTGGTCCAAGATGAAAGAAGGATAATGGAGATCAGAAGACTGCAGACCATTTTTGCAGGCCTTGACACACTTACATGGCTGAGGACAACTGAGGCCATGGACAACTGGCTCGACATCCTATGAATCAGCAGGGTAACAGGTGCAGAGCTTTGCCAGTTCCAGCTATCACACTTGTAGGCAAATTGCAGCACAGATACAGCACTTCCCTCAACTTTTATAATTCTTGCTCATTTGTGGCACCCCACTCCAATATTAGCTAATCTGTTGCTCACAGATCACACCTGTGCATCAGTCAGCACAGCCTAAGCTTTCATCCCCTTCCCTACTGATGGGCAATGTTACCATGTTGTTTTTTGGTCCCAAAGTACAAAAGGTAAATGATAACTGGCAAATGCCCAACCTGAAACCCATCCCGGGTATCAATAAATGACTATGGCCAGAATTTTCTGGGGCCTGGGCGGGTGCGATCGGAGACGGGTCAGGTGGGAAATTTGAAATATGTTGGAGCGGGTCAGGAACCTGCCGTCATCCCGCCCCCACGCGCCTTTCTGAACAGCAGAGACGGGCGACCTAATTTCAAATCAATAACAGGTACTTGTCAGACCCTTAAGCTCCTTTTTAACCCTACCTTTCAAATTTCCCTGGATGACCACAGGAATCACGCAGATCGGGAACCATGTCTGTCAACCAGAGGCAGGAGTTGAGTGGGCACTGATTCAGCTGATTAGTTGAAATGTACTATAAAAGCTCCCACCTCACAGCTGATCACTTTCCTCAAGCAGAAGCTGTTGCTGACTGCATTCCTAGCACAAATTTAGCTTTCTACAGGCTGCAAGTGTTTCCAGCAAAGTCGCCATCCAGTCTCACCTCATTGGTAGAACCTATCACACCATTGACAGCTTAGTTCTGTCATCTCTACTTGACCTGCCATCAATTCCATCAGCATGGTGCCGTTTATACTGTCTCACCAAACTTCTCCTTAACCACCTGATGCTGCACAGGACAGAGGGCATCAGCGCAGGGCTGCACCGCACCGGAGGCGATACCCCCAACACAGGGTATACAGGCAGAGGATGAGCTTCTTCAACATGATTGAGCAGCAGTGCCAAAGGAGACTCAGGCTATCACATTAGGTCATCATAGACATTTGCACATTGTTGGAGGAAGACTTGCAGCCCAGAGGAGCGGGAGGACACCCCTTACCAGTGGCTGTCAAAGTGACCAGCGCCCTCAACTTCTTCAGCACAGGCTCCTTCCAGGGATCTGCAGCAGACCTTTGCGGCATCTCCCAGTCGGCCGCCACAGATGCATCACACAGGTCACCGATGCCCCCTTTGACAAGTCAGCCAATTATATTAACTTTGCTAATGATGAAGCCAGTGTTACTGAGCGGGCATTCAGTTTTGCCACTCTGGCTGGCTTCCCACGGGTGCAGGGCATCATCGACTGCACACATGTGGCCATCAGTACATCCCATCCTTACCCAGGAGTCTTTGTCAACCGCAAAGGCTTCTACTCCCTCAATATGCAGCTGGTCTGCACCCATAGGAAGATCATCATGCATGTGTGCACCAAATTCCCTGGCAGCTGCCATGACTCTTCCGTCCTGCGCCAGTCCACCCTCCATCAGTTCTTCACTCCTCCAAACAGACTTTCTAGCTGGCTGCTTGAAGAAAAGGGTTATCCACTGAAGACGTGGCTTATGACAACCTGGAGGAGGCCAAGTACTGAGGCCCAGGATAGATATAATGAAAGCCACATTTCCACCAGATGTGCCATAGAGCAGACAATAGGCATGCTGAAAATGCTTTTCAGATGCCTTGATAGACCTGGAGAAGCCCTTCAGTATGCATCAGCCAGGGTCTCCAGAATCATCGTGGTCTGCTGCGCCCCGCACAACATAGCGCAGCAGCGAGGATTAGCACTGCATAAGGAGCAAGGCACTGAGCGCACAGCCTCTTCAGAGGAGGAGGAAGAGGAGCAGTGGCCAGAAGACGAGGAGGGGGAGGAGCTGTAGGAACTGGCAGGCCAGATCCCACCAGCACCTGAGCACATTGCTGCCCATGAGTCCAGGGATGGCCTCATCATGGCCAGATTTACTTAACTTTATGCATTGCACCCACATGGCTGCCACATGCTGCACCAGGTTGGCACCACCCCAAAGCAACACCAAAAAAGCATCCATACAAGACCAAGCCATTCCTTTCACACTGACCACCATTGCTGGAGGTAACGTTATGTCTCACCATTCACTGCAACTCACTATGCCACTTCCAAAGGTGCACACAAATTTGTCCAAAGTGGTGAAAATTAAAATTTTTATGTTTCACAGTACAATAATGGAAACTTTACATAAACATTGAATAAAACACCCAAGCGTCTACCGTTGTGAATCTACTTGTGTTTCATCTTTCTCTTTCGCGTGCTTCTACGAGGTGTACATGTTGGAGAAGGACTCATCCATTCTCTGCACATTTGCAGACATCGCGCTTGCCTTTCAGAGCCTCCTGCACTTCTTGCTGCACCTCCAGGATTACCCTCTTTCTGGATGGCCCCCGAGGCTCAGCATCTGCGTGCAGCCAAGTAGAGCCGGGGACGTCCTGCACCCTTCGGCAAGGAGTCTCCGCTGCTGTCCCTGTCTCCCTCATCTGCTCTTGCTCACTTGTGAGTTGTGAGAAACCAGGTGACAACACCACTCTATCTTGTGTGGGACCCACCGAGGTGTGTGTATCTGCACTGGTGCTGGGTGTGCTTCTGTCTGGTGATGATGTGCCCTCAGAGGCTGGAGGCTCCTCTGAGGAGTTGTCTTCCTCTTCCTCCTGGACAGTGGAGTGGGGCTCTTGATGGACATGTGTGATGGGCATGTGGGAAAGTAAAGAGATGAGTTAGATATGTAATATGAAGAATGGGTACAGATACCATTATGCACATGATGACCATTCAATGGCTGCTGACATCAGTCCCCATATGAGTGACTGATGTATGCCCTGTAGCTGTATGATATGTAATTCTGTCACCAGGTTGCTGAGATGTCCCCCTCTCTCCATCTCCCACCTCCAGCTGCTTGGCGATTCCAGATACTTCTAAGGCAGCCTCCACTTCTGTTGTGTAAGGGGTGGTGTGTGTGGTCAGCTTCACCTCTGACTCCCTGAGCAGTTTGAATCGCTCCCACTCCCTTGGTTCTAGACTTTGGACTTATTTGGGGGTTGTAATGAAATTGCAACAGACACCTGAGTTGGTCAAAAGAATTGAGATTTTTATTTTGAGACAGGTAAATATACAACACAATAAATCTTATACTCTAAAAGGGGGAACACTTCGGAATATGTGAGGGAGAATTACAATAGACAAAATACCTTACCCTCCCAATCCCACTATCCTAATTAGGCTGAATTCCAGAGGACCAGGAAATGCTCACCAAACGACTTTTTTGACAGATTGCAGAGGTTCGTGATTTCGGGGTTCTCTCTAGTTGTGGCGGTTGGGGCCTGCGGTACCCCGGACATGATGGAAGACTGCACCTGCGTTGGGTTTTCAGTCTTCGCCTGTCCGCTGATGCGGTTGGATGCATAGTTGGATTTATTGGGTAAGTACCCAATTTTCTTTGGTTAGGTATAGTTTTTAGAGTCTTTTGTGTCAAATCTTACCATGGGGTAAGTCAGACTAGCTTGTAGAGTGGAAACAAGTTTGTGAATTTTCGACTTCTTGGTGGTTGGTTTCTTGTTGGTCGCAGTGGCCCAATATTACCTAGTTGGTGGTAATATTGTTAATTGTTGGTTTCTTGAGGCCTTTGGTTGCCGCGATTTACTTTTCCTTCCATTTCGTTCTTCCTTCTTCAAGTCTCCGATCCTCTGACTAAGTACAGTGATGATGATGCCTTTTCTGAACCGTACTTTCTCTCTCCTGTACGGAACTTGAACCTGTCTTCTTTCTCAGCTGCTCATCCCAACTGCTGTACCGTACTGTCTGTTTCACTGAACAAGCAAGCCTCAATTATATTGTTTTGAGGCCTGGCTTATCTGACCACCAAATCTCCTCTGGTCCTTTGTTAATTTTGGCGGGCTCGTTAACTTTAATATGTTTAAATTCTCATCGAGTTTCGGGGATGGTCCCATCTATTTTTAATTGGCCTTTAACTGGTATTGGGGTTGCTTCGAAATCAGTTTAAAATGTGCAAAGTGTTTTGAAAATCTTTCTGAGTGGTTTTAAACTGCTGTTTGATTGTCTTTTCCTGCTGGGGCCAGGTTCTCTTTTGTTGACTGTTGGCATGTATTGTATTATTCATGTTCTTGGTGGCCCTGTGAGTTTCGGCGTGAACAGTCTTTTCTGTGGGCTTATTGTCTTTATGTAGAATGACTGGGATGGCCCAGAACATTCTCAGACAATCTGGCCCCTCTAATACTCAAACTGTCTGTCCCACCCATTCCTTTTGTGGCAGCTTTTTCCACAGGCCTGAACATGCTTTTTTAAACTAGCCAAATCTTCCTGGGGTTTTGATTTTAGGTCCCCTTTGGCCCAATATTATTTCAAACAGTCCAATATCTCTTCTTTTCTTACTTTGGGGGAATCTGTATAATTTTGCGAGCCTTACAGTTGTGAGGGTGGCAAATGATGGAGGGCCACTGCCGGTTCTCCCCCTCTCCCCCTCAGTGCGTGCTCTCTTTTCCTGCAAGGAGAGAATGAAGAGAAGGTTGAGTGAGAGTGATGGAATGAGTGTAAGGAATGAATGGGTTAGATCTTTAGAGGGAGACTATGATGGAGTGGGGTGGCAATGCCAAGTGGCCTCCTTGTGTGTTGTTAGTTGGTATGATTGCACTAGGATGATGGTGAGTGTGAGGGGTGGCTAGTAAGATGGGGATGTGATAATGTAGATAGAGAGAGAGGGATGGGTGGACTTGCAAGGTATGTTGGTGTGAGTAAGGATGTGCAGGAGTAGGGTTAGGGAAGGCAGAGTGATGGGGATGTGATGAGAGGCACAGCAGGATGAAGTTGAGTGTGGCTTTGTACTCACCTTTCCTGATCTAATGTGATCATTGAAACATTTCTAGCACTGCACCCAGGTCCTCCTGAACACATCCTTGCCTGTGACCTCCTCTGCAATTTGGAGCCAGGCTCTTTTTGTCTCCTGGGGAGGTCTCCTCCACCTATTTGAAGGGAAGAGGACCGCCCTGCATGCTCTGACTCCCTCCAGAAGCATATGGAGGGCATCATCGGAGGACCTAGGTGCAGCCCTCTGTCTCTGTGCAGTCATCTGTTGAACTGTTTACAGCAGTCGATTTGTCCAATGTGTTCTGCACACTCCTAAATGAACTTTCAAATGCAATGTGGCCCTGGCTTCTTTAAATATCCCGGCTGAAAACGCGTCATGGATGACGTCATCAGACCCGCACCATTTAATAGGGCCGGGTAACACGTAGGACGGGCTTAATAGGCCCTATTAGCGCAAAGTCGATTTCTGGAGCAGGATGGGAGCAACAACGGGGTCAAGACCCACCACAGCGTCCGCCTGCACCCGACCTGCCCAGGTAAAGAAAATTCTGACCTATATTTGTGCTACAGTGGTTTGACATATAAAACTTTTCAAAATATGAGTGTGATAGGCTTTCCATTGTAAGCTGCAGCTTGCTGATGTATAGGTGTACATGAGATGCAATGAAAGAGCTATAAGGTGATGTGAGGGCTTGACATAGACAAACAGTGTGTGTAGGATAGGTTGAAAGGCAACATTTGGTGGCATATAATGCTGCAGCATCAACCTATTACTTTTGTATAGTCTTGCCTTGGCAGGTCTTTATAATATGGCATCTTCTCCCCGATCTATTCCTAGATGTTGCAGCTATTACTTGCATGTAAGTAAAATCTAAAAGATAAATGAACTGCATTGAATGTAGTTTCCCATGTGACGTACCACCTCAGTTAGAAGGCAGAACATGATTAATTCAACTGAACCTCTTCAATTATTCCTGTACTAATACAATGTTCAGTGTCAAAGGACTGGTAACTTTAACTGGAATGCATTGATATTGAATGGCTCCCCCATCATGCCTCCTGAGGATGTCAACCTTTGATTTCCCACAAAGGCAAAGATCAAAACAAAAAAGAAATTAAAATCCATTCCTATCGATCGTTTTATTTTCTCATAAAATCCCTCCACTTCCAGTAAAATGCTTCTAAATACCTGCTGGAATTAACGTATAAATGCACTTGTAGAAATATAGAGAAATAGGTAGAAGTTACAACACGGAAACAAGCTATCTGACACAACCAGCCCACGCCGGTATTTGCCTTCCACGTAGGCAAATAGTCCTATTCTTATTTACCCACCCTGCACCCTTTCATCCCATTTTCCTTCATCCACCTATCTATTCATATTGAACATTGACATGGTTTTTACCCCAAACCACTAACGCAGGAAGTGATTTCCACAGCCTCATAACTCTGTTTAAAAAATGTTCTCCTGCCCTCTGTTCTAAGTCTCTTACATTTAGTCTTGTATCGATGGCCCTTTGTTCTTGATCTTTTAACTACGGTAAACAGTTTCTATGTACCCTGCCTCATCCTTTCATAATTTTATCACACCATAATCCAGGGGGTGAAAATCGATTAGGCCCGCAAACGGGTGGGGGCACCTCGGGGGCGAGATTTGCTCGCGCCCCCATTTAGAAAGCGCAGGCAGCAGGTTACTTTGGTGCTGCCTACTGATTTGAATGAACTTACCACACAGCCCAGCATCTTTCGCGCTGCTTCAGGCTGTGCGCTCAGCAGGAGCCCAATGTCGCATCACTGTAGAGATGCTGCATTTTCTTAAAGCAAGGCTGTCAGTTTTGAAAACAGTCTCGAGCCCAAAAAGGTGAACTGCCTTATGAAAAAATAATTAAAATTAAAATGGAAGAAGGACTTGCATTTATTTAGCACCTTTCATGACCACTGGACATCCCAAAGCACTTTACAGCCAATTAAGTACTTTTTGAAGTGTAGTCGCTGTTATAATGTATGAAACGCAGCAGCTAATTGCACACAGCAAGCTCCCACAAACATCAATATGATAATGACCAGATAATCTATTTTAGTGATTTTGATTGAAGGATAAATATTGGCCAGGACACTGAGGATAACTCAAATACAAAAGCAAAATACTGCAGATGCTGGAAATCTGAAATAAAAACAGAAAATGCTGGAAATACTCAGCAGGTCAGGCAGCATCTGTAGAGAGAGAAACAGAGTTAACGTTTCAGGTCGATGAACCTTTGTCAGAACAGTTCTGTTTTTAAACAGTTTTTAAATGTGATGAAAGTCTCTGCCTCTACCACCCTTTCAGGCAGTGAGTTTCAAACCTCCACCACCCTCTGGGTGAAAACATTTCCCTCAAATCCCCTCTAAACCTCCGACCAAACACTTTAAATCTATGGTCCTTCCTATCCACTGTATCTAGGCCCCACATAATTTTATACATCTCAATTTGGTCTCCCCTAAGCCTCCTCTGTTTCAAAGAAAACAACCCCAGCCTATCCAATCTTTCTACATAGCTAAAATTCCCCAGCCCAGGCAACACCCTCTTAAATCTCCTCTGCACCACCTCTAGTGTAAACACATCCTTCCTGTAATGTGTGACCAGAACTGCACGCAGTATTCTAGCTACATCCTAACTAGTGTTTTATACAGTTCAAGCGTAACCTCCCTGCTCTTATATTCTATGCCTCAGCTAATAAAGGCAAGTATCCCGTATGCCTTCTTAACCACCTTATCTACCTGTCCTACCTTCAGGGATCTGTGGACATGCACTCCAAGGTCCCTCTGATCTTCTGCACTTTTCAGTGTCCTACCATTTATAGTGTTAGCCCTTCCCTTAATGCATTAACTCACACTTCTCCAGATTGAATTCCATTTGCCACTGTTCTACCCACCTGACCAGTCCATTGATATCTTTCTGCAGTCTGCAGCTTTCTTCATTATCAACCACACAGCCAATTTTTGTATCATCTGCAAACTTCTTAATCATACTTCCTACATTCAAGTCCAAATCATTGATAAATACCACAAAAAGCAAAGGACCCAGTACTGAGCCCTGTGGAACCCTACTGGAAACAGCCTTCCAGTCACAAAAACACTTTTCAACCATTACCCTTTGGAATAAACTGGAACACAATCTATTCAATCTAGCAAGAAATATAAAAAAGGACAGTAAGAGCTTCTACAGATATATAAAAAGGAAGAGAGTAGCTAAAGTAAATGTTGGTCCCTTAGAGGATGAGACTGATGAATTAATAATGAGAAATAGGGAAATGGCAGAGACCTCGAACAAATATTTTGTATCTGTCTTCACGGTAGACAGATCTGATGAAGGGTCCCAGACCTGAAACGTTAACTCTGTTTCTCTCTCCACGGATGCTGTCTGGCCTGCTGAGTATTTCCAGCATTTTCTGTTGTTATTTTTTAAGAGCGCACGGTGTTGGGGGTAATATATTAGCATAGATAGAGGATTGGCTAACTAACAGAAAACAGAGAGTCGGGATAAATGGGTCATTTTCAGGTTGACACACTGTAACTAGTGTAAGGCTTGCAAAATTACACAGGTTCCCCCAAAATAAGAAAAGAAGAGGTATTGGACAGTTTGAAATAATATTGGGCCAAAGGGGACCTAAAATTAAAACCCCAGGAAGATTTGGCTAGTTTAAACGGCATGTTCAAGCCTGTGGAAAAAGCTGCAACAAAAGGAATGGGTTGGACACTGTGGGACAGACAGTTTGAGTATTGGAAAAGGGGCCAGATTGTCTGAGAATGTTCTGGGCCATCCCAGTCATTCTACATAAAGACAATAAGCCCACGGAAAAGACTGTTCCCACCGAAACCTACAGGGCCACGAAGAACATGAATAATACAATACATGCCACTAGTCAACAAAAGAGACCCTGGCCCCCAGCAGGAGAAAACAATCAAACAACAGTTTAAAACTGTTGTGTTTTGAGTTTTGCTTCAATTAAGTTTGTCCCAGTTCCCGGGTGTTACCTGAAGGAGGTGCTGGGGGGCTTGGTTTTACTTTGTCTTTCACTTTCACTTTCGGGTTCTGCCTTGCAGACAATGTGCTGTAATGTCCACCCATTTACTCAATAAATAGTGAAGGGTACATTCCATCTCCTCTATTCATTACTGTTCGGTCAAGATGCAATACTGGCGATGAGGCGGCTGTTGAACTCTCTAGAAGGACGGAGATAGACATGCGAACTTACAGCCGTGATATTGGAAATTGCGACGAGCGGGCCACTCAGCTAGCAACATCAACAGCATTTTGATAGTTGGCTAGCTGCGACGTAGACGGCGGACGGAGTATTGTGCGGGCCAGGCAACTACCGTGAGTGTAGCTACGGTAACTCTGGCCGGAGGAGAAAAATAATTTTTTAAAAAAAAGAAAAAGAAAAAGTCCATGGATCTTAAAGGGACAGTGCACATTAAAACTATGACGACCTTGGGACATATTGAAGAGTTCTCTGGGGATAAGGACAGTTCATGGGAGGAATATGCAGAAAGACTGGGGTGTTTCCTTGAGGCCTATAATATTGACAAAGAAGAGAAGAAGCGCTCAGTGTTGCTAAGTGTATGCGGAGCTGCTACTTACTCCGTCCTGCGTTCATTGGTGGCTCCTCGTAAACCTAGTGAGGTGGATTATGCTGATTTGATTGAGAAGCTACAGAAACATTTTAACCCAAAACCCTCAGAGATTGTGCAGCGTTTCCTTTTTCACAATTGTAAACAATAGCCTGGACAATCTATTTCAAGTTACATTGCTGAGTTGAGGAAACGCTCACTACATTGTAATTTTGGTGACCAGTTAGACAATATGCTCCATGATCGGATTGTGTGTGGAGTGCTGGACTCGGCATTGCAGAGACAGCTGTTAGCGGAGAAGGCCCTGACGTTCGACTGGCCGAGGAGAAGGCTTTAGCAGCAGAGGCTGCATCGATGAACACACGTATGCTCCGTACAGAGGTAGCACCATCTCAGGCCACCGAGGAGGTGCACAAGACCACACACGCAGCTGCTGCTGCGAGAGACATGGAGGCAACTAAAGAGACAGGAAGAAAATGTTTCCGCTATGGGGCTCTCCATGGTTCCACGACATGCAAATTTGTGTCAGCGGTATGTCATTTCTGTAAGAAAAGAGGACACATAGCTCGTGTCTGCATGAAGAAAGCTCAGGCTGCTGCAGCAGAGCCAACACAAGCATCGCAGACACACACCCTGACACTGGAGGACAACGATGAGTACACAGTGTATACCACGGAAGCTGAGCAGCTACCCAACAGATGGTGGGGATACACGGCAAATGTGATCATGAATGGGGCACCACTCTGCATGGAGGTGGATTCAGGCTCAGCGTGTTCGTTGATAAGTGAAGAGACTTACAATAGGCTGTGGCCAAGTGAACCCCCGGCGATGGCCCAGGTCAGTGGCGTGCTACGGCAGTGGTCCCAAGCTCAACTCCAGGTGCTGGGTATGCTTCATGTGGAAGTTAAGTATCAGGCAGTCAAGGACACACTTCCACTTTATGTGCTGGCGGGGCAGGGCACAAGCCTGCTGGGCAGAGATTGGTTTGAGCCCCTAGGTATTGAAGTGACAGGAGTACACACGGTACAGCGACAGCCCATAATGCCTATGTTGGAGAACTATGAAGAGGTTTTTGGTGAGTTTGGGGCCTGTCGGGGACCGCCAGTCTCAATCGAAGTGGACCCAGGGGTAGCGCCTAAGTTCTTCAAGGCACGACCAGTGCCTTTGCGTTGCGCAAGAAGGTGGATGAGGCCCTGGATAAGCTGGTGAACCAAGGGGTTCTCTTGCCAGTGAAGAACTCCCGTTGGGCCACCCCTATCGTGCTCATTGCAAAGAAGGATGGGGGCCTGCGAATCTGTGGAGATTACAGATGTACGGTTAATACTGCTGTGTTACCAGATGTGTATCCCTTACCAACAGTTACAGAGCTGTTTTCAACACTGGCTGGAAGCACTCTGTTCACCAAGCTGGATCTCAAGCAAGCATACCAGCAACTGATCCTGGATGAAGAGTCAGCCGAGCTGTTGATAATCAACACCCACAGAGGACTTTTCCGAGCCACAAGGCTGCAGTTTGGGGTGTCTACGGCTGTGGCAATCTTTCAGAGGTTCATGGACACCCTGTTGGCTGGTGTTCCAGGAGTTCAGCCTTACTTGGATGACATACTGATTACAGGCAAGACACAGGAAGCCCATGATGAGCGGCTGCAGGAAGTACTACGCCGGCTGGCTGAGGTAGGACTACGCCTTCAGAAGGAGAAATGTGTGTTCGCTGCCAATGGGGTGGAGTTCTTGGGATTCCGAGTGGACAAAGACGGTGTGCATCCGACTACGGAGAAGGTGGAAGCTATCAGGAGCGCTCCCACCCCCAAGAACAAGACCGAACTGCAGGCATTCCTCGGACTGTTAAACTTCTACAGTTGTTTTCTCAAAGGCAAAGCCACAATCTTAGAGCCACTGCACAGGCTGTTAGGCCAAGCAACAGTGTGGAACTGGACCTCAGCTCATGAAACAGCCTACAGACAGGCAAAGGAACTGCTGCAAGCAGATAAGGTTCTGGCACACTATGATGAAAACAAGCCATTGGTGTTGGTGTGTGATGCCTCACCATATGGGCTGGGAGCTCTGTTGGGTCACATAGAGCCAGATGGCCAGGAAGCGCCTATCAGTTTTGCCTCAAGAACACTCTCAACAACAGAACGTAATTATGCCCAGATTGACAAGGAGGCCCTAGCCATCATATTTGGGGTAAAGAAGTTCAGCCAGTACCTGTTAGGGAGACAGTTCGTCATCTACACAGACCACAAGTCACTCTTGGGGCTCCTGCATCACTCCAAGCCCATGCCCCAGATCATATCACCGCGTATGCTTCGGTGGAGTCTGATGCTGGGGGCCTACAGTTATGAACTTTGCTACAGGCCTGGGAAGATGCTGGCTAATGCTGGTGCTCTGAGTCGCTTGCCTTTGAACCGGCCGATGGCTGAGACGCCACCACCCCTGGAGGTGCTGCTACTGGAGGAGGTTCCGAAGGCCCCACTCCATGCCCAGCGGATTGGCAGCCTTACACAGAAAGATCCAGTCTTATCACGGGTGCTACGCTGGCTGCTGCATGGCTGGCCCTCCGAGGTCCAGGAGGAGCATTTCAAGCCCTTCGTTCAGAGGCACCATGAAATGTCTGCACACAAGAACTGCGTGCTCTGGGGAAGCCGTGTGGTGGTCCTGCCGCCGCAAGAGAGGAGGTGCTGAAAATGCTGCATGACTCACACCCTGGGATTGTGCACATGAAGGCGTTGGCGAGAAGCTACGTCTGGTGGCCGGGGTTGGACCGAGACGTGGAGGAGGTGGTAAAGAGCTGTGAGACATGTCAGCTGACTCACCATAGCCCATCCAAGGCTCCCCTTCACCCCTGGGAGTGGACCACTCGTAAATGGTCAAGACTCCACATTGACTTTGCAGGGCCATTTCAGGGGAAGGTCTTTTTGATAGTGGTGGATTCTCATTCGAAATGGCTGGAGGTGGCTATCATGAGCTCCATGACATCCAGTGCAGTGATCAACGCGTTGCGTTTGCTGTTTGCCACACATGGGGTCCCCGACGTGCTGGTTTTGGACAATGGAGCAGCCTTCACGTCAGCGGAGTTCAAGGCTTTTGCAGGCAGAAACGGGATCTGCCACGTGACCACAGCGCCCTATCACCCCTCCTCTAATGGGCAGGCAGAGAGGATGGTGCAAACCACAAAAGAGGCACCGGTGAGGATATCGGGGGGGGACTGGCAAACCAGATTGGCCAGGTTCCTGTTATCACAGCATACCACACCAAACTCAGCAACGGGGAAGAGTCCTGCCGAGATGCTGATGGGTCACCGGCTGGCAACTGCACTGGACCGGCTACACCCGGACTACAGGGATGAGATGCACACAAAGCAAGAGGAGCTGGCTAAGAAGCACCAGGGCACCGCCAGGCAGTTCGAGCCGTCAGAGACTGTGTTTGCCCGTTGTTATGCAGGAGGAGACAAATGGATGCCTGCTGTGGTGGAGCAGGCCACAGGTCCCCTGTTGTACAGCGTCCATACACCTGATGGTCAGCTACACAGATGCCACGTAGACCAGCTACGGGGTCGTAATCCGGTGAGAGTAACAGAGACATCACAGGCTAGGCCATTGTCTCCGCCACCTCTGCCAGGCAGTGACGGCCTGCTTCCTGCAACAACGACGGAAGCCACATCGACAGAAGGTGTCACGGAGTCGCCAGCCACGGAGGAAGGTTTTCCTGCGGCTAGCAGTGGCACTCCGACTATGCCTGTCCAGCGGCGCTCAAGTCGGGTTAGATTCCGTCCCAGACGCCTGGAGGACTGAGGGGTTTTATCTGGGGGAAAGGAGTGTTGTGTTTTGAGTTTTGCTTCAATTAAGTTTGTCCCAGTTCCCGGGTGTTACCTGAAGGGGGTGCTGGGGGGCTTGGTTTTACTTTGTCTTTCACTTTCACTCTCAGGTTCTGCTTTGCAGACAATGTGCTGTAATGTCCACCCATTTACTCAATAAATAGTAAAGGGTACATTCTGTCTCCTCTATTCATTACTGTTCGGTCAAGATGCAATAAAAACCACTCAGAAAGATTTCCAAAAACACTTTGCACATTTAAACTGATTTCGAAGCAATCCCTAAACCAGTTAAAGGCCAATTAAAAATAGATGGGACCAGCCTCGAAACTCGATGAGAATTTAAACCTATTAAAATTAACGAGCCCGCCAAAATTATCAATGGACCGGAGGAGATTTGGCGGTCAGATAAGGCAGGCCTCAACACAGTATAATTGAGGCCTGCTTGTTCAGAAAAGGCAGTTGAAATGAACAGTTGAGAAAGAAGACAATTCAACAGTACAGTTCGAGTTGAGAGAGTCAGTTCAGGACACAGCTCAAGAAGGTTTAAGTTCAGTACAGGAGAGAGAAAGTAGGGTTCAGAAAAGGTATCAGCATCACTGTACTTAGTCGGAGGATTGGAGACTTGAGGAAAGAAGAACAAAATGGAAGGAAAAGGAAATCGCGGCAACCAAAGGCCTTAAGAAACCAACAACTAACAATATTACCACCAATTAGGTAATATTGGGCCACCGCGACCAACAAGAAACCAACCAACAAGAAGTCGAAAATTCGCAAGTTTGTTTCCACTCTACAAGCTAGCCTGACTTACCCCTGGGTAAGATTTGACACAAAAGGCTCTAAAAACTATACCTAACCAAAGGAAATTGGGTACTTACCCAATAAATCCAACTATGCATTCAACCGCATCAGGCGAAGACTGAAAACCCAACGCAGGTGCAGTCTTCCACCACGTCCGGGGTACGACAGGCCCCAGCCGCCACAACTATAGAGAACCCCGAAATTGCGAACCTCTACAATTTGTCAAGAAAGTCGTTTGGTAAGCATTTCCTGGTCCTCTGGAATTCAACCTAGTTAGTGTAGTAGGATTGGGAGGGTAAGGTATTTCTGTCTGTTGTCATTCTCCCTCACATATTCCGAAGTGTTCCCCCTTTTAGAGTATAAGTTTTATTGTATTGTATATTTTCCTGTCTCAAAATAAAAATCTCAATTCTTTTGACCAACTCGGGTGTCTGTTGCAATTTTATTGCAACCCCCAAATAAGTCCAAAGTCTAAAACCAAGGGAGTGGGAGTGATCCAAACTGCTCAGGGAGTCAGAGGTGAAGCTGCTCACACACACCACCCCTTACAGAAAATGGCGGCCACGGCAAAATTTTGGCAAAAGGGATGTAATGCAATAGACCCTGTGTTTGATGAAAGAACGAAGATGGAAGAGAGGATTTCCTCTTACGTTTTTGAGACGTCGAATATCACCAAGAAATGGGTGACCAGTCTGTTGCATGCTGAGCGTCCCATGGACGCTGCAGCCAAATGGACTGAGAGCAAGAATCATAAGAAGTCGGTGGAGAAGGCCATCTGGTTGGTCTGCGCCCTACAACAGATCCAGCCTTTAGATCAGCACATTAAAGCGTTGACAGAAGAGCTGCAGGAGGCAGCCAAACTGTCCCAAGCAAGAGCTATAGCAGGGGAAGGATTATTGCAGGAGGCCCAAAGTCAGGAGAAGTTACAGCTGGTAGAGAAACACAGGAACAGGCATGAGTATTTTTGGTGTCAAGCCACCGAGGCAAAAAGCAATGAGCTAGTACTGAAAGAGGAGAACGTTTGCCTAACCAAACAGTTAAAAGAACAGGGGGAAAAGTTCAGAGATGTGAAGGCAGCTTATAAAGTAGCAAGCACTAGGGACTTTGAAGTGGGAGATCACGGCCCCTGTCAAAAGCATATCGACAGTTTAAAACTTGCTCTGTCCAGGGCAAAAGGCATGGTATGCCTAGTAAACCCGGGTCCGGCCCGGGTAGACCTGAAAATGGAAGTAGAAACTGTTCAGACGTTACCAGTGGCGCCAGGGAACAACTCGGTTAGGCAGCAGGAGGGACAAGCAATCTGTAGGGAGGACAGGGAGGAGTGCACACCATCACCACATGTGGTGCCGGGTTTTGACTCGGTTTGGCAGCAGGTTGAAGTGGGCAAACCAATGCAGGAAAGGTCGGAGCCGGGGCCGATGTGCCCGGCTCGGCAGCAAAAGTATGGCCCACCCGGGGGTGGTGGGGGCCAGGGGCTCCTTGAAAGCCAATTTGTGATTCCCCATGGGACCCAACAGCTTAGGGCTATGGTAAGCCACCTGAGCAAGCTCACCCAAAGGGAGACCCCTCAGTCCACTTTATGGAAGTGGAACAAGCAGCAGGCATTAATGAGTGCGACAACTCAGAAATGGCCAAGATGCTTCTGTTCACCTTAGATGGCAAGCTGTACCAGTCCCTCTCTGCCGAGTGCAAGAAGGGACAGAGAGGGTACGCTGCCATCCGGGATCAAGTTCTGGAGGCGATGGGGATGAATGATGGTAGTCCTTTCTCCTGGGTGGAGAAGACTGCCCAGTTAGCAGGTGAGACCCCACAGGCTTTCGCAGACAGGCTGTGGCCTGTGTACAGGAGTGCCTGTAGTGGGGATCTCGACCGGGCTAACTTGAACCAGGATGAGCTGGCTCACTGGCTCCGAAGTCTGGTGGCAAACAGCTTGCCACGGATCAGAGCCAAGGCCGAGCTGTGGTTCGACCCAAAGGGCCCCCAAGTCACCGAGGAGACAGTGGTCAGACAACTGACCCTGGCTTACCGCAACGGTAGAGGGGTGGAAGAACTACACACTAAAGGAAAGTCAAAACCCGGCACCACGTGTGGTGGTGGTGTGCACTCCTCCCTGTCCTCCCTACGGATTGCTTGTCCCTCCTGCTGCCTAACCGAGTTGTTCCCTGGCGCCACTGGTAAACCCAGGTAAGGTTTACCAGTCTCTGAACTCGGAGGGAAGGAGAGAGGTAAAAAGTAATCCAAGTGTGACGTCACCAGAAAGCGGGTAAGTGATTGGTTGGTGAGTATTTCTCCCTTTTAAGCTTAAATCTCTTTGGTTTATAGTTTCTAAGGTGTGATATACACCATCTAGAATCGGGGCAGAGGATATTTAAGAATAATATTAATAAATTTAATTAATTACATAGAATGGGAGATCAGGCAATGTGTTGCTGCTGCAATATGTGGGAGCTGGTGAACACCATTGATGCTCACGGTGATCACATTTGCAGTAAGTGTTGGCTGCTCGAGGAACTCCGGCTCCGTGTTGAAGAGCTGGAGACTGAGCTTCAAACACTGAGACACATCAGGGAGGGGGAGAGTTACCTGGACTCTGTGTATCACGAGGTAGTCACACCAATTAGATTAATTAATTCAGATGTAGTCCGTGGCCAGGGTCAGGATGGTGTGACTAGAAGTGAGGCAGGTACGGGGATCCAGGAGGTAGTGTTGGAGGAGCCGCAGCCCCTGTGGGGACAGGAGCAGGGACTGCAGGGAGGATGAGCAACCTGGCCACAGCACCGTGGAGCAGGGGGCCATTCAAGTGGGGGGAGTTAAAAGAAATGCTGTAGTGGTAGGGGATAGTATCGTTAGGGGGATAGATAGAGTTCTTTGCAGCCGAGAGCGAGAGTCCCGAAGGCTGTGTTGCCTGCCCGGTGCCAGGGTTAAGGACATCTCATCTGGGCTGGAGAGAAACTTGGAGTGGGAGGGGGAGGATCCAGTTGTCGTGGTCCATGTTGGTACCAACGACATAGATAGGACAAGGAAGGAGGTTCTGCTGAGAGAGTTTGAGCAGCTAGGGGCCAAATTAAAAAGCAGAACCACAAGGGTAATAATCTCTGGATTATTACCTGAGCCACGAGCGAATTTGGCTAGGACAAATAAAATTAGAGAGTTAAATGCGTGGCTCAAAGACTGGTGTGGGAGAAATGGGTTTTGCTTCCTGGGACACCGGCACCAGTACTGGGGCAGGAGGGAGCTGTTCCATTGGGACGGGCTTCACTTGGCCAGTGCTGGGACTAGAGTCCTGGCGGATCATATAACTAGGGCTGTAGAGAGGGCTTTAAACTAACTAGTGGGGGGGGAGGTTCCTAGAGAGCAAATAATAAAAATGACAACAGAGAAGGTAATAGACTTAGGTAGCAGTGGGGAAATTAAAAACCAGAGCATGTCAGGAAGGGGCAGAAGGTATGGAGTAAAAGGTAAAGTAATAAAAAGGGCAAAAGCAGGAACTAAGTGTCACAAAACATCTTTGAAAGTTCTCTATCTGAATGCACGTAGCAATTGTAACAAAATAGATGAGTTAATGGCACAAATAACTACATATGGGTATGATCTTGTGGCCATTACAGAAACATGGCTGCAGGGTGACAATGCCTGGGAATTAAACATACCAGGTTATTTAACGATCAGGAAGGACAGGCAGGAAGGAAGGGGAGGTGGGGTGGCTATGTTAATAAAGGAAGGAATCACTGTAATACAGAGAAATGATATTGGGTCAAAAGATCAGGATAATGAAACAGTTTGGGTGGAGGTAAGGAATAACAAGGGGAAAAAAACACTTGTGGGCGTAGTCTATAGGCCTCCGAACAGTGGCAACTCTGTTGGACGGAGTATCAATCAGGAAATAGTTGAGGCTTGTAATAAGGGAACATCTATAATTATGGGGGATTTCGACTATCATATTAATTGGACAAATCAAATTGGGCAGAGCAGCCTTGAGGATGAGTTCATTGAGTGTATTAGGGATGGGTTTCTTGAGCAGTATGTAACTGAACCGACCAGGGGGCAAGCAACCTTAGATCTGGTCCTATGTAACGAGATGGGATTAATTAAAAATGTCCTAGTGAAGGATCCCTTTGGAATGAGTGATCATAACATGGTTGAATTCCATATTCAATTAGAGGGTGAGAAGGTTGGACCTCAAACAAGCATGCTAAGCTTGAATAAAGGAGACTATGAAGGTATGAGAGCGGAATTAAGTAGAGTGGATTGGGAAAATAGATTAAAGGGTAAGACGATATATGATCAGTGGTGTACATTCAAGGAGTTATTTTACAACTTCCAAAAAAAATATATTCCACTGAGAAGAAAAGGGTGTAAAAGAAAAGACAGCCATCCGTGGCTAAGTAAAGAAATTAAGGATCGTATTCGACTAAAAACAAGGGCATATAAGGTATCCAAATCTAGTGGGAGGATAGAGGATTGGGAAAACTTTAAAAGACAGCAAAAAATAACAAAAAGATTGATTAAGAAAGGGAAGATAGATTATGAAAGTAAATTAGCAAAAAATATAAAAAGAGATAGTAAGAATTTTTATAGTTATATAAAAAGAAAAAGGGTGGCTAAAGTAAATGTTGGTCCCTTAGAGGATGAGACTGGGAAATTAATGGTGGGAAATATGGAGATGGCAAAAACACTGAATGAATATTTTTCATCAGTCTTTACAGTAGAAGACACGAAGAATATCCCAACACTAGACAAACAGGGGGCTAAAGGGGGGGAGGAGCTAAACACGATCAAAATCACTAAGGAAGTGGTACTCGGAAAAATAATGGGACTCAAGGCGGATAAATCACCTGGACCTGATGGCTTACATCCTAGGGTCTTGAGGGAAGTGGCGGTAGGGATTGTGGATGCATTGGTAATAATTTTCCAAAACTCCCTTGACTCGGTAAAGGTCCCGGCAGACTGGAAAACTGCTAATGTAACACCCTTATTTAAAAAGGGCAGTAGACAGAAGGCTGGAAACTATAGACCGGTTAGCCTAACATCTGTGGTAGGTAAAATTTTGGAGTCCATTATTAAGGAGACAGTAACAGGACATTTGGATAATCATAATTTAATAGGACAAAGTCAGCATGGTTTTATGAAGGGGATGTCATGTTTGACAAATTTGCTGGAGTTCTTTGAGGAAGTAACGTATAGGGTGGATAAAGGGGAGCCAGTGGACGTAGTGTATTTAGACTTCCAAAAGGCATTTGGCAAGGTGCCACACAAAAGATTATTGCTTAAGATAAAAAATCACGCGATTGGGGGTAATATTCTGGCATGGATAGAGGATTGGCTATCTAACAGAAGGCAGAGAGTTGGGATAAATGGTTCATTCTCAGACTGGCAATCAGTAACTAGTGGTGTTCCGCAGGGGTCAGTGCTGGGTCCCCAACTCTTTACAATCTATATCAACGATTTGGAGGAGGGGACCGAGTGTAACATATCAAAGTTTGCAGATGATACTAAGAAGAGAGGGAAAGTAGTGAGTGAGGAGGACATAAAAAACCTGCAAGGGGACATCGACAGGCTAAGTAAGTAGGCAGAGATTTGGCAGATGGAATACAATACTGGAAAGTGTGAGGTTATGCACTTTGGCAGGAAAAATCGTAGAGCAAGTTATTATCTTAATGGCAAGAAACTGGAAAGTACTGAAGTACAAAGGGATCTGGGGGTCCTGGTGCACGAAACTCAAAAGGTTAGTATGCAGGTGCAGCAAGTGATTAAGAAGGCCAATGGAATGTTGGCTTTCATTGCTAGTGGGGTAGAATATAAAAATAGGGAGGTATTGCTTCAGTTGTACAAGGTATTGGTGAGGCCGCACCTGGAATACTGCGTACAGTTTTGGTGTCCATACTTAAGAAAGGACATACTTGCTCTCGAGTCAGTACAATGAAGGTTCACTCGGTTAATCCCGGGGATGAGGGGATGGACATATGAGGAGAGGTTGAGTAGATTGGGACTCTACTCATTGGAGTTCAGAAGAATCAGAGGCGATCTTATTGAAACATATAAGATTGTGAAGGGGTCGGATCGGGTGGATGCGGGGAAGATGTTCCCGATGATAGGTGAAACTAGAACTAGGGGGCATAGTCTTAGAATAAGGGGCTGCTATTTCAAAACTGAGATGAGGAGGAACTACTTCACTCAGAGGGTGGTAGGTCCATGGAATATGTTGCCCCAAAAAGCTGTAGAAGCTACATCATTACATAAATTTAAAACAGAAATAGACAGTTTCCTAGAAGTAAAGGGAATTAAGGGTTACGGGGAGCAGGCAGGAATTTGGACATGAATCTAGGTTCGGATCGGTCATGGCCCTGTGGGTAGCGGAGCGGGCCCAGGGGCCGTGTAGCCTGATCCTGCTCTTATTTCGTCTGTCTAATTCTGTTAGATTCAGGAGATGGTTCTGTGAAAGTAGATTGGCGGTTAGGATCAGATCAGCCATGATCTTATTGAATGGCGGAGCAGGCTCGAGTGGCCGATTGGCCTACTCCTGCTCCTATTTCTTATGTTCTTATGTTCTTATGTTCACGAGATAAGACCTAGCCAGAGTAAGAAAAAATGGCACCAGGAAGGGGGTAACCCTGTCGATACAAGGCGTAACTGCTTCGGGAGCAGGAAAAGTGGGCATTGGAGAAGGGACTGTAGAAATCTTTGGAAGGATAGTGTGGGGCAAAATTCCCCAGCTCCTGCCCCAAAGACAGAAACACCGACCTCTCCCCCCACAGTTGATTCGTTAGTAGCTGCACTTTGAGTTTTGTTGGCTGGCCCAGGGAGGGTAGCCACAGCCACGGGTGCTTTAATTCCATCTGCCCCATATAACACAGACTTACGACTACAGCCAGCACAGCCTGTCTATCTGTGTCCCCTTGAGTACGATGTATGGAAAAGACCGCTTGTTAAGATGGAAGTGGAAAAGGTGAAAGGGACCTATCTGTTGGACACGGGAGCATCGGGCACCATAATCTATTCAGATAACCCCGCCGCCTCACATCTGTCTAATGGGGTCCCGTACAGCTTAGTGGGGTTCAGAAGTAACGAGCAGGTTGGCTCGTTCTCTATCCCGCTGTCCATTCATTTAGGAGCACGCCACACCAAGTGGACTTGTGTTTTAATGAAGTGGGAGCAGGAAGGGAAAGGGATCCTGGGGGCTGATTTTATCATAGGCCACAGGATTCTATTGGATCTTAGGAACCACTGTCTGTGGGGAGCATGCACTGGCAAAGAAAGTGAAGTGGCAGTCATCCCAGAGAAACAGGGCAAGGGGACCTTGTGTACCCTAAAATCCAAGGAGGGTTACGACCTCGAGCAAATTGTCAGTAACACTCCAGTGGAGTACCAGGCATTTGTGCGAGCACACCTCGGCGCATTTGCCACTCACAAGCATGATTGTGGGAGGGTGAACGGGGTCGAAGTAAGTGTAGATGGGGACCCCATGACCCGAACACAAAAGCAGTATAATTTCCCCAAAGAGGCGGAGGCAGACATGGAAACGGCCATGACCTCTCTGGTCAAACAGGGGTTATTGAGACGGATAGCCACCCATGTAATCTCTCCACTGTGGCCAGTTAGGAAACCGGACAACTCCTGGAGAGCCACGGTGGACTATCGGGTACTCAATAGAAACATCCCCGCCTGTGCACCCACGGTCGCAGCTGTCGCCGACCCCATTGGAAGAATTACAGCCTCCACGACCACCTTCACGGTGCTGGATATTTCCAACGGGTTTTGGTCCATCCCTCTGCGGAGAGAGGACCAGTACTAGTTCGCCTTCACGTTTAAAGATCAACAATACACCTGGAACTGGCTGCCACAGGGGTTCCGCAATAGCCCCAGCATATTCCACCAGTGTACGGCAGATTGCTTAAAAGGCTTCAGCCGACCCCGGCAGTTCGTCCAGTATGTGGATGACCTGCTCCTATTCACTGATGAAGGAGAGGAACACAGTCCACTCCTGGCTGAACTGCTGGAGTTGCTCAGGCAGCAAAGTTTTACGGTAAACCCCAAGAAGGTACAGATCGGCCGTAAGGAAGTAAAGTTCCTAGGGCTGGCTGTATGAGCAGGGGAAAGGGCCATAGATAAAGCCAGAAGGGAAGCAGTGCAGGAGTTACCAGCCCCCAATACGGTGACAGGAGTAAGATCTTTTCAACGGCTGACAGGGTACTGCAGAGATTTTATTAAGGATTACGCAGTCACAGCAGCCCCTCTGCTCCGACTCCTACACAAGGGAGGGGAGTGGGTTTGGGATGAGGGTTGCGAGGCAGCATTTGTAAACTTCAAGCAAAGTCTGCAGACCGCGCCAGCTCTAGGGGCCATTGATGGGGAGAAAGAGTTTTTCTTGCAGGTAGCAGCCAGCGGGGACAGTCTGAGTGCAATGCTGCTCCAGGAGCGGCACAGACAGCTGAGACCTGTGGTTTACTCCTCCAGGATACTCACAGATGTGGAGAAGGGCTGTTCCAACTGTGAGAGGCACCTCCCCGCCACTCACTGGGCTGTGAAAAGATCATTGATCTTCACAGGCACCTCGCCCATCACCCTCCTCACCCATCACACGCCCACCCAAATGCTCCTAGATGGGAGAATTAAAGATGGGACAGTGAGCAGTGCCCGCATTGCTCGTTGGACCCTGCTTCTCTCCCAGATGGACCTAAGGGTGAAAGGTCTCTGCGAGCCAAAGCTCGCAGCCAACATGATTTATCCAGGGACGGCCCACCGGTGTTCCATTGAAGGAGTATGGGAAGTCAACATAGGTTTTCGGGCTGGGATACACCCCACAGGCCGCGAAATCTATGTGGGCGGTTCCAGCACAGTATCTGCTGGGAAATGACTCACAGGGTGTGGAGTTTATGACCCAGGGGCAGACATTGCCCTGGCAAATAAACTCCCCAGCACCATAAACGCTCAGCAGGCTGAACTGTCCGCGGTAGTGTACGTGGTTACACAACCAGAGAAATTCCCTACCCCATACACGATTTTCTCAGACAACATGCTCACGTGCAATTCGTGTACGGAGTACCTGGCCATATGGTCCCGTCGGGGATACACCTCCGCCGACGGGAGACCCCTGGCAATCAAGCCACTGCTGGAGAAAATCATGACAGCCGTAGGGGAGGAAGGGAAGGTCTATATCCATAAGGTTAAGGCCCATTTGAAGACAGAACCCATGAGGGAGGGCAATGAAAGGGCAGATGAATTGGCCAAGCAGGGAGCTAGGGAAGGAGAGTTTTAGGACCCCTACCAGACAGGTTCGGTAGCCGCAATCCGGGACAAGGGAGGTACACCAGGGGTAGCCTTGGTCCCGGACCTAAAGCAGGCCCAGGTACGGGATCCCATCCTCAGAGCCATCTTGAATGCACTCACGAAAGGGGAGAAAGTAGAGGGCCCATACGGTACAGCAGCCATCACCGTCAAGGAAGGCATGCTGATCAGGGGGGAGCAGTGGGTAGTGCCGCAGCAGCACCAAAGGGAATTCCTCCAACTGGCCCATGAGGGTCCAGGAGCGGGGCATCCCGGGCCCAAGGTCACCTGGCAGCGGGTGGAACAGGCAGGATGGTGGCCAGGACTGAGGGAACAGGTCCGCGAGTTCTGTGCCAGCTGTCTGGTGTGTGCTGCCAATAACCCTGCCCCCCAGAAAAGGAAGGTATCTTTGGGACACGCCAGGAGGGTAGAGGGACCATGGCAGCCAATCCAGATTGATTACATCGGGCCCCTACCCACCACCCAGGGAGGCTACAAGTATTGCCTAGTCCTGGTGGATGTGTTCTCAAAGGGGGTAGAAGCTTTTCCCTGCCATGCAGCTACTGCATTGGGTACAGCTAAGATCCTGGTCAGGGAAGTGTTCTCACGATGGGGACTCCCACAGTATGTGGCGTCTGACCAAGGGAGTCACTTTACCAGACAGGTCATGCAAGAGACTCTCATGGTACTCGGCATTGAAGGGAAATGGCACGTTGCCTACAACCCACAGTCATCGGGTCCTGTAGAGCGTTTAAACTGCACTATAAAGGAAAAGCTGTGCAAGGAGACGGGAGACTCACCCAAGAAGTGGGTGGAAGTCTTACCGTTGGTCCTAATGGGGATCCAAGCCAGCCAGTCAAAAAGCACGGGGTATTCCCCACACGAGCTGATGACTGGCAGGGTTATGCGGACCCCCACCCATGTGCTAGCCCCGGTGCTCACGGAAGGCCAGCTGAGAGAGGTGAACCGGGACAGTTTTGTCAGGAATCTGTTTGAACACCTTAAGCAGATTCAGTGGCAGGCTGCTCGAACCCAACAGGCACCACGAGTGGGAGATAGGGGATCAGGTTATGGTAAGGAACTTTGCCCGGTTGGGAAGTTTTGAACCATTGTATATGGGGCCATACAGCATTGTGGACAAGGCAAGCCCCATGTTCTATGCCATCAAGATGCCCCGCCGCACAAAGTGGTTCCACATTAATCAATGCAAGCTGTTCAAGACTGACAGTGGAGAACGGCCAGCAAGGGTGAACCGCCCTATAGCTAGAGAGCAGCAGCCTGCAGCTGTGACAGACTCACAGACTGCAAAGGAGGGGGCAGTGACGTGTGTGACTGGAGAGGCCCTCCCACCAATTAAGTGGGACTCAGGTACAACCCCAGTAGTCAGAGCCTTAAGAAGCTCTCCTCGCATACCACAGCCTAAACTACCGTGGTCACCCGAGTATCATTTAAACGGTCCAGCCCCAGGAGAGCCCTTAACAAAAAGGGAAAAAACAAGGTCAGGGACCAGTCTAAGGACAGGGATCCCCAGCCTGCTGCCTCCAAAGGTGAGGGACGCACAGGAGAGGTAGCGTTGGGCAGACAGAGAGACAAGGGTCCCCAGCCTGCGGCATCAGGCTGCAGGGAACCCATAGGACAGGACAGGGACGTGGCAGCCACACAGAAAGGGGTAGTGTGCTGCAGCACAGGAGGGCACACTCCCCCGATTAACTGGGATTCAGGGAAACTCCCAGGTCTTTTAAGGAGGACACTCCGAGTCTGGTGGCACAGGTCACCTTATGCCCAGGTGTGCAAGCTGCCCAGATTCCACAAATGGAAGACGCCTAACAGGAATTAGCCTGGCCGTCCGGAGACGGGCGGCGGATGTATATAGCTTTTAGTTTAAGAGTGTTTAATTTAGTTTAGGATAAGTTTAAGTTTTGGAAATTTTGATAACTGTGTCAGGCCAGAGAACCTTCTCGGGACATGGCTGTAATGATCAATAACATGTCATTCTGTAGTGGACACTAGGTGGAGCCGTAGAGCTGTGTAGAGCTGTATATAGCCATATGTATGTATAAGACTACACTACCCAGCTGTATGTATATTAAGACTACATTACCCATGAGGCACTAGGCTACCCAGAAGGCAACAGTCATGATGGAAGCCTCTACAGATACTATACCTAGTCCACATGGGCTCATAAAGTGTCTAGCAAAAGCTAGCTGTGTTCATAATAAGAATGTCTATTTATTAATGAACATAAGAATGGCTATCTGTTTTATGTGCCCCTACAGAAAGGAAATCAGCATGAGAAAGGTTCTGCTCCTGCTCGCCCTGGTAGGGGTGAGCATTGGTGCCCGAGGAGACGTGGAGAACTCCCACATCTATGGGTGCTCGGGAGAGAGAGCGCCAATCGTTACCGCAGGGGGTGGCGAACGGGATGTGGAGGAGCTCGCCATTTACTTCCACGAGGGAAGGTGGCCAGGGTGGCTGGGGTCTAACTCAACTCAGTACTCCAGCCAGACCGGGTTCACATACGGGGAGGCCTCCATCTCATGCCCCAGGGTACAGACCGTTGCTACAAGGGTCAGCATCACCGACAGGAAACGTGTGTGTTTGACATGTAAGGGACAGATTCCTTTGGATAGGTGGTGGTGGCTCAGAAAGCTGAGCAAGGATATAGGAAACCCTGCAGCCGATTGGGAAACAATATCCATCGGGCAATTACAGGGACCGGAGGGGAAGTGAGTGTGTGCTGGGACAAGTGGTGGGAGTGGGATCAGGGAATTTATGTTTGTATGTGGGGTCAGGGAAGGTCTGCCCCACAGGCATATCCATCATTTTCCACCGGCAATGGCAAGATATTGGGGAGGGGATGGAGTGGGATTCCAGCCTGCATGCGTGCGTGATCCCACACTCCCCAATCCCAGTCAATGCCACCAAACTCATAACCCACCCCCGAAAACCCCTGCCCACGACCACGACATCGCAGACTATAGTGCAGAGGTGTCCTACCACCACCAAGGGACCAGGGAATGGGTTAGTCCTAGTGCCAACTGATAAGTTACTGTACCAGGGGGTACATTATGCAGTGGCCTCAGTGATCCTGAACCTGACTGAGGTGCACTTACCTGAGTGCTGCCCTAAGGAGACAGAACAGTTGTACCAAGCCCTGCTGAAGGAAATGTTTAGAAAATTTTATGAATTCCACTTTGCCAATGTAGACAAAGTGAAACTGTACAGTTTACATCCTGAACATAATATGGGTGTGGGGAGACAAAGAAGGGGGACGTGGAATGATATTTTTACAGCTTACAGTACAGGATCCTCAGTAATAAACAGCCTAGATGATATAGAGTTACAGACACAGATAAACGGTTTAAAACCCAGTTAAGAAAAATCCTAACAGAGGAGAACACAGTGGTAAGCTCAGAGCTGCATGAGGACCAGGCTATGACAGTCCATTTAAAAGAGATAATAGCTGAGCTGGAGAGACACGCCAAAACAGTAAATGCACTCATATGGGAGGACAGGAATGCTTCAGAGCAAGCTGCACAGAATGAGGTGTGCATGCTATACGGGGCATGGTTACTGGGCGAGGGCCGCAGCAACCTGGAGGATTTAAAACAAGGTTTAGTCCCCTCCTGGATTAGCAACAAGCAACTCGTAGCCCTCCACCCATTTAGTAATTCGCTGAGCCCGTGTCAGCTCCGCCTAGCCTCTGAAGCCTACCCTGTCCCCGTGGATTGTGGACGTTCCAATCACACTATCATGGGGATAGTAGTGAGGATGCCAGTCATGGGTGGGAAAGCCCGACCCGCACTGGTATACAGGGTGGAGAACATTGGGATCATTCAAGGGGGTGCATACGTTCATTTCGCAGAAGTCCCACCTTATGTCATAAAGTGGGAGCACGCTATGACAGGTACAGACCTCTCCGGGTGTCGGAGCCGGGGAGCACACATAATACTGTGTCCCCAGCACTTGAATGCCTATTCGAGACCACAGTGTGGATTTAAAGCTGCTGGCGCACAACCTGTGAACTGTACCATGGAGGTAATGGCACAAGGCCATGTTTCCCCATAGGGAGCATTCATAGTGGGTGGGACATAGTGTGTCACCACAAGTGCGCCCCACTACCAGCATGGACAGCACACCTGGTGTCCGGTGAGTGACAGCAGTTTCTGCTTTAAACCCGAGGCAGAAGTTCAAGTGGCCTAGGAACGGATTGTACCCATCCCTGAACCCTGGACTGTTCACCTCACTGTCAGGGAAGGCATTACCAACCTGCAAAATTATGTAACACATTTCGGCTATGAAATTCCCCCTCTACCAGAACATCTTACCGCCCTATAAAAAGCAGTGGTCATCTCACAGAAACATTTCTATACATTAGAGCAGAAGACAGTCGAGATAGGGGCCAAGATCTTGGATATTGTAGTTCCACCCAGGTGGTATATTTTTGAAAAAATATAGAGGTCCCTTCTTGGATTCGACTGGCTTCACATCATTTAGTGGGTTGCCAGCTGGGTATAGTTTACTACTTGTTGCGCACAAAGTGCAAGGGAAGGGATAGGATGCTCCGCTCTCAACATGAGGGAGAATGGAACAAAAATAAAGTCTATGACCAGGTACAAAACAAACCTTGACCGTTATTAAAAATAAAGTTTGATGAGTGTGTGTGTCATTATTTTTCCTATGTATGTGTAATTTTTCCAAGTGGTGTAGGGGTGTTGGACCCCCTCCGTGCTTGGATGTGAATGCAATTGAATTTTTTTTACCTTGTATATATCTGTTAAACACTACACCTAAAGGGAATGGGAGAGTATTTTGTTTTGGGTTTTAGTTTAGATAATACAGGGGAAGGTTGGCTCCCGAGGATCAGAAAATTTTGCTCACAACTTTATGATACTATAGGGTTTAAAGTATCACAGCAGGGTATGTAAGTATCGCAAATTTATACAGATTCCCCCAAAATAAGAAAAGAAGAGATATTGGACAGTTTGAAATAATATTGGGCCAAAGGGGACCTAACATCAAAACTCCAGGAAGATTTGGTTAGTTTAAACGGCATGTTCAGGCCTGTGGAAAAAGCTGCAACAAAAGGAATGGGTTGGACACTGTGGGACAGACAGTTTGAGTATTGGAAAAGGGGCCAGATTGTCTGAGAATGTTCTGGGCCATCCCAGTCATTCTACATAAAGACAATTATCCGGAAAAGGCTGTTCCTGCCGAAACCTACAGGGCCACCAAGAACATGAATAATACAATACATGCCACTAGTCAACAAAAGAGACCCTGGCCCCCAGCAGGAGAAAACAATCAAACAGTTTAAAACCACTCAGAAAGATTTCCAAAAACACTTTGCACATTTAAACTGATTTTGAAGCAATCCCGAAACCAGTTAAAGGCCAATTAAAAATAGATGGGACCAGCCCCAAAATTCGATGAGAATTTAAACCTATTAAAATTAACAAGCCTGCCAAAATTAACAATGGACCGGAGGAGATTTGGCAGTCAGATAAGGCAGGCCTCAACACAGTATAATTGAGGCCTGCTTGTTCAGAAAAGACAGTTGAAATGAACAGTTGAGAAAGAAGACAGTTCGACAGTACAGTTCGAGTTGAGAGGGTCAGTTCAGGACACAGCTCAAGAAGGTTCAAGTTCAGTACAGGAGAGAGAAAGTACGGTTCAGAAAAGGTATCATCATCACCGTACTTAGTCGGAGGATCAGAGACTTGAAAGAAGAACGAAACGGAAGGAAAAGGAAATCGCGGCAACCAAAGGCCTTAAGAAACCAACAACTAACAATATTACCACCAAATAGGTAATATTGGGCCACCGCGACCAACAAGAAACCAACCAACAAGAAGTCAAAAATTTGCAAGTTTGTTTCCACTCTACAAGCTAGCCTGACTTACCCCTGGGTAAGATTTGACACAAAAGACTCTAAAAACTATACCTAACCAAAGGAAATTGGGTACTTACCTGATAAATCCAACAACGCATCCAACCGCATCAGCGGACAGGCGAAGACTGAAAACCCAACGCAGGTGCAGTCTTCCACCACAACCAGGGTACGGCAGGCCCTAACTGCCACAACTAAAGAGAAGCCCGAAATCGCGAACCTCTACAATCTGTCAAGAAAGTCGTTTGGTGAGCATTTCCTGGTCCTCTGGAATTCAACCCAGTTAGTGTAGTGGGATTGGGAGGGTAAGGTATTTCTGTCTATTGTCATTCCCCCTCACATATTCCAAAGTGTTCCCCCTTTTAGAGTATAAGTTTTATTGTATTGTATATTTTCCTGTCTCAAAATAAAAATCTCAATTCTTTTGACCAACTCAGGTGTCTGTTGCAATTTCATTACAACGCCCAAATAAGTCCAAAGTCTAGAACCAAGGGAGTGGGAGCGATTCGAACCACTCAGGGAGTCAGAGGTGAAGCTGACCACACACACCACCCCTTACACTAGTGGGGTGCCACAGGGATCAGTGCTGGGGCTTCAACTACTTACAATCTATATTAATGACTTTGATGAACAGACCGAATGTACTGTTGCCAAATTTGCTGATGGTACAAAGATAGCTGGGAAAGCAAGTTGTGAGGAGGATACATTTTAATTGCCGAGTCGGGTTGTGTGGTGGTTGGGTTCCGGAGCCGCTTCCAGCGGGATCAGTTGCTGATGTCTGATTTTGATTCAGTGAGCTTGTTGATTTCAATAATGCCCATTGGCTGGTCCACTGAGTGCGATCAGGTCGGCTGGCCGCCTCTGATGATGTCATCATAGCTGCTGCTTTTAAAGCTGCCATTCAGCCTAAGCCTTTCTCGTGTAGATTCCTGGACTCATTGATATTGATTTAGAAGCATTAACTGCCTGTTAACAGGTAGTTAACAGGCAGTTTTTAGCCTAATCCCTATTTTTAATGTTGAAGTGTGGGATTCCTGACGGCTCCAAACCATGCCAAGTTAGAGAAGGCGGACCGTCGAATTGAAGGGCTTGGAGGGGTCGAGATGTCTGGTGTTCAGGTGAGTGATGGGTGCATGCGTGCAAAGGAAAGTGTGTTTGGTGTGTGTAACGTGTTTAAAGAAGCTTTACATACCTTTGCTTACCTTTACAGCCTTCCTTCCTTCAGGTCTCAGGAGTCCCTCATCTCACCAGCACAGAAAACAGAATGGCTGTGAGCTATCAAAAATTGCAGCATTCAGCTTTCTGTTCTGGGGAGATCTCTAACTCATCCTGAGAGGAAGGAATTAACTTAAAATACAGATTGTCAGTGTTTGACAGCTTCAAACAACTGTGAAACGCTGATATTTCACTTGTCAAAAGGTCTTGACAGATAAAATATCAATCTGTGACGTCACCTGATGCTGGGTGGCCCTTAATTGGCCTGCTGAGTCCACTGGATGGGCTCAACAAGGTCAATCAAGTCAAAATTGCGTGAGTTGGCTAGAACTCAATGGAGGCGGGACTACAACCCTGAAAGTTGTAGTCCCGCCTCCTACCCGAATCCTGAATGAAAATCCAGCCCAATGACTTCTTCCAGAGGCAAGGCAACTCCTCGTTTCAATGATGAGTCCCTCCAAGTTCTTGTGGATGCTGTCTGAGGGTGCAGGGAGATTCTCTTCCCTCCTGATGGCCGGAGGAAGCCTCCTTTGCAGACCAAGGCAGCCTGGCTGCGCATTGCTCAGGAAGTCAGCGCAAGGTCCATTTGTTCATGCTCATGGATCCACTGCTGAAAAAGGTTTAATGATCTTGTGCAAACATCAAAAGTGAGTATCCCATCACACTTGCCTTCACTCTGTTTCCCTTCTCTTCTCATCAACAGCACTCTGCGTTGTAAGCCTCCTCCTTCACATCCCACCTGACTCTTACTTCCCTTGCACCTTCTCCTATCCATCTCTGTCTCTGCACTGAATCACTTCAGCACCCTTCCTATATACCCCTTAGACTCGCTCTCACTGTCATGCCGTGACAACAACTAACAACGCACAGGGAGCTAGCTTCCTCTTGGCACCTTACCCCATCTTCGTCTGACTCAAAGCTTCTATGGTAGGGATTAATCACACTCACTCCATCACTGTGGCTGAAACACTGCTTATGTCCCTCCTTGCAGGAAAAGATAGCCCACAATAAGAGGGAGAGAGCAATGGCTGGAGGGGGAACACCTACCCTAGCCACATTGACCAGTGCTGAGGAGGCTGCATACAAGATTGTTGAAGGTGGCAAAGACCTGGAAGTGGGCGATGGAGAGACGGGCACACTAGAGGCAGCTGGTGACATAATAGATTTTCATCCCTCTCAGAATGCAATGGCATATGCTGTTCATAGAGAATCGCGTTGTATCATCTGCTCAAAAGGATGTGTCTGTTACATCAATATCAGATTTCTAAATTGTTGTTGTTATTTCAGATTTCTAAATCATGCCTTTACTCTCTCACAGGGCCATCGAGTGGCCCCCTCCCCACGACCCAGGACAAAGAGCCGGATAACTCCTCAGATGAACCTGAAGCCTCTGAGGAAGCAGTGTCACCAGGACTCAGCGCACCCAGCACCAGCGCAGCAACGTACACCTCGGTGGGTCCCTCGTGAGTTAGAGTAGTGTTTCCACCTGGTCTATCACAGCACACAAGTGAGCATCAGCAGATGGTGGAGACAGTGACAGCAGTGGCAAGTCCTCGGCGGAGGTCGCAGCAATCTCTTAGCTCTGCTGAGCTGCATGCAGACTCAGTGCGTCTGGGGCCATCCAGAAAAAGAGCCTCTCGGTAAATACAGGAACAAGTGCAGGAGTCTCTGGAAGGGTTTGCCTCCAGGGTTAGTGCAAGTGTGGAGAGAATGGAGGAGTCCATCTCTAACATCAGCACTGCCGTGGTGTAGGCAAAGGCGCATGAACGCACCACTATGGATAAGATGACAACCTCCGTGGAAAGGATGGCTACAGCCATGGAGGAAATAAGTCGCCAGAGTCAAGAAAACATGGAGACTGTTCAAAATAGAATGTCGTCTCTGGAGGAGCGTTGGACAGCTATTGAGCAGAGAGACCAGAGCTTCATGAATGTCCTTGTGAGGAGGACTGCCAGTGCAGATACGGGTCCTCATGCCCCCCCTGAAGTGCAGCAAGGTGCTCTCCAGCCATTTGCCAGCACTGAGGTGCAGCTGACCCATGAGAGGGATGTTGCTGGCAGGACACAAGGAAGTGTGGGCTCCTCTCAAAGCGCTCGCACAACCATGCCACTGCAGAGCCCTTGGTCAGAGACCCACTTTGCGGAGACAACTGAGATGGTCGTTTCAGCCCCTGCACAGCCACAGGAAGAGCAGACTGTTGAAGCGCCCTCCCAGGCTCCCAGACCCAGAGGACACCCGCCAAAGGCGTCTAAGGAGGCGCAACACCCTAGTCAACAAGGTGCCTCTACATCTGCTGAAGCCACAGGGGAAGCACCATGTAGAAGCACACGTAAGAGAAAGATTAAGCACCTATAGTCACAAGAGGAGTCACTTGGGTGACTTATCTTTTTTTCTGACTTGTTATGGCAAACAGTTGATTGTGTGGCCTATGTGTTCTGGGAAATGGCAAAAGTGCATTGAGGGCTCAGGGTGACTTGCTTTTGTAATGCTGATGGTAAAAGTGATAGGAAATAATAGGGTATAGCAGAGATGATGTATGATGTTGGACAAGTGGTTGAAGAGTAAGCTTATGTTAATGTGGCATGGCAGTGTGCATACCCTGCTTGATGGGTAGCAGTGAACTGGAGGGATGCTGCATTGGTCACAACAGGGCATGCAAGGCACCCCTCGTCCTCCTCCTCCTCCTCTTCCCAGGAAGATCTGCGCTGAGCCACGCAACTGCTACTCCTCCGATTATGAGGACCAGGATGAGAGGACATACATTTTTCCCATCCCAATCACAGAATCACAGAAATCCCACAGTGCAGATAGAGGCCATTTCGGCCCATCGAGCCTGCACCGACACATATCCCATCCGATCCCTGTAACCCCTACACCAACACATATCCCACCCTATCCCCGTAACCCCACGTATTTAATCCCCCTAACACTAAGGGTCAATTTATCATAGCCAATCAACCTAACCCGCACATCTTTGGACTGTGGGAGGAAACCGGAGCACCCGGAGAAAACCCACGCAAACACGGGGAGAATGTGCAAACTCCACACAGACAGTCACCCGAGGCCGGATTCGAACCCAGGTCCCTGGCGCTGTGAGGCAACAGTGCTAACCACTATGCCTTGCTATAGATTTCATTTGAGGCAACAAGTTTGCAAGCGCACAGTCGAAGTGGCCAGGAATTAATCCATTCATATCACACTGCAGATGGGTGTCAGCTTGAACAGTCAGAAGGTCTGTAGATGTGCAAAATCCTATCCCATACCTACAACAGCAAAGTTATTGCATTTGAATGTCAGCCATGTTTCAGGGACACTTTTAAAGTGCTCCACCAATGCATACAAATCATGTCCTCCAGCAACTCATCTCCTTGAACCTGGTCTGTTTCTGACAAGTCCGGAAACAGGAGCCAGAAGCATGATAATGGGAAACCATTTTCAAAATAGTATTAGCAAAGCAGTTAACAGGCATGCAACACCTGCCCCTTTAACCCCTCCCTTCCCACTGTCCAGAGCCCCAAACACTCCTTCCAGGTGAAACAGTGATTTACTTGTACTTCTTGCAATCTAGTATACTGTATTCGCTGCTCACGATGCGGTCTCCTCTACATTGGGGAGACCAAACGCAGATTGGGTGATCACTTTGCGGAACACCTCTGTTCAGTCCGTAAGGGTGACCCCGAGCATCCAGTCGCCTGTCACTTTAATTCTCCACTCCACTCCCACTCTGGCATCTCCGTCCTCGGCCTCTTACACTGTTCCAATGAAGCGCAACGTAAGCTCGAGGAACAGCATCTCATTAGGTGCTCGATTAGGCACTTTACAGCCTTCTGGACTCAACATCGAGTTCAACAATTTCAGACCATAACCTCGGCCCCTGTCTTTCTTTCCCATTTTTTTTCTCTCTCTCACATGGCAGCTCTCGATCATTCTGCCAGTGCCATTTACATTTCATCTAGAGCCATCTTTTGTTTCTTAACTTGCCCCATTACCATCTCCTTTTGCCTTGCACCATCACCCCTTTTGTCTCTTAATCTCCCCTGCCTTCCATCCTATCTCAGACCTTCCCTTTTGTTCTTTTCTTCCCTTCCCCCTTTCCCTGCCTCTACACTTGTTTAAAAACCTGTTCCATCTCCAACTTTTTCCAGTTCTGACGAAGGGTCATCGACCTGAAACATTAACTCTATTTCTCTCTCCACAAATGCTGCCTGACCTGCTGAGTATTTCCAGCATTTTCTGTTTTTATAAAAGGTTCTTAATTGCCTTAACTACCTGTCCCATCGGTTCTAGTCAGGTCAGTTTGGGAGCGGCTGAACAGACACTCACGAAAATTGGGTGGGGGCGGGATGGAGTTGGGTTGGGTGTCTGAAGCCATTTCTTCCAATTTTCGCTACAGACCCTCAGGATTATTAAAATCCAGCCCAAAGAGTCTGCAAAAGGATATAGATAGGTTAAGTGAGTGGGCAAAAATTTGGAAGATGGAGTATAATGTGGGAAAATGTGAGTATGTCCACTTTGGTAGGAAGAATAAAACAGCAAAATATTATTTAAATGGAGAGAGACTACAGAATGCTGCAGTACAGAGGGATCTGGGTGTCATCATACATGAAACACAAAATGTTAGTATGCAGGTACAGCAAGTAATTAGGAAGGCTAAATGAATATTGGCCTTTATTGCAAGGGGGATTGAGTATAAAAGTAGGAAGTCTTCCTACAGCTGTACAGGTGAGACCACGTCTGGAATACTGCAAACAGTTTTGGTCCCCTTATTTAAGGAAGGATATACTTGCATTGGAGGCAGTTCAGAGAAGGTTCACTAGATTGATTCCTGAGTTGAAGGGGTTGTCTTACTTTTGGTGTCCATACTTAAGAAAGGACATACTTGCTCTCGAGTCAGTACAAAGAAGGTTCACTCGGTTAATCCCGGGGATGAGGGGATGGACATATGAGGAGAGGTTGAGTAGATTGGGACTCTACTCATTGGAGTTCAGAAGAATGAGCGGCGATCTTATTGAAACATATTAGATTGTGAAGGGGTTGGATCGGGTGGATGCGGGGAGGATGTTCCCGATGATAGGTGAAACTAGAACTAGGGGGCATAGTCTTAGAATAAGGGGCTGCTCTTTCAAAACTGAGATGAGGAGGAACTACTTCACTCAGAGGGTGGTAGGTCCATGGAATATGCTGCCCCAAAAAGCTGTAGAAGCTACATCATTACATAAATTTAAAACAGAAATAGACAGTTTCCTAGAAGTAAAGGGAATTAAGGATTATGGGGAGCGGGCAGAAATTTGGACATGAGTCTAGGTTCGGATCGGACATGGCCCTGTGGGTAGCGGAGCGGGCCCAGGGGCCATGTAGCCTGATCCTGCTCCTATTTCGTGTGTCTAATTCTGTTAGATTCAGGAGATGGTTCTGTGATAGTGGATTGGCGGTTGGGATCAGATCAGCCATGATCTTGTTGAATGGCGGAGCAGGCTCGAGGGGCCGATTGGCCTACTCCTGCTCCTATTTCTTATGTTATGTTCTTATGAGGAAAGGTTGAGCAGGTTGGGCCTATACTCATTGGAGTTTAAAAGAATGAGAGGCGATCTTATTGAAACATTAAAGATTCTGAGGGGGCTTGACAGGGTAGATGCAGAGAGGAGGTTTCCCCTCGTGGGAGAATCTAGAACTAGGGAGCATAGTTTCAGAATAAGGGGTCGCCCATTTAAAACGGAGATGAGGAGGAATTTATTTTCTCAGAGGGTCGTGCATCTTTGGAATTCTCTATCCCAGCGAGCTGTGGAGGCTGGGTCATTGAATATATTCAAGGCGGAGATAGACACATTATTGAAAAACAAGGGAGTCAAGGGTTATGGGTAGTGGGCAGGAAAGTGTAGTTTAGGCCAAGATCAGATCAGCCATGATCTTATTGAATAGCGGAGCAGGCTCGAGGGGCCGAATGGCCTACTCCTGCTCCTATTTCTTATGTTCTTATGTTATGTTCTTCAGTATCTTATAAACCTCAATCAAATCACCCATAAATCTACGCTTCTCTAAAGTGTAGAGTCCCAACTCTTGATAATTAACATGCTTTAAACTGGGAATGAGTTGAGTGGCCCTCCTCTGCACCCTCTCCAAAGCCTCAATATCATCCACCATGTGAGGAGACCAAAACTGGACACAGTATTCTAATTGAGGCCTGACCAAGGTCTTGTACAAGGAAAAATAATGTGCTTTGTCTTATAGTCAATTGTCCTATAAATGCACCCAACACCCTATTTGTTGTAGCTACCGCTTCACGGCATTGCTCATAAACCTTTAGAGATCTATACTTTCTTTCTCCACCTCCTTTAATGATTTTCCCTGAAGCTTGTATGTATGTTGAGTATTCGCCCTGCCCACATGCATAACACTGCACTTTTCCAAATTAACCAACATTTGCCAGTCATGAGCCCAGTCCCCCAACACATCAAGATCTGCCCGAAGCAGTCGAGCATCGTCTACAGTCCTAATACTTGCACAGCAGATCTTAATATCATCTGCAGATTTGCAGATTGTGCATCTAATACCTACATCTAGATCATTAATATAAATAGTAAGGAGCAACGGTTCCAAAACCGATCCCTGCTGGACACTACTGGTGACTGGTGTTACCTTGTCAAAAGTTTCCCCAAAGACCACATCCATTGTATTTCCCAATCCTCAAGCAAATCAACCCTTCTGAAATCTGCGCTGGCTACTTATTATTATTTTCTCTTTATATAGATACGTGGTAATTTCATCCCTAATTATAGATTCTAAAATGTTTCTCCAGCACTTAAGCTAAGTAATTACCTTGATTAGCTCTGTGTCCCTTTTTAAAAATAGATGCTACATTGACCACTAGAGTCTGGAAATGCAGGAAGTAATTTCAATGTAACCCGCCCGGCAGGAAACTGACAGGATAGGATTACCAACCCATTTTACAACCCATCGGTTTTTACTTCCCATTGAAGAAAGTAAGATCGGACGGAATGTAAAATGGGCTGCCGATCCAATCCAATCAGTTTGCCGAGGTCGATAGCTAAAAAATTACACCTAGAATTTCTAGGGCCTCAGCAATTTTGTTCCTCATCTGCCTCAGTATCCTGTCAGGCCCTGATACTTTGGGTTGAATTGTCATCTTCAGGAGCACATGGGTTCAGGTGTGGGTGGGGGGGTTAAATCCAGCAAAAAAGTCAGCGTGTCAGGAAGCCGGCTCCAATGCGCTTACTTCCGCCTTTAATTCGAATGTGTTAGGCTGCCTGCGTGCAACCCCCTCGGGAGAGGCGGGTTGCCAATTATCATATGTTAGGCTATCAATTAGAGCGATATTAACACTCACTTTGACTTTAACGCAGGGTCCACGGGTTTTCTGGGCTTCCTGAAACCCGAAGTGAAAGCAAGCCTGTTTACAGAGGCAATTGAAGGGCTGAATCATTCTCAGGGAAATATGCCAATAAATACTCAGTACCCCAGCTGCTTTCTAACCTGCTAGTGGGAAAGGGTTTGTTCACAATACTTTTGCTGAGAGATTACATTCTACCATTTGGAGGTTTGCTCTATCACATCAGGATAGGTGCTGCTTATGCTGCCTTAGATTGGACCTCAGATGAGGACCAAGATGACCAACAACAGCATCTGCAGCATGCTGGTCACAGACCTGTAGCTCTACAGGAGAGAGGGCAACAACAGATAGGGGAGCAGCAGAGAGGTGACCAGCAGAGAGGGGATAAGCAGAGAGATGCAGCTCAGGGAAGCTAATAACCATGAAACAGGCTCTACAGGAAGAGGCTCAGTTTCCTTCACATGTCTGAACATCAGTGGCTCAGGATGTCACATGTCACATCAGGTGGTGGCAGACACCTGCAGCCTCCTAGAAGAAGACCCTGCTGGGCCTCGTTGCCATGTGTTATCAGTGGCTGTCAAAGTCACCACTGCTGTTCTGCCCTCGCAACGCGATTCTATGCAGAGCTAGACAGATAGCGAACAACTCGATATCTTCCAATAAAATCACAAGGCTTGACTTTTCTTGTAACGCTTTACTGAACGATTCTAATTGTAAAACTGAAATACAACACAGAAATGGAAGGACACATTAGTGTACAGACGCATAATTGATATGTATACACAAATTTAGGTACGCCTGGGCAACACAGTACATCTGGCAACGAATTACATTTAGCAAGCTGGAAGGCATTCTCTTTAAATTAGCCCTGTACATAGTGTATCGAATACGGCTGCTAGTTAACCAGCTAGACAGAAAAAGTTACAACTAAACATTTTCCACAACATACAGTGTACGCTAATCGTCTATAGCATTCTAAATACTCACAGACAAACAATTTCCAAGGCTGAAGCATGGGGACAATACAACCGGGGAGCACCGTGGCGCAGGTCTTGTTCCGTGGTAGCTCCACGAGGAATGAACTTGCAGTGCCGTGGGGAGCGTGATGACCTCATCACGCTCGGGGTCGTGACGTCGTCGCGTTTGCCGGTAGTTGCATCGCTGGCCGTTGGGGCCTAAGTCGGGAGCAGGAGCTGGAGGCCAGGCTGGGCCGGTGCTTGCCGCGGGAGCGGAAGATAGCGGCGCTCCCGGCGGCTGCTCGATGCGGCCGAAGACGCTGGGCCGGGCTGTGCCGGCAGCCTTTCTGGAGAGCCGGGTCGGGCCGGCAGCCGCCTGACGCACGTCACGTTGTACGTGGTGTGACGTCATCACGCTCGGGCGCGTCTTAAAGGGGCAATGGCCCTAAACGGTGAGTTAAAGGGGCAACGGCCCTAACAGGTAAGTTATACATATATAAGTGGGTTATGTACATACAGTAAGGGTAAGTTAGAGGGAGAGACAGCACACTCCCTGCTTGGTACAATTCCATTTGTACCACTACAGGTACGAAATAACCTGAAGAAAACGTCCTTTGGCTGCCACACACTCAGAGTCCGTTCTCTAGATTTCTTCGGAAAGGAGGACTACGATCTCTGAGACTGGCCTCAGAAACACCTTGACAGTCTCTTCCTTGACGATCTTCACCTCCACCTTGCGGACCCTCTTGTCCCTGCTCGGCAGAGTTTTGATGGCCAGTCCCACTGGCCGTTCGTTTGTGTGCTTGGCTGTCTTTCAGCAAGACGACATCTCTCACTTTGACATTCGGCTTGTCTTCTGTCCATTTCCTACGGCTCTGTAGGGTGGGCAAATACTCTCCTCTCCATCTCTTCCAAGAAGTGTCTGCACGACACCGTACTTGCTTCCACTGCTTCCCGTGCAGCTCGGCCATGTCGAAGTTTCCAGAGGGAGCTGAAATAGCACTCATCTTTTGAGTCAGGAGCATCGCTGGGGTGGGGACTGCCGGCATGTCTGGGTCGGTGGACACTGGCACCAGGGTTCTCCTGAGCGGGCAGAGGCACCCCGCAGCCTGCTCCCCGCTACTCGGAAGACAGCGTTCAGGAGAGCGAAACGGCAGGGGTGCCGCCCAGCTGTGTCTATCGTCCTTGGACCTTTCAAGCACTGAGCATCCTAGGCCATCTGTGCTCACAGTGGGGCCTGCCTCTTCCTCACAGGCAGAGGAGGTTGACCTATGATGCTGCGTCATGTCGTCGTAGTCCTCCTTTACCTGGATCCTGTTTGGGCATGGGCTGAGACAGGATGTGTGACCGTTGCGCAACACGTTTGCTTTATAGACGCTGACATCCACTGGTTTGTGGACTGTTCCCAGGCAAACTCCACCCACGAGGACCCATCCCAAGTCAAGCCGCTGCGCATAGGGAGCGTCGTGGGGCCCGTTGATGTGCTCACGCACCTTGTGCACCCTTAAGATGTCTCTTCCCAAGAGTAGGAGGATTGGAGCGTCCGGGTCCACAGCTGGAATCTTATTGGCAATTGGCTGTAGGTGGGGCTGATGGCGTGCGACCTCTGGGGAGGGGATTTCCGTCCTGTCCTCTGGCATCATGTCGCACTCGATCAAGGTGGGGAGGGGAAGCTGTAGTTTCCCATCCATGGACTCGATCATGAAGTTCCCAACCCTCCTACCCATAGTCTCTGTTGTCCCTGCACAGGTTTTTAGCGTGTACGGAGCGGTGCTGGCCTTGACGTCGAAGAGATTGAAGAATTCCGTCTTTGCTAGAGACTTGTTACTTTGCTCGTCGAGCACTGCATACATTTTGATTGCCTTCTCCTTTCTCCCTGCAGGATATGCTTTAACCAAGCAGATTTTGGAGCATGAGCGTGGGCTGCTTGCATTTCCGCAAACCTCTGTACGCTTGGAGGTGACTGAAGATGTGCTTTCGCTTTGCTCCCCGCTATCCTCTTTGTCAACCGCGGCACTCTCGGTGGTTGACGGAGGAGGACCTGGATGTAGGGCTGCTATGTGTTTTTCGCTGTTGCATTCAAGGCACTTGATTGTCGCCTTGCAGTCTTTTGCCATGTGCGTAGTCGACCCACAACACCTGAAGCAGATGCGGTTCTCTTTCAGGTATGATGTGCGCTCATCAATGGGCTTGCCTCTAAAGCTTTGACACTTTTTGAGTGGGTGGGGCTTCTTGTGTATAGGACACTGACGATCTGGGTCGTCCACTTCATTCCCAGCAGAACTGGATTGGTTGACTGAGGGTTCGGCTGGAACATCTGTTTTGTGCACACTCACAGAGGCTTTGTTGCTGTCCTTTGTGGGTTTCTCTGTTCTCGAAGGAGCGTAACTGCTGGAGGTGGAGAAAGTGAAACTTGGATCATTCCTCACCCTTGCCTGTTGTTGGACAAACCTGGAGAAGAGAGGGAAGGGGGGAAATGCCACTCCATTGTCCTCCTTGTACTTGGATCCCTTAGCTATCCATTTCTCTTGAAGATTGTGGGGGAGCTTTTCCACTATTGGGTTTACCCCGCGAGCCGTATCCAAATACGAGAGGCCGGTCAGGTAACCTTCTCCCTTGGCACACTCCAGTTCGAGGAGAATGTCGCCCAGTTCTCTGAGCTCGACATTATCCTTGTTGGTTAGCTTCGGGAAGTCCTCAAGCTTCTTGAGCAGTGCGTGTTCGATGACTTCTGGTGTCCCATAACAGTCGTTGAGACGTTGCCAAACCAGGTTGAGGCCTGCTGTGGGATTGAGGACGTGCGCTGAGCGAATTCTCTTCGCCTGCCTTGACGACTCAGCTCCGAGCCACTTTATCATCAAGTCTAGTTCTTCTCTGGCTGACAGATTCAAGTCCTTGGTGGTACTCAGGAAGGATGCTCTCCATGACCAATAATTTTCAGGACGGTCGTCGAATTCGAGGAGGCCTGAACTTAATAATTCTCGGCGAGTAAGGTACCTGGCGAAGTCTTGTGCGCCTTGCGGCTCGGGCGAGGACTGCTTAGCTGGATTGGCCGAGTGTTGTGGAGGTCTCTGCAGGTGAGTCTTACTCGTTTCTTCTCTTTTAAGCTCAGTGTCTCCGAAAACGGGCCGTTTGTTGCTGGGGTGAGTAGCTAGTTCTACGTCGAGATACCTGAATGTTTCCTTTGAGGACACTTTGGAGTGTTGTTGGACATACTCATTTGTACGTTGCACTGGACCGAGGGGCTGTTCCAGGTCATATGTTTCCTGGCTGGGCTCCCCGCGTTCGCTCTCCTCATCTTCTTCGTAAGCTGCGGCTTCGGCTTTAGCGGCAGCGGCAGCTCTCTGGCTTTGGAGAATGTGGAGAATGGCGGCGAGATCAGCTCTCTGCTTTTCGAGGTCGGCTCTCTGCTTCATGAGGTCAGCTTCTTTTTCAGCGAAGGACAATTGCGCCTGGGTGGCCTTTGCCTTGGCACGTGCTTTGGCGGCTGTAGAAGCTGTCGATGACGACGGTCTGCTGGACCGCCGAGATGACCTAGAGGATACTTCAGAGAACTGTGACTTGGCATCGTTTGCTGGGAGAGCTGTCGGTGACGACGGTCTGCTGGACCACCGAGATGTTCTAGAGGCTGCTTTAGAGGACTGTGACTTGGCCTCGTTTGCTGGGAGAGGCTCATTCTTCTCGATTGGCTGGTCGACTTCCTCTAGAGTATATTGTTTTCCTGAGCGTAGACTCATGGTAGCTGAGTGGTATCTTCCTGTGCTTGGGCCCGCTGTGCTGCTGTCTTTTTACTGTTCTGCCCTCGCAACGCGATTCTATGCAGAGCTAGACAGATAGCGAACAACTCGATATCTTCCAATAAAATCACAAGGCTTGACTTTTCTTGTAACGCTTTACTGAACGATTCTAATTGTAAAACTGAAATACAACACAGAAATGGAAGGACACATTAGTGTACAGACGCATAATTGATATGTATACACAAATTTAGGTACGCCTGGGCAACACAGTACATCTGGCAACGAATTACATTTAGCAAGCTGGAAGGCATTCTCTTTAAATTAGCCCTGTACATAGTGTATCGAATACGGCTGCTAGTTAACCAGCTAGACAGAGAAAGTTACAACTAAACATTTTCCACAACATACAGTGTACGCTAATCGTCTATAGCATTCTAAATACTCACAGACAAACAATTTCCAAGGCTGAAGCATGGGGACAATACAACCGGGGAGCACCGTGGCGCAGGTCTTGTTCCGTGGTAGCTCCACGAGGAATGAACTTGCAGTGCCGTGGGGAGCGTGATGACCTCATCACGCTCGGGGTCGTGACGTCGTCGCGTTTGCCGGTAGTTGCGTCGCTGGCCGTTGGGGCCTAAGTCGGGAGCAGGAGCTGGAGGCCAGGCTGGGCCGGTGCTTGCCGCGGGAGCGGAAGATAGCGGCGCTCCCGGCGGCTGCTCGATGCGGCCGAAGACGCTGGGCCGGGCTGTGCCGGCAGCCTTTCTGGAGAGCCGGGTCGGGCCGGCAGCCGCCTGACGCACGTCACGTTGTACGTGGCATGACATCATCACGCTCGGGCGCGTCTTAAAGGGGCAATGGCCCTAAACGGTGAGTTAAAGGGGCAACGGCCCTAACAGGTAAGTTATACATATATAAGTGGGTTATGTACATACAGTAAGGGTAAGTTAGAGGGAGAGACAGCACAACTGCCCTCAACTTTTTTGCCTCCGTATCCTTCCAGGGCTCTGCCGCAGGCATATCCAGGATCTCCCAATCAGCCGCCCACAAATGTGTAAGACAGGTGACTGCTGGGTTGTTTGCCAAGGCCGGCAATTATGACAACTTCGCCTGTGATCAAGCCAGTCAGAATGAGTGGGTGCTCGGGTTTGTGGTTCTGGCTGGCTTCCCACAGGTCCATGGCACCATCGACCGCACACATGTGGCAATCCGTGCATCCCCAGATCACCCAGGAGTATTTGTCAACTGCAAGGGCTTCCACTCCATCAATGTGCAGTTGGTGTGCAATCACAAAAAGATCTTTATTGTAGGAATTAACTGCGGGGTTGGGGTTATTGTCTCTGGCCAGTCAGAGGCATCTGAGCTGCTCCAGGGACCCCCGTGCAGTTTCGAAGCGCTCCCCTATTCCTGGTCCTGACCGCCGGACTTATTGGTTGTGATGTAGACAGAAAACGTGACTCGTGGTTGGGTGCAAAACAGACCAGTATTTATTGAAACAAAAAGAAAGAAACAAATTGAAAATAAACAATACAGCACCCCTATGCTGAAATACAGCACTTTACTTAACACCAATTTGGACCAGGGAGCGAGGTGAGGCAGAGCCCGGTATAAAAACCGGCGCGAGCACCGAGGCCCGACCAGTTTGGACCAGGGAGCGAGGTGAGGCAGAGCCCGGTATAAAAACTGGTGCGAGCACCGAGGCCTGACCAATTCGGACCAGGGAACGAGGTGAGGTGGAGCCCGGTATAAAAACCGGCGTGAGAACCGAGGCCCGACCAGTTCGGACCAGGGAGCAAGGTGAGGCGGAGCCCGGTATAAAAACCGGCGCGAGCACCGAGGCACGACCAGTTCGGACCAGGGAGCAAGGTGAGGCGGAGCCCGGTATAAAAACTGGCGTGAGCACCGAGGCCCAACCAGTTCGGACCAGGGAGCGAGGTGAGGCGGAACCCGGTATAAAAACCAGCGCGAGCACCGAGGCCCGACCAGTTCGGACCAGGGAGCGAGGTGAGGCGGAGCCCGGTATAAAAACCGGCGCGAGCACCGAGGCCCGACCAGTTCGAAACAGGGAGCGAGGTGAGGCGGAGCCTGGTATAAAAACCGGCGCGAGCACCGAGGCTCGACCAGTTCGGACCAGGGAGCGAGTTGAGGCAGAGCCCGGTATAAAAACCGGCGTGAGCACCGAGGCCCAACCAGTTCGGACCAGGGAGCGAGGTGAGGCTTACCAACTCAGCAGCGGGGAGAGAGGTAAAAAGTAATCAGAGTGTGACGTCACCAGGGAGCAGGTAAGTGATTGGTTGGTGAGTATTTCTCTTTTTAAACTTTAACTCTGTGGTTTATAGCTGCTAAGGTCTTTCTGGTGTAGCGGGGACTGTTGGTAAACCAGACAAGCGCCTTAGAGTTTATCTTTAATTGGTGATAGTGAATTAATTTAAATTAATTAAAGGGTAAGTCATGCCTGGAGAGCCCAGCCCCGTGTTATGCTCCTCTTGCTCTATGTGGGAATTCAGGGACACTGCCGGTGTACCTGATGACCACGTGTGCAAGAAATGCATCCAGCTGCGGCTACTAGCAGACTGCATTGCAGCGCTGGAGCTGCGGATGGATGGGCTTTGGAGCATTCATGATGCTGAGAGGGTCGTGGATAACACGTTTGATGAGGTGGTCACACCGCAGGTAAGGACTGCACAGGCAGAAGGGAAATGGGTGACCATCAGGCAGAGCAGTAGAGGCAGGCAGGTAGTGCAGGGGACCCCTGTGGCCATCCCCCTCTCAAACAGGTATACCGATTTGGATACGGTTGAGGGGGATGACTTACCAGAGGAAGGCAGCAGCAGCCAACTTCCTGGCACCAGGGGTGCTTCTGTTGCTCAGGAAGGGAGGAAAAAGAGTGGGAGAGTAATAGTGGTAGGGGATTCTATCATAAGGGGAGCAGATAGGTGTTTCTGTGGCAGTAGACGTGATTCCAGGATGGTTTGTTGCCTCCCTGGTGCTAGGGTCAAGGATGTCACTGAACAGCTGCAGGGCTTTCTGAAGGGGGAGGGTGAACAGTCAGAGGTCGTGGTTCACATTGGGACAAATGGCATGGGTAGGAAGAGGGATGAGGTCCTGCAGCAAGAATTTAGGGAGCTAGGTAGCAGATTAAAGAGCAGGACCTCAAAGGTTGTAATCTCTGGATTACTCCCGGTGCCATGTGCTAGTGAGTATAGGAATAGGAGGATAGAGCAGATGAATGCATGGCTAAAGAGTTGATGCAGGAGGGAGGGCTTTAGTTTCCTGGATCACTGGGCCTGCTTCTGGGGAAGGTGGGACTTGTACAAGCCGGACGGGTTGCACCTGAACCAGAGCGGGACAAATATCCTTGCAGGGAGGTTTGCTAGCACTGTTTGGGGGGGTTTAAACTAAAATGGCAGGGGGTTGGGAACCTGAGCAGGGAGACAGAGGAAAGGGAAACAGGGATAAAAGCAAAAGATAGGAAGGAGAAAAACAAAAGTGACAGTCAGAGAAATCAACGGTTTAAATCAAACGTGGCCACAGTAAATAATAATTCTAATAGGTCTAAGAGCATTAAAAAAACAAGCCTGAAGGCTTTGTGTCTTAATGCGAGGTGCATTTGTAATAAGGTGGACGAATTGGCTGCGCAAATAGAGGTAAACGAATATGATTTGGTTGGGATTACGGAAACGTGGCTCAAGGATGGCCAAGACTGGGAACTCAACATCCAGGGGTATTCGATATTCAGGAAAGATAGGCAAAAAGGAAAGGGAGGTGGGGTAGCATTACTGGTTAAAGAAGGGATTAATACAATTGTAATGAAGGATATTAGCTCTGATGATGTGGAATCTGTATGGGTAGAATTGAGAAATACTAGGGGGAAAAAAACATTAGTCGGAGTGGTATATAGACCTCCCAACAGTAAGGCGGAGGTTGGGGATGGCATTAAAAGGGAAATTAAAGAAGCGTGCAATAAGGGCACAACAGTCATCATGGGTGACTTTAATCTACATATAGATTGGGCCAACCAAATTAGTAACAACACTGTGGAGGAGGAATTCCTGGAGTGTGTACGGGATGGTTTCCTGGACTATTATGTCGAGGAAACAACCAGAGATCAGGCCATCTTAGACTGGGTATTATGTAACAAGAAAGGATTAATTAGCAATCTTGTTGTACGAGGCCCCTTGGGTCGGAGCGATCATAATATGATCCAATTCTTTATTAAGATGGAGAATGAAGTAGTTGACTCAAACTAGGGTCCTCAATTTAAATAAAGGAAACTACGATGGTCTGAGGAGCGAGTTGGGTAGGATTGATTGGGGAATGTCACTCAAAGGGTTGATGGTGGATAGGCAATGGCAAACATTCAAAGACCGAATGGATGAGCTACATAATTTGTTCATCCCAGTTTGGCATAAAAATAAAACAAAAAAGGTGACTCAACCGTGGCTAACAAGGGAAATTAGGGATAGCATAAGATCCAAGGAGACGACATATAAATTGGCCAGAAAAAGCAATAATCCTGAGGATTGGGAGCAGTTTAGGATTCAACAAAGGACGACAAAGGGGTTAATTAAGAAATGGAAAATAGAATATGAGAGTAAGCTCGCAGAGAACATAAAAACTGACTGTAAAAGCTTTTATAGATATGTGAAGAGAAAAAGATTGGTGAAGTCAAGCGTAGGTCCCTTACAGTCAGAATCAGGGGAATTTATAATGGGAAACAAAGAAATGGCAGACCAACTAAATTCATACTTTGGTTCTGTCTTCACAAAGGAGGACACAAATAACCTCCCAGAGATGCCGGGGAACATAGGGCCTGATGAAAGGGTGGAACTGAAAGAAATCCGTATTTGCAGGGAAATGGTGTTCGGAAAATTGATGGGACTGAAGGCCGATAAATCCCCAGGGCCTGATAATCTACATCCCAGGGTACTTAAGGAAGTGGCCCTAGAAATAGTAGGTGCATTGCTGGTCATCTTCCAGAACTCGATAGACTCTGGAACAGTACCCATGGATTGGAGGGTAGCTAGTGTTACCCCACTATTCAAAAAAGGTGGTAGAGAAAAAGCGGCGAATTATAGACCGGTAAGCCTGACATCGGTAGTGGGGAAAATGCTAGAATCTATTATAAAAGATGGAATAGCAGAGCACTTGGTAAGCAGTGACAGGATCGGACAAAGTCAACATGGATTTACAAAAGGTAAATCATGCTTGACTAATCTACTGGAATTTTTTGAGGATGTAACTGGTAAAATAGATAAGGGAGAACCAGTGGATGTGGTGTATTTGGACTTTCAGAAGGCTTTCGATAAGGCCCCACATAAGAGATTAGCGTGCAAAATTAAGGCACATGGGATTGGGGGCAAGGTATTGACTTGGATAGAGAACTGGTTGGCGGACAGAAAGCAAAGAGTTGGAATAAACGGGTCGTTTTCCGAGTGGCAGGCAGTGACTAGTGGGGTACCGCAAGGATCGGTCCTAGGACCCCAGCTGTTCACAATATATATTAATGATATGGACGAGGGAATTGGATGTAATATCTCCAAATTTGCAGACGACACAAAGCTGGCTGGGAGGGTAAGCTGTGAGGAGGATGTCGTGAAACTCCAGTATGATTTGGACAGATTGGGTGATTGGGCAGAAACATGGCAAATGCACTATAATGTGGATAAATGTGAGGTTATCCACTTTGGTGGCAAAAACAGGAAGGCAGATTATTATTTGAATGGCAATAGATTGGGAGAAGGGGAAGTGCAAAGAGACCTGGGTGTTCTTGTGCACCAGTCGCTGAAGGTAAGCATGCAGGTGCAGCAGGCGGTTAAGAAGGCAAATGGTATGTTGGCCTTCATAGCAAGAGGGTTCGAGTACAGGAACAAGGATGTCTTGCTACAGTTGTACAGGGCCTTGGTGAGACCGCACCTTGAGTATTGTGTGCAGTTTTGGTCACCTTACCTGAGGAAGGACGTTCTTGCCATGGAAGGAGTGCAGCGAAGATTCACCAGGCTGATACCTGGGATGGCAGGAATGACGTATGAGGAGAGATTGTGTCGATTGGGATTATACTCACTGGAGTTTAGAAGATTGAGAGAGGATCTCATCGAAACCTATAAAGTTCTGTCAGGCCTGGACAGACTAGATGCAGGAAGGATGTTTATGATGGCTGGGGAGTCCAGAACCAGGGGTCATAGTCTAAGGATATGGGGTAAGCCATTTAGGACTGAAATGAGAAGGAATTTCTTCACCCAGAGAGTGGTGAACCTGTGGAATTCTCTGCCACAGAGGGCGGTGGAGGCCAGTTCATTAAATATATTCAAGAAAGAGTTGGATATATTTCTTGAGGCTAAAGGGATCAAGGGATATGGGGAGAAGGCAGGGACAGGGTACTGAATTTGGATGATCAGCCATGATCTCATTGAATGGCGGAGCAGGCTCGAAGGGCCGAATGGCCTACTCCTGCTCCTATCTTCTATGTTTCTATGTTTTTATGTTTCTACGGTACACCTTGCTCACTGCAGTACCTTTTGCTTAGTGGCTTTACTTAAGTACAGCACCTTAATACAGCTACTTAGTGTCCACTGAAGCACCTTTTCTGCTTAGTGCAACACCCTTTTAATAGCACTTTCAATACAGAACTCTTAGCGTTCACTGCAGCACTTTTCTGCTAGTGCAACACTGTTACTTAAATAGGGGAGGAGAAAACGGACACAATGAGAGAAAATTGACCAAAATTACAGTTTTAACAAAATTCCCCTTAATTCCCACCCCTCAATACCTATTCTAAGTTGCCTTGTAATGGGCCAGAAAAGGTATGCTCACCAATGAAAATGCCTGCTCCATGCCCCCTGCAGTCTATGATCTTCACTGCCCCGAAGTAGAGAATACCCCAGTATTTAAAAGTAAACTGCTGGTATTCCACTCCTTTAGGCAAGCTTCTGAGCTGTTCTTCTGTAGGCAGAGCACGGAGGTGAGGCAGCAGAGAGAGAGATCACTCCCTGAGAAGCTATCTTATACCCCATTTGGGGCCGAAACCTTCCCGCCCAAATCCGGGGGCATCTGGGCTAAACAAAAGGGATCCGATGTCCCCATTAACTGAGATGGGTTTTGGATAAATTACCCATTTATTGTGATGGGTTTGTGAATGTATTCCCATTCATCATATTGGGTTTGATTAGAGCTGTCTTGTTTTGAAAAAAAAGCATGTCTTTCCTTAATTGCTTGAGTAAACAGCCTTGGAGGTTAGTGTAAACAAAAGTCATTGTCCTGTGGTCAAACTGAAACTGCAGTCTCAAGTGGTTAATCCTTTGTGTAAACATTGTAGCAGTTTCTGTAAACAAACATCGATTGTCTCTGCAGGGAGGGAAACTCCCTGAACTGCCTTTGATTGGCAGTTTAACTACTCCATTGCTTCAGGGGCTGTTTTTTTCCCCTAAGTCCTTTGTCAGCCATCTTTGATCTTCCCTTTTCATATGTACACAGCCTGTGTTCTGCCACGTGGTCGGGCAGCCATCTTTGATTACCCCTTTTTCACAGACACAACAGGCTGCCTTTCAAGTCCTCTTTGTCTTCTGCCACGAGGTCTGACAGCCATTTTGATCCCTGGATTTTTAAAGGTATATTACCCAGGTATTCTTTAATCAAAAATCAATCTTCGGAACTGTAGGAAATTTCGAAATTATTGCAAAATCCTTACATTATGCAAGTGTGCACAGGGTTCCTGGGCAGCTGCCATGATGTTTTTGCCCTTGGCAGTCCAAGCTCCCTGATTTCTTCGCACCTGGAAGCAGACTTAAGGGGTTGCTGCTAGGAAACAAGGGATACCCACTGCAAACTTGGCTCATGACACCCATCTGAAACCCGACCACTGAAGCCCAACAGCACTACAATGAATGCCATATCACCACAAGATTGTGATTGAACAAGCCATCGGCATGCTGCAGATGTGCTTCAGGTGCCTGGACAGATCTGGAGGCTCCCTGCAGTATGCACCAGCCAGGGTGTCAAGAATGGTCGTGGTTTGCTGTGCTCTGCACAACATTGCACAGCAGCAAGGCTTGGACCTGCAGGAGGAACAAGGTGGAGAACTCAGATCCTCCTCGGATGATTCAGAGTAGCAGGAGGAAGAAGAAGATGAACAGGGTGATGAGGGCAATGCACTACCAGCTGCTCACATAGCTGCCAGGGATGCCCTTATTAATGCAAGGTTCAGTTAGGCTGCACCAGTGGACCCATGTCACAAGGAAATGGAAATATCACTCTTCTTGCTCACCTGCACCACAGCCCTCCCCACTCCACCCCCACCCATGCCACTGACAGAAAGCAGTCCTGCAACCAACCAATCCTTCAACATTTCCCCATTGGTCCCCATCAATTCATGTCCTCACATTCATCATCAAACAAGCTAGAAAGCCAATTACCGCCCAGCACCCAACAATGGACAAGACGGGAAAGTGGTGAAAAAAAATAACATTTTTGAGATGTAAATAATGAATACAAACTTATCAACACAACATTTTCTCAGACACCCATGTGCATGCCCTTGTGCAACTACACAGCTTTACTCTTCCTTTTCCTGCTACTCCTATGTGGTGCAACCTGTGAGGCTTCAGCAGAGGTAGAGGCAGTCTGCTCACATCCCAGCTCTGACTGCTGAGATGCTCTTGGCCAAAGACCTCTGGACTTTGGAGCCCGCGAAGACCCAGTCAAAGACTGCTCCACCTGCACCTGTGCAGGGGCAGACATGGCCATCAGGAGACAAGGCACCATGTGGACTACTGACTGAGAGGTGGGCAATGTGTGTGAAGTGGAAGCGCTTTGAGTGGAGTCCCCACTTCCATGACCCCTTTCGCCATCAGCCCAACCGCACTTCACTGCTACCACTGTGCTGGAGAATGCTTTGCTGCAGACCAGTATGGTCCTGTAAGGCCAAGGCTATTGTATCTGTCAACCTATTTAAGGTGGCAGACATGTTGACATCCAGAGTCTACAAGGTGGTGTGGATGGCCCAATGGACTCATTTGACTTGAGCGTATGATGGATCATGGTGCTGACCACTCTATATATGGAAGAAGACATCATCTCAAAGGCCTGCAACATCACCCCCCTCATGTTTGAGGTGGACTCTTCCAATCTCTCTGCAATCATGGTGAGTCCACTTTGAAGGCCTGTCAGTGCATTCCACATTATCTGCTGCTGCTCAATGATTCTCCTCTTCATCGACGGCCCCTGAGCTACAACATCTGTGTCCGGCCGAGCAGAGCTTGGAGAGGGCTGTGTCCTCCGACACAAATTCTCCACTAGTGTCCCTGTCTCCAAAATCATCTCTTGCTCACTTTTGAAGTGTGAGTCACCAGGCGAAAACCCAATTATCTGCCTTATTGGTCCCACAGATGTGTGAGTATCTGAGCTGGAGCATGGTTGGAATGAGTTCTGTGATGGTGCACCCTCAGAAGGACTCCGCTCCACTGAGGAATCGTTGCCTGCCACATCCACCGACTCCTGCTGCATGCTTGAAGGCCCTGTGGGAGATAAAATACATAAATTAGTTGCAAATTATCATGATGCAGAGGATCATATTTCACTCGCTGTTGAAACCAAGTCAACAAGACTGAGTGCCATTTGACATGTGGCTGGCTTTTATTTAATTGTTTCACAAGGTAGCTGGAAGCTACCAGTCTCCCCATTTCCCACAGACAGGGACACCAAAACTCCACTGATCTCCAGTGTCTCCTCCTCTACGCTTGTCAGCTGCATGAACTGCAGAGGGCCCCCTCCAGTTCTCTCCTTCTCCCTGGTGTTCTGTGCTCATATTCTCCTGCAAGGAGGGAAAGATTAGATCTATGAGTGAGTGTAATGGCATGAGTTCACTTGATGGATGGAGAGCATTTGGTGAGGGTGACCATGAGGGAGCGGCATGACATTGCATAATGATGAGAGTGAGTGGGAGTGGTAGATGGATAGATGGGGATGTGAGGAAGTACATAGAAAGAGAAAGATGGGTGCACCTGCAAGGTAAGTGGGTGTGAGGAGTGATGTGATGGAGTAGGCATGAGAAGGCAGAGTGAGGGTGTTGGGGTGATAGGCACAGCTTGATGTAGGTGTACTCATCTTTCCTGACCTGCTTAGGTCATTAAACCACTTTCTGCGCTGAATCCAATAGTGTGGCACTACGCTCCTGCTGCTGATGTCCTCCGCAACCTCCAACCACACCTTATTGGTCTCAGCTGCAGGCTTCATCCTTCCATTGCTAGGGAAGAGTATCTCCCTCTGGCTCCTCACAGCCCCCAGCAGCACATCTAGGGAGGCATCCGTGAAGCAGGGCACAGCCTTTGCCCATCTCATCTCCATTGCAACACTTCCAGCTCTTTGACAGCCAACTCCTTCAACTTGCATGTTTGGAGTGTCCCTTTAAATACTGGAGTTGAGATCACGTTATGCGGGTCCACAGCATGCCCGCTGCCGTTGATTGGATGGGAAACCTGGAAGGAAAATAATAATGAGGAGGCTGAGTTAAAAAGCCACCGACAGACGCGATTAACATATTTCCGAGTTTCCCACGCACTCCCCGCTCCCAGCACATCTGCTATTTAAAATCCAGCCTTTCGCTTTCCTTTAAATTAACTAACATATCTAAAATGTTCCTTTTATCCATCTTAATATCACTCATCGCTTTCTTAACCACTTCAGGATTCACCTCCTCTCTGATATATTTCTCTTTAGTAAAGTATTTATTATATACCTCCATAATTTTTTGATGATAATCTACAAATTGACAATCCTCTCCTCTCAGGGGACCCACCTGATTTTTAACAACTCTCTTTCTGACTGATATACATGGAAAATACTTTACATTGATTGTTTGTTGTAATTCTTCCTCATAGTTTTGTTATTTTTTATTTAATATTTTAATTATAATTCTTATTATCCTGTGTCTTCAATTTTAATTGGTCTCTACTCTCTTTATCCATGGCATCCTAAAACTACTAGTAGCTTTCTTTTTTTTGAGGTATATACTTATTCTGTCCCTTTGCTACCTATTTTTAAAAACTTTCCCACTGTTGCCCTACAGTCCTGTGTGCCAATATTTCCAACCATCTCACCTCAGTTAACTTGTTCCTTATCTTCCTAAAATCTGTCCTAATCCAATCTGGTATTTCAGTTTCCGTACTGACTTTTTTCCCTTTCTAGTTGGATCTTAAATCAGATCTAGCAACATCTCCACTCCTATCGGTTTACTAAGATACTGCTCCAGGAAGGAGTCCTGTACACATTTTAGGAATTCCATTCTCTTTTTTCCATTTACTTCCTCTGTCTCCAAACCCATAAGTGGATAAATTTAGAACAATGATTTTGTTATTCCTACCCATTTCTCTAATGTGTCAATAGATTTCTTTCCTTCCTTCCATTTGCTTCTCACAATTTGGAGGTCTGTAATACACCCCCATCAATGTAACTAGCGCCTTTCATCTTTGAATTGCGACCACAATGGGCCAGAAATTCGTGTCTCCATGGGTGAGTACGCGCTGGGTACTCACGCGTAGGCCCAACGAAAGTGCCGGTTTCGTGCATGCACTGCGCATGCGTGGGAAACCGGAACTTCCGTTCCCTTCAAGGAAGGGGTTCACAGGTCGAACGCGTGCACCAGAGAGGCAGCACGTACGCCTGGAACATTCGGTTTTTTTCCAGGATTTTCCAGGAGGGTAAGTCTCCAGCAGCTATGCTTTTAAAAAGCAGTTGCAAGGCCTGCTTTTAACAAGGTATGTGGTGAATTAAGTAAAATTAAAACATTTTTTCCACAGGTTTATTATTTTTAAATACTTTAAGGAAAGGTAAGTTTATTTTTAGCCCTGTTAAAAACTGTAATTAATTTTTTCAAAAATTTAAATTATTGTTTAAAATAGTTATTTTATGTAATTTATAGTTATTTTAAAAATGTGATTTTTAAAAATTTATTTGAAGTATTAGTTATGTTTCGGGGCCGATCTCTAATTCACAAATCTGACAGGTCTTCCTGTCAAATCTATGAATAGAGATTCCCTGCTACGATTGGCTCTCCATGGCCCACATGATCCCAGGGGATGCTTCGAACTAACTGCGCCCCTGGGATACGCAAGCACTGCATGCCGGCAGTTGGAGGAGGCCCAGGATCGGAATCCCACGCGGCCCCACAGCACAACGGCCGGCGCGCTAGGTCAGTGCAGGTTGGGGGCTTTCACCCACGGGAAGCCTCCGACCCGAATTTCTGGCTCATTGACTCTGTCTGTACCCCTTCCTTGTCTACATCATCCCTCTCTACAGCATGGATTCCCTCTTTTACCAATATTGCTGTGGTGTATGTGCCTTTAAGTGCAATTGTGGTGTATGTGCCTTTAAGAGCCCCAGGTGTGCGTAATGCCGGTAATTGCCACTTGGGCTATATAAGCCTGTGTATTGTGTATATCCTTTAGAACCCCCCCCAGACTTGCTTAGTAAATACCTATGAACCAACTCCTGTCTTCAGTGTCTTTATCTACACACGGACACTACAGTGGCGACGAAGTGGAAACGGACTTACCTGCAATTCGGCAGCACCTCAAGGACATTGATTCCTCCAGCGTCCAGAAGACTCAAGGAAGTAATAGAAACTGTGGTTTCACCAGCTGGCCAAGCTGGTGGCAGGTACTGCGCTAATCCTTCCTGGGCGTCAGGCTGGGGCTCCAGCGGCGGGCTCTACAGCTGAGACAGGCAGCGAAATCAGAGGCAAGCAATAACGGACTGGGAGGGTGCACTCGGGAGACGGCCGGCGCGGCAAGCAGGTCAGCGTTTAGACCTCCGTCGGGAACGAGTCTCCAACAGTGAATAAACGGAAACCACAGTAAAACAGCGTTGTTATCGGTAGCAGCGGCGGGAAAGCGCAGGAAGCGCCATATCGTTGCTACAGAGAGAAAAAAAAAGCGCGGGAAGCGCCATATCTTTTTTGAAATGCCTAAGTCTGGCAATATTGATGCTTTTGATAACGAAACAGAGCCTAACTTTGGCAATATTGATGTTTTTGATAACAAGATAGAGGATTGGACCACATATGTAGAAAGAGTGGAGGTGTTTTGCACCGCAAATGGAATAGAAGATGAAAAAAAAGCTTCAGTGCTTCTGGATCTAATGGGCGCAGAAACATACAAGCTGTTACGCAACTTAATCACTACAGACGAACCGATGGACAAGAATTTTGAGGAGATTGTTGATACCCTACACTGCCAATTCGAGGCAGGACTGGCAGATTCTCTGCAAGACAAAGTCATCTGCGATCCCCTAAGTGTAGAAACACAAAAAAAGGTATCTTCTGGAAAAGATTTAACACTGGACAAGGCTTTCAGTGCAATAGGAGCGGCAGAGATACAGCAAAGGCCACAGGACTTCGGCACCCATGAAATGACACGGGGTTTCGAGAGATGTTATCGCTGCGGCAGATCCAACCATGACCAGAGGGATTGTTGGTTCAAAGAAAAAGCATGCAGGCGATGCGGAAAGATGGGACACATTCCACGTGTATGCCGATCTGAAAATAAAAAATCCACTAACGGGAAAAGAATCAATAAGGAAAAGCACAGAAAGGTACAAATGATGACGGACAGTAGCTCCAAAGACCAGAAGAGCGATAGCGACTCCGGAAACAAGAGACTAAGCTCTCTCAAATTACATAATGTAATTGCCAATGAAGATTACCAGACCATTTGGGTTACCCTCATAATAGCAGGGTCCCCAGTTAAAATGGAGCTGGATACAGGATCAGCTCTAACCGTAATAAATCGACGAGATTACGAGAGGCTATTTTCGCATATACCTCTAAAAGACACATCCATTATCTTAAAAACATATACGGGGCAGAAAGTATACCCCAAAGGAAAAATAAAGGTGCCTGTGGTATACAACGGCAAAGAAATACAAAAGTTGTATTTATACATTCTACAAGATGGTGGTCCACCGTTGTTGGGACGTGAATGGATAAGGAAGATACGTTTAGACTGGCACTCCATTCAGGCACTGACGGTGACCAGTAAGGAAAAAAACAATGATGACATCATACCTGAACGATTAAAAGACATCTTGGCCAACGCCAAAGAAGTGTTTCAAGAGAAACTAGGAACCTTGAAAGGCATCACCGCCTCAATAAAAGTGGAAGATGCAGCAATTCCAAAAATTTTTAAGGCAAGACCGGTGCCATACGCAATACGTCCGGCAGTCGAGGCAGAGCTGGAGAATTTGGAAAAGGCAGGCGTATTATCCAAAATAGATTGGAGCGAATGGGCAACACCCATCGTTCCAGTCATGAAAAAAGCATTGAAAAATAACTCTGAGGAACAGAGAAAAATTTGCATCTGTGGGGACTTTAAGGTGACTGTAAACCCGGTCCTTCACATGGTACAGTATCTTCTTCCGAGGATAGAAGATATTTTCGCCTCACTATCCGGAGGTAAACGTTTCACAAAAATTGACTTGGCACAGGCATATCTACAGATGGAGGTTGAGGAGACCTCTAAAAAGTATCTCACAATAAACACACACAAAGGCCTGTACCAGTACAATCGACTGGTTTTTGGAGTAGCATCAGCTCCAGCTATCTGGCAAAGAGCTATGGAGCAAGTCCTGCAAGGGATTCCGGGGACTCAGTGTTACCTAGACGACATCCTTATAACAGGAGAAAACGACAACGAGCACCTTCCCAATTTGGAGCAGGTGCTCACTAGGCTGAAAGAACGGGGCCTACGAGCAAATCGCCCCAAGTGCGAATTTTTCCAAAATCAGATATCATATTGTGACCACATAATTAATAAGGAAGGGTTGCATAAGTCACCTGAAAAAATTGAAGCAGTTATAAAAGCCCCAGCACCTGAAAATGTTTCACAATTGAGGTCATTCCTGGGATTAATAAATTACTATCATAAATTTTTACCGAACTTATCAACTATTCTACACCCTCTTAATGATCTTCTACACACAGGAGTGATTTGGAAATGGAACGAAGACTGTAAACGTGCCTTCCATAAATGTAAAGACTTAATCACAGCCGAGAAAGTTTTGGCTCATTACAACCCATCACTACCAATCAGACTGGCGTGCGATGCATCCCCTTACGGCGTAGGAGCGGTATTGTCCCATAGATTCCCTGATGGCTCGGAACGGCCGATAGCTTTTGCGTCACGCTCATTGAACTCAGCTGAGCGTAACTATTCCCAGATAGACAGGGAAGCACTCAGCCTGGTATGGGGAGTGAAGAAATTCAACCATTACCTACACGGACAAAAATTTACCTTGCTGACTGACCATCAACCCCTCATCTCCATATTCAACCCTAAAAAAGGTGTCCCCATTATGACGGCACAAAGACTACAGAGGTGGTCCCTTTTTCTAGGGGCACACCAATACAACATTGAATACAAAGGGTCAAAACAGCATGGGAATGCTGACGGTTTATCGCGCCTGCCGTTGCCAATGATAGAAGAGGCACCTACGGTAGACCCAGTAGAGATATTCCACTCTACCATAGTGGAATGTCTACCGGTGACAAATTCTGCCATTGAAAGGGAGACCAGAAATGACCCTACTCTCTCACGGGTCTACGATTTAACAATGAAGGGATGGCCAGCACATGGCAAACCATTGTTGCCAGCATTCTCACAAAGAAGAGAACAGCTGTCAGTGTGCCGAGGAACCTTGATGTGTGGATCCAGAGTGGTGATTCCACCCAAACTCCAGGATAAAGTGCTAAAGGAGCTTCACGAGGGGCATCTGGGTGGAGTGAAAATGAAGAACCTAGCTAGGGCGTTTGTATGGTAGCCAGGTATCGATGGAGACATTGAAGACATGACCAAGAGCTGCCTAGGATGCCAGAAGGTCCAAAATGCTCCGCCACAGGCCCCTCTACATCCATGGGAGTGGCCCTCATCTCCCTGGCAAAGGGTGCACATCGACTTTGCTGGTCCATTTATGGATTCAATGTTCTTAATCGCAGTTGATGCACACTCCAAGTGGCCGGATGTAATAAAGGTGTCCTCCACCACCACGGAAAAAACCATCACAGTATTAAGGACCATATTTGCCAGGAATGGGCTGCCGGAACAGATATGTTCTGATAATGGACCGCAATTTGTGTCCGAAGAATTCAGAAAGTTCTTAAAGAACAATGGGGTAAAGCACTACACGTCCGCCCCATACCATCCTGCCACCAATGGATTGGCTGAAAGGTTTGTCCAGACCTTTAAGAAGGCCATAAAGGCCATGGGTAATGAAGACATAAAACTTCAGCACAAGGTGGATAACTTCTTATTTGCATATAGGAATGCAACACATATGGTTACAAACCAAACTCCCGCCATGATGTTCTACAATAGAAACCTAAGATGCCGGCTGGATTTGGTCAAGCCCAACATCCGAAGGGATGTGGAGAACCGGCAGTTTCAGGGCATGAATGAAAGGCCAACTAGGGCCTTCCAGGTAGGCCAACCGGTTTTGGCCCGGGACTACAGTACCGAGAAATGGCAGCCTGGAACTATCTGCACACGACTCGGACCACTGATGTATACCGTGGACATCGGAGAAAGCATAATAAGGCGCCATGCTGACCAAATCATCAAGTCATCCGAAAAGGGACAACCTGCACCACCACGCTATACATCTAACGATGAAGTAGAGATACCCATATCTACCTCCGATCCGGTGATACTGGAACCCGATGAACCCGACACTGGCCTTCATGCCGAATCAGCCTTGCCAGAAGAACCTACTACACCACCAGAAACTACTACACCCCCGAGGCGTTATCCGGACCGAGTCAGGAAGCCTCCTGAGAGACTAACTTATAATTAATTAATACAGCAATGTATATTATTTTGCATATAACATGTAATTAATAATTACTTAAAATATGATGTACTAGTTAGCTAGAAGGGGAGGAATTGTGGTGTATGTGCCTTTAAGTGCAATTGTGGTGTATGTGCCTTTAAGAGCCCCAGGTGTGCGTAATGCCGGTAATTGCCACTTGGGCTATATAAGCCTGTGTATTGTGTATATCCTTTAGAACCCCCCCCAGACTTGCTTAGTAAATACCTATGAACCAACTCCTGTCTTCAGTGTCTTTATCTACACACGGACACTACAATTGCCACTCATCTTTTCTATCCCTCTTAACTACATTATAACCCAATATTGTCTAGTTTACAGCCAGGTTTCAGTTAATGATATTAAGTCCAGATCTTCCTGTGAAATATTTGCTTACTGTTCCCCAAGTTTATTTCACACATTTTGCAATATATACATTTGAACTATTTTTTTAACACTGCTCCTAATCCAATGATTTTTTTTGTCTAAGCTACCCATTACCTTTACTTCAGTTTCTTCCCCATTTATAGTGATTCCATTTGATGTTATTCCTCTACTCCATAAATCACTTTTACTGAATTGTTTTCTGCATTAATTTTATCCTCATCTTTTTCTCCCTTCGCTATTAGCTGTTTGTTGTTTGGCTTTATTTTCTGATCCCTCCTAGCTTTCTAGTTTAAATGACATGTTACTTAACCTATTTAGCCATTTTTTTGAGTACATTAGCACCCTGCCTGTTCAGATATAGTCCTACCTTGGTAAGGAAGTCTTACTACAATTGTACAGGGCTTTGGTCAGACCACACCTGGAGTACTGTGCACAGTTTTGGTCTCCTTATCTGAGGAAGGACATATATGCCTTAGAGGCGGTGTAACAAAGGTTCACTAGATTGATCCCTGGAATGAGAGGATAGTCCTATGAGGAGAGATTGAGTAGATTGGGCCTATGTTCTCTGATGTTTAGAAGAATGAGAGGTGATCTCATTGAAACATAAAAGATTCTGAGGGGGATAAAGAGGATAGATGCTGAGAGGTTGTTTCCCCTGGCTGGAGAGTCTAGCATTGGAGGGCATAGTCTCAGGACAAGGGGTCGGCCATTTAAGACTGAGATGAGGAGGAATTTCTTCACTCAGAGGGTTGTGAATCTTTGGAATTCACTACCACAAAGGACTGTGGCTGCTGAGCCATTGAATATATTCAAGGCTGAGAACGACAGATTTTGGAACTACAGGGGAGTCAAGGGTTATGGGGAGCGAGCAGGAAAGTGGAGTTGAGGCCAAGATCAGATCAGCCATGATCTTATTGAATGGTGGAGCAGGCTTGAGGGGCCGAATGACCTACTCCTGCTCCTATTTCTTATGTTCTTAGGTTCCCTAATCTTCCCGTCTTTTCCTATTCTAACACATGGCTGGGGAAGTAAGCTTGAGATTACTATCTGTGAAGTCCAGCTCCTAAACTTGTTTCCTAATCTCATAAATTGAGCTAGCAGGACTTCAAGACTGCCGTTACCTACATCACTGGCTCCCACATGGACCACAATAACTAGTTCCTCTCCCACCCCTTGCACAATCCTTTCCAGCCGATGCAAAATGTCCCTTACCTAGCATCTGGGAGGCAACAAAGCATCAGGGACTAACAGTCTGGACTGCAACAGGTTGTGTTAGCCCCTCTAACTACTGAACTATCACTACTGCAATTCCAGCTGTGTTACCAATCTCCCCCTGCTCCCTTGAGCCATCTTTTGTTTGTTGGTGCCATTGATATTTATTTAACAGCTCTGCCCTGAGACCTCATTTTCCCCAAAGGAAGCTAGAGCTGCAAATCTGTTTAACAGCATAATTTGCACTGGGGTGCATCAGTTCTAACTCATGTTAAAGTAGAGAAAGGAATTTGATATGAATGCATTAAGAATTTGCACATTAAGTTCATCGTTGGTAATTTATAAATCCTATATTGTTTCTCTCAATTACATTTTTAGTGGACAAATTAATGGAGCAAAACTAGAGGCTATCAATATAAGATAGTCACCAAGAAGTCCAATAGGGAATTCAGCAGAAACTTCTTTACCCAGTGTGGTGAAATAAGTCTTATAAGTATATACCTTATTCTACCTGTGTATAGTTTCCTATTGTAATCTATTGTAACCCTGCTGTTTTCTTGGTTGGCCAGGAATGTTGATGTACTGTATACCACTCTGCTGTGCCATTGATTGTCCTGATCTGTTACTTTGCCCCTGGCTCTGCCTCCTAGTTCACTTCTGAGAAGCTGGTCAGAAGGCTAACATGTGTGTTCTGTTCTGTCCAGTTCTAAGCTATTAAAAGCCAACTGTTTGAGTTATAACTACCAGTCTCTGTAGCTATTTAAGGTATATCAATTTTAATAGCTTATTACTTCCAGGGATGGACAGACTCCTGAAGCCGGAGCGTCTAGACAGTGATCCACATTCGGCGGACGCATCGAAGAAATTCGCACATTGGCTCCGGTGTTTCGAACATTTCATTGCATCGCTCGATGATGGGGCCAACAAACTGGGCCTACTGACTAACCTAGTAAGTCATCGGACCTACTCGCTAATCGAGGACGCTTCTACATACGAGGACGCACTCGTGACTCTCAAGGCCCAATACCTGAAGCCTGTTAACGAGGTGTATGCCAGGCATCTCTTGGCTACCCGCAGGCAACTACCGGAGGAATCGCTGGATGATTTTCTACAGAATCTAAAGGACCTGGCGAAGGACTGCAACTACAAGGCCGTGATGGCCATTTTGTACCAGGAAGAAGCGGTTCGCGATTCGTTTATATCGGGCCTTCGATCGAATTACATTAGGCAGAGGTTGCTTGAAAGGGACACTCTGGATCTAAAGACGGCCGTGGCTACAGCTCAATCGCTGGATGTGGCGCAGAAGAATTCCGAGACCTATGCGTCAGGCCACGCAGCCCTCTCAGCCTCGTGCGCGCCGAGCGAGGAGGCGCCATCCTCTCCGCCTGGGCCTCGGACCAGCCCTACACCACGGGAGTCTCCACCCAGCCCCACCACTGCAGCGATGTCCCGCGGACCAAGATGCTACTTCTGCGGCCAGCTCAAGCACCCCAGACACCGATGTCCTGCGAGAGACGCCACATGTTTCAAGTGCAAGAAACGGGGACATTTCAGCAAGGTATGTAAGGGGAATCCCGTACCTGATACAGTCTCCGCGGCCCTACACGTGGTCCCAGAATTTGATACCGTCTCAGCGGCCGCCTACGGATCTACGATAGCCTCAGTCACGGTTGACCAGTCCAGACCGCATCCACTATCAAAGTCTATGATGGACGTTAAGGTAAACGGACACCCGACGAAGTGTTTAAGCGATTGCGGGAGTACTGAGAGTTTTATTCACCCTAGCCTCATCAAACCGTACTCACTAAAGGTGTACCCTACCCGGAGCAAAATCGCGATGGCATCTAGTCCCTCACTTCGGAGGTAATCGGTTTCTGTAAAGTAACACTGACTGTTAAGGGCACAGAGTATAAAGATTTTAAACTCCTTGGCCTAGAAATTCATTACAGCCACTTTTGGGGCGGTAAAGTCGGGCGGCCGCTAAAGTTTGCGCCCGGCGCAAATTCGAGGCCACTTCTCCGATATTCATTAGCTTCGTCCTAAGAGTTTGCTCGAGCGCTAAAACTGGTGATGCACGCCTCTCTTTAGGCGCTAAGCTGGAGGTGCTGAGCGAGAGCGCCGAGGCCGGGTGCAGCGCAAGTGCGGCCATTTCTTGATTGACAGCAGACACCCTGGCGCCGGCCAGCTCTTAAGGGGGAAGGGTCGACTTGGTCTGCTGCCACGCCCTGGATAGTGGAGCCCTGCAGCTAGGCCTGAACACTGCTGCTGGACCCAAATAGCGCCTGAAACCACGGAGAAGGCCCGTGAACGAGCGCAGCGCTTCTCAGAGCTTGATCTGAGGGTGCTGGTTGGTGCTGTGGAGAACAGACGCCATATTCTGTTTCCGGACAATGGCAGGAAGCCACCGGCCCGCGTCTACCGGAGAGCCTGGAGGCATATCGCCACCAAGGTGTCATCCAACAGCGAGGTCCCCAGGAGCGGTGTCCAATGCCGCAAAAAGCTAAATGACCTCGCCAGGATTGTCAGGGTGAGTACCCTTTCCAGTGTCCTCCTCATCCTTGCATGTGCACCTCACATTATGGGCAAAGGGACCTGAAAGCCCTAATGGCCAGCCATCATGCAGGAGCTATGGGACACTCATGAACATCAATTGCACATTGTGCACTTAACACACTGGCCAGGCTATTCGACCATGGGAGGCAGTGCACACAAGATCAGGGCTACACACTGGCCAGGCTATTCGACCATGGGAGGCAGTGCACACAAGATCAGGGCTACACACTGGCCAGGCTATTCGACCATGGGAGGCAGTGCACACAAGATCAGGGCTACACACTGTACTTAGAGGCCGTCCTTTCTCTTGCAGGCCAAGCTGGCCAATAATAAGAGGAGCTGGACTGTGACCGGGGGAGGCGGACCCCAGATCCAGCCGCTCACCGAGCTGCAACATCGCGTGGAGCGCATCATGGGTGCCCGGGTGATTGGCCCCGTTGCATGTGGAGATGCCGACCCTGTTCTGGGCACCAATGGTAAGGACATCACCTTTTGGACCTCTCTCGTCCCACTTGCGCATCAGATCTACATCCTTTGCCACTGTCCGACCAATGCGCTGAATGCCACCACTCATGCATCCCTCGCTGATGCCCTCTCCTCACTCTAAAGCTACTCTTGTGCCTTCCTGCTTTCAGATGGTGAGGAGGAGGTCCCTGAAGTTGCCAGTGACAGCCCCTCAGAAGAGGAGGAGGAGGAGGAGCAAGAGGAAGGCGGCCCATCAGGGGAACCCTCAGCCGCGGCAACCCATGCCAATGTAGGGGACACGTCTTCCCTGGAGGGGAGCGTGGGGGAAGTGTTGGAGGGGAGGGTAGCTCCTGGGACCAGCGGCCTGCAGAAACGCGGGAGGGGGGTGGAAGCTCAGCGGCCTTCTCCCCAGAGGGGGGAAGGGTCAGAGGGGAGTCCAATTGCTGGGCCCAGCGGCGTCCAGCAATGCAGGAAGGGTCGGCCAGCTCGGCGGCCTTCTCCCCAGAGGGAGAGTCCAGCCTCCAGTCCGGAGACGGCTAACGCCGAGGAGATGCGCCGCCTCGAGGACTTGTCCGCGGACTCGGAGCGCCGGCACACGGAGCTCATGGGGTAGTGGCACAGTTGCCTGAGGCCATTGAGTCCCTGTCTCGGAGTGTGACCGAGTTCGGGGCCTCACAGGCCACCAGTCGGGCGGAATTCGGGGCAGCTCAGGCAGCGAGTGGCCAGGTGATCAGTGGTGCCGTGCAGTCACTGGGTGCTCTGATGCGGTCACTGAACAGGTCAACACGGGCACTCACTGCTGCCACACTCGCTGTGTCAGCCAGGCATCGCCAGGGCACCCGGCGCGCTGCAGCAGCTCAGCGGTCTGTCCCTCGGCAGATTGGTGCGCATGCTGCAGTGCTGGCCCAGCCGAGTGCCAGTGTCTCAGGCGACCAGCGAGCGCCTGCCATCCGCCAGCTTGCCCCCATTCCTCCAGCCGCCACTGCCACTCCCCCAGTGGAGCTGCCAGGAGCTGCTGCAGCGACTGATGCTGGCCATCCACAGCTGCAGCATTCACCAGCCGGCCCCTCGACGGCCAGACCTCGTCTAGGCCGACCCCCAAGGGCATCTGCCGTCACGACATGTGCCCCTCAGGAGCCTGCCCCCAGCCTTGCAGCAGCCAATGGCCTCACTTTGAGGAGGAGCAGCAGGGCGTGCAGGGGCCACCAAAGTTTGCAGAAGGCAACGCCCTCGCGGGCCACTAAGTAGAGGGTGTGTCCAAATGTTCTGTTTTCTGGAATGTGTGTTTTGTGAAGGCCGAGGATGAAGGCCATTTTTGTTTACATCTTTTGTTAATGCTCCCCAGGTTGTGGGAGTGAGTCATGTGTGTGAGTGTTTTTTGGGGGTTTCGTCTGTTTTGGTTTTCATGTGGGAAGGACCCTGAGTTTGTACAATAAACCATTTTATTTATTCACATTGTCCATGTTTGATTTTGAAGTGTTTGTTGCCTTAACCGGCTGAGGGCTTGCGGAGCGGCTGCAATCATGTTCTTTCATTGGCACAAGCCATTCCCTGACAGGGGGCCCAGAAGTGACGGTCAATAAGCCGCCGACGGGCGGCCCTTGGACCTTCTGCCTCCCTCCTGGGCTGGTACTCCTCGTCCTCCTCCTCCTCCTGCTCCTCCTCCTGAGGTGGTGGTCCAACGTGAGGTGGCAGTGCCTGAGTCCTGCAGATAGCCAGGTTGTGCAGCATGCAGCAAACGACGACGAATTGGGAGACTCGCTCCTGCGAATACTGGAGATCTCCCCCGGTGCGATCCAGACAGCGGAACCGTTGCTTGAGGATGCCGATTGTTTGTTCTATGATGTTCCTAGTCGCTTGATGGCTCTCGTTGTATGCCTCTTCAGCAGGGGTCGTGGGCGCGCGGAGCGGGGTCATGAGCCAGGTACACAAAGGATAGCCTTTGTCCCCGATAAGCCATCCTCTTGGGTGAGGCTGTGTCTGGAACATGTCAGCCACGGTTGTCTGTCGCAGGATAAAGGCATCGTGGCTGCTGCCTGGAAAGCGGGCATTGACAGCTAGGATGCGCTGCCTGTGGTCACACACCAGCTGTACATTGAGGGAATGGTAGCCCTTCCGGTTGCGGTAATCCTCGGCATGCTCCAGAGGTGCCCGCAAAGCCACATGCGTGCAGTCAATGGCGCCCTGCACCATGGGGAAGCCCGCTATTCTTGCAAATCCCACTGCACACTGCTGCTGCTTCTCCAGGGTCATGGGGAAGGAGATGAATTGACGTCTCCTTCTGAAAAGGGCATTGGTCACCTGGCGGATGCAGCAATGCACGGCGAACTGGGAGATGTTAGCGATGTCCCCAGCAGCGGATTGGAAGGAGCCGGTGGCATAGAATTTGAGAGCCACCGTCACCTTCACTGCCACCGACAGAGATGTCCTGCGCATCAGCTGTGGACGCAGATCTCTGTGCAGCAGCTGGCAGATGTCTGCAACCACCTCCCTTCTGAATCGCAGCCTCCTAACACACTGCGCGGCAGACATGGTCAGATAGGAGGACTGCTGGCAGTATACCCTGGGTGGGTAAGGCCTCACTTGGCGACGCCTGTTGCCCCCTCTGCGTCTAGCCAGGGCTGCCACTCTCTCACGGCGTCTGTAAGCCCTTCCGGCATAAGGCTGAAACTCAGCGTTGGCACCCAATGCAGCCCCCATTATATGCTGGCAAACACTGAGATCTCAATGAAGGCAAAGATAATTGCTAAGCTCTGGCCTGAGCCAAAAATACCTGTCCTAGTGTTGGGCCAAAGCAGTAAGCTCTCCTCCTTGGTCTCTCTCCAAAAAACCGTTGCACAAGAGTGAATGCTGCAAAATGGCTGGCCTTTATAGTGCAGGGTAAGTGCCCTTTAATTTGCGCTCCCCGCGGCCCGCCTCGGCTGTGTACCGTTCCACTTCACAGTCATTAGGGCCGCCCGGCACACAATGGGGCGGCGCGAGTGAAGTTCCGGTTCCGGGCGCACAAAGGGCGTTGCACGACGAAATGACGTCATGATCTGCGCGCACAGCAGGGCGCGCGCTAAGGCTTTGCGCCGGCGCTAATTGTCTAGTGAAGTTGGGGCGAGGCGCAGATCGCGCTGCGCCCGGGCGCTAAGCGCCTAGCGCTCGAGATCTACTCCTCCTAAGGCGCTAACGGCTGGCGCGCCCAACTGAATTTCTAGGCCCTTTTGTTGCCGCAGCTCTGCGTGAAACTAATTCTAGGCCTAGATTTCCAGTGCCACCACGAGAGCGTCACACTTGCATATGGCGGATCCCAGCCCGCTTAAAGAACTACCACTGCCACATAACCCTAAGGCCTTAAGAAGGTGTCTGGGATTCTTCTCTTATTATGCTCAGTGGGTGGCCAACTATTCGGACAAAGCCCGAGCCCTTATCAAGTCGACGCATACAGTTTGCGGCCTCTCCCATTTAAAGATAAGCCCACCATCCCTGTTTGCGAACCTCGCCCCAAACTGTAGACCTATCGCGACCAAAAGTCGACGGTACAGTTCGGAAGATAAAAAATTTATAAAAGAAGAAGTAGGAAGGCTACAGCGGGAGGGTATCATCGAAAATAGTAATAGCCCGTGGCGTGCTCAGGTAGTGGTGGTTAAAACTAATGAAAAGAAACAGCTCGTGGTCGACTGCAGCCAGACCATCAACATATATACGCAACTAGACGCTTATCCCTTGCTCCGCATCTCCGAGATGGTGAACCAGATTGCCCAGTATCGTGTGTTTTCCACTATTGACTTAAAGTCTGCCTATCACCAGCTCCCCATAAAAGTAGACGACCGTCCTTATACGGCTTTTGAGGCAAATGGGCGCCTGTACCAATTCCTTAGGGTACCCTTCGGGGTCACGAATGGAGTTTCCGTTTTCCAATGGGAAATGGACCGTATGGTAGATGAGAATGCGTTGGAGGCAACATTTCCGTACCTGGACAATGTTACTATCTGTGGACGCGACCAACAGGAGCATGACCGGAATCTCGCTAAATTTCTAGACTGCCCAAAAGCTAAACCTGACCTATAACGAGCACAAATGTACTTTCAACACTACTCGTCTGTGTATTCTCGGCTGTGTGGTGGAGAATGGGGTAATCGGGCCAGACCCTGAACGATTACGCCCGCTTAAAGAACTACCACTGCCACATAACCCTAAGGCCTTAAGAAGGTGTCTGGGATTCTTCTCTTATTATGCTCAGTGGGTGGCCAACTATTCGGACAAATCCCGAGCCCTTATCAAGTCGACGTCCTTCCCTCTATCAGTAGAAGCGCAGGAGGCATTCACCAACATCAAACGGGACATTGAAAAGACCGTGGTATGTGCTGTGCACCGCAACAAATGCTACTCCTCATGAGAGGATGTTCGGTTTCCCCAGGAAATTTTCCTCAGGTATTTCACTACCCGGGTGGTTGATGTCCCCGGGCACTGTACTGCTATGAAAACATGTGAGAGGTCATAAGACTGATCCCCTAGTGGAGGAAGTACAGCTCCTCCACGCCAATCCTCAGTACGCATATATTCAATACCCTGATGGACGTGAGGATACTGTTTCAATAAAGGACCTGGCTCCGGCAGGAGAAGAGAGAGAGAGCGATGCTGCTAGCGAAGATGCGGGTGTGGAGCACCGTGATGCGCCGCCTGTGGGGGTGGGATGCCCGGAGGTACAAGACGTACAAAACGTCATTTTGGAAAACCCAGCAGATGCCGGGACGGCGGAGGAACCTGAGCAAGTCCCCCAAGAGGTTCCTCGGCCGACGCTACGTCGCTCACTACGAACTGTAAAACCCCCGGTCAGACTTAACTTATAGGAGGGGTGAATGTGGTGAAATAAGTCTTATAAGTATATACCTTATTCTACCTGTGTATAGTTTCCTATTGTAATCTATTGTAACCCTGCTGTTTTCTTGGTTGGCCAGGAATGCTGATGTACTGTATACCACTCTGCTGTGCCATTCATTGTCCTGATCTGTTACTTCGCCCCTGGCTCCGCCTCCTAGTTCACTTCTGAGAAGCTGGTCAGAAGGCTAACATGTGTGTTCTGTTCTGTCCAGTCCTAAGCTATTAAAAGCCAACTGTTTGAGTTATAACTAACAGTCTCTGTAGCTATTTAAGGTATATCACCCAGAGAGTGGTGAGAATGTGGAACTCGCTACTGTTGTGTCTGTGTATATCAAGACACAGACTGCAGGAGAAACAGTACAACAGGTGTTTACTGAATGAGGGTTACTATAGAACTAATTGTGCAGATCACTATTCAGGGTTTATATACAGGTGTGGTCACTGCCGGTACTACAGTATACAGGAGCTGTAAAAAGTAGTTCTCCCCTTAAAGGTGCATATATTACAATTCCTCCCCTTTTAGATTAACAGTACCATAACACTCATTTAACAATTAAATATCAAACTAATTACAATTAACACTTTTAACATGCAACATTAGCTGAAAATAGTCTATTTATAAATTCAGTCTTTGGGGAGGCTTCCTGATCCTTTCTGGATAGCGCCTTTCTCAAGTATCTTGCTCTTGGTGCGGAGGTGATTCTGGCCCCCTGTCGTCGGTTGGTTCATCTGCTTCCGATGCTACTGTTTCTGGGGTAGATGCTACCTGTACGTCGGGTTCATCACCAGGTACGTATGGGCGAGACATGGGGTTGACTCGTTACTGTGACTCTAGGATCTGGTCAGCATGGCGTCTCACAATGTTCTCCCCAACATCCACTGTGTACATTAGTGGCCCCTGCCGTGTGCATATCATTCCAGGTTGCCATTTCTCTGTTCGGTAGTCGCGGGCCAAGACTGGTTGCCCTACATTGAAGCTCCTTGTTGGCTTCTCATTGATGTGCTGGAATTGCTTACACTCAACATCTCTTCGTACATTTGGTCTGAGCAAATCCAGACGAGATCTCAACCTTCGGTTAAAGAACATCATGGCTGGGGCCTGGTTGGTGACTGCATGTGTCGCATTTCTGTAGGCTAACAGGAAATTGTCCACCTTATGCTGCAGTGGAATGTCGTCATCGCACATGGCCTTTACTGCTTTTTTAAAGGTTTGTACGAACCTCTCAGCCAATCCATTTGTGGCTGGATGATACGGGGCGGATGTGTAATGCCTTACCGCATTCCTTTTCATAAATCTTCGAAACTCTTCGGACACAAACTGTGGTCCGTTATCAGAGCAAATCTGCTCTGGCAAGCCGTTCCTGGCAAAAATGGTCCGTAGGACTGCAATAGTTTTCTCCGTGATGGTGGAGGACATTTTGATCACCTCAGGCCATTTCGAGTGCACATCCACGGCTATTAAAAACATTGAATCCATGAATGGACCAGCAAAATCAATATGCACCCGTTGCCATGGAGATGAGGGCCACTCCCATGGGTGTAGAGGGGCATGTGGTGGTGAATTTTGGACCTTCTGGCATCCTGAGCAGCTCTTTGTCAGGTCCTCGATTTGCTGATGGATCCCCAGCCACCACACATAAGCCCTAGAAAGGCTTTTCATTTTCACCCCTCCCAGATGACCTTCGTGAAGCTCATTGAGCACTCTCTCCCTTAACTTGGGTGGAATTGCCACTCGGGATCCACACATCAAGGCCCCCTGGCATACTGACAGCTGTTCTCTTCTGGATGAGAATGCAGGCAACATTGAGTCGCCATGTGCTGGCCATCCCTTCACCGTCAAATCATATACCCGAGAGAGTGTCAGGTCATTTTGGGTCTCCTTCTCTATACCAGCGTTAGTTACTGGCAAGCATTCAATTATAGTCGAATGAAATATTTTGACAGGATCCACTGCTGGTGCTTCCTCTGCAGTAGGCAGTGGCAGGCGTGATAGCCCATCAGCGTTTCCATGCTGTTTCGTGCCCTTATACTCGATTTCATATTGGTGCGCCCCAAGAAAAAGGGACCATCTTTGTAGCCGTTGCGCAGTCATCACCGGAACGCCCTTCTTTGGATTAAAGATGGAGACAAGTGGTTGGAGGTCAGTCAGCAAGGTGAACTTCTGCCCGTGCAGATAGTGATTGAACTTTTTCATTCCCCACACTAGGCTGAGGGCCTCCCTGTCAATCTGGGCATAGTTACGCTCGGCTGAGGTTAGTGACCGAGACGCAAAGGCTACTCGCCTCTGCGAGCCGTCTGGGAATTTGTGCGACAGCACCGCTCCAATGCCATAGGGTGATGCATCACACGCCAACCGAATTGGTAATGCTGTGTTGAAATGAGCCAACACCTCTTTTGATGTGATCAATGCTTTGCTCTTCTGGAAAGCTTGTTTACATTCGTCACTCCACTTCCATGGTACCCCCGTTTGCAGTAGGGTGTTCAGTGGGTGTAGTACGGTAGACAAATTCGGCAAGAACTTATGGTAGTAGTTCACCAGCCGGAGGAACGACCTCAGTTGTGACACATTTTCCGGTGCTGGAGCCTTGACTACTGCATCAATCTTTTCAGGGGACTTATGTAACCCCTCTTTATCAATAACGTGGCCACAATACGAGATCTGCTTCTGGAAAAACTCGCATTTGTGGCGATTAGCTCGGAGCCCATATTCCTTCAATCTAGTGAGCACCTGCTCCAGGTTGGCGAGGTGATCACTGTCATTTTCGCCCGTGACCAGGATGTCGTCCAAATAACACTGGGTCCCTGGAATCCCTTGCAGGACTTGTTCCATTGCCCTTTGCCAAATAGCCGGAGCTGATGCTACCCCGAACACCAGCCGGTTGTATTGGCAGAGAACGTTATGAGTGTTGATCGTGAGGTACTGTTTCGAGGCTTCTTCTACCTCCATTTGCAGATACGCCTGGGCCAGATCAATCTTAGTGAAGCATTCCCCTCCCGATAGCGAGGCGAAAATATCTTCAATCCGCGGAAGCGGATATTGTACAGTGTGAAGGACTGGGTTCACTGTCACCTTAAAGTCCCCACAGATGCGAACCTTCTTTGGCTCCCCAGGCGTATTACTCAACGACCTCTTCATTACAGGAACGATGGGTATAGCCCACTCGCTCCAGTCCACTTTGGACAGTACTCCTGAACGTTCCAAACCTTCCAGCTCTGCTTCGACGGCTGGGCGGATCGCATAAGGTACGGGTCTGGCCTTAAAAAACTTTGGGCTTGCATTTTCCTCTATTTTGATCGTCGCTGTTATGCCTTTTAACGTTCCGAGTCCCTGCTGGAACACTTCTTGTGCATCAGTTAGCATTTTTGACAGTCGTCCAGGTATGACGTCGTCATCCTTTTTGGCATCTACAGTCAGTGCTTGTATGGAATGCCAATCTAGCTGTATCTTCCGGATCCATTCACATCCTAGTAGTGGTGGTCCTCCATCTGGCAATACATATAGGTCCATTTTTGGTGTTTCCTTGCCGTTATATATAACGTTCACGCTTATTTTTCCTTTGTGGTATACTTTTTGTCCCGTGTACATCTTCAAGACAACCTTTGTATCTCTCAAGTGTATATGTGAGAATAGCCGCTTGTAGTCCCTTCGGTTTATGACTGTTAGGGCTGATCCTGTGTCCAATTCCATTTTCACTTGGACTCCTGCTATCTTGAGCGTGACCCAGAAAGTTTGGTGATCCTCCGTTTTGATCACATTATGTAGTTTCAGTCAACCCTGCTCCTTGCTTCCGGAGTCTGTATCACTCTTCTGTTCGTCTGAACTACTCTCCGTCACCTTATGTATGTTCTTGTACTTCTCCTGTGGAGATTTCTTGCTATTGGTTTTCTTTCCTGACCTGCAGACTCTTGCTATGTGTCCTACTTTTCCACACTGTCTGCACACTTTGTCCTTGAACCAGCAATCATTATGGTCGTGTGTTGTTCTGCCGCAGCGATAGCACTTCACTGTTCCGTATGACATTTCATTTGTGCCATATTCTTGCGGCCTCCGTTGTATCTCTGCAGCGCCCCGTGCTGCTGCTTCGTGTGATACTGCCATGCTGAAAGCCTTGTCCAGCGTAAGATCCTTTTCTGATAGAAGCCGTTTCTGGGTTCCTTCACTTTGAAGCCCACACACAAACTTGTCCCTTAAAGTATCTGCTAGTCCCGTTCCAAACTGGCAGTGTTTCGATAGCTTGCGCAGTTCCGTTAAATACTCAGCATTACTTTCATCTTTATGCTGGTTCTTTTTGTGAAACTTAAATCTTTCTGCTATCAGCAGCGGTGTGGGGTTTAAGTGGTCCTGTAGGATTGACACGATGTTTTCAAAATCCTTTTCTACTGGCTTCTCTGGGGTTACTAGGTTTCGTAGTAAGCCATACGTTTTTGCACCCATTGAATTCAACAATACCAGCGCTTTCTTGTCATCTGGCACTTCATTCACCTTGCAGTATACTTCTATGCGTTCGACATATGTCGTCCAATCTTCGACTTCACTGTCGAACGCTGTGATGCTGCCACTCTTCGGCATTTTTGGGTGTGGTTAGACTGGCTTAAAATGGCGTCTCCCACGCTTTCCTTTCTTCCCCGCTGCAGCTTAAAATGGCATCTCCCGCGCTGCTGCCAACGCCGCTCTCGGCGGTCCTCATGGCAAATGGCGACGCCCTGTGGGTTTTGTGCGCTGCTCCTGCGCTGCTGCCAATGCCGCTCTCTGCGGTCCTCGTGGCAATGGCAGCGCCTCACGTTTTCCTGCGCGCCTTTCTCCCCCATTGACGCTGCTCGGCCCTTGAACACCGGCTGCGCTCTGCGCGTTTTCCTGCGCGCCTCTCTCCCCCGTTGACGCTGCTCGGCCTTTGAAAACCATCTGCGCTCTGCTCTCTCTTGTCTCTCTCCCCGTTGACGCCGCTCGGTCCTGAACACCGGCTGCACTCTGGGCACTCTGTCCTCTCTCTCTCCCCCGTCGACGCTGCTCGGCCTTTTTCTGTGCCGCTCGGTCGGCTCTAGTCACCGCTGTCTGGGAAGGGTCTGCGCAGTACCTGTTGCCAGCCCATTTTGCTGGACCACCGTGACTGGAAAGCCAAGCCTGGCTCTCGACAGCCTCCCCTGCGATGCTCAAATCTCCGCTGGGTGACTGGGCGGTTGCCCGTGGTCGACGCCTGTGCTTCTGGACTCGACCTCCTTCCACTGTTCTCCAGGAGCATATCCCTGGGAGGTGATGCAGAGTTGCAGGTAGGTTCGAATCTGCTCGTCGCCAATGTTGTGTCTGTGTATAATAAGACACAGACTGCAGGAGAAACGGTACAACAGGTGTTTACTGAATGAGGGTTACTCTAGAACTAACTGTACAGATCACTACTCAGGGTTTATATACAGGTGTGGTCACTGCTGGTACTACAGTATACAGGAGCTGTAAAAAGTAGTTCTCCCCTTAAAGGTACATACATTACAGCTACCACAGGAAGTGGTTGAAGCGAATCGTTTAGATGCATTTAAGGGGAGGCTAGATTAGCTTATGAGGGAGAAGGGAATAGAGTGTGACGCTGATAGGGTTAGATGAGGAAAGATGGGAGGAGCTTCCGGGGCATAAACACCAGCATGGACTGGTTGAGCCACATGGCCTGTTTCTGTGCCGTATATCCTATGTAATTGAAAATTATTATCAGTCAGGACCCCAGAAGAAATGTCCTGATTCTAAATGCAAAACAATGTTATTTAAGGTCTTATAGAGAAAGTGTTTCCAACGCAAGGTTCTTTGTACTTCACCCCTTATTCTTTCAACAGGTTTCCCTTTTAAAAATGCTTATCATTTAGAGATGGTTTAACAACTGTCACTGGACAGTATTTTCTTTAATGAAAATGTCATTCATGGACTCCGAGCAGAGGAGATTCTGCTTTTGAGTGGAAACTCTTGTTTAAAGCTCAGCTAAGAAAGAGACAGAAATACATTGAAAGCAATTTCCCTGTATTTACCGTCTACTTTCAAGAAATAATAGCAAACATATATGTGAGCATTATTTGTTGTCATTCCAGAAAATGCGACAGAAAAACATTGTGTCACATAATCCTGGGAAGGAGAAGCACATTCCCCCATCCTTCTTTTTTCACCTGGATTCCTACATTGCTGTACCAGTGAAACAAGGTTAGGGAATAACTTCTGCCAGTCACACAATCAATATCATCTGTCCAATTACATCAAAGCACATACTCTGAAAGACAACTGAGGCAACAATGTGAAACTTCACCAATAAAAAATAGCTAAATCTATCTATCGATCATCTATCGATCTATTGATCAATCTTTCTTGCTATTCCACTCCTTGGCCTGTGTATCCATGAACTGTGCCAGAATTAGATCAACTGGTGTCATGTTAATAAAATTGGTGTGTCACACGTTGGAGCAATGTCACTGGGCAAAAGTGACCATGAGACTATTTCAATTGAGTGACACATCTCATTGGGCAAATTGACTTTTCAAGACCTAGTAATACCAGTGAGCTGCAAAATACCAATTATGTTACTGTTCTATCATGTCACTCTCTATCAATCTTTTTGGCTGCAGCCTAGCTGACTATTCTGTGTATGATTTGTTAAGTCTGTGTGTTATATTGAGAATTACTACACAGACCACAAGAGTAAACTTTAACAGGACTTTACTGGTTGAAGGTCAGGGCGGAACTGCCCAATAAATCATTACACAGCACTTATATACCGGTGTGGTCACCACCGGTATTACAGTATACAGCAGCCAAGATAAAGTAGTGCAACCCTTAAAATAGTTCTCTTAAAGGTGGAACAGTTACATACACTACAATCCTCCCTTTTTAGGTTAATAGTATATATTCCCATTAAACATAACATCATAACATATATACACAACTTAATGTAAAAACAGTTCACAGATTCAGTCTCTCTGGAGGCTTCCTGACTCGGTCCGGATAACGCCTCGGTGGTGTAGTAGTTTTCGGTGGTGTAGTAGGTTCTTTTGGCAAGGTCGATTCGGCTTGAATGTCAGTGTCGGGTTCATCTGGTTCCAGTATCACCGGATCGGAGGTAGATACTATGGGTATCTCTGCTTCATCATTAGGCGTATAGAGTTGTGGTGTAGGTTGTCCCTTTTCGGATGACGCTATGATCTGGTCAGCATGGCGCTTTATTATGCTTTCACCAATGTCCACGGTATACATCAGCAGTCCTAGTCATGTGCAAATAGTTCCAGGCTGCCATTTCTCGGTACGGTAGTCCCGGGCCAAAACTTGTTGACCTATCTGGAAGGTTCTAGTTGGCCTTTCATTCATGCCTTGAAATTGCCGGTTCTCTACGTCCCTTCTGATGTTTGGCTTGATCAAATCCAGCCGGCATCTTAGTCTTCTATTGAAAAACATCATGGCGGGAGTTTGGTTTGTGACCGCATGTGTTGCATTCCTGTACGCCAACAAGAAGTTATCTACCTTGTGTTGTAGATTTATGTCTTCATTACCCATGGCCTTTATGGCCTTCTTGAAGGTCTGGACAAACCTTTCAGCTAATCCATTGGTGGCGGGATGGTATGGGGCGGATGTGTAGTGCTTAACCCCATTGTTTTTTAAGAACTTCCTGAATTCTTCGGACACAAATTGCGGTCCATTATCAGAACAGATCTGTTCCGGCAGCCCATTCCTGGCAAATATGGTCCTTAATACTGTGATGGTTTTTTCCGTGGTGGTGGAGGACATCTTTATTACCTCCGGCCACTTGGAGTGTGCATCCACCGCGATTAAGAGCATTGAGTCCATAAATGGACCAGCAAAGTCGATATGTACCCTTTGCCATGGAGATGAGGGCCACTCCCATGGATGCAGAGGAGCTTGTGGTGGGGCGTTTTGGACCTTCTGACATCCTAAACAGCTCTTGGTCATTTCTTCGATGTCTCCATCGATACCTGGCCACCACACGAACGCTCTGGCTAGGTTCTTCATTTTCACTCCACCCAGATGCCCCTCGTGAAGCTACTTTAGCACTTTTTGCTGGAGTTTGGGTGGAATCACCACTCTGGATCCACACATCAAAGTTCCTCGGCACACTGACAGCTGTTCTCTTCTTTGCGAAAATGCTGGCAACAGTGGTTCGCCATGTGCTGGCCATCCCTTCACCGTTAAATCGTAGACTCGTGAGAGAGTCGGGTCATTTCTTGTTTCCTTTTCAATCGTAGAATTTGTTACTGATAGACATTCCACTATGGTTGAGTGGAACATCTCCACTGGGTCCACTGTAGGCGCCTCTTCTACCGTTGGCAACGGTAGGCGTGATAAACCATCAGCATTCCCATGCTGTTTTGATCCTTTGTATTCTATGTCATATTGGTGTGCCCCTAGGAAAAGGGACCACCTCTGTAGCCTTTGCGCTGTCATAATGGAAACGACCTTTTTAGGGTTGAATATGGATACCAACGGCTGGTGGTCTGTCAGCAGTGTAAACTTCTGGCCCTGCAGGTAATGATTAAACTTCTTTACTCCCCACACCAGGCTGAGAGCCTCCCTATCTATCTGAGCATAGTTGCGCTCAGCGGAGGTCAATGATCTGGATGCAAATGCGACTGGCCTTTCCGAGCCATTTGGCAACTTGTGTGAGAGTACTGCTCCAATACCATAAGGAGAAGCATCACAAGCTAAACGAATAGGTAGCGTTGGGTTGAAGTGAGCCAACACTTCCTCTGAAGTGATCAATGTCTTGCTTTTGCGAAAAGCCTTCTTACAGTCCTCGCTCCACTTCCATGGTACTTCTTTCTGCAAAAGAGCATTCAGCGGGTGCAGCACCGTGGATAGATTTGGCAGAAACTTATGGTAAAATTAATCAACCCTAGGAACGACCTCAACTGGGATACATTTTCCGGAGCGGGAGCCTTCACAACAGCTTCGATCTTGTCAGGTGACTTGTGCAGCCCCTCCTGGTCAATGACATGACCACAGTACGAGATCCGTTTCTGAAAGAACTCACATTTCTGGCGATTAACTCGAAGGCCATATTCCTTCAACCTGGTGAGCACCAGTTTCAAGTTTGCAAGGTGTTCCTCATCGTCCTCTCCCGTAATCAGGATATCGTCCAAGTAACATTGAGTGTTTGGAATTCCCTGTAATACCTGCTCCATGGCCCTCTGCCAAATTGCTGGAGCCGAAGCCACTCCAAAAACCAGTCTATTATATCGATACAATCCTCTGTGCGTGTTGATTGTGAGATACTGGCGCGACTCTTCCTCAACTTCCATCTGTAAGTATGCTTGCGCCAGGTCTATCTTGGTGAAGTGTTTCCCACCAGACAATGAAGCAAAGATATCCTCAATCCGCGGAAGCGGATATTGCACCATGTGAAGCACCGGATTAACTGTGATCTTGAAGTCTCCACAGATGCGGACCTTCCCCGGTCCCCCTGGCTTGTTACTCGATGAACGCTTCATGACGGGAACAATGGGCATGGCCCACTCACTCCAGTCCACCTTAGACAGTACTCCCGAACGTTCTAGCCCTTCCAGCTCAGCTTCCACAGCAGGTCGTATCGCATAAGGTACCGGTCTGGCTTTGAAAAATTTTGGGTTTGCATGTTCTGCAATCTTGATTTTTGCCTTAATTCCTCTTAGTGTTCCCAGTCCCTGTTGGAACACCTCTTTAGCCTCATCCAATATTCTGGACAATCGTTCAGGTTTGACATCTTTTTTTCCGGAATCTACCGTTATTGCGTTTAGGGAGTGCCAGTCCATATTTATTTTCCTGATCCACTCCCGTCCCAGAAGTGGTGGACCTCCCTCAGGTAGTACATATAAGTCCATTCCTTGGTGTTCTTTGCCCTTGTGTATCACCTTGACTTTTATCTTTCCGATGGGGTATACTTTTTGCCCCGTGTATGTCTGCAATTCTATCTCCGTATCCCGTAGGGGAATATGTTTGAATAACTTTTTGTAATCTTGCTTATTCATGACCGTCAACGCCGATCCGGTGTCCAATTCCATCTTCATTTGGACTCCTGCTATCTGCAGTGTGACCCAGATAGTTTGTCGGTCAGCTTCCTTACTCACATTGTGAATTCTCAGACTACCCAGTTCCTTGCTGTTGGAGTCTGAATCCGAATTCTGTTCATCCGAACTCTTCTCAGCCACCTTATGTACCTTTCTGCACTTTCCCTGCGGTGACTTTTTGTTGCTGGTCTTCTTTCCTGACCGGCATATTTTAGCTATGTGACCAAGCTTGCCACATTTTCTACATTCCTGGTTTTTAAACCAGCATTGGTTCTGATCATGTGTTGTCTTCCCACAATGATAACATTTCGTTGTACCCGAAGCCATTTGATCTACGCTGAGTACCGCTGCCTTCAGCTGCATTTCCGCAGTGCCTCTCGCTGCGGCTTCGTGCGATGTTGCAATAGAGACAGCCTTATCAAGTGTAAGATCATTCTCTTCAAGCAGCCGCTTTTGTGATCCTTCTTTCGACAAACCACACACGAATTTGTCTCTCAGTGCCTCTGTCAGGCTTTCCCCAAACTGGCAGTATTTCGCTAGCTTGCGCAGTTCAATTAAATACTCCGCGTTGCTTTCCTCTTTCAGTTGCGTTCTCGCATAAAATTTAAATCGTTCCGCTAACATCAGCGGTGTGGGGTTCAAATGATTCTTCAGGACAGCAACAATTTTAGCGAAAGTCTGATCCGCCGGTTTAGCTGGTGATAGAAGATGCTTCAATAGCCCGTATGTCTTCGCACCCATTGAGTTTAGTAAAGTTAGTGCTTTATCTTCATCTGATATTTTATTTGCCTTACAATATATCTCTATGCGTTCTACATACATGGCCCAATCTTCAACATCGGGATCGAAATCGTTGATGTTACCATGCTTAGGCATCCTCGCGATCTTCTTGAGAAACAAAAGAATTATTTATTTATTTATTTTTTTACAAAATGGCGGTTTCCCGCGCTTGTCTTCTTCCCCCGCCTCCGAAAATGGCGGCTTCCCGCGTTTGCCTTTCTCCCCCGCTGGCTGTAATGGCGATTGCTGTATTGCTGCGTTCGCCCTCCCCCAGCGGTTTTCAAATCGTGCCTCCCAGCCCCTCTTGCAGTCCAGTCCTTTCCCCCCGGCTGCGGCTGAGTTCTCCGCGGTTTTTTTTATTTTCTCCCGCGCCTTACGCTGACCCGGTCGCTGCACCTCGCGTTCTCGGTAGCTGCCCGGCCTTTTTCACCGGTCGCGGTCGAGCTCTCTCTCGACACTGTTGCGTCTCCCAGCCCGCTTGCAGCCCGGTCTTTCGCACCGGCTGCATTTGCATTCACCGCGGCTTCCGTGCCTTACGCTGCCCCAGTCTCAGTGCCTCTGTCCCTGACTTCTGTCCGGCTCTTTTCCCCGGCCGTGGTCGAGTTCTCCGCCCTTATATCCTCCGTTTTTGTTTTTTTTTCTCCCCTACTCACAGTCAACGTGGCCGACTTGCTGCTCGTCGCTGATCGGCTTATCCACCACCATGATAGAAGGGATGATCACTGCCTGTTGCTGATGGAAGGCTTCGTGTCAGAATTCTTCCTGTGCTCTGCAGACCCGAGTCTTCTCTCAGCAGAATGATGAGGGCGGATGCCTCCTCTCGACGCATGTTAAACTTCCTTGGATGCATCTCTGCCGCAGGGTAAGATAGTACTCATCGCCACTGTTAAGTCTGTGTGTTATATTGAGAATTACTACACAGACCACAAGAGTAAACTTTAACAGGACTTTACTGGTTGAAGGTCAGGGCGGAACTGCCCAATAAATCATTACACAGCACTTATATACCGGTGTGGTCACCACCGGTATTACAGTATACAGCAGCCAAGATAAAGTAGTGCAACCCTTAAAATAGTTCTCTTAAAGGTGGAACGGTTACATACACTACATGATTGATCAGCTAGGTGGCGCAGGGATTTGAAATTAGTCCAATAGCAAAATACTGCGGCTGCTGGAAATCCGAAAGAACAACAGGAAATGCTGGAAAAACCCAGCAGGCCAGGCAACATCCATGGAGAGAGAAATAGAGTCAATGTTTCAGGTCGAAACCCTTCGTCAGGACTGAGAAAAACACAGGAAATGAAACAGATTAAAAGGCCAGTTTGGGGGGCTGGGAAATGGGGATGAGAGAACATTTGTTCTTTCATCCCCATTTCCCAGCCCCCCAAACTGGCCTTTTAATCTGTTTCATTTCCTGTGTTTTTTCTCAGTCCTGACGAAGGGTTTCAACCTGAAACATTGACTCTATTTCTCTCTCCACGGATGTTACCTGGCCTGCTGAGTTTTTCCAGCATTTTCTGTTGTTATTTGAAATTAGTCCTTGGTAATCATGTGACCCTTTCTACGGTAAACATTGTGAAATGTTTTTTTAGCATTGTAATTGGCCAGTGAGAACAACCGATTGAGAAAATGTTATCCGAGACCCTACTCATTGGTTCCTGATAACATCATGGCCACAACAAGGAATATCAGTGACATCACGGATCAGTTTAAATTGATAACAACCAAAAAAAATTCTTCAATAATATGTCATCAAGGTTATAAACAAAATATAAATTGGTAGGGGAGGGTGAAAATGTTCTTTCTATTTGTTATAAAATTAACAGAGATATTTGATACAGGCAGTCAAGCAATGGATTAACTAGATATGCATGAAATACAGATATACACTTTCAAATAAATATATAATATGTTGCAGGTCCCAGTAAGGAAAGAAAAAATTAAATTGTGAATTACTATCAAACTCTAGAAATTTTAGATACGCTGATACAGGGTGACTTCGGGCCGTGTTGCTGCTATATTTTTGGATAATATCTACGCCAGCATATTATTCACATAAATCCAGGAAACTTACAAGAGCTGGACTTCTGCCGGGGTTGGTGTTATGTAAATGAGTGGCAGAAAGTATCAGCAGACGTATATTGGAAGTGATGCAAATGATCAAGAAAATTTGTGCGTAGTCATGTTTCAACGTAAAACTGGCATAAATCAGTTACGTGCAAATTTCCTCAGGAAAAAAGTCACGCTCTTACACCATAGTTACAACATAACTTTTCAGGAACTTCCGGAGCATTGTGACTTGTGGTAATTAAGACATTTTCGATAGTTATGTGCTGGTAAATACATTACTAACCATTCAGCTGGGAGCACTGCAAATACCAATACACAGCACCTGAATTTACCACTCGGTTGAGTTAAGACAATCAGAAGCTGGTTGCAAGTATTCCAATTTACCACCTCAACAAATATGGAGACAGCCATACTGTGTTAGTTGCAGAACCCACAATACATAATGGATAACATGAAATGTAATATAGTAGGCCAGTGATGGCATACCTTGAGGAATCTGAATTATGTAAGTATATACTGTGGGCCAGCAAAAAAATATTTTTGGGTGAAATCAAAATATAGGTGCACAAATTGTCTGATTTTTGCGTCTGGCAAATTGCCATTATTTTCAATTAGGATGCGCAGCTGGTTTGGGGTGTAGCAGGTAGGAAAGGATTGAAATAATCTATCAACATCAAGACATTCACCCCCTTAAGGGACTTAAGCCTTGCATCAGCATGTGAAAGCAATGCTACAAGTGTGGGAATAATGTCCCAAGGACTCAAGATGATCAAAACTCAGACTAGTATCCATAGCCTCAAAGCCTTTGGAGAAGGAATATAATGAATCACAATTTAAGAACTAATAGGACATCTCTCAACTACTTCCCAGAAACACAACTCTTGTTAAGTTCCCTGTACCTGTTGAAGAGCCTTGGTGCCGGGTGCAGTTATTTGAACCTGATTAGGTATAGAGACAATATATTGTTCTTGCTGCTGTCTGTTGCGATGGAGGCTTAGGCCGGAAATTTGCCAGTGCTCAGGGGATGGGTTTGGAGACGGGACATCCGGCAAAATCGCAAAGATTGACAGCGGGTCGGAAACCCACTGTCAAACCGCCTCCAAACAATCTTCCCAGGTGTCGGGTCCCTGATTTGCGCATGAACCCGACACCTAGCAGCAGGAAGAGGATTATAGTCAATTAACTGCTTGTTAACAGGTTTTTAGCAGGCAGTTAAGAGGCTTTTTGTAAGTTTGGAAGGTCTACTGTGGGCTTCCCAATGTCCGGACACCAGGCCAGGGAAGTATGGCATGCTGTAGGTCTACTGTAAAGTTTCTGCATTGATGACAGCTGAAGAAGTGGTGCGCAGGATCCAATGGTACACTGGTGAGTTTCAGAGGTAAGAAAATGTTGGGAAAATCATTTTTATTGCATTTCCACTTTTCTGTAGGTGACAAGTTTTGGATTGTGTGCATAGTCCCAACTCATTGGGAGAACTTCTCTCACCAGTGACAGATCGCTTCTGTAACCTTGCCTGCAGCTGCCATCTGTTTTAGCCTAAGGAGGAAGTCACTGGAGAGCCTGGGAGCAAGAGCTCACCTTTGTATAGTGCTTGTCAGTGTTTGCAGCACCTCATTGCTGTCAAACACTGAAAAATCAGCTGTCAAAAAAAATTGTGCATGGGCCCTTTAAGAAAACCGGCAGATAGAAACATAGAAACATAGAAGATAGGAGCAGAAGTAGGCCATTCGGCCCCTCGAGCCTGCTCCGCCATTCAATGTGATCATGGCTGATCATCCAAATTCAGTGCCCGGTCCCTGCTTTCTCCCCATATCCCTTTAGCCTTAAGAAATATATCCAACTCCTTCTTGAATATATTTAATGAATTGGCCTCTACTGCCTTCTGTGGTAGAGAATTCCACAGGTTCACCACTCTCTGGGTGAAGAAATTCCTCCTCATCTCAGTACTAAATGGCTTATCCCTTATCCTTAGACTGGGACCCCTGGTTCTGGACTCCCTGACCATCGGGAACATCCTTCCTGCATCTAGTCTGTCTAGTCCTGTTAGAATGTTATAATTTTCAATGAGATCCCCTCTCATTCTTCTAAACTCCAGCGAGTACAAGCCCAATCGACCCAATCTCTCCTCATACGTCGTTCCTGCCATCCCAGGTATCAGCCTGGTGAATCTTCGTTGCACTCCTTCCATGGCAAGTACATCCTTCCTCAGATAAGGCGACCAAAACTGCACACAATACTCAAGATGTGGTCTCACCAAGGCCCTGTACAACTGCAGCAAGATATCCATGTTCCTGTACTCAAACCCTCTCGCTACTGCCTTCTTAACCGCCTGCTGTACCTGCATGCTTACCTTCAGCGACTGGTGCACAAGGACGCCCAGGTCTCTTTGCACTTCCCCTTCTCCCAATCTTTTGTCATTCAGATAATAATCTGCCTTCTTGTTATTGACAGCAAAGTGGATAACCTCGCATTTATCCACGTTATATTGCATCTGCCATGCTTCTGCCCAATCACCCAACCTGTCCAAATCATACTGGAGTTTCTCGGCATCCTCCTCGCAGCACACACGCCCACCCAGCTTTGTGTCGTCTGCAAACTTGGAGATATTACATCTAGTTCCCTCGCCCAGATCATTAATATATATTGTGAATAGCTGGGGTCCAAGGACCGATCCCTGTGGTACCCCACTAGTCACTGCCTGCCACTCGGAAAAAGAGCCATTTATTCCAACTCTTTGCTTTCTGTCTGCCAACCAGTTCTCTATCCAAGTCAATACCTTGCCCCCAATCCCATGTGCCTTAACTTTACACGCTAAGCTCTTATGCGGGACCTTGTCGAAAGCCTTTTGAAAGTCCAAATACACCACATCCACTGGTTCTCCCTTATCTATTTTACCAGTTACATCCTCAAACACGTCATCAACTGATGTCATCTGACACCGACTTCCTCTTAATTGGCCAGCAAGCCCGCAGGGTGGGCTTAACAAGGTCAATTGACGCAAAATCGCGTCTGCGCATCTGATGTTGTTGGGAGTGGGACTGGAACCCGGAAGGCAGCTGTCCTGCCCCCAAGCCGCATCGATAGGAAAAATCGCGGCCTTAGCCTCTGATGGGTTTCGGTCTATGTGCTTTCAAGTTTGTGACAACAAACATCTCAGCCCATTGAAAAGTATAATCAAGGGGAAGAAAACACTTTGCGTTCGCCGTCATTACCCCTCTGAAACTGACTGCAACTTCAGGATTTAGCACCTGCGTATCTAAATGTGGAAATCCTGAAGTTGCGGTCAGTCATTCGCTGCTCCAACACTGACTGCACTGTGACCCTCCCCCCACCTCCCCACCCCCCCCCCCATAGCCGGCAATCAGTGTATTCTGTGAAATCATGGAAACTGACGAAAACTTGAGCTTTTCCATGGTTATATCGGTGTTAAATACCACATTAAATGTTAAGCCTTGTTGGAATAGGTGTATCTGTGGTTTTAACAGCATATTAACTGGTAAATAAACATTCTAGCCCTGTAAAACTAATTTTTATATTTGTGGTGTGTCAAATTTCTCCATTATGATAAAAATTACAATTTTTTTTAACTTTTAAAGAAATATTTTAAAGTTTGTTCCTATTATTTCAGCTTCTACCTTATCCCCATGTGAGAGTCCCAATCTTTATTTCGCTCTCTGTAACATTTTTAGAAAGTCTGGATAAAAGCAGCTCCTCATTTCCTGTCTGTGAGAATTTGGCATTGTGATTGGCTGCTTGTTGACATCACAGCAGCATCGCACTGGGGAATTCCCATTACAGAGCGCTGAAATCAACAGAACATCGAAAAAAGCAAACTTCTCTCCACAGAAATCGCGAGATCTGCTCTGTGGGCAGCTTTCTTCGGGGTCAGCGGTGAGCGCCTTTGCTTCGCTGCTGACCGCAAATTACAGGCCATTAAAATACAGTCATAAAATTGTAAAGTTATATCTATAAAATGTTGCAACTCTAAGACAGCAACCGATGGAGCATATTACACAAGGTTAATAAAACCAGTCACACTTTTTTCATTGGGATCATATTAAAAGGAGTAAACTTAGATTAGGAAAATTATATTTTCTAATTGTTTCTACATCAAAGTTCCTAACCAGTAACTTTCCTTTCATTCAATAAATACAAGGGGGACATTGTGATAGTGTTATTTGTACATTACCCTTCTCAGTTATATTCTCACTAACTAGGATGCATTTAATTTTAAAGCAGCCTACTGACGTTAATTAATTGTTAATAATTTCAATCACTGTTTTAGCATTTTTTGATCAATTAGTCTGATTACATAAATATAATTGAGTTGTAGAATCATAGAAATCACAGTGTGGAATGAGGCTCTGTGAAGGCGTGAGTTCTTCAATTGCTTTCCACTGCAATCCTATTTCCTCATCCTTTGCCTTTATTAGTCTGTTCTGTACATTGAATATGTGAAGTCTGTTGTCAACATTGTGGCATCTGTCAGTTTTCTGCTTCCTCGTTAAAGAAGTGTTTAAGGATTCCCAGGTGAAGGAAGGTGCCTCTAACAGCACAGCAGTCCCTCAGTACTGCACTGAAGTGCCTGCGTAGGATTTGTGCTTAACAACTATTAAATAGGGTTGGAACTACACAAGTTTCTGACTCAGAGGCAAGAATGCTATCTCTGAGCCAAGCTGATACTTGAACTGATAAATTCTTACAAGCATTTTAAGCATTTGTCCATTAATATCACAGATATGCTCTTGGTTTTCTTCTTTTCATTACAGTGTCAGCTGTGGCTCAGTTGGCAGCACACTCATCTCTAAATCAGAAGGTTGTGGGGTCAAGTCCCACTCCAGAGACTTCAGCACAAAAGTCCAGGTTGACAATCCAGGGGAGTGCTATCTATCTTTTGGGTGAGGTGTTAAACTGAGGCCCTGTCTGCTCTCTCTCAGGTGGACGTAAAAGATTCCATGGCACTATTTTGAAGAAGAGAAGGGGCGATATCCCCGGTGTCCTGGCCAATATTTATCCCTCAATCAATATCACTAAAAACAGATTATCTGGTCATTAGCACATTGCTGTTTGTTGGAGCTTGCTGTGTGCAAATTGGCTGCTGCGTTTCCTACATTACAACAGTGACTACACTTCAAAAAGTACTTCATTGACTGTAAAGTACTTTGGGACGCCTGGTGGTCGTGAAAGGCGCTATAAAAATGCAAGTCTTTTTTTCTTTCTTTCATTATTCACCAACTATATTAAGCAAAACCCTTCTCCTTGATTATTATCTTATCCCCAATCACATTCCAGAAACAAATATCTGCAGAATATTGTCCTCACGCCAGTTCCTCACCTATTCCCTATATACTGCTTAAAATTAAGTTTATAACACAAAAGAGAGTCAACAAAAAAAATCAAAAACTTATCCATGAATTTATCCATTGCATCTTCCAATAACTTCCTCCCCCACCCAGATACACACACATGGCTCGATACCCGACCCCAACCCCCACCCACCTCCCACGAGGGCCTCATGGACCTCCCCAGCCTCAGGTGTATTTCAGGCAATACTTTTGGACTCAGTTTCCCAGTTGCTGCCCCACATTCTGATTCAACCAGCCACATTACAACTTCCATGAGCCACATGCGGTCCAGCCTCACTCATAACACAAATGCAAAGAGCACCATTGTCGTGTGAGAGATGAAGCACCATAACCAAGAAAGCAGACTAAAACTCCCAGAAGCTATTGTTCTAAATTTCTCACTGTCTCACTGCAACAGCTTAAAACCCTACAGTTCTCTACTCTTACTCAGGCTAAACCCCAGATTCTTGTTGCCTCCAGCTTCCAAGCTTGATTAACAGGATCCCTTCAATCTGCCCTTGGTTCCCATCGAAGCCCAGTATCCCTGCTTTCCCTCCTAATATAACGCTCTCTCATACTGACCTCCATCCAGACACTCTTCTGCCCTCAACTCCTCTTGGCTCCACAGCACTGCGGTGAGATGCTGCCGACTCCCTGCTAGTCTCCTCCCTCTCCCAGGACTCACCTTAGGGCCACTGCCAGCAAGGCGAGCGACCCAAATTAGATCCGGCCAAATAGTGGTGAGCTGCCTCTGGAGGTGTAACAGGCACTGGCTGCTCACCATTATTATTACAATGAGACCTGAGGCCCCACTTCTGTTGAGCATCAGGCCTCCCAGTTTGGGCACATGTTGGAAGTGTCCCATCAGTTATGCACCCGATAATGGGCCATAACAAATTTTTACCCTAGTATTCTCAATGTAGGCATACCAAGAGCTTGTATAGGACAAGTATTGCGTTTCTAATTTTATATTTAACTGTCCTAGTTATACACTCGAACTACATGGTCATAGACCTTAACTGTTTGGTGAACTACGACCTGTAGGTCCCACTTCTGCTCATGCTGCATTTATCTATATTGCAGGACACCTAGAACATAAGAAACATAAGAAATAGGATCTGGAGTAGGCCATTCGGCCCCTTGAGCCTGCTCTGCCATTCAATAAGTTCATTGCTGATCTTCTACCACAACACTTTCCTGCCCTATCCCCATATCCCTTGATTCTCTTAATATCCAAAATTCTATCCGCATTGTAAAGGCACCTGCCACACATCTACCCATTCCCCTAATGTATCTGGTTATGCCCGCTGCTTATTTAATTCTTCTAAAGTCCTAATTCCTGCACATATCTATGTCTCAACAGCAAACATCCACCCCACCCACCCCCCGATGCCTTAATTCAAATGATTGACATAAATGGTGATGAGGAATGAGCTCTGTGGGACTCCACTAGTAGCTGGATCCTACAGCAATCAATTTTCACACAGCAAATTATGTCCTTAAGACCTATAGTGGGGCTTAGAACCCTCAACCTTCTGACTTAGAACAGATTATGATTGAACTACTATTGGACCAAAGCAACACCAGTATTCTTACTACCAGCAGACAGAGGGGAGCATTTTATCAATCTGGGCTAGATTTAAACGCCAAAGTACCTTCTCTAACTTTTAGTTTTTCTTTGAACTGTTAAATACAGTCGAATCCTCTAGCCTTCTCCCTGAGTATCTCAACAATCACTTAGTACTATGGTTCCTGGATTTTCTAAATGATTAAAAGAATGGATATGGATGAAATGTTTTAGTGTTGCAGTAACATTTTGCCTTCAGCCACCAGAGAAAATGTACAAATCCATGCACAAGGTCAAAAGAGGAAATGGTGCCTACTCACCTCTATAGAAGTAGGGAATAAATGCAGAAATATCTTCCCCCCTGGTTGAGAAGGTAGGCAGACAACCTCAACCATTGCTGGTTGGGGTGCAATAGTGCCACTTGAAGTGAAACCCTTGCTGATTTTCCTCTCCTCCAATAACTAGGGACTTTGCTTCTGCCCATGGTGCTGGACTAGCAACCCAGAGTTCATGGGGTAGATTTTCATCTGGGCTGATTTTCAAAGAGATCAGGAGAACACAGTACATTCCATGTAAGTTCCAGTGCAAAATATTACCTGGCAACCTGGATGAAGCCGGAACATTAATATCAATCAAGGCTTAGACTTGTCCCATGACTCCTAATCTTAATAGATATAATCTGAGGTAAAATTTGGTCTATCAATTGTTGTTCATAACCAAGTGGTCAGCTTTGACTTTGATTTAATTTGTGCCTTAAGGTTTGAGTTCCTGATTTATATCCACAGCCACTTTTTCATTAGTCATGATGCCAGTTATTAACAATAATTTTTGCTCTGACATTTGTTACAGTTTTGGCTTTATCCTAATACTCTATTTATGCTCACAATAACAAGACAGTAACAAGATCATAATCATATCATCTTAAATGTGAACTTAATGCATTTAGCATGTCTCAGGATTAAAATTATCCTTTTTCTGAGATATTTTGCACTTATAGTTGCATGGAATGCCCACTGTGTTCTCCTGATCTCTTTGAAAATCGGCCCAGATGAAAATCTACCCCACAATGTCTGGGTTGCTAGTCCAGTACCATAACCATCACACCACCATATTCCTGGCATCTAGCTGATGTAGAGGGTTTTGCACAGGCGTGTTCGGGTCAGTCAGCTTTGCCTCTGACTACCTTCCTTGAGCAGTTTGAATCGCTCGCCCCCTGGGTTCTGGACACCAGATTTAGATACAGGCAGCGATACAGAGAAGACTCGAGTAGACAGGTGGTTGGATGCAAACAAAACCAAGATTTTATTGAAGAGGAAAACTTGATACAATCTTATGGAAAATTACTAGTGTACACTTCTACAGGCAAAAATTACAAGACAGTCATAATAATACTATACTTATACAGGGAAATGGGGAACATACGGCACATCGAGGGAAAACAACTATCTTAGCAATCCCCTTTTCCTTATCCCACCCCTATACCTAACTAGGTTAAGCTATGAGGGGTCAGAATTCATGCTCACCAATCAAAAGGGTTTGTTAGACTCAAAACATCGGTTGGGTTTGGGGTTCGCTCTTGGTGCTCTCTGGAGCCTGCTGTTGTCACGTTGGCTCCGGGTGCTGCAAGGGCGTTGTCCAGGTTCGAGTACCCCAAAGTTAAAGTCTCTGCTTGGGTACTTTACCTTGCAGGGATGGCCCTTCGTCGGCAGCTTGAGTTTGCATGAAGATAGTCGGTCAGCTGTGGCTGAAGGCCCAATGATTCGAAGCCTACCCTCAGTTGGTCTTCCCTCCAGTGGTTTCCCTCCTCCTCCCCTCGTCGCGTCCCACTTCGCCTGGCCTGAATTGCCTGTGTTCGCCCGACCCGGTGCCGGGGCGAGTCCAGATAGAGTGGGAGAGGGCACGGGCAAAGGCCAGGGGGTAAGCGCGGGATGGGGGAAGAGCGGCAGCCACGAGGGCGAGGGGCCGAAGAGCCGGGGAGCGGCAGCACCAACACCAGCACAGCAGCAGAGCAGCAGGAGAGCAGAGCAGGAATTCACCGATTGCTACCTGGGGGCCTTCAATTATACCTTCGTCGAAAAACCCTTATCTGCGTGCCAAATCAGGTTAGTTCTTTGTTTTAATTTTGGCGGGCTAGTTAAAATAATGGTAGCAATCTATACTGATGGTTTTTAGAAGGCCGGTAATTGTATCTACCAGCCCGATAATTGACTCGTATTGTCCTGAAAGTCCTTGATGGGCTTGTCCAGCCTTGATGGATGTGCTTAATCTGTTTCCGATTATGCATGCAGACTGTTTGATGGCTTTAACTGTAGGCCTCATTGAATTTAGATCTGTCTCCAATTCGATCTAATACATAATTCACAGTTCTGTCTGGGTCCCAAAACACAACGTTCTTTTCACAGAAAACCTGCAGCCTTAGTTTTGATTTCCCCCAAGCTGTCTGCGCTGCAGAATCCATTTTGGAGACCCGTAGGCTTTCTGCTACGAGGCACAGACGCCATCTTGGATACCCTTTTTCATTCAAAAATGTCCACGCAGGATCCCTTTTAGCGATAATAACCTTTGGGGAGATGCACAAATTTTGCAAATCTTACACTCCCCCCTGTGATACTAAAACTTGCTTGAAGTATCATACTTTTTTTTAAGGTGAGCAAAATTTTTCTGACCCTCCATAGTCAGCCTTCCCCTGCGATTATCTATCTAACATACCCACGACACATGCACTTCGCATTCCGCGAAAATGTAGTGTACATCAGCATACAAAGAGTAAAATAACAGGCTTTACACACACATCCAAGCATGGAGGGGGTCCTACACCCCTGCACCACTTGGTACACATATCTTTATTGCGTCGCAAAAGAAAACAACAAAAGAAAAAAACTTTAATTGAAAATAACAAACACAAAGAAACAACAATTCTTCAATCGAAAACAGGGAGAAAATTAGACCGGCGTATCTTCCTCCACCTTTACATAATGTTCTTTCCAAAAGTTCTGGTTTCGGAATTCTGACCACCGACCTTTTCCCTTACACTGAATGCAAACTAAATACAGCACTATTCCTAACTGGCAAACCACGAGAATGTGAGAAGCCAGTCTGATCCATGAAGGGACCTCTATATTATTGAAAAGGTTCCACCAGGGTGGAGTCACAATATCCAATATCTTAGTCCCTATCACTACTGTTTTCTGCTCGAGAGTATAGAAATGTTTCTGTGAAACTATGACGGCTTTTAGAATTTTGGTCAAATGTTCAGGGAGAGGGGGAATTTCATAGCCAAAGTGCGCTACGTACTTCTGCAAGTTCGTAAAATTCTCCTTCACAGTGAGGTGAACAGTGGAGGGTTCAGGGATGGGGACAATTCGCTCCTGGGCCACTCGAACCTCTGCCTTGGGTTTAAAACAGAAACTGCTGTCACTAACCAGGCACCAGCTGTGCTGTCCATGCTGGTAGTGGGACATGCCGGTGGTGACACAATATGTCCCACCCCGTATATACGCTACCTGCGGGGGAACATGGCCTTGTGCCATTGCCTCCATGGTGCAATTTATAAGCTTCGCGTCAGCAGCTCTGAACCCACACTGCGGTCTTGAGAAGGCATTCAAGTGCTGGGGGCACAGGATTATGTGTGCTCCCCGGCTCCGGCACTCTGAGAGGTCAGTACCTGTCATAACGTGCTCCCACTTAATGACGTAAGGTGGGACCGCTGTGAACCGAATGTGTGCACACCCCTGAATGACTCCAATGTTCTCAACCCTGTATACCGGGGCGGGTCGGGCCGTCCTACCCATGACCAGCATCCTAACTACTATTCCCATGATTGTGTGGTTGGACCGCCCACAATCCACGGGGACTGGATAGGCTTCAGAGGCTTGCCGGAGTTGGCACGGGCTCAATGTATTCTCAAAAGGGTGGAGGGCTGCGAGGTGCTTGTTGCTAACCCAGGAGGGGACCAAACCTTGTTTTAAATCTTCCAGGTGACTGCAGCCCTCGCCCAGTAACCACGCCCCGTATAACACGCACACCTCATTCTGCGCAGCTTGGTCAGAAGCATTTCTGTCCTCCCTTATGAGAGCATTTACTGTCTTTGTGTGCTTTTCCAACTCGGCTATGATCTCTTTTAAATGGACCGTCATGGGGCTTGGTCCTCATGCAACTCCGAGCCCACTACCTTGTTCTCATCCAGTAATATCCCTTTTAACTGTGTTTTTAAACCGTTTATCTGGGTCTGCAGCTCTATGTCATCCAAGCTGTTGATGACAGAGGACCCAGTGTTAAACGCAGTAAAAACATCATTCCATACACCCCTTCTTTGTCTCCCTGGGTTACCCAAAAATTCCCGGCGTGTGGTGTAGAGTTCGGTCTTGTCCACGTGGGCAAAATCGAACTCGTAAAATTTCTTGAACATGTCTTTTAATAGGGCCTGGTATAACTGCTCTGTTTCTTTGGGGCACCACTCCGGTAAATGTACCTCCGTGAGATTTAAAATCATGGAGGCTACCACGTAGTGTACCCCCTGGTACAGCATCTGATCGGTGGGGACTAGTACCAATCCATCCCCTGGTCCCTTGGTGGTGGTGGGGCAATCTTCCCTGGATAACCTCGCCGCCTGCGCCATGGGCGGGGGCTTACGGGGGCGGGTTACCAGCTCAGTTGCATTGACTGGGATCTGGGAATACGGGACCACACACACCTTCCGGCTGGCATCCCACCTTATCCCCTTCCCAGTGTCGTGTCACTGCCAGTGGAACATAATGGATATGCCTGCGGGGCAGACCTTCTCTGACCCCCACATACAGATGTAAATCCCTTGGTCCAGTTCCCATCACTTGTCCCAGCATACACTCAGTCCTCCATGAGTCCCGGTAATTGTCCAATGGGTGTTGTTACCCAAACGCTCCCATTCGACTCCGGGGTTCCTCATGTACTTGCTCAACTTTCTGAGCCACCACCATCTGTCCACTGGAATGTGTCCTTTGCATGTTAAACATTTTCACTTTCCAACGGTGACGCTGACCCTTGTGGTAACGACTCGTACCCGGGGGCACAGGAGGGAGGCTTCCCCATATGTGAATCCGGTTTGGCTGGAGTACTGAGACGAATTGGACCCCAACCATCCTGGCCACCTTCCCTCGTGGAAGTAGACAGCGGTCTCTTCCACATCCCGTTCACCGCTCCCATCGATCGCCAGGGGCACCTTGTCTCCCGAACACCCATAGATGTGGGAGTCTTGGACGTCGCCCCTCCTCTCCTTACTCATCCCGATTAGGGCGATAGGACCACGATCCATTCCATCCCGAACATCTTTCTGCAAAAAGATGCAAAAAACATGCAGCCAGGTCCCCAAGAGATTCTCTGGCTTGGTGAGGCATGGTCGGGTCCCGCGACCTCGACCCAAAGATACACTCTTAACAGACTACTTAACTTAAAACTACCCATCACCCTATTTAATTAAATTACAAACACCCAAACTTAAGCTAAACAATTACACCTTACTTAAACTTAAACCAACTATATACATCCGCAGCCCGTCTCCGGGCGGCCAGGCTAATCCCTGGTCAGACTGCGGCTTGCCGCTACCCCCGGCGTGACCGCACCATTCTTCACAGTTGGTCCCTCACAGCTCGAGGCTGCTGGCTGAGGACCTCTGTCCTTGGACATCTCCCTGGCTCGAGGGGCAGCCCTTGGGAACTGGAGGGCTGGTGACCATGGCTGTCTCAGCTGGGGCGTCCGTGGGGACCTTCTGGGGGCTTTGGCGGGTGGGGCTTTCTTGGCCGCTGGGCCTTTTACCCGAACCGCTGCTCCCCCAGGCTTGACCCCTCCCGAACCTGGGCTGGGGGCAGGTAACTTTTCACAGCCTGCTGCTGCGAGCTGAGAGTCTCCGCCCTGGCCAAGTCCCATGGCTGAGTTAGGGCCAGAGTTTTCGCCCTCGGGTCCCTCCCCCTCGTCTGGACCCCAGAAGAGTGGGGGCGTGTCCCAATCGATGGGCTGGATGGCCCCTCCCTTCAAGCAAGCCACAGCGCCTGCCTGTGCAGTCTGTGAACTTGCTCGTGCTGTGGGCTGAGGGTCTTTCTCCTCAGACCTTACCCCAACTGGCTGTTTTCCCCTTTCAGGCTGAAACAGTTTGCACTGGTTGATGTAACCAGCGGCCTGTTTTAAAACCTGTGTTGAGGGCTCGCCCGCTGCCCCGATTGGACCTTCTAGGGGCTGTCTTTTCTCTTTCCTCACCGGGACGGTCTTACAGGCGGGATCTTGGGTCCGGGCTCGCTTTGGGTCCGGGGCCAAAACTACCCCCCGTGTGCCTCCTTTGACCCGGACTGCGGCTTCCGGACCTGCCTGATCGGGGTCCCGGGATTCTCCTTCCCCAGCCCTATCTATGGCCCTTTCTCCATTGCGCACAGTCAGACCGAGAAATTTCACCTCCTGCTGGCCGATCTGCGCCTTCTTGGGATTCAGTTTGAAACCCTTCTATTCTAACAGCTCCAGCAGTTCGGCCAATAGTGGGCCATGCTCCTCTTTCGAATCAGTGAACAGGAGCACGTCATTCACATATTGTACCAACTGTCCAGGCTGACTAAAGTCCTTCAAACTGTCTGCCATGCACTGATGGAAGATGCTGGGGCTATTATGGAAGCCCTGAGGCAAGCAGTTCCACGTGTACTGTTGCCCTTTAAATGTAAAGGCAAACTTATACTGATCCTCCCTCCTTACAGGGATGGACCAAAACCCATTGGAAATATCCAGCACCGTGAAAGTGGTCGCGGATGCTGGGATGCTCCCTATCAGGTCGGCAACTGCTGCCACTGTAGGTGCACAGGCTGGGATGTTAGTATTGAGCACCCGATAGTCCACCGTGGCCCTCCAGGAATTGTCCAGTTTTCTAACCGGCCACAACAGAGAGTTCACATGGGTGGCTATCGGCCTCAGAACTCCCTGCTGTACTAACGAGGACATGGCTGCTTCCATGTCTGGCTCTGCTTCCCTGGGGAAGTTATACTGTTTCTGTGGTCGGGCCATGGGGTCCCCCTCTACTCTGACCTCAAACCCTGTGACCCTCCCGCAGTCGTGTTTGTGAGTGGCAAATGCGGCCAGGTGGGCCTGCACAAATGCCTGGAACTCTGGTGGGGTGTTGCTGACCATGAGCCCGAGGTTATAATCCTCTTTGGGCTTCATTGTGCAGAGGGTCCCCTTCCCTTCCTTACCCGGGATAACTACGATCTCACTGTTCTTTACCTTTCCTGCCCCCCAGAGGCAGTGATTCCTTAAATCCACCAGGATCCCGTGACCTACGATAAAATTGGCCCCCAGGACCCCTCTTCCACCCTCCACTTCCCAATTCATCAGGACACACGTCCACTTGGAGCGGAGCGGTCTATCCGAATGGTGAGCGGGATGGAGACCGAGCCAGCCTGTTCTTTACCCGTGAACCCCGTTAGACTGTATGGGACCCCGTTAGAGAGAGGTGAGGTGGTGGGGTTAGCTGAGTAGATCACGGTGCGTGATGCTCCTGTGTCCAACAGATAGGTCCCCACTACCTTTTCCACCTCCATCTCCATCATGGGTCTCCTCCACTCTTCATATCGGAGTGAACACAGATACACAGGCTGCGTCAGCTCTAGTCACAGTTGTGGGTTGGATGGGGCTGACGGGGTGAGAGCACCGGTGGCGGCTGCTACTCTCCCCTGGCCAGTCAGTAAGGACCTCATGTCATCCAAAAGTGACTCAACCTCTGCGGAAGGGGTCCCTACACCCGCCTTTTGGGCTGGGGCTGTGGGATGCTTTCCCTTGTTATCCTTCCAAGGGTTCTTACACTCCTTCCGCCAGTGACCATCCTTCCCACACCTGTAACAATTGGTCTTTGTGCTGGGGGTGTTACTCCCTTCCTGGTGCCACTCTTTCCTACCCGATCCGGGTTTTACCTCATGCAGCTTACCCTTGGCTGGGTGTGCATCAGCTCCCCTACCGTTTTTATAGGCCAGAGTGAGCTGTCTAATTACCATGATCTGTGTGGTCTGGGGATCTTTGGGGTCAAACCAGGCTTCTGCCTTGGCCCGGATCTGTGGCAAGCTGTTTGCCACTAGACAACGGAGCCAATGCGTCAGAGAATCCCTGTTCAGGAATCCCCAGTCCCGCGTCCCCGGGCAGGCTTTCCAGTATACCGGCCACAACCGGTCCGCAAAAGCCTGCGGGGTCTCCCCTGAGAGCTGTACCGTCTTCTCCACGCGGGAGAAAGGACTTCCCTCATCCATCCCCATGGCCTCCAGAACCGCGTCTCTAAGCTCCTCGTACCCACTCTGTCCCCTCTTACACTCTTCAGAGAGGGATTGGAGGAGATTACTCTCCAGGGAGAATAGCAGCATCTTGGCCTTTTCAGCGTCATCACAGTCGTTGATGCTGGCAGCCTGCTCTATTTCCCTGAAGTGGATCGAGGGGTCTCCCTTGGCGGAAAGCTTCGGGACATGGTTGATCATAACCCTAAGCTGTTGGGTGTTAAAGGGTAATACGAACTGGTTTTGGAGGGGTCCCTCGTCTTCGCCATTGGCGGGTGGGCTGAACCTCCGATGCCGTGCTGGGCACATTGGCTCCAGTTCCGACTTTTCGGGCGGGGGTTGCTCTACCTCCGCTTCCACCTCTGGCTCCACTCTGGGCTCCACCCCCACTTGCTGCCAAACCTCGCTGAAACTTGGCGATATGGGTGGTGGTCGTGAGGTCTCCTCTCTCTCAACTGGGTCGTCCCTAGGCACTACCGGTGACACTGGAACTGTTCTCCCCTCGTTCCCCATTAAATCTGCCTGACCTGCCTTTGGGCTTATGAGGCATACCACACCTTTTGCCTTCCAGAGGGCCCGGCTCAGATTTTCTATCCTCTCTTGGCAGGGGCCGTGGTCTTCCTCCTCAAACCCCTGTTCATTAGCTAGCTTGTAAGCGGCTTTTACCTCCTGCACTTTCTCTTCCTGCTCCCTAACCTGCCTTGCCATGCGGGCATTTTTCTCCCGCAACCTTGACTCATTTCCCTTGGCCTCGGTGACTTGGCACCGTAGGTATTCCAACTGGGCCTTGTGTTCTCTTACTAGATGTACTCTTTCTTGGTTCAAAGCCTGCAGAGCTACTAACAACTTTTCCCCCGCGAGAGCCTTATCCTGGATCTCCAGGGCTGACTCCCTTAACTCGATTGCCTGTGCGGCAACGAGCCCATCGAGAAGCTGGATCTGATTTTTAAAGCACATCAGCAAACTGCTTTCTCTAAGGACTTCTTGTATTCCTTTCCCTCTGTCCACTTGGCTGCTGCATCTACCGGACGCCCAGCCTTTAACAGAGTGGTGATCCACTTCTTAGTGATATTCACCTTGCTAAAAACATAATCAGAAATCCTTTCCTCCATCACGGTTTGCTCATCCAAACCACTGTCTACCGCACCGCGGTCGCCATTTCTGCAGGGGGTATTGCACAGCCGCGTTCAGGTCAGTCAGCTTTGCCTCTGACCACCTTCTTTGAGCGGTTCGAATCGCTCGCTCCCTGGGTTCTGGATACCAGACTTAGATACAGGCAGCGATACAGAGAAGATTCGAGTAGACAGGTGGTTGGATGCAAACAGAACCAAGATTTTATTGAAGAGGAACACTTGATACAATCTTATGGAAAATTACTAGTGTACACTTCTACAGGCAAAAATTACAAGACAGTCATAATAATACTATACTTATACAGGGAAATGGGGAACACACGGCACATCGAGGGAAAACAACTATTTTAACAATCCCCTTTTCCTTATCCCACCCCCTATACCTAACCAAGTTAAGCTATGAGGGGTCAGAATTCATGCTCACCAATCAAAAGGGTTTGTTAGACTCAAAACAGCGGTTGGGTTTGGGGTTCGCTCTTGGTGCTCTCTGGAGCCTGCCGTCATCACGTGGGCTCCAGGTGCTGCAAGGGCGTTGTCCAGGTTCAATTACCCCAAAGTTAAAGTCTCTGCTTGGGTACTTTACCTTGCAGGGATGGTCCTTTGTCGGCAGCTTGAATTTGCATGAAGATAGTTGCAGGTCAGCTGAGGCTGAAGGCCTGATGATTCGAAGCCTACCCTCAGTTGGTCTTCCCTCCGGTGGTTTCCCTCCTCCTCCCCTCATCGCGTCCCACTTAGCCTGGCCTGAATTGCCCGTGTTCGCCCGACCTGGTGCCGGGGCGAGTCCAGATAGAGTGGGAGAGGGCATGGGCAAAGGCCAGGGGGTAAGCGCGGGACGGGGGAAGAGCGGCAGCCACAAGGGCGAGGGGCCGAAGAGCCGGGGAGTGGCAGCACCAACGCCAGCACAGCAGCAGAGCAGCAGGAGAGCAGAGCAGGAGTTCACCAATTGCTACCTGGGGGCCTTCAATTATACCTTCGTCGAAAAACCCTTATCTGCGTGCCAAATCAGGTTAGTTCTTTGTTTTAATTTTGGCGGGCTAGTTAAAATAATGGTAGCAATCTATACTGTCGGTTTTTAGATGGCCGGTAATTGCATCTACCAGCCTGATAATTGACTCGTATTGTCCTGAAAGTCCTTGATGGCCTTGGCCAGCCTCGATGGATGTGTTTAATCTGTTTCCGATTATTTATGCAGACTGCTTGATGGCTTTAACTGTAGGCCTCATTGAATTTAGATCTGTCTTCAATTCGGTCTAATACATAATTCACAGTTTGTCTGGGTCTCAAAGCACAAAGTTCTTTTCACAGGAAACCTGCAGCCTTAGTTTCGATTTCCCCCAAGCTGTCTGCGCTGCAGAATCCATTTTGGAGACCCGTAGGCTTTCTGCCACGAGGCACGGACGCCATCTTGGGTACCCTTTTTCATTCAAAAATGTCCATGCAGGGTCCCTTTTTTTCGATAATAACCTTCGGGGAGATGCACAAATTTTGCAAATCTTACACTGATTCTTGAATGACTCCAAGGTTTTCCCCTCTTCTTCTCTACTCAGAATTGCATTTACATGTTGATTTTTGTGTGAAGACTTACCTTTTCTTGTATACTTCTATCAGGTCCGCTCTCAGTTGCCTTCTAAGACCCACTTTCTCTGCTCTTTTTTGATTTATCGTTTGTCATTGGGAATTAGCCTCTTGGTATTTCTTTGCATAATCGCCGGGGCTGGATGACGAATACTAAAAACTGCACTCAAGATGTGGACTGACCACTTTAGTATAACCTCATCTGATCAATTAGAGTCAGCACCAATCCATGTGATACTTCAATTCCATTCTGACTTCATCGATTAACAAGTAAGCACCCTTTCATTCAGCCAGCTTCATATATGTAAGTCTCAGCCAGGCTCAGTTGTAACAGTCTCACCTCTGAGTTAGTCACTTGTGTGTTCAATCTCCACTCAGGATTTAAAAAGTAATCTAGGTTCACACTTCAGTACCATACTACATTGTTGAAAGTGTCATCCTTCGCATAAAATGTTAAACCAAGGTCCTGGATGCCTGTTCAGGTGACTGCAAAAGATATGGCCCTATTTACATAGAAACATAGAAAAATAGAAGTAGGAGTAGGCCATTCAGCCCTTCGAGCCTGCTCCGCCATTCAATATGATCATGGCTGATCCACTATCTCAATACCATATTCCCGCTCTCTCCCCATACCCCTTGATGCCTTTTGTGTCTAGAAATCTATCTATCTCCTTCTCAAATATATTCAGTGACTTGGCCTCCACAGCCCTCTGTGATAGAGAATTCCACAGGTTCACCACCCTCTTTAGTGAAGAAATTTCTCCTAATCTCAGTCCTAAATGTCCTACCCCGTATCCTGAGACAGTGACCCCTCGTTCTAGACCCCGCAGCCAGGGGAAACATCCTCCCTGCATCCAGTCTGTCTAGCCCTGTCAGAATTTTATACGTTTCAATGAGATCCTCTCTCATTCTTCTAAACTCGAGTGAATACAGGCCTAGTCGACCCAATCTCTCCTCATAAGACAGTTCTGCCATCCCAGGAATCAGTCTGATGAGCCTTCACTGCACTCCCTCTATGGCAAGTATATCCTTTCTTAGGTAAGGAGACCAAAACTGCACACAGTACTCCAGGTGTGGTCTCACCAAGGCCCTGTACAACTGTAGTAAGACATCCTTGCTCCTGTACTCAAATCCTCTTGCAATGAAGGCCAACATACCATCTGCCTTCCGAACTGCTTGCTGCACCTGCATGTTTGCTTTCAGTGACTGGTGTACAAGGACACCCAGGTCCCTTTGTACATCAACATTTCCCAATCTATCACCATTTAAATAATACGCTGCCTTTCTGTTTTTCCTACCAAAGTGGATAACTTCACATTTATCCACGTTATACTGCATCTGCCATGTATTTGCCCACCCACTCAACTTGTCTAAATCACCTTGAAACCTCTTTGCATCCTCCTCACAACTCACAATCCCACCAAGTTTTGTGTCATCAGCAAATTTGAAAATATTACATTTGGTTCCCTCATCCAAATCATTGATATATATTGTGAATAGCTGGGGCCCAAGCACTGTTCCCTGCGGTACCCCACTAGTCACCACCTGCCACCCCAAAAAAGACCCATTTATTCCTACTCTCTGTTTCCTGTCTGTTAACCAATTTTCAATCCATGCCAGTATATTACCCCCAAGCCCATGTGCTTTAATTTTGCGCACTAACCTCTTATGTGGGACTTCATCAAAGGCCTTCTAAAAATCCAAATACACCACATCCATTGGTTTTCCCTTATCTATTCTACCAGTTACATCCTCAAAAAACTCTAGTAGATTTGTCAAACACGATTTCCCTTTCATAAACCCATGTTAACTTTGTCTAATCCCGTTGATATTTTCTAAGTGTCCTGTTATCACATCCTTTATAATAGACTCTAGCATTTTCCCTACTACTGATATTAGGCTGTAGTTCCCTGTTTTCTCTCTCCCTCCTTTTTTAAATAGTGGGGTTACATTTGCCACCCTCCAATCTGCAGGAACTGTTCCATAATCTATAGAATTTTGGAAGATGACAACCAATGCATCCACTATTTCCATGGCTACCTCTTTTAGTACTCTGGGATGCAAATTATCAGGCCCTGGGAATTTATCAGCTTTCAATCCCATTAATTTCTCCAGCACTATTTTTCTACTAATACTGATTTCCTTTAATTCCTCCTTCTCACTAGACACTTGGTTCCCTAGCATTTCTGGGAAGTTATTTGTTTCCTCTTGTGTTATTTGAAGGGGAGCAGAAAGTCCTCCTGGCATGCTGACCACCATTTATCTCTTAACCAACAATTCCCCAAAAAATAATTTACTAGTCATTTATTTCATTGCTGTTCTTGCTGCGTATTAATTGGCTGCTACATTTACCTGCAAAAGAACATGAACTACACCTCAAAAGTAATTAGTTGGCCGTGAACTGCTTTGGGATGTCCTTGTGGCATGACTGTTGTTATATAAATGAAAATAATTTCCTTATTTTCAGGTGTTTCTTTAAGTTCCCACTGCTTTGAATTTATGTAGCAACCTTTACATAGGCTTACATAGGATTACATAGGATATACCGCACAGAAACAGGTCATTCAGCCCAACCTGAACACGCCAGCGTTTATGCTCCACTCGAGCCTCCTCCCGTCTTTCCTCATCTAAATCTATCAGCACCACCCTCTATTCTCTTCTCCCTCATATGCTTGTTCAGTCTTCCCTTAAATGCATCTATACTTCGGTGAGGAACTTTGCCAAAGGCTTTCTGGAATCCAAAGACCACAATATAAGGTTTACCACAGAGTGTCAGCATTGCAAAAAAAGTCAATTGGGTTGGTCAGGCAGAAATTTACCCCTCTGCCCCATGCTGGTTACTATTTACTATCAAACAAATAATCTTCTGTGCTGCTGGTAGTCAATCCATTATTTTGCCAGATATTGAGATAAGAATGATATTGTTGATCATATCCCATTTTAAATTTGTCATATTCTTTGAATAACAGAATTATCTTAGCTTGTTTCCCATCCAGTGGAATCTTTCTAATGTTTGAGGACTTTCCCATGATGATTCTGCCAACTTCACAAATCCCTTCACTTGTCTCTCCTGGTACCCTGGGATAAATATCTGCTTCTGCTGGTGGGGGGGGGGGGAGGGCGGGTTTGAACCATTAAGCTTATCTGGAACATCTATCTAGTTAATGTCAAAGTCTGTAATGAACACTCCTTATTGTGGAGAGCAGGATAAAAAATGTGGGGCCGACAACCCGCAGGAACGACGTCCTGGGGTAAGTGCTAAGATATTTGCGTCCATGACCTCCAGTGCTGACCTCGCCAAAGTATGCAGGGTCAAGGGGGGTCGCCTCAGTTAAATATGCTGAAAAGGCATCTGTGCCACGAGAGGTGCAGCTCGGGTGCCCAGCAGATTGGGAAGGTCACACAGCGTGGCATTGGCTGGTCACTTCAGCACGCCCCTGCCCCCAGAAACATTCCAGCTGTGCCGTGTCATAAGGGGTTAGATAAAAACTTACTCCCAGGCCTGAATCGCAGATGGGCAACACAATCGCCGGTCAACAAACATACCTGTTTTAACTCAGTGTACTGGCCTGCCAAAGGTCCGCCAGACCAGGGACAAGGCAATCCCAACCCTGGTATTCCCCACATACAACCACAGCCCCTTTTGATGGAAGTTTCCATGCTTGGTACAAGCAAAGGCTCAGCCCCAAACAAGGGTCTGTGGAAACTGGCAGGGAAGGCTGGGATCACCATATTCAAGTCCAGTCTAATTTCCAATCTTTCCGCCACACTCTCATTGGACCTATATTGACTATAGACCAGAAGAGCAACATATATTCTCTTACTTTTGATTCAATTCTGCAAGGAGATAGTCATGAGCTTCTTTTTAATTACTCTCTCTTCATCCTCAGTTTAATCCTTGTTACCATCTGTTAACATTTTTGCCTCTTCCCTGACAGACCTATTGCTGTTATAGTACTGGAAGAAATTTTTGTTATTGTGTTTAGTGTCCATTATTACCTTCATTTGCAGATTCCTCCTTGTCTGTTTGACCATTCATTCAATATGTTTCAGAAAATTCCTGTATTCTCCCAGTGGACTTCTCACCTTTCTCCCAGTGGACTTCTCACCTTTCTCCCAGTGGACTTCTCACTGTTGTCCCAGTAGATTTCTCACCATTCTCCCAGTGGACCTCTCACCTTTCTCCCAGTGGACTTCTCACTGTTCTCCCAGTAGATTTCTCACCATTCTCCCAGTGGACCTCTCACCTTTCTCCCAGTGGACTTCTCACCTTTCTCCCAGTGGACTTCTCACCTTTCTCCCAGTGGACTTCTCACCTTTCTCCCAGTGGACTTCTCACCTTTCTCCCAGTGGACTTCTCACTGTTGTCCCAGTAGATTTCTCACCTTTCTCCCAGTGGACTTCTCACCTTTCTCCCAGTGGACTTCTCACTGTTCTCCCAGTAGATTTCTCACCATTCTCCCAGTGGACCTCTCACCTTTCTCCCAGTGGATTTCTCACCTTTCTCCCAGTGGACCTCTCACCTTTCTCCCAGTGGACATCTCACCGTTCTCCCAGTGGACTTCTCACCTTTCTCCCAGTGGACTTCTCACCTTTCACCCAGTGGACTTCTCACTGTTCTCCCAGTGGACTTCTCACCATTCTCCCAGTAGACTTCTCACCTTTCTCCCAGTGGACTTCTCACCGTTCTCCCAGTGGACTTCTCACCATTCTCCCAGTAGACCTCTTACCATTCTCCCAGTGGACTTCTCACCTTTCTCCCAGTGGACTTCCCACCTTTCTCCCAGTGGACTTCCCACCTTTCTCCCAGTGGACTTCTCACATTTCTCCCAGTGGACTTCTCACTGTTCTCCCAGTGGACTTCTCACTGTTCTCCCAGTGGACTTCTCACTGTTCTCCCAGTGGACTTCTCACCATTCTCCCAGTAGACTTCTTACCATTCTCCCAGTGGACTTCTCACCTTTCTCCCAGTGGATTTCTCACTGCTGTTCCAGTGGACTTCTCACCTTTCTCCCAGTGGACTTCTCACCGTTCTCCCAGTGGACTTCTCACCCTTCTCCCAGTGGACTTCTCACCTTTCTCCCAGTGGACTTCTCACCTTTCTCCCAGTGAACTTCTCACCTTTCTCCCAGTGGATTCTCACCTTTCTCCCAGTGGACTTCTCACCATTCTCCCAGTGGACTTCTCATTGTTCTCCCAGTGGACTTCTCACCATTCTCCCAGTGGACTTCTCACCTTTCTCCCAGTGGACTTCTCGCTGTTCTCCCAGTGGACTTCTCACCTTTCTCCCAGTGGACTTCCCACCTTTCTACCAGTGGACTTCACACCATTCTCCCAGTGGACTTCCCACCTTTCTCCCAGTGGACTTCTCACCTTTCTCCCAGTGGACTTCCCACCTTTCTACCAGTGGACTTCACACTATTCTCCCAGTGCACTTCTTACCATTCTCCCAGTGGACTTCTTACCATTCTCCCAGTGGGCTTCTCACCTTTCTCCCAGTTGACATCTCACCATTCTCCCAGTGGACATCTCACCTTTCTCCCAGTGGGCTTCTCACCTTTCTCCCAGTGTGCTTCTCACCGTTCTCCAAGTGGACTTCTCACTGTTCTCCCAGTGGACTTCTTACCATTCTCCCAGTGGGCTTCTCACCTTTCTCCCAGTTGACATCTCACCATTCTCCCAGTGGACGTCTCACCATTCTCCCAGTCGACTTCTCACCTTTCTCCCAGTGGACTTCTCACCATTCTCCCAGTGGACTTCTCACCTTTCTCCCAGTGGACTTCTCGCTGTTCTCCCAGTGGACTTCTCACCTTTCTCCCAGTAGACATCTCACCTTTCTCCCAGTGGACTTCTCACCATTCTCCCAGTGGACTTCTCACCATTCTCCCAGTGGACTTCTCACCATTCTCCCAGTGGACTTCTCACCTTTCTCCCAGTGGAATTCACACCATTCTCCCAGTGGACTTATCACCGTTCTCCCAGTGGACTTCTTACCATTCTCACAGTGGTATTCTTACCTTTCTCCCAGTGGATTTCTCACCATTCTCCCAGTGGACTTCTCACCTTTCTTCCACTGGACTTCTCGCTGTTCTCCCAGTAGACTTCTCACCTTTCTCCCAGTGGACTTCTCACCGTTCTCCCAGTGTATTTCTCACCGTTCTCCCAGTGGACTTCTCACCTTTCTCCCAGTTGACTTCTCACCTTTCTCCCAGTGGATTTCTCACCGTTCTCCCAGGGGACTTCTCACCTTTCTCCCAGTGGACTTCACACCTTTCTCCCAGTGGACCTCTCACCTATCTCCCAGTGGACTTCTCACCTTTCTCCCAGAGGACTTCTCACCTTTCTCCCAGTGGACTTCTCACTGTTCTCCCAGTGGACTTCTCACTGTTCTCCCAGTGGACTTCTCACCTTTCTCCCAGTGGATTTCTCAGCTTTCTCCCAGTGGACTTCTCACCTTTCTCCCAGTGGACTTCTCACCGTTCTCCCAGTGGACTTCTCACCGTTCTCCCAGTTGACTTCTCACCGTTCTCCCAGTGGACATCTCACCGTTCTCCCAGTGGACTTCTCACCGTTCTCCCAGTGGACATCTCACTGTTCTCCCAGTGGACTTCTCACCTTTCTCCCAGTGGACTTCTCACCATTCCCCCAGTGGACTTCTCACCTTTCTCCCTGTAGACTTCTCACCTTTCTGCCAGTGGACTTCTCACCTTTCTGCCAGTGGACTTCTCACCTTTCTCCCAGTGTACTTCTCACCTTTCTCCCAGTGGACTACTCACTGTTCTCCCAGTGGATTTTTCACCATTCTCCCAGTGGACTTCTCACCATTCTCCCAGTGGACTTCTCACCTTTCTCCCAGTGGACTTCTCACCTTTCTCCCAGTGGAATTTTCAACTTTCTCCCAGTGGACTGCTCACCTTTTTCGCAGTGGACTACTGACCATTCTCCCAGTGGACTTCTCAACATTCTCCCCGTGGACTTCCCACCATTCTCCCATTGGACTTTCCACCGATATCCCAATGAACTTCTCACCATTCTCCCAGTGGACTTTTCACCTTTCTCCAAGTGGACTTTTGACCATTCTCCCAGTGGACTTCTCACTGTTCTCCCAGTGGACTTTTCACCATTCTCCCAGTGGACTTCTCACCAATCTCCCAGTGCCCTTCTCACCACTCTCCCAGTGCACTTCTCACCTTTCTCCCAGTGGGCTTCTCACTTTTGTCCCAGTAGATTTCTCACCATTCTCCCAGTGGACCTCTCACCTTTCTGCCAGTGGACTTCTCACCTTTCTCCCAGTGGACTTTTCATCTTTCTCCCAGTGGACCTCTCACCGTTCTCCCAGTGGACTTCTCAGCTTTCTCCCAGTGGACTTCTCAACTTTCTCCCAGTGGACTTCTCACTGTTCTCCCAGTGGACTTCACACTGTTTTCCCAGTGGTCTTCTCACCTTTCACCCAGTGGACTTCTCACCTTTCTCCCAGTGGACTTCTCACCTTTCTCCCAGTGGACTTCTCACCTTTCTCCCAGTGGACTTCTCACTTTTCTCCCAGTGGACTTCTGACATTTCTCCCAGTGGACTTCACACTGTTCTCCCAGTGCACTTCTCACCATTCTCCCAGTAGACTTCTCACCATTCTCCCAGTGGACTTCTCACCTTTGTCCCAGTGGACTTCTCACCGTTCTCCCAGTGGACTTCTCACCATTCTCCCAGTAGACTTCTTACCATTCTCCCAGTGGACTTCTCACTGTTCTCCCAGTGGACTTCTCACCTTTCTCCCAGTGGACTTCTCACTGTTCTCCCAGTGGATGTCTCACCATTCTCCCAGTAGACTTCTCACCATTCTCCCAGTGGACTTCTCACCGTTCCCCCAGTTGACTTCTCACCGTTCTCCCAGTGGACTTCTCACTGTTCTCCCAGTGGACTTCTCACCTTTCTCCCAGTGGACTTCTCACCTTTCTCCCAATGGACTTCTCAACTTTCTCCCAGTGGACTTCTCACCATTCTCCCAGTGGACTTCTCACCTTTATACCAGTGGACTTCACACCATTCTCCCAGTGGACTTCTCACTGTTCTCCCAGTGCACTTCTTACCATTCTCCCAGTGGACTTCTTACCGTTCTCCCAGTGGACTTCTCACGTTTATCCCAGTGGACTTCTCACCTTTCTCCCAGTGGTCTTCTCACTGTTCTCCCAGTGGAGTTCTCACCGGTCTCCCAGTGGGCTTCTCACCTTTCTCCCAGTTGACTTCTCACCTTTCTCCCAGTGGACATCTCACCTTTCTCCCAGTGGACTTCTCACCTTTCTCCCAGTGGGCTTCTCACCTTTCTCCCAGTGGACGTCTCATCATTCTCCCAGTGGACTTCTCACCATTCTCCCAGTGGACTTCTCACCATTCTCCCAGTGGACTTCTCACCTTTCTCCCAGTGGACTTCACACCATTCTCCCAGTGGACTTATCACCGTTCTCCCAGTGGACTTCTTACCATTCTCCCAGTGGTATTCTTACCGTTCTCCCAGTGGATTTCTCACCATTCTCCCAGTGGACTTCTCACCTTTCTTCCACTGGACTTCTCGCTGTTCTCCCACTAGTCTTTTCACCTTTCTCCCAGTGGACTTCTCACCGTTCTCCCAGTGGACTTTTCACCTTTCTCCCAGTGGACTTCTCACCTTTCTTCCACTGGACTTCTCGCTGTTCTCCCACTAGTCTTTTCACCTTTCTCCCAGTGGACTTCTCACCGTTCTCCCAGTGGACTTTTCACCCTTCTCCCAGTGGAGTTCTCACCGGTCTCCCAGTGGGCTTCTCACCTTTCTCCCAGTTGACTTCTCACCTTTCTCCCAGTGGACTTCTCACCGTTCTCCAAGTGGACTTCTCACTGTTCTCCCAGTGGACTTCTCACCATGTACCCAGTGGACCTCTCACCTTTCTCCCAGTGGACGTCTCATCATTCTCCCAGTCGACTTCTCACCTTTCTCCCAGTGGACTTCTCACCATTCTCCCAGTGGACTTCTCACCATTCTCCCAGTGGACTTCTCACCTTTCTCCCAGTGGACTTCTCGCTTTTCTCCCAGTGGACTTCTCACCTTTCTCCCAGTAGACTTCTCACCTTTCTCCCATTGGACTTCTCACCTTTCTCCCAGTGGACTTCTCACCATTCTCCCAGTGGACTTCTCACCTTTCTCCCAGTGGACTTCACACCATTCTCCCAGTGGACTTCTTACCATTCTCCCAGTGGTATTCTTACCGTTCTCCCAGTGGACTTCTCACCTTTCTCCCAGTGGATTTCTCACCATTCTCCCAGTGGACTTCTCACCTTTCTTCCACTGGACTTCTCGCTGTTCTCCCACTAGACTTTTCACCTTTCTCCCAGTGGACTTCTCACCGTTCTCCCAGTGGACTTCTCACATTTCCCCCAGTGGACTTCTCACTGTTCTCCCAGTTGACTTCTCACCTTTCTCGCAGTGGACTTCTCACCGTTCTCCCAGTGGATTTATCACCATTCTCCCAGTGGATTTATCACCATTCTCCCAGTGGACTTCTCACCTTTCTCCCAGTGGACTTCACACCTTTCTCCCAGTGGACCTCTCACCTATCTCCCAGTGGACTTCTCACTTTCTCCCAGTGGACTTCTCACCTTTCTCCCAGTGGACTTCTCACTGTTCTCCCAGTGGACTTGTCACTGTTCTCCCAGTGGACTTGTCACTGTTCTCCCAGTGGACTTCTCACCTTTCTCCCAGTGGATTTCTCAGCTTTCTCCCAGTGGACTTCTCACCTTTCTCCCAGTGGACTTCTCACCGTTCTCCCAGTGGACTTCTCACCGTTCTCCCAGTGGACTTCTCACCGTTCTCCCAGTGGACTTCTCACCGTTCTCCCAGTGGACTTCTCACCGTTCTCCCAGTGGACTTCTCACCGTTCTCCCAGTGGACTTCTCACCGTTCTCCCAGTGGACTTCTCACCATTCTCCCAGTGGACTTCTCACCATTCTCCCAGTGGACTTCTCACCATTCTCCCAGTGGACTTCTCACCATTCTCCCAGTGGACTTCTCACCATTCTCCCAGTGGACTTCTCACCTTTCTCCCAGTGGACATCTCACCGTTCTCCCAGTAGACATCTCACTGTTCTCACAGTGGACTTCTCACCTTTCTCCCAGTGGTCTTCCCACCATTCCCCCAGTGGACTTCTCACCATTCTCCCAGTGGACAGCTCACCTTTCTCCCAGTGGGCTTCTCACCTTTCTCCCAGTGGACTTCTCGCTGTTCTCCCAGTGGACTTCTCACCTTTCTCCCAGTGGACTTCTCACCATTCTCCCAGTGGGCTTCTCACCTTTCTCCCAGTGGACTTCTCGCCGTTCTCCCAGTGGAGTTCTCAACTTTCTCCCAGTGGACCTCTCACCTTTCTCCCAGTGGACTTATCACCTTTCTCCCAGTGGACTTCTCAACTTTCTCCCAGTGGACCTCTCAACTTTATCCCAGTGGACCTCTCACCTTTCTCAAAGAGGATTTCACACCTTTCTCCCAGTGGACTTCTCACTGTTCTCCCAGTGGACTTCTCACTGTTCTCCCAGTGGACTTCTCACCTTTCTCCCAGTGGACTTCTCACCTTTCTCCCAGTGGACTTCTCACCTTTCTCCCAGTGGACTTCTCACTGTTCTCCCAGTGGACTTCTCACCATTCTCCCAGTAGACTTCTCACCATTCTCCCAGTGGACTTCTCACCTTTGTCCCAGTGGACTTCTCACCATTCTCCCAGAGGGCTTCTCACCATTCTCCCATTAGACTTACCATTCTCCCAGTGGACTTCTCACCTTTCTCCCAGTGGACTTCTCACCTTTCTCCCAGTGGACTTCTCATCTTTCTCCCAGTGGACTTCTCACTGTTCTCCCAATGGACTTCTCACTGTTCTCCCAGTGGGCTTCTCACCATTCTCCCAGTAGACTTCTCACCATTCTCCCAGTAGACTTCTCACCTTTCTCCCAGTGGACTTCTCACCGTTCTACAAGTGGACTTCTCACCCTTCTCCCAGTGGACTTCTCACCTTTCTCCCAGTGGACTTCTCACTGTTCTCCCAGTGGATTCTCACCTTTCTCCCAGTGGACTTCTCACCATTCTCCCAGTGGACTTCTCACCGTTCTCCCAGTGGACTTCTCATCAATCTCCCAGTCGGCTTCTCACCATTCTCCCAGTGGACCTCTCACCGTTCCCTCAGTGGACTTCTCACCGTTCTCCCAGTGGACATCTCGCCATTCTCCCAGTGGACTTCTCGCCTTTCTCCCAATGGACTTCTCACCTTTCTACCAGTGGACTTCTCACCGTTCTCCCAGTGGATTTCTCACCATTCTCCGAGTGGACTTCTTACCTTTCTCCCAGTTGACTTCTCACCTTTCTCCCAGTGGATTTCTCACCGTTCTCCCAGTGGAGTTCTCACCGTTCTCCCAGTGGACTTCTCACCTTTCTCCCAGTGGACTTCTCACCTTTCTCCCAGTGGACTTCTCACTGTTCTCCCAGTGGACTTCTCACTGTTCTCCCAGTGGACTTCTCACTGTTCTCCCAGTGGACATCTCACCTTTCTCCCAGTGGACTTCTCACCTTTCTCCCAGTGGACTTCTCACTGTTCTCCCAGTGGACTTCACACTGTTCTCCCAGTGGACTTCTCACCATTCTCCCAGTAGATTTCTCACCATTCTCCCAGTGGACTTCTCACCTTTGTCCCAGTGGACTTCTCACCGTTCTCCCAGTGGACTTCTCACCATTCTCCCATTAGACTTCTCACCTTTCTCCCGGTGAACTTCTCATCTTTCTCCCAGTGGACTTCTCACTGTTCTCCCAGTGGACTCTCACTGTTCTCCCAGTGGACTTCTTACCATTCTCCCAGTAGACTTCTCACCATTCTCCCAGTAGACTTCTCACCTTTCTCCCAGTGCACTTCTCACCGTTCTCCCAGTGGACTTCTCACCATTCTCCCAGTAGACTTCTTACCATTCTCCCAGTGGACTTCTCACCTTTCTCCCAGTGGACTTCTCACTGCTGTTCCAGTGGACTTCTCACCTTTCTCCCAGTGGACTTCTCACCGTTCTCCCAGTGGACTTCTCACCCTTCTCCCAATGGACTTCTCACCTTTCTCCCTGTTGACTTCTCACCTTTCTCCGAGTGGATTTCTCACCGTTCTCCCAGTGGACTTCTCACCATTCTCCCAGTGGACTTCTCACCTTTCTCCCAGTGGACATCTCACCTTTCTCCCAGTGGACTTCTCACCTTTCTCCCAGTGGTGCTCTCACCTTTCTCCCAGTGGTCTTCTCACCTTTCTCCCAGTGGACTTGTCACCTTTCTCCCAGTGGATTTCTCAGTTTTCTCCCAGTGGACTTCTCACCTTTCTCCCAGTGGACTTCTTTCCATTCTCCCAGTGGACTTCTCACCGTTCTCCGAGTGGACTTCTCACCATTCTCCCAATGGACTTCTCACCGTTCTCCCAGTGGACATCTCACTGTTCTCCCAGTGGACTTCTCACCTTTCTCCCAGTGGACTTCTCACCTTTCTCCCTGCGGACTTCTCACCTTTCTGCCAGTGGACATCTCACCTTTCTCCCCGTGGACATCTCACCTTTCTCCCAGTGAACTTCTCACCTTTCTCCCAGTGGACTACTCACCTTTCTCCCAGTGGAATTTTCAACATTCTCCCAGTGGACTTCTCACCATTCTCCCAGTGGACTTCTCACCTTTCTCCCAGTGGACTTCTCACCTTTCTCCCAGTGGACTTCTCACCGTTCTCCCGGTGGACCTCTCACCATTCTCCCAGTGGATTTCTCACCGTTCTCCCAGTGGACTTCTTACCATTCTCCCAGTGGACTTCTCACCGTTCTCCCAGTGGACTTCTCATCTTTCTCCCAGTGGACTTCTCACCTTTCTCCCAGTGGACGTCTCACCTATGTCCCAGTGGACTTCTCACCTTTCTCCCAGTGGACATCTCACCTTTCTCCCAGTGGATTTCTCAGCTTTCTCCCAGTGGACTTCTCACCTTTCTCCCAGTGGACTTCTGACCTTTCTCCCAGTGGACATCTCACTGTTCTCCCAGTGGACTTCTCACCTTTCTCCCAGTGGACTTCTCACCTTTCACCCAGTGGACTTCTCACTGTTCTCCCAGTGGACTTCTCACCATTCTCCCAGTAGACTTCTCACCTTTCTCCCAGTGGACTTCTCACCGTTCTCCCAGTGGACTTCTCACCATTCTCCCAGTAGACCTCTTACCATTCTCCCAGTGGACTTCTCACCTTTCTCCCAGTGGACTTCCCACCTTTCTCCCAGTGGACTTCCCACCTTTCTCCCAGTGGACTTCTCACATTTCTCCCAGTGGACTTCTCACTGTTCTCCCAGTGGACTTCTCACTGTTCTCCCAGTGGACTTCTCACCATTCTCCCAGTAGACTTCTCACCATTCTCCCAGTAGACTTCTCACCTTTCTCCCAGTGGACTTCTCACCGTTCTCCCAGTGGACTTCTCACCATTCTCCCAGTAGACTTCTTACCATTCTCCCAGTGGACTTCTCACCTTTCTCCCAGTGGATTTCTCACTGCTGTTCCAGTGGACTTCTCACCTTTCTCCCAGTGGACTTCTCACCGTTCTCCCAGTGGACTTCTCACCCTTCTCCCAGTGGACTTCTCACCCTTCTCCCAGTGGACTTCTCACCTCTCTCCCAGTGGACTTCTCACCTTTCTCCCAGTGAACTTCTCACCTTTCTCCCAGTGGATTCTCACCTTTCTCCCAGTGGACTTCTCACCATTCTCCCAGTGGACTTCTCATTGTTCTCCCAGTGGACTTCTCACCATTCTCCCAGTGGACTTCTCACCTTTCTCCCAGTGGACTTCTCGCTGTTCTCCCAGTGGACTTCTCACCTTTCTCCCAGTGGACTTCCCACCTTTCTACCAGTGGACTTCACACCATTCTCCCAGTGGACTTCCCACCTTTCTCCCAGTGGACTTCTCACCTTTCTCCCAGTGGACTTCCCACCTTTCTACCAGTGGACTTCACACCATTCTCCCAGTGCACTTCTTACCATTCTCCCAGTGGACTTCTTACCGTTCTCCCAGTGGGCTTCTCACCTTTCTCCCAGTTGACATCTCACCTTTCTCCCAGTGGGCTTCTCACCTTTCTCCCAGTGTGCTTCTCACCGTTCTCCAAGTGGACTTCTCACTGTTCTCCCAGTGGACTTCTCACCATGCACCCAGTGGACCTCTCACCTTTCTCCCAGTGGACGTCTCACCATTCTCCCAGTCGACTTCTCACCTTTCTCCCAGTGGACTTCTCACCATTCTCCCAGTGGACTTCTCACCTTTCTCCCAGTGGACTTCTCGCTGTTCTCCCAGTGGACTTCTCACTTTTCTCCCAGTAGACATCTCACCTTTCTCCCAGTGGACTTCTCACCATTCTCCCAGTGGACTTCTCACCATTCTCCCAGTGGACTTCTCACCATTCTCCCAGTGGACTTCTCACCTTTCTCCCAGTGGAATTCACACCATTCTCCCAGTGGACTTATCACCGTTCTCCCAGTGGACTTCTTACCATTCTCACAGTGGTATTCTTACCTTTCTCCCAGTGGATTTCTCACCATTCTCCCAGTGGACTTCTCACCTTTCTTCCACTGGACATCTCGCTGTTCTCCCAGTAGACTTCTCACCTTTCTCCCAGTGGACTTCTCACCGTTCTCCCAGTGTATTTCTCACCGTTCTCCCAGTGGACTTCTCACCTTTCTCCCAGTTGACTTCTCACCTTTCTCCCAGTGGATTTCTCACCGTTCTCCCAGGGGACTTCTCACCTTTCTCCCAGTGGACTTCACACCTTTCTCCCAGTGGACCTCTCACCTATCTCCCAGTGGACTTCTCACCTTTCTCCCAGAGGACTTCTCACCTTTCTCCCAGTGGACTTCTCACTGTTCTCCCAGTGGACTTCTCACTGTTCTCCCAGTGGACTTCTCACCTTTCTCCCAGTGGATTTCTCAGCTTTCTCCCAGTGGACTTCTCACCTTTCTCCCAGTGGACTTCTCACCGTTCTCCCAGTGGACTTCTCACCGTTCTCCCAGTGGACATCTCACCGTTCTCCCAGTGGACTTCTCACCGTTCTCCCAGTGGACATCTCACTGTTCTCCCAGTGGACTTCTCACCTTTCTCCCAGTGGACTTCTCACCATTCCCCCAGTGGACTTCTCACCTTTCTCCCTGTAGACTTCTCACCTTTCTGCCAGTGGACTTCTCACCATTCTCCCAGTAGACTTCTCACCTTTCTCCCAGTGGACTTCTCACCTTTCTCCCCATGGACTTCTCACCTTTCTCCCAGTGGACTACTCACTGTTCTCCCAGTGGATTTTTCACCATTCTCCCAGTGGACTTCTCACCATTCTCCCAGTGGACTTCTCACCTTTCTCCCAGTGGACTTCTCACCTTTCTCCCAGTGGAATTTTCAACTTTCTCCCAGTGGACTGCTCACCTTTTTCGCAGTGGACTACTGACCATTCTCCCAGTGGACTTCTCAACATTCTCCCCGTGGACTTCCCACCATTCTCCCATTGGACTTTCCACCGATATCCCAATGAACTTCTCACCATTCTCCCAGTGGACTTTTCACCTTTCTCCAAGTGGACTTTTGACCATTCTCCCAGTGGACTTTTCACCTTTCTCCAAGTGGACTTTTGACCATTCTCCCAGTGGACTTCTCACTGTTCTCCCAGTGGACTTTTCACCATTCTCCCAGTGGACTTCTCACCAATCTCCCAGTGCCCTTCTCACCACTCTCCCAGTGCACTTCTCACCTTTCTCCCAGTGGACTTCTCACCTTTCTCCCAGTGGGCTTCTCACTTTTGTCCCAGTAGATTTCTCACCATTCTCCCAGTGGACCTCTCACCTTTCTGCCAGTGGACTTCTCACCTTTCTCCCAGTGGACTTTTCATCTTTCTCCCAGTGGACCTCTCACCGTTCTCCCAGTGGACTTCTCATCTTTCTACCAGTGGACGTTTCGTCTTTCTCCCAGTGGACCTCTCACCGTTCTCCCAGTGGACTTCTCACCGATCTCCCAGTGGAGTTCTCAACTTTCTCCCAGTGGACCTCTCACCTTTCTCCAAGTGGAATTATCACCTTTCTCCCAGTGGACTTCTCAGCTTTCTCCCAGTGGACTTCTCAACTTTCTCCCAGTGGACTTCTCATTGTTCTCCCAGTGGACTTCACACTGTTTTCCCAGTGGTCTTCTCACCTTTCACCCAGTGGACTTCTCACCTTTCTCCCAGTGGACTTCTCACCTTTCTCCCAGTGGACTTCTCACCTTTCTCCCAGTGGACTTCTCACCTTTCTCCCAGTGGACTTCTCACCTTTCTCCCAGTGGACTTCTTACTTTTCTCCCAGTGGACTTCTGACGTTTCTCTCAGTGGACTTCACACTGTTCTCCCAGTGCACTTCTCACCATTCTCCCAGTAGACTTCTCACCATTCTCCCAGTGGACTTCTCACCTTTGTCCCAGTGGACTTCTCACCGTTCTCCCAGTGGACTTCTCACCATTCTCCCAGTAGACTTCTTACCATTCTCCCAGTGGACTTCTCACTGTTCTCCCAGTGGACTTCTCACCTTTCTCCCAGTGGACCTCTCACTGTTCTCCCAGTGGACTTCTCACTGTTCTCCCAGTGGACGTCTCACCATTCTCCCAGTAGACTTCTCACCATTCTCCCAGTGGACTTCTCACCGTTCCCCCAGTTGACTTCTCACCGTTCTCCCAGTGGACTTCTCACTGTTCTCCCAGTGGACTTCTCACCTTTCTCCCAGTGGACTTCTCACCTTTCTCCCAATGGACTTCTCAACTTTCTCCCAGTGGACTTCTCACCATTCTCACAGTGGACTTCTCACCTTTATACCAGTGGACTTCACACCATTCTCCCAGTGGACTTCTCACTGTTCTCCCAGTGCACTTCTTACCATTCTCCCAGTGGACTTCTTACCGTTCTCCCAGTGGACTTCTCACGTTTATCCCAGTGGACTTCTCACCTTTCTCCCAGTGGTCTTCTCACTGTTCTCCCAGTGGAGTTCTCACCGGTCTCCCAGTGGGCTTCTCACCTTTCTCCCAGTTGACTTCTCACCTTTCTCCCAGTGGACATCTCACCTTTCTCCCAGTGGACTTCTCACCTTTCTCCCAGTGGGCTTCTCACCTTTCTCCCAGTGGACTTCTCACCGTTCTCCAAGTGGACTTCTCACTGTTCTCCCAGTGGACTTCTCACCATGCACCCAGTGGACCTCTCACCTTTCTCCCAGTGGACGTCTCATCATTCTCCCAGTCGACTTCTCACCTTTCTCCCAGTGGACTTCTCACCATTCTCCCAGTGGACTTCTCACCTTTCTCCCAGTGGACTTCTCGCTGTTCTCCCAGTGGACTTCTCGCTGTTCTCCCAGTAGACTTCTCACCTTTCTCCCATTGGACTTCTCACCTTTCTCCCAGTGGACTTCTCACCATTCTCCCAGTGGACTTCTCACCTTTCTCCCAGTGGACTTCACACCATTCTCCCAGTGGACTTATCACCGTTCTCCCAGTGGACTTCTTACCATTCTCCCAGTGGTATTCTTACCGTTCTCCCAGTGGACTTCTCACCTTTCTCCCAGTGGATTTCTCACCATTCTCCCAGTGGACTTCTCACCTTTCTTCCACTGGACTTCTCGCTGTTCTCCCACTAGACTTTTCACCTTTCTCCCAGTGGACTTCTCACCGTTCTCCCAGTGGACTTCTCACATTTCCCCCAGTGGACTTCTCACTGTTCTCCCAGTTGACTTCTCACCGTTCTCCCAGTGGATTTATCACCTTTCTCCCAGTGGATTTCTCACCATTCTCCCAGTGGAGTTCTCACCATTCTCCCAGGGGACTTCTCACCTTTCTCCCAGTGGTCCTCACACCTTTCTCCCAGTGGACCTCTCACCTATCTCCCAGTGGACTTCTCACCTTTCTCCCAGTGGACTTCTCACCTTTCTCCCAGTGGACTTCTCACTGTTCTCCCAGTGGACTTGTCACTGTTCTCCCAGTGGACTTCTCACCTTTCTCCCAGTGGATTTCTCAGCTTTCTCCCAGTGGACTTCTCACCGTTCTCCCAGTGGACTTCTCACCGTTCTCCCAGTGGACTTCTCACCATTCTCCCAGTGGACTTCTCACCATTCTCCCAGTGGACTTCTCACCATTCTCCCAGTGGACTTCTCACCATTCTCCCAGTGGACTTCTCACCATTCTCCCAGTGGACTTCTCACCTTTCTCTCAGTGGACTTCTCACCTTTCTCCCAGTGGACTTCTCACCGTTCTCCCAGTGGACTTCTCACCGTTCTCCCAGTGGACTTCTCACCGTTCTCCCAGTGGACATCTCACTGTTCTCACAGTGGACTTCTCACCTTTCTCCCAGTGGTCTTCTCACCATTCCTCCAGTGGACTTCTCACCATTCTCCCAGTGCACAGCTCACCTTTCTCCCAGTGGGCTTCTCACCTTTCTCCCAGTGGTCTTCTCGCTGTTCTCCCAGTGGACTTCTCACCTTTCTCCCAGTGGACTTCTCACCATTCTCCCAGTGGACTTCCCACCATTCTCCCAGTGGACTTTTCACTGATATCCCAATGAACTTCTCACCTTTCTCCCAGTGGACTTTTCACCTTTCTCCCAGTGGACCTCTCACCATTCTCCCAGTGGACTTCTCACCTTTCTCCCAGTGGACTTCTCGCCGTTCTCCCAGTGGAGTTCTCAACTTTCTCCCAGTGGACCTCTCACCTTTCTCCCAGTGGACTTATCACCTTTCTCCCAGTGGACTTCTCAACTTTCTCCCAGTGGACCTCTCAACTTTATCCCAGTGGACCTCTCAACTTTCTCCCAGAGGATTTCACACCTTTCTCCCAGTGGACTTCTCACTGTTCTCCCAGTGGACTTCTCACTGTTCTCCCAGTGGACATCTCACCTTTCTCCCAGTGGACTTCTCACCTTTCTCCCAGTGGACTTCTCACCTTTCTCCCAGTGGACTTCTCACCTTTCTCCCAGTGGACTTCTCACCGTTCTCCCAGTGGACTTCTCACCTTTCTCCCAGTGGACTTCTCACCTTTCTCCCAGTGGACTTCTCACTGTTCTCCCAGTGGACTTCTCACCATTCTCCCAGTAGACTTCTCACCATTCTCCCAGTGGACTTCTCACCTTTGTCCCAGTGGACTTCTTACCGTTCTCCCAGAGGGCTTCTCACCATTCTCCCATTAGACTTCTTACCATTCTCCCAGTGGACTTCTCATCTTTCTCCCAGTGGACTTCTCACTGTTCTCCCAATGGACTTCTCACTGTTCTCCCAGTGGACTTCTCACCATTCTCCCAGTAGACTTCTCACCATTCTCCCAGTAGACTTCTCACCTTTCTCCCAGTGGACTTCTCACCGTTCTACAAGTGGACGTCTCACCATTCTCCCAGTAGACTTCTTACCATTCTCCCAGTGGACTTCTCACCTTTCTCCCAGTGGACTTCTCACTGCTGTTCCAGTGGACTTCTCACCCTTCTCCCAGTGGACTTCTCACCTTGATACCAGTGGACTTCTCACTGTTCTCCCAGTGGACTTCTCAACGTTCTCCCAGTGGACTTCTCACCCTTCTCCCAGTGGACTTCTCACCTTTCTCCCAGTGGACTTCTCACTGTTCTCCCAGTGGACTTCTCACCTTTCTCCCAGTGGACTTCTCACCTTGATACCAGTGGACTTCACACCATTCTCCCAGTGGACTTCTTACCGTTCTCCCAGTGGACTTCTCATGTTTATCCCAGTGGACTTCTCACCTTTCTCCCCGTGGTCTTCTCACTGTTCTCCCAGTGGAGTTCTCACCGGTCTCCCAGTGGGCTTCTCACCTTTCTCCCAGTTGACTTCTCACCTTTCTCCCAGTGGGCTTCTCACCTTTCTCCCAGTGGACTTCTCACCGTTCTCCAAGTGGACTTCTCACTGTTCTCCCAGTGGACTTCTCACCATGCACCCAGTGGACCTCTCACCTTTCTCCCAGTGGACGTCAAATCATTCTCCCAGTCGACTTCTCACCTTTCTCCCAGTGGACTTCTCACCATTCTCCCAGTGGACTTCTCACCATTCTCCCAGTGGTCTTCTCACCTTTCTCCCAGTGGACATCTCACCTTTCTCCCAGTGGACTCCTCACCTTTCTCCCAGTGGACTTCTCACCTTTCTCCCAGTGGACTTCTCACCTTTCTCCCAGTGGACTTCTCACTGTTCTCCCAGTGGACTTCTCACCATTCTCCCAGTAGACTTCTCACCATTCTCCCAGTGGACTTCTCACCTTTGTCCCAGTGGACTTCCCACCATTCTCCCAGAGGGCTTCTCACCATTCTCCCATTAGACTTACCATTCTCCCAGTGGACTTCTCACCTTTCTCCCAGTGGACTTCTCACCTTTCTCCCAGTGGACTTATCACCGTTCTCCCAGTGGACTTCTTACCATTCTCACAGTGGTATTCTTACCTTTCTCCCAGTGGATTTCTCACCATTCTCCCAGTGGACTTCTCACCTTTCTTCCACTGGACATCTCGCTGTTCTCCCAGTAGACTTCTCACCTTTCTCCCAGTGGACTTCTCACCGTTCTCCCAGTGTATTTCTCACCGTTCTCCCAGTGGACTTCTCACCTTTCTCCCAGTTGACTTCTCACCTTTCTCCCAGTGGATTTCTCACCGTTCTCCCAGGGGACTTCTCACCTTTCTCCCAGTGGACTTCACACCTTTCTCCCAGTGGACCTCTCACCTATCTCCCAGTGGACTTCTCACCTTTCTCCCAGAGGACTTCTCACCTTTCTCCCAGTGGACTTCTCACTGTTCTCCCAGTGGACTTCTCACTGTTCTCCCAGTGGACTTCTCACCTTTCTCCCAGTGGATTTCTCAGCTTTCTCCCAGTGGACTTCTCACCTTTCTCCCAGTGGACTTCTCACCGTTCTCCCAGTGGACTTCTCACCGTTCTCCCAGTGGACATCTCACCGTTCTCCCAGTGGACTTCTCACCGTTCTCCCAGTGGACATCTCACTGTTCTCCCAGTGGACTTCTCACCTTTCTCCCAGTGGACTTCTCACCATTCCCCCAGTGGACCTCTCACCTTTCTCCCTGTAGACTTCTCACCTTTCTGCCAGTGGACTTCTCACCATTCTCCCAGTAGACTTCTCACCTTTCTCCCAGTGGACTTCTCACCTTTCTCCCCATGGACTTCTCACCTTTCTCCCAGTGGACTACTCACTGTTCTCCCAGTGGATTTTTCACCATTCTCCCAGTGGACTTCTCACCATTCTCCCAGTGGACTTCTCACCTTTCTCCCAGTGGACTTCTCACCTTTCTCCCAGTGGAATTTTCAACTTTCTCCCAGTGGACTGCTCACCTTTTTCGCAGTGGACTACTGACCATTCTCCCAGTGGACTTCTCAACATTCTCCCCGTGGACTTCCCACCATTCTCCCATTGGACTTTCCACCGATATCCCAATGAACTTCTCACCATTCTCCCAGTGGACTTTTCACCTTTCTCCAAGTGGACTTTTGACCATTCTCCCAGTGGACTTTTCACCTTTCTCCAAGTGGACTTTTGACCATTCTCCCAGTGGACTTCTCACTGTTCTCCCAGTGGACTTTTCACCATTCTCCCAGTGGACTTCTCACCAATCTCCCAGTGCCCTTCTCACCACTCTCCCAGTGCACTTCTCACCGGTCTCCCAGTGGGCTTCTCACCTTTCTCCCAGTTGACTTCTCACCTTTCTCCCAGTGGGCTTCTCACCTTTCTCCCAGTGGACTTCTCACCGTTCTCCAAGTGGACTTCTCACTGTTCTCCCAGTGGACTTCTCACCATGCACCCAGTGGACCTCTCACCTTTCTCCCAGTGGACGTCAAATCATTCTCCCAGTCGACTTCTCACCTTTCTCCCAGTGGACTTCTCACCATTCTCCCAGTGGACTTCTCACCATTCTCCCAGTGGTCTTCTCACCTTTCTCCCAGTGGACATCTCACCTTTCTCCCAGTGGACTCCTCACCTTTCTCCCAGTGGACTTCTCACCTTTCTCCCAGTGGACTTCTCACCTTTCTCCCAGTGGACTTCTCACTGTTCTCCCAGTGGACTTCTCACCATTCTCCCAGTAGACTTCTCACCATTCTCCCAGTGGACTTCTCACCTTTGTCCCAGTGGACTTCCCACCATTCTCCCAGAGGGCTTCTCACCATTCTCCCATTAGACTTACCATTCTCCCAGTGGACTTCTCACCTTTCTCCCAGTGGACTTCTCACCTTTCTCCCAGTGGACTTATCACCGTTCTCCCAGTGGACTTCTTACCATTCTCACAGTGGTATTCTTACCTTTCTCCCAGTGGATTTCTCACCATTCTCCCAGTGGACTTCTCACCTTTCTTCCACTGGACATCTCGCTGTTCTCCCAGTAGACTTCTCACCTTTCTCCCAGTGGACTTCTCACCGTTCTCCCAGTGTATTTCTCACCGTTCTCCCAGTGGACTTCTCACCTTTCTCCCAGTTGACTTCTCACCTTTCTCCCAGTGGATTTCTCACCGTTCTCCCAGGGGACTTCTCACCTTTCTCCCAGTGGACTTCACACCTTTCTCCCAGTGGACCTCTCACCTATCTCCCAGTGGACTTCTCACCTTTCTCCCAGAGGACTTCTCACCTTTCTCCCAGTGGACTTCTCACTGTTCTCCCAGTGGACTTCTCACTGTTCTCCCAGTGGACTTCTCACCTTTCTCCCAGTGGATTTCTCAGCTTTCTCCCAGTGGACTTCTCACCTTTCTCCCAGTGGACTTCTCACCGTTCTCCCAGTGGACTTCTCACCGTTCTCCCAGTGGACATCTCACCGTTCTCCCAGTGGACTTCTCACCGTTCTCCCAGTGGACATCTCACTGTTCTCCCAGTGGACTTCTCACCTTTCTCCCAGTGGACTTCTCACCATTCCCCCAGTGGACCTCTCACCTTTCTCCCTGTAGACTTCTCACCTTTCTGCCAGTGGACTTCTCACCATTCTCCCAGTAGACTTCTCACCTTTCTCCCAGTGGACTTCTCACCTTTCTCCCCATGGACTTCTCACCTTTCTCCCAGTGGACTACTCACTGTTCTCCCAGTGGATTTTTCACCATTCTCCCAGTGGACTTCTCACCATTCTCCCAGTGGACTTCTCACCTTTCTCCCAGTGGACTTCTCACCTTTCTCCCAGTGGAATTTTCAACTTTCTCCCAGTGGACTGCTCACCTTTTTCGCAGTGGACTACTGACCATTCTCCCAGTGGACTTCTCAACATTCTCCCCGTGGACTTCCCACCATTCTCCCATTGGACTTTCCACCGATATCCCAATGAACTTCTCACCATTCTCCCAGTGGACTTTTCACCTTTCTCCAAGTGGACTTTTGACCATTCTCCCAGTGGACTTTTCACCTTTCTCCAAGTGGACTTTTGACCATTCTCCCAGTGGACTTCTCACTGTTCTCCCAGTGGACTTTTCACCATTCTCCCAGTGGACTTCTCACCAATCTCCCAGTGCCCTTCTCACCACTCTCCCAGTGCACTTCTCACCTTTCTCCCAGTGGACTTCTCACCTTTCTCCCAGTGGGCTTCTCACTTTTGTCCCAGTAGATTTCTCACCATTCTCCCAGTGGACCTCTCACCTTTCTGCCAGTGGACTTCTCACCTTTCTCCCAGTGGACTTTTCATCTTTCTCCCAGTGGACCTCTCACCGTTCTCCCAGTGGACTTCTCACCTTTCTACCAGTGGACTTTTCGTCTTTCTCCCAGTGGACCTCTCACCGTTCTCCCAGTGGACTTCTCACCGATCTCCCAGTGGAGTTCTCAACTTTCTCCCAGTGGACCTCTCACCTTTCTCCAAGTGGAATTATCACCTTTCTCCCAGTGGACTTCTCAGCTTTCTCCCAGTGGACTTCTCAACTTTCTCCCAGTGGACTTCTCACTGTTCTCCCAGTGGACTTCACACTGTTTTCCCAGTGGTCTTCTCACCTTTCACCCAGTGGACTTCTCACCTTTCTCCCAGTGGACTTCTCACCTTTCTCCCAGTGGACTTCTCACCTTTCTCCCAGTGGACTTCTCACCTTTCTCCCAGTGGACTTCTCACTTTTCTCCCAGTGGACTTCTGACGTTTCTCTCAGTGGACTTCACACTGTTCTCCCAGTGCACTTCTCACCATTCTCCCAGTAGACTTCTCACCATTCTCCCAGTGGACTTCTCACCTTTGTCCCAGTGGACTTCTCACCGTTCTCCCAGTGGACTTCTCACCATTCTCCCAGTAGACTTCTTACCATTCTCCCAGTGGACTTCTCACTGTTCTCCCAGTGGACTTCTCACCTTTCTCCCAGTGGACTTCTCACTGTTCTCCCAGTGGACTTCTCACTGTTCTCCCAGTGGACGTCTCACCATTCTCCCAGTAGACTTCTCACCATTCTCCCAGTGGACTTCTCACCGTTCCCCCAGTTGACTTCTCACCGTTCTCCCAGTGGACTTCTCACTGTTCTCCCAGTGGACTTCTCACCTTTCTCCCAGTGGACTTCTCACCTTTCTCCCAATGGACTTCTCAACTTTCTCCCAGTGGACTTCTCACCATTCTCCCAGTGGACTTCTCACCTTTATACCAGTGGACTTCACACCATTCTCCCAGTGGACTTCTCACCTTTCTCCCAGTGGACTTCTCACCTTTCTCCCAGTGGACTTCTCACCTTTCTCCCAGTGGACTTCTCACCTTTCTCCCAGTGGACTTCTCACCGTTCTCCCAGTGGACTTCTCACCTTTCTCCCAGTGGACTTCTCACCTTTCTCCCAGTGGACTTCTCACCTTTCTCCCAGAGGGCTTCTCACCATTCTCCCATTAGACTTCTTACCATTCTCCCAGTGGACTTCTCATCTTTCTCCCAGTGGACTTCTCACTGTTCTCCCAATGGACTTCTCACTGTTCTCCCAGTGGACTTCTCACCATTCTCCCAGTAGACTTCTCACCATTCTCCCAGTAGACTTCTCACCTTTCTCCCAGTGGACTTCTCACCGTTCTACAAGTGGACGTCTCACCATTCTCCCAGTAGACTTCTTACCATTCTCCCAGTGGACTTCTCACCTTTCTCCCAGTGGACTTCTCACTGCTGTTCCAGTGGACTTCTCACCCTTCTCCCAGTGGACTTCTCACCTTTCTCCCAGTGGACTTCTCACTGTTCTCCCAGTGGACTTCTCACCTTTCTCCCAGTGGACTTCTCACCTTGATACCAGTGGACTTCACACCATTCTCCCAGTGGACTTCTTACCGTTCTCCCAGTGGACTTCTCATGTTTATCCCAGTGGACTTCTCACCTTTCTCCCAGTGGTCTTCTCACTGTTCTCCCAGTGGAGTTCTCACCGGTCTCCCAGTGGGCTTCTCACCTTTCTCCCAGTTGACTTCTCACCTTTCTCCCAGTGGGCTTCTCACCTTTCTCCCAGTGGACTTCTCACCGTTCTCCAAGTGGACTTCTCACTGTTCTCCCAGTGGACTTCTCACCATGCACCCAGTGGACCTCTCACCTTTCTCCCAGTGGACGTCTCATCATTCTCCCAGTCGACTTCTCACCTTTCTCCCAGTGGACTTCTCACCATTCTCCCAGTGGACTTCTCACCATTCTCCCAGTGGTCTTCTCACCTTTCTCCCAGTGGACATCTCACCTTTCTCCCAGTGGACTCCTCACCTTTCTCCCAGTGGACTTCTCACCTTTCTCCCAGTGGACTTCTCACCTTTCTCCCAGTGGACTTCTCACTGTTCTCCCAGTGGACTTCTCACCATTCTCCCAGTAGACTTCTCACCATTCTCCCAGTGGACTTCTCACCTTTGTCCCAGTGGACTTCCCACCATTCTCCCAGAGGGCTTCTCACCATTCTCCCATTAGACTTACCATTCTCCCAGTGGACTTCTCACCTTTCTCCCAGTGGACTTCTCACCTTTCTCCCAGTGGACTTATCACCGTTCTCCCAGTGGACTTCTTACCATTCTCACAGTGGTATTCTTACCTTTCTCCCAGTGGATTTCTCACCATTCTCCCAGTGGACTTCTCACCTTTCTTCCACTGGACATCTCGCTGTTCTCCCAGTAGACTTCTCACCTTTCTCCCAGTGGACTTCTCACCGTTCTCCCAGTGTATTTCTCACCGTTCTCCCAGTGGACTTCTCACCTTTCTCCCAGTTGACTTCTCACCTTTCTCCCAGTGGATTTCTCACCGTTCTCCCAGGGGACTTCTCACCTTTCTCCCAGTGGACTTCACACCTTTCTCCCAGTGGACCTCTCACCTATCTCCCAGTGGACTTCTCACCTTTCTCCCAGAGGACTTCTCACCTTTCTCCCAGTGGACTTCTCACTGTTCTCCCAGTGGACTTCTCACTGTTCTCCCAGTGGACTTCTCACCTTTCTCCCAGTGGATTTCTCAGCTTTCTCCCAGTGGACTTCTCACCTTTCTCCCAGTGGACTTCTCACCGTTCTCCCAGTGGACTTCTCACCGTTCTCCCAGTGGACATCTCACCGTTCTCCCAGTGGACTTCTCACCGTTCTCCCAGTGGACATCTCACTGTTCTCCCAGTGGACTTCTCACCTTTCTCCCAGTGGACTTCTCACCATTCCCCCAGTGGACCTCTCACCTTTCTCCCTGTAGACTTCTCACCTTTCTGCCAGTGGACTTCTCACCATTCTCCCAGTAGACTTCTCACCTTTCTCCCCATGGACTTCTCACCTTTCTCCCAGTGGACTACTCACTGTTCTCCCAGTGGATTTTTCACCATTCTCCCAGTGGACTTCTCACCATTCTCCCAGTGGACTTCTCACCTTTCTCCCAGTGGACTTCTCACCTTTCTCCCAGTGGAATTTTCAACTTTCTCCCAGTGGACTGCTCACCTTTTTCGCAGTGGACTACTGACCATTCTCCCAGTGGACTTCTCAACATTCTCCCCGTGGACTTCCCACCATTCTCCCATTGGACTTTCCACCGATATCCCAATGAACTTCTCACCATTCTCCCAGTGGACTTTTCACCTTTCTCCAAGTGGACTTTTGACCATTCTCCCAGTGGACTTTTCACCTTTCTCCAAGTGGACTTTTGACCATTCTCCCAGTGGACTTCTCACTGTTCTCCCAGTGGACTTTTCACCATTCTCCCAGTGGACTTCTCACCAATCTCCCAGTGCCCTTCTCACCACTCTCCCAGTGCACTTCTCACCTTTCTCCCAGTGGACTTCTCACCTTTCTCCCAGTGGGCTTCTCACTTTTGTCCCAGTAGATTTCTCACCATTCTCCCAGTGGACCTCTCACCTTTCTGCCAGTGGACTTCTCACCTTTCTCCCAGTGGACTTTTCATCTTTCTCCCAGTGGACCTCTCACCGTTCTCCCAGTGGACTTCTCACCTTTCTACCAGTGGACTTTTCGTCTTTCTCCCAGTGGACCTCTCACCGTTCTCCCAGTGGACTTCTCACCGATCTCCCAGTGGTGTTCTCAACTTTCTCCCAGTGGACCTCTCACCTTTCTCCAAGTGGAATTATCACCTTTCTCCCAGTGGACTTCTCAGCTTTCTCCCAGTGGACTTCTCAACTTTCTCCCAGTGGACTTCTCACTGTTCTCCCAGTGGACTTCACACTGTTTTCCCAGTGGTCTTCTCACCTTTCACCCAGTGGACTTCTCACCTTTCTCCCAGTGGACTTCTCACCTTTCTCCCAGTGGACTTCTCACCTTTCTCCCAGTGGACTTCTCACCTTTCTCCCAGTGGACTTCTCACTTTTCTCCCAGTGGACTTCTGACGTTTCTCTCAGTGGACTTCACACTGTTCTCCCAGTGCACTTCTCACCATTCTCCCAGTAGACTTCTCACCATTCTCCCAGTGGACTTCTCACCTTTGTCCCAGTGGACTTCTCACCGTTCTCCCAGTGGACTTCTCACCATTCTCCCAGTAGACTTCTTACCATTCTCCCAGTGGACTTCTCACTGTTCTCCCAGTGGACTTCTCACCTTTCTCCCAGTGGACTTCTCACTGTTCTCCCAGTGGACTTCTCACTGTTCTCCCAGTGGACGTCTCACCGTTCTCCCAGTAGACTTCTCACCATTCTCCCAGTGGACTTCTCACCGTTCCCCCAGTTGACTTCTCACCGTTCTCCCAGTGGACTTCTCACCTTTCTCCCAGTGGACTTCTCACCTTTCTCCCAATGGACTTCTCAACTTTCTCCCAGTGGACTTCTCACCATTCTCCCAGTGGACTTCTCACCTTTATACCAGTGGACTTCACACCATTCTCCCAGTGGACTTCTCACTGTTCTCCCAGTGCACTTCTTACCATTCTCCCAGTGGACTTCTTTCCGTTCTCCCAGTGGACTTCTCACGTTTATCCCAGTGGACTTCTCACCTTTCTCCCAGTGGTCTTCTCACTGTTCTCCCAGTGGAGTTCTCACCGGTCTCCCAGTGGGCTTCTCACCTTTCTCCCAGTTGACTTCTCACCTTTCTCCCAGTGGACATCTCACCTTTCTCCCAGTGGACTTCTCACCTTTCTCCCAGTGGGCTTCTCACCTTTCTCCCAGTGGACTTCTCACCGTTCTCCAAGTGGACTTCTCACTGTTCTCCCAGTGGACTTCTCACCATGCACCCAGTGGACCTCTCACCTTTCTCCCAGTGGACGTCTCATCATTCTCCCAGTCGACTTCTCACCTTTCTCCCAGTGGACTTCTCACCATTCTCCCAGTGGACTTCTCACCTTTCTCCCAGTGGACTTCTCGCTGTTCTCCCAGTGGACTTCTCGCTGTTCTCCCAGTAGACTTCTCACCTTTCTCCCATTGGACTTCTCACCTTTCTCCCAGTGGACTTCTCACCATTCTCCCAGTGGACTTCTCACCTTTCTCCCAGTGGACTTCACACCATTCTCCCAGTGGACTTATCACCGTTCTCCCAGTGGACTTCTTACCATTCTCCCAGTGGTATTCTTACCGTTCTCCCAGTGGACTTCTCACCTTTCTCCCAGTGGATTTCTCACCATTCTCCCAGTGGACTTCTCACCTTTCTTCCACTGGACTTCTCGCTGTTCTCCCACTAGACTTTTCACCTTTCTCCCAGTGGACTTCTCACCGTTCTCCCAGTGGACTTCTCACATTTCCCCCAGTGGACTTCTCACTGTTCTCCCAGTTGACTTCTCACCGTTCTCCCAGTGGATTTATCACCTTTCTCCCAGTGGATTTCTCACCATTCTCCCAGTGGAGTTCTCACCATTCTCCCAGGGGACTTCTCACCTTTCTCCCAGTGGTCCTCACACCTTTCTCCCAGTGGACCTCTCACCTATCTCCCAGTGGACTTCTCACCTTTCTCCCAGTGGACTTCTCACCTTTCTCCCAGTGGACTTCTCACTGTTCTCCCAGTGGACTTGTCACTGTTCTCCCAGTGGACTTCTCACCTTTCTCCCAGTGGATTTCTCAGCTTTCTCCCAGTGGACTTCTCACCGTTCTCCCAGTGGACTTCTCACCGTTCTCCCAGTGGACTTCTCACCATTCTCCCAGTGGACTTCTCACCATTCTCCCAGTGGACTTCTCACCATTCTCCCAGTGGACTTCTCACCTTTCTCTCAGTGGACTTCTCACCTTTCTCCCAGTGGACTTCTCACCGTTCTCCCAGTGGACTTCTCACCGTTCTCCCAGTGGACTTCTCACCGTTCTCCCAGTGGACATCTCACTGTTCTCACAGTGGACTTCTCACCTTTCTCCCAGTGGTCTTCTCACCATTCCTCCAGTGGACTTCTCACCATTCTCCCAGTGGACAGCTCACCTTTCTCCCAGTGGGCTTCTCACCTTTCTCCCAGTGGTCTTCTCGCTGTTCTCCCAGTGGACTTCTCACCTTTCTCCCAGTGGACTTCTCACCATTCTCCCAGTGGACTTCTCACCTTTCTCCCAGTGGACTTCTCACCTTTCTCCCAGTGGACTTCTCACTGTTCTCCCAGTGGACTTGTCACTGTTCTCCCAGTGGACTTCTCACCTTTCTCCCAGTGGATTTCTCAGCTTTCTCCCAGTGGACTTCTCACCGTTCTCCCAGTGGACTTCTCACCGTTCTCCCAGTGGACTTCTCACCATTCTCCCAGTGGACTTCTCACCATTCTCCCAGTGGACTTCTCACCATTCTCCCAGTGGACTTCTCACCATTCTCCCAGTGGACTTCTCACCTTTCTCTCAGTGGACTTCTCACCTTTCTCCCAGTGGACTTCTCACCGTTCTCCCAGTGGACTTCTCACCGTTCTCCCAGTGGACTTCTCACCGTTCTCCCAGTGGACATCTCACTGTTCTCACAGTGGACTTCTCACCTTTCTCCCAGTGGTCTTCTCACCATTCCTCCAGTGGACTTCTCACCATTCTCCCAGTGGACAGCTCACCTTTCTCCCAGTGGGCTTCTCACCTTTCTCCCAGTGGTCTTCTCGCTGTTCTCCCAGTGGACTTCTCACCTTTCTCCCAGTGGACTTCTCACCATTCTCCCAGTGGACTTCCCACCATTCTCCCAGTGGACTTTTCACCGATATCCCAATGAACTTCTCACCTTTCTCCCAGTGGAATTTTCACCTTTCTCCCAGTGGACCTCTCACCATTCTCCCAGTGGACTTCTCACCTTTCTCCCAGTGGACTTCTCGCCGTTCTCCCAGTGGAGTTCTCAACTTTCTCCCAGTGGACCTCTCACCTTTCTCCCAGTGGACTTATCACCTTTCTCCCAGTGGACTTCTCAACTTTCTCCCAGTGGACCTCTCAACTTTATCCCAGTGGACCTCTCACCTTTCTCCCAGAGGATTTCACACCTTTCTCCCAGTGGACTTCTCACTGTTCTCCCAGTGGACTTCTCACTGTTCTCCCAGTGGACATCTCACCTTTCTCCCAGTGGACTTCTCACCTTTCTCCCAGTGGACTTCTCACCTTTCTCCCAGTGGACTTCTCACCTTTCTCCCAGTGGACTTCTCACCTTTCTCCCAGTGGACTTCTCACCGTTCTCCCAGTGGACTTCTCACCTTTCTCCCAGTGGACTTCTCACCTTTCTCCCAGTGGACTTCTCACTGTTCTCCCAGTGGACTTCTCACCATTCTCCCAGTAGACTTCTCACCATTCTCCCAGTGGACTTCTCACCTTTGTCCCAGTGGACTTCTCACCGTTCTCCCAGAGGGCTTCTCACCATTCTCCCATTAGACTTCTTACCATTCTCCCAGTGGACTTCTCATCTTTCTCCCAGTGGACTTCTCACTGTTCTCCCAATGGACTTCTCACTGTTCTCCCAGTGGACTTCTCACCATTCTCCCAGTAGACTTCTCACCATTCTCCCAGTAGACTTCTCACCTTTCTCCCAGTGGACTTCTCACCGTTCTACAAGTGGACGTCTCACCATTCTCCCAGTAGACTTCTTACCATTCTCCCAGTGGACTTCTCACCTTTCTCCCAGTGGACTTCTCACTGCTGTTCCAGTGGACTTCTCACCCTTCTCCCAGTGGACTTCTCACCTTGATACCAGTGGACTTCTCACTGTTCTCCCAGTGGACTTCTCAACGTTCTCCCAGTGGACTTCTCACCCTTCTCCCAGTGGACTTCTCACCTTTCTCCCAGTGGACTTCTCACTGTTCTCCCAGTGGACTTCTCACCTTTCTCCCAGTGGACTTCTCACCTTGATACCAGTGGACTTCACACCATTCTCCCAGTGGACTTCTTACCGTTCTCCCAGTGGACTTCTCATGTTTATCCCAGTGGACTTCTCACCTTTCTCCCAGTGGTCTTCTCACTGTTCTCCCAGTGGAGTTCTCACCGGTCTCCCAGTGGGCTTCTCACCTTTCTCCCAGTTGACTTCTCACCTTTCTCCCAGTGGGCTTCTCACCTTTCTCCCAGTGGACTTCTCACCGTTCTCCAAGTGGACTTCTCACTGTTCTCCCAGTGGACTTCTCACCATGCACCCAGTGGACCTCTCACCTTTCTCCCAGTGGACGTCTCATCATTCTCCCAGTCGACTTCTCACCTTTCTCCCAGTGGACTTCTCACCATTCTCCCAGTGGACTTCTCACCATTCTCCCAGTGGTCTTCTCACCTTTCTCCCAGTGGACATCTCACCTTTCTCCCAGTGGACTCCTCACCTTTCTCCCAGTGGACTTCTCACCTTTCTCCCAGTGGACTTCTCACCTTTCTCCCAGTGGACTTCTCACTGTTCTCCCAGTGGACTTCTCACCATTCTCCCAGTAGACTTCTCACCATTCTCCCAGTGGACTTCTCACCTTTGTCCCAGTGGACTTCCCACCATTCTCCCAGAGGGCTTCTCACCATTCTCCCATTAGACTTACCATTCTCCCAGTGGACTTCTCACCTTTCTCCCAGTGGACTTCTCACCTTTCTCCCAGTGGACTTCTCACCTTTCTCCCAATGGACTTCTCACTGATCTCCCAGTGGGCTTCTCACCATTCTCCCAGTAGACTTCTCACCATTCTCCCAGTAGACTTCTCACCTTTCTCCCAGTGGACTTCTCACCGTTCTACAAGTGGACTTCTCACCCTTCTCCCAGTGGACTTCTCACCTTTCTCCCAGTGGACTTCTCACTGTTCTCCCAGTGGACTTCTCACCTTTCTCCCAGTGGACTTCTCACCTTTCTCCCAGTGGATTCTCACCTTTCTCCCAGTGGACTTCTCACCATTCTCCCAGTGGACTTCTCACCGTTCTCCCAGTGGACTTCTCATCAATCTCCCAGTCGGCTTCTCACCATTCTCCCAGTGGACCTCTCACCGTTCCCTCAGTGGACTTCTCACCGTTCTCCCAGTGGACATCTCGCCGTTCTCCCAGTGGACTTCTCGCCTTTCTCCCAATGGACTTCTCACCTTTCTACCAGTGGACTTCTCACCGTTCTCCCAGTGGATTTCTCACCATTCTCCGAGTGGACTTCTTACCTTTCTCCCAGTTGACTTCTCACCTTTCTCCCAGTGGATTTCTCACCGTTCTCCCAGTGGAGTTCTCACCGTTCTCCCAGTGGACTTCTCACCTTTCTCCCAGTGGACTTCTCACCTTTCTCCCAGTGGACTTCTCACTGTTCTCCCAGTGGACTTCTCACTGTTCTCCCAGTGGACTTCTCACTGTTCTCCCAGTGGACATCTCACCTTTCTCCCAGTGGACTTCTCACCTTTCTCCCAGTGGACTTCTCACTGTTCTCCCAGTGGACTTCACACTGTTCTCCCAGTGGACTTCTCACCATTCTCCCAGTAGATTTCTCACCATTCTCCCAGTGGACTTCTCACCTTTGTCCCAGTGGACTTCTCACCGTTCTCCCAGTGGACTTCTCACCATTCTCCCATTAGACTTCTCACCTTTCTCCCGGTGAACTTCTCATCTTTCTCCCAGTGGACTTCTCACTGATCTCCCAGTGGACTCTCACTGTTCTCCCAGTGGACTTCTTACCATTCTCCCAGTAGACTTCTCACCATTCTCCCAGTAGACTTCTCACCTTTCTCCCAGTGCACTTCTCACCGTTCTCCCAGTGGACCTCTCACCATTCTCCCAGTAGACTTCTTACCATTCTCCCAGTGGACTTCTCACCTTTCTCCCAGTGGACTTCTCAATGCTGTTCCAGTGGGCTTCTCACTTTTCTCCCAGTGGACTTCTCACCGTTCTCCCAGTGGACTTCTCACCCTTCTCCCAGTGGACTTCTCACCTTTCTCCCAGTGGACTTCTCACTGTTCTCCCAGTGGACTTCTCACCTTTCTCCCAGTGGACTTCTCACCTTTCTCCCAGTGGATTCTCACCTTTCTCCCAGTGGACTTCTCACCATTCTCCCAGTGGACTTCTCACCATTCTCCCAGTGGACTTCTCGCTGTTCTACCAGTGGACTTCTCAACTTTCTCCCAGTGGACTTCTCACCTTTCTCCCAATGGACTTCTCACCTTTCTACCAGTGGACTTCTCACCGTTCTCCCAGTGGTTTTCTCACCATTCTCCCAGTGGACTTCTTACCTTTCTCCCTGTTGACTTCTCACCTTTCTCCGAGTGGATTTCTCACCGTTCTCCCAGTGGAGTTCTCACCATTCTCCCAGTGGACTTCTCACCTTTCTCCCAGTGGACTTCTCACCTTTCTCCCAGTGGACTTCTCACTGTTCTCCCAGTGGACTTCTCACCTTTCTCCCAGTGGACTTCTCACCTTGATACCAGTGGACTTCACACCATTCTCCCAGTGGACTTCTTACCGTTCTCCCAGTGGACTTCTCATGTTTATCCCAGTGGACTTCTCACCTTTCTCCCAGTGGTCTTCTCACTGTTCTCCCAGTGGAGTTCTCACCGGTCTCCCAGTGGGCTTCTCACCTTTCTCCCAGTTGACTTCTCACCTTTCTCCCAGTGGGCTTCTCACCTTTCTCCCAGTGGACTTCTCACCGTTCTCCAAGTGGACTTCTCACTGTTCTCCCAGTGGACTTCTCACCATGCACCCAGTGGACCTCTCACCTTTCTCCCAGTGGACGTCTCATCATTCTCCCAGTCGACTTCTCACCTTTCTCCCAGTGGACTTCTCACCATTCTCCCAGTGGACTTCTCACCATTCTCCCAGTGGACTTCTCACCTTTCTCCCAGTGGACATCTCACCTTTCTCCCAGTGGACTTCTCACCTTTCTCCCAGTGGACTTCTCACCTTTCTCCCAGTGGACTTCTCACTGTTCTCCCAGTGGAATTCTCACCTTTCTCCCAGTGGACTTCTCACCATTCTCCCAGTGGACTTCTCACCTTTGTCCCAGTGGACTTCCCACCATTCTCCCAGAGGGCTTCTCACCATTCTCCCATTAGACTTACCATTCTCCCAGTGGACTTCTCACCTTTCTCCCAGTGGACTTCTCACCTTTCTCCCAGTGGACTTCTCATCTTTCTCCCAGTGGACTTCTCACCATTCTCCCAGTAGACTTCTCACCATTCTCCCAGTAGACTTCTCACCTTTCTCCCAGTGGACTTCTCACCGTTCTACAAGTGGACTTCTCACCCTTCTCCCAGTGGACTTCTCACCTTTCTCCCAGTGGACTTCTCACTGTTCTCCCAGTGGACTTCTCACCTTTCTCCCAGTGGACTTCTCACCTTTCTCCCAGTGGATTCTCACCTTTCTCCCAGTGGACTTCTCACCATTCTCCCAGTGGACTTCTCACCGTTCTCCCAGTGGACTTCTCATCAATCTCCCAGTCGGCTTCTCACCATTCTCCCAGTGGACCTCTCACCGTTCCCTCAGTGGACTTCTCACCGTTCTTCCAGTGGACATCTCGCCGTTCTCCCAGTGGACTTCTCGCCTTTCTCCCAATGGACTTCTCACCTTTCTACCAGTGGACTTCTCACCGTTCTCCCAGTGGATTTCTCACCATTCTCCAAGTGGACTTCTTACCTTTCTCCCAGTTGACTTCTCACCTTTCTCCCAGTGGATTTCTCACCGTTCTCCCAGTGGAGTTCTCACCGTTCTCCCAGTGGACTTCTCACCTTTCTCCCAGTGGACTTTTCACCTTTCTCCCAGTGGACTTTTCACCTTTCTCCCAGTGGACTTCTCACTGTTCTCCCAGTGGACTTCTCACTGTTCTCCCAGTGGACTTCTCACTGTTCTCCCAGTGGACATCTCACCTTTCTCCCAGTGGACTTCTCACCTTTCTCCCAGTGGACTTCTCACTGTTCTCCCAGTGGACTTCACACTGTTCTCCCAGTGGACTTCTCACCATTCTCCCAGTAGATTTCTCACCATTCTCCCAGTGGACTTCTCACCTTTGTCCCAGTGGACTTCTCACCGTTCTCCCAGTGGACTTCTCACCATTCTCCCATTAGACTTCTCACCTTTCTCCCGGTGAACCTCTCATCTTTCTCCCAGTGGACTTCTCACTGTTCTCCCAGTGGACTCTCACTGTTCTCCCAGTGGACTTCTTACCATTCTCCCAGTAGACTTCTCACCATTCTCCCAGTAGACTTCTCACCTTTCTCCCAGTGCACTTCTCACCGTTCTCCCAGTGGACCTCTCACCATTCTCCCAGTAGACTTCTTACCATTCTCCCAGTGGACTTCTCACCTTTCTCCCAGTGGACTTCTCACTGCTGTTCCAGTGGACTTCTCACCTTTCTCCCAGTGCACTTCTCACCGTTCTCCCAGTGGACCTCTCACCATTCTCCCAGTAGACTTCTTACCATTCTCCCAGTGGACTTCTCACCTTTCTCCCAGTGGACTTCTCAATGCTGTTCCAGTGGGCTTCTCACTTTTCTCCCAGTGGACTTCTCACCGTTCTCCCAGTGGACTTCTCACCCTTCTCCCAGTGGACTTCTCACCTTTCTCCCAGTGGACTTCTCACTGTTCTCCCAGTGGACTTCTCACCTTTCTCCCAGTGGACTTCTCACCTTTCTCCCAGTGGATTCTCACCTTTCTCCCAGTGGACTTCTCACCATTCTCCCAGTGGACTTCTCACCATTCTCCCAGTGGACTTCTCGCTGTTCTACCAGTGGACTTCTCAACTTTCTCCCAGTGGACTTCTCACCTTTCTCCCAATGGACTTCTCACCTTTCTACCAGTGGACTTCTCACCGTTCTCCCAGTGGTTTTCTCACCATTCTCCCAGTGGACTTCTTACCTTTCTCCCTGTTGACTTCTCACCTTTCTCCGAGTGGATTTCTCACCGTTCTCCCAGTGGAGTTCTCACCATTCTCCCAGTGGACTTCTCACCTTTCTCCCAGTGGACTTCTCACCTTTCTCCCAGTGGACTTCTCACTGTTCTCCCAGTGGACTTCTCACCTTTCTCCCAGTGGACTTCTCACCTTGATACCAGTGGACTTCACACCATTCTCCCAGTGGACTTCTTACCGTTCTCCCAGTGGACTTCTCATGTTTATCCCAGTGGACTTCTCACCTTTCTCCCAGTGGTCTTCTCACTGTTCTCCCAGTGGACTTCTCACCATGCACCCAGTGGACCTCTCACCTTTCTCCCAGTGGACGTCTCATCATTCTCCCAGTCGACTTCTCACCTTTCTCCCAGTGGACTTCTCACCATTCTCCCAGTGGACTTCTCACCATTCTCCCAGTGGACTTCTCACCTTTCTCCCAGTGGACATCTCACCTTTCTCCCAGTGGACTTCTCACCTTTCTCCCAGTGGACTTCTCACCTTTCTCCCAGTGGACTTCTCACCTTTCTCCCAGTGGACTTCTCACTGTTCTCCCAGTGGAATTCTCACCATTCTCCCAGTAGACTTCTCACCATTCTCCCAGTGGACTTCTCACCTTTGTCCCAGTGGACTTCCCACCATTCTCCCAGAGGGCTTCTCACCATTCTCCCATTAGACTTACCATTCTCCCAGTGGACTTCTCACCTTTCTCCCAGTGGACTTCTCATCTTTCTCCCAGTGGACTTCTCACCATTCTCCCAGTAGACTTCTCACCATTCTCCCAGTAGACTTCTCACCTTTCTCCCAGTGGACTTCTCACCGTTCTACAAGTGGACTTCTCACCCTTCTCCCAGTGGACTTCTCACCTTTCTCCCAGTGGACTTCTCACTGTTCTCCCAGTGGACTTCTCACCTTTCTCCCAGTGGACTTCTCACCTTTCTCCCAGTGGATTCTCACCTTTCTCCCAGTGGACTTCTCACCATTCTCCCAGTGGACTTCTCACCGTTCTCCCAGTGGACTTCTCATCAATCTCCCAGTCGGCTTCTCACCATTCTCCCAGTGGACCTCTCACCGTTCCCTCAGTGGACTTCTCACCGTTCTTCCAGTGGACATCTCGCCGTTCTCCCAGTGGACTTCTCGCCTTTCTCCCAATGGACTTCTCACCTTTCTACCAGTGGACTTCTCACCGTTCTCCCAGTGGATTTCTCACCATTCTCCAAGTGGACTCCTTACCTTTCTCCCAGTTGACTTCTCACCTTTCTCCCAGTGGATTTCTCACCGTTCTCCCAGTGGAGTTCTCACCGTTCTCCCAGTGGACTTCTCACCTTTCTCCCAGTGGACTTTTCACCTTTCTCCCAGTGGACTTTTCACCTTTCTCCCAGTGGACTTCTCACTGTTCTCCCAGTGGACTTCTCACTGTTCTCCCAGTGGACTTCTCACTGTTCTCCCAGTGGACATCTCACCTTTCTCCCAGTGGACTTCTCACCTTTCTCCCAGTGGACTTCTCACTGTTCTCCCAGTGGACTTCACACTGTTCTCCCAGTGGACTTCTCACCATTCTCCCAGTAGATTTCTCACCATTCTCCCAGTGGACTTCTCACCTTTGTCCCAGTGGACTTCTCACCGTTCTCCCAGTGGACTTCTCACCATTCTCCCATTAGACTTCTCACCTTTCTCCCGGTGAACTTCTCATCTTTCTCCCAGTGGACTTCTCACTGTTCTCCCAGTGGACTCTCACTGTTCTCCCAGTGGACTTCTTACCATTCTCCCAGTAGACTTCTCACCATTCTCCCAGTAGACTTCTCACCTTTCTCCCAGTGCACTTCTCACCGTTCTCCCAGTGGACCTCTCACCATTCTCCCAGTAGACTTCTTACCATTCTCCCAGTGGACTTCTCACCTTTCTCCCAGTGGACTTCTCACTGCTGTTCCAGTGGACTTCTCACCTTTCTCCCAGTGGACTTCTCACCGTTCTCCCAGTGGACTTCTCACCCTTCTCCCAGTGGACTTCTCACCCTTCTCCCAGTGGACTTCTCACCTTTCTCCCAGTGGACTTCTCACTGTTCTCCCAGTGGACTTCCCACCTTTCTCCCAGTGGACTTCTCACCTTTCTCCCAGTGGATTCTCACCTTTCTCCCAGTGGACTTCTCACCATTCTCCCAGTGGACTTCTCACCATTCTCCCAGTGGACTTCTCACTGTTCTCCCAGTGGACTTCTCACTGTTCTCCCAGTGGACTCCTCACCGTTCTCCCAGTGGACTTCTCGCTGTTCTACCAGTGGACTTCTCAACTTTCTCCCAGTGGACTTCTCACCTTTCTCCCAATGGACTTCTCACCTTTCTACCAGTGGACTTCTCACCGTTCTCCCAGTGGTTTTCTCACCATTCTCCCAGTGGACTTCTTACCTTTCTCCCTGTTGACTTCTCACCTTTCTCCGAGTGGATTTCTCACCGTTCTCCCAGTGGAGTTCTCACCATTCTCCCAGTGGATTTCTCACCTTTCTCCCAGTGGACATCTCACCTTTCTCCCAGTGGACTTCTCACCGTTCTCCGAGTGGACTTCTCACCATTCTCCCAATGGACTTCTCACCGTTCTCCCAGTGGACATCTCACTGTTCTCCCAGTGGACTTCTCACCTTTCTCCCAGTGGACTTCTCACCTTTCTCCCTGCGGACTTCTCACCTTTCTGCCAGTGGACATCTCACCTTTCTCCCCGTGGACATCTCACCTTTCTCCCAGTGAACTTCTCACCTTTCTCCCAGTGGACTACTCACCTTTCTCCCAGTGGACTTCTCACCTTTCTCCCAGTGGACTTCTCACCTTTCTCCCAGTGGACTTCTCACCGTTCTCCCGGTGGACCTCTCACCATTCTCCCAGTGGATTTCTCACCGTTCTCCCAGTGGACTTCTTACCATTCTCCCAGCGGACTTCTCACCGTTCTCCCAGTGGACTTCTCATCTTTCTCCCAGTGGACTTCTCACCTTTCTCCCAGTGGACGTCTCACCTATGTCCCAGTGGACTTCTCACCTTTCTCCCAGTGGACATCTCACCTTTCTCCCAGTGGATTTCTCAGCTTTCTCCCAGTGGACTTCACACCTTTCTCCCAGTGGACTTCTCACCGTTCTCCCGGTGGACTTCTCACCGTTTTCCCAGTGGACTTCTCACCGTTCTCCCAGTGGACTTCTCACCATTCTCCCAGTGGACTTCTCCCCTTTCTCCCTGTGGACTTCTCACCTTTCTGCCAGTGGACTTCTCACCATTCTCCCAGTGGACTTCTCACCTTTCTCCCAGCAGACTTCTCACCTTTCTCCCCGTGGACTTCTCACCTTTCACCCCGTGGACTTCACACCTTTCTCCCAGTGGACTTCTCACTGTTCTCCCAGTGGATTTTTCACCATTCTCCCAGTGGACTTCTCACCGTTCTCCCAGTGGATTTTTCACCGTTCTCCCAGTGGACTTCTCACCGTTCTCCCAGTGGATTTCTCACCGTTCTCCCAGTGGAGTTCTCACCGTTCTCCCAGTGGACTTCTCACCTTTCTCCCAGTGGACTTCTCACCTTTCTCCCAGTGGACTTCTCACCTTTCTCCCAGTGGACTTCTCACCTTTCTCCCAGTGGATTCTCACCTTTCTCCCAGTGGACTTCTCACCTTTCCCCCAGTGGAATTCTCACTTTTCTCCCAGTGGACTTCTGACGTTTCTCCCAGTGGACTTCTCACTGTTCTCCCAGTGGACTTCTCACTGTTCTCCCAGTGGACATCTCACCTTTCTCCCAGTGGACTTCTCACCTTTCTCCCAGTGGACTTCTCACCTTTCTCCCAGTGGACTTCACACTGTTCTCCCAGTGGACTTCTCACCATTCTCCCAGTGGACTTCTCACCTTTGTCCCAGTGGACTTCTCACCGTTCTCCCAGTGGACTTCTCACCATTCTCCCATTAGACTTATTACCATTCTCCCAGTGGACTTCTCACCTTTCTCCCAGTGGACTTCTCACCTTTCTCCCAGTGAACTTCTCATCTTTCTCCCAGTGGACTTCTCACTGTTCTCCCAGTGGACTCTCACTGTTCTCCCAGTGGACTTCACACCATTCTCCCAGTAGACTTCTCACCTTTCTCCCAGTGCACTTCTCACCGTTCTCCCAGTGGACTTCTCACCGTTCTCCCAGTGGACTTCTCACCATTCTCCCAGTAGACTTCTTACCATTCTCCCAGTGGACTTCTCACCTTTCTCCCAGTGGACTTCTCACTGCTGTTCCAGTGGACTTCTCACCTTTCTCCCAGTGGACTTCTCACCGTTCTCCCAGTGGACTTCTCACCCTTCTCCCAGTGGACTTCTCACCCTTCTCCCAGTGGACTTCTCACCTTTCTCCCAGTGGACTTCTCACCTTTCTCCCAGTGGACTTCTCACTGTTCTCCCAGTGGACTCCTCACCAATCTCCCAGTGGACTTCTCACCCTTCTCCCAGTGGACTTCTCACCGTTCCCCCAGTTGACTTCTCACCGTTCTCCCAGTGGACTTCTCACCGTTCTCCCAGTGGACTTCTCACTGTTCTACCAGTGGACTTCTCAACTTTCTCCCAGTGGTCTTCTCACCTTTCTCCCAATGGACTTCTCACCTTTCTACCAGTGGACTTCTCACCGTTCTTCCAGTGGATTTCTCACCATTCTCCCAGTGGACTTCTTACCTTTCTCCCAGTTCACTTCTCACCTTTCTCCGAGTGGATTTCTCACCGTTCTCCCAGTGGAGTTCTCACAATTCTCCCAGTGGACTTCTCACCATTCTCCCAGTGGACTTCTCACCTTTCTCCCAGTGGACATCTCACCTTTCTCCCAGTGGACTTCTCACCTTTCTCCCAGTGGTGCTCTCACCTTTCTCCCAGTGGACTTCTCACCTTTCTCCCAGTGGACTTCTCACTTTTCTCCCAGTGGAATTGTCACCATTCTCCCAGTGGATTTCTCATCTTTCTCCCAGTGGACTTCTCACCTTTCTCCCAGGGGACTTATTTCCGTTCTCCCAGTGGACTTCTCACCGTTCTCCCAGTGGACCTCTCACCATTCTCCCAGTGGACTTCTCACCGTTCTCCCAGTGGACTTCTTGCTGTTCTCCCAGTGGACTTCTCACCTTTCTCCCAGTGGACTTCTCACCTTTCTCCCAGTGGACCTCTCACCTTTCTCCCTGCGGACTTCTCATCATTCTCCCAGTGGACTTCTCACCTTTCTCCCAGTGGACTTCTCACCTTTCTCCCCGTGGACATCTCACCTTTCTCCCAGTGAACTTCTCACCTTTCTCCCAGTGGACTACTCACTGTTCTCCCAGTGGATTTTTCACCATTCGCCCAGTGGACTTCTCACCATTCTCCCAGTGGACTTCTCACCTTTCTCCCAGTGGACTTATCACCTTTCTCCCAGTGGAATTTTCAACATTCTCCCAGTGGACTTCTCACCATTCTCCCAGTGGACTTCTCACCTTTCTCCCAGTGGACTTCTCACCTTTCTCCCAGTGGACTTCTCACCTTTCTCCCGGTGGACTTCTCACCGTTCTCCTGGTGGACTTCTCACCTTTCTCCCAGTGGACCTCTCACCGTTCTCCCAGTGGACCTCTCACCGTTCTCCCAGTGGACTTCTTACCGTTCTCCCAGTGGACTTCTCATCTTTCTCCCAGTGGACTTCTCACCTTTCTCCCAGTGGACTTCTCACTTTTCTCCCAGTGGACGTCTCACCTATGTCCCAGTGGACTTCACACCTTTCTTCCAGTGGACATCTCACCTTTCTCCCAGTGGACTTCTCACTGTACTCCCAGTGGACTTCTCACTATTCTCCCAGTGGTCTTCTCACCTTTCTACCAGTGGACCTCTCACCTTTCTCCCAGTGGATTTCTCAGCTTTCTCCCAGTGGACTTCACACCTTTCTCCCAGTGGACGTCTCACCGTTCTCCCAGTGGACTTCTCACCGTTCTCCCAGTGGACTTCTCACCGTTCTCCCAGTGGAATTCTCACCTTTCTCCCAGTGGACTTCTCCCCTTTCTCCCTGTGGACTTCTCACCTTTCTGCCAGTGGACTTCTCACCTTTCTCCCAGTGGACCTCTCACCTTTCTCCCAGTGGACTTCTCACTGTTCTCCCAGTGGACTCCTCACCAATCTCCCAGTCGGCTTCTCACCATTCCCCCAGTGGACTTCTCACCTTTCTCCCAGTGGACTTCTCACCTTTCTCCCAGTGGACTTCTCACCTTTCTCCCAGTGGACTTCTCACCGTTCTCCCAGTGGACTTCTCACCTTTCTCCCAGTGGACTTCTCACCTTTCTCCCAGTGGACTTCTCACTGTTCTCCCAGTGGACTTCTCACCATTCTCCCAGTAGACTTCTCACCATTCTCCCAGTGGACTTCTCACCTTTGTCCCAGTGGACTTCTTACCGTTCTCCCAGAGGGCTTCTCACCATTCTCCCATTAGACTTCTTACCATTCTCCCAGTGGACTTCTCATCTTTCTCCCAGTGGACTTCTCACTGTTCTCCCAATGGACTTCTCACTGTTCTCCCAGTGGACTTCTCACCATTCTCCCAGTAGACTTCTCACCATTCTCCCAGTAGACTTCTCACCTTTCTCCCAGTGGACTTCTCACCGTTCTACAAGTGGACGTCTCACCATTCTCCCAGTAGACTTCTTACCATTCTCCCAGTGGACTTCTCACCTTTCTCCCAGTGGACTTCTCACTGCTGTTCCAGTGGACTTCTCACCCTTCTCCCAGTGGACTTCTCACCTTGATACCAGTGGACTTCTCACTGTTCTCCCAGTGGACTTCTCAACGTTCTCCCAGTGGACTTCTCACCCTTCTCCCAGTGGACTTCTCACCTTTCTCCCAGTGGACTTCTCACTGTTCTCCCAGTGGACTTCTCACCTTTCTCCCAGTGGACTTCTCACCTTGATACCAGTGGACTTCACACCATTCTCCCAGTGGACTTCTTACCGTTCTCCCAGTGGACTTCTCATGTTTATCCCAGTGGACTTCTCACCTTTCTCCCAGTGGTCTTCTCACTGTTCTCCCAGTGGAGTTCTCACCGGTCTCCCAGTGGGCTTCTCACCTTTCTCCCAGTTGACTTCTCACCTTTCTCCCAGTGGGCTTCTCACCTTTCTCCCAGTGGACTTCTCACCGTTCTCCAAGTGGACTTCTCACTGTTCTCCCAGTGGACTTCTCACCATGCACCCAGTGGACCTCTCACCTTTCTCCCAGTGGACGTCAAATCATTCTCCCAGTCGACTTCTCACCTTTCTCCCAGTGGACTTCTCACCATTCTCCCAGTGGACTTCTCACCATTCTCCCAGTGGTCTTCTCACCTTTCTCCCAGTGGACATCTCACCTTTCTCCCAGTGGACTCCTCACCTTTCTCCCAGTGGACTTCTCACCTTTCTCCCAGTGGACTTCTCACCTTTCTCCCAGTGGACTTCTCACTGTTCTCCCAGTGGACTTCTCACCATTCTCCCAGTAGACTTCTCACCATTCTCCCAGTGGACTTCTCACCTTTGTCCCAGTGGACTTCCCACCATTCTCCCAGAGGGCTTCTCACCATTCTCCCATTAGACTTACCATTCTCCCAGTGGACTTCTCACCTTTCTCCCAGTGGACTTCTCACCTTTCTCCCAGTGGACTTATCACCGTTCTCCCAGTGGACTTCTTACCATTCTCACAGTGGTATTCTTACCTTTCTCCCAGTGGATTTCTCACCATTCTCCCAGTGGACTTCTCACCTTTCTTCCACTGGACATCTCGCTGTTCTCCCAGTAGACTTCTCACCTTTCTCCCAGTGGACTTCTCACCGTTCTCCCAGTGTATTTCTCACCGTTCTCCCAGTGGACTTCTCACCTTTCTCCCAGTTGACTTCTCACCTTTCTCCCAGTGGATTTCTCACCGTTCTCCCAGGGGACTTCTCACCTTTCTCCCAGTGGACTTCACACCTTTCTCCCAGTGGACCTCTCACCTATCTCCCAGTGGACTTCTCACCTTTCTCCCAGAGGACTTCTCACCTTTCTCCCAGTGGACTTCTCACTGTTCTCCCAGTGGACTTCTCACTGTTCTCCCAGTGGACTTCTCACCTTTCTCCCAGTGGATTTCTCAGCTTTCTCCCAGTGGACTTCTCACCTTTCTCCCAGTGGACTTCTCACCGTTCTCCCAGTGGACTTCTCACCGTTCTCCCAGTGGACATCTCACCGTTCTCCCAGTGGACTTCTCACCGTTCTCCCAGTGGACATCTCACTGTTCTCCCAGTGGACTTCTCACCTTTCTCCCAGTGGACTTCTCACCATTCCCCCAGTGGACCTCTCACCTTTCTCCCTGTAGACTTCTCACCTTTCTGCCAGTGGACTTCTCACCATTCTCCCAGTAGACTTCTCACCTTTCTCCCAGTGGACTTCTCACCTTTCTCCCCATGGACTTCTCACCTTTCTCCCAGTGGACTACTCACTGTTCTCCCAGTGGATTTTTCACCATTCTCCCAGTGGACTTCTCACCATTCTCCCAGTGGACTTCTCACCTTTCTCCCAGTGGACTTCTCACCTTTCTCCCAGTGGAATTTTCAACTTTCTCCCAGTGGACTGCTCACCTTTTTCGCAGTGGACTACTGACCATTCTCCCAGTGGACTTCTCAACATTCTCCCCGTGGACTTCCCACCATTCTCCCATTGGACTTTCCACCGATATCCCAATGAACTTCTCACCATTCTCCCAGTGGACTTTTCACCTTTCTCCAAGTGGACTTTTGACCATTCTCCCAGTGGACTTTTCACCTTTCTCCAAGTGGACTTTTGACCATTCTCCCAGTGGACTTCTCACTGTTCTCCCAGTGGACTTTTCACCATTCTCCCAGTGGACTTCTCACCAATCTCCCAGTGCCCTTCTCACCACTCTCCCAGTGCACTTCTCACCGGTCTCCCAGTGGGCTTCTCACCTTTCTCCCAGTTGACTTCTCACCTTTCTCCCAGTGGGCTTCTCACCTTTCTCCCAGTGGACTTCTCACCGTTCTCCAAGTGGACTTCTCACTGTTCTCCCAGTGGACTTCTCACCATGCACCCAGTGGACCTCTCACCTTTCTCCCAGTGGACGTCAAATCATTCTCCCAGTCGACTTCTCACCTTTCTCCCAGTGGACTTCTCACCATTCTCCCAGTGGACTTCTCACCATTCTCCCAGTGGTCTTCTCACCTTTCTCCCAGTGGACATCTCACCTTTCTCCCAGTGGACTCCTCACCTTTCTCCCAGTGGACTTCTCACCTTTCTCCCAGTGGACTTCTCACCTTTCTCCCAGTGGACTTCTCACTGTTCTCCCAGTGGACTTCTCACCATTCTCCCAGTAGACTTCTCACCATTCTCCCAGTGGACTTCTCACCTTTGTCCCAGTGGACTTCCCACCATTCTCCCAGAGGGCTTCTCACCATTCTCCCATTAGACTTACCATTCTCCCAGTGGACTTCTCACCTTTCTCCCAGTGGACTTCTCACCTTTCTCCCAGTGGACTTATCACCGTTCTCCCAGTGGACTTCTTACCATTCTCACAGTGGTATTCTTACCTTTCTCCCAGTGGATTTCTCACCATTCTCCCAGTGGACTTCTCACCTTTCTTCCACTGGACATCTCGCTGTTCTCCCAGTAGACTTCTCACCTTTCTCCCAGTGGACTTCTCACCGTTCTCCCAGTGTATTTCTCACCGTTCTCCCAGTGGACTTCTCACCTTTCTCCCAGTTGACTTCTCACCTTTCTCCCAGTGGATTTCTCACCGTTCTCCCAGGGGACTTCTCACCTTTCTCCCAGTGGACTTCACACCTTTCTCCCAGTGGACCTCTCACCTATCTCCCAGTGGACTTCTCACCTTTCTCCCAGAGGACTTCTCACCTTTCTCCCAGTGGACTTCTCACTGTTCTCCCAGTGGACTTCTCACTGTTCTCCCAGTGGACTTCTCACCTTTCTCCCAGTAGATTTCTCAGCTTTCTCCCAGTGGACTTCTCACCTTTCTCCCAGTGGACTTCTCACCGTTCTCCCAGTGGACTTCTCACCGTTCTCCCAGTGGACATCTCACCGTTCTCCCAGTGGACTTCTCACCGTTCTCCCAGTGGACATCTCACTGTTCTCCCAGTGGACTTCTCACCTTTCTCCCAGTGGACTTCTCACCATTCCCCCAGTGGACCTCTCACCTTTCTCCCTGTAGACTTCTCACCTTTCTGCCAGTGGACTTCTCACCATTCTCCCAGTAGACTTCTCACCTTTCTCCCAGTGGACTTCTCACCTTTCTCCCCATGGACTTCTCACCTTTCTCCCAGTGGACTACTCACTGTTCTCCCAGTGGATTTTTCACCATTCTCCCAGTGGACTTCTCACCATTCTCCCAGTGGACTTCTCACCTTTCTCCCAGTGGACTTCTCACCTTTCTCCCAGTGGAATTTTCAACTTTCTCCCAGTGGACTGCTCACCTTTTTCGCAGTGGACTACTGACCATTCTCCCAGTGGACTTCTCAACATTCTCCCCGTGGACTTCCCACCATTCTCCCATTGGACTTTCCACCGATATCCCAATGAACTTCTCACCATTCTCCCAGTGGACTTTTCACCTTTCTCCAAGTGGACTTTTGACCATTCTCCCAGTGGACTTTTCACCTTTCTCCAAGTGGACTTTTGACCATTCTCCCAGTGGACTTCTCACTGTTCTCCCAGTGGACTTTTCACCATTCTCCCAGTGGACTTCTCACCAATCTCCCAGTGCCCTTCTCACCACTCTCCCAGTGCACTTCTCACCTTTCTCCCAGTGGACTTCTCACCTTTCTCCCAGTGGGCTTCTCACTTTTGTCCCAGTAGATTTCTCACCATTCTCCCAGTGGACCTCTCACCTTTCTGCCAGTGGACTTCTCACCTTTCTCCCAGTGGACTTTTCATCTTTCTCCCAGTGGACCTCTCACCGTTCTCCCAGTGGACTTCTCACCTTTCTACCAGTGGACTTTTCGTCTTTCTCCCAGTGGACCTCTCACCGTTCTCCCAGTGGACTTCTCACCGATCTCCCAGTGGAGTTCTCAACTTTCTCCCAGTGGACCTCTCACCTTTCTCCAAGTGGAATTATCACCTTTCTCCCAGTGGACTTCTCAGCTTTCTCCCAGTGGACTTCTCAACTTTCTCCCAGTGGACTTCTCACTGTTCTCCCAGTGGACTTCACACTGTTTTCCCAGTGGTCTTCTCACCTTTCACCCAGTGGACTTCTCACCTTTCTCCCAGTGGACTTCTCACCTTTCTCCCAGTGGACTTCTCACCTTTCTCCCAGTGGACTTCTCACCTTTCTCCCAGTGGACTTCTCACTTTTCTCCCAGTGGACTTCTGACGTTTCTCTCAGTGGACTTCACACTGTTCTCCCAGTGCACTTCTCACCATTCTCCCAGTAGACTTCTCACCATTCTCCCAGTGGACTTCTCACCTTTGTCCCAGTGGACTTCTCACCGTTCTCCCAGTGGACTTCTCACCATTCTCCCAGTAGACTTCTTACCATTCTCCCAGTGGACTTCTCACTGTTCTCCCAGTGGACTTCTCACCTTTCTCCCAGTGGACTTCTCACTGTTCTCCCAGTGGACTTCTCACTGTTCTCCCAGTGGACGTCTCACCATTCTCCCAGTAGACTTCTCACCATTCTCCCAGTGGACTTCTCACCGTTCCCCCAGTTGACTTCTCACCGTTCTCCCAGTGGACTTCTCACTGTTCTCCCAGTGGACTTCTCACCTTTCTCCCAGTGGACTTCTCACCTTTCTCCCAGTGGACTTCTCACCTTTCTCCCAATGGACTTCTCAACTTTCTCCCAGTGGACTTCTCACCATTCTCCCAGTGGACTTCTCACCTTTCTCCCAGAGGGCTTCTCACCATTCTCCCATTAGACTTCTTACCATTCTCCCAGTGGACTTCTCATCTTTCTCCCAGTGGACTTCTCACTGTTCTCCCAATGGACTTCTCACTGTTCTCCCAGTGGACTTCTCACCATTCTCCCAGTAGACTTCTCACCATTCTCCCAGTAGACTTCTCACCTTTCTCCCAGTGGACTTCTCACCGTTCTACAAGTGGACGTCTCACCATTCTCCCAGTAGACTTCTTACCATTCTCCCAGTGGACTTCTCACCTTTCTCCCAGTGGACTTCTCACTGCTGTTCCAGTGGACTTCTCACCCTTCTCCCAGTGGACTTCTCACCTTTCTCCCAGTGGACTTCTCACTGTTCTCCCAGTGGACTTCTCACCTTTCTCCCAGTGGACTTCTCACCTTGATACCAGTGGACTTCACACCATTCTCCCAGTGGACTTCTTACCGTTCTCCCAGTGGACTTCTCATGTTTATCCCAGTGGACTTCTCACCTTTCTCCCAGTGGTCTTCTCACTGTTCTCCCAGTGGAGTTCTCACCGGTCTCCCAGTGGGCTTCTCACCTTTCTCCCAGTTGACTTCTCACCTTTCTCCCAGTGGGCTTCTCACCTTTCTCCCAGTGGACTTCTCACCGTTCTCCAAGTGGACTTCTCACTGTTCTCCCAGTGGGCTTCTCACCTTTCTCCCAGTGGACTTCTCACTGTTCTCCCAGTGGACTTCTCACCTTTCTCCCAGTGGACTTCTCACCTTTCTCCCAGTGGACTTCTCACTGTTCTCCCAGTGGACTTCTCACTGTTCTCCCAGTGGACGTCTCACCGTTCTCCCAGTAGACTTCTCACCATTCTCCCAGTGGACTTCTCACCGTTCCCCCAGTTGACTTCTCACCGTTCTCCCAGTGGACTTCTCACCTTTCTCCCAGTGGACTTCTCACCTTTCTCCCAATGGACTTCTCAACTTTCTCCCAGTGGACTTCTCACCATTCTCCCAGTGGACTTCTCACCTTTATACCAGTGGACTTCACACCATTCTCCCAGTGGACTTCTCACTGTTCTCCCAGTGCACTTCTTACCATTCTCCCAGTGGACTTCTTACCGTTCTCCCAGTGGACTTCTCACGTTTATCCCAGTGGACTTCTCACCTTTCTCCCAGTGGTCTTCTCACTGTTCTCCCAGTGGAGTTCTCACCGGTCTCCCAGTGGGCTTCTCACCTTTCTCCCAGTTGACTTCTCACCTTTCTCCCAGTGGACATCTCACCTTTCTCCCAGTGGACTTCTCACCTTTCTCCCAGTGGGCTTCTCACCTTTCTCCCAGTGGACTTCTCACCGTTCTCCAAGTGGACTTCTCACTGTTCTCCCAGTGGACTTCTCACCATGCACCCAGTGGACCTCTCACCTTTCTCCCAGTGGACGTCTCATCATTCTCCCAGTCGACTTCTCACCTTTCTCCCAGTGGACTTCTCACCATTCTCCCAGTGGACTTCTCACCTTTCTCCCAGTGGACTTCTCGCTGTTCTCCCAGTGGACTTCTCGCTGTTCTCCCAGTAGACTTCTCACCTTTCTCCCATTGGACTTCTCACCTTTCTCCCAGTGGACTTCTCACCATTCTCCCAGTGGACTTCTCACCTTTCTCCCAGTGGACTTCACACCATTCTCCCAGTGGACTTATCACCGTTCTCCCAGTGGACTTCTTACCATTCTCCCAGTGGTATTCTTACCGTTCTCCCAGTGGACTTCTCACCTTTCTCCCAGTGGATTTCTCACCATTCTCCCAGTGGACTTCTCACCTTTCTTCCACTGGACTTCTCGCTGTTCTCCCACTAGACTTTTCACCTTTCTCCCAGTGGACTTCTCACCGTTCTCCCAGTGGACTTCTCACATTTCCCCCAGTGGACTTCTCACTGTTCTCCCAGTTGACTTCTCACCGTTCTCCCAGTGGATTTATCACCTTTCTCCCAGTGGATTTCTCACCATTCTCCCAGTGGAGTTCTCACCATTCTCCCAGGGGACTTCTCACCTTTCTCCCAGTGGTCCTCACACCTTTCTCCCAGTGGACCTCTCACCTATCTCCCAGTGGACTTCTCACCTTTCTCCCAGTGGACTTCTCACCTTTCTCCCAGTGGACTTCTCACTGTTCTCCCAGTGGACTTGTCACTGTTCTCCCAGTGGACTTCTCACCTTTCTCCCAGTGGATTTCTCAGCTTTCTCCCAGTGGACTTCTCACCGTTCTCCCAGTGGACTTCTCACCGTTCTCCCAGTGGACTTCTCACCATTCTCCCAGTGGACTTCTCACCATTCTCCCAGTGGACTTCTCACCATTCTCCCAGTGGACTTCTCACCTTTCTCTCAGTGGACTTCTCACCTTTCTCCCAGTGGACTTCTCACCGTTCTCCCAGTGGACTTCTCACCGTTCTCCCAGTGGACTTCTCACCGTTCTCCCAGTGGACATCTCACTGTTCTCACAGTGGACTTCTCACCTTTCTCCCAGTGGTCTTCTCACCATTCCTCCAGTGGACTTCTCACCATTCTCCCAGTGGACAGCTCACCTTTCTCCCAGTGGGCTTCTCACCTTTCTCCCAGTGGTCTTCTCGCTGTTCTCCCAGTGGACTTCTCACCTTTCTCCCAGTGGACTTCTCACCATTCTCCCAGTGGACTTCTCACCTTTCTCCCAGTGGACTTCTCACCTTTCTCCCAGTGGACTTCTCACTGTTCTCCCAGTGGACTTGTCACTGTTCTCCCAGTGGACTTCTCACCTTTCTCCCAGTGGATTTCTCAGCTTTCTCCCAGTGGACTTCTCACCGTTCTCCCAGTGGACTTCTCACCGTTCTCCCAGAGGACTTCTCACCATTCTCCAAGTGGACTTCTCACCATTCTCCCAGTGGACTTCTCACCATTCTCCCAGTGGACTTCTCACCATTCTCCCAGTGGACTTCTCACCTTTCTCTCAGTGGACTTCTCACCTTTCTCCCAGTGGACTTCTCACCGTTCTCCCAGTGGACTTCTCACCGTTCTCCCAGTGGACTTCTCACCGTTCTCCCAGTGGACATCTCACTGTTCTCACAGTGGACTTCTCACCTTTCTCCCAGTGGTCTTCTCACCATTCCTCCAGTGGACTTCTCACCATTCTCCCAGTGGACAGCTCACCTTTCTCCCAGTGGGCTTCTCACCTTTCTCCCAGTGGTCTTCTCGCTGTTCTCCCAGTGGACTTCTCACCTTTCTCCCAGTGGACTTCTCACCATTCTCCCAGTGGACTTCCCACCATTCTCCCAGTGGACTTTTCACCGATATCCCAATGAACTTCTCACCTTTCTCCCAGTGGAATTTTCACCTTTCTCCCAGTGGACCTCTCACCATTCTCCCAGTGGACTTCTCACCTTTCTCCCAGTGGACTTCTCGCCGTTCTCCCAGTGGAGTTCTCAACTTTCTCCCAGTGGACCTCTCACCTTTCTCCCAGTGGACTTATCACCTTTCTCCCAGTGGACTTCTCAACTTTCTCCCAGTGGACCTCTCAACTTTATCCCAGTGGACCTCTCACCTTTCTCCCAGAGGATTTCACACCTTTCTCCCAGTGGACTTCTCACTGTTCTCCCAGTGGACTTCTCACTGTTCTCCCAGTGGACATCTCACCTTTCTCCCAGTGGACTTCTCACCTTTCTCCCAGTGGACTTCTCACCTTTCTCCCAGTGGACTTCTCACCTTTCTCCCAGTGGACTTCTCACCTTTCTCCCAGTGGACTTCTCACCGTTCTCCCAGTGGACTTCTCACCTTTCTCCCAGTGGACTTCTCACCTTTCTCCCAGTGGACTTCTCACTGTTCTCCCAGTGGACTTCTCACCATTCTCCCAGTAGACTTCTCACCATTCTCCCAGTGGACTTCTCACCTTTGTCCCAGTGGACTTCTCACCGTTCTCCCAGAGGGCTTCTCACCATTCTCCCATTAGACTTCTTACCATTCTCCCAGTGGACTTCTCATCTTTCTCCCAGTGGACTTCTCACTGTTCTCCCAATGGACTTCTCACTGTTCTCCCAGTGGACTTCTCACCATTCTCCCAGTAGACTTCTCACCATTCTCCCAGTAGACTTCTCACCTTTCTCCCAGTGGACTTCTCACCGTTCTACAAGTGGACGTCTCACCATTCTCCCAGTAGACTTCTTACCATTCTCCCAGTGGACTTCTCACCTTTCTCCCAGTGGACTTCTCACTGCTGTTCCAGTGGACTTCTCACCCTTCTCCCAGTGGACTTCTCACCTTGATACCAGTGGACTTCTCACTGTTCTCCCAGTGGACTTCTCAACGTTCTCCCAGTGGACTTCTCACCCTTCTCCCAGTGGACTTCTCACCTTTCTCCCAGTGGACTTCTCACTGTTCTCCCAGTGGACTTCTCACCTTTCTCCCAGTGGACTTCTCACCTTGATACCAGTGGACTTCACACCATTCTCCCAGTGGACTTCTTACCGTTCTCCCAGTGGACTTCTCATGTTTATCCCAGTGGACTTCTCACCTTTCTCCCAGTGGTCTTCTCACTGTTCTCCCAGTGGAGTTCTCACCGGTCTCCCAGTGGGCTTCTCACCTTTCTCCCAGTTGACTTCTCACCTTTCTCCCAGTGGGCTTCTCACCTTTCTCCCAGTGGACTTCTCACCGTTCTCCAAGTGGACTTCTCACTGTTCTCCCAGTGGACTTCTCACCATGCACCCAGTGGACCTCTCACCTTTCTCCCAGTGGACGTCTCATCATTCTCCCAGTCGACTTCTCACCTTTCTCCCAGTGGACTTCTCACCATTCTCCCAGTGGACTTCTCACCATTCTCCCAGTGGTCTTCTCACCTTTCTCCCAGTGGACATCTCACCTTTCTCCCAGTGGACTCCTCACCTTTCTCCCAGTGGACTTCTCACCTTTCTCCCAGTGGACTTCTCACCTTTCTCCCAGTGGACTTCTCACTGTTCTCCCAGTGGACTTCTCACCATTCTCAGTAGACTTCTCACCATTCTCCCAGTGGACTTCTCACCTTTGTCCCAGTAGACTTCCCACCATTCTCCCAGAGGGCTTCTCACCATTCTCCCATTAGACTTACCATTCTCCCAGTGGACTTCTCACCTTTCTCCCAGTGGACTTCTCACCTTTCTCCCAGTGGACTTCTCACCTTTCTCCCAATGGACTTCTCACTGATCTCCCAGTGGGCTTCTCACCATTCTCCCAGTAGACTTCTCACCATTCTCCCAGTAGACTTCTCACCTTTCTCCCAGTGGACTTCTCACCGTTCTACAAGTGGACTTCTCACCCTTCTCCCAGTGGACTTCTCACCTTTCTCCCAGTGGACTTCTCACTGTTCTCCCAGTGGACTTCTCACCTTTCTCCCAGTGGACTTCTCACCTTTCTCCCAGTGGATTCTCACCTTTCTCCCAGTGGACTTCTCACCATTCTCCCAGTGGACTTCTCACCGTTCTCCCAGTGGACTTCTCATCAATCTCCCAGTCGGCTTCTCACCATTCTCCCAGTGGACCTCTCACCGTTCCCTCAGTGGACTTCTCACCGTTCTCCCAGTGGACATCTCGCCGTTCTCCCAGTGGACTTCTCGCCTTTCTCCCAATGGACTTCTCACCTTTCTACCAGTGGACTTCTCACCGTTCTCCCAGTGGATTTCTCACCATTCTCCGAGTGGACTTCTTACCTTTCTCCCAGTTGACTTCTCACCTTTCTCCCAGTGGATTTCTCACCGTTCTCCCAGTGGAGTTCTCACCGTTCTCCCAGTGGACTTCTCACCTTTCTCCCAGTGGACTTCTCACCTTTCTCCCAGTGGACTTCTCACTGTTCTCCCAGTGGACTTCTCACTGTTCTCCCAGTGGACTTCTCACTGTTCTCCCAGTGGACATCTCACCTTTCTCCCAGTGGACTTCTCACCTTTCTCCCAGTGGACTTCTCACTGTTCTCCCAGTGGACTTCACACTGTTCTCCCAGTGGACTTCTCACCATTCTCCCAGTAGATTTCTCACCATTCTCCCAGTGGACTTCTCACCTTTGTCCCAGTGGACTTCTCACCGTTCTCCCAGTGGACTTCTCACCATTCTCCCATTAGACTTCTCACCTTTCTCCCGGTGAACTTCTCATCTTTCTCCCAGTGGACTTCTCACTGATCTCCCAGTGGACTCTCACTGTTCTCCCAGTGGACTTCTTACCATTCTCCCAGTAGACTTCTCACCATTCTCCCAGTAGACTTCTCACCTTTCTCCCAGTGCACTTCTCACCGTTCTCCCAGTGGACCTCTCACCATTCTCCCAGTAGACTTCTTACCATTCTCCCAGTGGACTTCTCACCTTTCTCCCAGTGGACTTCTCAATGCTGTTCCAGTGGGCTTCTCACTTTTCTCCCAGTGGACTTCTCACCGTTCTCCCAGTGGACTTCTCACCCTTCTCCCAGTGGACTTCTCACCTTTCTCCCAGTGGACTTCTCACTGTTCTCCCAGTGGACTTCTCACCTTTCTCCCAGTGGACTTCTCACCTTTCTCCCAGTGGATTCTCACCTTTCTCCCAGTGGACTTCTCACCATTCTCCCAGTGGACTTCTCACCATTCTCCCAGTGGACTTCTCGCTGTTCTACCAGTGGACTTCTCAACTTTCTCCCAGTGGACTTCTCACCTTTCTCCCAATGGACTTCTCACCTTTCTACCAGTGGACTTCTCACCGTTCTCCCAGTGGTTTTCTCACCATTCTCCCAGTGGACTTCTTACCTTTCTCCCTGTTGACTTCTCACCTTTCTCCGAGTGGATTTCTCACCGTTCTCCCAGTGGAGTTCTCACCATTCTCCCAGTGGACTTCTCACCTTTCTCCCAGTGGACTTCTCACCTTTCTCCCAGTGGACTTCTCACTGTTCTCCCAGTGGACTTCTCACCTTTCTCCCAGTGGACTTCTCACCTTGATACCAGTGGACTTCACACCATTCTCCCAGTGGACTTCTTACCGTTCTCCCAGTGGACTTCTCATGTTTATCCCAGTGGACTTCTCACCTTTCTCCCAGTGGTCTTCTCACTGTTCTCCCAGTGGAGTTCTCACCGGTCTCCCAGTGGGCTTCTCACCTTTCTCCCAGTTGACTTCTCACCTTTCTCCCAGTGGGCTTCTCACCTTTCTCCCAGTGGACTTCTCACCGTTCTCCAAGTGGACTTCTCACTGTTCTCCCAGTGGACTTCTCACCATGCACCCAGTGGACCTCTCACCTTTCTCCCAGTGGACGTCTCATCATTCTCCCAGTCGACTTCTCACCTTTCTCCCAGTGGACTTCTCACCATTCTCCCAGTGGACTTCTCACCATTCTCCCAGTGGACTTCTCACCTTTCTCCCAGTGGACATCTCACCTTTCTCCCAGTGGACTTCTCACCTTTCTCCCAGTGGACTTCTCACCTTTCTCCCAGTGGACTTCTCACTGTTCTCCCAGTGGAATTCTCACCTTTCTCCCAGTGGACTTCTCACCATTCTCCCAGTGGACTTCTCACCTTTGTCCCAGTGGACTTCCCACCATTCTCCCAGAGGGCTTCTCACCATTCTCCCATTAGACTTACCATTCTCCCAGTGGACTTCTCACCTTTCTCCCAGTGGACTTCTCACCTTTCTCCCAGTGGACTTCTCATCTTTCTCCCAGTGGACTTCTCACCATTCTCCCAGTAGACTTCTCACCATTCTCCCAGTAGACTTCTCACCTTTCTCCCAGTGGACTTCTCACCGTTCTACAAGTGGACTTCTCACCCTTCTCCCAGTGGACTTCTCACCTTTCTCCCAGTGGACTTCTCACTGTTCTCCCAGTGGACTTCTCACCTTTCTCCCAGTGGACTTCTCACCTTTCTCCCAGTGGATTCTCACCTTTCTCCCAGTGGACTTCTCACCATTCTCCCAGTGGACTTCTCACCGTTCTCCCAGTGGACTTCTCATCAATCTCCCAGTCGGCTTCTCACCATTCTCCCAGTGGACCTCTCACCGTTCCCTCAGTGGACTTCTCACCGTTCTTCCAGTGGACATCTCGCCGTTCTCCCAGTGGACTTCTCGCCTTTCTCCCAATGGACTTCTCACCTTTCTACCAGTGGACTTCTCACCGTTCTCCCAGTGGATTTCTCACCATTCTCCAAGTGGACTTCTTACCTTTCTCCCAGTTGACTTCTCACCTTTCTCCCAGTGGATTTCTCACCGTTCTCCCAGTGGAGTTCTCACCGTTCTCCCAGTGGACTTCTCACCTTTCTCCCAGTGGACTTTTCACCTTTCTCCCAGTGGACTTTTCACCTTTCTCCCAGTGGACTTCTCACTGTTCTCCCAGTGGACTTCTCACTGTTCTCCCAGTGGACTTCTCACTGTTCTCCCAGTGGACATCTCACCTTTCTCCCAGTGGACTTCTCACCTTTCTCCCAGTGGACTTCTCACTGTTCTCCCAGTGGACTTCACACTGTTCTCCCAGTGGACTTCTCACCATTCTCCCAGTAGATTTCTCACCATTCTCCCAGTGGACTTCTCACCTTTGTCCCAGTGGACTTCTCACCGTTCTCCCAGTGGACTTCTCACCATTCTCCCATTAGACTTCTCACCTTTCTCCCGGTGAACTTCTCATCTTTCTCCCAGTGGACTTCTCACTGTTCTCCCAGTGGACTCTCACTGTTCTCCCAGTGGACTTCTTACCATTCTCCCAGTAGACTTCTCACCATTCTCCCAGTAGACTTCTCACCTTTCTCCCAGTGCACTTCTCACCGTTCTCCCAGTGGACCTCTCACCATTCTCCCAGTAGACTTCTTACCATTCTCCCAGTGGACTTCTCACCTTTCTCCCAGTGGACTTCTCACTGCTGTTCCAGTGGACTTCTCACCTTTCTCCCAGTGCACTTCTCACCGTTCTCCCAGTGGACCTCTCACCATTCTCCCAGTAGACTTCTTACCATTCTCCCAGTGGACTTCTCACCTTTCTCCCAGTGGACTTCTCAATGCTGTTCCAGTGGGCTTCTCACTTTTCTCCCAGTGGACTTCTCACCGTTCTCCCAGTGGACTTCTCACCCTTCTCCCAGTGGACTTCTCACCTTTCTCCCAGTGGACTTCTCACTGTTCTCCCAGTGGACTTCTCACCTTTCTCCCAGTGGACTTCTCACCTTTCTCCCAGTGGATTCTCACCTTTCTCCCAGTGGACTTCTCACCATTCTCCCAGTGGACTTCTCACCATTCTCCCAGTGGACTTCTCGCTGTTCTACCAGTGGACTTCTCAACTTTCTCCCAGTGGACTTCTCACCTTTCTCCCAATGGACTTCTCACCTTTCTACCAGTGGACTTCTCACCGTTCTCCCAGTGGTTTTCTCACCATTCTCCCAGTGGACTTCTTACCTTTCTCCCTGTTGACTTCTCACCTTTCTCCGAGTGGATTTCTCACCGTTCTCCCAGTGGAGTTCTCACCATTCTCCCAGTGGACTTCTCACCTTTCTCCCAGTGGACTTCTCACCTTTCTCCCAGTGGACTTCTCACTGTTCTCCCAGTGGACTTCTCACCTTTCTCCCAGTGGACTTCTCACCTTGATACCAGTGGACTTCACACCATTCTCCCAGTGGACTTCTTACCGTTCTCCCAGTGGACTTCTCATGTTTATCCCAGTGGACTTCTCACCTTTCTCCCAGTGGTCTTCTCACTGTTCTCCCAGTGGACTTCTCACCATGCACCCAGTGGACCTCTCACCTTTCTCCCAGTGGACGTCTCATCATTCTCCCAGTCGACTTCTCACCTTTCTCCCAGTGGACTTCTCACCATTCTCCCAGTGGACTTCTCACCATTCTCCCAGTGGACTTCTCACCTTTCTCCCAGTGGACATCTCACCTTTCTCCCAGTGGACTTCTCACCTTTCTCCCAGTGGACTTCTCACCTTTCTCCCAGTGGACTTCTCACCTTTCTCCCAGTGGACTTCTCACTGTTCTCCCAGTGGAATTCTCACCATTCTCCCAGTAGACTTCTCACCATTCTCCCAGTGGACTTCTCACCTTTGTCCCAGTGGACTTCCCACCATTCTCCCAGAGGGCTTCTCACCATTCTCCCATTAGACTTACCATTCTCCCAGTGGACTTCTCACCTTTCTCCCAGTGGACTTCTCACCTTTCTCCCAGTGGACTTCTCATCTTTCTCCCAGTGGACTTCTCACCATTCTCCCAGTAGACTTCTCACCATTCTCCCAGTAGACTTCTCACCTTTCTCCCAGTGGACTTCTCACCGTTCTACAAGTGGACTTCTCACCCTTCTCCCAGTGGACTTCTCACCTTTCTCCCAGTGGACTTCTCACTGTTCTCCCAGTGGACTTCTCACCTTTCTCCCAGTGGACTTCTCACCTTTCTCCCAGTGGATTCTCACCTTTCTCCCAGTGGACTTCTCACCATTCTCCCAGTGGACTTCTCACCGTTCTCCCAGTGGACTTCTCATCAATCTCCCAGTCGGCTTCTCACCATTCTCCCAGTGGACCTCTCACCGTTCCCTCAGTGGACTTCTCACCGTTCTTCCAGTGGACATCTCGCCGTTCTCCCAGTGGACTTCTCGCCTTTCTCCCAATGGACTTCTCACCTTTCTACCAGTGGACTTCTCACCGTTCTCCCAGTGGATTTCTCACCATTCTCCAAGTGGACTCCTTACCTTTCTCCCAGTTGACTTCTCACCTTTCTCCCAGTGGATTTCTCACCGTTCTCCCAGTGGAGTTCTCACCGTTCTCCCAGTGGACTTCTCACCTTTCTCCCAGTGGACTTTTCACCTTTCTCCCAGTGGACTTTTCACCTTTCTCCCAGTGGACTTCTCACTGTTCTCCCAGTGGACTTCTCACTGTTCTCCCAGTGGACTTCTCACTGTTCTCCCAGTGGACATCTCACCTTTCTCCCAGTGGACTTCTCACCTTTCTCCCAGTGGACTTCTCACTGTTCTCCCAGTGGACTTCACACTGTTCTCCCAGTGGACTTCTCACCATTCTCCCAGTAGATTTCTCACCATTCTCCCAGTGGACTTCTCACCTTTGTCCCAGTGGACTTCTCACCGTTCTCCCAGTGGACTTCTCACCATTCTCCCATTAGACTTCTCACCTTTCTCCCGGTGAACTTCTCATCTTTCTCCCAGTGGACTTCTCACTGTTCTCCCAGTGGACTCTCACTGTTCTCCCAGTGGACTTCTTACCATTCTCCCAGTAGACTTCTCACCATTCTCCCAGTAGACTTCTCACCTTTCTCCCAGTGCACTTCTCACCGTTCTCCCAGTGGACCTCTCACCATTCTCCCAGTAGACTTCTTACCATTCTCCCAGTGGACTTCTCACCTTTCTCCCAGTGGACTTCTCACTGCTGTTCCAGTGGACTTCTCACCTTTCTCCCAGTGGACTTCTCACCGTTCTCCCAGTGGACTTCTCACCCTTCTCCCAGTGGACTTCTCACCCTTCTCCCAGTGGACTTCTCACCTTTCTCCCAGTGGACTTCTCACTGTTCTCCCAGTGGACTTCCCACCTTTCTCCCAGTGGACTTCTCACCTTTCTCCCAGTGGATTCTCACCTTTCTCCCAGTGGACTTCTCACCATTCTCCCAGTGGACTTCTCACCATTCTCCCAGTGGACTTCTCACTGTTCTCCCAGTGGACTTCTCACTGTTCTCCCAGTGGACTCCTCACCGTTCTCCCAGTGGACTTCTCGCTGTTCTACCAGTGGACTTCTCAACTTTCTCCCAGTGGACTTCTCACCTTTCTCCCAATGGACTTCTCACCTTTCTACCAGTGGACTTCTCACCGTTCTCCCAGTGGTTTTCTCACCATTCTCCCAGTGGACTTCTTACCTTTCTCCCTGTTGACTTCTCACCTTTCTCCGAGTGGATTTCTCACCGTTCTCCCAGTGGAGTTCTCACCATTCTCCCAGTGGATTTCTCACCTTTCTCCCAGTGGACATCTCACCTTTCTCCCAGTGGACTTCTCACCGTTCTCCGAGTGGACTTCTCACCATTCTCCCAATGGACTTCTCACCGTTCTCCCAGTGGACATCTCACTGTTCTCCCAGTGGACTTCTCACCTTTCTCCCAGTGGACTTCTCACCTTTCTCCCTGCGGACTTCTCACCTTTCTGCCAGTGGACATCTCACCTTTCTCCCCGTGGACATCTCACCTTTCTCCCAGTGAACTTCTCACCTTTCTCCCAGTGGACTACTCACCTTTCTCCCAGTGGACTTCTCACCTTTCTCCCAGTGGACTTCTCACCTTTCTCCCAGTGGACTTCTCACCGTTCTCCCGGTGGACCTCTCACCATTCTCCCAGTGGATTTCTCACCGTTCTCCCAGTGGACTTCTTACCATTCTCCCAGCGGACTTCTCACCGTTCTCCCAGTGGACTTCTCATCTTTCTCCCAGTGGACTTCTCACCTTTCTCCCAGTGGACGTCTCACCTATGTCCCAGTGGACTTCTCACCTTTCTCCCAGTGGACATCTCACCTTTCTCCCAGTGGATTTCTCAGCTTTCTCCCAGTGGACTTCACACCTTTCTCCCAGTGGACTTCTCACCGTTCTCCCGGTGGACTTCTCACCGTTTTCCCAGTGGACTTCTCACCGTTCTCCCAGTGGACTTCTCACCATTCTCCCAGTGGACTTCTCCCCTTTCTCCCTGTGGACTTCTCACCTTTCTGCCAGTGGACTTCTCACCATTCTCCCAGTGGACTTCTCACCTTTCTCCCAGCAGACTTCTCACCTTTCTCCCCGTGGACTTCTCACCTTTCACCCCGTGGACTTCACACCTTTCTCCCAGTGGACTTCTCACTGTTCTCCCAGTGGATTTTTCACCATTCTCCCAGTGGACTTCTCACCGTTCTCCCAGTGGATTTTTCACCGTTCTCCCAGTGGACTTCTCACCGTTCTCCCAGTGGATTTCTCACCGTTCTCCCAGTGGAGTTCTCACCGTTCTCCCAGTGGACTTCTCACCTTTCTCCCAGTGGACTTCTCACCTTTCTCCCAGTGGACTTCTCACCTTTCTCCCAGTGGACTTCTCACCTTTCTCCCAGTGGATTCTCACCTTTCTCCCAGTGGACTTCTCACCTTTCCCCCAGTGGAATTCTCACTTTTCTCCCAGTGGACTTCTGACGTTTCTCCCAGTGGACTTCTCACTGTTCTCCCAGTGGACTTCTCACTGTTCTCCCAGTGGACATCTCACCTTTCTCCCAGTGGACTTCTCACCTTTCTCCCAGTGGACTTCTCACCTTTCTCCCAGTGGACTTCACACTGTTCTCCCAGTGGACTTCTCACCATTCTCCCAGTGGACTTCTCACCTTTGTCCCAGTGGACTTCTCACCGTTCTCCCAGTGGACTTCTCACCATTCTCCCATTAGACTTATTACCATTCTCCCAGTGGACTTCTCACCTTTCTCCCAGTGGACTTCTCACCTTTCTCCCAGTGAACTTCTCATCTTTCTCCCAGTGGACTTCTCACTGTTCTCCCAGTGGACTCTCACTGTTCTCCCAGTGGACTTCACACCATTCTCCCAGTAGACTTCTCACCTTTCTCCCAGTGCACTTCTCACCGTTCTCCCAGTGGACTTCTCACCGTTCTCCCAGTGGACTTCTCACCATTCTCCCAGTAGACTTCTTACCATTCTCCCAGTGGACTTCTCACCTTTCTCCCAGTGGACTTCTCACTGCTGTTCCAGTGGACTTCTCACCTTTCTCCCAGTGGACTTCTCACCGTTCTCCCAGTGGACTTCTCACCCTTCTCCCAGTGGACTTCTCACCCTTCTCCCAGTGGACTTCTCACCTTTCTCCCAGTGGACTTCTCACCTTTCTCCCAGTGGACTTCTCACTGTTCTCCCAGTGGACTCCTCACCAATCTCCCAGTGGACTTCTCACCCTTCTCCCAGTGGACTTCTCACCGTTCCCCCAGTTGACTTCTCACCGTTCTCCCAGTGGACTTCTCACCGTTCTCCCAGTGGACTTCTCACTGTTCTACCAGTGGACTTCTCAACTTTCTCCCAGTGGTCTTCTCACCTTTCTCCCAATGGACTTCTCACCTTTCTACCAGTGGACTTCTCACCGTTCTTCCAGTGGATTTCTCACCATTCTCCCAGTGGACTTCTTACCTTTCTCCCAGTTCACTTCTCACCTTTCTCCGAGTGGATTTCTCACCGTTCTCCCAGTGGAGTTCTCACAATTCTCCCAGTGGACTTCTCACCATTCTCCCAGTGGACTTCTCACCTTTCTCCCAGTGGACATCTCACCTTTCTCCCAGTGGACTTCTCACCTTTCTCCCAGTGGTGCTCTCACCTTTCTCCCAGTGGACTTCTCACCTTTCTCCCAGTGGACTTCTCACTTTTCTCCCAGTGGAATTGTCACCATTCTCCCAGTGGATTTCTCATCTTTCTCCCAGTGGACTTCTCACCTTTCTCCCAGGGGACTTATTTCCGTTCTCCCAGTGGACTTCTCACCGTTCTCCCAGTGGACCTCTCACCATTCTCCCAGTGGACTTCTCACCGTTCTCCCAGTGGACTTCTTGCTGTTCTCCCAGTGGACTTCTCACCTTTCTCCCAGTGGACTTCTCACCTTTCTCCCAGTGGACCTCTCACCTTTCTCCCTGCGGACTTCTCATCATTCTCCCAGTGGACTTCTCACCTTTCTCCCAGTGGACTTCTCACCTTTCTCCCCGTGGACATCTCACCTTTCTCCCAGTGAACTTCTCACCTTTCTCCCAGTGGACTACTCACTGTTCTCCCAGTGGATTTTTCACCATTCGCCCAGTGGACTTCTCACCATTCTCCCAGTGGACTTCTCACCTTTCTCCCAGTGGACTTATCACCTTTCTCCCAGTGGAATTTTCAACATTCTCCCAGTGGACTTCTCACCATTCTCCCAGTGGACTTCTCACCTTTCTCCCAGTGGACTTCTCACCTTTCTCCCAGTGGACTTCTCACCTTTCTCCCGGTGGACTTCTCACCGTTCTCCTGGTGGACTTCTCACCTTTCTCCCAGTGGACCTCTCACCGTTCTCCCAGTGGACCTCTCACCGTTCTCCCAGTGGACTTCTTACCGTTCTCCCAGTGGACTTCTCATCTTTCTCCCAGTGGACTTCTCACCTTTCTCCCAGTGGACTTCTCACTTTTCTCCCAGTGGACGTCTCACCTATGTCCCAGTGGACTTCACACCTTTCTTCCAGTGGACATCTCACCTTTCTCCCAGTGGACTTCTCACTGTACTCCCAGTGGACTTCTCACTATTCTCCCAGTGGTCTTCTCACCTTTCTACCAGTGGACCTCTCACCTTTCTCCCAGTGGATTTCTCAGCTTTCTCCCAGTGGACTTCACACCTTTCTCCCAGTGGACGTCTCACCGTTCTCCCAGTGGACTTCTCACCGTTCTCCCAGTGGACTTCTCACCGTTCTCCCAGTGGAATTCTCACCTTTCTCCCAGTGGACTTCTCCCCTTTCTCCCTGTGGACTTCTCACCTTTCTGCCAGTGGACTTCTCACCTTTCTCCCAGTGGACCTCTCACCTTTCTCCCAGTGGACTTCTCACTGTTCTCCCAGTGGACTCCTCACCAATCTCCCAGTCGGCTTCTCACCATTCCCCCAGTGGACTTCTCACCTTTCACCCAGTGGACTTCTCACCTTTCTGCCAGTGGACTTCTCACCATTCTCCCAGTGGACTTCTCACCGTTCTCCCAGTGGACTTCTCACCATTCTCCCAGTGGAATTCTCACCTTTCTCGCAGTGGACTTCTCACCTTTCTCCCAGTGGACTTCTCACCTTTCTCCCAGTGAACTTCACACCGTTCTCCCAGTGGACATCTCACTGTTCTCCCAGTGGACTTCTCACATTTCTCCCAGTGGACTTCTCACCATTCCCCCAGTGGACTTCTCACCGTTCTCCCAGTGGACAGCTCACCTTTCTCCCAGTGGACTTCTCACCTTTCTCCCAGCGGACTTCTCACCTTTTTCCCCGTGGACTTCTCACCTTTCTCCCCGTGGACTTCTCACCTTTCTCCCCGTGGACTTCTCACCTTTCTCCCAGTGAACTTCACACCTTTCTCCCAGTGGACTACTCACTGTTCTCCCAGTGAATTTTTCACCATTCTCCCAGTGGACTTCTCACCATTCTCCCAGTGGACTTCTCACCTTTCTCCCAGTGGACTGCTCACCTTTCTCCCAGTGGAATTTTCAACTTTCTCCCAGTGGACTTCTCACCTTTCTCGCAGTGGACTTCTCACCATTTTCCCAGTGGACTTCTCACCATTCTCCCAGTGGACTTCTCACCACTCTCCCAGTGGACTTTCCACCGATATCCCAATGAACTTCTCACCATTCTCCCAGTGGACTTTTCACCTTGCTCCCAGTGGACTTCTGACCATTCTCCCAGTGGACTTCCCATCGTTCTCCCAGTGGAGTTCTAACCATTCTCCCAGTGGACTTCTCACTGTTCTCCCAGTGGACTTTTCACCGATATCCCAATGAACTTCTCACCATTCTCCCAGTGGACTTCTCACCTTTCTCCCAGTGGACTTCTCACCTTTCTCCCAGTGGACTTCTCACCATTCTCCAAGGGGACTTCTCACTGTTCTCCCAGTGGACTTCTCACCATTCTCCCAGTGGACTTCTCACCTTTCTCCCAGTGGACTTCTCACCGTTATCCCAGTGGACTTCTCACCATTCTCCCAGTGGAATTCTCTCCTTTCTCCCAGTGGACTTCTCACCTTTCTCCCAGAGAACTTCTCACTGTTCTCCCAGTGAACTTCTCACCATTCTCCCAGTCGACTTCTCACCTTTCTCCCAGTGGACTTCTCACCATTCTCCCAGTGGACTTCTCACCTTTCTCCCAGTGGACTTCTTGCTGTTCTCCCAGTGGACTTCTCCCCTTTCTCCCAGTGGACTTCTCACCGTTCTCCAAGTGGACTTCTCACCTTTCTCCCAGTGGACTTCTCACCATTCTCCCAGTGGATTTCTCACCGTTCTCCCAGTGGACTTCTTACCATTCTCCCAGTGGACTTCTCACCATTCTCCCAGTGGACTTCTCACCTTTCTCCCAGTGGACTTCTCACCTTTCTCCCAGTGGAATTTTCAACTTTCTCCCAGTGGACTTCTCACCTTTCTCGCAGTGGACTTCTCACCATTTTCCCAGTGGGCTTCTCACCATTCTCCCAGTGGACTTCTCACCATTCTCCCAGTGGACTTTCCACCGATATCCCAATGAACTTCTCACCATTCTCCCAGTGGACTTCTCGCTGTTCTCCCAGTGGACTTTTCACCTTTCTCCCAGTAGACTTTACACCGTTCTCCCGGTGGACTTCCCACCTTTCTCCCAGTGGACTTCTCACCGTTCTCCCAGTGGAGGTCTCACCGTTCTCCCAGTAGACTTCTCACCTTTCTCCCAGTGGACTTCTCACCTTTCTCTCGGTGGACTTCTCACTGTTCTCCCAGTGGACTTGTCACCTTTCTCCCAGTGGACATCTCACCTTTCTCCCAGTGGACATCTCACCTTTCTCCCAGTGGACTTCTCACCTTTCTCCCATTGGACTTCTCACCTTTCTCCCAGTGGACTTCTCACCGTTCTGCAGGTGGACTTCTCACCATTCTCCCAGTGGACTTCTCACCGTTCTGCCAGTGGTCGTCTCACCTATGTCCCAGTGGACTTCTCACCATTCTCCCAGTGGACCTCTCACCTTTCTCCCAGTGGATTTCTCAGCTTTCTCCCAGTGGTCTTCTCACCTTTCTCCCAGTGGACTTCTCACCGTTCTCCCAGTGGACTTCTCACCGTTCTCCCAGTGGATTCTCACCGTTCTCCCAGTGGACTTCTCACCGTTCTCCCAGTGGACTTCTCACCTTTCTCCCCGTGGACTTCTCACCTTTCTCCCCGTGGACTTCTCACCTTTCTCCCAGTGAACTTCTCACCTTTCTCCCAGTGGACTTCTCACCATTTTCCCAGTGGACTTCTCACCATTCTCCCAGTGGACTTCCCATCGTTCTCCCAGTGGAGCTCTGACCATTGTCCCAGTGGACTTCTCACTGTTCTCCCAGTGGACTTTTCACCGATATCCCAATGAACTTCTCACCATTCTCCCAGTGGACTTTTCACCTTTCTCCCAGTGTTCCTCTCACCTTTCTCCCAGTGGACTTCTCACCATTCTCCCAGTGGACTTCTCACCATTCTCCCATTGAACTTCTCACCTTTCTCACAGTAGACTTCTCACCTTTCTCCCAGTGGACTTCTCACCGTTCTCCAAGGGGACTTCTCACTGTTCTCCCAGTGGACTTCTCACCATTCTCCCAGTGGACTTCTCACCTTTCTCCCAGTGGACTTCTCACCGTTCTCCCAGTGGACTTCTCACCATTCTCCCAGAGGAATTCTCTCCTTTCTCCCAGTGGACTTCTCACCTTTCTCCCAGAGGACTTCTCACTGTTCTCCCAGTGGACTTCTCACCAATCTCCCAGTGGACTTCTCACCTTTCTCCCGGTGGACTTCTCACCATTGTCCCGGTGGACTTCTCACAGTTCTCCCAGTGGACTTCTCACCTTTCTCCCAGTGGACTTCTCACCTTTCTCCCAGTGGACTTCTCACCTTTCTCCCAGTGGACTTCTCACCTTTCTCCCAGTGGACTTCTCACCTTTCTCCCAGTGGACTTCTCACCTTTCTCCCAGTGGACTTCTCACCTTTCTCCCAGTGGACTTCTCACCGTTCTCTCAGTGGACTTCTCACCATTCTCCCAGTGGACATCTCACTGTTCTCCCAGTGGACTTCTCACCTTTCTCCCAGTGGACTTCTCACCATTCCCCCAGTGGACTTATCACCTTTCTCCCAGTGGACAGCTCACCTTTCTCCCAGTGGGCTTCTCACCTTTCTCCCAGTGGACTTCTCACCTTTCTCCCAGTTGACTTCTCCCCTTTCTCCCTGTGGACTTCTCACCTTTCTGTCAGTGGACTTCTCACCATTCTCCCAGTGGACTTCCCACCTTTCTCCCAGTGGACTTCTCACCTTTCTCCCCGTGGACTTCTCACCTTTCTCCCAGTGAACTTCACACCTTTCTCCCAGTGGACTACTCACTGTTCTCCCAGTGGATTTTTCACCATTCTCCAAGGGGACTTCTCACCATTCTCCCAGTGGACTTCTCACCTTTTTCCCAGTGGACATCTCACCTTTCTCCCAGTGGACTTCTCACCTTTCTCCCAGTGGACTTCTCACCCTTCTCCCAGTGGACTTCTCACCTTTCTCCCAGTGGACTTCTCACCTTTCTCCCAGTGGACTTCTCACCTATGTCCCAGTGGACTTCTCACCTTTCTCCCAGTGGACATCTCACCTTTCTCCCAGTGGAATTCTCACCATTCTCCCAGTGGACTTTCCACCGATATCCCAATGAACTTCTCACCATTCTCCCAGTGGACTTTTCACCTTTCTCCCAGTGGACTTCTGACCATTCTCCCAGTGGACTTCCCATCGTTCTCCCAGTGGAGTTCAAACCATTCTCCCAGTGGACTTCTCACTGTTCTCCCAGTGGACTTTTCACCGATATCCCAATGAACTTCTCACCATTCTCCCAGTGGACTTCTCACCATTCTCCCAGAGGAATTCTCTCCTTTCTCCCAGTGGACTTCTCACCTTTCTCCCAGAGGACTTCTCACTGTTCTCCCAGTGGACTTCTCACCATTCTCCCAGTCGACTTCTCACCTTTCTCCCAGTGGACTTCTCGCCGTTCTCCCAGTTGACTTCTCACCTTTCTCCCAGTGGACTTCTCACCTTTCTCCCAGTGGACTTCTCACCTTTCTCCCAGTGGTGTTCTCACCTTTCTCCCAGTGGACTTCTCACCTTTCTCTCGGTGGACTTCTCACTGTTCTCCCAGTGGACTTGTTACCATTCAACCAGTGGACTTCTCACCTTTCTCCCAGTGGACATCTCACCTTTCTCCCAGTGGACCTCTCACCTTTCTCCCAGTGGACTTCTCACCTTTCTCCCAGTGGACTTCTCACTGTTCTCCCAGTGGACTTTTCACATTTCTCCCAGTGGACTTCTCACCGTTCTGCAGGTGGACTTCGCACAATTCTCCCAGTGGACGTCTCACCTATGTCCCAGTGGACTTCTCACCTTTCTCCCAGTGGACATCTCACCTTTCTCCCAGTGGACTTCTCACTGTACTCCCAGTGGACTTCTCACTATTCTCCCAGTGGACTTCTCACCTTTCTACCAGTGGACCTCTCACCTTTCTCCCAGTGGATTTCTCAGCTTTCTCCCAGTGGTCTTCTCACCTTTCTCCTGGTGGACTTCTCACCGTTCTCCCGGTGGACTTCTCACCGTTCTCCCAGTGGACTTCTCACCGTTCTCCCAGTGGACTTCTCACCTTTCTCCCAGTGGACTTCTCACCTTTCTCCAAGTGGACTTCTCACCCTTCTCCCAGTGGACTTCTCACCTTTCTCCCAGTGGACATCTCACTGTTCTCCCAGTGGACTTCTCACCTTTCTCCCAGTGGACTTCTCACCATTCCCCCAGTGGACTTCTCACCATTCTCCCAGTGGGCAGCTCACCTTTCTCCCAGTGGGCTTCTCACCTTTCTCCCAGTGGACTTCTCGCTGTTCTCCCAGTGGAGTTCTCAGCTTTCTCCCAGTGGACTTCTCACCTTTCTCCCAGTGGACTTCTCCCCTTTCTCCCTGTGGACTTCTCACCTTTCTGTCAGTGGACTTCTCACCATTCTCCCAGTGGACTTCTCACCTTTCTCCCAGTGGACTTCTCACCTTTCTCCCCGTGGACTTCTCACCTTTCTCCCAGTGAACTTCACACCTTTCTCCCAGTGGACTACTCACTGTACTCCCAGTGGATTTTTCACAATTCTCCCAGTGGACTTCTCACCATTCTCCCAGTGGACTTCTCAGCTTTCTCCCAGTGGATTGTCACCATTCTCCCAGTGGACTTCTCACCTTTTTCCCAGTGGACATCTCACCTTTCTCCCAGTGGACTTCTCACCTTTCTCCCAGTGGACATCTCACTTTTCTCCCAGTGGACTTCTCACTGTACTCCCAGTGGACTTCTCACCTTTCTCCCAGTGGACTTCTCACATTTCTCCCAGTGGACTTCTCCCCTTTCTCCCAGTGGACTTCTCACCTTTCTCCCCGTGGACTACTCACTGTTCTCCCAGATGATTTTTCACCATTCTCCCAGTGGACTTCTCACCATTCTCCCAGTGGACTTCTCACCTTTCTCCCAGTGGACTTCTCACCTTACTCCCAGTGGACTTCTCAACTTTCTCGCAGTGGACTTCTCACCATTTTCCCAGTGGACTTCTCACCATTCTCCCAGTGGACTTCTCACCATTCTCCCAGTGGACTTTCCATCGATATCCCAATGAACTTCTCACCATTCTCCCAGTGGCCTTTTCACCTTTCTCCCAGTGGACTTCTGACCATTCTCCCAGTGGACTTCCCATCTTTCTCCCAGTGGAGTTCTAACCATTCTCCCAGTGGACTTCTCACTGTTCTCCCAGTGGACTTTTCACCGATATCCCAATGAACTTCTCACCATACTCCCAGTGGACTTCTCACCATTCTCCCAGTGGACTTCTCACCATTCTCCCAGTGGACTTTTCACCTTTCTCCCAGTGGACTTCTCACCTTTCTCCCAGTGGACTTCTCACCATTCTCCCAGTGGACTTCTCACCATTCTCCCAGTGGACTTCTCACTTTTCTCCCATTGAACTTCTCACCTTTCTCACAGTAGACTTCTCACCTTTCTCCCAGTGGACTTCTCACCATTCTCCCAGTGGACTTCTCACCATTCTCCCAGAGGAATTCTCTCCTTCCTCCCAGTGGACTTCTCACCTTTCTCCCAGAGGACTTCTCACTGTTCTCCCAGTGGACTTCTCACCATTCTCCCAGTCGACTTCTCACCTTTCTCCCAGTGGACTTCTCACCATTCTCCCAGTGGACTTCTCACCTTTCTCCCAGTGGACTTCTTGCTGTTCTCCCAGTGGACTTCTCCCCTTTCTCCCAGTGGACTTCTCACCTTTCTCCCATTGGACATCTGACCTTTCTCCCAGTGGACTTCTCACCTTTCTCCCAGTGGGCTTATCACCATTCTCCCAGTGGACTTCTCACCTTTCTCCCAGTGGATTTCTCACCGTTCTCCCAGTGGTCTTCTTACCATTCTCCCAGTGGACTTCTCACCATTCTCCCAGTGGACTTCTCACCTTTCTCCCAGTGGGCTTAACACCATTCTCCCAGTGGACTTCTCACCTTTCTCCCAGTGGACTTCTCGCTGTTCTCCCAGTGGACTTTTCACCTTTCTCCCAGTTGACTTTACACCGTCCTCCCAGTGGACTTCTCATCTTTCTCCCAGTGGACTTCTCACCTTTCTCCCAGTGGTGTTCTCACCTTTCTCCCAGTGGACTTCTCACCTTTCTCTCGGTGGACTTCTCACTGTTCTCCCAGTGGATTTGTCACCATTCTCCCAGTGGACTTCTCACCTTTCTCCCAGTGGACATCTCACCTTTCTCCCAGTGGACCTCTCACCTTTCTCCCAGTGGACTTCTCACTGTTCTCCCAGTGGACTTTTCACATTTCTCCCAGTGGACTTCTCACCTTTCTACCAGTGGACCTCTCACCTTTCTCCCAGTGGATTTCTCAGCTTTCTCCCAGTGGTCTTCTCACCTTTCTCCTGGTGGACTTCTCACCGTTCTCCCGGTGGACTTCTCACCGTTCTCCCAGTGGACTTCTCACCGTTCTCCCAGTGGACTTCTCACCTTTCTCCCAGTGGACTTCTCACCTTTCTCCCAGTGGACTTCTCACCCTTCTCCCAGTGGACTTCTCACCTTTCTCCCAGTGGACATCTCACTGTTCTCCCAGTGGACTTCTCACCTTTCTCCCAGTGGACTTCTCACCATTCCCCCAGTGGACTTCTCACCATTCTCCCAGTGGGCAGCTCACCTTTCTCCCAGTGGGCTTCTCACCTTTCTCCCAGTGGACTTCTCGCTGTTCTCCCAGTGGAGTTCTCAGCTTTCTCCCAGTGGACTTCTCACCTTTCTCCCAGTGGACTTCTCCCCTTTCTCCCTGTGGACTTCTCACCTTTCTGTCAGTGGACTTCTCACCATTCTCCCAGTGGACTTCTCACCTTTCTCCCAGTGGACTTCTCACCTTTCTCCCCGTGGACTTCTCACCTTTCTCCCAGTGAACTTCACACCTTTCTCCCAGTGGACTACTCACTGTACTCCCAGTGGATTTTTCACAATTCTCCCAGTGGACTTCTCACCATTCTCCCAGTGGACTTCTCAGCTTTCTCCCAGTGGATTGTCACCATTCTCCCAGTGGACTTCTCACCTTTTTCCCAGTGGACATCTCACCTTTCTCCCAGTGGACTTCTCACCTTTCTCCCAGTGGACATCTCACTTTTCTCCCAGTGGACTTCTCACTGTACTCCCAGTGGACTTCTCACCTTTCTCCCAGTGGACTTCTCACATTTCTCCCAGTGGACTTCTCCCCTTTCTCCCAGTGGACTTCTCACCTTTCTCCCCGTGGACTACTCACTGTTCTCCCAGATGATTTTTCACCATTCTCCCAGTGGACTTCTCACCATTCTCCCAGTGGACTTCTCACCTTTCTCCCAGTGGACTTCTCACCTTACTCCCAGTGGACTTCTCAACTTTCTCGCAGTGGACTTCTCACCATTTTCCCAGTGGACTTCTCACCATTCTCCCAGTGGACTTCTCACCATTCTCCCAGTGGACTTTCCATCGATATCCCAATGAACTTCTCACCATTCTCCCAGTGGCCTTTTCACCTTTCTCCCAGTGGACTTCTGACCATTCTCCCAGTGGACTTCCCATCTTTCTCCCAGTGGAGTTCTAACCATTCTCCCAGTGGACTTCTCACTGTTCTCCCAGTGGACCTTTCACCGATATCCCAATGAACTTCTCACCATACTCCCAGTGGACTTCTCACCATTCTCCCAGTGGACTTCTCACCATTCTCCCAGTGGACTTTTCACCTTTCTCCCAGTGGACTTCTCACCTTTCTCCCAGTGGACTTCTCACCATTCTCCCAGTGGACTTCTCACCATTCTCCCAGTGGACTTCTCACTTTTCTCCCATTGAACTTCTCACCTTTCTCACAGTAGACTTCTCACCTTTCTCCCAGTGGACTTCTCACCATTCTCCCAGTGGACTTCTCACCATTCTCCCAGAGGAATTCTCTCCTTCCTCCCAGTGGACTTCTCACCTTTCTCCCAGAGGACTTCTCACTGTTCTCCCAGTGGACTTCTCACCATTCTCCCAGTCGACTTCTCACCTTTCTCCCAGTGGACTTCTCACCATTCTCCCAGTGGACTTCTCCCCTTTCTCCCAGTGGACTTCTCACCTTTCTCCCATTGGACATCTGACCTTTCTCCCATTGGACATCTGACCTTTCTCCCAGTGGACTTCTCACCATTCTCCCAGTGGACTTCTCACCTTTCTCCCAGTGGATTTCTCACCGTTCTCCCAGTGGTCTTCTTACCATTCTCCCAGTGGACTTCTCACCATTCTCCCAGTGGACTTCTCACCTTTCTCCCAGTGGGCTTAACACCATTCTCCCAGTGGACTTCTCACCTTTCTCCCAGTGGACTTCTCGCTGTTCTCCCAGTGGACTTTTCACCTTTCTCGCAGTTGACTTTACACCGTCCTCCCAGTGGACTTCTCATCTTTCTCCCAGTGGACTTCTCACCTTTCTCCCAGTGGTGTTCTCACCTTTCTCCCAGTGGACTTCTCACCTTTCTCTCGGTGGACTTCTCACTGTTCTCCCAGTGGATTTGTCACCATTCTCCCAGTGGACTTCTCACCTTTCTCCCAGTGGACATCTCACCTTTCTCCCAGTGGACCTCTCACCTTTCTCCCAGTGGACTTCTCACTGTTCTCCCAGTGGACTTTTCACATTTCTCCCAGTGGACTTCTCACCTTTCTCCCAGTGGACTTCTCACCGTTCTGCAGGTGGACTTCTCACCATTCTCCCAGTGGACTTATCACCGTTCTGCCAGTGGAATTCTCACCTTTCTCCCAGTGGACTTCTCACCTTTCTCCCAGTGGACTTCTCACCTTTCTCCCAGTGGACTTCTCACCGTTCTCCCAGTGGACTTCTCACCGTTCTCCCAGTGGACATCTCACTGTTCTCCCAGTGGACTTCTCACCTTTCTCCCAGTGGACTTCTCACCTTTCTCCCAGTGGACCTCTCACCATTCTCCCAGTGGACTTCTCACCATTCTCCCAGTGGACATCTCACCGTTCTCCCAGTGGACTTCTCACCTTTCTCCCAGTGGACTTCTCACCGTTCTCCCAGTGGATTTCTCACCATTCTCCCAGTGGACTTCTGACTTTTCTCCCAGTGGAGTTCTCACTGTTCTCCCAGTAGACTTCTCACCTTTCTCCCAGTGGACTTCTCACCTTTCTCCGAGTGGACTTCTCACCTTTCTCCCAGTGGACTTCTCACCTTTCTCCCAGTGGTGTTCTCACCTTTCTCCCAGTGGACTTCTCACCTTTCTCCCAGTGGACTTCTGAATGTTCTCCCAGTGGACTTCTCACAATTCTCCCAGTGGACTTCTCACCTTTCTCCCAGTGGACTTCTCACCTTTCTCCCAGTGGACTTCTCACCTTTCTCCCAGTGGACTTATCACTGTTCTCCCAGTGGACTTCTCACAATTCTGCCAGTGGACTTCTCACCTTTCTCCCAGTGGACTTCTCACCTTTCTCCCAGTGGACTTCTCACTGTTCTCCCAGTGGACATCTCACTTTTCTCCCAGTGGACCTCTCACCTTTCTCCCAGTGGACTTCTCACCTTTCTCCCAGTGAACTTCTCACCTTTCTCCCAGTCGACTACTCACTGTTCTCCCAGTGGATTTTTCACCATTCTCCCAGTGGACTTCTCACCCTTCTCCCAGTGGACTTCTCACCTTTCTCCCAGTGGACTTTTCAACTTTCTCCCAGTGGTCTTCACACCTCTCTCACAGTGGACTTCTCACCCTTCTCCCAGTGGACTTCTCACCATTCTCCCAGTGGATTTTTCACCTTTCTCCCAGTGGACTTCTGACCGTTCTCCCAGTGGACTTCCCATCATTCTCCCAGTGGACTTCTGACCATTATCCCAGTGGACTTCTCACCTTTCTCCCAGTGGGCTTCTGACCATTCTCCCAGTCGACTTCTCACTTTTCTCCCAGTGGACTTCTCACCATTCTCCCAGTGGACTTTTCACCTTTCTCCCAGTGGACTTCTCACCTTTCTCCCAGTGGGCTTCTCACCTTTCTCCCAGTCGACCTCTCACCTTTCTCCCAGTGGACTTCCCACCTTTCTCCCAGTGGACTTCTCACCTTTCTGCCAGTGGACTTATCACTGTTCTCCCAGTGGACTTCTCACTGTTCTCCCAGTGGACTTCTCAGCTTTCTCCCATTCGACTTCTCACCATTCTCCCAGTGGACTTCTCACCTTTCTCCCAGTGGACCTCTCACCGTTCTCCCAGTGGACTTCTCACCATTCTCCCAGTGGACATCTCACTGTTCTCCCAGTGGACTTCTCACCTTTCTCCCAGTGGACTTCTCACCGTTCTCCCAGTGGATTTCTCACCATTCTCCCAGTGGACTTCTGACTTTTCTCCCAGTGGAGTTCTCACTGTTCTCCCAGTAGACTTCTCACCTTTCTCCCAGTGGACTTCTCACCTTTCTCCCAGTGGACTTCTCACCTTTCTCCCAGTGGACTTCTCACCTTTCTCCCAGTGGTGTTCTCACCTTTCTCCCAGTGGACTTCTCACCTTTCTCCCAGTGGACTTCTGAATGTTCTCCCAGTGGACTTCTCACCTTTCTCCCAGTGGACCTGTAAACTTTCTCCCAGTGGACTTCTCACGTTTCTCCCAGTGGACTTCTCACCTTTCTCCCAGTGGACTTCCCACCTTTCTCCCAGTGGACTTCCCACCTTTCTCCCAGTGGACTTATCACTGTTCTCCCAGTGGACTTCTCACCATTCTGCCAGTGGACTTCTCACCTTTCTCCCAGTGGACTTCTCACCTTTCTCCCAGTGGACTTCCCACCGTTCTCCCAGTGGACTTCTCACTGTTCTCCCAGTGGACATCTCACTTTTCTCCCAGTGGACCTCTCACCTTTCTCCCAGTGGACTTCTCACCTTTTTCCCAGTGGACTTCTCACCGTTCTCCCAGTGGACTTCTCAGCTTTCTCCCCATGGACTTCTCACCTTTCTCCCAGTGAACTTCTCACCTTTCTCCCAGTCGACTACTCACTGTTCTCCCAGTGGATTTTTCACCATTCTCCCAGTGGACTTCTCACCCTTCTCCCAGTGGACTTTTCAACTTTCTCCCAGTGGTCTTCACACCTCTCTCACAGTGGACTTCTCACCATTCTCCCAGTGGATTTTTCACCTTTCTCCCAGTGGACTTCTGACCGTTCTCCCAGTGGACTTCCCATCATTCTCCCAGTGGACTTCTGACCATTATCCCAGTGGACTTCTCACCTTTCTCCCAGTGGGCTTCTGACCATTCTCCCAGTCGACTTCTCACCGTTCTCCCAGTGGACTTCTCACCATTCTCCCAGTGGACTTCTCACCTTTCTCCCAGTGGACTTCTCACTTTTCTCCCAGTGGACTTCTCACCATTCTCCCAGTGGACTTCTCACCATTCTCCCAGTGGACTTCTCACCATTCCCCCAGTGGACTTCTCACCTTTCTCCCAGTGGGCTTCTCACCTTTCTCCCAGTCGACCTCTCACCTTTCTCCCAGTGGACTTCTCACGTTTCTCCCAGTGGACTTCCCACCTTTCTCCCAGTGGACTTCTCACCTTTCTGCCAGTGGACTTATCACTGTTCTCCCAGTGGACTTCTCACTGTTCTCCCAGTGGACTTCTCACCATTCTCCCAGTGGACTTCTCACCTTTCTCCCAGTGGACTTCTCACCTTTCTCCCAGTGGTCTCCTCACCATTCTCCCAGTGGACTTCTCACCGTTCTCCCAGTGGACTTCTCACCGTTCTCCCAGTGGACTTCTCACCATTCTGCCACTGAACTTCTCACCTTTCTCCCCGTGGACTTCTCACCTTTCTCCCAGTGGACTTCTCACCTTTCTCCCAGTGGACTTCTCACCTTTCTCCCAGTGGACTTCTCACCGTTCTCCCAGTGGACTTCTCAATGTTCTCCCAGTGGACATCTCACTTTTCTCCCAGTGGACCTCTCACCTTTCTCCCAGTGGACTTCTCACCTTTCTCCCAGTGGACTTCTCACTGTTCTCCCTGTGGACTTCTCACCTTTCTCCCAGTGGACTTCTCACCTTTCTCCCAGTGGACTTCTCACTGTTCTCCCTGTGGACTTCTCACCTTTCTCCCAGGGGACTTCTCACCTTTCTCCCAGTGGACTTCTCATCTTTCTCCCAGTGGACTTCTCACCGTTCTCCCAGTGGACTTCTCAGCTTTCTCCCAGTGGACTTCTCACCTTTCTCCCAGTCGACTACTCACTGTTCTCCCAATGGATTTTTCACCATTCTCCCAGTGGACTTCTCACCCTTCTCCCAGAGGACTTCTCACCTTTCTCCCAGTGGACTTTTCAACTTTCTCCCAGTGGTCTTCACACCTTTCTCCCAGTGGACCTCTCACCATTCTCCCAGTGGACTTCTCACCTTTCTCCCAGTGGTCTTCTCTCCTTTCTCCCAGTGGACTTCTCAGCTTTCTCCCAGTGGACTTCTCACCTTTCTCCCAGTGGATTTCTCACCTTTCTCCCCGTGGACTTCTCACCTTTCTCCCAGTGAACTTCACACCTTTCTCCCAGTGGACTACTCACTGTACTCCCAGTGGATTTTTCACAATTCTCCCAGTGGACTTCTCACCATTCTCCCAGTGGACTTCTCACCTTTCTCCCAGTGGATTGTCACCATTCTCCCAGTGGACTTCTCACCTTTTTCCCCAGTGGACATCTCACCTTTCTCCCAGTGAACTTCTCACCTTTCTCCCAGTGGACTTCTCACCTTTCTCCCAGTGGACATCTCACTTTTCTCCCAGTGGACTTCTCACTGTACTCCCAGTGGACTTCTCACCTTTCTCCCAGTGGACTTCTGACCTTTCTCCCAGTGGACTTCTCCCCTTTCTCCCAGTGGACTTCTCACCTTTCTCCCCGTGGACTACTCACTGTTCTCCCAGATGATTTTTCACCATTCTCCCAGTGGACTTCTCACCTTTCTCCCAGTGGACTTCTCACCTTTCTCGCAGTGGACTTCTCACCATTTTCCCAGTGGACTTCTCACCATTCTCCCAGTGGACTTCTCACCATTCTCCCAGTGGACTTTCCACCGATATCCCAATGAAATTCTCACCATTCTCCCAGTGGCCTTTTCACCTTTCTCCCAGTGGACTTCTGACCATTCTCCCAGTGGACTTCCCATCTTTCTCCCAGTGGAGTTCTAACCATTCTCCCAGTGGACTTCTCACTGTTCTCCCAGTGGACTTTTCACCGATATCCCAATGAACTTCTCACCATTCTCCCAGTGGACTTCTCACCATTCTCCCAGTGGACTTCTCACCATTCTCCCAGTGGTCTTCTCACCATTCTCCCAGTGGACTTCTCACCATTCTCCCAGTGGACTTTCCACCGATATCCCAATGAACTTCTCACCTTTCTCCCAGTGGACTTCTGACCATTCTCCCAGTGGACTTCCCATCGTTCTCCCAGTGGAGTTCTAACCATTCTCCCAGTGGACTTCTCACCTTTCTCCCAGTGGACTTCTCACCATTCTCCCAGTGGACTTCTCACCTTTCTCCCAGTGGACTTCTTTCTGTTCTCCCAGTGGACTTCTCCCCTTTCTCCCAGTGGACCTCTCACCTTTCTCCCAGTGGACTTCTCACCTTTCTCCCAGTGGACTTCTCGCTGTTCTCCCAGTGGACTTTTCACCTTTCTCCCAGTTGACTTTACACCGTTCTCCCAGTGGACTTCTAATCTTTCTCCCAGTGGACTTCTCACCTTTCTCCCAGTGGTGTTCTCACCTTTCTCCCAGTGGACTTCTCACCTTTCTCTCGGTGGACCTCTCACTGTTCTCCCAGTGGACTTGTCACCATTCTCCCAGTGGACTTCTCACCTTTCTCCCAGTGGACATCTCACCTTTCTCCCAGTGGACCTCTCACCTTTCTCCCAGTGGACTTCTCACCATTCTCCCAGTGGACTTCTCACCTTTCTCCCAGTGGACTTCTTTCTGTTCTCCCAGTGGACTTCTCCCCTTTCTCCCAGTGGACCTCTCACCTTTCTCCCAGTGGACTTCTCACCTTTCTCCCAGTGGACTTCTCGCTGTTCTCCCAGTGGACTTTTCACCTTTCTCCCAGTTGACTTTACACCGTTCTCCCAGTGGACTTCTAATCTTTCTCCCAGTGGACTTCTCACCTTTCTCCCAGTGGTGTTCTCACCTTTCTCCCAGTGGACTTCTCACCTTTCTCTCGGTGGACCTCTCACTGTTCTCCCAGTGGACTTGTCACCATTCTCCCAGTGGACTTCTCACCTTTCTCCCAGTGGACATCTCACCTTTCTCCCAGTGGACCTCTCACCTTTCTCCCAGTGGACTTCTCACCTTTCTCCCAGTGGACTTCTCACTGTTCTCCCAGTGGACTTTTCACATTTCTCCCAGTGGACTTCTCACCTTTCTCCCAGTGGACTTCTCACCGTTCTGCAGGTGGACTTCTCACCATTCTCCCAGTGGACTTCTCACCGTTCTGCCAGTGGAATTCTCACCTTTCTCCCAGTGGACTTCTCACCTTTCTCCCAGTGGACTTCTCACCTTCCTCCCAGTGGACTTCTCACCTTTCTCCCAGTGGACTTCTCACCTTTCTCCCAGTGGACTTCTCACCGTTCTCCCAGTGGACTTCTCACCGTTCTCCCAGTGGACATCTCACTGTTCTCCCAGTGGACTTCTCACCTTTCTCCCAGTGGACTTCTCACCGTTCTCCCAGTGGATTTCTCACCATTCTCCCAGTGGACTTCTGACCTTTCTCCCAGTAGAGTTCTCACTGTTCTCCCAGTAGACTTCTCACCTTTCTCCCAGTGGACTTCTCACCTTTCTCCCAGTGGACTTCTCACCTTTCTCCCAGTGGACTTCTCACCTTTCTCCCAGTGGTGTTCTCACCTTTCTCCCAGTGGACTTCTCACCTTTCTCCCAGTGGACTTCTCACCTTTCTCCCAGTGGTGTTCTCACCATTCTCCCTGTGGACTTCTCACCTTTCTCCCAGTGGACCTGTCACCTTTCTCCCAGTGGACTTCTCACGTTTCTCCCAGTGGACTTCTCACCTTTCTCCCAGTGGACATCCCACCTTTCTCCCAGTGGACTTATCACTGTTCTCCCAGTGGACTTCTCACCATTCTGCCAGTGGACTTCTCACCTTTCTCCCAGTGGACTTCTCACCTTTCTCCCAGTGGACTTCCCACCGTTCTCCCAGTGGACTTCTCACTGTTCTCCCAGTGGACATCTCACGTTTCTCCCAGTGGACCTCTCACCTTTCTCCCAGTGGACTTCTCACCTTTCTCCCAGTGGACATCTCCCTGTTCTCCCTGTGGACTTCTCACCATTCTCCCAGTGGACTTCTCACCTTTTTCCCAGTGGACCTCTCACCGTTCTCCCAGTGGACTTCTCAAAGATCTCCCAGTGGACTTCTCAGCTTTCTCCCCATGGACTTCTCACCTTTCTCCCAGTGAACTTCTCACCTTTCTCCCAGTCGACTACTCACTGTTCTCCCAGTGGATTTTTCACCATTCTCCCAGTGGACTTCTCACCCTTCTCCCAGTGGACTTTGCAACTTTCTCCCAGTGGTCTTCACACCTCTCTCACAGTGGACTTCTCACCGTTCTCCCAGTGGACTTCTCACCTTTCTCCCAGTGGTGTTCTCACCTTTCTCCCAGTGGACTTCTCACCTTTCTCTCGGTGGACCTCTCACTGTTCTCCCAGTGGACTTCTCACCTTTCTCCCAGTGGACATCTCACCTTTCTCCCAGTGGACCTCTCACCTTTCTCCCAGTGGACTTCTCACCTTTCTCCCAGTGGACTTCTCACTGTTCTCCCAGTGGACTTTTCACATTTCTCCCAGTGGACTTCTCACCTTTCTCCCAGTGGACTTCTCACCGTTCTGCAGGTGGACTTCTCACCATTCTCCCAGTGGACTTCTCACCGTTCTGCCAGTGGAATTCTCACCTTTCTCCCAGTGGACTTCTCACCTTTCTCCCAGTGGACTTCTCACCTTCCTCCCAGTGGACTTCTCACCTTTCTCCCAGTGGACTTCTCACCTTTCTCCCAGTGGACTTCTCACCGTTCTCCCAGTGGACTTCTCACCGTTCTCCCAGTGGACATCTCACTGTTCTCCCAGTGGACTTCTCACCTTTCTCCCAGTGGACTTCTCACCTTTCTCCCAGTGGACCTCTCACCGTTCTCCCAGTGGACTTCTCACCATTCTCCCAGTGGACATCTCACTGTTCTCCCAGTGGACTTCTCACCTTTCTCCCAGTGGACTTCTCACCATTCTCCCAGTGGATTTCTCACCATTCTCCCAGTGGACTTCTGACCTTTCTCCCAGTAGAGTTCTCACTGTTCTCCCAGTAGACTTCTCACCTTTCTCCCAGTGGACTTCTCACCTTTCTCCCAGTGGACTTCTCACCTTTCTCCCAGTGGACTTCTCACCTTTCTCCCAGTGGACTTCTCACCTTTCTCCCAGTGGTGTTCTCACCTTTCTCCCAGTGGACTTCTCACCTTTCTCCCAGTGGACTTCTCACCTTTCTCCCAGTGGTGTTCTCACCATTCTCCCTGTGGACTTCTCACCTTTCTCCCAGTGGACCTGTCACCTTTCTCCCAGTGGACTTCTCACGTTTCTCCCAGTGGACTTCTCACCTTTCTCCCAGTGGACATCCCACCTTTCTCCCAGTGGACTTATCACTGTTCTCCCAGTGGACTTCTCACCATTCTGCCAGTGGACTTCTCACCTTTCTCCCAGTGGACTTCTCACCTTTCTCCCAGTGGACTTCCCACCGTTCTCCCAGTGGACTTCGCACTGTTCTCCCAGTGGACATCTCACTTTTCTCCCAGTGGACCTCTCACCTTTCTCCCAGTGGACTTCTCACCTTTCTCCCAGTGGACATCTCACTGTTCTCCCTGTGGACTTCTCACCATTCTCCCAGTGGACTTCTCACCTTTTTCCCAGTGGACCTCTCACCGTTCTCCCAGTGGACTTCTCAAAGATCTCCCAGTGGACTTCTCAGCTTTCTCCCCATGGACTTCTCACCTTTCTCCCAGTGAACTTCTCACCTTTCTCCCAGTCGACTACTCACTGTTCTCCCAGTGGATTTTTCACCATTCTCCCAGTGGACTTCTCACCCTTCTCCCAGTGGACTTCTCACCTTTCTCCCAGTGGACTTTTCAACTTTCTCCCAGTGGTCTTCACACCTCTCTCACAGTGGACTTCTCACCATTCTCCCAGTGAACTTGTCACCATTCTCCCAGTGGATTTTTCACCTTTCTCCCAGTGGACTTCTGACCGTTCTCCCAGTGGACTTCCCATCATTCTCCCAGTTGGCTTCTGACCATTCTCCCAGTCGACTTCTCACTGTTCTCCCAGTGGACTTCTCACGTTTCTCCCAGTGGACTTCCCACCTTTCTCCCAGTGGACTTCTCACCTTTCTGCCAGTGGACTTATCACTGTTCTCCCAGTGGACTTCTCAGCTTTCTCCCATTCGACTTCTCACCATTCTCCCAGTGGACTTGTCACCTTCCTCCAAGTGGACTTCTCACCTTTCTCCCAGTGGACTTCTCATCATTCTCCCAGTGGTCTCCTCACCATTCTCCCAGTGGACTTCTCACTCTTCTCCCAGTGGACTTCTCACCATTCTGCCAGTGAACTTCTCACCTTTCTCCCAGTGGACTTCTCACCTTTCTCCCAGTGGACTTCTCACCTTTCTCCCAGTGGACTTCTCACCTTTCTCCCAGTGGACTTCTCACCTTTCTCCCAGTGGACTTCTCACCTTTCTCCCAGTGGACTTCTCACTCTTCTCCCAGTGGACTTCTCACCATTCTGCCAGTGAACTTCTCACCTTTCTCCCAGTGGACTTCTCACCTTTCTCCCAGTGGACTTCTCACCTTTCTCCCAGTGGACTTCTCACCTTTCTCCCAGTGGACTTCTCACCGTTCTCCCAGTGGACTTCTCACCGTTCTCCCAGTGGACTAATCAATGTTCTCCCAGTGGACATCTCACTTTTCTCCCAGTGGACCTCTCACCTTTCTCCCAGTGGACTTCTCACCTTTCTCCCAGTGGACTTCTCACTGTTCTCCCTGTGGACTTCTCACCATTCTCCCAGTGGACTTCTCACCTTTCTCCCAGTGGACTTCTCGCTGTTCTCCCAGTGCACTTCTCACCTTTCTCCCAGTGGACTTCTCACCGTTCTCCCAGTGGACTTCTCAAAGTTCTCCCAATGGACTTCTCACCTTTCTCCCAGTGGACTTCTCAGCTTTCTCCCAGTGAACTTCTCACCTTTCTCCCAGTGGACTTTTCAACTTTCTCCCAGTGGTCTTCACACCTTTCTCCCAGTGGACCTCTCACCATTCTCCCAGTGGACTTCTCACTTTTCTCCCAGTGGACTTCTCACCATTCTCCCAGTGGTCTTCTCACCTTTCTCCCAGTGGACTTCTCACCTTTCTCCCAGTGGACTTCTCACCATTCTCCCAGTGGACTTCTCAAAGATCTCCCAGTGGACTTCTCACTGTACTTCCAGTGGACTTCTCACCATTCTCCCAGTGGTCTTCTCACCTTTCTCCCAGTGGGCTTCTCAGCTTTCTCCCATTCGACTTCTCACCATTCTCCCAGTGGACTTCTCAACTTTCTCCCAGTGGACTTCTCACCTTTCTCCCAGTGGACTTCTCATCATTCTGCCAGTGGTCTCCTCACCATTCTCCCAGTGGACTTCTCACTGTTCTCTCAGTGGATTTTTCACCATTCTCCCAGTGGACTTCTCACCCTTCTCCCAGAGGATTTCTCACCTTTCTCCCAGTGGACTTTTCAACTTTCTCCCAGTGGTCTTCACACCTTTCTCACAGTGGACTTCTCACCGTTCTCCCAGTGGACTTCCCATCATTCTCCCAGTGGACTTCTGACCATTTGCCCAGTGGACTTCTCACCTTTCTCCCAGTGGGCTTCTGACCATTCTCCCAGTCGACTTCTCACTGTTCTCCCAGTGGACTTCTCACCTTTCTCACAGTGGACTTCTCACCTTTCTCCCAGTGGACCTCTCACGTTTCTCCCAGTGGACTTCTCACCTTTCTCCCATGTGGACTTCCCACCTTTCTCCCAGTGGACTTCTCACCTTTCTCCCAGTGGACTTCTCACCTTTCTCCCACTGGACTTCTCACCTTTCTCCCAGTGGACTTCTCACCTTTCTCCCACTGGACTTCTCACTGTTCTCCCTGTGGACTTCTCACCATTCTCCCAGTGGACTTCTCACCTTTCTCCCAGTGGACTTCTCGCTGTTCTCCCAGTGGACTTCTCACCATTCTCCCAGTGGACTTCTCACCTTTCTCCCAGTGGATTTTTCACCCTTCTCCCAGTGGACTTCTCACCCTTCTCACAGTGGACTTCTCACCATTCTCCCAGTGGACTTCTCACCTTTCTCCCAGTGGATTTTTCACCCTTCTCCCAGTGGTCTTCACACCTTTCTCACAGTGGACTTCTCACCGTTCTCCCAGTGGACTTCTCACCACTCTCCCAGTGGACTTCTCACCTTTCTCCCAGTGGACTTCTCACCTTTCTCCCAGTGGACTTCTCACCGTTGTCCCAGAGGACTTCTCACCGTTCTCCCAATGGACTTCTGACTGTTCTCCCAGTGGACTTCTCACCTTTCTCCCAGGGGACTTCTCACCTTTCTCCCAGAGGACTTCTCACCGTTCTCCCAATGGACTTCTGACTGTTCTCCCAGTGGACTTCTCACCTTTCTCCCAGTGGACTTCTCACCTTTCTCCCAGGGGACTTCTCACCTTTCTCCCAGGGGACTTCTCACCGTTCTCCCAATGGACTTCTGACTGTTCTCCCAGTGGAGTTCTCACCATTCTCCCAGTGGACTTCTCACCTTTCTCCCAGTGGACTTCTCACCTTTCTCCCAATGGACTTCTCACCATTCTCCCAGTGGACTTCTCACCTTTCTCCCAGTGGACTTCTCACCATTCTCCCAGTGGACTTCTCACCATTCTCCCAGTGGACTTCTCACCGTTCTCCCAATGGACTTCTGACTGTTCTCCCAGTGGACTTCTCACCTTTCTCCCAGGGGACTTCTCACCATTCTCCCAGTGGACTTCTCACCTTTCTCCCAGTGGACTTCTCACCTTTCTCCCAATGGACTTCTCACCTTTCTCCCAGTGGACTTCTCACCTTTCTCCCAGTGGACTTCTCATGGTTCTCCATGTGGACTTCTCATGGTTCTCCATGTGGACTTCTCATGGTTCTCCATGTGGACTTCTCATGGTTCTCCATGTGGACTTCTCACCTTTCTCCCAGTGGACTTCTCACCTTTCACCCAGTGGACTTCTCACCGTTCTCCCAGTGGACTTCTCACCGTTCTCCCAGTGGTCTTCTCACTGTTCTCCCAGTGGACATCTTACTGTTCTCCCAGTGGACCTTTCACCTTTCTCCCAGTGGACTTCTCACCTTTCTCCCAGTGGACATCTTACTGTTCTCCCAGTGGACCTTTCACCTTTCTCCCAGTGGACTTCTCACCTTTCTCCCTGTGGACTTCTGACCATTCTCCCAGTGGACTTCTCACCTTTCTCCCAGTGGACTTCTCACTGTTCTCACAGTAGGCTTCTCAATGTTCTCCCAGTGGACTTCGCACCTTTCTCCCAGTGGACATCTCACCTTTCTCCCAGTGGACTTCTCACCTTTCTCCCAGTGGACTTCTCACCGTTGTCCCAGAGGACTTCTCACCATTCTCCCAATGGACTTCTGACTGTTCTCCCAGTGGACTTCTCACCATTCTCCCAGTGTACTTCTCACCTTTCTCCCCGTGGACTTCTCACCATTCTCCCAGTGGACTTCTCACCTTTCTCACAGTGGACCTCTCACCTTTCTCCCAGTGGACTTCTCACCGTTCTCCCAGTGGACTTCTAAAAGGTCTCCCAGTGGACTTCTGACTGTTCTCCCAGTGGACTTCTCACCATTCTCCCAGTGGACTTCTCACCTTTCTCCCAGTGGACTTCTCACCTTTAACCCAATGGACTTCTCACCTTTATCCCAGTGGACTTCTCACCTTTCTCCCAGTGGACTTCTAAAAGGTCTCCCAGTGGACTTCTGACTGTTCTCCCAGTGGACTTCTCACCATTCTCCCAGTGGACTTCTCACCTTTCTCCCAGTGGACTTCTCACCTTTAACCCAATGGACTTCTCACCTTTATCCCAGTGGACCTCTCACCTTTCTCCCAGTGGACTTCTCACCGTTCTCCCAGTGGACTTCTAAAAGGTCTCCCAGTGGACTTCTGACTGTTCTCCCAGTGGACTTCTCACCATTCTCCCAGTGGACTTCTCACCTTTCTCCCAGTGGACTTCTCACCTTTAACCCAATGGACTTCTCACCTTTATCCCAGTGGACTTCTCACCTTTCTCCCAGTGGACTTCTCACCTTTCTCCCAGTGGACCTCTCACTGTTCTCCCAGGGGACTTCTCACCTTTATCCCAGTTGACTTCTCACCTTTTTTCCAGTGGACTTCTCACCTTTCTCCCAGTGGACTTCTCACCTTTCTCCCAGTGGACTTCTCACCTTTCTCCCAGTGGACTTCTCACCTTTCTGCCAGTGGACCTCTCAATCTCTCCGAGTGCACTTCTCACCGTTCTCCCAGTGGACGTCCCACCGTTCTCCCAGTGGACTTCTCACTGTTCTCCCAGTGGACATCTGACTGTTCTCCCAGTGGACCTTTCACCTTTCTCCCAGTGGACTTCTCACCTTTCTCCCAGTGGACGTCTCACTGTTCTCCCTGTGGAATTCTCACCGTTCTCCCAGTGGACTTCTCACCTTTCTCCCAGTGGACTTCTCACCTTTCTCCCAGTGGACTTCTCACCTTTCTGCCAGTGGACTTCTCACCTTTCTCCCAGTGGACTTCTCACCTTTCTCCCAGTGGACTTCTCACCTTTCTCCCAGTGGACTTCTCACCTTTCTCCCAGTGGACTTCTCACCTTTCTCCCAGTGGACTTCTCACCTTTCTCCCAGTGGACTTCTCACCTTTCTCCCAGTGGACTTCCCAGCTTTCTCCCCATGGACTTCTCACCTTTCTCCCAGTGAACTTCTCACCTTTCTCCCAGTCGACTACTCACTGTTCTCCCAGTGAGTTTTTCACCATTCTCCCAGTGGACTTCTCACCCTTCTCCCAGTGGACTTGTCACCTTTCTCCCAGTGGACTTTTCAACTTTCTCCCAGTGGTCTTCACACCTTTCTCACAGTGGACTTCTCACCGTTCTCCCAGTGAACTTCTCACCTTTCTCCCAGTGGACTTCTCACCATTCTCCCAGTGGAGTTCTCACCTTTATCCCAGTGGACTTCTCACCTTTCTCACAGTGAACCTCTCACCTTTCTCCCAGTGGACTTCTCACCATTCTCCCAATGGACCTCTGACTGTTCTCCCAGTGGACTTCTCACCATTCTCCCAGTGGACTTCTCACCTTTCTCCCAGTGGACCTCTCACTGTTCTCCCAGGGGACTTCTCACCTTTATCCCAGTGGTCTTCTCACCTTTCTCCCAGTGGACTTCTCACCTTTCTCCCAGTGGACTTCTCAATTTCTCCCAGTGGATTCTAATCTTTCTCCCAGTGGACTTCTCACCGTTCTCCCAGTGGACTTCTCACTGTTCTCCCAGTGGACTTCCCTCCTTTCTCCCAGTGGACTTCTCACCTTTCTCCCAGTGGACTTCTCACCTTTCTCCCAGTGGACTTCTCACCTTTCTCCCAGTGGACTTCTCACCTTTCTCCCAGTGGACTTCTCACTGTTCTCCCAGTGGACTTCTCACTTTTCTCCCAGTGGACTTCTGACCATTCTCCCAGTGGACTTCTGACCATTCTCCCAGTGGACTTCTCACTGTTCTCCCATTGGGCTTCTCACCTTTCTCCCAGTGGACTTCTGACCATTCTCCCAGTGGACTTCTGACCGTTCTCCCAGTGGACTTCTCACTGTTCTCACAGTAGGCTTCTCAATGTTCTCCCAGTGGACTTCGCACCTTTCTCCCAGTGGACATCTCACCTTTCTCCCAGTGGACTTCTCACCTTTCTCCCAGTGGACTTCTCACCGTTGTCCCAGAGGACTTCTCACCATTCTCCCAATGGACTTCTGACTGTTCTCCCAGTGGACTTCTCACCTTTCTCACAGTGGACCTCTCACCTTTCTCTCAGTGGACTTTTCACCTTTCTCCCAGTGGACCTCTCACTGTTCTCCCAGGGGACTTCTCACCTTTATCCCAGTGGACTTCTCACCTTTCTCCCAGTGGACTTCTCACCTTTCTGCCAGTGGACTTCTCACCTTTCTCCCAGTGGACTTCTCACCTTTCTCCCAGTGGACTTCTCACCTTTCTCCCAGTGGACTTCTCACCTTTCTCCCAGTGGACTTCTCACCTTTCTCCCAGTGGACTTCTCACCTTTCTCCCAGTGGACTTCTCACCTTTCTCCCAGTGGACTTCTCACCTTTCTCCCAGTGGACTTCTCACCTTTCTCCCAGTGGACTTCTCACCTTTCTCCCAGTGGACTTCTCACCTTTCTCCCAGTGGACTTCTCACCGTTCTCCCAGTGGACTTCTCACTGTTCTCCCAGTGGATTTCTCACTGTTCTCCCAGTGCACTTCTCACCATTCTCCCAGTGGACTTCTCACCTTTCTCTCAGTGGACTTCTCACTGTTCTCCCAGTGGACTTCTCGCTGTTCTCCCAGTGGACTTTTCACATTTCTCCCAGTGGACTTCTCACCATTCTCCCAGTGGAGTTCTCACCGTTCTCCCAGTAGACTTCTCACCTTTCTCCCAGTAGACTTCTCACCTTTCTCCCAGTGGACCTCGGACCTTTCTCCCCGTGGACTTCTCACCGTTCTCCCAGTGGACTTCTCACCGTTGTCCCAGAGGACTTCTCACCATTCTCCCAATGGACTTCTGACTGTTCTCCCAGTGGACTTCTGACTGTTCTCCCAGTGGACTTCTCACCATTCTCCCAGTGGACTTCTCACCATTCTCCCAGTGGACTTCTCACCTTTATCCCAGTGGACTTCTCACCTTTCTCACAGTGGACCTCTCACTGTTCTCCCAGGGGACTTCTCACCTTTATCCCAGTGGACTTCTCACCTTTTTTCCAGTGGACTTCTCACCTTTCTCCCAGTGGACTTCTCACCTTTCTCCCAGTGGACTTCTCACCTTTCTCCCAGTGGACCTCTCAATCTCTCCGAGTGCACTTCTCACTGTTCTCCCAGTGGACTTCCCACCATTCTCCCAGTGGACTTCTCACTGTTCTCCCAGTGGACATCTTACTGTTCTCCCAGCGGACCTTTCACCTTTCTCCCAGTGGACTTCTCACCTTTCTCCCAGTGGACGTCTCACTGTTCTCCCTGTGGAATTCTCACCGTTCTCCCAGTGGACTTCTCACCTTTCTCCCAGTGGACTTCTCACCGTTGTCCCAGAGGACTTCTCACCATTCTCCCAATGGACTTCTGACTGTTCTCCCAGTGGACCTCTCACCATTCTCCCAGTTTACTTCTCACCTTTCTCCCAGTGGACTTCTCATCATTCTCCCAGTGGACTTCTCACCTTTCTCACAGTGGACCTCTCACCTTTCTCCCAGTGGACTTCTCACCTTTCTCCCAGTGGACCTCTCACTGTTCTCCCAGGGGACTTCTCACCTTTATCCCAGTGGACTTCTCACCTTTCTCCCAGTGGACTTCTCACCTTTCTCCCAGGGGACTTCTCACCTTTCTCCCAGGGGACTTCTCACCTTTCTCCCAGTGGACTTCTCACTTTTCTCCCAGTGGACTTCTCACCTTTCTCCCAGTGGACTTCTCACCTTTCTCCCAGTGGACTTCTCACTTTTCTCCCAGTGGACTTCTCACCTTTCTCCCAGTGGACTTCTCACCTTTCTCCCAGTGGACTTCTCACCTTTCTCCCAGTGGAGTTCTCACCTTTCTCCCAGTGGACCTCTCAATCTCTCCGAGTACACTTCTCACCGTTCTCCCAGTGGACTTCTCACCGTTCTCCCAGTGGTCTTCTCACTGTTCTCCCAGTGGACCTTTCACCTTTCTCCCAGTGGACTTCTCACCTTTCTCCCAGTGGACTTCTCACCTTTCTCCCAGTGGACGTCTCACTGTTCTCCCTGTGGAATTCTCACCGTTCTACCAGTGGACTTCTCACCTTTCTCCCAGTGGACTTTTCATCTTTCTCCCAGTGGACTTCTGACCATTCTCCCAGTGGACTTCTCACCTTTCTCCCAGTGGACTTCTCACTGTTCTCACAGTAGGCTTCTCAATGTTCTCCCAGTGGACTTCGCACCTTTCTCCCAGTGGACATCTCACCTTTCTCCCAGTGGACTTCTCACCTTTCTCCCAGTGGACTTCTCACCGTTGTCCCAGAGGACTTCTCACCATTCTCCCAATGGACTTCTGACTGTTCTCCCAGTGGACTTCTCACCATTCTCCCAGTGTACTTCTCACCTTTCTCCCCGTGGACTTCTCACCATTCTCCCAGTGGACTTCTCACCTTTCTCACAGTGGACCTCTCACCTTTCTCCCAGTGGACTTCTCACCGTTCTCCCAGTGGACTTCTAAAAGTTCTCCCAGTGGACTTCTGACTGTTCTCCCAGTGGACTTCTCACCATTCTCCCAGTGGACTTCTCACCTTTCTCCCAGTGGACTTCTCACCTTTAACCCAATGGACTTCTCACCTTTATCCCAGTGGACTTCTCACCTTTCTCACAGTGGACCTCTCACCTTTCTCCCAGTGGACTTCTCACCTTTCTCCCAGTGGACCTCTCACTGTTCTCCCTGGGGACTTCTCACCTTTATCCCAGTTGACTTCTCACCTTTTTTCCAGTGGACTTCTCACCTTTCTCCGAGTGGACTTCTCACCTTTCTCCGAGTGGACTTCTGACTGTTCTCCCAGTGGACTTCTCACCTTTTTTCCAGTGGACTTCTCACCTTTCTCCCAGTGGACTTCTCACCTTTCTCCCAGTGGACTTCTCACCTTTCTGCCAGTGGACCTCTCAATCTCTCCGAGTGCACTTCTCACCGTTCTCCCAGTGGACGTCCCACCGTTCTCCCAGTGGACTTCTCACTGTTCTCCCAGTGGACATCTGACTGTTCTCCCAGTGGACCTTTCACCTTTCTCCCAGTGGACTTCTCACCTTTCTCCCAGTGGACGTCTCACTGTTCTCCCTGTGGAATTCTCACCGTTCTCCCAGTGGACTTCTCACCTTTCTCCCAGTGGACTTCTCACCTTTCTCCCAGTGGACTTCTCACCTTTCTGCCAGTGGACTTCTCACCTTTCTGCCAGTGGACTTCTCACCTTTCTCCCAGTGGACTTCTCACCTTTCTCCCAGTGGACTTCTCACCTTTCTCCCAGTGGACTTCTCACCTTTCTCCCAGTGGACTTCTCACCTTTCTCCCAGTGGACTTCTCACCTTTCTCCCAGTGGACTTCTCAGCTTTCTCCCCATGGACTTCTCACCTTTCTCCCAGTGAACTTCTCACCTTTCTCCCAGTCGACTACTCACTGTTCTCCCAGTGGGTTTTTCACCATTCTCCCAGTGGACTTCTCACCCTTCTCCCAGTGGACTTGTCACCTTTCTCCCAGTGGACTTTTCAACTTTCTCCCAGTGGTCTTCACACCTTTCTCACAGTGGACTTCTCACCGTTTTCCCAGTGAACTTCTCACCTTTCTCCCAGTGGACTTCTGACCATTCTCCCAGTGGACTTCTCACCTTTATCCCAGTGGACTTCTCACCTTTCTCACAGTGAACCTCTCACCTTTCTCCCAGTGGACTTCTCACCATTCTACCAATGGACTTCTGACTGTTCTCCCAGTGGACTTCTCACCATTCTCCCAGTGGACTTCTCACCTTTCTCCCAGTGGACTTCTCACCTTTATCCCAGTGGACTTCTCACCTTTCTCACAGTGGACCTCTCACCTTTCTCCCAGTGGACTTCTCACCTTTCTCCCAGTGGACCTCTCACTGTTCTCCCAGGGGACTTCTCACCTTTATCCCAGTGGACTTCTCACCTTTCTCCCAGTGGACTTCTCACCTTTCTCCCAGTGGACTTCTCAATTTCTCCCAGTGGATTCTAACCTTTCTCCCAGTGGACTTCTCACCGTTCTCCCAGTGGACTTCTCACTGTTCTCCCAGTGGACTTCCCTCCTTTCTCCCAGTGGACTTCTCACCTTTCTCCCAGTGGACTTCTCACCTTTCTCCCAGTGGACTTCTCACCTTTCTCCCAGTGGACTTCTCACCTTTCTCCCAGTGGACTTCTCACCTTTCTCCCAGTGGACTTCTCACTGTTCTCCCAGTGGACTTCTCACTTTTCTCCCAGTGGACTTCTGACCATTCTCCCAGTGGACTTCTGACCATTCTCCCAGTGGACTTCTCACTGTTCTCCCATTGGGCTTCTCACCTTTCTCCCAGTGGACTTCTGACCATTCTCCCAGTGGACTTCTGACCATTCTCCCAGTAGGCTTCTCAATGTTCTCCCAGTGGACTTCGCACCTTTCTCCCAGTGGACATCTCACCTTTCTCCCAGTGGACTTCTCACCTTTCTCCCAATGGACTTCTCACCTTTCTCCCAGTGGACTTCTCACCTTTCTCCCAGTGGACTTCTCACCGTTCTCCCAGTGGACTTCTCACTGTTCTCCCAGTGGATTTCTCACTGTTCTCCCAGTGCACTTCTCACCATTCTCCCAGTGGACTTCTCACCTTTCTCTCAGTGGACATCTCACCTTTCTCCCAGTGGACTTCTCACCTTTCTCCCAATGGACTTCTCACCTTTCTCCCAGTGGACTTCTCACCGTTGTCCCAGAGGACTTCTCACCATTCTCCCAATGGACTTCTGACTGTTCTCCCAGTGGACTTCTCACCTTTCTCACAGTGGACCTCTCACCTTTCTCTCAGTGGACTTTTCACCTTTCTCCCAGTGGACCTCTCACTGTTCTCCCAGGGGACTTCTCACCTTTCTCCCAGTGGACTTCTCACCTTTCTCCCAGTGGACTTCTCACCTTTCTCCCAGTGGACTTCTCACCTTTCTCCCAGTGGACTTCTCACCTTTCTCCCAGTGGACTTCTCACCTTTCTCCCAGTGGACTTCTCACCTTTCTCCCAGTGGACTTCTCACCTTTCTCCCAGTGGACTTCTCACCTTTTTCCCAGTGGACTTCTCAACTTTCTCCCAGTGGACTTCTCACCTTTCTCCCAGTGGACTTCTCACCTTTCTCCCAGTGGACTTCTCACCGTTCTCCCAGTGGACTTCTCACTGTTCTCCCAGTGGATTTCTCACTGTTCTCCCAGTGCACTTCTCACCATTCTCCCAGTGGACTTCTCACCTTTCTCTCAGTGGACTTCTCACTGTTCTCCCAGTGGACTTTTCACATTTCTCCCAGTGGACTTCTCACCATTCTCCCAGTGGAGTTCTCACCGTTCTCCCAGTAGACTTCTCACCTTTCTCCCAGTTGACTTCTCACCTTTCTCCCAGTGGACCTCGGACCTTTCTCCCCGTGGACTTCTCACCGTTCTCCCAGTGGACTTCTCAACTTTCTCCCAGTGGACTTCTCACCTTTCTCCCAGTGGTGTTCTCACCTTTCTCCCGGTGGACTTCTCACTGTTCTCCCAGCGGACTTTTCACCTTTCTCCCAGTGGACTTCTCACCGTTCTCCCAGGGGACCTCTCACCGTTCTCCCAGTGGACCTCTCACTGTTCTCCCAGTGGACTTCTCACTTTTCTCCCAGTGGACTTCTCACCTTTCTCCCAGAGGACTTCTCACCGTTCTCCCAGGGGACCTCTCACTGTTCCCACAGTGGACCTCTCACCTTTCTCCCAGTGGACTTCTCACCTTTCTCCCAGTGGACTTCTTGCTGTTCTCCCGTTCTCCCAGTGGACTTCTCACCGTTCTCCCAGTGGACTTCTCACTGTTCTCCCAGTGGACATCTCACTGTTCTCCCAGTGGACCTTTCACCTTGCTCCCAGTGGACTTCTCACCTTTCTCACAGTGAACCTCTCACCTTTCTCCCAGTGGACTTCACACCGTTCTCCCAATGGACTTCTGACTGTTCTCCCAGTGGACTTCTCAGCATTCTCCGAGTGGTCTTCTCACCTTTCTCCCAGTGGACTTCTCGCCTTTCTCACAGTGGACCTCTCGCCTTTCTCCCAGTGGACTTCTCACTGTTCTCCCAGTGGACTTCTCACCTTTCTGCCAGTGGACTTCTCACCTTTCTCCCAGTGGACTTCTCACCTTTCTCCCAGTGGACTTCTCAGCTTTCTCCATATGGAAGTCTCACCTTTCTCCCAGTGGACTTCTCACCTTTCTGCCAGTGGACTTCTCACCTTTCTCCCAGTGGACTTCTCACCTTTCTCCCAATGGACTTCTCACCTTTCTCCCAGTGGACTTCTCACCGTTGTCCCAGAGGACTTCTCACCATTCTCCCAATGGACTTCTGACTGTTCTCCCAGTGGACTTCTCACCTTTCTCACAGTGGACCTCTCACCTTTCTCTCAGTGGACTTTTCACCTTTCTCCCAGTGGACCTCTCACTGTTCTCCCAGGGGACTTCTCACCTTTCTCCCAGTGGACTTCTCACCTTTCTCCCAGTGGACTTCTCACCTTTCTCCCAGTGGACTTCTCACCTTTCTCCCAGTGGACTTCTCACCTTTCTCCCAGTGGACTTCTCACCTTTCTCCCAGTGGACTTCTCACCTTTCTCCCAGTGGACTTCTCACCTTTCTCCCAGTGGACTTCTCACCTTTCTCCCAGTGGACTTCTCACCTTTCTCCCAGTGGACTTCTCACCTTTTTCCCAGTGGACTTCTCAACTTTCTCCCAGTGGACTTCTCACCTTTCTCCCAGTGGACTTCTCACCTTTCTCCCAGTGGACTTCTCACCGTTCTCCCAGTGGACTTCTCACCGTTCTCCCAGTGGATTTCTCACTGTTCTCCCAGTGCACTTCTCACCATTCTCCCAGTGGACTTCTCACCTTTCTCTCAGTGGACTTCTCACTGTTCTCCCAGTGGACTTTTCACATTTCTCCCAGTGGACTTCTCACCATTCTCCCAGTGGAGTTCTCACCGTTCTCCCAGTAGACTTCTCACCTTTCTCCCAGTTGACTTCTCACCTTTCTCCCAGTGGACCTCGGACCTTTCTCCCCGTGGACTTCTCACCGTTCTCCCAGTGGACTTCTCAACTTTCTCCCAGTGGACTTCTCACCTTTCTCCCAGTGGACTTCTCACCTTTCTCCCAGTGGACTTCTTGCTGTTCTCCCGTTCTCCCAGTGGACTTCTCACCGTTCTCCCAGTGGACTTCTCACTGTTCTCCCAGTGGACATCTCACTGTTCTCCCAGTGGACATCTCACTGTTCTCCCAGTGGACCTTTCACCTTGCTCCCAGTGGACTTCTCACCTTTCTCACAGTGAACCTCTCACCTTTCTCCCAGTGGACTTCACACCGTTCTCCCAATGGACTTCTGACTGTTCTCCCAGTGGACTTCTCAGCATTCTCCGAGTGGTCTTCTCACCTTTCTCCCAGTGGACTTCTCGCCTTTCTCACAGTGGACCTCTCGCCTTTCTCCCAGTGGACTTCTCGCTGTTCTCCCAGTGGACTTCTCCCCTTTCTGCCAGTGGACTTCTCACCTTTCTCCCAGTGGACTTCTCACCTTTCTCCCAGTGGACTTCTCAGCTTTCTCCATATGGAAGTCTCACCTTTCTCCCAGTGGACTTCTCACCTTTCTGCCAGTGGACTTCTCACCTTTCTCCGAGTGGTCTTCTCACCTTTCTCCCAGTGGACTTCTCGCCTTTCTCACAGTGGACCTCTCGCCTTTCTCCCAGTGGACTTCTCGCTGTTCTCCCAGTGGACTTCTCCCCTTTCTGCCAGTGGACTTCTCACCTTTCTCCCAGTGGACTTCTCACCTTTCTCCCAGTGGACTTCTCAGCTTTCTCCATATGGAAGTCTCACCTTTCTCCCAGTGGACTTCTCACCTTTCTGCCAGTGGACTTCTCACCTTTCTCCCAGTGGACTTCTCACCTTTCTCCCAGTGGACTTTTCAACTTTCTACCAGTGGACTTCCCAGTGTTCTCCCAGTGGGCTTCTCACCCTTCTCCCAGTGGACTTCTCAACTTTCTCCCAGTGGACTTCTCACCTTTCTCCCAGTGGACTTCTCACCTTTCTCCCAGTGGACTTCTTGCTGTTCTCCCGTTCTCCCAGTGGACTTCTCACCGTTCTCCCAGTGGACTTCTCACTGTTCTCCCAGTGGACATCTCACTGTTCTCCCAGTGGACATCTCACTGTTCTCCCAGTGGACCTTTCACCTTGCTCCCAGTGGACTTCTCACCTTTCTCACAGTGAACCTCTCACCTTTCTCCCAGTGGACTTCACACCGTTCTCCCAATGGACTTCTGACTGTTCTCCCAGTGGACTTCTCAGCATTCTCCGAGTGGTCTTCTCACCTTTCTCCCAGTGGACTTCTCGCCTTTCTCACAGTGGACCTCTCGCCTTTCTCCCAGTGGACTTCTCGCTGTTCTCCCAGTGGACTTCTCCCCTTTCTCCCAGTGGACTTCTCACCTTTCTCCCAGTGGACTTCTCAGCTTTCTCCATATGGAAGTCTCACCTTTCTCCCAGTGGACTTCTCACCTTTCTGCCAGTGGACTTCTCACCTTTCTCCGAGTGGTCTTCTCACCTTTCTCCCAGTGGACTTCTCGCCTTTCTCACAGTGGACCTCTCGCCTTTCTCCCAGTGGACTTCTCGCTGTTCTCCCAGTGGACTTCTCCCCTTTCTGCCAGTGGACTTCTCACCTTTCTCCCAGTGGACTTCTCACCTTTCTCCCAGTGGACTTCTCAGCTTTCTCCATATGGAAGTCTCACCTTTCTCCCAGTGGACTTCTCACCTTTCTGCCAGTGGACTTCTCACCTTTCTCCCAGTGGACTTCTCACCTTTCTCCCAGTGGACTTTTCAACTTTCTACCAGTGGACTTCCCAGTGTTCTCCCAGTGGGCTTCTCACCCTTCTCCCAGTGGACTTCTCCCCGCGCTCCCAGTGGACTTCTCCCCGCGCTCCCAGTGGACTTCTCCCCGCGCTCCCAGTGGACTTCTCCCCCCGCTCCCAGTGGACTTCTCCCCCCGCTCCCAGTGGACTTCTCCCCCCGCTCCCAGTGGACTTCTCCCCCCGCTCCCAGTTGACTTCTCCCCCCGCTCCCAGTGGACTTCTCCCCCCGCTCCCAGTGGACTTCTCCCCCCGCTCCCAGTGGACTTCTCCCCCCGCTCCCAGTGGACTTCTCCCCCCGCTCCCAGTGGACTTCTCCCCCCGCTCCCAGTGGACTTCTCCCCCCGCTCCCAGTGGACTTCTCCCCCCGCTCCCAGTGGACTTCTCCCCCCGCTCCCAGTGGACTTCTCCCCACGCTCCCAGTGGACTTCTCCCCACGCTCCCAGTGGACTTCTCCCCACGCTCCCAGTGGACTTCTCCCCCCGCTCCCAGTGGACTTCTCCCCCCGCTCCCAGTGGACTTCTCCCCCCGCTCCCAGTGGACTTCTCCCCCCGCTCCCAGTGGACTTCTCCCCCCGCTCCCAGTGGACTTCTCCCCACGCTCCCAGTGGACTTCTCCCCACGCTCCCAGTGGACTTCTCCCCACGCTCCCAGTGGACTTCTCCCCACGCTCCCAGTGGACTTCTCCCCACGCTCCCAGTGGACTTCTCCCCACGCTCCCAGTGGACTTCTCCCCACGCTCCCAGTGGACTTCTCCCCACGCTCCCAGTGGACTTCTCCCCACGCTCCCAGTGGACTTCTCCCCACGCTCCCAGTGGACTTCTCCCCACGCTCCCAGTGGACTTCTCCCCACGCTCCCAGTGGACTTCTCCCCACGCTCCCAGTGGACTTCTCCCCACGCTCCCAGTGGACTTCTCCCCACGCTCCCAGTGGACTTCTCCCCACGCTCCCAGTGGACTTCTCCCCACGCTCCCAGTGGACTTCTCCCCACGCTCCCAGTGGACTTCTCCCCACGCTCCCAGTGGACTTCTCCCCACGCTCCCAGTGGACTTCTCCCCACGCTCCCAGTGGACTTCTCCCCACGCTCCCAGTGGACTTCTCCCCACGCTCCCAGTGGACTTCTCCCCACGCTCCCAGTGGACTTCTCCCCACGCTCCCAGTGGACTTCTCCCCACGCTCCCAGTGGACTTCTCCCCACGCTCCCAGTGGACTTCTCCCCACGCTCCCAGTGGACTTCTCCCCACGCTCCCAGTGGACTTCTCCCCACGCTCCCAGTGGACTTCTCCCCACGCTCCCAGTGGACTTCTCCCCACGCTCCCAGTGGACTTCTCCCCACGCTCCCAGTGGACTTCTCCCCACGCTCCCAGTGGACTTCTCCCCACGCTCCCAGTGGACTTCTCCCCACGCTCCCAGTGGACTTCTCCCCACGCTCCCAGTGGACTTCTCCCCACGCTCCCAGTGGACTTCTCCCCACGCTCCCAGTGGACTTCTCCCCACGCTCCCAGTGGACTTCTCCCCACGCTCCCAGTGGACTTCTCCCCACGCTCCCAGTGGACTTCTCCCCACGCTCCCAGTGGACTTCTCCCCACGCTCCCAGTGGACTTCTCCCCACGCTCCCAGTGGACTTCTCCCCACGCTCCCAGTGGACTTCTCCCCACGCTCCCAGTGGACTTCTCCCCACGCTCCCAGTGGACTTCTCCCCACGCTCCCAGTGGACTTCTCCCCACGCTCCCAGTGGACTTCTCCCCACGCTCCCAGTGGACTTCTCCCCACGCTCCCAGTGGACTTCTCCCCACGCTCCCAGTGGACTTCTCCCCACGCTCCCAGTGGACTTCTCCCCACGCTCCCAGTGGACTTCTCCCCACGCTCCCAGTGGACTTCTCCCCACGCTCCCAGTGGACTTCTCCCCACGCTCCCAGTGGACTTCTCCCCACGCTCCCAGTGGACTTCTCCCCACGCTCCCAGTGGACTTCTCCCCACGCTCCCAGTGGACTTCTCCCCACGCTCCCAGTGGACTTCTCCCCACGCTCCCAGTGGACTTCTCCCCACGCTCCCAGTGGACTTCTCCCCACGCTCCCAGTGGACTTCTCCCCACGCTCCCAGTGGACTTCTCCCCACGCTCCCAGTGGACTTCTCCCCACGCTCCCAGTGGACTTCTCCCCACGCTCCCAGTGGACTTCTCCCCACGCTCCCAGTGGACTTCTCCCCACGCTCCCAGTGGACTTCTCCCCACGCTCCCAGTGGACTTCTCCCCACGCTCCCAGTGGACTTCTCCCCACGCTCCCAGTGGACTTCTCCCCACGCTCCCAGTGGACTTCTCCCCACGCTCCCAGTGGACTTCTCCCCACGCTCCCAGTGGACTTCTCCCCACGCTCCCAGTGGACTTCTCCCCACGCTCCCAGTGGACTTCTCCCCACGCTCCCAGTGGACTTCTCCCCACGCTCCCAGTGGACTTCTCCCCACGCTCCCAGTGGACTTCTCCCCACGCTCCCAGTGGACTTCTCCCCACGCTCCCAGTGGACTTCTCCCCACGCTCCCAGTGGACTTCTCCCCACGCTCCCAGTGGACTTCTCCCCACGCTCCCAGTGGACTTCTCCCCACGCTCCCAGTGGACTTCTCCCCACGCTCCCAGTGGACTTCTCCCCACGCTCCCAGTGGACTTCTCCCCACGCTCCCAGTGGACTTCTCCCCACGCTCCCAGTGGACTTCTCCCCACGCTCCCAGTGGACTTCTCCCCACGCTCCCAGTGGACTTCTCCCCACGCTCCCAGTGGACTTCTCCCCACGCTCCCAGTGGACTTCTCCCCACGCTCCCAGTGGACTTCTCCCCACGCTCCCAGTGGACTTCTCCCCACGCTCCCAGTGGACTTCTCCCCACGCTCCCAGTGGACTTCTCCCCACGCTCCCAGTGGACTTCTCCCCACGCTCCCAGTGGACTTCTCCCCACGCTCCCAGTGGACTTCTCCCCACGCTCCCAGTGGACTTCTCCCCACGCTCCCAGTGGACTTCTCCCCACGCTCCCAGTGGACTTCTCCCCACGCTCCCAGTGGACTTCTCCCCACGCTCCCAGTGGACTTCTCCCCACGCTCCCAGTGGACTTCTCCCCACGCTCCCAGTGGACTTCTCCCCACGCTCCCAGTGGACTTCTCCCCACGCTCCCAGTGGACTTCTCCCCACGCTCCCAGTGGACTTCTCCCCACGCTCCCAGTGGACTTCTCCCCACGCTCCCAGTGGACTTCTCCCCACGCTCCCAGTGGACTTCTCCCCACGCTCCCAGTGGACTTCTCCCCACGCTCCCAGTGGACTTCTCCCCACGCTCCCAGTGGACTTCTCCCCACGCTCCCAGTGGACTTCTCCCCACGCTCCCAGTGGACTTCTCCCCACGCTCCCAGTGGACTTCTCCCCACGCTCCCAGTGGACTTCTCCCCACGCTCCCAGTGGACTTCTCCCCACGCTCCCAGTGGACTTCTCCCCACGCTCCCAGTGGACTTCTCCCCACGCTCCCAGTGGACTTCTCCCCACGCTCCCAGTGGACTTCTCCCCACGCTCCCAGTGGACTTCTCCCCACGCTCCCAGTGGACTTCTCCCCACGCTCCCAGTGGACTTCTCCCCACGCTCCCAGTGGACTTCTCCCCACGCTCCCAGTGGACTTCTCCCCACGCTCCCAGTGGACTTCTCCCCACGCTCCCAGTGGACTTCTCCCCACGCTCCCAGTGGACTTCTCCCCACGCTCCCAGTGGACTTCTCCCCACGCTCCCAGTGGACTTCTCCCCACGCTCCCAGTGGACTTCTCCCCACGCTCCCAGTGGACTTCTCCCCACGCTCCCAGTGGACTTCTCCCCACGCTCCCAGTGGACTTCTCCCCACGCTCCCAGTGGACTTCTCCCCACGCTCCCAGTGGACTTCTCCCCACGCTCCCAGTGGACTTCTCCCCACGCTCCCAGTGGACTTCTCCCCACGCTCCCAGTGGACTTCTCCCCACTCTCCCAGTGGACTTCTCCCCACTCTCCCAGTGGACTTCTCCCCACTCTCCCAGTGGACTTCTCCCCACTCTCCCAGTGGACTTCTCCCCACTCTCCCAGTGGACTTCTCCCCACTCTCCCAGTGGACTTCTCCCCACTCTCCCAGTGGACTTCTCCCCACTCTCCCAGTGGACTTCTCCCCACTCTCCCAGTGGACTTCTCCCCACTCTCCCAGTGGACTTCTCCCCACTCTCCCAGTGGACTTCTCCCCACTCTCCCAGTGGACTTCTCCCCACTCTCCCAGTGGACTTCTCCCCACTCTCCCAGTGGACTTCTCCCCACTCTCCCAGTGGACTTCTCCCCACTCTCCCAGTGGACTTCTCCCCACTCTCCCAGTGGACTTCTCCCCACTCTCCCAGTGGACTTCTCACCTTTCTCCCAGTCGACTTATCTCCGTTCTCCCAGTGGACTTCTCACCGTTCTCCCAGTGGACTTCTCACCGTTCTCCCAGTGGACTTCTCACCGTTCTCCCAGTGGACTTCTCACCGTTCACCCAGTGGACTTCTCACCGTTCTCCCAGTGGACTTCTCACCTTTATCCCAGTGGACTTCTCACTGTTCTCCCAGTGGACTTCTCACCGTTTTCCCAGTGGACATCTCACCGTTCTCCCAGTGGACTTCTCACCATTCACCCAGTGGACTTCTCACCTTTCTCCCAGTGGACTTCTCACCTTTCTCCCAGTGGAGTTTTCACCTTTCTCCCAGTGGACTTCTCACCTTTCGTCCAGTGGTCTTCTCACGTTTCACCCAGTGAACCTTTCAACATTCTCCCAGTGGACTTCTCACCTTCTCCCAGTGGACTTCTCACCTTCTCCCAGTGGACTTCTCACCTCCCAGTGGACTTCTCACCTTCTCCCAGTGGACTTCTCACCTTCTCCCAGTGGACTTCTCACCTTCTCCCAGTGGACTTCTCACCTTCTGCCAGTGGACTTCTCACCTTCTCCCAGTGGACTTCTCACCTTCTCCCAGTGGATTCTCACCTTCTCCCAGTGGACTTCTCACCTTCTCCCAGTGGACTTCTCACCTTCTCCCAGTGGACTTCTCACCTTCTCCCAGTGGACTTCTCACCTTCTCCCAGTGGACTTCCCACCTTCTCCCAGTGGACTTCTCACCTTTCTCCCAGTGGACTTCTCACCTTTCTCCCAGTGGAGTTTTCACCTTTCTCCCAGTGGACTTCTCACCTTTCGTCCAGTGGTCTTCTCACGTTTCACCCAGTGAACCTTTCACCATTCTCCCAGTGGACTTCTCACCTTTCTCCCAGTGGACTTCTCACCTTCCTCCCAGTGGACTTCTCACCTTTCTCCCATTGGACGTCTCACCGATCTCCCAGTGGACTTCTCACCTTTCGTCCAGTGGTCTTCTCACGTTTCACCCAGTGAACCTTTCACCATTCTCCCAGTGGACTTCTCACCTTTCTCCCAGTGGACTTCTCACCTTCCTCCCAGTGGACTTCTCACCTTTCTCCCAGTATACTTCTCACCTTTTTCGCAGTGGACTTTTCAACTTTCTCCCAGTGGACTTCTCACCTTTCTCCCAGTGGACTTCTCACCTTTCTCCCATTGGACTTCCCACCTTTCTCAAATTGGACCTCTCACCATTCTCAATGTGGACATCTCACGTTTCTCCCAGTGGACTTCTCACCTTTCTCCCAGTGGACTTCTCACCGTTCTCCCAGTGGACTTCTCACCGTTCTCCCAGTGGACTTCTCCCCACGCTCCCAGTGGACTTCTCCCCACGCTCCCAGTGGACTTCTCCCCCCGCTCCCAGTGGACTTCTCCCCCCGCTCCCAGTGGACTTCTCCCCCCGCTCCCAGTGGACTTCTCCCCCCGCTCCCAGTGGACTTCTCCCCCCGCTCCCAGTGGACTTCTCCCCACGCTCCCAGTGGACTTCTCCCCACGCTCCCAGTGGACTTCTCCCCACGCTCCCAGTGGACTTCTCCCCACGCTCCCAGTGGACTTCTCCCCACGCTCCCAGTGGACTTCTCCCCACGCTCCCAGTGGACTTCTCCCCACGCTCCCAGTGGACTTCTCCCCACGCTCCCAGTGGACTTCTCCCCACGCTCCCAGTGGACTTCTCCCCACGCTCCCAGTGGACTTCTCCCCACGCTCCCAGTGGACTTCTCCCCACGCTCCCAGTGGACTTCTCCCCACGCTCCCAGTGGACTTCTCCCCACGCTCCCAGTGGACTTCTCCCCACGCTCCCAGTGGACTTCTCCCCACGCTCCCAGTGGACTTCTCCCCACGCTCCCAGTGGACTTCTCCCCACGCTCCCAGTGGACTTCTCCCCACGCTCCCAGTGGACTTCTCCCCACGCTCCCAGTGGACTTCTCCCCACGCTCCCAGTGGACTTCTCCCCACGCTCCCAGTGGACTTCTCCCCACGCTCCCAGTGGACTTCTCCCCACGCTCCCAGTGGACTTCTCCCCACGCTCCCAGTGGACTTCTCCCCACGCTCCCAGTGGACTTCTCCCCACGCTCCCAGTGGACTTCTCCCCACGCTCCCAGTGGACTTCTCCCCACGCTCCCAGTGGACTTCTCCCCACGCTCCCAGTGGACTTCTCCCCACGCTCCCAGTGGACTTCTCCCCACGCTCCCAGTGGACTTCTCCCCACGCTCCCAGTGGACTTCTCCCCACGCTCCCAGTGGACTTCTCCCCACGCTCCCAGTGGACTTCTCCCCACGCTCCCAGTGGACTTCTCCCCACGCTCCCAGTGGACTTCTCCCCACGCTCCCAGTGGACTTCTCCCCACGCTCCCAGTGGACTTCTCCCCACGCTCCCAGTGGACTTCTCCCCACGCTCCCAGTGGACTTCTCCCCACGCTCCCAGTGGACTTCTCCCCACGCTCCCAGTGGACTTCTCCCCACGCTCCCAGTGGACTTCTCCCCACGCTCCCAGTGGACTTCTCCCCACGCTCCCAGTGGACTTCTCCCCACGCTCCCAGTGGACTTCTCCCCACGCTCCCAGTGGACTTCTCCCCACGCTCCCAGTGGACTTCTCCCCACGCTCCCAGTGGACTTCTCCCCACGCTCCCAGTGGACTTCTCCCCACGCTCCCAGTGGACTTCTCCCCACGCTCCCAGTGGACTTCTCCCCACGCTCCCAGTGGACTTCTCCCCACGCTCCCAGTGGACTTCTCCCCACGCTCCCAGTGGACTTCTCCCCACGCTCCCAGTGGACTTCTCCCCACGCTCCCAGTGGACTTCTCCCCACGCTCCCAGTGGACTTCTCCCCACGCTCCCAGTGGACTTCTCCCCACGCTCCCAGTGGACTTCTCCCCACGCTCCCAGTGGACTTCTCCCCACGCTCCCAGTGGACTTCTCCCCACGCTCCCAGTGGACTTCTCCCCACGCTCCCAGTGGACTTCTCCCCACGCTCCCAGTGGACTTCTCCCCACGCTCCCAGTGGACTTCTCCCCACGCTCCCAGTGGACTTCTCCCCACGCTCCCAGTGGACTTCTCCCCACGCTCCCAGTGGACTTCTCCCCACGCTCCCAGTGGACTTCTCCCCACGCTCCCAGTGGACTTCTCCCCACGCTCCCAGTGGACTTCTCCCCACGCTCCCAGTGGACTTCTCCCCACGCTCCCAGTGGACTTCTCCCCACGCTCCCAGTGGACTTCTCCCCACGCTCCCAGTGGACTTCTCCCCACGCTCCCAGTGGACTTCTCCCCACGCTCCCAGTGGACTTCTCCCCACGCTCCCAGTGGACTTCTCCCCACGCTCCCAGTGGACTTCTCCCCACGCTCCCAGTGGACTTCTCCCCACGCTCCCAGTGGACTTCTCCCCACGCTCCCAGTGGACTTCTCCCCACGCTCCCAGTGGACTTCTCCCCACGCTCCCAGTGGACTTCTCCCCACGCTCCCAGTGGACTTCTCCCCACTCTCCCAGTGGACTTCTCCCCACTCTCCCAGTGGACTTCTCCCCACTCTCCCAGTGGACTTCTCCCCACTCTCCCAGTGGACTTCTCCCCACTCTCCCAGTGGACTTCTCCCCACTCTCCCAGTGGACTTCTCCCCACTCTCCCAGTGGACTTCTCCCCACTCTCCCAGTGGACTTCTCCCCACTCTCCCAGTGGACTTCTCCCCACTCTCCCAGTGGACTTCTCCCCACTCTCCCAGTGGACTTCTCCCCACTCTCCCAGTGGACTTCTCCCCACTCTCCCAGTGGACTTCTCCCCACTCTCCCAGTGGACTTCTCCCCACTCTCCCAGTGGACTTCTCCCCACTCTCCCAGTGGACTTCTCCCCACTCTCCCAGTGGACTTCTCCCCACTCTCCCAGTGGACTTCTCCCCACTCTCCCAGTGGACTTCTCACCTTTCTCCCAGTCGACTTATCTCCGTTCTCCCAGTGGACTTCTCACCGTTCTCCCAGTGGACTTCTCACCGTTCTCCCAGTGGACTTCTCACCGTTCTCCCAGTGGACTTCTCACCGTTCACCCAGTGGACTTCTCACCGTTCTCCCAGTGGACTTCTCACCTTTATCCCAGTGGACTTCTCACTGTTCTCCCAGTGGACTTCTCACCGTTTTCCCAGTGGACATCTCACCGTTCTCCCAGTGGACTTCTCACCATTCACCCAGTGGACTTCTCACCTTTCTCCCAGTGGACTTCTCACCTTTCTCCCAGTGGAGTTTTCACCTTTCTCCCAGTGGACTTCTCACCTTTCGTCCAGTGGTCTTCTCACGTTTCACCCAGTGAACCTTTCAACATTCTCCCAGTGGACTTCTCACCTTCTCCCAGTGGACTTCTCACCTTCTCCCAGTGGACTTCTCACCTCCCAGTGGACTTCTCACCTTCTCCCAGTGGACTTCTCACCTTCTCCCAGTGGACTTCTCACCTTCTCCCAGTGGACTTCTCACCTTCTGCCAGTGGACTTCTCACCTTCTCCCAGTGGACTTCTCACCTTCTCCCAGTGGATTCTCACCTTCTCCCAGTGGACTTCTCACCTTCTCCCAGTGGACTTCTCACCTTCTCCCAGTGGACTTCTCACCTTCTCCCAGTGGACTTCTCACCTTCTCCCAGTGGACTTCCCACCTTCTCCCAGTGGACTTCTCACCTTTCTCCCAGTGGACTTCTCACCTTTCTCCCAGTGGAGTTTTCACCTTTCTCCCAGTGGACTTCTCACCTTTCGTCCAGTGGTCTTCTCACGTTTCACCCAGTGAACCTTTCACCATTCTCCCAGTGGACTTCTCACCTTTCTCCCAGTGGACTTCTCACCTTCCTCCCAGTGGACTTCTCACCTTTCTCCCATTGGACGTCTCACCGATCTCCCAGTGGACTTCTCACCTTTCGTCCAGTGGTCTTCTCACGTTTCACCCAGTGAACCTTTCACCATTCTCCCAGTGGACTTCTCACCTTTCTCCCAGTGGACTTCTCACCTTCCTCCCAGTGGACTTCTCACCTTTCTCCCAGTATACTTCTCACCTTTTTCGCAGTGGACTTTTCAACTTTCTCCCAGTGGACTTCTCACCTTTCTCCCAGTGGACTTCTCACCTTTCTCCCATTGGACTTCCCACCTTTCTCAAATTGGACCTCTCACCATTCTCAATGTGGACATCTCACGTTTCTCCCAGTGGACTTCTCACCTTTCTCCCAGTGGACTTCTCACCGTTCTCCCAGTGGACTTCTCACCGTTCTCCCAGTGGACTTCTCACCATTCTCCCAGTGGACTTGTCACCATTCTCCCAGTGGACTTGTCACCATTCTCCCAGTGGACTTCTCACCTTCTCCCAGTGGACTTCTCACCTTCTCCCAGTGGACTTCTCACCTTCTTCCAGTGGACTTCTCACCTTCTCCCAGTGGACTTCCCACCTTCTCCCAGTGGACTTCTCACCTTCTCCCAGTGGACTTCTCACCTTCTCCCAGTGGACTTCTCACCTCCCAGTGGACTTCTCACCTTCTCCCAGTGGACTTCTCACCTTCTCCCAGTGGACTTCTCACCTTCTCCCAGTGGACTTCTCACCTTCTGCCAGTGGACTTCTCACCTTCTCCCAGTGGACTTCTCACCTTCTCCCAGTGGATTCTCACCTTCTCCCAGTGGACTTCTCACCTTCTCCCAGTGGACTTCTCACCTTCTCCCAGTGGACTTCTCACCTTCTCCCAGTGGACTTCTCACCTTCTCCCAGTGGACTTCCCACCTTCTCCCAGTGGACTTCTCACCTTCTCCCAGTGGACTTCTCACTGTTCTCCCAGTGGACTTCTCACTGTTCTCCCAGTGGACTTGTCACCGTTCTCCCAATGGACTTCTCACCTTTCTCCCAGTGGACTTCTCACCATTCTCCCAGTGGATTCTCAGTGTTCTCCCAGTGGACTTCTCACCATTCTCCCTGTGGACTTCTCACCGTTCTCCCAGTGGACTTCTCACCATTCTCCCAGGGGACTTCTCACCTTTCTACCAGTGGACTTCTCACCATTCTCCCAGTGGACTTCTCACCTTTCTACCAGTGGACTTCTCACCATTCTCCCAGTGGACATCTCACGTTTCACCCAGTGGACTTCTCACCGTTCTCCCAGTGGACTTCTCACCGTTCCCCCAGTAGATTCTCACGTTTCTCCCCATGGACTTCTCACCTTTCTCCCAGTGAACTTCTCACCTTTCTCCCAGTGGACTACTCACTGTTCTCCCAGTGGATTTTTCACCATTCTCCCAGTGGACTCCTAACCATTCTCCCAGTGGACTTCTCACCTTTCTCCCAGTGGACTTCTCACCTTTCTCCCAGTGGACTTTTCAACTTTCTCCCAGTGGACTTCTCACCTTTCTCCCAGTGGCCTTCTCACCTTTCTCCCAGTGGACTTCTCACCGTTCTCCCAGTGGACTTCTCACCATTCTCCCAGTGGACTTCTCACCATTCTCCCAGTGGACTTCTAACCATTCTCCCAGTCGACTTCTCATCATTCTCCCAGTGGACTTCGCACCATTCTCCCAGTGGACTTCTCACCTTTCTCCCAGTGGACTTCTCACCTTTCTCCCAGTGGAATTCACACCTTTCTCCCAGGGGACTTATCACCATTCTCCCAGTCGACTTCTCACCTTTCTCCCAGTCGACTTCTCACCGTTCTCCCAGTGGTCTTCTCACCGTTCTCCCAGCGGACTTCTCACCTTTATCCCAGCGGACTTCTCACTGTTCTCCCAGTGGACCTCTCACCATTTTCCCAGTGGACTTCTCACCGTTCTCCCAGTGGACTTCTCACCATTCTCCCAGTGGACTTCTCACCATTCTCCCAGTGGACTTCTCACCTTTCTCCCAGTGGACTTCTCACCATTCTCCCAGTCGAGTTCTCAGTTCTCCCAGTGGACTTCTCACCTTTCTCCCAGTGGACTTCTCACCTTTCTCCCAGTGGACTTCTCACCTTTCTCCTATTGGACGTCTCACCGTTCTCCCAGTGGACTTCTCACTATTCTCCCAGTGGACTTCTCACCATTCTCCCAGTGGACTTCTCACCGTTCTCCCAGTGGACTTCTCACCGTTCTCCCAGTGGACTTCACACCATTCTCCCAGTGGACTACTCACCTTTCTTCCAGTGGTCTTCTCACGTTTCACCCAGTGAACTTTTCACCATCCTCCCAGTGGACTTCTCACCATTCTCCCAGTGGACTTCTCACCTTTCTCCCAGTGGACTTCTCACCTTTCTCCCAGTGGACTTCTCACCTTTCTCCCAGTAGACTTCTCATCTTTCTCGCAGTGGACTTCGCACTGTTCTCCCAGTGGAAGTCGCACCTTTCTCCCAGTGGACTTCTGACCATTCTCCCAGTGTACCTCCCATCGACCTCCCAATGGACTTCTGACCATTCTCCCATTCAGCTTCTCACCTTTCTCCCAGTGGACTTCCCACCATTCTCCCAGTGGACTTCTCACCTTCTCCAAGTGGACTTATCACCATTCTCCCTGTGGACTTCTCACCTTTCTCCCAGTGAACTTCTCACCGATATCCCAGTGAACCTCTCACTTTTCTCCCAGTGGACTTCTCACCGTTCTCCCAGTGGACTTCTCACCGTTCTCCCAGTGGACATCTCATCGTTCTCCCAGTAGACTTCGCACCTTTCTCCAAGTGGACTTCTCACCTTTCTCCCAGTGATCTTCTCACCTTTCTCACAGCGAACTTCTCACCATTCTCCCAGTGGACTTCTCACCGTTCTCCTAGTGGACTTCTCACTTTTCTCCCAGTGGACTTCTCACCATTCTCCCAGTGGACTTCTCACCTTTCTCCCAGTGGACTTCTCACCGTTCTCCCAGTCAACTTCTCACCTTTCTCCCAGTCGACTTCTCACCTTTCTCCCAGTGGACTTCTCACAATTCTCCCAGTGGACTTCTCACCATTCTCCCAGTGGACTTCTTCCCGTTCTCCCAGTGGACTTCTCACCGTTCTCCCAGTGGACTTCTCACCATTCTCCCAGTGGACTTCTCACCGTTCTCCCAGTGGACTTCTCACCGTTCTCCCAGTGGACTTATGACCGTTCTCCCAGTGGAGCTCTCACCTTTCCCCCAGTGGACTTCTTACCATTCTCCCAGTGGACTTCTAACCGCTCTCCCAGTGGACTTCTAACCATTCTCCCAGTGGACTTCTCACCTTTCTCCCAGTGGACTTTTCACCTTTCTTCCAGTCGACTTCTCACCGTTCTCCCAGTGGACTTCTCACCTTTCTCCCAGTGGACTGCTCACCTTTCTCCCAGTGGACTTCTCACCGTTCTCCCAGTGGAGTTCTCACCGTTCTCCCAGTGGACTTCTCACCGTTCTCCCAGTGGACTTCTCACCGTTCTCCCAGTGGACTTCTCACCTTTCTCCCAGTGGACTTCTCACCTTTCTCCCAGTGGACTGCTCACTCTTCTCCCAGTGGACTGCTCACCGTTCTCCCAGTGGATTTCTCACCGTTCTCCCAGTGGACTTCTCACCTTTCTCCCAGTGGACTTCTCACCATTCTCCCAGTGGACTTCTCACCATTCTCCCAGTGGACTTCTCACCATTCTCCCAGTGGACTTCTCACCATTCTCCCAGTGGACTTCTCACCATTCTCCCAGTGGACTTCTCACCATTCTCCCAGTGGACTTCTCACCATTCTCCCAGTGGACTTCTCACCATTCTCCCAGTGGACTTCTCACCATTCTCCCAGTGGACTTCTCACCATTCTCCCAGTGGACTTCTCACCTTTCTCCCAGTTGACCTCTCACCTTTCTCCCAGTGGACCTCTCACCTTTCTCCCAGTGGACTTCTCACCTTTCTCCCAGTGGACTTCTCACCTTTCTCCCAGTGGACTTCTCACCTTTCTCCCAGTGGACTTCTCACCTTTCTCCCAGTGGACTTCTCACCGTTCTCCCAGTGGACTTCTCACCGTTCTCCCAGTGGACTTCTCACCGTTCTCCCAGTGGACTTCTCCCCATTCTCCCAGTGGACATCTAACCTTTTGCCCAGTGGACTTCTCACCATTCTCCCAGTCGACTTCTCATCCTTCTCCCAGTGGACTTCTCACCATTCTCCCAGTAGATTCTCACGTTTCTCCCCATGGACTTCTCACCTTTCTCCCAGTGAACTTCTCACCTTTCTCCCAGTGGACTACTCACTGTTCTCCCAGTGGATTTTTCACCATTCACCCAGTGGACTCCTAACCATTCTCCCAGTGGACTTCTCACCTTTCTCCCAGTGGACTTCTCACCTTTCTCCCAGTGGACTTTTCAACTTTCTCCCAGTGGACTTCTCACCTTTCTCCCAGTGGCCTTCTCACCTTTCTCCCAGTGGACTTCTCACCGTTCTCCCAGTGGACTTCTCACCATTCTCCCAGTGGACTTCTCACCATTCTCCCAGTGGACTTCTAACCATTCTCCCAGTCGACTTCTCATCATTCTCCCAGTGGACTTCGCACCATTCTCCCAGTGGACTTCTCACCTTTCTCCCAGTGGAATTCACACCTTTCTCCCAGGGGACTTATCACCATTCTCCCAGTCGACTTCTCACCTTTCTCCCAGTCGACTTCTCACCGTTCTCCCAGTGGTCTTCTCACCGTTCTCCCAGCGGACTTCTCACCTTTATCCCAGCGGACTTCTCACTGTTCTCCCAGTGGACCTCTCACCATTTTCCCAGTGGACTTCTCACCGTTCTCCCAGTGGACTTCTCACCATTCTCCCAGTGGACTTCTCACCATTCTCCCAGTGGACTTCTCACCTTTCTCCCAGTGGACTTCTCACCATTCTCCCAGTCGAGTTCTCAGTTCTCCCAGTGGACTTCTCACCTTTCTCCCAGTGGACTTCTCACCTTTCTCCCAGTGGACTTCTCACCTTTCTCCTATTGGACGTCTCACCGTTCTCCCAGTGGACTTCTCACTATTCTCCCAGTGGACTTCTCACCATTCTCCCAGTGGACTTCTCACCGTTCTCCCAGTGGACTTCTCACCGTTCTCCCAGTGGACTTCACACCATTCTCCCAGTGGACTACTCACCTTTCTTCCAGTGGTCTTCTCACGTTTCACCCAGTGAACTTTTCACCATCCTCCCAGTGGACTTCTCACCATTCTCCCAGTGGACTTCTCACCTTTCTCCCAGTGGACTTCTCACCTTTCTCCCAGTGGACTTCTCACCTTTCTCCCAGTAGACTTCTCATCTTTCTCGCAGTGGACTTCGCACTGTTCTCCCAGTGGAAGTCGCACCTTTCTCCCAGTGGACTTCTGACCATTCTCCCAGTGTACCTCCCATCGACCTCCCAATGGACTTCTGACCATTCTCCCATTCAGCTTCTCACCTTTCTCCCAGTGGACTTCCCACCATTCTCCCAGTGGACTTCTCACCTTCTCCAAGTGGACTTATCACCATTCTCCCTGTGGACTTCTCACCTTTCTCCCAGTGAACTTCTCACCGATATCCCAGTGAACCTCTCACTTTTCTCCCAGTGGACTTCTCACCATTCTCCCAGTGGACTTCTCACCGTTCTCCCAGTGGACATCTCATCGTTCTCCCAGTAGACTTCGCACCTTTCTCCAAGTGGACTTCTCACCTTTCTCCCAGTGATCTTCTCACCTTTCTCACAGCGAACTTCTCACCATTCTCCCAGTGGACTTCTCACCGTTCTCCTAGTGGACTTCTCACTTTTCTCCCAGTGGACTTCTCACCATTCTCCCAGTGGACTTCTCACCTTTCTCCCAGTGGACTTCTCACCGTTCTCCCAGTCAACTTCTCACCTTTCTCCCAGTCGACTTCTCACCTTTCTCCCAGTGGACTTCTCACAATTCTCCCAGTGGACTTCTCACCATTCTCCCAGTGGACTTCTTCCCGTTCTCCCAGTGGACTTCTCACCGTTCTCCCAGTGGACTTCTCACCGTTCTCCCAGTGGACTTCTCACCGTTCTCCCAGTGGACTTCTCACCGTTCTCCCAGTGGACTTATGACCGTTCTCCCAGTGGAGCTCTCACCTTTCCCCCAGTGGACTTCTTACCATTCTCCCAGTGGACTTCTAACCGCTCTCCCAGTGGACTTCTAACCATTCTCCCAGTGGACTTCTCACCTTTCTCCCAGTGGACTTTTCACCTTTCTTCCAGTCGACTTCTCACCGTTCTCCCAGTGGACTTCTCACCTTTCTCCCAGTGGACTGCTCACCTTTCTCCCAGTGGACTTCTCACCGTTCTCCCAGTGGAGTTCTCACCGTTCTCCCAGTGGACTTCTCACTGTTCTCCCAGTGGACTTCTCACCGTTCTCCCAGTGGACTTCTCACCTTTCTCCCAGTGGACTTCTCACCTTTCTCCCAGTGGACTGCTCACTCTTCTCCCAGTGGACTGCTCACCGTTCTCCCAGTGGATTTCTCACCGTTCTCCCAGTGGACTTCTCACCTTTCTCCCAGTGGACTTCTCACCATTCTCCCAGTGGACTTCTCACCATTCTCCCAGTGGACTTCTCACCATTCTCCCAGTGGACTTCTCACCATTCTCCCAGTGGACTTCTCACCATTCTCCCAGTGGACTTCTCACCATTCTCCCAGTGGACTTCTCACCATTCTCCCAGTGGACTTCTCACCATTCTCCCAGTGGACTTCTCACCATTCTCCCAGTGGACTTCTCACCATTCTCCCAGTGGACTTCTCACCTTTCTCCCAGTTGACCTCTCACCTTTATCCCAGTGGACCTCTCACCTTTCTCCCAGTGGACTTCTCACCTTTCTCCCAGTGGACTTCTCACCTTTCTCCCAGTGGACTTCTCACCTTTCTCCCAGTGGACTTCTCACCTTTCTCCCAGTGGACTTCTCACCGTTCTCCCAGTGGCCTTCTCACCGTTCTCCCAGTGGACTTCTCACCGTTCTCCCAGTGGACTTCTCCCCATTCTCCCAGTGGACATCTAACCTTTTGCCCAGTGGACTTCTCACCATTCTCCCAGTCGACTTCTCATCCTTCTCCCAGTGGACTTCTCACCATTCTCCCAGTGGACTTCTCACCTTTCTCCCAGTGGACTTCTCACCTTTCTCCCATTGGAATTCTCACCGTTCTCCCAGTGGACTTCTCACCTTTCTACCAGTGGACATCTCACCTTTCTCCCAGTGGACCTCTCACCATTCTCCCAGTGGACATCTCACCGTTCTCCCAGTAGACTTCTCACCGTTCTCCCAGTGGACTTCTCACCGTTCTCACAGTGGACTTACCTTTCTCCCAGTAGTTTCTCACGTTTCTCCCCATGGACTTCTCACCTTTCTCCCAGTGAACTTCTCACCTTTCTCCCAGTGGACTACTCACTGTTCTCCCAGTGGATTTTTCACCATTCTCCCAGTGGACTTCTAATCATTCTCCCAGTGGACTTCTCACCTTTCTCCCAGTGGACTTCTCACCTTTCTCCCAGTGGACTTCTCACCTTTCTCCCAGTGGACTTTTCAAATTTCTCCCAGTGGTCTTCTCCCCATTCTCACAGTGGACTTCTCCCCATTCTCACAGTGGACTTCTCCCCATTCTCACAGTGGACTTCTCACCATTCTCCCAGTGGACTTCTCACCATTCTCCCAGTGGACTTCTCACCTTTATCCCAATGGACTTCTCACCGTTCTCCCAGTGGACTTCTCACTGTTCTCCCAGTGGACTTGTCACCGTTTTCCCAGTGGACTTCTCACCGTTCTCCCAGTGGACTTCTCACCATTCTCCCAGTGGACTTCTCACCGTTCTCCCAGTGGACTTCTCACCGTTCTCCCAGTGGAGTTCTCACAGTTCTCCCAGTGGATTCTCAACTTTCTCCCAGTGGACTTCTCACCTTTCTCCCAGTGGACTTCTTACCTTTCTCCCAGTGGACTTCTCACCTTTCTCCCAGTGGACTTCTCACCTTTCTCCCAGAGGACTTCTCATCTTTCTCCCAGTGGACTTCTCACCTTTCTCCCAGTGGACTTCTCACCTTTCTCCCAGTGGACTTCTCACCTTTCTCCCAGTGGACCTCTCACCTTTCTCCCAGTGGAATTCTCACCTTTCTCCCAGTGGACTTCTCACCTTTCTCCCAGTGGACTTCTCACCTTTCTCCCATTGGGCGTCTCACCGTTCTCCCAGTGGACTTCTCACCTTTCTCCCAGTGGACTTCTCACTATTCTCCCAGTGGACTTCTCACCTTTCTCCCAGTGGACTTCTCACCGTTCTCCCAGTGGACTTCACACCATTCTCCCAGTGGACTTCTCACTATTCTCCCAGTGGACTTTTCACCTTTCTTCCAGTGGTCTTCTCACGTTTCACCCAGTGAACTTTTCACCATTCTCCCAGTGGACTTCTCACCATTCTCCCAGTGGACTTCTCACCATTCTCCCAGTGGACTTCTACCATTCTCCCAGTGGACTTCTCACCTTTCTCCCAGTGGACTTCTCACCTTTCTTCCAGTATACTTCTCACCGTACTCGCATAGGACTTCACACTGTTCTCCCAGTGGAATTCTCACCAGTCTCCCAGCGGACTTCTCACCATTCTCCCAGTGGACTTTTCACCGATATCCCAGTGAACATCTCACCATTCTCCCAGTGGTCTTTTCACCTTTCTCCCAGTGGACTTCTCACCGTTCTCCCAGTGGACTTCTCACCTTCTCCCAATGGACTTCTCACCATTCTCCCAGTGGACTTCTCACCGATATCCCAGTGAACCTCTCACCATTCTCCCAGTGGACTTCTCACCTTTCTCCCAGTGGAATTCTCACTGTTCTCCCAGTGGACTTCTCACCTTTCTCCCAGTGGACTTCTCTCCATTCTCCCAGTGGACTTTTCAACTTTCTCCCAGTGGTCTTCTCACCTTTCTCACAGTGGACTTCTCACCATTCTCCCAGTGGACTTCTCACCGATATCCCAGTGAACTTCTCACCATCCTCCCAGTGGACTTTTCACCTTTCTCCCAGTGGACTTCTCACCATTCTCCCAGTGGACTTCTCACCTTTCTCCCAGTGGACTTCTCACCTTTCTCCCAGTGGACATCTCACCTTTCTCCCAGTGGACTTCTCACCTTTCTCCCAGTGGACTGCTCACCTTTCTCCCAGTGGACTTCTCACCATTCTCCCAGTGGAGTTCTCACCATTCTCCCAGTGGACTTCTCACCGTTCTCCCAGTGGACTGCTCACCGTTCTCCCAGTGGAGTTCTCACCTTTCTCCCAGTGGACCTCTCACCTTTCTCCCATTGGAATTCTCACCTTTCTCCCATTGGAATTCTCACCTTTCTCCCAGTGGACTTCTCACCTTTCTCCCAGTGGACTTCTCACCTTTCTCCCAGTGGACTTCTCACCTTTCTCCCAGTGGACTTCTCACCTTTCTCCCAGTGGACTTCTCACCTTTCTCCCAGTGGACTTCTCACCTTTCTCCCAGTGGACTTCTCACCTTTCTCCCATTGGGCGTCTCACCGTTCTCCCAGTGGACTTCTCACCTTTCTCCCAGTGGACTTCTCACTATTCTCCCAGTGGACTTCTCACCTTTCTCCCAGTGGACTTCTCACCGTTCTCCCAGTGGACTTCACACCATTCTCCCAGTGGACTTCTCACTATTCTCCCAGTGGACTTTTCACCTTTCTTCCAGTGGTCTTCTCACGTTTCACCCAGTGAACTTTTCACCATTCTCCCAGTGGACTTCTCACCATTCTCCCAGTGGACTTCTCACCATTCTCCCAGTGGACTTCTACCATTCTCCCAGTGGACTTCTCACCTTTCTCCCAGTGGACTTCTCACCTTTCTTCCAGTATACTTCTCACCGTACTCGCATAGGACTTCACACTGTTCTCCCAGTGGAATTCTCACCAGTCTCCCAGCGGACTTCTCACCATTCTCCCAGTGGACTTTTCACCGATATCCCAGTGAACATCTCACCATTCTCCCAGTGGTCTTTTCACCTTTCTCCCAGTGGACTTCTCACCGTTCTCCCAGTGGACTTCTCACCTTCTCCCAATGGACTTCTCACCATTCTCCCAGTGGACTTCTCACCGATATCCCAGTGAACCTCTCACCATTCTCCCAGTGGACTTCTCACCTTTCTCCCAGTGGAATTCTCACTGTTCTCCCAGTGGACTTCTCACCTTTCTCCCAGTGGACTTCTCTCCATTCTCCCAGTGGACTTTTCAACTTTCTCCCAGTGGTCTTCTCACCTTTCTCACAGTGGACTTCTCACCATTCTCCCAGTGGACTTCTCACCGATATCCCAGTGAACTTCTCACCATCCTCCCAGTGGACTTTTCACCTTTCTCCCAGTGGACTTCTCACCATTCTCCCAGTGGACTTCTCACCTTTCTCCCAGTGGACTTCTCACCTTTCTCCCAGTGGACATCTCACCTTTCTCCCAGTGGACTTCTCACCTTTCTCCCAGTGGACTGCTCACCTTTCTCCCAGTGGACTTCTCACCATTCTCCCAGTGGAGTTCTCACCATTCTCCCAGTGGACTTCTCACCGTTCTCCCAGTGGACTGCTCACCGTTCTCCCAGTGGAGTTCTCACCTTTCTCCCAGTGGACCTCTCACCTTTCTCCCATTGGAATTCTCACCTTTCTCCCATTGGAATTCTCACCTTTCTCCCAGTGGACTTCTCACCTTTCTCCCAGTGGACTTCTCACCTTTCTCCCAGTGGACTTCTCACCTTTCTCCCAGTGGACTTCTCACCTTTCTCCCAGTGGACTTCTCACCTTTCTCCCAGTGGACTTCTCACCTTTCTCCCAGTGGACTTCTCACCTTTCTCCCAGTGGACTTCTCACCTTTCTCCCAGTGGACTTCTCACCTTTCTCCCAGTGGACTTCTCACCTTTCTCAAAGTGGACATCTCACGTTTCTCCCAGTCGACTTCTCACCTTTCTCCCAGTCGACTTCTCACCGTTCTCCCAGTGGACTTCTCACCGTTCTCCCAGTGGACTTCTCCCCATTCTCCCAGTGGACTTCTCCCCATTCTCCCAGTGGACATCTAACCTTTTGCCCAGTGGACTTCTCACCATTCTCCCAGTCGACTTCTCATCCTTCTCCCAGTGGACTTCTCACCTTTCTCCCAGTATACTTCTCACCGTTCTCGCATAGGACTTCGCACTGTTCTCCCAGTGGACTTCTCACCATTCTCCCAGTGGACGTCGCACCTTTCTCCCAGTGGACCTCTCACCATTCTCCCAGTGGAATTCTCACCAGTCTCCCAGCGGACTTCTCACCATTCTCCCAGTGGACTTTTCACCAATATCCCAGTGAACATCTCACCATTCTCCCAGTGGTCTTTTCACCTTTCTCCCAGTGGACTTCTCACCTCTCTCCCAGGGAACTTCTCACCGATATCCCAGTGAACCTCTCACCATTCTCCCAGTGGACTTCTCACCTTTCTCCCAGTGGAATTCTCACTGTTCTCCCAGTGGACTTCTCACCTTTCTCCCAGTGGACTTCTCACCTTTCTCCCAGTGGACTTCTCTCCATTCTCCCAGTGGACTTCTCTCCATTCTCCCAGTGGACTTCTCACCGTTCTCCCAGTGGACTTCTCACCTTTCTACCAGTGGACTTCTCACCTTTCTCCAAGTGGACTTCTCACCGTTCTCCCAGTGGACTTCTCACCGTTCTCCCAGTGGACTTCTTACCTTTCTCCCAATAGATCCTCACGTTTCTCCCCATGGACTTCTCACCTTTCTCCTAGTGAACTTCTCACCTTTCTCCCAGTGGACTACTCACTGTTCTCCCAGTGGATTTTTCACCATTCTCCCAGTGGACTTCTAACCATTCTCCCAGTGGACTTCTCACCTTTCTCCCAGTGGACTTTTCAACTTTCTCCCAGTGGTCTTCTCACCTTTCTCACAGTGGACTTCTCACCATTCTCCCAGTGGACTTTTCAACTTTCTCCCAGTGGACTTTTCACCGATATCCCAGTGAACTTCTCACCATCCTCCCAGTGGACTTTTCAACTTTCTCCCAGGGGACTTCTCACCATTCTCCCAGTGGATTCTCAGTGTTCTCCCAGTGGACTTCACACCTTTCTCCCCGTGGACTTCTCACCCTTCTCCCAGTGGACTTCTCACCTTTCTCCCAGTGGACTTCTCACCCTTCTCCCAGTGGACTTCTCACCTTTCTCCCAGTGGACTTCTCACCGTTCTCCCAGTCGACTTCTCACCTTTCTCCCAGTGGACTTCTCACCATTCTCCCAGTGGACTTCTCACCATTCTCCCAGTGGACTTCTTACCGTTCTCCCAGTGGACTTCGCACTGTTCTCCCAGTCGACTACTCACCTTTCTCCCAGTGGACTTCTCACCATTCTCCCAGTGGACTTCTCACCATTTTTCCAGTGGACTTCTCACCGTTCTCCCAGTGGACTTCTCACAATGCTCCCAGTGGACTTCTGACTGTGCTCCCAGTCGACTTCTCACCTTTCTCCCAGTGGACTTCTCACCTTTCTCCCATTGGACTTCTCACCGTTCTCCCAGTGGACTTATGACCTTTCTCCCAGTGGACTTCTTACCATTCTCCCAGTGGACTTCTAACCATTCTCCCAGTGGACGTCTAACCATTCTCCCAGTGGACTTCTCACCTTTCTCCCAGTGGGCTTTTCACCTTTCTCCCAGTGGACTTTTCACCTTTCTCCCAGTGGACTTCTCACCGTCCTCCTAGTGGACTTCGCACCTTTCTCCCAGTGGACTTCTCACTGTTCCCCCAGTGGTCTTCTCACCGTTCTCCCAGTGGACTTCTCACCTTTACCCAGTGGACTGCTCACCTTTGTCCCAGTGGACTTCTCACCGTTCTCCCAGTGGAGTTCCCACCAATCTCCCAGTGGACTTCTCACCGTTCTCCCAGTGGACTTCTCACCTTTCTCCCAGTGGACTTCTCACCTTTCTCCCAGTGGACTGCTCACTCTTCTCCCAGTGGACTTCTCACCGTTCTCCCAGTGGAGTTCTCACCGTTCTCCCAGTGGACTTCTCACCGTTCTCCCAGTGGACTTCTCACCGTTCTCCCAGTGGATTCTCACCCTTCTCCCAGTGGACTTCTCACCTTTCTCCCAGTGGACTTTTCAACTTTCTCCCAGTGGTCTTCTCACCTTTCTCACAGTGAACTTCTCACCATTCTCCCAGTGGACTTCTCACCATTCTCCCAGTGGACTTTTCACCGATATCCCAGTGAACTTCTCACCATTCTCCCAGTGGACATTTCACCTTTCTCCCAGTGGACTTCTCACCTTTCTCCCAGTGGACTTCTCACCGTTCTCCAAGTGGACTTCTCACCTTTCTCCTAGTGGACTTCTCACCTTTCTCCTAGTGGACTTCTCACCTTTCTCCTAGTGAACTTCTCACTTTTCTCCCAGTGGACTTCTCACCGTTCTCCCAGTGGATTCTCAGTGTTCTCCCAGTGGACTTCACACCTTTCTCCCAGTGGACTTCTCACCTTTCTCCCAGTGGACTTCTCACCTTTCTCCCAGTCGACTTCTCACCATTCTCCCAGTGGACTTCTCACCATTCTCCCAGTGGATTCTCACAATTCTCCCAGTGGACTTCTCACAATTCTCCCAGTCGACTTCTCACCTTCCTCCCAGTGGACTTCTCACCTTTCTCCCAGTGGACTTCTAACCGCTCTCCCAGTGGACTTCTAACCATTCTCCCAGTGGACTTCTCACCTTTCTCCCAGTGGACCTCTCACCTTTCTCCCAGTGTATTCTCACCTTTCTCCCAGTGGACTTCTCACCATTCTCCCAGTGGACTTCTCACTGTCCTCCCAGTGGACTTCTCACTGTCCTCCCAGTGGACTTCTCACCCTTCTCCCAATAGACTTCTCACCGTTCTCCCAGTGGACTTCTCACCGTTCTCCTTACCTTTCTCCCAGTAGATTCTCACGTTTCTGCCCATGGCCTTCTCACCTTTCTCCCAGTGAACTTCTCACCTTTCTCCCAGTGGACTACTCACTGTTCTCCCAGTGGATTTTTCACCATTCTCCCAGTGGACTTCTAACCATTCTCCCAGTGGACTTCTCACCTTTCTCCCAGTGGACTTCTCACCTTTCTCCCAGTGGACTTCTCACCTTTCTCCCAGTGGACTTCTCAACTTTCTCCCAGTGGACTTCTCACCTTTCTCCCAGTGGACTTCTCACCTTTCTCCCAGTGGACTTCTCACCTTTCTCCTAGTGGACTTCTCACCGTTCTCCCAGTGGATTCTCAGTGTTCTCCCAGTGGACTTCACACCTTTCTCCCAGTGGACTTCTCACCTTTCTCCCAGTGGACCTCTCACCTTTCTCCCAGTGGACTTCTCACCTTTCTCCCAGTGGACTTCTCACCCTTCTCCCAGTGGACTTCTCACCTTTCTCCCAGTGGACCTCTCACCTTTCTCCCAGTGGACCTCTCACCTTTCTCCCAGTGGACTTCTCACCTTTCTCCCAGTGGACTTCCCACCTTTCTCAAAGTGGGCCTCTCACCTTTCTCAAAGTGGACATCTCACGTTTCTCCCAGTGGACTTCTCACCTTTCTCCCAGTGGACTTCTCACCGTTCTTCCAGTGGACTTCTCACCGTTCTCCCAGTGGACTTCTCACCATTCTCCCAGTGGACTTCTCACCATTCTCCCAGTGGACTTCTCACCTTTCTCCCAGTGGACTTCTCACCATTCTCCCAGTGGACTTTTCACCTTTCTCCCAGTGTACTTCTCACCTTTCTCCCAGTGGACTTCTCACTATTCTCCCAGTGGACTTCTCACCGTTCTCCCAGTGGACTTCTCACTGTTCTCCCAGTGGACTTCTCACCTTTCTCCCAGTGGACTTCTCACAATTCTCCCAGTCAACTTCTCACGTTTCTCCCAGTGGACTTCTCACCTTTCTCCCAGTGGACTTCTCACCTTTCTCCCAGTGGACATCTCACCTTTCTCCCAGTGGACTTCTCACCGTTCTCCCAGTGGACTTCTCCCCGTTCTCCCAGTGGACTTCTCCCCATTCTCCCAGTGGACTTCTAACCTTTCTCCCAGTGGACTTCTAACCTTTCTCCCAGTGGAATTCTCACCTTTCTCCCAGTGGACTTCTCACCCTTCTCCCAGTGGACTTCTCACCTTTCTACCAGTGGACATCTCACCTTTCTCCCAGTGGACATTTCACCGTTCTCCCAATAGTCTTCTCACCGTTCTCCCAGTGGACTTCTTACCTTTCTCCCAGTAGATTCTCACGTTTCTCCCCATGGACTGCTCACCTTTCTCCCAGTGGACTTCTCACCTTTCTCCCAGTGGACTACTCACTGTTTTCCCAGTGGATTTTTCACCCTTCTCCCAGTGGACTTCTCACCTTTCTACCAGTGGACGTCTCACCTTTCTCCCAGTGGACATCTCACCGTTCTCCCAATAGACTTCTCACCGTTCTCCCAGTGGACTTCTCACCATTCTCCCAGTGGACTTCTTACCTTTCTCCCAGTAGATTTTCACGTTTCTCCCCATGGACTGCTCACCTTTCTCCCAGTGGACTAATCACTGTTCTCCCAGTGGATTTTTCACCATTCTCCCAGTGGACTTCTCACCTTTCTCCCAGTGGTCTTCTCACCTTTCTCACAGTGGACTTCTCCCCATTCTCCCAGTGGTCTTCTCACCTTTCTCACGGTGAACTTCTCACCGTTCTCCCAGTGGACTTCTCACCGTTCTCCCAGTGGACTTCTCACTGTTCTCCCAGTGGACTGCTCACCGTTTTCCCAGTGGACTTATCACCGTTCTCCCAGTGGACTTCTCACCATTCTCCCAGTGGACTTCTCACCTTTCTCCCAGTGGACTTCTCACCGTTCTCCCAGTGGACTTTTCACCTTTCTCCCAGTGGACTTCTCACCGTTCTCCCAGTGGAATTCTCACCTTTCTCCCAGTGGACTTCTCACCTTTCTCCCAGTGGACGTCTCACCTTTCTCCCATTGGACTTCACACCATTCTCCCATTGGACTTCACACCATTCTCCCAGTGGACTTCTCACCTTTCTCCCAGTGGACTTCTCACCTTTCTTCCAGTGGTCTTCTCACGTTTCACCCAGTGAACTTTTCACCATTCTCCCAGTGGACTTCTCACCATTCTCCCAGTGGACTTCTCACCTTTCTCCCAGTGGACTTCTCACCTTTCTCCCAGTGGACTTCTCACCTTTCTCCCAGTGGACTTCTCACCTTTCTCCCAGTGGACTTCTCACCTTTCTCGCATAGGACTTCTCACCTTTCTCGCATAGGACTTCGCACTGTTCTCCCAGTGGACTTCTCACCATTCTCCCAGTGGACATCGCACCTTTCTCCCAGCGGACTTCTCACCATTCTCCCAGTGGACTTTTCACCTTTCTCCCAGTGGACATCTCACCATTCTCCCAGTGGACTTCACACCTTTCTCCCAGTGGACTTCTCACCTTTCTCCCAGTGGACTTCTCACCTTGCTCCCAGTGGACTTCTCACCTTTCTCCCAGTGGACTTCTCACCTTTCTCCCAGTGGACTTCTCACCGTTCTCCCAGTCGACTTCTCACCTTTCTCCCAGTGGACTTCTCACCTTTCTCCCAGTGGACTTCTCACCGTTCTCCCAGTGGACTTCTTACCGTTCTCCCAGTGGACTTCTCACAATTCTCCCAGTGGACTTCGCACTGTTCTCCCAGTCGACTTCTCACCTTTCTCCCAGTGGACTTCTCACCTTTCTCCCAGTGGACTTCTCACCTTTCTCCCAGTGGACTTCTCACCGTTCTCCCAGTGGACTTCTTACCGTTCTCCCAGTGGACTTCTCACAATTCTCCCAGTGGACTTCGCACTGTTCTCCCAGTCGACTTCTCACCTTTCTCCCAGTGGACTTCTCACCATTCTCCCAGTGGACTTCTCACCTTTCTCCTAGTGGGCTTTTCACCTATCTCCCAGTGGACTTCTCACCGTCCTCCTAGTGGACTTCGGATCTTTCTCCCAGTGGACTTCTCACTTTTCCCCCAGTGGTCTTCTCACCGTTCTCCCAGTGGACTTCTCACCTTTCTCCCAGTGGACTGCTCACCTTTCTCCCAGTGGACTTCTCACCGTTCTCCCAGTGGAGTTCCCACCTTTCTCCCAGTGGACTTCTCACCGTTCTCCCAGTGGACTTCTCACCTTTCTCCCAGTGGACTGCTCACCGTTCCCCCAGTGGACTTCTCACCGTTCTCCCAGTGGTCTTCTCACCGTTCTCCCAGTGGACTTCTCACCGTTCTCCCAGTGGACTTCTCACCTTTCTCCCAGTGGACTTCTCACCTTTCTCCCAGTGGACTTCTCACCTTTCTCCCAGTGGACTTCTCACCTTTCTCCCAGTGGACTTCTCACCTTTCTCCCAGTGGACTTCTCACCTTTCTCCCAGTGGACTTCTCACCTTTCTCCCAGTGGACTTCTCACCTTTCTCCCAGTGGACTTCTCACCGGTCTCCCAGTGGACTTCTCACCGGTCTCCCAGTGGACTTCTCACCTTTCTCCCAGTGGACCTCTCACCTTTCTCCCAGTGGACTTCTCACCTTTCTCCCAGTGGTCAGCTCACTTTTCTCCCAATGGACTTCTCACCTTTCTCCCAGTGGACTTCTCACCATTCTCCCAGTGGGCGTCTCACCTTTCTCCCAGTGGACTTCTCACCATTCTCCCAGTGGACTTCTCACCTTTCTCCCAGTGGAATTCTCACCATTCTCCCAGTGGTCTTCTCACCATTCTCCCAGTGGTCTTCTCACTCTTCTCCCAGTGGACTTCTCACCATTCTTCCAGTGGACTTCTCACCTTTCTCCCAGTGGACTTCTCACCTTTCTCCCAGTGGACTTCTCACTGTTCTCCCAGTGGACTTCTCACCGTTCTCCAAGTGGACTTCTCACCATTCCCCCAATGGACTTCTCACCATTCCCCCGGTGGAATTCTCACCTTTCTCCCGGTGGAACTCTCACCTTTCTCCCGGTGGACTTCTCACCGTTCTCCCAGTGGACTTCTCACCGTTCTCCCAGTGGACTTCTCACCTTTCTCCCAGTGGATTCTCACCTTTTTCCCAGTGGACTACTCACCGTTCTCCCAGTGGACTTCTCACCATTCTCCCAGTGGACTTCACACCATTCTCCCAGTGGACTTCTCACCATTCTCCCAGTGGACTTCACACCATTCTCCCAGTGGACTTCTCACCCTTCTCCCAGTGGACTTCTCACCCTTCTCCCAGTGGACTTCTCACCCTTCTCCCAGTGGACTTCTCACCCTTCTCCCAGTGGACTTCTCACCCTTCTCCCAGTGGACTTCTCACCCTTCTCCCAGTGGACTTCTCACCCTTCTCCCAGTGGACTTCTCACCCTTCTCCCAGTGGACTTCTCACCCTTCTCCCAGTGGACTTCTCACCCTTCTCCCAGTGGACTTCTCACCCTTCTCCCAGTGGACTTCTCACCGGTCTCCCAGTGGACTTCTCACCGGTCTCCCAGTGGACTTCTCACCTTTCTCCCAGTGGACCTCTCACCTTTCTCCCAGTGGACTTCTCACCTTTCTCCCAGTGGTCAGCTCACTTTTCTCCCAATGGACTTCTCACCTTTCTCCCAGTGGACTTCTCACCATTCTCCCAGTGGGCGTCTCACCTTTCTCCCAGTGGACTTCTCACCATTCTCCCAGTGGACTTCTCACCTTTCTCCCAGTGGAATTCTCACCATTCTCCCAGTGGAATTCTCACCATTCTCCCAGTGGTCTTCTCACCATTCTCCCAGTGGTCTTCTCACTCTTCTCCCAGTGGACTTCTCACCATTCTTCCAGTGGACTTCTCACCTTTCTCCCAGTGGACTTCTCACCTTTCTCCCAGTGGACTTCTCACCGTTCTCCCAGTGGACTTCTCACCGTTCTCCAAGTGGACTTCTCACCATTCCCCCAATGGACTTCTCACCATTCCCCCGGTGGAATTCTCACCTTTCTCCCGGTGGAACTCTCACCTTTCTCCTGGTGGACTTCTCACCGTTCTCCCAGTGGACTTCTTACCTTTCTCCCAGTGGATTCTCACCTTTTTCCCAGTGGACTACTCACCGTTCTCCCAGTGGACTTCTCACCGTTCTCCCAATGGACTTCACACCATTCTCCCAGTGGACTTCTCACCATTCTCCCAGTGGACTTCACACCATTCTCCCAGTGGACTTCTCACCCTTCTCCCAGTGGACTTCTCACCCTTCTCCCAGTGGACTTCTCACCCTTCTCCCAGTGGACTTCTCACCCTTCTCCCAGTGGACTTCTCACCCTTCTCCCAGTGGACTTCTCACCCTTCTCCCAGTGGACTTCTCACCCTTCTCCCAGTGGACTTCTCACCCTTCTCCCAGTGGACTTCTCACCCTTCTCCCAGTGGACTTCTCACCCTTCTCCCAGTGGACTTCTCACCCTTCTCCCAGTGGACTTCTCACCCTTCTCCCAGTGGACTTCTCACCCTTCTCCCAGTGGACTTCTCACCCTTCTCCCAGTGGACTTCTCACCCTTCTCCCAGTGGACTTCTCACCCTTCTCCCAGTGGACTTCTCACCCTTCTCCCAGTGGACTTCTCACCCTTCTCCCAGTGGACTTCTCACCCTTCTCCCAGTGGACTTCTCACCCTTCTCCCAGTGGACTTCTCACCCTTCTCCCAGTGGACTTCTCACCCTTCTCCCAGTGGACTTCTCACCCTTCTCCCAGTGGACTTCTCACCCTTCTCCCAGTGGACTTCTCACCCTTCTCCCAGTGGACTTCTCACCCTTCTCCCAGTGGACTTCTCACCCTTCTCCCAGTGGACTTCTCACCCTTCTCCCAGTGGACTTCTCACCCTTCTCCCAGTGGACTTCTCACCCTTCTCCCAGTGGACTTCTCACCCTTCTCCCAGTGGACTTCTCACCCTTCTCCCAGTGGACTTCTCACCCTTCTCCCAGTGGACTTCTCACCCTTCTCCCAGTGGACTTCTCACCCTTCTCCCAGTGGACTTCTCACCCTTCTCCCAGTGGACTTCTCACCCTTCTCCCAGTGGACTTCTCACCCTTCTCCCAGTGGACTTCTCACCCTTCTCCCAGTGGACTTCTCACCCTTCTCCCAGTGGACTTCTCACCCTTCTCCCAGTGGACTTCTCACCCTTCTCCCAGTGGACTTCTCACCCTTCTCCCAGTGGACTTCTCACCCTTCTCCCAGTGGACTTCTCACCCTTCTCCCAGTGGACTTCTCACCCTTCTCCCAGTGGACTTCTCACCCTTCTCCCAGTGGACTTCTCACCCTTCTCCCAGTGGACTTCTCACCCTTCTCCCAGTGGACTTCTCACCCTTCTCCCAGTGGACTTCTCACCCTTCTCCCAGTGGACTTCTCACCCTTCTCCCAGTGGACTTCTCACCCTTCTCCCAGTGGACTTCTCACCCTTCTCCCAGTGGACTTCTCACCCTTCTCCCAGTGGACTTCTCACCCTTCTCCCAGTGGACTTCTCACCCTTCTCCCAGTGGACTTCTCACCCTTCTCCCAGTGGACTTCTCACCCTTCTCCCAGTGGACTTCTCACCCTTCTCCCAGTGGACTTCTCACCCTTCTCCCAGTGGACTTCTCACCCTTCTCCCAGTGGACTTCTCACCCTTCTCCCAGTGGACTTCTCACCCTTCTCCCAGTGGACTTCTCACCCTTCTCCCAGTGGACTTCTCACCCTTCTCCCAGTGGACTTCTCACCCTTCTCCCAGTGGACCTCTCACCCTTCTCCCAGTGGACATCTCACTTTTCTCCCAGTGGACTTCTCACCTTTCTCCCAGTGGACTTCTCACCTTTCTCCCAGTGGACTTCTCACCTTTCTCCCAGTGGGCTTCTCACCTTTCTCCCAGTGGGCTTCTCACTTTTCTCCCAGTGGACTTCTCACCCTTCTCCCAGTGGACTTCTCACCGTTCTCCCAGTGGACATCTCACCATTCTCCCAGTGGGCTTCTCGCCGTTCTCCCAGTGGACATCTCGCCGTTCTCCCAGTTGACTTCTCGCCTTTCTCCCAGTGGACTTCTCACCGTTCTCCCAGTGGACTTCTCAACATTCTTCCAGTGGACTTCTCACCTTTCTCCCAGTGGACTTCTCACCTTTCTCCCAGTGGACTTCTCACCTTTCTCCCAGTGGACTTCTCACCTTTCTCCCAGTGGACTTCTCACCTTTCTCCCAGTGGACTTCTCACCTTTCTCCCAGTGGACTTCTCACCTTTCTCCCAGTGGACTTCTCACCTTTCTCCCAGTGGACTTCTCAACTTTCTCCCAGTGGACTTCTCACCTTTCTCCCAGTGGACTTCTCACCTTTCTCCCAGTGGACTTCTCACCTTTCTCCCAGTGGACTTCTCACCTTTCTCCCAGTGGACTTCTCACCTTTCTCCCAGTGGACTTCTCACCTTTCTCCCAGTGGACTTCTCACCTTTCTCCCAGTGGACTTCTCACCCTTCTCCCAGTGGACTTCTCACCCTTCTCCCAGTGGACTTCTCACCCTTCTCCCAGTGGACTTCTCACCCTTCTCCCAGTGGACTTCTCACCCTTCTCCCAGTGGACTTCTCACCCTTCTCCCAGTGGACTTCTCACCCTTCTCCCAGTGGACTTCTCACCCTTCTCCCAGTGGACTTCTCACCCTTCTCCCAGTGGACCTCTCACCTTTCTCCCAGTGGACATCTCACTTTTCTCCCAGTGGACTTCTCACCTTTCTCCCAGTGGACTTCTCATCTTTCTCCCAGTGGACTTCTCACCTTTCTCCCAGTGGGCTTCTCACCTTTCTCCCAGTGGGCTTCTCACTTTTCTCCCAGTGGACTTCTCACCCTTCTCCCAGTGGACTTCTCACCGTTCTCCCAATGGACTTCTCACCGTTCTCCCAGTGGACATCTCGCCATTCTCCCAGTGGGCTTCTCGCCATTCTCCCAGTGGACATCTCGCCGTTCTCCCAGTTGACTTCTCGCCTTTCTCCCAGTGGACTTCTCACCGTTCTCCCAGTGGACTTCTCAACATTCTTCCAGTGGACTTCTCACCTTTCTCCCAGTGGACTTCTCACCTTTCTCCCAGTGGACTTCTCACCTTTCTCCCAGTGGACTTCTCACCTTTCTCCCAGTGGACTTCTCACCTTTCTCCCAGTGGACTTCTCACCTTTCTCCCAGTGGACTTCTCACCGTTCTCCCCGTGGACTTCTCACCGTTCTCCCAGTGGACTTCTCACCGTTCTCCCAGTGGACTTCTCACCGTTCTCCCAGTGGACTTCTCACCGTTCTCCCAGTGGACTTCTCACCGTTCTCCCAGTGGACTTCTCACCGTTCTCCCAGTGGACTTCTCACCGTTCTCCCAGTGGACTTCTCACCGTTCTCCCAGTGGACTTCTCACCGTTCTCCCAGTGGACTTCTCACCGTTCTCCCAGTGGACTTCTCACCGTTCTCCCAGTGGACTTCTCACCGTTCTCCCAGTGGACTTCTCACCGTTCTCCCAGTGGACTTCTCACCGTTCTCCCAGTGGACTTCTCACCGTTCTCCCAGTGGAATTCTCACCGTTCTCCCAGTGGACTTCTCACCTTTCTCCCAGTGGACTTCTCACCTTTCTCCCAGTGGACTTCTCACCATTCTCCCTTTGGACTTCTCACCTTTCTCCCAGTGGACTTCTCACCCTTCTCCCAGTGGACTTCTCACCCTTCTCCCAGTGGACTTCTCACCCTTCTCCCAGTGGACCTCTCACCTTTCTCCCAGTGGACCTCTCACCTTTCTCCCAGTGGAAATCTCACTTTTCTCCCAGTGGACTTCTCACCTTTCTCCCAGTGGACTTCTCACCTTTCTCCCAGTGGACTTCTCACCTTTCTGCCAGTGGGCTTCTCACCTTTCTCCCAGTGGGCTTCTCACCTTTCTCCCAGTGGACTTCTCACCCTTCTCCCAGTGGACTTCTCACCCTTCTCCCAGTGGACTTCTCACCGTTCTCCCAGTGGACTTCTCACCCTTCTCCCAGTGGACTTCTCACCCTTCTCCCAGTGGTCTTCTCACCCTTCTCCCAGTGGACTTCTCACCCTTCTCCCAGTGGACTTCTCACCCTTCTCCCAGTGGACTTCTCACCCTTCTCCCAGTGGACTTCTCACCCTTCTCCCAGTGGACTTCTCACCGTTCTCCCAATGGACTTCTCACCGTTCTCCCAGTGGACTTCTCACCCTTCTCCCAGTGGACTTCTCACCGTTCTCCCAGTGGACATCTCACCGTTCTCCCAGTGGACTTCTCACCTTTCTCCCAGTGGACATCTCACCGTTCTCCCAGTGGGCTTCTCACCGTTCTCCCAGTGGACATCTCGCCTTTCTCCCAGTGGACTTCTCGCCTTTCTCCCAGTGGACTTCTCGCTGTTCTCCCAGTTGACTTCTCGCCTTTCTCCCAGTGGACCTCTCGCCTTTCTCCCAGTGGACTTCTCGCCTTTCTCCCAGTGGACTTCTTAACATTCTCCCAGTGTACTTCTCACCGTTCTTCCAGTGGCCTTCTCACCTTTCTCCCAGTGGCCTTCTCACCTTTCTCCCAGTGGACTTCTCACCTTTCTCCCAGTGGACTTCTCACCTTTCTCCCAGTGGACTTCTCACCTTTCTCCCAGTGGACTTCTCACCTTTCTCCCAGTGGACTTCTCACCTTTCTCCCAGTGGACTTCTCACCTTTCTCCCAGTGGACTTCTCACCTTTCTCCCAGTGGACTTCTCACCTTTCTCCCAGTGGACTTCTCACCTTTCTCCCAGTGGACTTCTCACCTTTCTCCCAGTGGACTTCTCACCTTTCTCCCAGTGGACTTCTCACCTTTCTCCCAGTGGACTTCTCACCTTTCTCCCAGTGGACTTCTCACCTTTCTCCCAGTGGACTTCTCACCTTTCTCCCAGTGGACTTCTCACCTTTCTCCCAGTGGACTTCTCACCTTTCTCCCAGTGGACTTCTCACCTTTCTCCCAGTGGACTTCTCACCTTTCTCCCAGTGGACTTCTCACCTTTCTCCCAGTGGACTTCTCACCTTTCTCCCAGTGGACTTCTCACCTTTCTCCCAGTGGACTTCTCACCTTTCTCCCAGTGGACTTCTCACCTTTCTCCCAGTGGACTTCTCACCTTTCTCCCAGTGGACTTCTCACCTTTCTCCCAGTGGACTTCTCACCTTTCTCCCAGTGGACTTCTCACCTTTCTCCCAGTGGACTTCTCACCTTTCTCCCAGTGGACTTCTCACCTTTCTCCCAGTGGACTTCTCACCTTTCTCCCAGTGGACTTCTCACCTTTCTCCCAGTGGACTTCTCACCTTTCTCCCAGTGGACTTCTCACCTTTCTCCCAGTGGACTTCTCACCTTTCTCCCAGTGGACTTCTCACCTTTCTCCCAGTGGACTTCTCACCTTTCTCCCAGTGGACTTCTCACCTTTCTCCCAGTGGACTTCTCACCTTTCTCCCAGTGGACTTCTCACCTTTCTCCCAGTGGACTTCTCACCTTTCTCCCAGTGGACTTCTCACCTTTCTCCCAGTGGACTTCTCACCTTTCTCCCAGTGGACTTCTCACCTTTCTCCCAGTGGACTTCTCACCTTTCTCCCAGTGGACTTCTCACCTTTCTCCCAGTGGACTTCTCACCTTTCTCCCAGTGGACTTCTCACCTTTCTCCCAGTGGACTTCTCACCTTTCTCCCAGTGGACTTCTCACCTTTCTCCCAGTGGACTTCTCACCTTTCTCCCAGTGGACTTCTCACCTTTCTCCCAGTGGACTTCTCACCTTTCCCCCAGTGGACTTTTCACCTTTCTCCCCGTGGACTTCTCACCGTTCTCCCAGTGGACTTCTCACCGTTCTCCCAGTGGACTTCTCACCGTTCTCCCAGTGGACTTCTCACCGTTCTCCCAGTGGACTTCTCACCTTTCTCCCAGTGGACTTCTCACCGTTCTCCCAGTGGACTTCTCACCGTTCTCCCAGTGGACTTCTCACCGTTCTCCCAGTGGACTTCTCACCTTTCTCCCAGTGGACTTTTCACCATTCTCCCAGTATACTTCTCACCATTCTCCCTTTGGACTTCTCACCTTTCTCCCAGTGGACTTCTCACCGTTCTCCCAGTGGACTTCTCACCGTTCTCCCAGTGGACTTCTCACCGTTCTCCCAGTGGACTTCTCACCGTTCTCCCAGTGGACTTCTCACCGTTCTCCCAGTGGACTTCTCACCGTTCTCCCAGTGGACTTCTCACCGTTCTCCCAGTGGACTTCTCACCTTTCTCCCAGTGGACTTTTCACCATTCTCCCAGTATACTTCTCACCATTCTCCCTTTGGACTTCTCACCTTTCTCCCAGTGGACTTCTCACCCTTCTCCCAGTGGACTTCTCACCTTTCCCCCAGTGGACTTCTCACCCTTCTCCCAGTGGACTTCTCACCCTTCTCCCAGTGGACTTCTCACCTTTCTCCCAGTGGACCTCTCACCTTTCTCCCAGTGGACATCTCACTTTTCTCCCAGTGGACTTCTCATCTTTCTCCCAGTGGACTTCTCACCTTTCTCCCAGTGGGCTTCTCACCTTTCTCCCAGTGGGCTTCTCACCTTTCTCCCAGTGGACTTCTCACCGTTCTCCCAGTGGACTTCTCACCGTTCTCCCAGTGGACTTCTCACCCTTCTCCCAGTGGACTTCTCACCCTTCTCCCAGTGGACTTCTCACCCTTCTCCCAGTGGACTTCTCACCCTTCTCCCAGTGGACTTCTCACCCTTCTCCCAGTGGACTTCTCACCCTTCTCCCAGTGGACTTCTCACCCTTCTCCCAGTGGACTTCTCACCCTTCTCCCAGTGGACTTCTCACCCTTCTCCCAGTGGACTTCTCACCCTTCTCCCAGTGGACTTCTCACCCTTCTCCCAGTGGACTTCTCACCCTTCTCCCAGTGGACTTCTCACCCTTCTCCCAGTGGACTTCTCACCCTTCTCCCAGTGGACTTCTCACCCTTCTCCCAGTGGACTTCTCACCCTTCTCCCAGTGGACTTCTCACCCTTCTCCCAGTGGACTTCTCACCCTTCTCCCAGTGGACTTCTCACCGTTCTCCCAGTGGACCTCGCACCTTTCTCCCAGTGGACTTCTCACCTTTCTCCCAGTGGACTTCTCAACATTCTCCCAGTGGACTTCTCAACATTCTCCCAGTGGACTTCTCACCGTTCTCCCAGTGTTCTTCTCACCGTTCTTCCAGTGGACTTCTCACCTTTCTTCCAGTGGACTTCTCACCTTTCTCCCAGTGGACTTCTCACCTTTCTCCCAGTGGACTTCTCACCTTTCTCCCAGTGGACTTCTCACCTTTCTCCCAGTGGACTTCTCACCTTTCTCCCAGTGGACTTCTCACCTTTCTCCCAGTGGACTTCTCACCTTTCTCCCAGTGGACTTCTCACCTTTCTCCCAGTGGACTTCTCACCTTTCTCCCAGTGGACTTCTCACCTTTCTCCCAGTGGACTTCTCACCTTTCTCCCAGTGGACTTCTCACCTTTCTCCCAGTGGACTTCTCACCTTTCTCCCAGTGGACTTCTCACCTTTCTCCCAGTGGACTTCTCACCTTTCTCCCAGTGGACTTCTCACCTTTCTCCCAGTGGACTTCTCACCTTTCTCCCAGTGGACTTCTCACCTTTCTCCCAGTGGACTTCTCACCTTTCTCCCAGTGGACTTCTCACCTTTCTCCCAGTGGACTTCTCACCTTTCTCCCAGTGGACTTCTCACCTTTCTCCCAGTGGACTTCTCACCTTTCCCCCAGTGGACTTCTCACCTTTCCCCCAGTGGACTTTTCACCTTTCTCCCCGTGGACTTCTCACCGTTCTCCCAGTGGACTTCTCACCATTCTCCCAGTGGACTTCTCACCGTTCTCCCAGTGGACTTCTCACCGTTCTCCCAGTGGACTTCTCACCGTTCTCCCAGTGGACTTCTCACCGTTCTCCCAGTGGACTTCTCACCGTTCTCCCAGTGGACTTCTCACCGTTCTCCCAGTGGACTTCTCACCGTTCTCCCAGTGGACTTCTCACCGTTCTCCCAGTGGACTTCTCACCTTTCTCCCAGTGGACTTCTCACCTTTCTCCCAGTGGACTTTTCACCATTCTCCCAGTATACTTCTCACCATTCTCCCTTTGGACTTCGCACCTTTCTCCCAGTGGACTTCTCACCTTTCTCCCAGTGGACTTCTCACCTTTCTCCCAGTGGACTTCTCACCTTTCTCCCAGTGGACTTCTCACCTTTCTCCCAGTGGACTTCGCACCATTCTCCCAGTGGACTTCGCACCATTCTCCCAGTGGACTTCTCACCATTGTCCCAGTGGACTTCTCACCATTGTCCCAGTGGACTTCTCACCATTCTCCCGGTGGTCTTCTCACCATTCTCCCGGTGGACGTTTCACCGATATCCCAGTGAACTTCTTACCATTCTCCCAGTGGACTTCTCACCATTCTCCCAGTGGACTTCCCATCGTTCTCCCAGTGGACTTCTCACCTTTCTCCCAGTGAACTTCTCACCTTTCTCCCAGTGGACTTCTCACCTTTCTCCCACTGGACTTCTCACCTTTCTCCCGGCAGACTCAGAGCAGTCACTTTTCCTTTCTCGTTTCACTTTTGATCATTATATTTATGCGTTTAGAGTCCTGCTTGCTGGTTCAAGGTACATATTCATCCTGCAAGCTCTTCAGTATGTCGTTGAAGGCATTTGATTTGCCTTCAGCTGAGGTATTAATAAAAATTTTGTTTCGTTAATCTGTTTAAGCTCTTGCCTCAAACCTCAAGTGACGATATCCTTGGTCACCTGAGAAATAATCTTGCAGATACTTAACTTCCTCAAACACTGCAGTTACACGTTAATTATATAAAATAGTGCAGATATTTAAGAGTTTCACGTGATAATATTTTATGCGGGAAAAATTCAGCTGGTTTGCGCCTCCCGTTAGCGCCGTAAGAGGGCGCTAATGGGGCGCAATGCAACTCGCACCCGGGCGCGGCGATATATGCGCCTCTCATGAAATTGACCAGACATTTTGCGGCTGCGCTAAACAGTACTGCCCGATCTCCTGCGCACGCAGATCTTGACGTCATTCAAGAGTGCAACGCCCTTGTGATGCCCCGGGACGGGAATTGAGTGGCGCCCCCTCCTTTCCGCCTGGCGCAACCAGTGACAGCTAAACTGGAATGCTTCCCAGTCGCTGTGGGGCTGGGGGGGCGCTATTTAAAGGGGGCCTCTTCCTGGCTTTTGTGTGGTAGCCATTTTTGCACCAATCATTCTGAGAGAGAGAGAGAGATTTTGAGAGAGACAAAGAGAGAGAGAGAGACATCTGCATTGAGTCAACGCTGTCTGAGGTAGTTTTGGCTTCTGACCATAACCTTGCAGGTACTTTGGTTTTCGACCTTCATAACTTTGATTGCCTCGATACTATGGGGGCTGCAATGGATGGGGACGTCGTCCTGCACCAGCAGATTCAGAGGGCACAGAGATGCAGAGAGAGAGTGGCAATCATGGCCAGATGGAGGAGGGCCAACAGGCCTCTGTACAGGAGACCTCACCCTCCCAGGGTTTTTTGCCAACAGTTCTCCTACATTAATATGTCTGAGGAGCAGTGTTTGCGAAGGCTGCGCTTCAGCAAGGAGGTGGTCACTGAGCTCTGCCACCTGCTTCAGCCAGATCTGCAGCCTCAACTGAGGAGTAGGACGTCTCTGTCGGTGGCAGTGAAGATAACAGTGGCTCTCAACTTTTATGCCACCAGATCATTTCAATCAACTACTGGGGACATCGCCAATATCTCCCAGTTCGCGGTGCATTGCTGCATCCATCAGGTCACAAATGCCCTCTTTAAAAGGAGACGAGAGTACATCTCTTTCCCCATGACCCCGGACAAACAGCAACGGCGTGCAATGGGCTTTGCGTTGATAGCGGGCATCCCCATGGTGCAGGGCGCCATTGACTGCATGCATGTGGCTTTGCGTGCGCCGCAAGAGAATGCCGAGGATGTCCGCAACCGAAAGGGCTTCCAGTCCTTAAACGTTCAGTTGGTCTGTGACCACAGACAGCTGATACTCGCTGTCAATGCCCACTTTCCTGGCAGCAGCCACGATGCCTTCATCCTGTGCCAGGCTTCTGTGGCAGACCATTTCCAGGCAACGCATCACTCAGGTGATTGGCTTCTCGGGGACAAGGGATATCCTCTGTGCACCTGGCTGATGACACCGCTCCGTACGCCCAACACCCCTGCTGAGCTGCGACACAACGAGAGCAATCAAGCTACCAGGAACATCGTTCAACACACAATCGGCGTGCTCAAGCAATGGTTCCGCTGTCTGGACCATTCTGGAGTAGCCCTGCAGTACTCACCTGAGCAAATCTCCCACTTCGTTGTTGTGTGCTGCATGCTGCATAACCTTGCAATACTCAGGACCCAGCCAATGCCACCAGACATTGGAGCACCACCAGAGGAGGAGGAGGAAGAGGAGGAGGAACATGAGGAGGATGATCATCAGCAGCACCAAGGTGGGAGGGAGGCACACAATGTACAAATTGGAAGGGCCGTCCGTCAAAGGCTCATAGCAAGTCGCTTCTAGGCCCCTTCTGAGCAAATGGCTTCTGCCATTCAAACAACCTGAATGAAACCATCCCGCAACCCCTAAGCCGATCAAGGCAACAATGATTACAAAGACCAAACATAAACATTTTGAATACAGAAACTTATTTATTTTACAAACTCTGTGGCCTAGAAATTGGGTTTTGGCGCAGCCAGGGCTTTAGCGCCGGAAGTTAGTGCCGGCGCTAAGTCCCCCTGCGCGCGCCAAAAATTCAGTAGCGCCGCGCCCAAACGGCTGCCGGCGCTACTGGAGGGTTTCAGCGCCTCCCAATGGGCGCTACCTGCCCCATTGCGGCGCTGTTCCGGCGCTGCGGCGCCCGATGCGGTGCGGCAGGCTGGGGAAGTGCAGGCCTCCTCCTTCCGTTAAGGAGGAGCTGCCTGCACCCGACCGCTGGCCGTTGACGGCTGAATAAAAATGAGCCCGGCACCTCGGAGAAGTGCCGGGCTCGCGGCCCACATGCATCTGTGCCGCGGGGGGGTCTTGGAGGAGTCCGGGGAGGGAGGTGCGGGCAGGCGGCCGCCGGGGAAGCGGCCGGCCGCCGCGCGACCTTAATGCGCCGGCGCTAACTTCAGCAAGGCACCTTTTACAGAACGTTGCTTGCGGCTGCCACGGGCGAGGCGGCCGCAAATCAATTTTGGAGTTCGGGCGGGTTACCACGGCAACCGGGACGCTGCGCACACCGATGACGTCATCGGTGCCGGCGCAGCGCTACCGGTGCAACGCCGCTTTAGGGCCCCACTCAATTTTTCAAATGGCCATAACTCTGGCGCTAGTCCCTCTAGCGCCTCAAAAGCGGCGCTAAGGCTAGTGAATTTCTAGGCCTGTGTGTCTCATTTCCGCAAGACAAACTAATAGAAAGAAACACAAAAGAAAACAGTCATTAACATAACTGGCTCTCACAACCTGGAGACAATGTCCAAAGCAGTTTAAAAAATTTGACCACGAACCTCGGCCTTTAATAAAACAATGAACAACATTTTGTCACACCTCCTACTTTTTTCCCCATCGAGGGTGATCTGCTTCCATTGCGAAATTCCCCAGTGGGACCCCAGTGGCTGCAGCAAGGCTGGTGGAAGGCTGCTGATTGTCACAACCTGAGACTGCAGATGCCCTTGAAGGATGGCCTTGGCCAGCTCTGGGCCTGGAGGGCCCGGCTGCAGACTGCACCAACTCTGCATGGGCGGCAGCAGTCTGTCCAACAGGTGGTGGCAAGTGTAGTGGAGAAGTGACGGTGGTGGCAGCAGGAATGCTGTCATCTTGAGAGAGGACAGCACCTCCCTGCTCGACCGACACACTGGCACTACCATGGGGCAGCACTTCAGCATCCGGAGCAATCTGCTGGAGCACAAATTGCTGGCCTGCTGTGGCACGGTGAGAGCCCCGGGGGAATGTGTCCGAACCAGCGAGGATGGCAGCAGTCAGTGCTCGCGTGGCCTCTGAATCTGCACGAGAGCAGCCAGAGATGGGGTCATGGCAACCAGTGACTGAATTGCAGCACTAAATATTTGTGTGGCATCCGCCTGTGCTACAGCAAAGTGCTCCACACTCCTTGCCAGTGATTCAGTGGATTTGGGCACCCTTGCCACTGCACCCATGAGCTCAGTGTGCCTGTGCTCCACCTGGGTGCTCATTTCAGTGAGGATCCGCTCCTCCTCTGCGTCTAGTGCAGCAGGATTCGATGGCATACTCTCCCTCCGGGGAGAAGGCCCCCGAGCTTCCCTACCCCATCACGTTGCTGCAGCCTGCTGGGTCCTGGAGCGTCACCCTCATCAGACCATTCCCCCCTGCTCCCCTCCAGGGAAAGCGTGTTCCTAGTGTGGGCATAGGCTTCCTCGGGAGAGGGTGGCGCTGATGCTCTGGCTTCTTCTTCCTCCTTGCCTTCAGCTTCACTCCCACTGGCAGCTTGAAGGCCCGTCTCCTCACCTGGTGAATCACCATCTGAAAGCAGAGAGGTACAAGAGTGGCTTTAGCATGAGGACAGGGTGGCAGCAAGGGAGGCAAGAGTGCAGCGATTTAGTGATTTGGATTAAAAGTGTCAAAGGCTGGTGTTGTGATGAACAAGTGGAAGGAGAGAGGGCAAAAAGGTGATGACCTTACCATTGCTGTCCAGAATGGGGTCGGCGTCTCCAGTGGCAACGGGACCAATCACCCAGCTTGCCACAATCCTGTGGACGCGCTCCTCAAGATCGCTGAGGGGTTGCAGCTGAGGCCGCCCTCCACCGGTCCATTGCTGCTGTCTCCTATTATGAGACAGCTTGGCTTGCAAGAAAAAGGACGGCGTCTGAGTAAATATACAACCATGGTCTTGCCTGATGTGCCTTCCATAGTTGAATAGCCCTTACTGTATGCAGCCATGGTCTTGCCTGAAATGCCTCCCATAGTTGAATAGCCCTTAGTGTATGCAGCCATGGTCTAACCTGAAATGCCTCCCATAGTTGAATAGCGCTTACTGTATGCAAAGTGTGGAATATGCTTTTGTGTTTGATGAAAGGGCCATTGGTGTTGGATGAGTGTTGGGCATTGGGGCTTTTAAGACCCTCTGGCCATAAAGTGAGGTTGAGATGGAGGGATGGAGAGGTTTTGAAAAAAGGCACTCACCCTGACGACCCGAGTGAGGTCGTTGAACTTTTTCCAACATTGCAGATGGGTTCTAGGCACCATGCTGCTTGAGGTGACTCTCTGAGCCACCTCCCTCCACACTCTTCTATACTCGCGTGGCAAAGGTCTCCTGCCACTCTCTGGGTACAGAGTGGATCTTCTGCGCTCCACCGTGGCAACCAGAGCCTCCAAGGCCCGCTCGCAGAAGTGCTGTGCTCACTCCCTGGCCCTCTCCATAGTGTTTGGCTGCTAGATTTAGCCACAGGCCTGCCCAGGCTGAGATTCAAGGCTCCAATGAGCAGGGTGTGGCTGCAGAGCAAGATCGACCCTCCCCTTTAAGAACTGACCGGCACCAGTGTGTCTGTGTTCAATCGCTAACTGGCAGCACCTGCGCTGCACCTGCCCTCTGAGGTAGCGCCTCGCACCTCGGCCTTAGCGCCTTAAGAGAGGTGTGTAGCACCTGATTTAGTGCTCCAATCACCTCCCGGGGTGATAAAAGCCAATTTTGCTGTCGGAGGCGATAATTAGCGCCAGGCGCTAAACTTTGCGCACGGCCGCTAATGGCGCCCCAAACAGGGCTATACCGAATTTCTCCCCTTATGTATCACGGACTGTTGAGAAGGTGGAATCCTTTATCATTGATGTAGAGGGGACTTGTACATGACATGAGTGCACAGTCGAGGACACCCTAAATCTTTGGAATTCCTGCTACACTAAAGAACTTATAATTGAAAATGGCAATTTTTCTTTGGAAAAGCAAATGAAGTAGAAAACCTTCAAATCACGCCCTCTGTGCATTTTGACCTGATGTGTTAGGCAATGACAGCATCACCTTTGCTACACAGAAGGATATTAAAGCAAACATAAAAATCAAAGGGGTATATTTTCCTTTGTTCATTCATTTGGTGAAAAAGTGGATGTGACTATAAAGTGGAGAGCACTGCTTTATACTCACGTCTAATGTTTGGCTAAAATCAGCAAACAGGAGAAAGTAGCCCAAAAATCTATCACTTTAGGTGCCACTGGCAGTCAACCTGTGAGGGAATATGCCATATTTCAGAAAGATACACCATAATATGAACAGAATACTGATATTATTAATAAATTATACACTGGGTTTAAAAATCTAAAGCCTCGGAGACACCAGCTGCAAACAGAATACAGGCTGAGATAAAGATCAGTTGATAACAAAGTTGTAAAAATCACAAGCTTTGCAATGGGAATTAGTTAAAAATACTAAAACAATGAAAGATTGAAGCAAACCATTGGTGCTTCCGAAAGGTCTACGGTTTGCAACCAACACAATGAAAAGACCCAATTAAGGTGTTATAAACTAACACGTTGGAACAGAAACACAAACATTAAAAGAACCATGTCCCTTTGAAAAGATGACATCAAGTAAAAGAAACACCTGCTGGTCAAATAGTTTTTATGTTAAACTTGGATGACAGGAAACATACAATTAAATATGCAACCGATTGAGATAGCTAGAAATGCACGAACCTCCCTAGTTGAAGTGTTTATAATTTAGACATAGTAAATATGATACCAACAAGAACACTTTGAAGATATGACTTCAATAGATACACCAAGCAATTACATTGTGTTTGTATTGAACTTGGAACACCATGGAGTCACAACGTCTGCAAAAAACCAATAAAGCCAATATTAAGAATTGAATGAAAGAATTTTGTAAGAATGGCATCAAACAGAAACCATAGCTGTCATTGTTTTTATGATGGTTTTGAAACACCTAAAGGTAGAGACATAATTATGCATGCAATAGTTGAATTGACAGTAAGATAGAAAGCATTCAAAAGAGAGAATAAATAAAGACAATTAGCTGACATCAGCAGAGAACTTCAAAGAATAAACCAATGCAAAAAGAGTATAAAACATAGACCTTTTCAACAGAAAGGCAGAACTCGCTGAACAGGCAAAGCGTTTCTCAACTCTTCAGAGGCAGCTCTGTAAGCCTTTAACTTTGAGTCTCGGGTAATCAAAGTAATTGATTTTGGTGGGTATTCTGGATTTAGAGATAAGTAAGAAATGTAGAAATATAACGAAGTAAAGAGTTGAGAATAAGGATCTCGGAGAAATACAAAAAGTAAGCTATTGGTATTTTGAATTGTTAATGTTGCGACTGATTCAACAGCTGTTAACTGAATGTCGGCTCTTAAATAAAACTATATATTTTTAGAATTGTCTCAGAGTTAATCTGTATAAACTCATGAACCCAATTCCTGTACACTCTTTTGTGAAGAGCTGAAGAATTCTGGGGGAGTATTCCAGACCCTCATAATGTCTGGAAGGTTACAGTCTAGTTAAACTTATTAAAAGTGCTATCTGGAGGATGGTAACATCTTCAGTCATTCCTTTCCTTTAGGGGGAGATAGCCTGAACCTTTAGACCCATAAGCATCTTATGGAATTCGGCTATCTAAGTTGAGGGTGAACGTCTAGGGAATACGCCTGATATGGGGTAGCCCAAAAGGGCTAGGACTTGTAATTATCCCTTCAAACCAACATATCTCAGACACGATTACAGCATCACAAGATAATTATGGTTGAGGAAGGCCATTCAGCCCATCTTAATATATCCATCCAGAAGCAGCCATGATTCTCCCATTTGCAACATCCATTTGTCTCCTGATTGGCTCCCGGGTCTTCATCTCCATTATTCTATCAGGGAATCTGTTCCATGTGTTGAGCACTGTGTGTAAAGAATTTATGGTTATAAGTCCTTAGCTGCCTTTTACTGGTTTAAATCTGTGTCCTTTCTCCTACTCTCACAATTTTACTTCAAAATAATATTGTGCATTTACCTTTTTCAAAATCTTTTCTACCTCTAGAAAATGAACTCTTAAATGTTTCCTTTTATAGACTGAAGAGCCCAAGACTCTCCAGTCTTCCCTCATCAGTCAGAACTCAACAGTGAGGATCAGTCTCATTACTCTTCTCTGCACTGTCTCCAATACTTGAATGTCTCCCTTGTAGGTTGACAACTGGAACTGGACACAACATACAGTCTAACTTGAGTGCTGTACATTTTTATCACAACTTTCTCTGACTCATATTCGACTGTTTCAACTATGGAGTTCAACATCCTATTGGGTTTGTTGATTGCCACTCTGCACTGGTTGGATAAGTTTACCGGCCAGTCTACTAGACTCCTAGGTCTCTTTCGACCCATATCTATTTCAACACCATTCATGGGGTACGTGTGTTGCTTATTTTTCCTTCCTATATGCAGTGTTTTATACTTATCTGCATTAAATTTCATCTGCCATTCATCAAACCACATACTTATTTTTGTCCAACTCACTAATATTTCTGAGCTACTTCTTACAATTCCACTGGCCCTCCCAGTTTTGCATCATCAGCAAATGTGACCACTGACGTAAGAAAACTACTAGGCACTTGGTCTAAGCGTTAAACAAAGCTTTAATCAACCGTTTTACAACATGGAGGTCTAGTTGTGTCCTTCACTAGTACCTGTTAAGAATGTCCTGCGCAAGCTGGGCCCGTGCCCGAGTATTTATACTCTCCCTGGACAGCGCCACCCACAGGCCGCTCAGTATTATTTCATAAGTCTTTCTTTCATGAATGACTGATTCATGTCAACCACTTTGCATTGAGTTTCTGTGTCCAGACCATTTATATAAATGAGAAACTGTATGGTCCCAAGTTTGAGCCCCCTGGGACAACCCGCTCAGTACTTCTCTCCGCATCCTGATATAACCCCTTTACCGGGTACTCATTGTTTTCCACACTTCAACCAATTTCTTATCCATTTCCAGGGATTACCCTGAATACTCACAGCTTTGATATTGAATAATAGCCTTTAATGTGGGATTTTGTCAAATGCCTTTTGCCCCCGCCCCACCATCTTAAACCCTACGCACCCCACCCCCGCACCCCCACCACCACCCGCATCGCTCCTGTGGGAGGGTTAAAATCTATCCCATTGTTTCTTGTGCTCTTCTTCAGAAAGACAGAGAGAGAAAGGAAGCATTGGCCCAATCAAAGGCATGTTACAAAATGGCAAGAAGTAGGCATTATATTTGTCTTTTTTTTAAAAAACAGCTCAGAGTTAAGCAAACTGTTAACAGGAAGACATATCTGCCACAAATACTTAAATCTTGAATAATACGTTAATGAAAGGCATTACTGACAATAAACAGTCCAAATGCTTTTATTTTGCCTTTGCTATAATTGCTGTAAATAAAGTGTTGGTTTATTAAAAGCTCTTTACCTTTGTGCTGGCTGTGGATCCTGGAGTCATCAAGCTTCTACAGCAAGACTGACTTCAATCAGTATTACCATTAAAGAATGTCCAATAGACTTTCAGCAGTGATTTAAATAATATGTTGCAACAGATTCGTATTTCTGATAGTTGCAGAAATAGCATGTGGGAGTAAGGAAGTCACTAATCTGTTACTTATGTTGCATAGTACAGTATGTGCTTATTGATGCCTCGCTCCATCAAATTTAAATAGGACTCACAGATCTCTCATGGCATTGCTCACTGTGAATTAGAGCACAAGCACTGGCTGGGACACTGGAGCTAAACCTACAGAAATTGCGGAGAACAGGAATCTGGGTGCTGCAGTCATTGCTGGGAGGGAGGAATGAAGTAGGTAGGCCCAGAGGTTGTCAGGTTAGGTGTACTTGCATGGATGGGAGCAAAGCCGGGTCGCTCAAGGTGAGGCAAGGTTGGCTGGGTAGCACTCTAAAATAACAACAGAAAATGCTGGAAAAACTCAGCAGGTCAGGCAACATCCGTGGACAGAAATTTGAGTTGACGTTTCGGGTCGAACCCTTCTTCAAAACTGGAAAGAAAAGATAGATCGGAGGCAGGGCTGTGATCGGACAAAAGAATAAAAGAAACAAAAGAAGTAAAACAGAGACAATAAAAGGTATTAGAAGCTAGACGAGATGGTAATAGGCTGAGATTGGGTGTAAAGTGTACTGGCAGGGCAAGAGATAGCTGCCAGGTGTGAGAGAGAAACAAAAGGAAAGGGGGGGGGGGGGAAGGAGTGGAAAAATTACAAGAAAAAATGAAATAGGGGCCGAGGTTATGATCTGAAATTGTTGAACTCGATATTGAGTCCGGAAGGCTGCAGAGTGCCTAATCGGAAGATGAGGTGCTGTTCCTCGAGTTTACGTTGAGCTTCCATGGAACAATACAAGAGGCCAAGGACGGTGAGGTCCGAGTGGGAATGGAGCATTGAATTAAAATGACAGGCGACCGGAAGCTCGGGGTCACCCTTACAGACTGAACGGAGGTGTTCTGCAAAGCAGTCGCCCAATCTGCGTTTGGTCTCCCCAATGTAGAGGAGACCGCATCGTGAACAGCGAATACAGTATACTAGATTGCGAGAAGTACAAGTAAATCGCTGTTTCACCTGGAAGGGGTGTTTGTGGCCCTGGACAGTGGGAAGGGGGGAGGTATAGGGGCAGGTGTTACATCTCCTCCGCTTGCACGGGAAGGTGCCAGGCGAAGGGGAAGGGCTGTTTGGGTGATAGAGGAGTGGACTAGGGTGTCTCGGAGGGAGCAGTCCCTGCGGAATGCTGAAAGGGGAGGGGAGGGGAAGATACATTTGGTGGTGGGATCACTTTGGAGGTAGTGGAAATGCCGGAGGATGATCCGTTGAATGTGGAGGCTGGTGGGGTGAAAGGTAAGGACAAGGGGAACCCTATCGTGGTTCTGGGAGGGCAGGGCAGGGGTGAGGGCAGAAGTGCGGGAGATAGAACTGACACGGTCGAGGGCAGTGTCAATCACGGTAGAGGGGAATCCTCGGTTGCGGAAAAATTGTTCCACGGAAGCTCAACGTAAACTCGAGGAACAGCACCTCATCTTCCGATTAGGCACTCTGCAGCCTTCCGGACTCAATATCGAGTTCAACAATTTCAGATCATAACCTCGGCCCCTATTTCATTTTTTCTTGTAATTTTTCCACTCCTTTCCCACCCCCCCCTTTCCTTTTGTTTCGCTCTCACACCTGGCAGCTATCCCTTGCCCTGCCAGTACACTTTACACCCAATCTCAGCCTATTACCATCTCGTCTAGCTTCTAATACCTTTTATTGTCTCTTTTTTACTTCTTTTGTTTCTTTTATTCTTTTGTCCGATCGCAGCCCTGCCTCCGATCTATCTTTTCTTTCCAGTTTTGAAGAAGGGTTCGACTTGAAACGTCAACTCAAATTTCTGTCCATGGATGTTGCCTGACCTGCTGAGTTTTTCCAGCATTTTCTGTTGTTATTTTGGATTTCCAACATCCGCAGTATTTTGCTATCGTACTAGTGGGTAGCACTCTACGTGGGTTGAATTAGGCTGGGCCAGGAAGAGCTGGGTTGGACTGGATCAGGAAGGTTTCAGGACAGAGCGGGATGAGATGAAAAGTACACAGAGCTGAGTTGTCTCAAACCAGGGGTAACAGGCTGGTGAAAGCTGAGCTCGGAAGCACTAGAAGCTGGGAAAAGGCACATTTACACAAAGTACCTGTGAAAAAGCCCACAGTTGCCCAAGGCTGAAGCTCTAAGGCAGGCAGGTGCAGAGGCCTGAAAAATGTCAGGTGGGAAGAGCCAGTGGAAGAAAGCACTTCAAGAAAAGGAGCAAAACCCAAGCCATCGAATGTCTGAGAGAGAGTAAGCTTCTAGAGGTAAACCATATTGGGTGCATTTCCAAGAAGGCATGACAATTTTATGAGCACATTTAAAGTTTTTGCATGCTTATTATATTCTAATTTTTATTTTTTTTCCCCCAAAGTACAACTGAATGATGCCATTCGGCCCATCTAACTCCTCCTTCCGTAAAATCCTACAGTCCCCTGTCACAGCAGCTAACTGCTTCTTGAAGGATTCCAGAGTTTTTCCAGCACTCCCCTACTCAAGAGATCATCCCAGGTATTAATCACTCTTTGTGGGAAGTGCTTCCTGACATCAATCCTGAACTTGCCTTTTACCAGTTTGTGCTTACAGTCCTTGCCCTATAGTTACAATTTAACTTGAAACAGGAAAGATTAACTTTCCGAAAGCAAATTCTGCACTCTGTCTCTTGACATCATGTAATGTGACACTTAGCCATACAGGCCAAGGAGGCCCCAACTTGAACTTCCGGTCAGTGTTGAATTGCTCAATTCTAGCTGGATTAGAAGAGGGGCTAAGATTGGTGTCAGTGTCCCTAAGATAGGGAAGTTGGAAAATCGTTCAGAGTTCCTGTTCCTTTCCTCTTCGCAATGCGATTTCCACATGGGAGGTCACGTTTAGTACATGAATCATAGAAACATTAACAGCAACAGACGAAGGCTATTCAGGCTTCCTAGCCTGTGCAGGCTCTCTGAAACAGCCATTACCCTGCCCTTACCCCTTCAAACTTCTTTTTCAAAAAGTTAAGCACTTCTCTTTTAAAAATAGTTACAGATTCGACTTCCGCCACTGGAGCATTCCATTTCCTAACAACCCTCTGCATCAAATCAAATTCTCCTGTGCTCTCCCCTCATTCTTTTACACATAAGGGACTCGACTGTGCTACTGTGCCTCAATTTTTTTTAAGTTGGTTAAATTAATAAAGAATTTGCAGTGATAAGCTGACGCTCTTCCAGTGACAGTCTGCGTTAAGGCTATTTAAGTCTTCCAGTGAGGAATGTTAGACAATGCCAACTTCTCTAATAGTATAATTGTTCTTTACTGATGCCCTCCCCACCTTTACACCTTTAAACAGTTTAAACTATATGCTGCATTATATAGTTCATTAAATTAACCTATGGTTTGTTAGCAGAAGGGACACTGAAGCAATGTGGTAAGCTCTGTCGTAATAAAATCAATGCAGTCAAGCCAATTGTTCTTTTTTGCTGACACATAGGCTTGAAAATTGTAAGTGAATGCATGACGACAATTAGCTAATTATCCACACATCAGTGAATGCCAGTCCTTAGTATTTTAAAGGCTTCCAACTGAGCATTACTGAACTGCACAAGGGACCCTGGCACTGATTGGTAAATATACCACCGATTCCTTTAAAGCGCACAGCCTACCAACTGTGAAAATCTGCCACACATGCCGTTAAGCAGAAATTCAAACAAAATATCAGCACATTTGATTAATGTGAGCTGAATGACTTGATTGCCACATCATTTATTCCTCCATTCATCAGTTGTTATGCTGCATGCTGTTTGTTGGGCTAAAAATAACTCCTCATCTCTGATCAATACGCAGGACAAGCTGTTTCTTACCAGTAAATGTTCGGGTGGTACTGCGCTCAGCAGAGCAGATGGGCAGAGGGTAAACTAACTGAAATCTCAGGAATCTTTTGTCCCATTTAAACAGTATTATACCAAATGATATAAAAAAAATAGCCCCAAAACAACACAGCAATAGAGTTAGGTGACTGAAGAAAAATCATCGGTACTTTCTGCCCTGTGACACCAGTAACCAGAATGAGAGCTGTCATCAGCAGATATTTCAACTTAATTAGCTAAGACAAGATTCCATCGTAATACATTCATCATCGTATTTTATTTGAGTACAGTTTTTAAATAGAATTACATATGGAGGGCTGATTTTAACTGTACCTGCTCAGCAGGAAATGGACGGCCGTGGATCAGCCACCGATTACACGCCGCCCAATTCTCCTTTTCTTTGACTTCTGTTTCCCGCCTGGTGAGAACAGTTAAAATCGGTCCTACCTTGCTCCCATATCCCTCTGTTCCCTTCTCCCTCATGAATACGTCAAGCCTCTCCTTAAATGTGTCGATGCTATCTACTTCATCCATTCCACATGGCAGTGAGTTCCACATTCCCGTCACTCTCTGTGTAAAGACATACCTCCTAAATTCTTTATTTGATCTGTTAGTGGCTATCTTATATTGACGTCCCCTTGCTCTGGGGAAATCCCACAGTGGAAACAGTTTCTCAATGTCCACCCTATCGAATCTCTTCATAATTTTAACCACCTTGTAAGAACACTGGATATCTGTATCCTGACAAATGTATGCCAAGGAACCAGACAAATCCTTAACAACTCCTTACTAAGGAACTGCCTAGGGTTTTACAGCCCAGTTTGGGTCTAAGTGTGAATGATGCCTGAGTCAGCTCGCCAAACTGCCCTACATTAGCGGTTATCTTCCCAACCCACGAGTAGGATACCTACAAGCTATTGAGTGAATGAATTAACATGTTCTTGCCAAACCATCAAAGAAGTCAGGCAACAAGTCATGCACTAACAACTATTTATTGGTTACAAAATCACAACTTACGTGTTGGGTATACAAGCACTTAATAGGTATGAATAGATGTAGTCAAGGTCACCTTGCACTTTGAACAACAAATCATTAAATGGTCAGAGTTACTTAACTAAAGAGTAACAGAGGTTACACAGGCAATTCAGTGTATTATTGTAAATCAGCATGAACAAACACTGAAGCCGAGATTTTCCTTACTTCGGCGGGTCTGGTGCGGGCAATGTCGGTGGCGGGTTGCAGCCCCGCTGCTGGCTCCATCCCGCTCTGGAAAATGAATTTACGTTGATAGGGCTTGTTAAGCCCACCCAGCACATTTCCCAGGCCAGTTAGAGGAAGCGGGTCTGGTGACGTCATTCATGACGCGTCATCAACCGGTTTCCTTAAAGGGACCATGGCCAACATGCTTTGACATTTGTGCTGTCAGTGTTCTACAGCATTGAGGTGCTGCAAACACTGACAATCACTGCACAGGGGTGCAGGGCTGCACCCAGGCTCTCCTATGACTCCCTCCATATGCTTATGGAGGGAGTCACAGCATGCAGGGAGGCCCTCTTTGCTTCCGATGGGCGGAAGAGACCTCCCCAGGACACCAAAACAGCCTGGTTGCACATTACACAGGAGGGCACAAGCTGGTCAGGAGGACCTGGGTGCAGTGCCGCAAACGTTTCAATTATCTCAGTAGATCACGAAACATTAGTACAAAGCCACACTCAGCTTCATCCTGCTGTGCCTCTCATCACATCCCCATCACTCTGCCTTCCATACCCTACTCCTGCACATCCTTACTCACACCAACTTACCTTGCACTGCCACCCATTCCTCCCTATCTACATTATCACATCCCCATCTCACTAGCCACCCCTCACACTTACCCTCATCCTGGTGCAATCATACCAACTAACAACACACAAGGGTAGCCACTTGGGTGTTTTATCCAATATTCATGTAAAGTTTCAGTTAATGTGCTGTCAAACATTGAAACCTTTATTTTCAACACTTTGCGCTCTTGGACAGATTTGTGTGCACCTTTAGAAGTGGCATAGTGAGTTGCAGTAAATGGTGAGAGATAACGGTACCCTCCCCCCCCCACCGCAACCCCCCACCCCCTCACCCCTGCAATGGTGGTGAGTGTGAAATGAATGACTTGGGCATTGTAGGGATGCTTTATGGTGTTGGTGTGGGGTGGTGCTAACCTGGCACATCATGGGGCATCCAGGGAGTACAGCATCAAGCGAAGTAAATCTAGCCATGATGAGGCAATCCCTGGCCTCCCGGGCAGCAATGTGCTTGGGTGCTGATGCCCTGTGTCCTGTGCAGCATCAGGTGATTGCAGAGAATGTTGGTGTTGTTGTTGGTGCTGTTGGTGTGCCTGGTGCTGCTGGTGTTGCGGCTGATCGTGGTGGTATTTTGAGGACCAAGGTGGGAGAGTATAAATGGCATCCATGTTGATGGAATAGATTGCAGGTGAAGTAGAGATGACTGAAGCATTATGCCAATGGTGAGAGAGTTGTTCCAATGAGGTAAGAGTGAATGGAAAGTGGAAAGTGGAAAGCCTGCAGAATCTGTGCTGGAAATGGACTGAGAAACAGCTTGTGGCTGAGGAAAGTGAAGTCAGGTGGGAGCTTTTACTGTACATTTGAAGCTGTCAAATAATCAGCTAGAGCGACGGCCACTGAACTCCCGCCTCAGGTTCACAGACTTGGACCCCGAGCAGCGTGGACCCCGTGGGCGAGCAGTTAAAATGAAAAGGTAAGGTTAAAAGCATTATTAAGGATCTGTCAACAACCCAATAATTGGTTTAATTGGGTCGACCACCTCTGTGGGTCGGGTTGGATCAGAGATCACACACGAGCCATTGGGAAAGGCACGTTGTGGCTGGGTTACAGCGGGGTCCCAACCCACTGTCAAAAAAATCAAATTTCCCACTTGACCCACCACCGATCCTGCCCCCCCCACCACCCGCGCCCCCCCCCACCCTCCCGCTGACACCCCAGAAAATTCCGGCCTGAGTATTAATTATGGTAGTGTTCAAAGTCTGAGTTTATTCTAAAGGAAATTGATAAATGTTGGCAGGTTAACTGCAGACAAATGGTAAGTAAGGTCACAGTTAACTTGAGATCATGGAATCATAGAATCATACAGCACAAATGGAGGCCATTAGGCCCATTGTGCCTGTACCAGCTCTTTGAAAGAGCTATCCAATTAGTTCCATCCCTGCCCTTTCCCCATAGCCTTGTAAATGTTTCCTGTTCAAGTAGTTATCTAATTCCCTTTTGAAAGCTATTATTGAATCAGCTTCCACCACTCTTTCAGGCATTGCATTCCAGATTATAACAACTTGCTGTGTAAAAAAGATTCTCCTCTTCTCGCCTCTGGTTCTTTTGCCAATAACCTTAAATCTGTGTCCTCTGGTTACAGACCCATTTGCCACTGGAAAAAGTTTCTCCTTATTTACTCTATCAAAACCCTTCATCATTTTGAACACCTCTATTAAATCTCCCCTTAACCTTTTCTGCTCTAAGGAGAACAACCCCAGCTGCTCTAGTCTCTCCACATCACTGAAGACCTGCATCCCTGGTACCATTCTAGAAAATCTCCTCTGCACCCTCTCTAGGACCTTGGCATCCTTCCTAAAGTGTGGTACTCGGAATTGGATACAATACTCCAGCTGTGGCCTAATCAGTGATTTATAGAGGTTTTGCAAAACAACCTTGCTTTTGTACTCTATGGGCTTGATTTTCCAAGCCCTGAGGAGGCGGGTTTGGAGGCGAGAGTGGTGGGAAAATTGCAGAATCGGGGGGCAGGAACCCATCCCGCCCCCAACCCGCTTCTGTGCCAATGTCCCAGGAGGCGGGTAGCCGTCCTGTGCTGGGAGCCACTTCCCCAAGGCAGGAAGGGGATTAGTGCCAATTACCTGTCTGTTAACAGGTAGTTAACAGGCAGTTTTTTGCCTAATCCCTATTTTTAGCTCTGAAGTGTGGGCTGTCCGATGGCTCCGAACCACGCCAAGTTAGTAAGGCGGACCGCTGGTCTGCCGAGGTTGGAGGGGTCGAGATGTCAATTGTGCAGGTGAGTAATGGGTGCATGTGTGCAGAGGTAAGTGTGTGAGGTAAATGTAAAGTGTTTTAATAAGTTTTACTTACCTTTACTTTCTCCTGCAGGCTTCCTTCCTTCAGATCTCGGGAGTCCCTCATCTCACCGGCACAGAAAGCAGAATGGCCGCCGAAATGTCAAAAGCTGCAGCCTCTACCCTGGGGGACACCCACTGTATACTTCCCTCCAGTCTGAAAAATAACCGTTCACCACTACTCTCTGCTGTCTGTCCCTTGGTCAATTTTGTATCCACGCTGTCACTGCCCTTTTAATCCCATGAGCTTCAATTTTGCTAACAAGTCTATTATATGGCACTTTATCAAACGCCATTTTAAAGTCCATCCACACAACATCAAATGCACTACCCTCATAACCCTCTCTGTTACTTCCTCAAAGATCTCAATCAAGTTAGTCAAACAGGATTTGCCTTTAACAAATCCGTGCTGGCTGTCATTTATTAAACCATATTTTTCCAAGTGACAATTAATTTTGTCTCGAATTATTGTCTCTAAAAGTTTCCCCACCACTGACATTAGGCTGACTGGCCTGTCATTATCAATTTCATCCCCCTCCCCTTTTTTGTACAGGGGTATAGCATTTGCAATCCTCCAATCCTCTGGCACCATTCCCATATCTAAGGAGGATTGGAAGATTGTGGCCAGATCCTCCGTTATTTCCACCCTTACTTCCCTCAACAACCTAGGATGCATTTCATCCAGACCAGGTGACTTTTCTACTTTGAGCGCTGCCAACCTTTTATGTATCTCCTCTTATTCAGCTTAGTTCTCTACAACAACTTGTATTTATATAGCGCCTTTAACATAGTAAAACATCCCAAGGCACTGCACAGGAGTATTTTAAAACAAAAACAAAATTGACACCGATCCACATAAGGATAAATTAGGGCAGGTGACCAAAAGCTTGGTCAAAGAGGTAGGTTTTAAGGAGCATCTTAAAGGAGGAAAGAGAGGTAGAGAGGCGGAGAGGTTTAGGCGGGGAATTCCAGAGTTTAGGGCCTAGGCAACAGAAGGCACAGCCACCAAAGGTTGAACAGTTATAATCAGGGATGCGCAAGAGGGCAGAATTACAGGAGCATAGATATGTTGTGGGGCTGAAGGAGATTACAGCGATAGGGAGGGGCGAGGCCATGGAGGGATTTGAAAACAAGGATGAGAATTTTGAAATCGAGGCGCTACTTAACCGGGAGCCAATGTAGGTCAGTGAGCACAGGGGTGATGGGCAAATGGGACTTGGTGCGAGTTAGGACATGGACAGCTGAGTTTTGGATGACCTGAAGTTTACGTAGGGTGGAATGTGAGAGACCAGCCAGGAGTGCATTGGAATAGTCAAGCCTAGGGGTAACAAAGGCATGGATGAGGGTTGTATCTACTCTATTATGAGCCTGACATTTATCATAAGCCTCCTTTTTCAGTTTCATTTTAATCTCTATGGCCCAGAAATTTGGGTCGGGGGCTTCCCGCGGGTGCAAGCCCCTGACCTACACTTACCTAGCGCGCCGGCAGTTGACCTCTTGGCCTGCGTGGAATTCCTCTCCGAGGCCTGTCCCAGTGGCCGGCGCGCTATGCTGGCGTGTCCCAGGGGCGTAGTTAGTGCGAAGCGTCCCCTGGGATCACGTGAGCAACAGGCAGCCAATCGGAGCAGGGAATGCTCCATTCATAAGTCTTGACAGATAGACCTGTCAAAACGTATAAATGCTGAGGCTGTAAAACTGTACTTTACCTTCAAATAATTTTTTTTTTAAATCACACTTTGTAAATAAACTATAAATGACATTAAATAGCTATTTTAAACAAAAATTTAAATTTTTGAAAAAAATATTTTTATAAAAAAACGGGGCTAAAAATAAACTTACCTTGCTTTAAAGTATTTAAAAGTAAAAAAACCTGTGGAAAATATGTTTTAAATTTAAATAATTGACCACTTACCTTTGAAAATGAAGTCCTTATGGCTGCTTTTTACATTTCTAAAATGTACAGACATACCCGCACGTTAAAACCTGAAAAAAAAGGAAGTTCAACACGCACGCGCAGACTCACGCGCGCACGCGTTCGACCTCTGAACCCCTTGGTTCAGAGGATCGGAAGTGCCGGTTTCCCGCGCATGCGTAGTGCATGCAAGATTCCGGCACTTCCATCGGGTCCACGCGTGAGTACTCCGTCCGTACTCATGCGTTGGGACCCGAACTTCTGGGCCAATAGAAGCTCTATCTTTGGTATATGTTGGCCAGGATACTGACTGTCATGTAACATGTGCACCACATAAGTGCTAGGTAATGGCCATCTTGAGCAAGAGTAAGCCCAGCCATCTCCCTTTGACTATTGACAGCACCATCAACACCAAGTTCCCCACCATCAAAATCTTGGGGGTTACCATTGACCAGAAGCTCAACTGGACTGGTCTTATTAACACTGTGGCTATAAGAGCAGGGTAGAAGCTGGGTACACTGCAAAGATCTATAGGATGCACTGCAGCAACTCACCATGATTACGTCAACAGTACTTCCCCCACTGCGACCTCTGCCACTGAGAGCAGCAATGTCGTGGGAACATCCAAGACAGGCAGTATCCTTATTTGGACATATATTGCCATTGCTTCATTGTGCCTGGGTCAAAATCTTGGAACTGCGAGGTACGATAGTGTAGTTGTTATACACTGGACTCATACCCCAGAGGCCAGCACTAATAGGCCAGAGAGCGGCAGTTCAAATCCCACCATGGCAGTTTGAAAATTTGAATTTATTTTTTTAAATCTGTAAATAAAAAGCTGGTATCAGTAACAATGACAATAAAGCTTTTGGATTGTCATAAAAATACAACTGGCTCACCAATGTCCTCTAGGGAAGAAAACCCGCCATCCTTATCCGGTCTGGCCTGTATGTGATTCCAGTTCCACATCAACGCGGTTGACTCTTAATTGATCTCTGAAGTGGCCTAGGCAGCCACTCAGCTGTATCAAAGCTCTATTTGGACACCTATGGATGGGCAATAAATGCTGACATTGCTAGCAACACCCACAGCCCGAGAATGAAATGACCTACCTAATACAGTTGTGGAAGCACCGTCATCACAAGGACCGCAGCAGTTCAAGGTGTCACGGCCACATGGATACAACAGGCTTACTGCAGTACTGCACGTATGAACAGTGGGCACAGTTCAAATAAATCAAGGGCTACACAAAGCCCAGTAAGTTTATCGAGTGAACAGCTGAGTCACACACACCTGAAAGGTCCCAGGTTAAATCCCTGGACTGGACTGGACTGGGCTGGGCCGAGCCGAGATTGAAATCTAGAATTCTCTCCCCCAAAAGTCTATGGATGCTGGGACAATTGGAGCTTTCAAGACTGAGATTGATAGTTATTTGTTAGGTAGGGGTGTCAAGGGATATGGAGCTAAGGCGGGTAAGTGCAGTTGAAGTACAGATCTACCATAATCTAATTGAACGGTGGAGCAGGCTCGAGGGGCTGAACAGCCTACTCCTGTTCCTATGTTCCTAAGGAGACGGCCCACCACCAGCTTCTCATGCCAACTAGGCATGGGCAATAAATGCAGCCTTGCTAATGTTGTCCACATCCCAAGAACAAATAGAAAGAAAATGTGATGGGATTGCTGATAGGGCCAGAAATTCGGGTCGAAATTCGGGTCGGAGGCTTCCCGCGGGTGCAAGACCCTGACCTGCACTTACCTAGTGCGCCGGCCATTGTGCTGTGTGCCCGCATGGGATTCCGATCCTGGGCCTGCTCCAACTGCCGACGCGCAGTGCTTGCGTATCCCAGGGGCGCAGTTATTTCGAAGTGTCCCCTGGGATCACATGGTCCATGGAGGGCCAATCGTAGCAGGGAATCTCTATCCATAGATTTGACAGGAAGACCTGTCAAATCTATGAATACAGTTCAGCCCCAAAACATAACTAAAACTTCAAATAATTTTTTTTTTAAATCACATTTTTAAAATAACTATAAATTACATAAAATAACTGTTTTAAACAATAATTTAAATTTTTGAAAAAATTAATTACAGTTTTTAACAGGGCTAAAAATAAAATTACCTTTCTTTAAAGTATTTAAAAATAATAAACCTCTGGAAAAAATGTTTTAATTTTACTTAATTCACCACTTACCTTGTTAAAAGCAGGCCTTGTGACTGCTTTTTAAAAGCGTAACTGCTGGAGACTTACCCTCCCAGAGAAACCTGTAAAAAAAACAGAAGTTCCAGGCGCACGCGCTGCTTCTCCGGCGCACGCGTTCGACCTGTGAATCCCTTCCTTTAAGGGAACGGAAGTTCCGGTTTCCCGCGCATGCGCAGTGCATGCACGAAACCGGCACTTTCGTTGGGCCTACGCGTGAGTACCTAGCGTGTACTCACCCGTGGGGACCTGAAGTTCTGGCCCAATAGGGCTGGATTTTGTGAATGGAGGTGAGTTGGAGGCGGGACTGCTGCTTGTCATGTCAATTTCCCGCCTCCATCCTCGCCTGACCAACCAGAGGGATTTCCCCCTGATTGAGTTTGTTAAGCCCGTTCTGCGGCTCAGCAGGCCAATTAGGAAGGAAGTCACTGACAGATCATGTCAATGTCAGACGTGCTATCTGTCAAGACTTCTTAAAAGAAGAAATGTCAGCATTTGACAGCTCTGTGAAGCTGTCAAACACTGACATTCTCTTTAGTTTGATGAGGCCTTGTGTTCAGGACTCATCAAACCTTTCAAATTTGTAAATTTCACAGAGGTTCCAACAGCCATTCTGTGAAATTGACAAGCAGGATGTCAGCTCTTCCGATCCACCATGGGTAAAGGCTGTAGGAAAAATACAAGGTAAGTGAAGCCTTTTTTAAACTTATCACTCACCTTGCACACTTACCAATCCACAGTTGCACCCATCATTCACCTCTACACCTTACTTCCAGGTGCCTCTGACCGCCGCAGACCTTCTCCACGTCTCCTCAAACCCGACGGGGTTCTCCAAGGTCGAGAAGCCTTCACCTGTGAAGGTAAAATGGCACGAATCCTTTTTTCTGCCTGTTAACTATCTGTTAACAGGTAGTTAAAAGGATTAAATGCCTTTCCCGCCTCCAGGAGACAGGACCCGAAGCAACACATCTTCCTGCCTCCTGGCGGGAAGGGGGGCGGCTTTGCCATCTGTCCCCACTTTCTCCGAGTTTACCGGCTGTCCCGCCTCCATGCCCGCCTCCTTGGGGCTTGGAAAATCCAGCCCAAAAAGTTGGAACTGTTGAGGGGTTCAATTGGATAAGACCTGAAAAGGGGCATGGGGATCGCGGTGCTGATTAACCCACGGACATTCATTGTGTTGCAGGCAGCATGGTAAATTCGTGCTGCCTGTTGTTTTACATAATTGCTGTGTGCAGCCAGCACTACCTACGCTGTTCATTGGCTGTACGCAACAGCAGGGGTCGAGTGGCTAGCGCTAATTAAAGTCAGCCTGCACTTCTTAATGGAGGTGCATTGTGGCTGCAAGAAGTGGTGGGAGTCATTTGAAAACTCAATCTGAGCCATGATACTCTGAGCAACAGCTGAACATGCGAAAGAGCGAGCACCAAGGTTTTCAGACACTGCACTGGAGGTCTTGGTGGAAGAGGTGGAAAGAAGTAGCGACGGAGGTCAATGCCAGGAGTGTTGTTCCAAGAACATGGATGCAGGGCAGGAAGAAGTTTAACAATCTCACACGACTTGCCCTTGTCAGTGAGATCATCTTCAAATGGCATATCCTACCCACTGCATCACTAGCCTCAGCAACTGCTCAAATCATTACACCCCCATCACCCATCTACCAACAATCTCTATCAATCAATACTCAAACTTTCAATTCAAAAGCTTTACCTCACCCTCACACACTTTGCACTGTTGGAAGCCTCACACCCACAACTCACAGCTCACACACACTGGCAACTATTCAACCATGACAGTCACATCACCCAAACATATTGCAGGACACTCACTGACACACTTCCCTCGTTCTTGCAGGAGAAGGTGTCACATAACAGGAGGCATCAGCAAAGAACTGGAGGAGGACAAACACGCCTACATGTTTTAACCCCAGTGGAGGAGACCATGCTGGCCATCATTGGAAGGGGCATCGCTGAGGCCACGGCCACTGGCGGGACAGGAGGGATCGATGATGAGGGTATCTGCATACCTAATCCTTCTCTCATCCCCCTTCTCCCTCATTCCTCAATCTCTTCTGACTTAGAAGCTGCAGATGGTGTAAGCATGCACTTCTTACTTTCTCCTTTCCCCTCCCAACAACCCAAGCCTTGTCCCTTTATCATTTCAGATACCCAAGAACTGGAGCCTTCCCAGTCAGTGGAGGAAGAGGAAGAAGACAGTGAAGATGAAGAGATACCATCACTCGATCTTACACTCGCAGCCACCAGCTGAGATACCGACACTGTGCGTAGTTTAGAAGCTAGGATAGAGGAGGGATCTGCACGTGGTGAAACACCGGCACAAGTGCACAGCAGCGAGGGTGGGGGGAAAGGATAATGCAGGTGCCAGCTCACCAGAGGGCAAGGTAACACACTAGTTCTGCTGAAGAGGACTCAGATGAAGACTTCGATGGGCCAGGCTACAGAAGAAGGCTGATGGGTGTACATAACCTCCCTGCTGGACTGCTGTGACGCCCTGCAAGCCCCTTTCAACACTAGTAAACCCAGCCATGATGGCAGCGGTCTTTGCTTGTGTGGCAGTAAGCTGAGCTTGTATGATTTCAGTCAATGTTTCCATTGCAGCATTCAGACGTTGGGTGGCTTCTGCTTGTACTGCAGGTGAAAGCTGAGACATCAGCCATCAGACTCTGCATCATGGCTGGGTCCACAAGTGCGCTAATGGATCTGCCCATCCACGCTGGAAAGAGTGGACTCCAAAGCCCTGTGCAAGGCTGGAGCTGGACTCCTCTATGCTCCATGACATTACATTCAGGCTTTCTGGCAGGCCTGCCAATGCACCAAACATTTCATTGTGCATACCCATCAGCGTTTTTCTGTAGGCCGGCCCATCAAAGTCTTCATCTGAGTCCTGTGCAGCAGAACTCATGTGTGATCGCACCCTCCAGGGAGCTGGCACCTGCATTACCTTCTTCCCCTGCCCTGGCTGCAGCCCACTCATGCCCGGTCTCTCACCATGTGCAGATCCCGTGTCTATCCTATTCTCCAAAGTACACGGAGTGTCAATATCTGAGCTGGTGGCATGGAGTGTGAAATCGAGTGACGGTGTTTCTTCTTCTTCTTCACTCTGCTCTCCATCTTCTTGTTCAACCGTTGGCTGGGCAGCCTGGATTTATTGGGTGTCTGAAATGAGAAAGGCACAAGGGGAGGGTTGTGGTGAGGGGAGGGGGAAAGCTAGAGGTGCATGCTCACACCATGTGCAGCTTGTAAATCAGAAGTGATTGTGGGATGAGGGGGAAGTGGGATGTGAGAAGGAGGATAACATAAGAGGATACCGGCATCTTGTATTCTTTCAGCCCCACCGCTGGCCAAGGCTCAGCCATGCCCCTGCCAAGAATGGTCAGCACCCATCTTCTCCATGGGGGTGAGGTCATGCAGGTGAGCCTGTCCCCCGCCTGTTAAGGTCTGCTGGCATTTGTTATGCGCCACCTTTTCCTGTAAGAGAAAGGGAAGTATGTCAGTGATTGTGGTATAATGGGTGATGTGCCTGTCATGGTTGAATAGCTGGCAGTGTGTGCAGGCTGTGAGATGTGGGTGTGAGGCTTGCAGCAGTGCTAAGTGTGTGAGGGTGAGGTGAAGCTCTGAATGTGAGGTATGAGTCCTGATTGATAGAGATTGTTGGTAGGTGAGTGATGAGGGTGTGGTGCATTGAGCAGTGTGTGAGGCTAGTGGTGCTGATGGTGGGATACGGCATTTGAAGATGAATTCACTGACCTTAACCACTCGTGTGAGGTCATTAAACTTCTAGATTTATTAAAGGAAATGATACTCACAGACAGCACGCACAATGATGCGAAGGCTGCAGGAGACCTCACATTACAGTTGGTGAGCTCAGTAGCAGGCTTATATCAGCCTCGGGTCTTTCTATCTTTGTGTTACAATAGTTTTGCTTTAATCCCTCAGCTAAAAGGCCTTTTCCATGACCTTTACCCTCAATTTACATCAACCTACATCAGCTCAGCATTCCAAAGAGTAAATGAAAGTTCCATAGTGGGTCTCAGGTCAAAAACTTCACAAAATATATAACAGCTATCTAGACGATTACAGCTTGCACTGCTCATGAATGTTTTGAATATCTGAGCTGTTTTTGGACATGTTCCAAAATGCTGTTGTGAGCAGATTCTGAAAAAGCGGTCTGTCTGCTACAAAGTGGAGTCTTTAAGATAAAATAGATTTTTTCATACAACCTTTCCTGCTGGTATTCCTAATACTTGGTCTGGATTTTCCTCCACTATCCGCAAAATGCGGCAAGAATAGGCGGTGGGGGCCTACCACCACATAATTCCCCTGAACCCTCGTTTTTGGAGACATGGCTCCAGGGTGACCAAGGCTGGGAATTCAACATCCAGGGGTATTCAATATTCAGGAAGGACAGGCAAAAAGGAAAAGGAGGTGGGGTAGCATTGCTGGTTAAAGAGGAGATTAACACAATAGCTCTGATGATGTGGAATCTGTATGGGTAGAGCTGAGAAATACCAAGGGACAGAAAACATTAGTGGGAGTTGTATACAGATCCCCAAACAGTGATGCTGAGGTTGGGGATGGCATTAAATGGGAAATGAGAGATGTGTGCAATAAGGGCACTGCAGTTATCATGGGTGACTTTAATCTACATATACATTGGTCTAACCAAATTAGTAACAATACTGTGGAAGAGGAATTCCTAGAGTGTATATGGGATGGTTTCCTGGACCAATATGTCAAGGAATCAACTAGAGATCAGGCCATCTTAGACTGGGTATTATGTAATGAGAAAGGATTAATTAGCAATCTTCTTGTGCGACGCCCTTGGGGAGGAGTGATCATAATATGATAGAATTCTTCATTAAGATGGAGAGTGAAGTAGTTGATTCAGAGACTTGGGTACTGAATTTAAATAAAGGAAACTATGATGGTATGAGGCATGAATTGGCTAGGATGGATTGGGGAATGTTACTTAAAGGGTTGATGGTGAATAGGCAGTGGCAAACATTTAAAGATCGCATGGATGAAATACAGAATTTGTTCATCGCTGTTTGGTATAAAAATAAAACAAAAAAGGTGACTCAACCATGGCTAACAAGGGAAATTAGGGATAGCATAAGATCCAAGGAGAGGACATATAAATTGACCAGAAAAAGCAGCAAACCTGAGGATTGGGAGCAGTTTAGGATTCAGCAAAGGAGGACAAAGGGATTAATTAAGAGGGAGGAAATAGAGTATGAGAGTAAGCTGGCACGGAAAATAAAAACTGGCTGTAAAAGCTTCTATAGATATGTGAAGAGAAAAAGATTGGTAAAGTCAAGCGTAGGTCCCTTGCAGTCAGAATCAGGGGAATTTATAATGGGGAACAAAGACATGGCAGACCAATTAAATACATACTTTGGTTCTGTCTTCACAAAGGACGACACAAATAAACTCCCAGAGATGTTGGGGAACATAGGGTCTAATGAGAGGGAGGAACTGAATGAAATCAGTATTTATAGGGAAATGATGATAGGGAAATTGACAGGATTGAAGGCTGATAAATCCCCAGGGCCTGATAATTTACATCCTAGGGTACTTAAGGAAGTGGCCCTAGAAATAGCAGATGCATTGCTGGTCATCTTCCAAAATTCTATAGACTCTGGAACAGTTTCCATGCATTGGAGGTTAGCTAATGTAACCCAACTATTTGAAAAAGGTGGTAGAGAAAAAACGGGGAATTATAGACCAGTAAGCCTGACATCGGTAGTGGGGAAAATGCTGGAGTCCATTATAAAAGATGTAATAGCAGAGCACTTGGAAAACAGTGAAAGGATAGGACAATGTCAACATGGATTTACAAAAGGTAAATCATGCTTGACTAATCTACTGGAATTTTTTGAGGATGTAACTGGTAAAATAGATAAGGGAGAACCAGTGGATGTGGTGTATTTGGACTTTCAGAAGGCATTTGATAAGGTCCCGCATAAGAGACTAGCGAGCAAAGTTAAGGCACATGGGATTGGGGGTAAGGTATTGATTGGATGGAAAACTGGTTGGCAGACAGGAAGCAAAGAGTTGGAATAAACGGGTCTTTTTCCGAGTGGAAGGCAGTGACTAGTGGGGTACCTCAGGGATCGGTGCTTGGACCCCAGTTATTCACAATATATATTAATAATCTAGATAAGGGAACTAGATGTAATATCTCCAAGTTTGCAGACGACACAAAGCTGGGTGGGTGTGTGTGTTGTGAGGAGGATGCAGGTTGGGTGATTGAGCAGATGCATGGCAGATGTAGTATAATGTGGATAAATGCGAGGTTATCCACTTTGGTGGCAAAAACAGGAAGGCAGATTATTATCTGAACGGCAATAGGTTGGGAAAAAGGGAAGTGCAACGAGACTTGGGTGTCCTTGTGCACCAGCCGCTGAAGGTAAGCATGCAGATGCAGCAGGCGGTTAAGAAGGCAAATGGTATGCTGGCCTTCATAGTGAGAGGGTTCGAGTACAGGAGCAAGGATGTCTTGCTGCAGTTGTTCAGGGCCTTGGTGAGACCACACCTTGAGTATTGTGTGCAGTTTTGGTCACCTTATCTGAGGAAGGATGTTCTTGCCATGGAGGGAGTGCAGCGAAGATTCACCAGACTGATACCTGGGATGATAGGAATGACGTATGAAGAGAGATTGGGTCGATTAGGCTTATATTCGCTAGAGTTTAGAAGAATGAGAGGGGATCTCATTGAAACTTATAAAATTCTAACAGGACTAGACAGACTAGATGCACGAAGGATGTTTCCGATGGCGGGGGAGTCCAGAACCAGGGGTCGCAGTCTAAGGATAAGGGGTAAGCCATTTAGGACTGAGATGAGGAGGAATTTCTTCACCCAGAGAGTGGTGAACCTGTGGAATTCTCTACCACTGAAAACAGTTGAGGCCAATTCATTAAATATATTCAAGAAGGAGTTAGATATATTTCTTAAGGCTAAGGGGATCAAGGGATATGGGGAGAAAGCAGTGACGGTACTGAATTTGGATGATGAGCCATGATCGCATTGAATGGTGGAGCAGGCTCGAGGGGTCGAATGGCCTACTCCTGCTCCTATCTTCTATGTTTCTATGTTTCTATAGGGAACAATTTCAAAATTTGCAGATGACACAAAACTTGGAAGGATAGTGAACAGTGAGGAGGAGAGCGATAGACTTCAATAGGACATAGACAGGCTGGTGGAATGGGTAAACATGTGGCAGATGAAATTTAACACAGAAAAGTGCAAAGTGATACATTTTGATAGGAAGAATGAGGAGAGGCAATATAAACGAAAGGGTACAATTCTAAAGGGGGTGCAGGAACAGAGAAACCTGGGGGTATGTGTGCACAAATCGTTGAAGGTGGCAGGGCAGGTTGAGAAAGCAGTTTAAAAAGCATACGTGGATCCTGGGCTTCATAAATAGAGACATGGGCTCTGTAATGTCCGAGTAAAATAATACACGGACTGCAGGAGAACAATAAAACAGGTATTTACTTGAACAGAGGGTACTCTTTTATTTGGACCCAAAAAAATACCAATTCAACTGTAAATAAACAAAAGTTCAACTAAAGCTTAACAAATCAAATTAAAATTTGGTTTTCCGTGTTGATGATGCACTCCAGTCCCCGCGGCGCCCACCGGTTGTGGAAAAACTCAAGCACACCAGCGGACACCGCGTGCTCCATCTCCAGGGCCACCCGGGCGTGAACATGGCCGCGGAAGAGAGGCAGGCAATCCGGCTGGACGACCCCCTCGACCGCCCGCTGCCTGGACCAATTGATGGCTCTTTTAGCCAGGCCCAGGAGCAGGCCCACAAGGAGGTCCTCCAACCTGTCCGCTCCCCTCCGCACCGGGTGACCGTAGATCAAGAGCGTGGGACTGAAGTGCAACCAAAAATCGAGGAGCAGCCCCTTCAAGTAGTGAAAGAGGGGCTGCAACCTCTCACAATCCATATAAACGTGAAACACGGACTCCTCCAGGCCGCAAAAAATGCAGGCGGCCTGGGAGTCTGTGAAGCTACTTAAAACCTTATTGCACAGGACCGCTCCGTGCAACACCCTCCAGGCCAAGTCCCCGATGGAACAAGGGAGGACTCCCGCATAGAGAGCCCTCCATTGGGGACCTCCGCCACCGCCGGTCGGCAAGACGCCACGCCAAGGCGTGTCCGGACGGTAGACGAAGATGGCAAAGTGGAGAGTGTGCAGGAGCAGCCCGTACAGGAAACCCCTCCGCGTGGAATGAAAAGGCACGGAGGGTATTTCCTCGAGATGGCTCAAGTTGTGAGGCGCCGGTTCCCGAGGGGAGGTTCGGGGCCGGGCGCCGATGAGGAATTCCGTCCGAACAGGGGTAAGCTCGGACGGGATCGCCCCACGTACTTGAGTCACCTCGATACATCTAGTGGAGTCGGGGCCCAGTGCCGCTTTTACCGATTCGATGGTTTCGACTGCGAGCCGGACGTTGGCCCAGGACAGGCGCCGCGCCAGCTCCTCCAGCGCCATCCAGCCCGCTCCTCCGCCATCGAGCAGGTCCCCAACTCTGGTCACCTTGCCAGCCACAGCCCTACCCTCCGCCAGCCGCCCGAACCCGTGTTCGTGGAGGTGCGGATTCCTGAGCAGCGGCTCCCGAAGGAGAGCCGCCGCTCCTGACGGGGGAGAGCTCTGCCTGGAAGCGACATAGTTCCAAACCCAAAGTAGTCCCTGGTAGAAGACAGGCAGCTCCCGCAGGCCGGCACGCCTGCTGCCCACTTTCGCAAACAGGAGCTGCGTGTCGTAATTGAGGCCGTGCAGCTGGCGGAAGAAGAACGTCGCCAGCGCACACCATCTCGGAGGATTCTCGACGTACAGGTATCTCTGCAGCATCTGAAGACGGAAAGTCGCAGCCTGGGTGCGAAGGCACACCAGTGCCTGACCGCCCTCCCTAAGCGGGAGACACAGAACTGTGGCAGAGACCCAGTGCTTCCTTTTGTCCCAGAAGAAGTCGATGAGCTTCTTCTGAATCTTGGCGACAAACGCAGGGGGAGGGATCAAAGTGACCAACCGGTACCACAACATGGCGGCCACCAGCTGGTTTATGACCAGTGCTCGACCCCTGTAGGACAAAACTCGGAGCAGTCCTGTCCAGCGTCCTAGGTGAGCGGTGACTTTGACCTCCAGCTCTTGCCAGTTCGCTGGCCAGGCGTCCTCGGCAGGGCTAAGGTAGACTCCCAAATAGAGGAGGTGTGTGGTGCTCCAGGCAAAAGGCCTGAACTCCTCCTGCAGGGAGTCCACCCGCCAATGACCCACCAGGAGTCCGGAACATTTCTCCCAGTTGATCTTGGCGGAGGATGCGTCCGAGTAAATCTGCTGGCATTCCCGCATCCTCCGCAAGTCAGCGGGATCCGTGACCGTGAGGAGCACGTCATCGGCGTAAGCCGAGAGGACCACCTCCATGCCCGGCCCTTGCAGAGCCAGTCCCGTCAACCTCTTCCGCAAGAGGCGCAGGAAAGGCTCCACGCAAATGGCATATAACTGACTGGACATGGGGCATCCCTGACGCACCCCCCTCCCGAAGCGAAGGGGCGCCGTCAAGGACCCGTTAACTTTAATCAGACACTCCGCGGCGGCGTACAGAAGTCGGATCCGGGCGACGAAATGCGTCCCGAACCCGAATGCGCGCAGAGTCCCGAAGAGATACTCGTGATCCACCCTGTCAAACGCCTTCTCCTGATCCAGGGAAAGGAAGGCGACTGACAGACCAGCCCTCTGGGAGTGGTGGACCAGGTCCCGGACCAGATGGATGTTATCGTGGATGGTCCGGCCCGGGACCGTGTAGGACTGGTCGGGGTGGATCATGTGGGCCAGCACGGTGCCAAGGCGAGCAGACATGGCCCTGGCAAAGATTTTATAGTCTGTGCTGAGGAGGGAGACCGGGCGCCAGTTCTTAAGGAGGCGGAGATCACCCTTCTTCGGCAGCAGGACAATGACCACCCTACGCCAAGAGAGGGGCATCTCCCCGGTCGCCAAACTTTCCCCCAGGACCCGCGCGTAGTCGCCCCCCAAGACGTCCCAGAATGCCCTTTGGAACTCCACGGTCAGCCCGTCCAGCCCCGGGGACTTTCCCCTAGAGAGCTGGCGGAGGGCGCCGGTCAGCTCCGCCAGGCTTAGCGGAGCGTCCAATTTTTCGGTGCCCTCTGGGCTGACCTTCGGGAGGTCCTCCCACAAAACTCTGCGCGCATCCTCGCTGGACGGATCCGGAGAGAACAGAGCCCCGTAATAGGCGCGGGTCTCCGCGCTGATTCCCTCTGGATCCGAGACCAGAGATCCATCGTCGGCCAGCAGCCCCAAGAGCTGCTTACGGACCCCCCGTCTTTTTTCCAGCGAGTAGAAGAAGGGGGAGCCGCGGTCCAGGTCCCGCAGGAGCTGGATCCGCGACCTCACGTACGCGCCTCGGGACCCGACGAGCTGCAGGTCCTTCAGCGAGCCCTTCTTCTCTTTGTACACCTTCCGCAGGGCCGGGTCCTCGACGACCTGACCGAGACGGGACTCCAGGTCGAGCACCTCCTTCTCCAACCGCCCGACCCGGGCCTCCCGCCTCTTGGTCGACCCCTTCGCGTACTCCTGACAGAAGAGACGGATGTGAGCCTTGCCCACGTCCCACCATAGCCTCAAGGAGGGGAAGCCCCCCCGCTTCCTTCTCCAGTCAGCCCAGAACCAACGAAACGAATCCCGGAACCGCACGTCCTCCAGCAGCAGTTTGTTAAAATGGCAGTACGCGGACCCCCCCACCACGCGCGCAGCGGAGTGAGCTCCGCCCACACCAGGTGGTGATCCATGCACGGCACCGGCCGCATGGAAGCCGCCGGAATGCAGGAGACGTACGCCCGAGAAATGTAGATGCGGTCGATTCTGGACCTTCCTCCCCCAGACCTCATGCTAGTGAAGGCGCTGGAGTCGGGGGGGAGATTTCACCAGACGTCCACCAAGTCGAAGAACCCGACCAGGTCCCTCAACTTCTCCATCGCCGCCAGGCTTCGTGGGGGACCCGAACGGTCCCTCGCCTCGCGGGTGCAGTTAAAATCCCCCCCGAGGATGACGCACTCGCCCACGTCGACGGTGCCCAAAATAGCGGAGACACTTCTTCGAAGAAGTGCACTTGCTGCACACCGGTCTGAGGGGCGTACACGTTCACTAGGTGGAGCGGCACGCCCCCCAGGCAAACAGTGACCTGGAGCAAGCGGCCCGGCACGTGCTCCTTGACCCCCAAGATCTCCGGCTGAAAATGCGGGGCCAGCAAGATAGCCACCCCGCTAGAATTGTTGGCGAGGTGACTCATGCTGACCCCTCCTTGCCACTCCAGGAACCATGTGGCTTCATCTCCCGGAACGGTGCGTGTTTCTTGCAGGAAACACACTGCATACTTCCCGTCCCGAAGGACTGAGAAGTTGTTGAATCTGCGGCGCGCCTCCCTGCTGCCGTTGATGTTGAGGCTGGCTATGGTTATCTTCATGTCAGAAGCATAGTGCAACCTCTACCTACACCTAACGGGGGGAGGGAGCGCAGCCGCTGGTCAGCCACCACTTCCTCAGCAGCCCAGTGAGAAACGTTCTGAGCCGACGCAGCTCAAGCGGGTCCACGCCCTCGTCCGCGCCCAAGATTTTAACGGCGGCGCGGACGGACACAATGAGCAGTGCCAGCTCTGACCACCTGTCGAGGGCCAGCCGGATCTTATTTTGCCGACCCCGGCACGTGGCCATAAAGTCCCGGAGTTCCCTTACGGGAATGAGGAGAGACTTGGCGAGGGGCACGAGGTCATCCAGCGCCTCATGGACGGTGGAGTCCAAATCGTCCTCTGTGCCCATCACCGAGTCCCCATCCTCCTCCAGGGGGTCGTCATCAGCGGCCGACCCGTCCGTCGCGCTGTGCGCAACGAACGGCTCGGCCACACCAGCCGGCCCCGCCTCCGCCCGGATCCCACCCCCAGGATCGGCGGCAGAGGATTCCTCCCTGGGCTCCACTAGGGGCGCCGGGCCAGAAGACGGTGGCGGTTCGGAGTCCCCCCCGCCTCAGATGCCAGAACGACCGGAGAAACCAGGGAACGAACAATTCCCAGCTCCTCCAGTACGTCCGGCACCAGAGACGCAGCCAGGGGGCCATCCTCCTCCCCGCCACCAGCCTCCGACCCAGCGGATGGGGTGTTTTCAATTAAAACCTCCACTGGGATGAGCAGCCCCTGGGAGATGTCCGGGTCGCATTGGGCGAGCTCATTTTCCTCGAGCTCGCCCGACCCAGACCCCAGGCCGTCCGACCCGGCGAGGGTTAACGGCACCGATAAAATGTCAATAGCCGCGGGTTGTTCCGCGACCCCCCCCACGGGCAGGGTCTCGTCCCCATCCCCGGGAGTCACGTGCCGGACAGACACATCTGCCTCAGCCTCCCGAGGGACAGGTGACCCCTGCCGATCGCTGGTGATGACGACAGCGGTGGGGGGGGGTCGCAGTACCCGCGGCGGGTGACGACTCCCCCTGCTCGGAGGGACCTTCCTCCTCCCGGTCCTCCTCCTCTTCCAGGGGGTCGCGCCTTCTTTTTAGCATGGAGGGAGCGAGGGAGACCTCCATGTCTGGAGAGGCCTCCTCCTCTGCTACCTCCAGCGGAGCAGGTTTGTCGGGTTCCTCGGGCCCGAGCCCGGCCGCAGGTATTGGCGTTACCGCTGCGGCGGTTGCGGCCACAGGATCGGGCACGAGGCCCCTCCCACTCGCGTCTGTCCTGATTAACTCCGCGAGGAGCGCGGGTGTAAGGGGCGCAAGGGGCAAGGGCTGGCCATCCACGGGGGGACCCGCCCTAAGGTGTTTATTTTTCTGCCGTGCCTTCTTTCCGGCCGGACGCGCTCCCTCCCCCCCGCCGGAGGCCTTGGTGGCATCGGCCCCCGAAGTCGACTGCGCATCAGACGTTCCCGACACGCAGGCAGATCCGGGGGGAAGAGCGGCGGCAGCACCAGCCTCGGCCGCACGAGATGATCCGGCGGCCTTGGAGGCGGGGCAGTTTTTCCGGATGTGCCCCACCTCCTTGCAGGCGTGGCACCGCACACTGTCCGACGTCCAGAAGACGCGATAGGCGGACCCTCGTGGTGGACGACGAACGCCCCGTCGGTGACCTCCTCCCACACCAGCTGGATAAACAGCTGGCGCCGGAAGGAGAAGACGTGGCGAAGGCTGGCTTCCCGGAAGCCGAGCGGGATGGGCGTAATCCCCGACCTCACCTCCCCAAGTTAGCATAAATGGGTGAGGAGGAGCTCACCAGGAACATAGGGCAGGACGTTCGAGATGACGATCCTCTGCGCGGTGGCCTCGAGAGGATCCACCGGCAGGAAGGTCCCGCCCACGGTGAGCCCCTTGGCGACAGTCAGGGACACCGCCCGCTCCGACGCCAGGAAGAACACAGCCTTCCCGTACATTTTTGAGGCCGCGACGATGGCTGAGGGGCCGACAACCCCAGCCATGGCTTTAACGCAGGCCTCAATGGTCATAGTGGGGTGAGTGTAGCTCTTCAACCCAAGCTTTTTTGTCATAAGTTTAAAAGGTGACGGGGCAGCAGAAGCAGCGGGAGCAGCTGTGGCTGTGGCTGCCACTCCCGCATAAGTCCTGGCTGGCCCCACCACCGGCGAAGATGCAGTCGCCATTATGGGGTGTTTTTATAAGGGCTAAACTCACCCCAAGTCGCAGGCCTGAAGGTGTTAATGGCCTCAGGTATTTTTTGGTCCTCTATTGAGCAGAGGGAGCTGTTTAAAATGAAGACACACCTCTCCCTTTATTGATTGAAATTGGGAGCGAGGCCTTCTCCCCTCTGCTCAATAGGCAATTAATAAAAAGAGATGAAATTGAGGTGCCTCAGAGAAATAGGCAGAGAGAGACAAAGAGAGAGAGAGAGGGGGGGTGGGAAGGCGGGAGGCCGCAAGGGCAGGGTTGCCACTCAGGATGGTGGGTGGGTGGGTTTTGGCAGGGGTGCACTCTCCGATGGGAATTTAAAGTCTTTGAAGGTGGTCTTCTGGCAGGGGGAGAAGATGTCTTCACCTGGGAAAGCTGGAGATGCCCCAGGCACAGTCCCACACCAGGTCTTAACGATGTAATTGGACTTCACCTAGGCAGCTCCAGCTGTCCCAGGTCAGGCAATTGAAGGGGTGCTTATTAGTGGTGTGTGTGGCCTAGTTTTTAACAAGAGCCACACACAGACACCCCTTGATGATCTGGCCTTGTTTCTTCTTTTCTCCCCCCGCCTAAAATACAAAGTCTTTGGGAGAGTGCACCAAGTAACACCCACCTGAAAGATGATGTTGTTCTTCCCTCCTTCCAAACAGTTGGTGGTTGCTAGTTGTTTCTCTCCCCTCTCCCCCTCTCCTGAAGTGGAGGCCAATTTGGGGAGGCAGTAATGGAAAGGCCTCTCCCCTGGTTGGTGTTGTTGCTGGCCTCCCTTCTCCTTCTCCTCCTCTGTCCTCTCTCTCCAGGCACCTCAGTTGCTGTGATGATGGTGGAGGTGGAGGTGGTGGTGGTCTATCGATATCCACCTCTTCCTGGTCAGGAGACCACCACTTTCCACTCTCCTGGTTTGGCTGCTCCTTCTCCTCCTGCTGACTGACGCAGCTGCACAGCCAGAAATGCTGGAACAGAGGGTAACTTAAGACTGAAATACAGAAGCCTGCTGTGGCTTTATATACAGGGGTGGTCACTGCCAGTACTGCAGTATAGAATCAGTTCTTCTCTTAAAGGCACATACACAGCAGGCTCGAATTTCCATGCCCCGTGGAGGCGGGTTTGGAGGTAGGAGTGGGGGGAAAATTGCAGAATCAGGATGCACGAACCCTTCCCAGCCCCAACCCGCCTCCATGCCCATTTCCCAGGAGGCGGGTACCCGAACTGTGCTGGGAGCCGCCTCCCCGAGGTGGGAAGATGATTGGTGCCAATTAACTGCCTGTTAACAGGTAGTTAACAGGCAGTTTTTGGCCTAATCCCTATTTTTAGCCCTGAAGTGTGGGCTGCCCGATGGCTCCAAACCATGCCAAGTTAGCAAGGTGGACCGTCGGGCTGAAGGGCTTGGAGGTTCGAGATGTCCGGTGTTCAGGTGAGTGATGGGTGCATGAGTGCAGAGATATGTGTGTTTGGTGTGTGTAAAGTGTTTAAATAAGTTTTACTTACCTTTACTTACTAATGTAGCCTTCCTTCCTTCAGATCTCGGGATTCCCTCATCTCGCCGTCACAGAAAGCAGAATGGCCACGAGCTGTCAAAAGTTGCAGCATTCTGCTTTCTGTTCTGGAGAGATTTCTAACTGAGTCTGTGGAGAAGGACTCAAGTTAGAAGTCAGATTGCCAGTGTTTGGCCGCTTCACAGAGCTGTCAAACACTGATATTTCATCTGTCAAAAGCTCTTGACAGATGAAATGACAATCCCTGACGTCACCGGTAACCGGATGTCCCTTAATTGGCCTGCTGAGCCCGATGGGTGGGCTCAACAAGGTAAATCAAGGGAAAATTGCGTGGGTTGGCCACAAATCGATGGAAGCGGGACTACAACCCAAAAAGTGGGAGTCCCACCTACATCACGTCCCCATTGACAAAATCCAGCCCATAGAGTACAAAATCAAGGAAGTTATGATGAACCTTTATAAAACATTGGTTCGGCCTCAACTGGAGTATTGTGTCTAATTATGGGCACCGCACTTTAGGAAGGATGTGAAGGCCGTCGAGAGGGTGCAGAAAAGATTTACAAGAATGGTTCCAGGAATGAGGAACTTCAATTACGTGGATAGACTGCAGAAGCTGGGGTTGTTCTCCTTAGAGCAGAGAAGGTTGAGAGGAGATTTGATAGAGGTGTTCAAAATCATAATGGGTCTAGACAGAGTAGATAGAGAGAAACTGTTCCCATTGACGGAAGGGTCGAGAACCAGAGGACACAGATTTAAGGTGATTGGCAGAAGAACCAAAGGCAACATGAGGAAAAACTTTTTTACGCAGCGAGAGGTTAGGATCTGAAACCACTGCCTGAAAGGGTGGTGGAGGCAGATACTATTGTGGCGTTCAAAAGGGAGTTGGATAAGTACCTGAAGGAAAAAAATTTGCAGGGCTACGGGGAAAGAGCGGGGGAATGGGACTAGCTGACGTGCTCTTGCCGAGAGCCGGCATGGGCTCGACGGGCTGAATGGCCTCCTTCTGTGCTGTAACCATTCCATGATTCTATGATCTCTGATTCTATGGTCACAGCTGGGTCGGGCCAGCAGATGGAAGTCCAATGGGAGGTGGGACATACTGGCCCGATTCTCCTGCTGTTTGTTGATATGGAGTCGGTGGATTGAGGTTCCAGTTACTTTCCATTGTGGCTGAGATGCCACAGGAGAGGGTCCTTTTTATATTAATTTATTTTTATTAACTTTTAGCTTTTGCCTGTTAAGTGAGTTTCTGTTGGAAGAATGGAAATGTAATCATAAGACTTGAGCTGGAAAATTAGCGAGTGTGAGTCAGGTTAAGAGAGTACAATCTATGTCTGCAAGGCAATCAGTGTTGAATTATAAATGTGGATTAGGTAATATAGAAACATGTGATTCCTCATGTGGCGAGGAGGAAAAAAAGGATTAAAAAGTGAGTCTTTGAACAGACACTTTGGAATTGGTTCAAGGTCTAGCCAACCAAGAACCTTGAGCTTGGGAATTGTAAAGTGTTTTGAATTTCCCGGTGAACTCGCAAGGTTTGGCTGTAAGCGCATTGTTATGTGTATCTTTAATTATTGTCAATAATGGTTATCACTGTATGCTTAATTTCTGTGATTGTCTATAAATGCTTTTGAACCCTATTATTTTGAGGAGCAATTTATCAGTAAGAGCACCCAGCCTCCAACATGCCCTCTTCTCTGCTTTAGGTCACTCTGCTGATGTCCTTTGTCTTCTCAGAGGTGACTCTGAGGATTTCACTTCTGGGCTTTTTGTTGCTTTCAGAAAGTTGGCTGCGATTAACTTTTTCGACTCCATGCTGCTTTCCTCCTCCGCCTCACCATTTCACCCGTCGCCTTTCTCCTACTCGGAAGAAGCATCAGCATCTATTGATATGGATTAACCATCTGTGCAGCTCAGAACATAAAAATAATGAGTTTATGGTATTCAGAAGATTGTCATCTGTGAACCTTTATTATTTAATCAAGACTATACTGCAGTAGATTCCAAATTCAACGCAGCAGGTGCCAGCTTGACTGATACAGCAGGTATCCAGTATTGGTCTAAATTTACCACCGAAAGTTCTATGCTAACCCCACACGAGGCGGGTCTCCAATTAATGATTGCTTTTCCACCGTATTCAACTCCCAGATTTAAACATTTTTTTATCATACAAGGGTATTTTCAAAAGGTTCATTGTTGGTTAAGATCAAACTACTGTACTCAGCTGCAACAGGAGAACTGTCTTACTTAAACCAAAGGAAGAAAGGCTGACAGGAAAAGGCTGCAGGGGGAAAGAAACTGTCGACAATTATCAGAATGGGTAAATATGATGAAAGAATTCTCAGAGATGTTTCAGAATTGGGCTCTGGTGAAGGGTCTTCACCACTGTTTCAATCCAACCCTCATCCTTTCTTGCAGTCACAAGATACTGTCCATATTAATTTATGATTGTAGAATTATTGCAATAGCCTAGAATTAAAACAGCAGAAAGAGGACTATCATATGCGTGTGTAAGGCATTCATCTGCTAATAACAACAGTCATTTTTAGGGTCCTGGGTGTGTATCTTTTCAATAAATAAAACAACACTTGATCTTTCACTTCCAGCTATTCTTGCAACCATTTTGCAACTCCTCTTCTGTCCAGTTAAGTAGATGCAGCAATCATTAAAGCAACACTACCAATATATACCAGTGCATCTATATCCTATTATAAAAAGGATATAGAGGCACTGGAGAGGGTGCAGAGAAGATTTACAAGGATGATACCAGAAATGCGAGGTTATACCTATTGGAAAATCATAATGCAGTCAAGCAGAGTCAGCATGGATTTATGAAAGGGAAATCATGTTTAACAAATTTGCTGGAGTTCTTTGAGGATATAATGAGCAGGGTGGATAAGGGTGAGCCAGTGGATGTTGTGTATTTGGATTTCCAGAAGGCATTCGATAAGGTGCCACATAAAAGGTTACTGCATAAGATAAGAGCTCATGGAGTTGGGGGTGATGTATTAGCATGGATAGAGAATTGGCTAACTAACAGAAAGCAGAGAGTTGGGTCATTTTCCAGTTGGCAAACAGTAACTAGTGGGGTGCCACAGGGATCGGTGCTGGGGTCTCAACTATTTACAATCGACATTAATGACTTGGATGAAGGGACTGAGTGTAATGTAGCCAAGTTTGCAGATGATACAAAGATGGGTGGGAAAGCAAGTTATGCAGAGGACTCAAAGAATCTGCAAAGGGATATAGACAGGCTAAGTGAGTGGGCAAACATTTGGCAGATGGAGTATAATGTGGGAAAGTGCGAGGTTATCCACTCTGGCAGGAAAAATAAATAAGCAAATGTGGAGAGAGATTACAAAATGCTACAGCTCAGACCTGGGGTTCCTTGTGCATGAAACACAAAAAGTTAGCATGCAGGTACAGCAAGTAATCAAAAAGGCAAATAGAATGTTGACCTTTGTTTCAAGGGGTTTGGAGTATAAAAGCAGGGAAGTCCTGCTACAACTGTACAGAGTATTGGTGAGGCCACACCTTGAGTACGGCGTAAAGTTTTGGTCTCCTTATTTAAGGAAGGATATACTTGCATTGGAGATAGTTCAGAGACGATTCACTCAGTTGATTCCTGAGTTGAGGGGGTTGACTTATGAAGAAAGTTTGAGCAGGTTGGAACTATACTCTTTGGAATTTAGAAGAATGAGAGGGGATCTTATTGAAACGTATAAGATACTGAGGGGGCTCAACAAGGTAGATGCAGAGAGGATGTTTCCCCTCGTTGGGAAATCTAGAACTCGGGGGCATATTTTCAGAATAAAGGGTCGCACTTTTAGAACTGAGGTGAGAAGGAATTTTTCTCTCAGATGATCGTAAATCTGTGGAATTCTCTGCCCCAGAGAGCCGTGGAGGCTGGGTCATTAAATATATTTAAAGTGGAGATAGACAGATTTTTTGCAAGATAAGGGAGTGAAGGGTTATGGGGAGCGGGCAGGGAAGGGGCTTTGAGCCCATGATCTTATTGAATGGCGGAACAGGCTCGAGGGGCCAAGTGGCCTATTCCTGCTCCAATATCTTATGTTCTTATGTTATATATGGGATCTTGGGTTTTATAAATAGAGGTATTGAGTACAAAAGTAGAGACGGTATGCAGAACGTTTATAAAGTGCTGGTTCGGCCACAACTGGAGTATTGCATCCAGTTCTGGCCACCACACTTTAGGAAGGATGTGAAGGCCCTTGAGAGGGTGCAGAGGAGATTCACCAGAATGGTTCCGGGGATGGGGGATCTTAGCTACAAGGACAGGTTGAAGCAGCGGGAATAACAACAGAAAACGCTGGAAAAACTCAGCAGGCCAGGCAACATCCGTGGAGAGAGAAACAGAATCAACGTTTCGGGTCGAAACCCTTCTACAGAACTGAGAAAAAAAGGCAGGAAATGAAAAGATTAAAAGGCAGTTTGGGGGCTGAGAAATGGGGGAGGGGATGAAAGAAGAGACATTGGGGCAGAAATTCGGGTCGGGGGCTTGCCGCGCGTGCAAGCCCCAGATCTGCACTTACCCGACGCGCCGGCCATTGAGCTTCAGGGACACCTGGAATTGCTGTTTTAAAATGTTGACTCCCGGGCAGCGTCTGACATCACGCCGCCCAGGAGTGCAGCCAGCGCAAAGCCTGTAGCGCGCAGTGCAAGTGAGACACGCCCCTTGAGGTCTCGTTTTAAAAGGACCCGCCCCCAATGTTTCTCACAAGCTGCAAAGCATTTTTACATGTAGAGCAGCATTTTAAATAGGTTTTTGGTATTTTTAAGAAGCTTTTGTTAACTTTTATAAAAAATTTTAAAACGTTTACATCATTTTGAAGAATCTGAAGTAGTTTTAAACAGAATTAAAGCGATTTAAAGACTTTTAAAAGCCCTGAAAGCATTTTTTCCATTCCATTTATTTAATTAGCAACATCGTCGTCGTATGTGTCTTCACACTGTTCCCTTTGGGGAACTGTATGAAGTGGTGGAAGGATTTCTGGCCATGATTAACGCTCCTTCCGTGACCGTAACCATCTTTGTACCAGCCATTAGGGTGGTTAGTCCTATGGTGGGAGGGTTTTACGGGCTCCCACAACCTATACGAGGGGGGGGGGGGCACCCACACCCACGGACGCAAATATCCCACTGGATGTCTACCCAGAATTTAGAGCCGGAGCTCCGACTCCACTTGCCGGGACTGTCTGGAGCGGGGTTAGAAACCCTACGCCGTGTGGCCCAGCGGCGGGGATGCTACCGCTACGCCAAAGGCCCACTCAGATTAGCAACGTGAAATGGCTGGAATGAGCACAATTCACGGCATTAAAAGAACTCACAATTGAACTGATGATGACCTCAGCAATCTCCTCAACGAGGTGGAGGCACAGCGCCTGCTCATCATTGGTAATGAGAAGTCCAAGGCGCCGCAAAAAGGACAGATGATAGCTTGGTCTTTCAAGTGGCAGCATAGGGCTCCAGTCATGGGGAGGGAAAAGGCGCAGGAAACGTATGGGTGTCACCTTTTGCGCAGAGTGGGCCTTTTGCGTAGCGGTAAGCATCCCCGCCGCTGGGCCAGAAGGAGTAGGGTTTCGAGCCCCGCTCCAGACAGTCCCGGCAAGTGGAGTCGGAGCTCCAACTATAAATTCTGGGTGGACATCCAGCGGGATACTTGCGTCCGCGGGTGTGGCTGGCCCCCTCCCCTCAGATGGGTTGTGGGAGCCCGTAAAACCCTCACGCCATAGGACTAACCACCCTAATGGCTGGTATGAAGATGGTTATGGTCACGGAAGGAGCGTTAACGTGGCCAGAAATCCTCCCACCACTTCATACAGTTCCCGAAAGGGAACAGTGTGAGGATACGTACGACGATGACCTCTTGCGCAATGCACCTCCTTGGACCCTCAGTCGCAGATGCGAGGGGGCAAATCGTGCAATTGCTAAATTTTTCATTTTATGGACATGTAAAATGTTGGCCCAGTAATTCCATTCCAAACGCGTGAGTACGGTCGGGGTACTCACGCGTCTGGCCGGAGGAAATGCCGGTTTTCAGCATGCACAGCACATGCGGGGAAAACCGGCATTTCCTGTCCTCTGAACGAAGGGTTTCAGAGGCAGAACGCGTGCGACTGCACAGGCAGCGCGTGCGCAGTAAAATTCGCCGGTTTCATTCATGCTTTCAGTGAGGTTAAGTCCTTACAACTTACACATGAAAAAAGCATGAGTACAGTTGCTCCAGAGGCTGCGGAGGAAGATATATTTTATCGTGGAGCTTCTGGAAGGCAATATTTTTGTTTGGGAAAGGGAGGAAAGTTATTTTAAGAAATGCTGAGGTAAGTTTTAAAGTTTATTTTTGTTTTTTAAAACGGGTTTTCAGTACTGTAGGTAGAAGGAGCAATTGTGGCTATGTGAATTGAATTTGCTGTGTTTATTAAATGTGAAAATGACTCCAACATTTTTAAGAAAGAAACTTTTCATCAGTAATATATTCTTTTAAGTAATTATGTATGTATGTCTGTATATATTCCTTTGCCTATATGTATGTATATATTCCTTTACTTATGTGTATGAATGTATGTATTTAATTATGACTTTTAGAGAAAGTAACTTATTGGAAAATCATAATTAAATACATACATTCATACACATAAGTAAAAGAATATATACATATACGTAAAGGAATATATACGGACATACATACATAATTACTTAAAAGAATATACTCCTGATGAATAGTTTCTTTCTTAAAAATGTTGGAAATGTTACATTACTCATTTTAGAACAGTCATTTTCACATTTAATAAACACAGCAAATTCAATTCACACAGCCACAATTGCTCCTTCTACCTACAGTACTGAAAACCCATTAAAAAAAAATTAACTTTAAAACTTACCTCATCATTTCTTAAAATAACTTTCCTCCCTTTCCCAAACAAAAATATTGCCTTTCAGAAGCTCCACGATAAAATATATCTTCCTCCGCAGCCTCTGGAGCAACTTTACACATGCTTTTTTCATGTGTAAGTTGTAAGTACTTAACCTCACTGAATCCATGAATGAAATCGACGAAGTTCACTGCGCACGCACTGCCTGTGCAGTCGCACGCGCTGTGCCTCTGAACCCCTTCGTTCAGAGGACTGGAAATGCCGGTTTTCTCCGCATGCGCTGTGCATGCTGAAAACCGGCATTTCCTCCAGCCAGACGCGTGAGTACCCCGACCGTACTCATGCGTTTGGAACGGAATTACTGGGCCATAAAGAGATATTCAAGGTGAGACGAGATAGTAATAGGACAGGTAATGAAACAAACAATAGCTCTAGATGAAGTGTGAAATGCGCTGGCAGAGTGAAAGACAGCTGCCATGTGGGAGAGAGAAAAATAAAAGGAAAAGGCACAAAACAAAAGTGTGGATAAAAAATTTAAAAATATAATAGGGGCCGAGGTTATGATCTGAACTTGTTGAACTCAATATTGAGTCCAGAAGGCTGTAAAGTGCCTAATCAGAAGATGAGGTGCTGTTCCTCGAGTTTACGCTGAGCTTCCGTGGAACAATGTAAGAGGCTGCAGATGGTGAGGTCTCAGTGGGAATGGAACGGTGAATTGAAATGACAGGCGACTGGAAGCTCGGGGTCACCCTTACAGACTGAACGGAGGTGTTCCGCAAAGCGGTCACCCAATCTGCGCTTGGTCTCCCCAATGTAGAGGAGACCACATCGTGAGCAGCGAATACAGTATACTAGATTGCAAGAACTACAAGTAAATCACTGTTTCACCTGGAAGGGGTGTTTGGGGCCTGGGGCAGTGGGAAGCGGGGAGGTATATGGGCAGGTGCTTGCATGGGAAGGTGCCGGGCGAAGGGGAAGGGGTGCTGGGGGTGATAGAGGAGTGGACGAGGGTGTCTCAGAGGGAGCGGTCCCTAAGGAATGCTGAAAGGGGAGAGGAGGGGACAATGGGTTTGGTGGTGGGATCATGTTGGAGGTGGCTGAAATGGCGGAGGATGATCCGTTGAATGTGGAGGCTGGTGGGGTGAAAGGTGAGGAACAAAGGGAACTCTATCATGCTTCCGGGAGGTGAGGGGCAGGGTTGAGGACAGAAGTGCGGGAGATAGAATGGACCCGGTCGAGGGCCGTGTCAACCACGGTAGAGGGGAATCCACGGTTGAGGAAAAAGGAAGACATGTTGGAAGCACTGGTCTGGAAGGTGGCATCATTGGAGCAGATGCAGCGGAGACAGAGAAACTGGGAGAATGGAATAGAGTCCTTACAGGAGGCGGGGTGGTGAAAGATTTGCAATATTTCTGCATTTCCCCGAAGGCTGTTATTAATAAACGGGACCCTGCGTGGACATTTTAATTCAAAAAGGGTACCCCAGATGGCGTCGGTGCCTCGTGGCAGAAAGCCTGTGGGATTTTAAAATGGACTCTGCAATGCAGACAGCTTGTGGATTGAAACCCAAGCTGCAGTTTTCTGTGAAGAGAGAATTTGTATTTTCAAACCAGACAGGACTCTGAATTATGTATTAGACCGAATTGGAGACAATTCTAAATTCAGTTTAGGCCTATAGTTAAGGCCATCAAGCAGTCTACATATATAATCGGAAGCAGATTAAGAGAACCATCGAGGGTGGACAGGCCCATCAAGGAACATCCATGACAATACAAGTCAATTATCGGGCCAGTAGATGCGATTACCTGCCATCTAAAACCAATTAGTATGGATTGCTACCATTATTTAAAATAGCCCACCAAGATTAAGACAAAGAACTAACCTGATTTGGCGCGCAGATAAGGGTTTTCGAAAGGAGTATAATTGAAGGCCCGCGGGTAGCAATCGCGCTCTGCTCTTCTCTTCTCTTCTCCCTCTGCCCGCTCTCGTGGCTGCTGCTCTTTCCCCATCCCGCGTTTACCCCCTGGCCTTTGCCCGTGCCTTTTCCCCACTCCATCTGGAACTAGCCCCGGCATTGCATCGGGCGGACACGGACAATTCAGGCCAGGCGAGGCGGGACGCGACGAGGGCAGGAGGGAAGACCAACTGAGGAAGACCGACTGAAGAAGACCAACTGAGGAGATGAACTGAGGGGAGGCTTCGAATTATCGGGCCTTCAGCCTCAGCCGAACTTCAAATATCTGCACACCAACTCAAACTGTCGGCTGGCGACGAAGAATCATCCCTGCAAGGTAAAGTACCCAAACAGAGACTTTAACTTTGGGGTACTCGAACCTGGACAACGCCCTTGCAGCACCCGGAGACCACGTGAAAACAGCAGGCTCCAGAGAGCACCAAGAGCGACCCCGAACCCCACCGCTGTTTTGAGTCCAACAAACCCTTTTGATTGGTGAGCATGAAGTTCTGACCCCTCATAGCTTAATCTAGTTAGGTATAGGGGGTGGGATAAGGATAAGGGGATTGTTAAGATAGTTGTTTTCCCTCGATGTGCCGTGTGTTCCCCATTCCCTGTATTAGTATAGTAGTTATTCTTTTGTAATTTTGCCTGTAGAAGTGTACACTAGTAATTTTCCATAAGATTGGATCAACTTTTCCTCTTCAATAAAATCTTGGTTTTGTTTACATTCAACCACCTGTCTACTCGAGTCTTCTCTGTACCGCCGCCTTGTACCTAAGTCTGGTGTCTCGAACCCAGGGGCGTGGGAGCGATTCGAACCACTCACAAAACAGTCAGAGGCATAACTGACTGGGCACACGTGCCACCACCACAGGCCACCCCCTACAGAAATGGCGACAGTGGCAGGACACCGGCAACAAGGTTGCGATGCAGTAGACAGTGGTTCGGATGAGTGAACCGTGATGGAGGAAAGGATTTCTGATTATATGTTTAGCAAGGTGAATATCACTAAGAAGTGGATCACCACTCTGTTAAGGGCTGGGCATCCGATAGATGCAGCAGCTAAGTGGACAGAGGGAAAGGAACACAAGAAGTCCTTAGAGAAGGCCGTTTGGCTGATGTGCTTTAAAAAGCAGGTCCAGCTCTTGGGCGGGCTCGTTGCAGCACAGGCAGTCGAGTTAAGGGAGTCAGCCCTGGAGATCCAGGATAAGGCTCTTGCAGGGGAAATGTTATTAGTAGCTTTGCAGGCTTTGAACCAAGAGAGAGTACATTTAGTGGGAGAACACAAGGACCAGTTGGAATACCTATGGTGCCAAGTCACCGAGGCTAAGGGAAACGAGTTCAGGTTGCGGGAGAAGAACGCCCGCTTGGCAAGGCAGATCAGGGAACAGGAAGAGAAAGTACAGGAGGTAAAAGCCGCTTACAAGCTAGCAAGTGAACAGGGGTTTGAGGAGGCAGACCACGGCCCCTGTAGAGAGAGGATAGAAAATCTGAGCCGGGCCCTCCGGAAGGCAAAAGGCATGGTATGCCTCATAAGCCCAAAGGCAGGCCAGGCAGATTTTATGGGGAACGAGGGGAGGACAGTCCCAACGTCACCGGTAGTGTCTAGGGACGACACAGTTGAGAGAGAGGAGACCTCACGGCCACCACCCGTAGTGCCAAGTTTCAGTGAGGTTTGGCAGCAAGAGGGGGTGGAACCGGGGGTGGAACCCGAAGTGGAGCCAGAGGAGGAGGCGGAGGTAGAGCAACCCCCGCCCGGGAGGCCGGAGCCAGGACCAATGTGCCCAGCGCGGCATTGGAGGTTCGGCCCACCCGCTAATGGCGACATTGAGGGACCCGTCCAAAACCAGTTCGTATTACCCTTTAACACCCAACAGCTCAGGGTTATGGTCAACCATATCCCGAAGCTTTCCGCAAAAGGAGACCCCTCGATCCACTTCAGGGAAATAGAGCAGACCGCCAGCGTCAACGACTGCGATGACGCTGAGAAGGCTAATATGCTGCTATTCTCCCTGGAGAGTAAGCTCCTCCAATCCCTCTCTGATGAGTGTAAAAGGGTACAGAGCGGGTACGAGGAGCTTAGAGATGCGATTCTAGAGGCCATGGGAATGGATGAGGGAAGTCCCTTCTCCCGCGTGGAGAAGGCGACCCAGCTTTCTGGGGAAACCCTGCAGGCTTTTGCGGACCGACTGTGGCCAGTCTACTGGAAGGCTTGCCCGGGGACGCCGGGCCGGGCGTTCCTGAACGGGGATTCCCTGATGCATTGGCCCCATTGCCTGGTGGCGAACAGCTTGCCACAGGTCCGGGCCAAGGCAAAGGCCTGGTTCGACCCCAAAGATCCCCAGGCCACAGAACTCACGGTAATTAGGCAGCTCACTCTGGCTTACAAGAACAGTAGGGGAGCTGATGCACACCCACCCAAGGGGAAGGTGCATGAGATAAAACCAGGAGTGCAGAGTAGAAAGGAATGGCACCAACACAAAGACCAATTGTTACGGGTGTGGGAAGGATGGTCACTGGCGGAAGGAGTGCAAAAACCCTTGGAAGGATAACAAGGAAAAGCATCCCACAGCCCCAGCCCAAAAGGCGGGGGTAGGGACCCCTTCCGCAGAGGTCGAGTCACTTTTGGACGCCATGAGGTCCTTATTGACTGGCCAGGGGAGATTAGCAGCTGCCACCGGTGCTCTCACCCCGTCAGCCCCATCCAACCCACAGCCGTGACTAGAGCCAGCGCAGCCTGTTTATCTGTGTTCGCTCCAATATGTTGAGTGGAGAAGACCCCTTTTGGAGATGGAGGTGGAAAAGGTGACAGGGACCTATCTGTTGGACACGGGGGCATCGCGCACCGTGATCTACTCAGCTAACCCCATCACCTCACCTCTCTCCAGCGGGGTCCCATACAGTCTATCGGGGCTCACGGGTAGGGTACAGGCCGGCTCGGTTTCCATCCCGCTCGCCATTCGGATAGGACTGCTTCGCTCCAAGTGGATGTGTGTCCTGATGAAATGGGATGTGGAGGGTGGAAGAGGGGTCCTAGGAGCCGACTTTATTGTAGGCCACGGGATCCTAGTGGATTTGAGGAATCACTGCCTTTGGGGGGCAGGTAGAGTAAAGAATGGTGAGATCATAGTAATCCCGGGTAAGGATGGGAAGGGGACTGTATTGATTTCTTTGTGGGTTCAATGACGAGACATTTATGAAAGAGAATGAGTTTTAATCTAAAGTCTGTTCAACTCTTTATACAGCATTTCAGGAGGCACCCTGCTAGTGATGCATCTAGAACAAAACTGAAACTAAACCCAAACTGCTTGTCTCTCACATGACCTCTGCTGGTCAGGCATAAGTAATCAATACCTGCAAACATGCAAATACCATCTCTATTTGCTGATATCATTACATCTCCTTTCCTTAAAACAAAAGTATTTTACTTTTAACTAACAACATGTTTTCTTTGTATTAATCTGCATTTTAACTGTAACACTTAATGAACTTACATTATCATTATCATGATCAAGGTTTTTTAACCTTGCTTTGTGTGTTCACATGAAATATGTCAATACACTAGAACTTGAAGAAAGAATAAGATAACATTACTTCCTTCTATAACAATAGTCCTTAAATTTGCTCAATGAGTCTCTCAGGAGGCTTCACGTGTCTTGAGGATTTTCTGATTGATTGTCCTTGAATCTGAGTTGTTGCCTCAGATGATTGGTTCTCAGCTGTGTGATCAGGTTGTTCAACAGTATCAGTCTCTTGACCTGCTGTGGCTGGTCCCATGAGAAGATCTCGACGATTTCTTCTCAGAACAGCACCCTCATCTGTCTGAATGGTGTATGATCTTGGTTGAACTTCACTCAGGACAGTTCCCTTCTGAGTCCATGTGTTTGTTTTGTCTTTGAACCTTACTTGGTCACCAGTGTGGAGTTCAGGTAGGTTTTGTGTTCCTCTGTCATAGTAGTACTTTTGCTTTTCTTTCTGTTGTTCTTTGAACTTCCTCACTTTCTCCCCGTCTTTTGTTTTCAGGAGGTTCTCCAGGATGGGTAGGTTTGACCTTAGCCGACGTCCCATCAGGAGTTGGGCTTGTGACTTACCACACTCGAGCGGCGTTGTGCGGTATACAAGCATGCTTTGGTAGAAGTCAGTTCCACTGTCTTTTGCCTTGTACATCAGTCTTTTCACTGTGTTTGCGGGCTCTCCTGGGTCAACAGCTCTGGACAACGTGTCTGCTGTATACATCAGCTTACCCGGTGTGTACGCAACATTCAGTTCATCATAGACTGTCTCTCCTTCACTTTCCACAACGAGGACTCTCTTTACCAGGTTCAGTCTCTCACAGGCTTTTAAACCTAGTATGGCTTGCACATCCTTTGGCACCACGATTAATGCTAGCGTGTGTTCTCTGTCCTTGTGTGTTACTTTGACAATGCATCTTCCTTTCACTGGTATATCAGTACCTGTGTATCCTGTCACTTTCACTTTTATTCCATGTATCTTTGGTCTGGGTCTAATTTTCTTAAAATCAGTCTCTGATATCACATTAACTTGTGCTCCAGTATCCAATTTAAATGGAATGTGTATGTCATTCACTTTTAGTGTCAACATCCAGTCTCTTTCTTCTTTTTTGTTTTCAGACACAACATCTACATAGAACTCCTCTATGTCGCTTTCATCTACTGCATGGACCTTGCTTTGTTGCACTTGGTTCTTGTAGCAATGGGCATAATGCTTGTTTTTGTTGCAACTATTGCATTTTTTACCATATGCTGGACAATTCTTTGGTGGATGCTGTGTACCGCATCGACTACATGACTTTCGATTGTCCCTTTCATTTTCATTCGCTGGCCACGCCTCTTTTTCACATTGGCGCTCTTTTTGTTAAACGGTTTGTGTCCGTTCATTCTCACTGCATCCACGTTGCAGCTATTGTCACTGAACAGCTCCTTTGCCTGCAACTTCACAGTCTCTGTAGCCCTACACAGTGCTATGGCTTTTCCCAGGTCTAGATCTTGCTCTCTTAGCAGTCTTTCCCTTAGACCATTATCTGGAATACCACACACCAGTCTGTCTTTTATCAGCGAGTCTGTCAGTCCCCCAAATTCACACGATTTGCTTCTGTTTCTCAGTTCAGTCACATACTGATCAATAGTCTCACCCGTTTTCTGTACACATGTGAAAAATCTGTGCCGCTCAAACGTCACGTTACGTTTAGGTATGCAGTAGGCCTCAAACTGTTCCATTATTTTATCTAGCTTCATTTTGTCTCCATTAGCAGCGAATGTGAAGTTATTATACACCTCCAGCGCTTCATCACCCACGACATGTAAGAACAGTGACGATTTCTTTTTATCACTTTTCTCATCAGCTCCGATTGCCGCTAAATACAACTCTACACGTTGTTTGAATCTCCTCCAATTTTCAGCCACATTACCTGTCAACTGAAGCGTCGCCGGTGGGTGTAAACCTTCCATTTTTTCACTTCGTTAGCTATTCTCCAATGGTAAGCAACGATGTTCACTTTTGGCTTGCTAATATGTGGAGAGCTGATTTCACTTTAGATTTTTCCTCTTCATCTCTTTCAATCACTTCTGACACCATGTATTGATTTCTTTGTGGGTTCAATGAGGAGACATTTATGAAAGAGAATGTCTTTTAATCTAAAGCTTTGTTCAACTCTTTATACAGCTTTTCAGGAGGCATTATGCTAGTGATGCATCTAGAACGAAACTGAAACTAAACCCAAACTGCTTGTCTCTCACATGACCTCTGCTGGTCAGGCATAAGTAATCAATACCTGCAAACATGCTATTAAGGCATCATAATCGAACAGGCAAATACCATTTCTATTTGCTGATATCATTACAGGGACCCTCTGCACCATGAAGCCCAAAGAGGATTACAACCTGGGGCTCATGGTCAGCAACACCCCACCAGAGTTCCAGGCATTTGTGCAGGCCCACCTGGCCACATTTGCCACTTACAAACACGACTGTGGGAGGGTCACAGGGTTTGAGGTCAGCGTAGACGGGGACCCCGTGGCCCGACCACAGAAACAGTATAACTTTTCCAGGGAAGCAGAGCCGGACATGGAAGCAGCCATGTCCTCGTTAGTGCAGCAGGGAGTTCTGAGACTGATAGCTACCCACGTGAATTCTCCGTTATGGCCGGTCAGAAAGCCAGACAATTCCTGGAGGGCCACGGTGGACTATCGGGTGCTCAATAGCAACATCCCAGCCTGCGCATCCACAGTAGCAGCAGTTGCCAACCTCATCGGGAGTATTCCAGCATCCGTGACCACTTTTACGGTGCTGGATATTTCAAAGGGGTTTTGGTCCATCCCTGTAAGGAGGGAGGATCAGTACAAGTTTGCCTTTACATTTAAAGGGCAACAGTACACGTGGAACTGTTTGCCACAGGGCTTCCACAACAGCCCCAGCATTTTCCATCAGTGCATGGCCGACAGTTTAAAGGATTTTAGCCAGCCCACACAGTTGGTTCAATATGTGGATGACCTGCTCCTGTTCATTGATTCGAAAGAGGAGCATGGTCCGCTATTGGCCGAACTGCTGGAGCTGTTAGGACAGAATGGTTTCAAGGTAAATCCCAAGAAAGCGCCAGCAGGAGGTGAAATTCCTCGGTCTGACCATGCGCGCTGGAGAAAGGGCCATAGATAAGGCTGGGGAAGGAGAGTCCCGGGACCCCTATCGGGCAGGTCCGGTAGCCGCAGTCCAGGACAAGGGAGGCACACAGGGGGTAGTTTTGGCCCCAGACATAAAGCAGGCCTGGGCCCAGGATCCCATCTGTAATGCCATCCCGGTGAGGAAAGAGAAAGGGGAGCCCCTAGAAGGTCCGTTCGGGCCAGCGGACGATCCTTCAACACAGGTTTTAAAACAGGCCGCTGGTTATATCAACCAGTGTAAGCTGCTTACACCTGAAAGGGGAAAACAGCCAGTTGGAACAGGGTCTGAGGATAAAGATCCTCAGCCCACAGCAGGAGCGAGTTCACAGACTGCACAGGCAGGCGCAGTGGCTTGCTTAAAGGGAGGGGCCATCCGGCCCATCAATTGGGACACTGCCCCACTCTTCTGGGATCCAGACGAGGGGGAGGGACCTGAGGGCAAAAACCCCACCCCAGACCCAGCCATGGGACCTGGGGGCGGAGACTCTCAGCTCGCAGCAGCTGGCTGTGAAAAGTTACCTGCCCCCAGCCCAGGTTCGGGAGGTGTCAAGCCTGGGGGAGCAGCGGTTCGGGTCAAAGGCCCAGCAGCCAAGAAAGCCCCACCCGTCAAAGCCCCTAGAAGGTCCCCACGGACGCCCCAGCTGAGAAAGCCATGGTCACCAGCCCTGCAGTTACCAAGGGCCGCCCCTCGAGTCAGGGAGAGGTCCAAGGACACAGGCCCTCATCCAGCAGCCACGGGCTGCGAGGGACCAACAGTCAAGGATGGTACGGTCATGCCGGGGGCAGCAACGAGCCGCAGTCCGACCAGGGATTAGCCTGGCCGCCCGGAGACGGGCAGCGGATGTATACAGTTTAGTTTAAGTTAAGTTTAAGTAAAGTGTAATTATTTAGCTTAAGTTTGGGTGTTTATGATTTAAATTAAATAAGGTGATGGGTAGTTTTAAGTTAAGTAATCTGTTAAGAGTGTATCTTTGGGTCGAGGTCGCGGGACCCGACCATGCTTCACCAAGCCAGAGAACCTCTTGGGGACCTGGCTGCATGTTCTTTTACATCTTTTTGCAGAAAGATTTTCAGAATGGAATGGATCATGATCCTATTCGCCCTGATCGGGATGATTGTGGATAGGAGGGGCGACGTCCAGGACTCCCACATCTACGGGTGTTCGGGAGACAAGGCGCCCCTTGCGATCGATGGGAGCGGTGAACAGGATGCGGAGGAGACCGCCGTTTACTTCCATGAAGGAAGGTGGCCAGGATGGCTGGGGTCCAATTCATCTCAGTACTCCAGCCAAACCGGATTCACTTACGGGGAAGCCTCCCTCCTGTGCCCCTGGGTACGAGTCGTTGCCACGAAGGTCAGCGTCACCGTTGGAAAGAGAATATGTTTGACGTGTAAAGGACACATTCCACTGGATAGGTGGTGGTGGCTCAGGAAGTTGAGCAAGGACATGAGGAACCCCGAAGTCGACTGGGATCGGTTGGGGAACAACACCCATCGGACGATTACAGGTACTCATGGAGGATTAAGCATGTGTTGGGACAAGTGGTGGGAACCGGATCAAGAGATTTACATCTGTATGTGGGGGTCAGAGAAGGTCTGCCCCGCAGGCATATCCATTATGTTCCACCGGCAGTGGCACGACACCAGGAAGGGGATAAGGTGGGATGCCAGCCGGAAGGTGTGTGCGGTCCCGTACTCCCAGATCCCAGTCAATGTCACTGAGCTGGTAACTGTAATGTATGTACCTTTAAGGGGGAGAACTACTTTTTACAGCTCCTGTATCCTGTAGTACCGGCAGTGACCACACCTGTATTTAAACCCTGAGTAGTGATCTGTACAGTCAGTTGCAGTTTGAACCCTCATTCAGTAAACACCTGTTGATCGTTCCCTGCAGTCTGTTGTCTGATTATTGAAGGACACAACATTAAGATACACGGAAATAACATTGGTGATGACGCAGATTCTGTAGTGTATGCACCTTGAAGAAGGAACTATATTCTGCAGCCCCTGTATACTGCAGTACCAGTAGTGACCACCCCTGTATATAAGCCTGTATAGTAGTTCCAGTTTTGTCTCCATTCAGTAAACACCTGTTATAACCAACTTCTGCAGGCCGTGTCTCAATTACACACGGACATTACATTGGCGACGAACAGATCCGAACTTACCTACAGTTCTGCACCACCTCACGGGGATCCATCCCTGAAGCGAAGTTATTAGAGGTCGAATCCAGAAGGAAGAAATCCAAAAAGAAAAATCAAACAGAAGAAACGGGCATCGACCGTGGGCAACCGCCCTCTGATTCATCGAATTCGAAGATTTGCAGGAGAGGCTGTCGAGAGCTGGGCTTGGTTATCCAGTCTATGGTGTTCCAGCTAATCGGGCTGGTGGCAGGTAGTACACTGATCCTTCCTGGGCTGCGGCGGGCTAGAGCTCAATCAGGTGGCTTTTCAACGGGGCCGAGCAGCGTTGTCGGGAAGAGGAGAGAGAGAGAGAGGGTGGAGCACACAGGGTGCGGCCGGTGCTACGAAGCCGGGCAGCGTACAGACCCGAGAAGAGGGAGGGAAGTGTCCCATAGGGTCTGCTCTGATGACGGGAACAGTAATTAAAATAAAAGGAAAATAAATTAGAAGCACAGAAAGCCGCGAGGAGCTGCAGTTTGCCACGGGGACCACGGAGAGCGGCGTTGGCAGCAGCGCGGGGGGAAGCGCGCGAAGACCATAGGGTGTTGCCATCAAGGCATAAAAATGCCAGCAACAGCGCTGGCAGCAGTGGAAAAGGCAGAAAGCGCGGGAGGCGCCATCTTAATCCAGCGGGGAAGAAGGCAAAGCACGGGAGGCAACATTTTGTTCAATCGGGGAAGAAGGCAAAGCGCGGGAGGCGCCATCTTAGATCTCCAAGATGCCGAAGACTGGCAATATCACTGCCTTCGATAATGCAACAGAAGACTGGACCACGTATGTGGAAAGAGTCGAAGTATATTGCAAGGCAAATGAAGTAGCCGATGAGAAAAAGGCATCGGTACTACTAAACTTAATGGGTGCAAGAACGTACGGCCTATTGCGGAACCTGATCACTCCAGTCAAACCAATGGAGAAGAGTTTTAACGAAATTGTTGATATCCTACAGGAACACCTAAATCCTACACCGCTGCTGATAGCAGAAAGATTTAAATTCCACAAGAGAAATCAGCATAAAGATGAGAGCAATGCTGATTACCTTACGGAACTACGCAAGCTATCAAAGCACTGCCAGTTCGGAGCAGGACTGGCAGATACCCTACGGGACAAATTTGTCTGTGGACTCCTGAGTGAAGGAACCCAGAAGAGGTTGCTCTCAGAGAAAGAGCTGACACTAGATAAGGCTTTCAGCGTGGCAGTATCGTACGAAGCAGCAGCAAGGGGAGCTGCGGAAATACAGCAAAAGCCACAGGAATACGGCACCCATGAAATGACACGGGGATTTGAAAAATGTTATCGCTGCAGCAGAACAACCCATGACCAGAACGACTGCTGGTCCAAGGACAAAACATGCAGGCAATGCGGAAAGATGGGACACATTGCACGAGTTTGCAGGTCCGGGAAGAAGGCTAACGACAACAAAAAGACTATTAAGGAAAAGTACAGGAAAATACAAAAGATGACGGACAGTAGTTCCGAAGACCAGAAGAGCGATAGTGAATCCGGGAACAAGAGACTAAGCTGTCTCAAACTACACAATGTAATCGCAAAAGAGGATCACTGAACCATTTGGGTCACCCTCACGATAGCAGGGTCCCAAGTCAAAATGGAATTGGATACAGGATCAGCCCTGACCGTCATGAATCGACGAGACTATGAGTGGCTATTCTCACACATACCCTTGAAAGACACATCCATTGTCTTGAAGACATATACGGGGCAGAAAGTATACCCCAGAGGGAAAATAAGGGTGCCTGTCGAATACAACGGCAAGGAAATACAGACATTGTATCTGTACATACTGCAAGATGGTGGACCACCGTTATTGGGACGTGAATGGATCAGAAAGATAAGTTTAGACTGGCACACCATTCAGGCACTGACTGTGGCTGGTAAAAAGGATGACGACGTCACACCTGGATGATTGTCAAAAATCTTAGCTAACGCTAAAGAGGTATTTCAACAAGGACTGGAAACTCTTAAAGGCATAACCGCCTCGATAAAAATAGAAGAGAATGCAATTCCCAAGTTTTTCAAAGCAAGACCTGTGCCGTATGCAATTCGCCCAGCCGTCGAGGCAGAGCTGGAGAATCTGGAGAATGCAGGCATGTTATCTAAGGTAGACTGGAGCGAGTGGGCGACACCCATCGTTCCTGTCATGAAGAAAACGTTAAACAATAAGTCTGAGGAGCAAAGGAAGGTTCGCATCTGTGAGGACTTCAAGGTGACTGTGAACCCAGTCTTTCACACAGTACAGTATCCTCTTCTGAGGATAGAAGATATTTTCGCCTCACTATCTGGAGGGAAACGTTTTACAAAAATTGACCTAGCGCAAGCATATTTGCAGATGGAGGTTGAAGAATCCTCTAGGAAATATCTCACGATAAACACTCACAAAGGTCTTTACCAGTATAATCAACTGGTATTCAGAGTAGCATCAGCTCCGGCTATATGGCAAAGAGCGATAGAACAAGTCCTGCAAGGGATTCCGGGGACTCAGTGTTACTTGGACGACATTCTAGTGACAGGTGAAAATGACAGTGAACACCTTGCCAACCTAGAGCAGGTGCTCACTAGACTAAGAGAACATGGGCTACGAGCCGATCGCCCCGAGTGTGAGTTTTTTAAGAAACAAATATCATATTGTGGCCACGTGATTGATGAAGAGGGGTTACATAAGTCCCCTGACAAAATTGAAGCGGTAGTTCAGGCTCCAGCACCTGAAAATGTGTCGCAACTGAGGTCATTCCTCGGATTGGTGAATTACTACCATAAGATTTCGCCGAATTTGTCCACAATTCTGCACCCACTGAACGCCCTGCTACAAACTGGAGTAGCATGGAAATGGAGCGATGAATGTAAGCGGGCCTTTCAGAAGTGTAAAGGCCTGATCACTTCAAGAGAAGTATTGGCTCACTACAACCCATCACTACTGATAAGACTGGCTTGTGATGCATCTGCCTACGGCGTTGGAGCGGTACTGTCACATAAATCCCTTGATGGTTCAGAGAGGCCGATAGCTTTTGCGTCATGCTCGTTAACTGCAGCCGAGCGTAACTACGCCCAGATTGACAGAGAGGCCCTCAGCCTGGTGTGGGGGGTGAAGAAGTTCAATCACTACCTGCACGGACAGAAATTTACTCTACTAACTGATCATCAACCTCTTGTCTCCATTTTCAACCCTAAGAAGTGCGTCCCGATAATGACAGCACAACGGCTACAGAGGTGGTCCCTTTTCCTAGGGGCACACCAATATGACATCGAGTACAAAGGAACTAAACAGCATGGGAATGCTGATGGATTGTCGCGCCTACCGTTGCCGACGGTGGAAGAAGCACCTGCAGTGGATCCTGTGGAGATATTCCACTCGACCATAGTCGAATGTCTACCTGTGACGAATGCAAACATAGAAAAGGAAACACGAAATGACCCGACACTCTCCAGGGTCTATGATTTAGTGGTGAAGGGATGGCCAGCACATGGCGAACCACTGTTGCCAGCATTCTCGCCGAGAATAGAACAGCTGTCAGTGTGCCGAGGAACCTTGATGTGTGGATCCAGAGTAGTAATTCCACCCAAATTGAAGGATAGAGTGTTCAATGAACTTCATGAGGGTCATCTGGGAGGGGTAAAAATGAAGAACTTAGCCAGAGCGTTTGTGTGGTGGCTGGGAATCGATAGAGAAATCGAAGAGATGACCAAGAGCTGTACAGGATGCCAGAAGGTCCAAAACACCCCACCACAAGCCCCTCTACATCCATGGGAGTGGCCCTCATCTCCATGGCAAAGGGTACACATTGATTTTGCTGGTCCATTTATGGACTCGATGTCTTTAATTGCTGTGGATGCACATTCAAAGTGGCCAGAGGTAATAAAAATGTCCTCAACCACCACAGAAAAAACTATCACAGTCTTACGAACCATATTCGCCAGAAATGGGCTGCCTGAACAGATTTGCTCTGACAATGGACCACAGTTTGTGTCTGAAGAGTTCCGGAGGTTCTTAAAGAACAATGGTGTTAAGCATTACACATCCGCTCCATATCATCCAGCCACCAATGGATTGGCTGAGAGGTTCGTTCAAACATTCAAGAAGGCTATCAAGGCAATGTGTAATGAAGACATACCCCTACAACACAAGGTGGATAACTTCTTGTTTGCCTACCGGAATGCGACACATGCGGTTACCAACCAAACTCCAGCCATGATGTTCTTCAATCGAAGACTAAGATGCCGCTTGGATTTGTTTAAGCCAAACAGCAGAAGAGATGTGGAGAACAGGCAGTTTCAGAATATGAATGAAAGGCCAACCAGGAGTTTCAAGATAGGTCAACCAGTTTTGGCCCGGGACTACCGCACAGAGAAATGGCAGCCAGGAACGATCTGCACACGGCAAGGACCTCTAATGTATACCATGGACGTTGGAGAGAGCATTGTAAGACGCCATGCTGACCAGATTCTAGAGTCACTGGAAAATGTCAAATCTACACCATGATCCTATACACCTGGTGATGAAACCGAAGTACCAATTGCATCTACCTCAGAATCGGTGATATTGGAAGCAGACGACCCAAACAACGACATTGATTCAGAATCAACTTTGCCAGAAGAACCTGATACCCCAAAGAGGCGTTATCTGGACAGAATCAGGAAGCCTCCTCAAAGACTGAATTTATAATTGATTAACTTCAGCTAATGTATATAGCAACTGTAATTGTAAATATGTTATTTAATTATTAATCGAATGTTATGTACTGTTTAGCTAAAAGGGGAGGAATTGTAGTGTATGTACCTTGAAGAAGGAACTATATTCTGCAGCCCCTGTATACTGCAGTACCAGTAGTGACCACCCCTGTATATAAGCCTGTGAAGTAACTTTGTATAGTAGTTCCAGTTTTGTCTCCATTCAGTAAACACCTGTTATAACCAACTGCTGCAGTCCGTGTCTCAATTACACATGGACATTACAGATTCGAACCTACCTGCAACTCTGCATCACCTCCCAGGGATTCGGTCCTGGAGAACAGTGGAAGAAGGTCGAGTCCAGAAGCACGGGCGTCGACCACGGGCAACCGCCCAGTCATCCAGCGGAGATTTGAGCATCGCAGGTGAGGCTGTCGAGAGCCAGGCTTGGCTTTCCAGTCATGGTGGTCCAGCGAAACGGGCTGGCAACAGGTACTGCGCAGACCCTTCCCGGACAGCGGCAGCTAGAGCTGACCGAGCGGCACAGAAAAAGGCCGAGCAGCATCGACGGGGGAGAGAGAGAGGGCAGAGCACACAGGGCGCAGCAGGCGTTCAGGACTGAGTGGCATCAACGGGGAGAGAGACGAGAGAGAGCAGAGCACAGCCGGTGTTCAAGGGCCGAGCAGCGTCAATGGGGGAGAGAGGCGCGCAGGAAAATGCGAGGTGCTGCCACTGCCATGAGGACCGCAGAGCGCGGCATTGGCAGCAGTGCAGGAGCAGCGCACGAAACCCACAGGGCGTCGCCATTTGCCACGAGGACCGCTGAGAGCGGCATTGGCAGCAGCGCGGGAGATGCCATTTTAAGCCGCAGCGGGGAAGAAAGGAAAGCGCGGGAGAGGCCTTTTAAGCCACAGCGGGGAAGAAAGGAAAGTGCGGGAGATGCCATTTTAAGCCAGTCTAACCACACCCAAAAATGCCGAAGAGTAGCAGTATCACAGCGTTCGACAATGAAGTCAAAGATTGGACGACATATGTCGAACGCATAGAAGTATACTGCAAGGCGAATGAAGTGCCAGATGACAAGAAAGTGCTGGTATTGTTGAATTCAATGGGTGCAAAAACGTATGGCTTAATACGAAACCTAGTAACCCCAGAGAAGCCAGTACAAAAGGATTTTGAAAACATAGTGTCAATCCTACAGGACCACTTAAACCCCACACCGCTGCTGATAGCAGAAATATTTAAGTTTCACAAAAGGAACCAGCATAAAGATGAAAGTAATGCTGAGTATTTAACAGAACTGCACAAGCTATCGAAACACTGCCAGTTTGGAATGGAACTAGCAGATACTTTAAGGGACAATTTGTGTGTGGGCTTCAAAGTGAAGGAACCCAGAAACGGCTTCTATCAGAAAAGGATCTTACGCTGGACAAGGCTTTCAGCATTGCAGTATCACACGAAGCAGCAGCACGGGGCGCTGCAGAGATACAACGGAGACCGCAAGAATATGGCACAAATGAAATGTCATACGGAACAGTGAAGTGCTATCGCTGTGGCAGAACAACACACGGCCATAATGATTGCTGGTTCAAGGACAAAGTGTGCAGACAGTGTGGAAAAGTAGGACACATAGCAAGAGTCTGCAGGTCGGGAAAGAAAACCAGCAGCAAGAAATCTCCACAAGAGAAGTACAAGAAGGTACATAAGGTGACGGAGAGTAGTTCAGACGAACAGAAGAGTGATACAGACTCCGGAAGCAAGGAGCTGGGTTGTCTGAAACTACATAATGTGATCAAAATGGAAGATCACCAAACTATCTGGGTCACGCTCAAGATAGCAGGAGTCCAAGTGAAAATGGAATTGGACACAGGATCAGCCCTAACAGTCATAAACCGAAGGGACTACAAGAGGCTATTCTCACATATACCCTTGAGAGATACAAAGATTGTCTTGAAGACGTACACGGGGCAAAAAGTCTACCCCAAAGGAAAAATAAGGGTGAACGTTATATATAACAGCATGGAAACGCTGATGGGCTATCACGCCTGCCACTGCCTACTGCGGAGGAAGCACCAGCAGTGGATCCTGTCGAAATATTTCATTCGACTATAATTGAATGCTTGCCAGTAACTAACGCTGGTATAGAGAAGGAGACCCGAAATGACCCGACACTGTCTCGGGTATATGATTTGCCGGTGAAGGGATGGCGACTCACTGTTGCCAGCATTCTCATCCAGAAGAGAACAGCTGTCAGTATGCCAGGGGACCTTGATGTGTGGATCCCGAGTGGTAATTCCACCCAAGTTAAGGGAGAGCGTGCTCAATGAGCTTCACGAAGGTCATCTGGGAGGGGTGAAAATGAAAAGCCTTGCTAGGGCTTATGTGTGGTGGCCGGGGTTCAATCAGCAAATCGAGGACCTGACAAAGAGCTGCTCAGGATGCCAGAAGGTCCAAAATGCACCACCACATGCCCCTCTACACCCATGGGAGTGGCCCTCATCTCCATGGCAATGGGTGCATATTGATTTTGCTGGTCCATTCATGGACTCAATGTTTTTAATGGCCGTGGATGCGCACTCGAAATGGCCTGAGGTGTTCAAAATGTCCTCCACCACCACAGAGAAAACTATTGCAGTCCTACGGACCATTTTTGCCAGGAACGGCTTACCAGAGCAGATTTGCTCTGATAACGGACCACAGTTTGTGTCCGAAGAGTTTCGAAGATTTATGAAAAGGAATGGGGTAAGGCATTACACATCCGCCCCGTATCATCCAGCAACAAATGGATTGGCTGAGAGGTTCGTACAAACCTTTAAAAAAGCAGTAAAGGCCATGTGCGATGACGACATTCCACTGCAGCATAAGGTGGACAATTTCCTGTTAGCCTACAGAAATGCGACACATGCAGTCACCAACCAGGCCACGGCCATGATGTTCTTTAACCGAAGGTTGAGATCTCGTCTGGATTTGCGCAGACCAAATGTACGAAGAGATGTTGCGAGTAAGCAATTCCAGCACATCAATGAGAAGCTGACAAGGAGCTTCAATGTAGGGCAACCAGTCTTGGCCCGCGACTACCGAACAGAGAAATGGCAACCAGGAACGATATGCACACAGCAGGGGCCACTAATGTACACAGTGGATGTTGGGGAGAACATTATGAGACGCCATGCTGACCAGATCCTAGAGTCACAGGAACGAGTCAACCCCATGTCTCGGCCATACGTACCTGGTGAGGAACCCGACGTATAGATCGCATCTTCCTCAGAAACAATAGCATTGGATGCTGATGAATCAACTGACAACAGGGTGTTAGAATCGCCTCCGCACCAAGAGCGAGACACTCGGGAAAGGTGTTATCTGGAAAGAATCAGGAAGCCTCCCCAAAGACTGAATTTATAAATAGACTATTTTCAGTTAATGTTGCATGTTAAAAGTGTTAATTGTAATTAGTTTGATATTTAATTGTTAAATGAGTGTTATGGTACTGTTAATCTAAAAGGGGAGGAATTGTAATGTATGTACCTTTAAGGGGGAGAATGACTTTTTCCAGCTCCTGTATCCTGTAGTACCGGCAGTGAACACACCTGTATATAAACCCTGAGTAGTGATATGTACAGTCAGTTGCAGTTTGAACCCTCATTCAGTAAACACCTGCTGATCATTCCCTGCAGTCTGTTGTCTGATTATTGAAGGACACAACATTAAGATACACGGATATAACAGTAACCCGCCCCCGTAAGCACTTGCCCATGGCACAGGTGGCAAGGTTATCCAGGGAAGATTGCCCCACCACCACCAAGGGACCAGGGAATGGGTTGGTACTAGTCCCCACCGATCAGATGCTGTACCAGGGGGTACACTACATGGTAGCGTCCGTGATTTTAAATCTCACGGAGGTGCATTTACCGGAGTGGTGCCCCAAAGAAACAGAGCAGTTATACCAGGCCCTATTAAAGGACATGTTCAAGAATTTTTACGAGTTCGATTTTGCCCATGTGGACAAGACCGAACTCTACACCACACACCGAGAATTTCTGGGTAATGCAGGGAGACAAAGAAGGGGTGCATGGAATGATGTTTTTACTGCATGTAATACTGGGTCCTCTGTCATCAACAGCTTGGATGACATAGAGCTGCAGACCCAGATAAACGGTTAAAAAAACAGTTAAAAAGGATATTACTGGATGAGAACAAGGTAGTGGGCTCAGAGTTGCATGAGGACCAGGCCATGAAGGTCCATTTAAAGGAGATCATAGCCGAGTTGGAAAAGCACGCAAAGACAGTAAATGCTCTCATAAGGGAGGACAGAAATGCTTCTGACCAGGCTGCGCAGAATGAGGTGTGCGTGTTATACGGGGCGTGGTTACTGGGCGAGGGTCGCAGTAATCTGGAGGATTTAAAACAGGGTTTGGTCCCCTCCTGGATTAGCAACAAGCACCTCGCAGCCCTCCACCCTTTTGAGAATGCATTGTGCCCGTGCCAACTCCGGCTAGCCTCCGAAGCCTATCCAGTCCCCGTGGATTGTGGGCGGTCCAACCACACAATCATGGGAGTAGTAGTTAGGATGCCGGTCATGGGTAGGACAGCCCATCCCGTACCAGTATACAGGGTTGAGAATTTTGGAGTCATTCAAGGGGGTGCACACATTCATTTCACAGCAGTCCCGCCTTACGTCATTAAGTGGCAGCACACTATGACAGGCACTGACCTCTCAGGGTGCCGGAGCCAGGGAGCACACATAATCCTGTGTCCCCAGCACTTGAATGCCTTTTCAAAACCACAGTGTGGGTTCAGAGCTGCTGACGCGTAGCCTATAAATTGTACCATGGAGGCAATGGCACAAGGCTATGTTCCCCCACAGGTAGCATATATAGGAGGTGGGACATATTGTGTCACCACAGGCGCGTCCCACTACCAGCATGGAGAGCATAGCTGGTGTCCGGTTAGTGACAGCAGTTTCTGTTTTAAACCCAAGGCAGAAGTTCAAGTGGCCCAGGAGCGAATTGTCCCCAATCCTGAACCCTCCACTGTTCACCTCACTGTGAAGGGGAATTTTAAGGATTTGCCAAAGTACGTAGCACACTTTGGCTACGAAATTCCCCCTCTCCCTGAACACCTTACCAAAATCTCAAAGCCGTTATAGTTTCACAGAAACATTTTTACACACTCAAACAGAAAACAGTAGAGATAGGGACGAAGATATTGTTTATAGTGACTCCACCCTGGTGGAACATTTTCAGTAATATAGAGGTCCCTTCATGAATCACACTGGCTTCCCACATTCTCATAGTGTTTGTCAGTTAGGGATAGTGTTGTATTTAGTTTGTATTCAGTGTAAGGGAAAGGGTCGGTGGTCAGAATTCTGAAACCAGAGAATTTGGAAGGAACACTATGTAAAGGTGGAGGGTGATATGCCGGTTTCAGTCTTTTCCCTGTATTATAAGTAAAGGATTGTTGTTTCTTTGTGTTTGTTATTTTTAATAAAGGTTTTTTTTCTTTTGTTGTTTTTTCTGCGACGCGGTTTAATAAAGATATGTGTACCAAGTGGTGCAGGGGTTTTGGACCCCTCCATACTTGGATGTGTGTGCAAAGTCTGTAATTTTACTCTCTGTATGCTGATGTACACTACATTTTCGCGGAATGGGAAGTGCATGTGTCGTGGGTATATTAGATAGGTAATTACAGGGGAAGGTTGACTATGGAGGGTCAGAAAAATTTTGCTCACCTTAAAAGTATGATACTTCAAGCAAGTTTTAGTATCACAGGGGGAGTGAAAGATTTGCAAAATTTCTGCATATCCCCGAAGGCTGTTAGTAATAAACGGGACCCTGCGTGAACATTTTAAATCAAAAAGGGTACCCAAGATGGCGTCCGTGCCTCGTGGCAGAAAGCCTGTGGGATTTTAAAATGGGCTCTGCAACGCAGACAGCTGGTGGATTGAAACCCAAGCTGCAGTATTCTGTGAAGAGAGACTTTGGGGGAGAAATTCGGTTGTTAGCGCCAGCGATTAGCACCTAAAGAGGCCGAGAATTGGGGCGTTACCCAATTTTCGGGCGGGCGCAGTGAACCCAGCGCCTTTTGCCATACTGAGTGGGCTTTTAGCACCGGCGCTAAATCTTAGCGCCTGCTCGTGGGCGCAGGCTGATCATGACATCATTTCAGTGTGCAATGCCTTTTTGATGCCCCGGGCCGGAAATTCAGTGGCGCCCCCCTCTGTTCCGACCGGCGCTAATAAGGACAGCTTCCTGGAACATTCCCCAGTGGCTCTCGGGCTTAGGGGGGCACTCTTTAAAGGGGAATGCACTGGTATAAAAGTGGCAGCCATTTTGGGAGCACAACTTATTTGAGATTTACACAGAGTTGCAAAGTTGAACTCTGAGCCATTTCACTCATGACCCAGCACTGCCAGAGGACATTCAGCCTTCATACCATCACCCTGCTGCTGGTGAGCGTTTACACCCAATTTAATTTCTGCTGACCTATTATTATGTGGCTGCATTGGAGGGGAACGTCCTGCTGCTCGACCATCTGGAAAGGGCACAGGGACGGAGGGAGAGAGGGCCAGGAGTGGCCAGACAGAGGAGGGCCAACAGATGTCGCCACACCAGACCTTACGCTGCCAGGGTATTCAGGCAGCCGTTCTCTTACCTCAACATGTCGGAGGAGCAGTGTGTTAGGAGGCTGCGATTCCGAAAGGAGGTGGTGACTGAGCTGTGCCACCTGCTTCAGGAAGATCTGCAGCTGCAGATAAGGTGCAGGACCTCTCTGTCGGTGGCTGTGAAGATAACAGTGGCATTGAATTTCTATGCGACCGGCTCCTTCCAGTCTGCAACTGGGGACATTGCCAACATATCCCAGTTTGCGGTGCATAGCTGCATCCAGCAGGTTGCAGATGCCATGTTTAAAAGGCGGCGTCAGTACATATCCTTCAATGTGACACCGGAGAAGCAGCGGGAGCGCGCAGAGGGCTTCGCAGCAATAGCGGACTTCCCCATGGTGCAGGGCGCCATTGACTGCACGCACGTGGCTTTGCGGGCGCCTGTACAGGATCCTGAGGAGTTCCGCAACCGCAAGGGGTTCCACTCCTTGAATGTGCAGCTGGTCTGTGACCACCGGCAGCTGATCCTGGCGGTCAATGCACAGCTCCCAGGCAGCAGCCACGAAGCTTTCATCCTGCGCCAGACTTCAGTCGCTGACCTTTTCGAGGCCCCGGCTCACCCAGAAGGCTGGCTCCTCAGCGACAAGGGCAATCCACTGTGCCCATGGCTGATGACCCTGCTCCGGAGGCCCAGCACCCCTGCAGAAGAGCACTACAACGTCAGCCATCAGACGACGAGGAACATTGTGGAGCACACAATCAGCGTGCTGAAGCAGCGGTTCTGCTGTTTGGACCATTCGGGAGGAGCCTTGCAGTACTCACCAGAGAGAGTCTCCCACTTCGTCGTTGTCTGCTACATGCTCCATAACCTCGCCACCCTGCGCACCCAGCCAATGCCAGCAGACATTGAAGGACCAGCAGAGGAGGAGGAGCAGGAGGAGGAGCAGGAGCAGGAGGAGGAGGAGGAGGACCAAGACAGGAGGGTCCGAGATACTGGAAGGGCCGTCCGTCTGAGGCTGATAAGGAGTCGGTTCTAGGCCCCTCTCACGGACTGCTTGGTGCCATTCGAAGACCAGGAATGGAACCATTCGGATAACCAAAAGCCTATGAAGGCCACAATGATTGTAAATAGCAGACATGGCCAATGACATTAAAATTTTTTGTTTATTTTGAAAACTGTGCTTCCTTCCAACATGACAAAGCAATGGCAACAGAAAGCTTAACTAACAAACTAACACATATGTGACTCGCACACCCGGGAGACTATCCAAAACATGTCTAACATTCAGAACAAGTGGCTCGCACACCCGGGAGACTATCCAAAACATGACTAACATTCAGAACAACATCCACGGCCTTGATTTCTAGAAATAGGACATTTCAGCAGCACCTTCTACTCTTTCCCCTTTGATGGTGATCTACTTCTCTTGCGAGAACGGCCCCTTCCCTCCCTGCAGCTCCTCCATAATGGGACCCCAGTGGCTGCATGAAGGCTGGGGGACGCCTGCTGACTGTCTGAAAGTGCAGATGCCCCTGAGGGACGGCCTGGACGGACCCTGGGCTTGGAGGGGCTGGATGCTGACTGCTCCAAATGGCCATGGGTGGAAGCAGTCTGTCCTGCAGGTGATGGCAGCTGCAGTGGAGACGTGCCAGCGGTGGCATCAGGAATGCTGACATCCTGAGAGCGGACACCTGCTCCGTGGTTGGCCGACACACTGGCACTCTGATGGGGCAGCACCGCAGCAAAAGGACCAATCGGCTGGTCCACAGATTGCTGGCCAGCTGTGGTGCTGCAAGGGCCCCGGGTAATCCTGCCTGATCCATCAAGGGTGGCAGCAGTCAGTGCTTGTGTGGCCTCAATCTGCCTCTGCATGAGGCCAGCGAGGGACTGCGTAGCAGCACTCAGCACTTGCGTGGCAGGTGCCAGTGCTTCAGTGAAGCCCTGGACAGTCCTTTGCAGTGATGTCGCGACGCCCTGGACAGTCCTTTCCAGTGATGTGCCGACGACCTGGGCAATCCTTTCCAGGGCTGCCCCGAAGCCCTGGGCACTCCTTTCCAGGGCTGCCCCGAAGTCTTGCACAATCCTTTCCTGTGCTGCCCCGAAGTCTTGCACACTCCTTGCCAGTGTCTCGATGGAATCAGGCATCCTTGCAACTGCAGCCATCAGCTCAGTGTGCCTGAGTCAAGCCTGGGCGCTCATTTCTGCGAGGGAACGCACCTCTTCTGCGCTCTGTGCAGCAGTCATCGTGGCCTGACGCGCCCTCCGGGGAGACGGCTCCCGAACTTCCCTACCCCCCTTGCGCTGCTGGAGGCCGCTGGTTCCTGCAACTGGTTCCTCCTCAGAGCCATCCCCCCTGCTCCCTTCCAGGGAAGCACTAACCCCAGTCTGCAGATGGGCTGGCTCGCTTGAGGGTGGGACGGATGGTCCAGCTTCCTCCTGGTCATCGCCTCTGGAGTCAGTGTCCCTGGCAGCTTGATGGCCCGGCTCCCGAGCTGGTGATGCAGCATCTGGAAGCAGGGAGGTTGAAGAGTGGCTTTAGCGAAAGGACAGGGTGGCAGCAAGGGATGCAAGAGTGCTGCAATGCTCTGACATGGGTCCAGACTGAAAAAGCATGCTGGTGGGGGGAACAAGTGGAAGGAGAGAGTTCAAAGAGGTGATGACTTTACCATCGCTGTGCACAATGGGGTCGGCAGCTCCAGTGGTGACAGGACCACTCATCCGGCCTCCAACAATCTGGTGGACTCTTTCCTCCAGGTCCGTGAGTTCCTGCAGCTGAGGAGGGCCCCCTCCAGTACGATTCTGTTCCCTCCGGTTCCTGGCCAGCTTGCCCTGCAGGAGAAGGGACGGGAAGTTCTGAAACATGCTGCCCTGAGTTGTCATCTCATGCCCCTCCATGGTGGATCAGCCCTTACATTATGTCCTGAGTTGTCATCTCATGCCCCCCGATGGTGGATCAGCCCTTACATTATGTCCTGAGTTGAATGTGCGTGTGCGTTCCCAGAAAGGGCCATGGGTGCTGGCTGACAGATGGCCATTGGGGCATCGCGCACCCTCTGGCCATAAAATCAGGTGCAGATGGAGGGATGAAGAAGATTGCCAACAAGCCACTCACCCTAATGACCCGAATGAGATCGGTGAACTTCTTCCTGCATTGCACAGGAGTCCTGGGCGCCACGCTGCTGGAGTTGACTCTTTGACAAACTTCCCTCCAAGCTCTCATTCTGATGAGGCCTCCTGCCATTGTCAGGGTACAGCACTGCTCGCCGGCGCTCCACTGCATCAACCAAAGCATCCAATGCCCTTTCGGAAAACCGCTCCACTCTCTGCCTCACCCTCTCCATCTGGTCAAAGTTTGTAACGCCTCAGATTGCACAGCGCCGATTTTGAGGCCTACAGGGCGATGAGTCTGGCTGCTGAACCTAAATGACCCGCCCCTTTAAGAGCTGGCCGGCGCCAGCATGTCTCGTGGTCATGGATTATTGATAGCACCTGAGCTGCGCCCGTCCGCCCAGATATTGAGTAGCGCCGCCAGGTTAGCGCCTTAGGAGTCCCACGCAGTGCCTGATTTAACGCCGCAATCACCTTCAGGGGCGCAGCAACCCAATATCGCTGGAGGTGGCGATAAGTTGCGCCTGGCGATAAAATTTGCACATCGGAAATTCTAGCGCCCCGAGCGGGCCTATACCCATTTCTCCCCCTTTGTATTTTGAAACCAGATAGGACTCTGATTTATGTATTGGACAGAATTGGAGACAACTCTAAATTCAGCTTAGGCCTATAGTTAAGGCCATCAAGCAGTCTACATATATAATCGGAAACAGATTAAGAGAACCATCGAGGGTGGACAGGCCCATCAAGGAACATTCATGACAATACAAGTCAATTATCGGGTCGGTAGATGCGATTACCGGCCATCTAAAACCAGTTAGTATGGATTGCTACCATTATTTAAAATAGCCCGCCAAGATTAAGACAAAGTACTAACCTGATTTGGCGTGCAGATAAGGGTTTTTGAAAGGAATATAATTGAAGGCCCCCGGGTAGCAATCGCGCTCTGCTCTTCTCTTCTCTTCTCCCTCTGCCCACCCTCATGGCTGCCGCTCTTTCCCCATCCCACGCTTACCCCCTGGCCTTTGCCTGTGTCTTTTCCCCACTCCATCTGGAACTAGCCCCGGCATTGCATCGGGCGGACACGGACAATTCAGGCCAGGCGAGGCGGGACGCGACGAGGGCAGGAGGGAAGACCAACTGAGGAAGACTGACTGAAGAAGACCAACTGAGGAGACGAACTGAGGGGAGGCTTCGAATTATTGGGCCTTCAGCCTCAGCCGACCTTCAAATATCTGCACACTAACGCAAACTGTCGGCTGGCGACGAAGAATCATCCCTGCAAGGTAAAGTACCCAAACAGAGACTTTAACTTTGGGGTACTCGAACCTGGACAACGCTCTTGCAGTGCCTGGAGACCACATGATGACGTCAGGCTCCAGAGAGCACCAAAAGCGACCCCGAACCCCACCGCTGTTTTGAGTCCAACAAACCCTTTTGATTGGTGAGCATGAAGTTCTGACCCCTCATAGTTTAATCTAGTTAGGTATAGGGGATGAGATAAGGATAAGGGGATTGTTAAGATAGTTGTTTTCCCTTGATGTGCCGTGTGTTCCCCATTCCCTGTATAAGTATAGTTATTCTTTTGTAATTTTGCCTGTAGATGTGTACACTAGTAATTTTCCATAAGATTGGATCAATTTTTCCTCTTCAATAAAATCTTGGTTTTGTTTACATCCAACCACCTGTCTACTCGAGTCTTCTCTGTACCGCCACCTTGTACCTAAGTCTGGTGTCTAGAACCCAGGGGCGTGGGAGCAATTCGAACCACTCACAAAACAGTCAGAGGCATAACTGACTGTGCGCACGCGCCACCACCACAGGCCACCCCATACAGTGGGAGGAAGTGTAGTTTAGGTAGCTGTGGGAGTCAGTGGGCTTGTAGTAAATGTTGGTCAATAACCTATCCCCAGAGATGGAGACGGAGAAGTCGAGGAAGGGAAGGGAAGAGTCGGAGATGGACCATGTGAAGGTGAGGGAAGGGTGGAAATTGGAGGCAAAGTGAATGAAATTGTCTAGTTCAGGGCGAGAGCAGGAAACGTCACCAATACAGTCATCAATGAAAGAGAGGTGAGGGAGGGAACCCAAGTAGGACTGGAACAAAGAGTGTTCCACATATCCCACGAAAAGGCAGGCATAGCTAGGACCCATGCGGGTACCCCTAGCAACACCTTTAATTTGGAGGAAATGAGTGGAGTCAAAGGAGAAGTTGTTCAATGTGAGAACAAGTTCAGCCAGGTGGAGGAGGGTGGTGATGGATGGGGACTGGTTGAGCCTCTGTTCAAGGAAGAAGCGCAGCACCCTCAGGCCATCCTGGTGGGGGATGGAGGTGTAGAGGGATTGTACGTCCATGGTGAAAAGGAGGTGGTTGAGGTCATGAAACTGGAAACTGTTAAAGTGGCGGAGGGTGTCAGAAGAGTCGCGGATGTAGGTGGGAAGAGACTGGACAAGGGGAGAAAAGATAGAGTCGAGATAGGAAGAGATAAGTTCCGTGGGGCAAGAACAGGCTGAAACAATGGGTCTACCAGGGCGGTCCTGTTTGTGGATCTTGGGAAGGAGGTAGAAGCGGGCTGTGCGGGGTTGGGGAACTATGAGGTTGGTGGCCATGGGGGGAAGATCTCCAGAGGAGATGAGGTCAGTGACAGTCTTGGAAATGGTGGTTTGATGTTCAGTAATGGGGTCATGGTCCAGGTGGAGGCAGGAGGAGGTGTCGAAGAGTTGGCGTTCAGCTTCCGCTAGGTAGAGGTCAGTTCGCCAAACAACAACAGCACCACCCTTGTCTGCAGGTTTAATGACAATGTCGGGGTTGGATCTGAGAGAATGGAGTGCTGCAAGTTCAGAGGGAGGTAGGTTGGAGTGAGTGAGGGGAGCAGAGAAATGGAAACGGCCGATGTCACGGTGGCAGTTAGCAATGAAAAGATCTAGAGAGGGTAAGAGGCCAGGGGGAGGGGTCCAGGTAGAATGAGAATTCTGAAAGCGGGAGAAAGGGTCAGCCGTGCGAGGGGAAGACTCCTCGCCAAAGAAGTGGGCACGGAGATGAAGGCGGAGGAAAAAGAGCTCAGCATCGTGCCGAGCTCGAAATTCATTGAGTTTGGGGCGTAAGGGGATGAAGCTCATGCCTTTGCTGAGGACTGATCATTCAGGGTCAGAGAGGGGAAGGTCAGAGGGGATAGTGAAAACACGGCAGGGGGTAAGATTGGGAGAAGGGGTTCAGAGGAAAGTGAAGGGGAAGAAGGTTCCGGAGGGGCATGGGTGTTCAAGAGTTGATGAAGCTTGCGATCCTTGACATCAGAAAGGAAGAAAAAAGTTTTTTGTTGGAGCGCCAGATGAGTCGAAGGATGAAATGGAACTGTGGACCGGACAGCTTTGAGATAAAGTGCGTCGGTGCTGCTGAAGAGAGAGGTCAAGAGAGTTCATGTGGCGCCGCATGGCGTTGAGCGTGGATCTCAAGGTGTGGCGAGAGCAGAAGTTCGAGGAACAATGAATATCTTGGAGATATTTGTAATCCTGGGTGGATCCGAAACACGAAGGGTGGAAGTTTAGTTGGAATCCACGTGGAATAAGTCGGAACCAGAGACAGTTGCTGAGGAAAATGATGTGGCTGTGAAACTGAGTCTTGGCAGATACCTGATCAAACATGAGAAGGGAAACTGAAAGCAATGAAGATGAACAAGGTTGTAGAGCCAAATGGAGATCCCGTCGAAGAGAAGAGCAGAACTTCTTCAAGCTGTGTATTCCTAGAGAAGGGGTGGCAGTGAACCAAACACTAATACAATAGCAAAATACTGCAGATGCTGGGAATCCGAAATAACAACAGAAAACGCTGGAAAAACTCAGCAGGCCAGGCAACATCCATGAAGAGAGAAACAGAGTCAATGTTTTGGGTCGAAACCCTTCGACAGAACTGAGAAAAAAAGGCAGGAAATGAAAAGATTAAAAGGCAGTTTGGGGACTGGGAAATGGGGGAGGGGATGAAAGAAGAGACATTAAAAGATATTCAAGGTGAGACGAGATAGTAATAGGACAGGTAAAGAAACAAACAATGGCTCTAGATGAAGTGTGAAATGCGCTGGCAGAGTGAAAGACAGCTGCCATGTGGGAGAGAGAGGAAAAAAGGAAAAGGCACAAACCAAAAGTGTGGATAAAAAATATAAAAATATAATCGGGGCCGAGGTTATGATCTGAAATTGTTGAACTCGATATTGAGCCCGGAAGGCTGTAAAGTGCCTAATCGGAAGATGAGGCGCTGTTCCTCGAGTTTACGCTGAGCTTCCGTGGAACAATGCAAGAGGTTGCAGATGGTGAGGTCTGAGTGGGAATGGAGCGGTGAATTGAAATGACAGGCGATCGGAAGCTCGGGGTCACCCTTATGGACTGAACGAAGGTGTACCGCAAAGCGGTCACCCAGTCTGCGTTTGGTCTCCCCAATGTAGAGGAGACCACATCGTGAGCAGCGAATACAGCATACTAGATTGCAAGAAGTACAAGTAAATCATTGTTTCACCTGGAAGGGGTGTTTGGGGCCCTGGACAGTGGGAAGCGGGGAGGTATATGGGCAGGTTTTGCATCTCTTGTGCTTGCACGGGAAGGTGCCGGGCGAAGGGGAAGGGGTGCTGGAGGTGATAGAGGAGTGGACGAGGGTGTCTCAGAGGGAGCGGTCCCTACGGAATGCTGAAAGGGGAGGGGAGGGGAATATGCGTTTGGTGGTGGGATCACGTTGGAAGTGGCTGAAATGGCGGAGGATGATCCGTTGAATGTGGAGGCTGGTGGGGTGAAAGGTGAGGATAAGGGGAACCCTATCGTGGTTCTGGGAGGGAGGGGCAGGGGTGAGGGCAGAGTGCGGGAGATAGAACGGACCCAGTCGAGGAAGCAGCTGGATTTGTTTTCATTAGAGCAAAGGAGATGGATGGGTGCTTTCATAGAGGTGTACAAGATTATGACAGTTTGGATAGGCTAGACCGGGATAGGCTGTTCCCACAATTAATGGTACAAGGACTAGGGGACACAGATTTAAGGTTTCAGACAAGAGATACAGGGGGGATGTGAGGAAAAACTTTTTTACGCAGCGAGTGGTGATGACCTGGAACTCGCTACCAACGGAAGTGGTGGAAGCGGAGACACTCAATATTTTCAAGGGGACACTGCATAGGCATTTGAGAGAAATAAACTTGCAGGACTACGGGGATAAAGCAGTGGAATGGGACTGACTGGAATGCTCTACAGAGAGCCGGCACGGACTCGATGGGCTGAAAGGCCTCCTTCTGTGCCGATATGCCTCTAGGATATGATGAACAGGCTGGGCCTCTTTTTTCTTGAAAAGAGAAGGCTGAAGACTAACCTAATAGAGGTCTTTAAATTTATGAAAGGTTTTGATAGAGTAGATACAGAGAGACTGTTTCCACTTGTGGGGAAGAGCAAAACTAGAGGCCATCAATATAAGATAGTCACCAAGAAATGCAATAGGGAATTCAGAAGAAACTTCTTTACCCAGAGAGTGATGAGAATGTGGAACTCGCTACCACAGAGAGTGGTTGAAGCGAATAGTATAGATGCATTTAAGGGGAGGCTAGATAAGCAGGTGAGGGAGAAGGGAATAGAGGGTTATGCTGATAGAGTTAGATGAGGAAAGATGGGAGGAGGCTCATGTGGAGCATAAACGCCGGCATGGACTGGTTGGGCCAAATGGCCTGTTTCTGTGCTGTATATCCTATGTAATCCTATGTAATATTGGATGCTACAGGGTAGAGTCTGTGACACACCATGCCAAGTGCAGAGGATTGCTTGATTTTGGTGTGAAGGGCAGCACCCCAATTCACGGCACTTCCGATTTTCCAGTCATTAAAATAAATAACCGGAATTAGTAATCCCACATGCTGAGCTCCGTGCTCTGTGATGCGTCTTCACTTCCCTTATCCCTTATCTGCTTATCTAGCCTTCATGTGTCAGCTGCAGCTCAGTGGGTAGCACTCTCTGGGTGGGAGTGGCTAGGAGTGAGCAGCTGCTGCTGGGTGCTTGATTACTGCAGGGAGTTGGAGTGAGTTTGTAAAAAGTTGGTGGTGGGTTTTTGAGTTTTTTTTTACAGGGTTTAGGGCCTTTTTGGTCCTTAAACAGCAGCCAGATGTTGCTGAGGGGCCTGGAGTGCCGGACCCCTCAGAAGACAGTGTTCCCAGGATGAATTTAATCAGGGGAGAAAATGTTGGGGGAAGGGAGAAAAAAGGCCCAAAGATTTGGGCCGGGGCCCCAGGAAAAGAAAACACGGTGATGGTTCAGTGTGGGGATAAGGAGATATGAGCTTGGGATATTATCCAGGCGGCACATAAGGACTGTGCCGAAGAAAGCAGCTTTGCCTGCCGACCAAAGCCAAATGTTGGGTTCGAGGCGATGGTCAGTGGCCGAGAGGAGGTGGAAAGACTTTTACTGAGTATGAAGGTTGGAGATAAGTTCTTGGGGGTATCTCTGCTATATTCTGAAGAGGTGTTGGTCTCTTTCTTAAACCTGCCAGTTTATATTGAGGACGAGGTGTTAATAAAAAAATTGGAGTCGTGGGACATTAAAATTCACTCAGCAATAAAGAGGAGATACTATCCAGGAACACGGGTAGCAGATGGAACCCATTATGTAAAGGTACAGTTCCCAGAGGGGGTGAAGTCATTGCCATATAGCATGAAATTTGAGACAATGGAAGGAGTACAGTACTTCCAGGTGCGACATGATAACCAGGTGAAGGTTTGTTATTATTGTCTTGGGCACGACCATCTTGTAAGAAGCTGTCCAGACTTGTACTGTTATAACTGCGGCGAGTCTGGACACATTGTTCGGAGATGGAAGGCGGAGAGCTGCGGCGTGCGTCACAAAGACCCCACCCGCTGTGAGTGTGAGGTAGAAGGAAGCCCCTTGAGTGACGAGGAGATGGGGGAAAGAGCAGGAGGTGTGAGTGGAGTGGCCGGAGGAGCAGAGCAGGTGAAGGACACAGCTGGTGAATGGAAGTAGAAAAGAGCACAGGAAGAGACAGAAAATTGTGGAGCAGAGAACAGGATGGAGATGGTAGAAAACCCACCAAGTACAGTGGAAAAGGACAAAGACAGCTCGGGGCAGCACAGGTCGAGGGCAGAGTGGAGCCATAATATGGCTCAGCTCTCCCTAAAGAATCTGGTGTCCACGGGGCGGGGTGAGGGGTAAGTGTAAGTACGCCAAAGAAAGACGGGGCATCGGACATCTCAGGGAGCAGGTGGGTGCAAGACAAGGAGAGGGTGCAAGAGGCAGGAGCCTTAAAGGGGCAGCAGGACGGGAGCAGAGAGACAAAGACGCCAGAAGGGAGCAAGATAGGTGCAGATGCGCCCTTGTCCCAGAGAGAGAAGAAACAGGGAGCAAGGGTCAGCGGTGGAAATGAGACCGAAGGGAGTGGCACTGTTGGAGGAACCGTGATAGGAGGAAGACTCTCTAAGGGAGACTATGGTCTGGATTTTCATTGAGGAGGTGGGTAGGAGGTGGGACTACAACTTTTGGGGTGATTTAGAGATGTCTCCAGAACAGAAAGCTGAATGCTGCAACTTTTGACAGCTCGCAGCCATTCTGCTTTCTGTGCCGGTGAGATGAGGGACTTCTGAGACCTGAAGGAAGGAAGGCTGTAAAGGTAAGTAAAGGTAAGTAAAGGTAAGTAAAACTTCTTTAAACACTTTACACACAGCAAACACACTTACCTCTGCACTCATGCACCCATCACTCACCTGAACAACGAACACCTTGACTCCTCCAAGCCCTTCATCCCGACGGTCCGCCTCGCTAACTTGGCATGGATTGGAGCCGTCGGGAATCCCACATTTCACCAATGAGAATAGGGATTAGGCTAAAAACTGCCTGTTAACTACCTGTTAACAGGCAGTTAATTGGCACTAATCCCCTTCCTGCCTCGGGGAGGTGGGTCCCAGTGCGGGTCAGGTACCTGCCTCCTTTGAAACTGGCATGGAGGCAGGTTGGGGGCGGGATGGGTTCGTGCCCCCCGATTTTGGGATTTTAACCCCCCACATGCCTCCAATCCTGCCTCCACGGCCCAATGAAAATCCTGCCCCATGTATCTGATGGGGAGCAGGGACAGGTGGCTACAGAAGAGCTCGAGAGGGAAGAGTCAGAGGGGGACAGAGAGATGGAGAGGGGGGTGGGGTGGCATCGTATGGAAAGGGAAAGTTTAGTGAGGGGCAGAAGGAGGGAGAAGGGGCAGCTCCTCTGCCCAAACCTAATGTAAGGAAAAGGCTGAAACTGCAGGGAAGGTTCAAACAGGAGGTGAAAAAGAGCTGGAGGCTGCAGGAGAAAGCAGCAGCTGCCCAAAAAGTTGGGAAGGAACATGAGAGGAAGGAAGGGCTGGAGATTAAATGATGGAGGGATAATCAGGCACACTTCCCTTATGCGGAGTCATGATTACATTGGTCTCGATTAATGTGAACGGACTGAAAGGTGAGATGAAATTGCAGCAGTTGGTGCAGTATTTTAAAGGCACTGACTTGTTGTGTCTGCAAGAAATATTTTGGGATGAGGATATCCTAGAAAGAGTTCGGAAGGTTTGGAAGGGAAAGGTGTTTGCAAGTTGTGCAAACAACAACTAGAGGGGTGGCTGTTTTGGTGAGTCCATCCATAAAAGAGAATGTTGCCTTGGTGCACAAGGACACTGAGTGGAGATTTTCATGGCTAAAGGTAAAAATGGAGGCATTTAATTACGATCTCTTTAATATCCATGCACCGAACGACCATTGCAAGTGTCGCAAGTTTTTTCAATGGTTATTCACTGAAGTGGCAGAAGCGGAAAACCCTCGTATGGTGGGGATTTTAATGTATTTTTATCTCGGATGGACATTTCAGCCCAGATGACATTTAAGGATGATAACTCCAGAGGGATGATTGCAAAAATTATGGCAAATTTAAATTTGAGAGACTTATGGAGGGTTCGAAACCCCATAAAAAGAGAGTTCTCCAGAAGAGGTTGGGTGGGTGATGTTTTAAAACGGAGCCGAATAGATTTTGTGTTAATGCGGGAAGGGTTAAGTTCTGAAGTGATGGAGATTTATTACAAAAAAGTATGTGTTAGTGACCACTCGGCTTTGATTCTTAGAATTAGGAACAGCAGACTTAAGATCGGTCCAGGGGTATGGATTTTAAACAATCAATACCTGAAGGAAATTACTTTAAAAAAGGGATTTTAAATATAATAAAGAATGCTTGGAAGGAACCTTGGCCTAGAAATTCAGTATAGCCACTTTTGGGGCGGTAAAGTCGGGCGGCCGCTAAAGTTTGCGCCCGGCGCAAAGTCGAGCCCCCTTCGCCGATATTCAGTCGCATCGCCCTAAGAGGTTGCTGCTGCGCTAAAACAGGCAATGCACGACTATCATTAGGCGCTAAGCCGGCGGCCCGGGGCGCTAACACCGGAAGTTGGGCGCAGGGCAGGTGCGGCGAGCTGCTGATTGACGGCAGACACTTTGGCTCCGGTGAGCTCTTAAAGGGGGAGAGTGGATTTGTTTTTTTGAAAGGCCGAGACTGGTGTATTTGTGGAGGGCTTCTCTCCATCACTTTGTTATGTGGTACCGGCACACCAATAATAATAATAATAATAATAATAATCCTCCTCCTTCTCCTCCTCCTCCTCCTCCTCCTCCTCCTCCTCCTCCTCCATCATCATCATCATCTAACGTTGTCTCTCACACAAAGAAGCCCCTTTAATTTGCGCTCCCCGCGGCCCGCCTCGGCTGTGTACCGTTCCACTTCACAGTCGTTCGGGCCGCCAGGCGCACAATGGGGCGGCGCGAGTGAAGTTCCGGTTCCGGGCGCACAAAGGGCGTTGCACGATGAAATGATGTCATGATCTGCGTGCGCAGATGAGCGCGCGCAATGACTTTGCGCCGGCGCTAAATATCTACTGAAGTTGGGGCGAGGCGCAGATCGCGCTGCGCCCGGGCGCTAAGCGCCTAGCGCTCGAGATCTACTCCTCCTAAGGCGCTAACGGCTGGCGCAGCCAACTGAATTTCTAGGCCCTTTATTCTTGAAAGAAAGAAGAGTTTGGTGGGACAATTTCAAATATGAGGTAAAAGTTTTTTCGGTGCATTATGGGAAAGAGAGAGCAGCAGCTAACCGGCATTGAGAAGAGAATATAAACAAAAGGTTTACGGATATCTGTAACACAGTTGATGGAGGGGATAAGGGACCTGAGACCAACTGGGTGATTTTAAAGGAAGAGTGGGAATTATTGCAAGCTGAAAAATGCAAGGGAGCCATTCTACAGGCAAAGGCTAAGGATGCATTGGAGGAAGAAAAATGCGTTAGATATTTTCTAGAGCAAGAGAAGCTGCGACAGAGATTATCATTAGTTGGAGAGTTGAAGGTTGGGGAGAAGATCATTAATGAAAGTGGGGAGATTTTGGAGGCGGCTAGTAGCTTTTATCAAGAGTTATATACAAAAGAAGACATTTCTAAATTGGCGATGATGAAAGTTAGTGCTTTTATTGAAGAGGATTTAAAGCAGGATGAGAGAAGCAATGTATGACAAAGAAGTAGGATTAGCAGATATAAAAGTAGCAATAAGTGGAATGAAGGGGGGGGGGAAGCTCAGGGTCTGGTGGACTAAGTGCAGAATTTTACAAAGAATTTTTACAGATTTTATTTCATTGCTCTTAGAGGTTTTTAAGGAGATTAAAATTGAGGGAAGCCAGGCCCCATCTATAAGGAGATGTATCATAAGCTTACCTTATAAAAATAAAGGGGATAGAAGGGATTTAAAGAATTGGAGGTCCATCACATTATTAAATGTGAATTATAAGATCTTGGTGAGGGTTATGGCAAATCGTATGAAGGAGGTGATGCCGCAGATAGTTTTGCCCTCTCAGTCCTACGGAGTCATAGGCTGGGACATCGCAGACTCTGTGGAGCCTTTGATAGGGTCTCTCATGAGTTTTTATTGATGGTTTTGGAAGCATTTGGTTTCTGGAAAAATTTCATTGAGTGGATAAGGATATTTTATTCAAACATATTTAGCTGTTTTAAATGTAATGGTTTTTTATTCAAGTATTTTCTGATATAGAGGTCAGTGAGACAGGGTTGCCCCCTGTCCCCATTGTTGTACACTTTGGTAGCAGAACCATTAGGTTACATGATGCGAAAGGAACAAGGTGTAGTCGGGATTGCAGCTCCCAGTTCCGGGCGGGTGTCAGTGATACACCAATATGCAGATGACACAACCTTAACATTGAGAAATGGGGAAAGCTATGGGAGTAGTGGAGGAGTATTGTAGAGCTTCAGGAGCCAGAGTGAATTATAGTAAGTCCCAATGCCTGGTTGCGGGAAGGGGTAGGGGGGAAATGGTTGGAGGAAAGCCCCTTTAAGTTGGTGGAGGTTTTGGAAGTTCTGAGGGTGCATATGGGGTGCAAGAAGGACAGGGATGAAGTGGATCAATTAAATTGGGAACCGAAGGTTATGAAAATTCAAAAGATTTTGGGAAGCTGGCAAAGAAGAAGGCTGAAAGCGCAAGGTGTGTCTGTTCTCCTGCTATCTCAGCTATGGTACTTACTTATTGACGGTGGAGGGTATTCCTGAGTGGGCGGAAAAGTTAATCCGAGGCTTGTGTGAGGTTTTTATGGGAAGGGAAACCAGCCTTGGTTGCTTACAATACCAGCATTGGATGGATAAATCAGGGAGGACTCAATTTCCTAGATATTGATTTGAAGAAAATGTCCTTTGGAATCAAATGGATTTCTTCAGAAGTCAAATACTAGTTTTTGGAAGAGTTGTTTTGAGCATTTTTTAAAATGAAGTGGGATAGGAGGGCAGGGATATTGTATATGGAATACAATAATATGTTTTTGTAATCGATTAAACCTCTCTCTAGGTCTTATAAGGGGGTTGTAGAGACTTGGGCCCAATTTTTAAAAAGTGTGCAGTTTATGCCCAAGTGTGCTGAGGAATTTTTAGAACAGCCCTTATTTTTGTGCAGGTGGGTCAACGTTTAATCAAGCTTTTATAAAAGCTGGTATTATATATGTGAACGATGTATTATATGAGGTAATTCCAGGTTGGTTGCCGGAAGCGGTAGTGAGGACATGGTTGGGGAGGAGGATCAGGAGGTAGAGGAAAAAGCAATTATGATTATGTTTGAGAAGATTGTGAGAGTAATGCCACAGGATTGGATGGAAGAAATAAATGTGCAAATCTCCAAAGTTAAATGCGTCCCACTCTTCCAAGCTCTCTGCTGGAGAAAGGGGGAGAGTTGGTCCAATTTGACAACTGTAATACTGAAGATTTCTATAGTGTACTAGCTGGAGTGCCCGGTGGTGCCGAGGGTTTTTTGAGGGCATGTTGTTATGAAAAAAGTAGAAATAATTTTAATACATATAAATGAGTTTGTCTGTCTGTGTGGGAAGGAGAGAGAGCGAGAGAGGGAAAGAGAGAGAGAGAGAGGGAAAGAGAGAGAGAGAGAGGGAAAGAGAGAGGGGGAATGAGAGAGAGAGAAAGGGGAAGGAGAGAGAGAGAGAGGGAAGGAGAGAGGGGGAAGGAGAGAGAGAGAGAGAGAGAAAGGGGGAAGGAGAAAGAGAGAAAGGGGGAAAGAGAGAGAGAGAAAGGGGAAGGAGAGAGTGAGAAAGGGGGAAGGAGAGAGAGAGAAAGGGGGAAGGAGAGAGAGAGAGGGGGAAGGAGAGAGAGAGAGGGGGAAGGAGAGAGAGAGGGGGGAAGGAGAGAGAGAGAGGGGGAAGGAGAGAGAGGGGAGGAAAGAGAGAGAGCGAGGTGGAAGGAGAGAGAGGGGGGAAGGAGAGAGAGAGAGACTGGAGGGAGAGAGAAAGAGAGACTGGGGGAGATGGAGAGAGAGAGAGACTGGGGGGGAGAGAGAGAGAGAGACTGGGGGGAGAGAGAGAGAGACTGGGGGGAGAGAGTGAGAGACTGGGGGGGAGAGAGAGAGAGAGACGGGGGAGTGAGAGAGAGAGAGACTGGGGGAAGAGAGAGAGAGAGAGACTGGGGGGGAGAGAGAGAGTGACTGGGAGGAAGAGAGAGCGACTGGGGGAAGAGAGAGAGCGACTGGGGGAAGCAGAGAGAGACTGGGGAAGAGAGAGAGCGACTGGGGGGAAGAGAGAGGGCGACTGGGGGGAAGAGAGAGAGTGACTGGGGGGAAGAGAGAGAGTGAATGGGGGAAGAGAGAGAGAGACTGGGGGGAGAGAGTGATGGAGCTTGAGACCGAGCTTCGGACACTGCGACACATCAGGGAGGGGGAGAAGTTCCTGGACTCTATGTTTCAGGAGATGGTCACACCTATGAAGTTAATTACTGCAGATGTAGTCCGTGGTCAGGGACAGGACGGTGTGACTACGAGTGAGGAAGGTACAGGGATCCAGGATGTAGTGTTGAAGGAGACGCAGCCCTTGTTCTTGTCCAGCAGGATCGAGGCTCTTACTCCCTGTGAGGGCGGGAGCGGGGACTGCAGGGAGGATGAGCAACCTGGCCACAGCACCGTGGTACAGGGGGCCATTCAAGTGGAGGGAGTAAAAAGAAATGTTGTAGTGGTAGGGGATAGTATCATTAGGGGGATAGATAGGGTTCTCTGCAGTCAAGAGCGGGAGTCCCGAAGGCTGTGTTGCCTGCCTGGTGCCAGGGTTAAGGACATCTCTTCTGGGCTGGAAAGAAACTTGCAGTGGGAGGGGGAGGATCCAGTTGTCGTGGTCCATGTTGGTACAAACGACGTAGATAGGACAAGGAAGATGGTTCTGTTAAAGGAGTATGAGCAGCTAGGGGTCAAATTAAAAAACAGAACCTCAAGGGTAATAATCTCTGGGTTATTACCTGAGCCACGAGCGAATTTGGCTAGGATAAATAAAATTAAAGAGTTAAATGCGTGGCTCAAAGACTGGTGTGGGAGAAATGGGTTTTGCTTCTTGGGACACTGGCACCAGTACTGGGACAGGAGGGAGCTGTTCTGTTGGGACGGACTCCACTTGGCCAGTGCTGGGACTAGAGTCCTGGCGAATCATATAACTAGGGCTGTAGAGAGGGCTTTAAACTAATTAGTGGGGGGGAGGTTTCTAGAGAGCAAATCATAGAAATGACAACAGAGAAGGTCATAGACTTAGGTAGCAGTGGGGGAATTAAAAAACAGAATGTGTCAGGAAGGGACAGAAGGTATGGAGTAAAAAGTAAAGTACTAAAAAGGGAAAAAACAGGAACTAAGTGTTACAAAACATATTTGAAAGTTCTTTATCTGAATGCACGTAGCATTCGTAACAAAATGAATGAGTTAACGGCACAAATAATGACATATGGGTATGATCTTGTGGCCATTACAGAAACATGGCTGCAGGGTGACCATGACTGGGAATTAAACATACCAGGTTATTTAACAATCAGGAAGGACAGGCAGGAAGGGAGAGGAGGTGGGGTGGCTATGTTAATAAAGGAAGGAATCACTATAATACAGAGAAATGATATTGGGTCAAAGGAGCACGATAGTGAAACAGTTTGGGTGGAGGTAAGGAATAATAAGGGGAAAAAAACACTAGTGGGTGTAGTCTATAGGCCTCCGAACAGTTGCAACTCTGTTGGACGGAGTATTAATCAGGAAATAGTTGAGGCTTGTAATAAGGGAACAGCTATAATTATGGGGGATTTTAATTATCATATTAACTGGACAAATCAAATTGGGCAGAGCAGCCTTGAGGAAGAGTTCATTGAGTGTATTAGGGATGGGTTTCTTGAGCAGTATGTAACTGAACCGACCAGGGGGCAAGCAACCTTAGATTTGGTCCTGTGTAATGAGACAGGATTAATTAAAAATGTCCTAGTAAAGGATCCCCTTGGAATGAGTGACCATAACATGGTTGAGTTCCATATTCAATTAGAGGGTGAGAAGGTTGGATCTCAAACAAGCGTGCTGAGCTTGAATAAAGGAGACTATGAAGGTATGAGAGCGGAATTAATGAGAGTGGACTGGGAAAATAGATTAAAGGGTAAGACGGTACATGACCAGTGGTGTACATTTAAGGAGTTATTTTACAACTTCCAAAAAAAAATATATTCCACTGAGGAAAAAAGGGTGTAAAAGAAAAGATAGCCATCCGTGGCTAAGTAAAGTAATTAAGGATAGTATCCGACTAAAAACAAGGGCATATAAGGTAGCCAAATCTAGTGGGAGGATGGAAGATTGGGAAGTCTTTAAAAGACAGCAAAAAATAACAAAAAGATTGATTAAGAAAGGGAAGATAGATTATGAAAGTAAATTAGCAAAAAATATAAAAACAGACAGTAAAAGTTTCTATAGTTATATAAAAAGAAAAAGGGTGGCTAAAGTAAATGTTGGTCCCTTAGAGGATGAGACCGGGAAATTAATGGTGGGAAACATGGAGATGGCAAAAACACTGAACAATTATTTTGTATCAGTCTTTACAGTAGAGGACACTAAGAATATCCCAACACTGGACAAACAGGGGGCTCTAGGGGGGGAGGAACTAAATACAATTAAAATCACTAAGGAAGTGGTACTTGGTAAAATAATGGGACTCAAGGCGGATAAATCCCCTGGACCTGATGGCTTGCATCCCAGGGTCTTGAGGGAAGTAGCGGTAGGGATTGTGGATGCATTGGTAATAATTTTCCAAAACTCACTGGACTCAGCAAAGGTCCCGGCAGATTGGAAAACTGCTAATGTAACACCATTATTTAAAAAGGGTAGTAGGCAGAAGGCTGGAAACTATAGACCTGTTAGCCTAACATCTGTGGTTGGTAAAATGTTAGAGTCCATTATTAAGGAGACAGTAACGGGACATTTGGATAAACACAATTTAATAGGGCAAACTCAGCATGGTTTCATGAAGGGGAAGTCATGTTTAACAAATTTGCTTGAGTTTTTTGAGGAAGTAACATACAGGGTGGATAAAGGGGAACCAGTGGACGTAGTGTATTTAGACTTCCAAAAGGCATTTGACAAGGTGCCACACAAAAGATTATTGCTCAAGATAAAAAATCACGGGATTGGGGGTAATATTCTGGCATGGGTGGAGGATTGGCTCTCTAACAGAAAGCAGAGAGTTGGGATAAATGGTTCGTTCTCAGATTGGCAACCAGTAACTAGTGGTGTTCCGCAGGGGTCAGTGCTGGGTCCCCAACTCTTTACAATCTATATTAACGATTTGGAGGAGGGGACCGAGTGTAACATATCAAAGTTTGCAGATGATACAAAGATGGGACGGAAAGTAATGAGTGAGGAGGACATAAAAAACCTGCAAAGGGACATAGACAGGCTAAGTAAGTGGGCAGAGATTTGGCAGATGGAATACAATACTGGAAAGTGTGAAGTTATGCACTTTGGCAGGAAAAATCATAGAGCAAGTTATTATCTTAATGGCAAGAAACTGGAAAGTACTGTAGTACAAAGGGATCTGGGGGTCCTGGTGCACGAAACTCAAAAAGTTAGTATGCAGGTGCAGCAAGTGATCAAGAAGGCCAATGGAATGTTGGCTTTTATTGCTAGGGGGTTGGAATATAAAAACAGGGAGGTATTGCTGCAGTTGTACAAGGTATTGGTGAGGCCGCACCTGGAATACTGCATACAGTTTTGGTGTCCATACTTAAGAAAAGACATACTTGCTCTCGAGTCAGTACAAAGAAGGTTCACTCGGTTAATCCCGGGGATGAGGGGGTGGTCATATGAGGAGAGGTTGAGTAGATTGGGACTCTACTCATTGGAGTTCAGAAGAATGAGAGGCGATCTTATTGAAACATATAAGATTGTGAAGGGGCTTGATCGGGTGGATGCGGTGAGGATGTTCCCAATGATGGGTGAAACTAGAACTAGGGGGCATAATCTTAAAATAAGGGGCTGCTCATTCAAAACTGAGATGAGGAGAAACTTCTTCACTCAGAGGGTGGTAGGTTTGTGGAATTTGCTGCCCCAGAAAGCTGTGGAAGCTATATCATTAAATAAATTTTAAACAGAAATAGATAGTTTCCTAGAAGTAAAGGGAATAAAGGGTTACGGGGAGCGGGCAGGAAATTGGACATGAGTCTGGGTTCGGAATGGTCATGGCCCTGTGGGTAGTGGAGCGGGCCCAGGGGCCGTGTAGCCTTGTTCTGCTCCTACTGTGTTCTAATTCTGTTAGATTTCAGGAGATGGTTTTATTCCTGTTCCTGGCTGGGGTGGAGATCGCCTTTACAGAAGGGAAGTACTGTAGAAAATATAGGGACAGAGTGATCTCCTGGAAGAATTTCGATCGCCCAGATGGGTCGGAGAGGAATTTCCCAGATTTTTTTCTCCCAAATTGGCCATTGGGTCTTTATCTGGTTTTTCGCCTCTCCCGGGAGATCACATGGGTTCGGGTGGATGCAGAGTGATAGAAGATTTGAGGTTAGGATCAGATCAGCCATGATCTTATTGAATGGTGGAGCAGGCTCGAGGGGCCGATTGGCCTACTCCTGCTCCTATTTCTTATGTTCTTATGTTCTTATGGGGGGGAAGAGAGAGGGCGACTGGGGGGAAGAGAGAGAGTGACTGGGGGGAAGAGAGAGAGTGAATGGGGGAAGAGAGAGAGCGACTGGGGGGAATAGAGAGAGCGACTAGGGGGAAGAGAGAGAGTGACTGGGGGAAGAGAGAGAGCGACTGGGGGGAAGAGAGAGAGCGACTGGGGGGAAGAGAGAGAGTGACTGGAGGAAGAGAGAGAGCGACTGGGGGGAAGAGAGAGAGCAACTGGGGGGAAGAGAGAGAGTGACTGGGGGGAAGAGAGGGAGTGACTGGGGGAAGAGAGAGAGAGAGAGACTGGGGGTGAGAGAGAGAGCGAGAGAGACTGGAGGGAGGGAGAGAGAGAGACAGGGGGAGCGAGAGAGAGTGAGACTGGGGGAAGAGAGAGAGATAGAGACTGGGGTGGAGAGGAGAGAGAGAGAGGAGACTGGGGGGGAGAAGAGAGAGACGGGGGAAAGAGAGAGAGAGTGCGAGAGACTGGGGGAGAAGAGAGAGACGGGAGAGAGAGAGAGAGACTGGGGAGAGAGAGAGAGAGAGACTGGGGGGAGAGAGCGAGAGAGAGAGACTGGGGGGGGGAGAAGAGAGAGATGGGGGAGCGAGAGACGGGGGGAGAGAGGGACTGGGGGAAGAGAGAGAGAGACTGGGGGAAAGAGAGAGACTGGGGAAGAGAGAGAGAGAGAGACTGGGGGGAGAAGAGAGAGACGGGGAGAGAGAGACTGGGGGAAGAGAGAGAGAGAGAGACTGGGGAAGAGAGCGAGAGAGAGACTGGGGGGGAAGAGAGAGAGAGAGACTGCTGGATTTAGTTCGGGATTAGCCTGGAGGAAGAAGGCGAGCTCTTCCCTCCCTCTCCCACCCCTTCACTCTTTCCCTCCCTAACCCTCTCTCTCTCCCTCCCCCTCTCTCTCCCTGTCCCTCTCTC